>NC_132935.1:141842058-143092058 GCF_034638445.1 Ciconia boyciana | reverse complement strand
TTATTATACCTTGTTTATGACCAAGATACCATGGCTTATGTAACACAGAGGGTGTGCAGACGGCAGTCACTAAGCTCTGCCTGGCACCCTCTCCAGCACTGTGTATGCGACGGGCTAAGGCAATATCAGGCCATTTTTGTGACAGGAAAGCTGCCTTTACCAGTTTTCAGTGAAATTAGTTTCCTGCTTCATCAGCGTGTAGATGAGAAAGAGCCATGCTTTGTTAATGAATCCAATGTCCCACCCAAATGTCTGAAAACACCAAAACAGAATACACCTTGTGTTTAAACACAATACACACAATGGACCCAATTCCCTTGGAAGCACAGCCCTTTGGCTTTTTTAGGGAGCACAAGACTGGAGACCAGGTCAATGCAGTCAGCAGAGAACCACATTATTGTGAAGAAAGTATGAGCTGGGGTCAAATCAACAGTCCTAGCTCTTCTATCATCAATTTTCTCCTAAACTAGTGTGCCCTTTATCATTGTCTATTCCACAGATTGATCAGAAAGAGAAGAGAAGAGAAATACATGGTCAGGATATTCTGCACTGCAGCAAACCCAGACTGACATTTAACTACTGCTCTAGACTCCACCAAAGCCAGGACACAGTCATTGAGAAATTCAAAGGTCTATAAATGGTTCATTTTCTTGGTACATATAGTGCCCTTGGCAAAACAGTATGTGTAGTATTCAGTATAGTAACCCTTGTACTTTGCCTGAGAAAGCAGTGTAGCTTTTGTTTGAATATAACTTCCTTTGCAAGGTATTTACAAGTGTGGTGTACTGAACTGATCACAGGACAAAGCACTGTGCACCATCACACATAAGTCTTTTGCTCCTAGGAATAAAAAAACACCGGGCAAGTGATTACTCATTAATATCACAGAATGAGACAGACAGAGCTCTGACTGAAATACAGGTCGCTTGCCACCTGGATCCATGCATAAGTCGCTAGGCCACAGTTCCTACAATCAGATTACTTAACCTTTTAATACCTCATTCTCCCCAAAAGTAAAACAATATGTTATCATATTCTTTCATCCATTACATTGACATAACTGGAGTGCTGATATGGCATACAAACATTCATAGCACACTTTGAAAATGTAAGGTACTATGGAAGAAAGCAGAAAAAATGTTGATGGTTTACTGCTTGGTTATATAGCAAGAACAAAAACATGGAGTAAAACCACTACAGGCATCTTCCACAGAGGTGGTACCATAGGAGTCTTCCAAAGCCTAGCCCAGCTCAGTATAGACAACACGATGAACCAGTCCTGTGGCACTCTGCAACTCCACAACTTTTCTGAACTGGACCCTGGTGAAGTCGTATAGATGTTTACCATGACTTGACAACATTCTTTATGCAACTAAAATGTTCACTGACAAAAGACAATGTTTTATTGTGCTAACTAGAGAAAATGGATTGTTTTGTACAGAATTGGCCTGTGATGCAGCAGGTCTGGATTCAGCTGCCAGCTCTACCACAGATTCCCACAGGACCTAGAGCTAGTCAAGTGCTCTTTCCATTCCTCAGCTCCCCATATATAGCTACTTCAGCAGCAAAGTTGCTGGGATTGACAAAGGAATTACTGGACAAAATTCTACTGTAACTATTGTAGATTGTATATGATTATCAGGGCATAAGTGATGCACAATGTATGGCTCTATCTTGTAGATGTAAAGTCTATGCATATGTTCAATTTTGCAAAGTTAAAAATTTCACCTGGATCTATTTAACATTTTTTTAACCATCCAACTTTTTCTTTCCCTGAGCTGCCAATGTTTTGTGATTAGAAAACATTTTATCCTCAAAGCCTTGCCATGCTTTCATTGCCATGTTTTTATGAACTAAGTGACAGAGATAAATGAGGGCTCAGCTGTCCATACTTTAAGAAAAAAGAAAAATGCAGTTAAAAACTTCTTCACAATTGGGCAGAAAAACAGCAAGACAGATGATTATCTAGTGGTTACTTTCATGAAGTGGTCTTGAAGGATAAATATTTAAGGAAAAAGAAAAAACTGTTCTCTTTTCCCTCAACTGGTTCATTTGTTTTATGAAATAGCAATGCTCCCTTCTTCCCATCCCCTTCAAATTCCATACATAACCCTCCAAGTCAATTACATAGCTACAGACAATGCCAAGGAAACACAATCTGATAGTTTAGGTATAAGCCATGATGAATATGAAGACTGCAGTGAAGTTATGAAATCATTTAATAGTCATAAAAACAAAATTTAAGTTGCATCTTGTTTACTGCATTGCCAGAAATTACAGTATAGCATGTTTTTACCTAAACAACATTTCTGTGTATCCATACATTAAATATACTGTTGGACTTTTAAATTAGCTACTTGCTGTATTTTGTCATTCAGTGCTGATGTTCAGACTGAATTTTAGTGTTACACTCACCCCATCTAGCTGCAAACAGCAGAAAGGCCAGCTAGACAAAGACTAAGAACTATCCTTCTGAAAAGGAGTGCAAATCTGATTTAACTAAAAGAGACCTTTTTTTTTTTTTTACAGAAATGAAGTTTAAGACATTTTGAGTTGTGATCTTTCAGTATCGATCAACAACCCACTGAGAGTATATTCTGTTGTATTTCACTAATACAGTTGTGGCATTTCTGCACTTTGCAGAAAAAGCTATGTCAGAAAAGCATTCTTAAAGGTGCACAGTCAAACACTGAGAAGTTGAGAAATGTAGAAACTAAAATTCTTTATGGAACTTAATTCAGCCCTTTAGTATGCAGGCACTATGTTTCAAACTTTTATCAGTACAATCACATGCTATCTTCCCCTATGGAAAAAAAAAACAAATATAGATCAACAACCTGTTCATCTCAATTCTCATCTGCTTACACAGCAGCATGTCCTCTGTCTATCTCAGTCTCCTTGAGAACCACATGGTCCTTGCCCCTAGCACAAGGAGGAAGGTTCCTCTGCCCATTTTAGTAAGACTTTTATTTCCAGAAAATGCTTCTTGCTAAGAAAGAATTCAACAGAGCTGCCCTTTCCTTTTCCTTCTTCCATTTGTTCTCACTGCCACGCAAAAGGAATGAATTAATACAGAGCAGGACAGAAAGGAACAGAGAACAGGGCAGAAGACTCGAGAATGAGCATGGTTAGGATGCCTGCAGGAATAGGTCTTGACATGTGCAAGGGGCTCAGGAGTAATGGGCAAGCTGGCAGTAAGCCAGGGTACAAAACAACTGTGTGTGTACAAACTGGTTATATGCTTACTTCTGCCTAGTAAAAGATTATAAATAGTTTGCTGTGCTTTTGTAGCACATTATTGGTCACTTATAGATGGTATAAAGAATAAACCATCCACAGTGAAACAAAATACTAGGGGAAAAAAAGACCCGTACAAGTGTGTTGATATTTCTCTAGCAGAGCTGTTCTCTTGTTCACTTCAAAATTGTGAGGGGAACACGAGATATCCCAGTAACACTAGACAGAATTAATATTTTAGAAGTTATCTCAGCCAGTCATAAAGAGCATAAGCCAATCAATAATAATTTGACCATCTATTGAGAAAATTACAAATTTTGCAACCAGCTTTGACCAAGTTCTTTTATAACTGTCTAATGCAATCATACATGGTACTAGTTGCTGTCAAAGACAGGATGTGGGCTGGCTCTATTATAGAAAAACCTACACTCTTAAATTTGATGGAAATCTAAGTTTTATTGCACAGTTACATATTGGAACCAGAACCCAGAGCTGCACATTACAAGATACAGAAATTAAAATATAGTAAAGGGAAAAAGGTGCCTTTTCATTCCTTCATCTTTTCAAGCCATCTTGTGTCACGACAGTGGAAAGCTTCCTTAGGATCCACAAGGGAAGTCTAAGGAATCTGCTTCAATAACCTTTTAAATTACTACAATTCTGAAGTCTCTCTCCCCGTTTAGTCCTCAGCCTAAGACAACTCAAAATAAAGCAACTAGTGTGTCACCAACTTGCCACATCAGTGTCATTCAAATTAGCAGAAGAAATTCCAAAGACCAGGTTTCTACAGAACAATTTCAATTAAGAAACTGTAAATACATCATTTCAAATCTCAATTTATTAAATAACAATCAGTAATACTAAAAGTATTAATTTTTCGTACTTAAAAGTTTCCCTTTGTGAAAGAACAGAGGTAACTTAATGGGCTGCTGCGATCAGAAACCACTGAATTTTTTTTAAAACTTTTCATTGTGAATTAAAGAGAGGCCTAAATTTAAGATGGACCCAGCAGTTAACCAGGACCTATCATGCCATCATATTTTCAAGAAAACAACCAATCAGGAAGGAAGCTGAGTTTAGGGGATCCATTCAGAAACTCGATGGCAGAAAAAGAGCTTGCTGACAGTGAGAAAAAGCAGAGACAAACTGTAGCAACCACATCTCAAGAAATTCCCTTAAATGTGATCATGGGTGTAGTGTGGTGGTCTGCACAAGTGAGGGAGAGCAGAGAAGCAGGAAATCAGGGAAAAAGATTAAGACTATAAACCAGCAACCTGCAATGAGTTCCACACAGAGCCTAGAGAGTGAATAAAACACCCACAGCTGTTCTCATAGCTTCGGGAAAGTTTCACCTATAAGGAGACTAAAGAGCTGATAATTTTATTATTCATTATAATTTTAAAAAAACCCTGCAATTATTTTCTTTGTTAATAATGGTAGCTGCGATACTGAGCCACATCGGCTTACTTATGCACACTGTGCCATGAAAGTCAGCTGAGTTGCACCAACCTGTATCAGGAGGGAATTTGTACTGTTGCTAATGAGCAGGGGTCTGTAACTGCCTCATTGCCCCTCGTGTGTGAATCTCACAAGACCCTACTCTCTCAACACTGGTGATTTCTGCTTCAAACCAGTCCTGCAAATTCCTTCTTCTACAAGCCCTGTGCTAAACGAATCAATAGTGCACCCTGTATTTTCTCTTTTAAATGTGGATTTCAGAAGCTTAACAGGAAAATGGAGCTCAACAGGAACCACATCTTTTATCATTAATAACTGTATTAGTTCCTCATCTCATTCTTTCCCTATTGCTTGTTTCCGTAACATACTGAGTCATATCGAGTCAACTCAGGCTGTAAAATCTTTGGGACAGTGGCCCCATTTTTGTGAAATACCTGCCCTGTTTTAGGAAGCTATATTAAAAATTAGAATCAGCATGAGTCTATCTAACCAAGCACATACCCAATCCTCTCAACTAAAGGTGCCATCCCTCCCTGGGAAGTCATGCAGACCTACACAACTTGATTAAATTTGTCAGCAGTGAGCTCCAAGAAGGTAAAATAATAGTCTGCAGCTTCTTGTACAGCTATAATAGCATTCCAGCTGGTGGCAATTCTCCTCCTGTTCCGGGTTTCTTCCAAGAGAAACAACATTTTAAAAACAAATAATTTTAAGGGAGCGTATGGCATATACAAAAATAAATGTCTAGGGCATCAAAAGCCTAAAGCAATTTTTATTTTGACTGCCATAGAAAGTTTTAAAATTTCTTTTTGGCTTTGCATACAAAAGAACCATTGTGAGGCTTTTAGCAGCACTTTCTCTGTCCCCCTTCATCTCAGAAAACTAGCAATAATTAAAAGTCTTTTAAAAAATACCATAAACATAGGATTTGCGGGCCAATGTTTCAGCTTTATTAACGTGAAACATTTGGAATTCCTTTTGCCCTCAGACTTTTAGTCATCTGTGGCAGGAGCCCCTGAATAGAGCCTTTTGCTTGTTTTGCCCTGGCTGCCAGCACCTCAGCTAATCTAGAACCTTTTTAACCCATTCCTTTGGACAGCAATTTGCAGGCAGGCTCTTTAAGGGAAGTGAGATCTGGATCTCTCCTGCTGTTGCAACTGCTTTTTCAAGGACCTCTCTCAGATAAGGAAGTTCTATCTTATCTTAAACTAGGCTCTTATTCTTTTCTAAGACTTATTTGCAAGTAATAAGTTTTCAGTTGGCAAACTGGTTTGGAGTCTCTTCTTAAATTTTCTTTTTCTGATTTCAGACTGTGTCAGGGAGAAGCTGATTGTGCATTTATTTGACTGGAAATCCTGGACATTGCTTTTTACAAGGATTCTACCCTCAACATCTTACAGCAATGGCTATGTGCAAATCTATTATTTGGTGAAACGGAGACATGTTGTTTCCTGGACAAACTACCACGGCAGTTTTTATTTATCTTATTATTATTCTTTCTAATGTGGGAAGAGGGAAGAAAAATGAAATGAAATTATTATTTCCCTGGCAATCATTTAAGCACCACTCATGCTTCTCTCTACAGTAAATTGGATCTTTCTGAATAGCTAAACCTATATCCTGGTAGCAGAGGGGATTTGTACTCCTATAGCTCATGTCTGCACGCTTCCTACATATGAATACAACAGTGAAGGCCTGAATGGACACAGAGATTGAATCACTCTGCTCATCAAACTTCCTTGTTTGATGGGATGTTTCCTTCTATCCCTCATCAAACTTCCTTTTTTCAGTTGGTCTGAAAATGTCAGTACAGCACTGGCTAGAATAGGGCCTGTTCAGTACGTTGTCTCTATGTTCATAAAGAGCAGACTTTCAATTAACACGTTTGTCAGATCTTGGATAGTTTTACTAATTGTATTCACCTGTGGACACTGCCTCTAGCATAATTTACTGGTGTCATCTATTAAGAAAACCACTTACTATGAAGAACATGCTCTCCACTGGGAGGCTCTGCAGCCTTAAAACAATTGTATAGTACCTATACTCGATCAGTTCAGACATGACCTCCCACTATGCAGTGTAATGAAGCCAAGTCATTGACATTGTCATAAGATAGATCGCCTTTTTAATTACCTCTGTTCCTGGGCTCCCAGAGCATCAGGAATGTAAGAAGCTTAGTAAATACTGAAATGTCTACAAATAGGAATGAGTCCCAAGACAAGCCCAGGTCAATGTCCAAAGCATACTGAAAGCTAGGATACCTGGTTAACAGAAGCAACCAAACTGTAACAAGTATTTCTGTCTTCAGCAGCCTCCCACAAAATGCATAAAACTCTGGTAGGATATTGAGGTCACCCTCACCTCTAAATTTATCAACATGTTTATAATTTCTATATTCTGCCACAGAGGAAAGAGCAGGATTCTAATTTCTGTTGAGAGAAATTTCTTTGCAAGGAAACTTCTAAAAGTTCATACAGACTACAAATTCTAATGCAATTACCACTTTGGGAGCTCTGTGCCAACTCTTATCTTTCTCTCAATTCCAGCTCCGAAAGTTTTTCAGTGAAAGACACAATGGCTGATCTAGGCCAAACAGGAACCTTATACGCTAGGTCTTTTTCCAGGAACTATGTAGTTCTTCACATTTCAACATATTCATATTCTGTATATAATTCTTGAAAAACCCATCCACTAGGCAATTTATATTCTATGTGACTTGAGTAATTTGCTGTCTCTTATCCGTTCTCTAAGACCTGGAGATATCTTTTATGCAACACCATCTTTTACCAATAACTAACAATGTGGTTTTCTTTAATTAGAAGTGGCATATATGCACAAGGAGTATGAAGATACATAAGAAAGTTCACGGAACCTCCTCAGTGGTATTCAGTCAAACTCAGCTGCAAAAAAACACCTCCTGTATTTTTTAGCTTTTGGCTCAACAGAAGAACTCTATTTTTATTGACAACTTCTATACAGATTTTATATAGAAGGACCCTCGAACTTCCAACGTCTCTGCTAGTAAAGGTCTAGAACATATAAAGCAGTTTGGCAACTCTTACAATCCAGTAAGTATTTCTGTCTTGCAAGCCAGTTATGCCACAGTTCTCCTTAGAGAGTATTTGGTTACTTATCTTTCACAGTAAGAAACACTTCTGTCAAATAGTACACAGAGCTGACAAAAGTTTGGCTGATGAACTTCCTTTACAACTCCAGAAAAAATCAGTGCTATACCCAACTCTTTTCAAGCTGTTTTCTATAAGAAAGGAATTATTTTTAAAAGTATGTAATGCATAGGTGAAACATAGCACTTTCCCATCATATGTAGGCTTTTGCTCTGAATTATCTCAGAGTCCAGATGTCTTCTTCAAATCCCTTTGCTTCAGAAACCATGATAGAAAATTATTTCCCTCCTGAAATTTATTCTCAGTAGAAAAGGAACACTGCCACTTACCAGCTCTGGCTGGCTGGTTTTGGCCTTCCTGGCTGTAATATAGGCAAAGTATTCTGCAATAAAATAAGAGGATTTTTATTGTTCTTTAATTCTTCTCCATGATTCTGAGACAAAGGGAGCTTAACAATCTTGGCCTGTATAGACCCTTCTCATTATTTATGTTGCGGCTTCTTTAACAACTATACAATTCCTATTCTGTCACCACTTACTCCCATATCACAGCATTTTTTCCTCGGGTGTGCCAGCAACATACTACCATTCTTTGTTCCAGTCCTTAAAATAGCTGTCATCCTAGTAATATTGAAGAGTTTATATCTGTGCTGTTTATAGTCACATAGAGTAGACAGGAGAGTAAGGAAAGATGTTTGCTTTTCAGAATAATTTTTATTCTTCAGAGGAGGTGGTGTTTTTTCCACTGAGAAAGTTCTATTATGATAAAAAATAGTAGAAGAAGATAAACCATCTGGAAGCTAGCATCCACCGTTTACTACGTCTGATAGAAATTAAGAAAACTTTACTAGAAAGAAGAACTAAAAAGCTTTACTAGTAAGATTCCTATCAATTTTGCAGGGAAAAATAAGAATTGGGAATGGGAACACTGAAAACATAATTCTGGTTTTCTGAAGATACTTTAAGTCAAGAAACATACCTTATCCAGAAAGTATTTTTTAAAAAAGCTGTACAATGACGAAACAACCAATGTTTCTTATGTTCGTTTCACATACAATTGCAAAGTGGTTTACATTCCCTATTAAGCTAACATCCATGGTCACACTGACAAGACGCATTTTTCTGTATGTTACAAAGTTCAATTAGCAGACACTACAATCATAGAATAATTTTGTTTGGAAGGGATTTTTAGAGATCATCTTATTCAATCTCCTGCTTACAGCATGCTAATTTCAAAGTTAGATCGGGTTGCACAGGGCCCTACCTAGTCAGACACTGAAAATGTGCAAGGGTGATAACACCATAGACTCTCTGGGCAGTCTGTTGCAGTGCTTAGCCATTCTCATTCTTCATATCTAATTAGAAATTCTCTTGTTGGCTTTCTTTCACTGTGTACCTCAGAGGAAGAGTCTGGCTCCATCTTCCTGTGACCCCTGTTTAGGGAGTAGAAGACTGCTATTAGTTAGGTTCCCCACCATTCTGCCTTTCCTTCTCCAGGCTAAACAAATGCAGTTCCCTTAGCGTCTCCTCATTTGTCAGGTGCTCCAGCTCCCTGAACATCTCAGTGGTCCTACAATGAACTCTCCATTTTATCAACATCTCAACTTCATTCACAGTCTCAAAACACAGTCATATTACCAGGATGGCTTGAACAGCATTCAGATCACAAAATGAGGCAGGATATATGAGCATCTACAGAGATATGTATTTTGACTTTATAATCAAAAGCATCTAACGGGTGATCTTTTCTTAGCAAGAAAGGTCATGACTGCTTTGAAACATACTGTGAACTTCATATTTTACATGTATAGTAATTAGTTGGAAAATAATGTCACATTAATTATTTCCCAAAGGATTCCACACTCTGATCTACTGCTAACCTTCAAATACAACGAGCTTTACCCTTTCTAGTAACCAATGGTCAGTCATTTATTCCATTTAAGAGCTACTATTGCTGTAGTTTGCCGTTATGAAATTTCTGCTTTCACATACACACTAATAAAAAGGAAGTTAGGATTTTTTGTTTTATCCTCTTTATTACTTAAATAGGAAGAAAACACATATTCCTTAATGGAAATGTTGGGTTGGGGTGAATTATATACAAACTTGTCATTATTTGGAATTAATAATTTAATTAAATTATAACTTCTAATAACTAAGCCATCTTTCAAACATATCTCCAATTATTGTCCTAATGATTTATTATATTAATTCTCTCTCCTTGGTAAAAAGGAAGTAATTGCTGTTCTACTCTGGCATGTTTCATTCCAATTTTTACTCCCTATAAATGTGTTACAGTTCTTCCGTTGGCAGTCAGAGAAACTCTCTATAAAAGCAGCATTTATTGCAGTTCCTCTCAGAGCCAAGGAATACATATGCAGCTTGACATTTTGGAGTATCTGTTTTCCAGCATTGATCTACAGTAGTAGTTAGAGCTATTGCGCTTACTATTTTACACTGTCTTAAAAGTGCAGCTTTTGGTAACTTTTATGTGTTCACCATAAAGAAAAAAAATGGCATTGCATAAAAATAAATGTTGAAATGAATAAAAAGTCTTCACGCAGTCACTGTAGGTCTCTAGGACCTCCACTTTTTTAGTTACTGGAAAACAACACTAAGAGAAATAAAACCAGTGTCTTTAATGGAGGGCCTTCTTAACTTAATTATGCACCAATTGCAAATACAGATTACCTTAGATTTTAAAAACAGGTAATTCTATTCATTCCTGAGCGATGTGCATCCATTTTCTCTTATATCACCTGTCCCTTTAAATAGTAACAGCTAGACAATAAAAAATCCTATTTTTGCACTCTGATTTCCTGCTGTAAAGAAAGGCCAACCTTCTAATCATAGCAGCTTTTGAACCAAAGTTAAGACAAAAAAGCAACTAAAGCTCTTGCTAAAAGACAAATACAACCTGCCTCAACCTTCCTCCTTTACAGGAATCAGGATTAAGCCTTCCTGGCACCCTCCCCCATCCCAGGCATTCCTAACAAGAGGAAACAGTAAGAAAAACACAACTGTGGAAGAAAGCTAACAAAGAACAATGCCTTTCTTGTTAACTAGAAATTAAAATTACATATAGAAAGACTAAATATTCAATCACAAAAGTGTATTGAAAAACCTGCATACACACAAGTTACTGGATTAGATTTTGCCTAGATTTCTGACCAAAAAAAGATAGGTGTTTTTAGACTACACACTGTAGCCTAAAAAGGAGAAGGAAACAAAGCAATAGCAACTTACTTTTACCAAGACTAAGCAAAAAGATCAGTTGTGTGATCAGAAGACAAGTGCATATATTTGAAGATCTTGTAATTTAGCAGTAGGAAAAAACTTCATCTGAAAAACAAAATTACCCTTTTTCTATACTTCGGGGCATCACGTTACTTTTTTGTTTGTGACAGGGACCTTCTTAAAGTATTTAACAAACTAGTTTTACCTCCCATGAAGACTTCTGTAGCATTTAATGAAACTACCCCCAAGACATGGGGGCAACAGATGGACCTTTCTTACACCTCTTCCAGTCATTTGTTACAGTCTGTGCCATCACTGATTCCATTCAAATCCTCAGCAGAAGTGCACCAATACTTCTCTAGAGGTCTGCTACCTTCACATTTGACAGGTCAAGCATCAGAACTTTCTCATGGTCACTGCAGAGAATTCCAGTACTAATGTCAGATCATTTGTTTACAGCTGTTTATTTAGGGGAAAAAAGAATTTAAAACTTTTTCAAAGCAATATAGAAAAGCCCCCTTTTAAATTTTTTTTTAATTAGAAAATCTGATCAAGGAATTTTCACACAATAGGTTCTCTACTCATAAGTAATTGCTATATCTGATTAATCAATGCGTAATGTTTTTAGTTTAGCTTCAAATCTCCTTTTAATTAGAGCAAGATTGCCATTTCTATAAATTTCAGTTATAATCAACCTTTTCCACTTCTTTGGTCCAGCTGTTTAATGCACTTGTACACAGAATATAAGAGTCTGTTATATGTTTAAAGTAGATTTCTGACTGTATGAGATGAAATATTTTATCATTGAAGTTTCTGAATGAAAGAAAAAGAACTTGCAAATAGTCGAGAATAAGTCTATCCACATCTCTTTCAATGCAATCAAGAGAAGGCTGTTTCTCCTTGCTACCTGTAAGATTTCTTTCAATGTGCTCATTAGATAAGTTTAAAATATCAGCCACACAACTAGGGAGAAGAGTCAACAGTTCTCAGTTGTTCTCTTTGCAAAATATCTAGATAAACTGAATTCTAGCTGTCACGTACTTTCTGCTCCATAGAAGGACTAAGACATTTCTAGAAATGGTATTCTCTAAAAAGCCATTTGGTTTTCACTGTGTACAGGTGACCTCATGAAGAAGGTATGTCATTTACCAGTTCTACACTGCTTGAAAATATTTGTGGTGCTCTGTTCAGCTTGTCACAAAGATTTTTAGGTAACAACCCAAAGAAGCAAAAACCAATAATCTTTTTTCTCCACATTGTTGTTACTACTAGAATGAAGAAAGGGTTCTAGGAAACTTTCCAGAATCTTTTTAATTTTCACATCACCCATGATAATATTTTTCCCAATGTTTTTCAAAATGACCCATGGTTAATGTTAAATGATGATGGTAATGAGTGGGTTGCTAGCTCCTTTGGTCTTCAGGAATTGCTTCAGACCCTGCTTGTGATCAATCTCCTAAGAACACTCAATGGCTGTTGTCTTACCATTTTGACATCCACTCTAACACATGCCAGGTTGCTCTTCATGTGATCCTGCACCACCACTACTCTATCGTCTTCTTTCTGAAGCCAGAGAAGGCACCAGTCTGAATACAGCCACCAGTAAAAATATAACAGCTAGAAATCATTCATGTTAGAGAAGCAATGTGTTGTTCATGTGTATCAATCGTCTGATTGCCATGGAGATCAGAAGCTGTATATACCCTCATACTGCTCTTCTTGCATGGTTCTTCATCCAGAGGTGAGGAAAAAGAAAAACCATACAACACAACCAAGTTGAATGAAAAACAAAGACTGTACTGAGGCTTTTTTTCACATTAGCTACAGACTAAAAAGAGAAAAAAACTCTAATCAAAATATGAAAAGGCAAGCAATTATTTAAAACAAATGGCTCGAAATAATCCTACAAGTTAGTAGTAACTCAAACCGTTAAAAAGTGAATTTGTATTTCAATCTCAAAAGTACAATATATGGATGTTTGATCTTGTCATGGAGCCAAATTAAGTTACATTAAAATTTCAGAGCATCATTTATAACAAATATAAAATAGAATCACCAGCCCTCAGAGAAGGAATGGCTAATATGAATTGAATATTGTGCTAAACTTTCCAAATTCTGGATGACCTTAGAGTCTCAGAATAATCAGCATCATGCAGACAGTCCTGAGAACCAGTATAAATTATGGCAACTAAAATGCCATCTAGAATTTCGCATAAGCATTTTCCCTCCAACACTCCCCAGCTATGCCTTATACATACTTTCTAAATAAGAGTTCAAGAAGGAGTCCTGGAAGGATGGCATCTAGCTGTTTTTCTACAGCAATCCCATTCCAAAGGAGTTTTTGTTAGTAAAAGTGGGATACCACAACACCTGATTCTGCTTCACAGCACCTTTGTTTCATGGTTACAAAGAAATTATACATTTTATTTTGTAAAGATTAACTATTTTACAAAACCTTATTATGGCAATAAGTTAAAAATTTCCTGAGCTGTAAAAAGCACACCTTTTCAGAGTTCCTCTTCGCTGGTTTGAAGTATTTTTTAATGTAGAATTTACTATTTGAGTTTCAGCATAATGTGTCAGCATAACCTTTTCAGCATAAATTTTCAGCATAACCTTTTAAATAAAGTTGGTTGTTTAAAAATCCCAATTTTCTGAATTTTCCGGCATAGTCAAACAGCTCAGGAAATGACGTCACTCTCCTAATGCCAAAAACCAGGTTGGAAGTCCTAAATCTCAGCACACTCTCTCAGCCAGTGACGCAAGCAGCCTGCTGAAGTGAATGAAACCTTTGTCCAGTTCACTGAAACTGGGATTTTTCATGCTTTGTTAAGAACTCCACAAATCCTAGCTACAGAATACACTCACAAGGTAAGCTTCAAAAGATAAAAATCTCAAAAGCGACAAAATAGGTTTCAGAATAGGAGAACGGGATTCAGACTTCTCAGGATTAACTGCTGGCAACATTCCTGTGTTTTAAAAAGCAACTTTTACTTAAAAAACCCCCACCATTTTAAATCTGATCCCTTTTATTTAAAAAATAATTAACAGCAAACATGCAGATTCTGATCAGCAAAATAGGCACTGCAGTAAGTGACACCAACAGAAACACTGAGAGGCCACTTCTTTCCACAAGTGTCAATTTAGGGAAGACTAGCTCAAGATCAACAGACCCCAGTACAGTAATCTACATGTAGCTATCTATGTATGATTATAGTTAATGGAGATGAAAACTAGGGTCCAATCCAGGTGACTATCCAGTAGGTGTTCACTTTAGGGTAAGCTGATTCACTCTCCAGTCTTCATTCACTGTATTGAAAGTAACTCTTGTAGCACAAGGTGGGGAGAGGCCAGAAGCTAGTAATTAAAGCAACACCCAAGACTGACTGTGAAAAACGAAAAAAAAAAACCAAGACATCTTTGGTTTCTCCCACAAGTCTTTTCTTTCCAAATGGTATCAAGCCAGGTTCAATTCAAACAGCTATAAACAATGCTCCGGACACTGAATCTTCACATTGTTAAGCCAGGTAAGTGAATTCAGACTAAAAAGCCTTAACAGCCCAGTGATAACCCCTCAAGTGCATGGAAACAACCTGTTAATTTTCTTCAAGTAACAGACTCACACATGCATCAATCCTTGTCTATCCACTACTAAAGATAAAAACAATTAAATCACAACACCCAGAACACATTACATAGATCACTGATGAAAGTCACCACAATTTTTAAATCAATGAGTGCAATGACAGGTCTACTCATGTTTGTAAGCTCTCAGCATGTTTCAATGAAGTTCCCCAGCACTCCCAATGTCAGTATTTACAGACCTAAACTTGCAATGTTGCATGAACACAAAGTACCACACATCTCCATCTCCACAACAACTAAAGAGCCTGTGGGCACCATATCAGACCTTAGATGTTGTTGTCATTTCCTGAAACATACAACAAAGAACACAAGGTCATGCAATATCCTGGATCAATATGATTGAGGCTACTCCTTCAGCAAATATAATTCTAGTTCTGGCACTGTTTTGTTCTCTCCCTTCACCCCTAAAGTCCTGCACACAAGTTTACTAGTTAACCAATATTGCTTAGCTTTCTACATCAGGAACCATTTTTCTATCTATGCATCAGAGGTACAATCCCTGTTCATGACAACCCAGCTGAACATCATTCTTCCTTCTACAGAATTGTTGCAGCTTATGCCTCCAAATGTCAAATAAAATGAGTGCAAAAACACTCTTTTTTTCACTCAAGGTCCTTTTGTTATCCCACAAGTGTGAGGTCATTTATCCCAAACGACCTCATACTTGTGGGAGAACACTTTCATTGGGGCCAGTGAAAGCAGCAGTGCCCCAAGCAACTAGCTGCCTTTTTCCTTCCCTAAAGCAAGCTTCCCAGGCTTTGACTTTGCCTGTGTCAGCCACCTGGTAAGTGCTTTACTTTGCTTACACTGAGCTATACCCCAAACACAGGGAAAAACGATACAGATTGGCCCTGGATTATCACGGATTGGCCATTTCTAGCACCGCTCAGACACAGAGGGGCACAGCAGCCGGGTCACAGTCCTCTTCATCTCTGTCACAAAAATTCACAACTGGTCCACGTCAACTGAGGAGAGAAGCTAGGACACAATGTATAGGATTACAAGGATAAATATTTATTCACACACATGAGGTGTACCAGCCAAACTGGGCCACCCTGAATGTGGTTTTACACATTCTTATATCCTTCAAACACTCAGGTACAACGCAATTTGACTAATCACTAACACCCACACTACTGATTACTAATAATAGTAAAACTTTGCAAAGCAACTATATTTTTGCAGCACTCTTGCTGCTTGTCTATTGATCCAGATGTCCCTGGAGTCAGTCTTGCTATAATTACTTATCTATGATGCCAGACAATGCTGGAAGGGTTTAAAAGACGTGCCAGAAGGGCTAAGATGCTGGCCTTATCTTGGTTGTCCAGGGGTATTGTCGTAGTTTAACCCCAGCCAGCAACTAATCCCCACACAGCAACTCACTCACTCCCCCCCCGGTGGGATGGGGCGGAGAATTGGAAGAGTAAAAGTGAGAAAACTTGTGGGTTGAAATAAAGACAGTTTAATAGGTAAAGCAAAAGCCGCGCACGCAAGCAAAGCAAAACAAGGAATTCATTTACTACTTCCCATGGGCAGACAGGTGTTCAGCCATCTCCACGAAAGCAGGGCTCCATCACATGTAACGGTTGCTTGGGAAAACAAACGCCATCACTCCGAATAGCCCCCTCTTCCTTCTTCTACCCCAGCTTTGTATGCTGAGCATGATGTCATATGGTATGGAATAGCCCTTTGGTCATCTGGGGTCAGCTGTCCCAGCTGTGTCCCCTCCCAACTTCTTGTGCACCCCCAGCCTACTCGCTGGTGGGGTGGGGTGAGAAGCAGAAAAGGCCTTGACTCTCTGTAAGCACTGCTCAGCAGTAACGAAAACACCCCTGTATTATCAACACTGTTTCCAGCACAAACCCAAAACATAGCCCCATACTAGCTACTATAAAGAAAATTAACTCTACCCCAGCCAAAACCAGCACAGGTATCCTTTATTCTTCACGGACAGCTCTAAGGTTTCAAGAAGCAAAGTCCTTATTTCCAGGGCCAGGCTGTCCTTTAGTTTTACTTAAGCATGAACAATACTAAAGTCTCCAGTAAAATTCCACTACCTCATTACATTACAGTGTAGAACATGAACTAATATATAGAGTAAAGAATTAATACAGTTTCATACTATAAAGACTGATTGATACAATAGTTACGGAAGAGAATTTTCAAAACACCTCCCTGACGTGCTGCAGCTGCAGGCAGGCAGCGGGCAGGCGCTCGGGCTTGCTGCTGTCCCCCTTACAGAGGCAATAAAGAATTCTCCAGTTTCTCCTTTTCCTTGTGCCAGCACAGAAGATGGGCCCCATTTGTAATCACTTTGCTAGGTTAAACTGTCCTGCAGAAACAGCCCACACCTTTACATGAGCCTGTGCCAAAGCCCACCAAGGACCTATTTTCAACTCGCCGACTCTGAGCCACATGCACTGACCGGAAATCACGGGGCTGGGTTTTCACCTTGCTTTTTACAGCCTCTAAATTTAAAACAAAATGCGGCTGCCCGATATCCTGGGAGCGACAAGCCGGCTGGGGAAACCTGCCCTTCCCCACGGGCCGCCGCCCAGGGCGACAGCTGGGAGGGCGACAGGCAGAAACCGCCATGACGCGAGGCCGGGTTTGTTCCCCGTGTGCCACCTTCCAGAGCCGTTTTACTCACCGTTTTATTTGTAATTGAGCCATTTGCCGGGAGATGGCAGCATAAGATAAAATATCCCTGAATTTTGGTTCCCAGCTATTAGCCGGTAAAGTAGCGTCCTCCCGATGGCAATACGGGCCCCTGGGAAGCCTTTTATAGCAAGATCTCGATTTACAGAAGCAAGTGGTGGGCTAGAAACCCCTTGTACTTAACTGACTTAGTTGTTAAACGGCTAGGTTTATAGCAGCAGGTAGAAAACAATTTGTTTAAAGAGCATGTTCCAGTTTGGTGACCACAAAAGCTGCAGTCACACCGAGGGAGTGCGAGCCAGGAACACAGGCCGCCCAGTGCCAGTGCTTGGTTCTCAGGCCGCGCAGCAGCCGGCCCTGCCTTCACAAAAGGGCAAACAAGAAAAAAAATAAATGTCTTCCAACAGGTAAACAATCTGATCTGCTGTAAAGCCTCCACAGTTACAGCTGTGTTGCCCAACTAGGCTCTGCTGCACAGCAGTTTTGTGGGTGAAGCAGGAAGAATGAGTGGCACAGTGGTGAGGTGGCCATACTGTGTTTCCTCCCCCTGATGCGCAGGCCCGGTGCATTAGGGCTGTCTGTATTTGCAGTGCACACAGCATGTTTCCATAGCAGTTCAGTAACAAATCCTTTTGCCAGGTTGTTAGTGAGGTACACTGACATCGGAAGCCCTACGCACTTCTCCCAGCTCCTCTGTGTCTGGGGCACTCTTTATTTAAGGTGGCAGAAGGTCTCCCTATAAGTATCAAAGTTAAGCCTAGGAAATTCATTGTATTTACCAGTTCTTATGGGTTTACACCTCATGCCAGCTCTTTTTTTCCCCATAAATAATGCTAAAAAAGGCATGGCTCCCAGCATGAAACAACGATTTAGGAGTAATTCTCATTATGAAAGTAATTACATTTTTAATGTATTTTGAGACTTGCTAAAATATGAATAACACAAGTATTCTCATTTTTAGTACCCAAACATATTAAAATAGAGTTTTAGGAAGCTGTAGCTTATTCAGATTTTGTAATTGTGCTGCCAGTTCTGTTTCCTGGAGCACTTCATCTCGGATACCATTGGAAGTTCTGGAATTTCTAAGAAAACACTGGGAATGCTGATCTGTCAGGTGAACAGTCTGGATAAATTTGAAAAGAAACTGCTATTCACACTGGTAAATTGGTATTGTGCTGAAACATGGACATTCTATTAAATTTGTAAATTCTTCCATGTTCTAAATGGAGTTTCATAAATAACACTTGACCATATAAAATACCAGAACAGCAGGAAATAACTAACTTTTATACCTTCATATGCAATAGGCATAAGAGAATCATATTCTGAACCTTTATGTAAACTTGGACAATTGTGACCAGTTATAAAGAAATGTGTACTGTAATAGCTCTACATATATCTGATATAAATAACTGATTTGTGGTAGAAATTAATCTTTTCTGCATACCTCAAATATCAAATGCCAATTTGATGCTTCTGGTCACTTAATTAATTAGTTGTATTAATTGCAAGCTTACTTAAATTACATTCCTTGATATATTATGCCTGCAGAATAAATTATTCATCTCGCAAAACTTCTTAGCTAAAGAGTCTTGCCTCTTCCTAGCTACGGTATTTACATCAAAGCAGCAACCAAATACCACAGTATTTGTCTTAGTGAATTAAATGATACGGAATAGACTCAAAGATGCCTAAAAAAAGACACGTGGAGCTTACAATTTGTCAAACGATAAGCTGTACAACTCCAGGATTCAGAAAACAGAGACACACGTCTCCAGGAGGTATGTGTTATTGTAATATCACAAGAGGTCTGTGCTTTACAACTTTGGTATGAGTTATTTTATTGTCTTTTCAGCAGAAGAAAAATGTTTGGTTTTGGAAACAAGAAAAACACTCTTGTGTGTTGGACTTGACTGTGTGTGACTGAAGCATGTTAGCAAGCCCACTTTTATTCATGTATTAAAGTGAATGCCTGGATCACATATGTGTGTGGAAGGTTTTAGTGTCCAATTTCTTCTGTCACCTGTTATAACAAGACTCAATAAAACTTACTTTAATCTAGGACTGACAAAAACCAGACATTTGGTGGGACACTGGTTGCAATGGTTAATATAAATTTGTCTAACTTCACAGCTGCAGATATGGGTTAAAAATTGCATTTTTTTTGTAACAGTTTCTCCTTATGTTGGAACATTTTATTTTCGTCCTCAGTGCTCATGCTGTTTCATAGGCTCTGGTACCTTTTTTTTGTTAAAAAAAATATACAAAAGAATAGAAATTTTAGCTGTTACACGGGACCTTGATTCTATATATATTCATCGGTTGCCCCATTTAATAATTTTTCATACAACCATGCTTCTCCAGTGATTCTCAAAAGGAAAAAAAAACCACACCAAACTCTTTAAATCATAAGATGTTTTCTTTACATCTCTAGCTCACCTACTTGTTAACCACCAAGCCTCACTATTTATTCTGTAATGGCATTTGTTGTGCTTTGCTTTGAAGAAGAGAACATTTGTCTGTTTCTAAAATACGGTTCAAGGTAGTCCTAACATAAATAACATACCTCAAAAATCCCTGAGGTGAAAGTGACTAAGGTCTTAAAAAATGTTTTTATAACATGTAGTCAGACTATCTAAATACAATAGGCCAAGTTCTACCTGAAATTTGAGTTGACTTGCACTTGCTAACAGCAAATTAATATGATTTTGTAATCCTCCCTCAGCAGTACCTGGGTCTCTGAAATTATGAACTTTACACATTTTACCTAAATCACCTGCCTGCTGCAACCATGCCAACAAAGCAGCACTCTGAGAAACAGCAGTGCAAAGCGATGCTCAGTGCAGCTGCAGAGCAGATGGTAGGGGACAGAGCTGGCACAGCAGACTGTGGCAAAGGCAGAGGTAAGCTAGTCGTTAAGTCAACCTCATATTCTTTGTGCAAGCTCACACTGAGGTGGAGGCAAATCATTTTGGTTTACAAGCACTATGACAGGTAAACACCAAGGCCCTGCCTTACTATCAGTACAAGCAGCCATAGAACTCCCACTAGGCTCAGTGAAAGCAGGTGCATGTCCTGATCAAATAAAACATTCAGCATGGTCACCTTTCAGATGGGGGTGTCTCTTATTTTCACACTTGATCCATTTAATGTTCACTATAATTGAATGTGTTATCCTGTCAGGTGGCTTTTGTACAGCAGATCTAGTATCACAGCAGAACTGTTGGACATACATCTCAGAGGTTGCATATCCATTAGCAGGAGGACTACTCCTTTACCACATTGTTGCCCAAATACAGACATTTACAATTAAACACATTTGTATCTCTCTTAAGAAACATAAAGTAGCATGGTCATTGTATTGGGGCTAGGAAAACATCAGCATGGTCATTGTATTGGTGGTAGGAAAATATTAGCATGGGCATTGTATTTGGGCTAGGAAAACATCAGTCAGATAACATTTTGTTTTTACAAGCTCGTTCAGGGAATCTTATGTGGTTCATGTAGGAGTCTTCCATTCCAATATGTATCGTTTGTTGAAGGAAATAAATTAGAGTGGTATTGGTGATAATTATTATGCCTGAGAACACAGAGTATCTGAGCTCCTTAGTTGTTGGAAGAGGTTGTATCATCAGTTTAGGCCTGTGGTATTTTGTAATTTTTGCATCTCATTTACACACATGATTTACCAGCAGCATGTTATGATCTGACAGCCCTCTGATTCTGGCTTCAGTGGACTCCAACAGAATTTGAATTTCTTAACTAGAACTTTGTGAATTTATCACACGTGGTCTTTAGGCTTCATCTTTTGGCTTCACAGTCCACTAAAGCGCCACAATGAGAGTCACCAGGCATATCTTCACTGAACACTGAAAAAAGGAAACAGATGGGGTAGGAAGAAGGTGGAGTTTCATTGTTAGAGAAAATGCTGTAGGTGAAGAGGCCTTTGTCCTTGTTTACAGACAAACACAACTAAAAATTAGGTCTAATATTCGAAGCTAGTTCAGTGCAGTTTTTTATGAACATTTCCAATAATCAACATATTTGTATATAAAAATAAGCCTGGGTGAAAACACCAGTCATTCCTATTTTGGAGAACGAGTGATCTATATTTTTTATTTTGTTAATCTGGTTCACTTCACATATGCTACTGTTGAAAGCAGTTTACACATGTTTAACTTATGTGAATTCGGTGAGTGTTAGAAACGTAATCAATCTTTAAAGCGGTTATTAGCCTGACTCCTGGGCACTATCTTACATTCTTAGGCAAGTGAACATTATTGGTCAATTCTGAGAATTAAGCAAGCAAGATTAATGCCTTTCTGTAACTGAAAGTTTAATTGGCTAACCGAGTTGTGAATTCCAGTCAGCTTGCCCTATATAAATGATAAAATGGGAATTTAAATAGCTGAAGTAGGAAATCATACTGTATGGATTTTTCTCCCTAGGAGAGAAACTCCTGTTCTTCTTCTGATGTTGAGAGAATATGGAAATATTATTCCCTGGGATATTTTATCCAGTACTAATTTCTACAGTACTCTATTATAGTTTGTCAGTCTGATTTTCATGACTTTCATTGTCATGAATTAGGTGTTTAACTAAAATCCATTAGAATTACATGGATATAAGTCTGTAAGTGCAAGGAAAATTAGGCCCATCAATACTTAGCATTAACTCAAGAACCCATTTAATTATGGGATTTGGGAAGTTTGTAATTATCTTCTAAATGGGATATTTACTGATTACGAAATTACTATCATAGTGTCATGAATGTGTGAAGTTTTACTGACACCTAACAGCTAGTTCTGTGACATTGGCCTCCATCAGCCAAGAGAAATGTCATTGGCACAGAAAAGGTGATTTATTTTTCCCTCAGGGCCTCCGGGCCTTTGTAAGTGCTGGGAAAAAATTTCCATTTGTACAGGCTTTCTGTAAATCACTTTCTTTTACTAACTTGAGAACACATGTTTAAGGAATGAACTCAAATAAATTCGTATTTCTATAAAGATATTTCCTCTTTAATTAATTCTTAATTTCATTTTCATTTGCTGTTTTTCTCTATAATATGCTTTTCCTCTAGTGAAATAGCGAAGCCTGAGAACTTTAACTGAAACATATGCTTACTTCAAATACGGAACAAAGTATAATGCAGACATTTGTCATTCCCTACCATGGACAGTGTTTTCTTCTTTTGACAGAAATTGTATTCATTTCGTTTTTGAGTGAAGGTTGAGGACATTGTTTTGTAAATGCAGGAATGCACATTACGTGTACTGAACAACAAATTATTTCAGACTTTTCCATGAAATGTAATGCCTTTTGGGAGGAGTGGAAAATCCTTAAAAATTTCAGACTGTAGGTTTAGTTTACTTTGGCAGTAATACAGGTGTGGAAGTCTGCTGCTAGGAGTCCTAATATTTTTTTCTTGGTCCTGGTCAGTAATACTGTGCAAATAATGTTTTCTTTTGGCATTTTTTCTGTTTTGGGCGTATCTGGTCTTCAAATGGAAATTCAAATTTTCCTTGCTGGAAAATTCAAGCAAGGAAAGAATGTATACTAAATGAATTGTGTTAAAGAGATCAGCAAGGCCGAGATCTAAGTTAATTCAGAAAGATTTTAGATTTTGCATTTAATAAAGCAGAACGATTCCAAATGCAGAACAAGGAATCTGTTTGTTCACATGCAGCTGTTACACACTAATGAAAAAAGGCTTGCCAGGAATGTGTAAGCCTATGCCATCCATGGCACCACCACAAACGGAACCGACTTCAGGGGTAACTGAAAGAAAAAGCATGTCATGAACATGTAATACAAATTTGCTACTAGCCTTGCAAGGCACACATTTAGTAGACAATATTAAGTAATCCCGGAATATTGCTTTGTACTGAATGCTGAGGTATAGAAATTGTATTAGCACTTAATTGCCACGTGCCATATTCGCCATTGTGATTTTAACATACCTATTTCAACTCCTCTGGCACGATGAATGCATATTAAATAATTTAAACAGGGGGGCTACACATGCTTTGTTGTCATCCTTACATAGTCTGCGACACACGCTCAAATAGCTCGTTCGTGTTATTTCCAAGCTTTAGATCCATGCTATAGGCAGCTTGCAATTTGGTGAGCCGCACGTAGGAGCAAGACAACATTTAGAACATCACAACTGTCAAAATTAGCATTGTAGCCAGAGAGATTGGATTTGCGAGACAGCAGAAGGCAGCAGTCTTGCAAAACTCAGGTATTGTCTGTTCGCACCTTTGTATCGAAGCAACAGCAAATTACAGGCGTCTTTCCGCTGCAGTTCTTTTGTGGGAAGAGAGAGCCCCCCGCCTTTCTGTCTGCAGGAGCGCGTAGGAGTGTGGAGGGGGGCTGTGCCTGCCGGTGCCTCCGTCCTCCCCCCCGCGGCGGCTGCGGCCGCGCCCGCGGCTGGCTGTCACTCGGCTCCCGCCGCGGGTGCGTGCTCCCCGCTCGGCCCGAGGGGTGCAAACCCGGGGACGGCTCCGGCGGGACTCGCCGCCAGCCGGGCGGGCGGGCGGGCGGGAGGCGCTGGCGGCCGGCGGCGCTCGGAGCGGCCGGGGCTCGGTGGGGAGGAGGGCTGGCGGCAGGAGGAGGAGCGGGCGGCCCGAACGTCACTTTCCGCGTCCGCGTGGTTACGTGGAGATGAAGATGGCGGCGCCGGTGGCCCCGCCACGGCAGCTGTCGTCGCTGTGAGGCGGGACGGGACGGGACGGGACGGGACAAGACAGGACAGCGATCGTGTGCGCCCCGGCGGAGGGGAGGGGGCGGGGTGGGCCCCGCCTCCCGCCGCCGGTAACGCTCTGCTCTCCTGCACAGACGCCATGGAGGACGAGGAGCGGCTGAAGAAGCTGGAGGCTGGGAAAGCCAAGGTAGGAGGAGGCGGCGGCGTGGCGGGGAGGCTGAGGGGAGCGCGGTGAAGCTGGGGGGGATAGTCAGCGGGGCCGGGCCGGGCGGCGGCGGAGCGCGGCTGCGGCAGGGGGCTCGGCTCGGGGCCCCGCCGCGAACAAAGCCGCGGGCGGAGGAGGCGCTTTGTGCTGTCCTCCCTGCGCGCCCCGGGCTCCCCCCGCTGGCCTCGGGGCGGCGCGGGGCCGAGCGGCGTTCCTCGGCCAGGGCGTGGGTGCGAGTGGCCGGTGACAGCGGGCCCCGCGCGGCGCACGCCACAGGTGCCCGTCGCGAGGCCGGGCCGTGACAGCCCGGACGGCCCTCCGCTGCGGGGCCCGCTGCGCTGGCGGCCCAGGGTGGAGGAAGAGCCGAGGAGGAGGAGAGCTAACCTCCCTGCCGCTTCGCACCCGGGGCACGAATTCCGTTTGCCTCTGAAGCCTGGGAAACTCCCTGTAAACCTTTAAGGAAGTTTATAAAACCCACAGCTGTTCCTCAATGTGGTACTGATACCGTGAGAGAGCCTTAGGAGGCAGAGGATTAAAGGTGCCTCCAGTGGTGTGGTGTGGTGCGAGGTGCGGTGCGGTGTGCGGTGTGGTGCGAGGTGCGGTGCGGTGTGCGGTGCGGTGCGGTGTGCGGTGTGGTGCGAGGTGCGGTGCGGTGTGCGGTGCGGTGCGGTGTGCGGTGTGGTGTGGTGCGGTGTGGTGTGCGGTGTGGTGTGCAGTGTGAGGTGCGGTGTGGTGCGGTGTGAGGTGCGGTGCGGTGCGTTTACCAGTGGTTTGAAAATGCCGGGTAGTACGCGAGTCACCTGTAGGACCTCGCCGCTGCGCTGGCAGCCCTTGGCGGCCGCACGCCCGCGTTCAGCCGTCACCGCCTCATGGGCTGTCAGGCGGCTCAGACGGTGCCCTGCGGGCTTATCGAAGTGTTAATCAGGGAGCTTATCATTTTACTTTAAGCATGGCTCAGGACACACCGGCTGCAAAGCACTTCGCCTTCTGGGCAATAGACAGGAGTTACCACACTCTAGGAGGACCTCATTTTTACTTCAAAGAAAGCATTGGTGTGGTCAATGAGATAAAATAATTAATGGCATTCGTAGGAAAATAAGATAAAATTAGTGTTTTGACATTAGGTATCGTCTGGTTCCTTGCAGCAGTCATTGCTAAATGATAGGAGTTTAGAAGTTTGTAAGTCATTCATTCATGCTAAAGATACGCATATAGCTTGGCAGGAGCTAATAGTAGTGGCAACAAGAAGACAAGCTAAAGATGAAACTACGAAACGTCATCACTGTCTTGTTTATGTGGTCCATGGACCTCGGCTCTGAAGGATTGAATAGGTATTTTGCTGTATTAGACAAAAACTTTGTAACTTACTGTGTTTCTGTTTCTTTTGAAAGAGCATTCAAAATGTACCTTGGGACACTCTCCTAGATGGAACTGTATGTTTATATAGGAAAACCTGTTCTTAAATGCGTTGAGCAAGAACGGTGTTTACACAATGTTATGCAGTACTACTAAAAGGCACTGGGACATAGCAAGGTGCTGGTGGCAGTACATTCTGTCACACCCAAGTTGGCCAATTCTTTTGCAGAAAATTAGGAAGTAGTTTGCAAAGAAAATGGTTGAAGTAAATTTGCCAGTATTATAAACCACAATGAAGAATTTATCAAGAGAATTTATATTTTTCTGTCCATGCTGGCCTGGGATTAACACAGAAAATTAATTATAATTACTGAAAAGTGAAACAAAAGCCAGGACTCTAGCAGGAATTCAATGGCTTCCTTCTTACTTTGAGAAAAGACGTGTACACACTTTACTGAACCATTTTGCATTTTAGGAGCACTGTCATAACTCTCACCCTTCTTCTAGTCTTTTCTGACTAAAACCTAATTATGTTCTTGTAAGTAAGTGTTCTTACTTCTCAGTCTTCGCCTGAAGACTTTCATATTCTATGCTTTTAAACATCCCTTGTGGTTTAAGTCATTATAACTCTTTACAACTGTATGTGTTTTACATGGGAAGGGACTGTAAAAGCAGTGTTAGTTTTTCAGATTTTTCATTGGTGTTCCGTGTACCGTTTACCCCTTTTGTTACATGTGAATGATGTCTTCCAGTGACAAGTGTCACTGATAAAGGCAGAAAAGAAGAAATTGTGTTAGCAGAGAATGGAAGCAGGAGTTGCTCCTGCAGCTGCTTTTCTCTTTTTCAAGGATACAAACGCATTCACAGTAGCATGATCAGTCAGTCTCCTAAAATTTCTTGGCTCCAATGAATATTTTCTGCAAACCACAGCAAGAAGCATCCAAAAAACTTTTAAGCCTAACCACTGAATGTTGTTTAAATAAAATAGTTGAAAAAGTGTATTAAAGTATGTGTTGTTACTGTGCTAAATGCGCAGGTATTGCTGTACTGCAGATACCTTGATGCATCTGCCTGAAATGATAAATTTTAAATATAAATAAGGTGTTACATAAACTGCGGGATGAATGTTGAGAATTGGGAGGCCAGTAAAAGAGTCTAGTAGGTGCTATAGAGGTGGCTGGTACACTGCTAACAGTGGAGTTACTATTCAAAATTGGGACTTAGATTCTTGTTTGGTTTGTTGTGTTTTTTTTTCTCAAAAGGTAGGTAGCTAACTACTGCCAAATCTCCATATGTGCATTTTAAGCAATATGAACTTTCAGCAAAGCAATCATTTGGTTGTTTTCTGATCATAATGTCGAGTAGGCAAGCTGTGGAGTTTGGTTTTGTGTGAATTTATCTGCAATGGAAATTTGTTTTTCTTTATTCTTGACGTCTTCTTAAGACACTGTCTCCCCACATAGATCTTTTACAGAGAAGTGTATTACAAATGGATTTTCTGCAGCGGAATTTTCTTTTGAGTCCTCCTTTATTGTTACTGGAAATGAGAAGCTGCATTGTGAATCTTACCTTGGTTGAAAGGTGCTAAGTGTACTCAAACCTGGCAGAATGGGTCTCAGTGCGAACGCACAGCCTTCGCCAGTACATAATTTGAAAAATGGAATCAAAAGCTCTTGATAGAAGCTCACCAACGTTCTTGTGTACCTGCTGACTTTTGGAGACTACACCAAGTCTTTATTATGAAGCAGTTGCACCATATGTTGCTGTTCTGTCTGTTACAAACCCACAAAGGCAAGGGAGGCACAGTTAAACCCAGTAAATTAATTACATGCTCCTTTTTCCAGACCTATAGTCATTCATTCTCCTTTGCCACAAGGTAAATGTGCTGAATATTAACCCAGCCTCTATAAACGTCTGTCTCCCTTACCCATTAAAATGGTCTCTCTGTGCCTTTATAGAACTCCCTTCTCCCCAAACAAGCAATTTCTTCGTCTTAGATCCCGATCTGATTATGGTGGAGCAAAAGTGTCAAAAAAGCTAGTTAAGGGAAGCCGGGTTGACTGTGATGGAAGGTGGAAAGGAGAAGATGTGTGCCAGCAACAGAAATATAGATGCATGTTGTTAAGTTGATCAGTGCCCCAAAACACAGTGAACTTAGAAATCAATCAGGTATGTGCCTTGCTGAAGAGATTCTGGAATATTGTTGATGGCCTGAGATAGTGTAGATATACCTGGTCTTAGAAAAGACTACAGAGGATAGTGATTGAAGATCTTGGTGTGATATTTATATACACACATACTATGTGTGCGTGTCTCTGTGCATCAGTTTGCTTGGAAATCTCATCTAGCATTACAATGGATACTATTTATGGTAGCTGGGTATGTTAATTTTATGTATTTATTTAACAGCTTAGTAGCTGGCTTTTCTTATCAGGATGTTGCACTATTTTGGTCAACTTTCAAAACTATACAGTGTAGTTTGCTAGCTTCAGAATAAAAACATCGGGGACTCAGATTCCCTTGTGAGAAAATGGCTGAGACTATTTTGGTAAAGCTTTTGAAATCTGAAAAAATATTTTGATTTAATTTATACATACACACATATATGAAGCGCACAGCTATTATAACTGGTAAAATTAAGAGAAATGAAACTATTAATAGCAAGTTTTATAGAATGGTCCATTTTACAGTACTGAAATTTTATTTGCAAAGTATTTAAATATGTGCATTGCTCCAGTTTAAATTTGTGTTGAGGAAAGGGCATGCTCCCTAGCTGTGTGCTTTTTTTTGATGTGGGAGGGGTGGGTGAGGGAAAGACAGTAATTTACTTCGTAAATTCTCTCAGGTTGGTCTAGGATTTCAGGTCTAATGTTAGAAATACATAATTTAATGTCCTGATTTTCAAAGGTTCTATGTATATTTGTAATACATACTTACTGAGGTGTTCAAAGAAATAATGTAATTGTTGAAGAACCTTAAGGAATTAGGGAACTGGTTTAGTTAAACACTGGAGCACAGAATAAGCAGTGTGACTGTTTTTGATCTATACCAGAGAATTGCTGAGCAGATGGAACAGTGAAGTTGGTTTGGGAAGCTCTAATGGCACTCAGTGGACAAGTATTACAGGTTGTATAAGTAATTTGACAAGTTATCTTCACAAACTGAATAGTAAAAAGAAATAATTGCATATTTTGTCTTCTGGTCATGCATGTGAATATTGCAGGTGGCTGAAAATGAAAATGATATGTATTATTAAAATAGCATTGTCTAAGAGTCTGAGAATGTTTGCTGTTTGCATTCTTATGTCTTATTCTTTTGAGGAGATAAAAAGATTTTACTTCCTCATCTCTGGCCTCTTTGGACTGAGAAGTTTTGGATTTCTCAAGAAAAGCTGTTGATCAGGTTTTTTTAAAATAAAAGACTCAAGTGAAGCATGGAAAAATTATGTGCCACAGTGATTAAAGCTCTAATTTAAAACCCCCAGAAGAATTCAACATATAGATTGTGTTTTAGAAACACAGTCCTTTTAAATTCCCTGGAATTTACCTGAAGAGGAAAAAAAGCAGTATTTCAGTGGTTATTAAGAGTTTTTCATCACAGAAGACAAATTAAATACATTTACACCTGACATTTCATTAAAGAGCTGGCCTACTAACACATCTTCTTTTGCTTTCAGGTGTAGGCTGTTCATTTTGTATATCCTCTCTCTGCCTCAAATAACTTGAACAAAAATAATTAAACAGAATCCTGGAAGCAAGAATTTCCTTTTCAGTCTGCATTGTCTTACTCTGCTTTTCTCTCAAAATAAGAAGTCATATTGGGCCATATCACAAAGTGCTAATTTCATCATAAAGCCCTAGTCATTGCTGTCACTCTTCATAAAGTATGGAGGAGAGCAGCTTTATGGGCTAAAAGTTCACAGAATGAGAATGATGCTGCGCTATGTATATATCTGAAGATGCTGTGTGTGTATTAATGGACAAGAGAGGAAGCAACTGGAGGGGATTCTAGGCTAACTCTCAAGAGTCTCCTGGGAAGGTGTGGGTGAGCTTTGGCTCAACAGATGTGAATGGAAACTGCCTAATCTCTTTGATTATAACAAAGCAGGAGAGTATGGTGAAACTGTGAAAAAATGCTGTAATGAAGAACTGAACTTTAAGACAGTTTATTTGAGGGAGCCCTTTTTCTTGCACATGAAAATCCTCACAAACCTGTACCTAATTCTTAGGCATTCCTCTTTTGTATTGCTAAGCTATTTCTTCTCCCAGGTCCTTCTGAACTTGTGTTTTTTGGCTCCTCTTAGTCTTTTACAGGCTTCAATCTACTCTCACTCCTTTGCATCTCTGTCAATTCTAAATGCAAATAATAGGAGGTACGTGGAATTGCCTCTGTGTATTTTGATTATGAACATGAGTAAGCTTAAGAGCTGATTTTTGTCTTGCAGAGAAAAACACAGATAGAAGGGCTGAACATTACCCTGGAGAGAAAACATGTGGTTTTAAAACTCTGAGTAAAAGCAGATAGGGCAGAAATTGAGTAGAGGTGAGAGAGAAACAAAAAGTGAGGTGTTCACCTCACTGTGCATGCTTTTATTTTTGTTCAAAACAGTGGATATCTGCATTTTATCATAGAAAAAAGGTAATATACATTTGAGATGTAAATATATTTTATCTAAATAATTGGTTGCTACTGGGGTGATACATAAGCTCAGATGAGAGATCGAATGGAAAGGTAATCTGTGAAACCGTTTTCAAGACACATTCTATAGCAGAAAATAGCAGAAAAATTGGGATGACTAGCTTAAATGTTCAGTTTTTTAAGAGAACTTAGTTGTTCTCTTGAGGATAATAGAACTACCCGCTTTTTATGGTTTTCTCAATGTTCTTTTTTCCTTTAAAAAAAAGAAAAAGAAAGTTCAATTTTTTCCCATTGTGTCTTCTGGACTTTATTGGGTCCCTGTAAAAAAAATAGTACTTGAATTGAAATCTGGGATTTCAACTCTCTTTTTCAATTGGCACTGGTAGAATTCTTCCTATTTCTAAGTGTGTTCTCCATTTTTCTTCTGTTTCCTGGTTTTGATCTCCTTTTCTCTCATTCCAGAGATCTATTCTTGCTTTCAATACAGGGCTTGATTATTTGTTTTAAATGTTATTGTCAATATACCATTTTATTCAAAGCTCTAAAAGTAGCTGTCTACCTTACAGTAGTGGTGCAAGGTAGAATGAGCTTAAACTAATACCTGCTTTCTTCTGAGAATGCAGGTAAATATCACTTCAAAGTAACCTTTGTTCTGTAGCCAGTTTAGAGAAAATTGGTCTTTCCAAGATGCCCAGTGAATTTCACGAAAATAGAAAAATAAGTTAACACAGTATTGTTAGTAGCACTATGAAAGCAAGAAATTGCATTGTAAAAATGCAACTTAAAATGTTTTCTTGCTGCTCCATCTGTAAAGAGAAGGAATTACAGAAAAGAAAGCACAAAGTTGCCTTTTGCTTACATTCGAGACCTTCTTCATTTTAGCACTACTCTCTTCCCTCATTTCTGTGGTCTGCTTTCCAACTACTTATTTTCTTAGTATGGGTGTTGCAATAGCAAAACAGAGGGGACTGCAACATTTGTTTCCCTCAGTTATATTATAACAGTATCTAGACAAGTTTGTTTGTTTATACCGATTTGGAAATAAGCATGATCACCACCACAAATTCTTTCTAAAGTACTTTCAGTAAAGTGTATCTGATACTCCAAGGGAAGTAGATTGAACCTTTTGACATTTGTAGGTGTTACCAGAAAACCCTGTATTTTTTTCCCACAGGAAGTAACCAAACACATAGATGCTTTTAAATACTGGTCTACAGAGATATTAACTGCAGAATAATATATGGTTACTGTAGCATCTTAGTGGTTGGAATAGTGAAAAATCTGATGAAAATGAGGACAAAAGGAAAAAGGCTGCTGAAGTAGGTCCAACTTTGTTGTCCTATCTTATATTGCAATATAAGATTATATACTAATAACACAATTGTTGGGAATCCTAATTTAGGGGCTGAAAGCTCTGTCTTAAATATCTGCCCCATAGCTAGAGGTTTCAATGTATTGCTATGTATTTGTTTCAAAATCATTTAGTTACTGCTACCAGCTAATGTGACACTTTGAATTTGCAAAGACGTGGTGATAAATGTATAACAGTTCAATGAAACGCATCTGATGATTGCAGTCTTTTGACTGCTATGCTGAAACATAAAGTAAATAGATCTTGAAATTTATGATGATGAGACACCTGTATGTTGACTGCAAAATGCTGGCATGCCAAATTGTGTTGATGGTACGGGTGTTCCTGTTTCTTGAAAGAAACCTTAATCTGCATTTTCACATGATTTCTTGAGAAGCTAACATTTTATTTCATAAACTATCTTTCCTACAACCAATGGAGAAAAGACAGAAGAATGAATAAAAATGTGAAGATTTCTTAGAATTCTTAGTTTCTTGGAAGTGTGGAGTCAGTCTTCCTGCTTTCCCCCCTCTTTTGAAAAGGAACCCCAACAAGCTTCCAGATAGAACAAATTCAATAGTTGTCAGCTGGGCAAAAGAATGTGAGACTCTGGAAACCAAACACTAAGCTTAGGAAAGTGGGGGAGTGATCAAATCACAGTTGTAACAACCCTAAGTGGTAGCATCATCACAAAGCAAAGAAGAGGTAATCTCTTGGACCATGCTTCTAAATCTCAAAACATGAAGAAATTTTAAGACTCTTCACAATTGGAGATGATAATTTTAAAGAGAATGTATACCATTTTGGTGATATTTCCAGGGGAAAGCATAGATTTGATGAAAAAAGTACTGCCATGGCAAAATTGCAGTATATCTCTCAAACTATGATCCTGAGCTGAAGAGCCAAGAAGATTGGTGGAGTTGATGAGGCGGAGTAGATGGGATTCTGGAACTGAGTATGATTCTGTGCAAATATTGATAAAATAGGTGTCACAGAGAATAAGCAGAGTCTACTCAAATCTAACTTCACTGGTAGGCTGTGATTTAACAGAAGTGGTTATCTCTTAATCCTGGTTTTGTTTTCTGAAGTTTTTACTTGTCCTTAAACTCTTACTTCTCTATGAAGAAACCTCCTGTGCCCAACCACAAAACAAGGGAAAAATATTTAAATGTTCCTAAATCCATTTATATTGTCTGACGTAGCTGATTTAACATTAGTACCATACATTAAGAATATATACTTTCAATTAAAAGGTATGTAGGAGAAATATCTTGCTATTACAGGTAATGCTCCATAACAATGATAAGAAAACCCGGTCTTGGTATGTTCAGTAGCATGTTGTGCTAGCTAGCATAGCTTGCTGTCTTTAAAGAGATAATGGAAATCCTGATATAAGACTCCTCAAAGGGGGATGTGTTTCCTAGATTTTCTTCATTATTGGGAATATATTCCAGGAATTTGATTTTGCTTTTTTTTTTTTTTTGGGGGGGGGGGAAGGCAAAGTCCACAGACAAGCCTGGAATTTTGTGAGCATTATCAGTGTCTTTGTGAGCTCGCTTTTCTCTCATGATTCAGCAGCGTGTAAAAAATAAAAGCCTGTCAAAATAATAGAAGCCTGTCAAGTCTTGCACACTGAGCATGAAATTCATGCAGTTGGTTCTTTCCTTATGTCTGCTCTGCTCCTCACAAAGCTGTCTCTCACAAACCTACTGAGTTTGGGAGCTTTATTCTCACTCTGTCCGTTCACTGCCAGACATGCCACATGGTATGAATTAATGTAAAAACAATATAAAAAAGGTGGGAAAATGCTGAAGCACAACTGAGTTTGACTTGTTTTGAAGTATTTTACAATTTATTTTAAAAAAACCCAAACTTTTTCAAAATAAAAATTTGAAGTTTTGTTCAGTTTCTACAAAGAGGTGTCCAGAATGCCTACAAACAATCTCCTAAAAAGGTATATAAATTCTCCAGACTACTTTGAAAATCTCTACACTAATGCTTGTGAAAAGATTACCTTTGACAACTAGGTGGAAGTCATCACATCACTTGTATTTATTAACAGGGAGTGGCTGTTATTCCCTGCTTAGCTTGAACAGAATTTAAACTGTTGATCTGTATCTGAAAAGCTGATTGTCTTGTTGCCAAAGATGTAACCTCTCAAATTCTGTATCAATTCCATGGCACTCACCAACTTGAAAAAAATTATAATCTTTTGTTGGTTATTAATAAAGTCTTATTTAGACATAGTCTGTTCATTCTAAAGGTGCCTTTTTCTTTCAGACTTCTTAGTTAATGAGAAATTAAATATGAGCAAAACTATTCAGATAGCACTGGGCTTTTTTCCATTCCTTTATATATTCTCTCTACCTTTTAAAGTTTTTTCCTCAATTTTTGATCTTTAAATATCTCTGACATAGATATATTTTTATTAAAGAGGACACAGTGTGAAGTGGAGGGAAAAAACCTGGGTATTTTCTACATAAATACAACCAAAATGGTTTATAGTAGAGTAAAGTTTTTGCTATTATAAATTCTTTCTTTTTTCTCTTAGGAGGAAAAAGTTAAATTTATATGAATCGGGGTACATAGAGACTCAAAGTAAATCAATAGTTGATGCTTTTTCTAACATCCAAAAAATACTGCCTTCAGCCCTTTTCAGCTAACTTCTAATACACTCTTCTTCCTCATTTAGTATATAGACTAAATGTTACAGTACAGGAAGAAAGAAAAATATACATTGTTGTGAAGTGTAGGAGTCCTGCTGATCAGGAAAAACACACAGCGGGCTGCAGCCCCTTTCTTGCAGCATCAACACAAACCAGAAATGGCAAATGCTTCTGTGATGTAGGTTTTCTTGCATTAGCTACATAGAGAAGTCTGAACAACGCCTCTTCAGATTCTCTCCATGCATTTCATTAGGTGTCTCAATATCACTGCACCTTTAAAGCCCTATACTCTAGAAATGGTAGTCTTTTAAGTTAATTGGTTAGAATTTGCAGTTGACTATTTGCAATGCGTTGTGGAAGAAAGAACTATGTGAGCTGGAATGGAGTATTGATTAGGATCCCACAGGAAAGAGCAAGTGCCTCACTACCGTTTTCTTTAGACATATCAGGATTTTTCTTGTAGGATTCTAATCAGTATTCACAATTTTTGAGAAACAGCTGATTACCCCCAGCCCTGGCCCCCTGGAAGCTACAGTGATGCTTGATAATATACCATAACCAAGGCTGCAGTCATCAGTAAGACTCTGCTTATACTCATTAGGGAATCTCAAAAGACTGGCAAAGATTGCTCTTTAAAGGAAACAGACTTGTCTAAATGAATTGTCAACATTAAGGTCCTTGGGGATCTGCACAACTGTTAATATGAGAGAGTCTTTAGGTAACTAGGGATGATTCAGACAGAACTTCTTGCTGAAAGTCAGTGTAGTGTTAAGTTTTTTGACACTGTTTGACGTGGTCTTATAAGCAAACTAAAGACTTGGTCTAGGTACAATCATCATTTGGTGGTTACAACTGAATAAAGAATTGTTCTTAGCATGACTTTGTTTTAATGGCTTACTCTCAAAGTAGGTGGTCTTTCAGTCTTTCAGAGGCCGGTGTCACTCAGTATCTTCATTATTAGCAGTGGAAAGAATGCATGGTTATATGTAAACAGTACTAAACTGAAGTGAGTGGCAAACATGGTGAAGAGGCTTAGAATTCAAAAAGATGTTGACAAATGATCTGGTACAAAACGACGTGGAAGCGATACTCAAGGTTTTCTTTGCCTCTTTGATGATAAGGACTGTCCTTAGGTTTCCCAGGTCCCTGAGTCTAATGGCAGAATTGGAGGGAGTGAAGCATGATCCACAGTACAGATGGTCAACCTGGGGACCACTTAAGCAAATTTGACGTACACAAATTTATGGGACTGAGTGTGATGTATCCAAGCATGCTGCAGGAGGTGGCTGCTATCATTACAAGGCTATTCCCTTGCTCATCTTTGAAAGATCATTGTGATTAGGAGATTCCAAATGAGCAGGGGAGAAAAAGCAAACATCAGACCCATCTCCAAGAAGGGCGAGAAGGAGGATCCGGGATCTATAGGAAGGTCAGCCTGGCTGCGGTCTCTGGGAAGATTACGGAGCAGATCCTCCTGGAAGCCATGTTCAGGCACATGAAGGGCAAGAATATGACCAGAATTTATCAAGGGCAAATTAATTGTCCTCTGTGATGAGCTGAGTGGCTCAGTAGGTGAGGAGAGAATGGTGGATGTTGCTTACCTTGATTTTAGAAAGGCATTTGATGTGATTTGTTAGGGGCAATTTGTAACCAAGCTGAAGATAGGTGGTTTGGATAGGTGGACTGCAAGGTGGGTAGAAAATTACCTGGACTGCTATGCTCAGCATGCTGATACAAAGTCCAGCTGGTGACAAGTAGTGTTCCTCAGATACTGCAACTGTGTCTGGTACTGTTTGATGTTTTTATTAATAACCTGGAGAATAAGAGGGAGTGTGCCTTCAGCAAGTTCATGGATGATACCAAGTTAGAGAGAGCGGTTAATGAATTGAAGCATAGGGCTTCTTTTTAGAGAGACCTTGACAGTCTGGAGAAATGGGCTGACAGAAAACTCATGAAACCATAGCAGCATGAAAGAAGATGGTAGAAGAAAGTTCACGCGCTTTCCCAATGGCAGGAAGGAGGAATTTCAAGTTTCCATTTCATTACTGTACGGTACTACTGTCACTACTGTAACAGTAGTCTACAGGATCCTCCAGTGATTTAAAAAAAAAAAAGGTGATGTTGTGTGATCTAACTTGAAGCCAGCAAGGGATCCTGCATTTCACAGTAGTGGTCAGCATTGTCATTTGAGGAGAAGGGGGTCCTTCTCCTCTTCCAGGACATACAACTATAAACTGAAGAACACACAGCTGAGGAACTTCATAAAAATTTTGGTTCAGATGATGTCTTTGATGACTGGCAGGGAGACTGATAGGGATAGCAAAAGCACAGAGTTTTTGTATGCAGTGTTCTCCTTTCTTCATCATAAGGTCATCATTTATATTCCTGCAGCACCCTGTCTTGTTTTGTACACACCTTCCAATTTACAGTGAATGAGAAGGTAATTCTACAAATGACACTATCTCAGTACAGTCTGGGTGCTGATTAAGGCAAATCCTATGGGAAAAAATATAAAGACTGCCATAATGCATGTGGACTCTACATCAGGGCAAAATTGATTTTTATCTGCAATCCAAATTTTGGAATATTTTTGTTTTTCATGAGTTCTTTAAATTAAGCCAGACTGTGCTTTTCTAATGTAGTCAGCTTGGGTAGGTAATATTCTTGGGTTTTACTTGAAGCAAGATAGGAATAACTTGAGGTACAGAATTATATTATCTGGTAGCATGCTAGCTGTTATGCCAGGTGATAATGGGCTGATGTGGTCAAATACTGATTGTTGAGAAATTAAGGGGAGCTGGAAGCCAACACAGCTATCTTTCACCTCTCTCCTGCTCCTCCCCGTGTAATTTTTTCATTGCAGCATATATTGTGTGTGCGTGGGGGGCTTCCTCTGTATTTGTTTGTTTGCTGATGTTGTGAAACAGCTTTTAGATTCACTTACTTGTATTTAGCAAATACTCTGTTTTAGTCTTTATTTATTCCAAAGAATGTTCAGATTTTAACATTTCATATAAATTCTATTTTAACTCTGCAAAAATAGATACTAATTTGTTCTTTCCAAGCAACTGAAATAAGGTACTCCTTGTCTTTGGGAGAATAATATTCAAAGACTTGATTTCACAGTGCTGGATTAGATGTAACATAAAACTAATTTTGGAAAATACAAATACATAAGCATATATTCAGTAATTCAGTACTGTACTACATCCTAAAGAGCTGGTCTGGTCTGTGCAACAAAAAGATTATATAAAAACAGCATTTTTTTTTTTTTAATGTAATGCAGTAAGATGACAAGCAATTAAGGTAATTTCTGATAGTGCTTCGCTCTTGCCATGCTTTCCAAAATAAGGCTGTATTTTTGGGTATTGTCTTCATCTACTTTCCTTCTGGAAGCTTTATATTTTCTGTTTTTATAGTTTAATGTTAATATTAAAAGGTCAATCTTTATAAAAATGTAAAATGTCAACCTTAACTTTTAAACACGTAAGACAATTAATAAGCGGAAGAAAGTCTCTGTGTTACAAATACAAACTTGCAGGTTGCCAGTAATTTGATCGACAAGCACTGTGTGGAGATACTGGCAACTGTTGCTTTTGCATACTTCTGTATTTTTATAGTTGGCTTCTAACTGGCAAGCACAGATGGCCATAGATTATGATTTTTGTATGTTTCTGAATTAGAGAAAACATTTATATGGTATTTTAAATTGCATAGTCTAAATATCATGTGTTAACTACTCTGTATGGGTTTTGATTTTAATTGCTAAATTATGGTATGGGATTTTTAGAACCACCTATTTTGATGTTTTGTTAATAATATGAAAGGTTTCTGTGCCGAGCTTTTGAATAATTGGAAGATTTGTTCTCAAGTAAGTTCTCATTAAGTAATCAATGTTATTTTGTGGTAGTAACAACTTCTAAAAGTTTTTCCTGAAAAAATTAATCAGATTTGACACTATCAGGCCTTTCTCTTGCTGATAATGAATAATGTTCTACCACAAAGTCAGAATTGGTTGTTTCAGTGGTACTTCATAAAGTGTTTGGGACTGCTCTAACCCAGAGTTTAAAAGGATTTTAGAGAAACTCTGTGAACTGCTGTTTGAAGGATCAGGCTTGTTCTGCCCATTCCAGGAAGTTCAGTGTACTATATAACATTTTGGTTTTTTCTTAGAATCCTAGCAAAAATTAGGACTAAACTCGGTTTTCTAGGATGTGAATTCATAGCTTTTATTGCTATCTATTCTTGGTAGTCTGCTAGAAGCCTATGGAGGGGCTAGGAGAATTGAATGGTAATAAGAATCTGAAGATACTTTACAGGACCTTTTTTGTAGTAGTGTATTTAGCTAGTTTATGTAAAGTCAGTGTACTGTTTCTCTCTGAAGTTAACTATACAACATATTGTGACTTTAGGGGTCCTGTAAAATAAAAGCGTAGCTCCTGCTTTGTTAAGTTAAACTAGCTCTCTCATGGATAAATTGCAATTACATATGGTTAATAAGGAGAAAAATGGTAATTGAGTGGTAGTTGAGGAGAAAAATTACTAAATACTAGATATGAACATAATTTTTTCTTTTACCAGAAGGAAACCTTGCTCTTTCCATCTATTATTACAGAAATTCAGATTGGAGTTTAGCCTTACTTTGGGCTCAGGGAACAGACAGACTTACTTTTTGACTGCCTTGTGGTCTTAGGAATGTTTCCCTAAGGTTATTTTTGGGGGAAGAAGGGCAGCATGTGAAGAAAATTGCTGAACGAGATAGAGATTTATTAACTTTTTGGGTGCATGTAGTATTTAATGACATGGTTTCATTGCTTTTTAGACTGTTCCTATTCTGGAAGACATTTCTTTTGACTTGAATTTTTTTTAAGACCTAAATATAGTGGAATAAACGTGCTCAATGCTTAACCCTGTTACTGTGTTGCAGTTTTCTGAAAATAAATTGTTATCCCAAAAGAACTCCAAGGGATTAATTAAATGAGTCTCCAGCTGTTGATTTAACTATATATAGTTAAATAGCTGATATAACTATATGCTTGTTAAAGAACAGGTGCTAAACCAGTTGCTTTAAGAAACAAAGTGAAATAACTACCTAAGCAATGCTCAGATTGTTAGTAAATTTTTTTTAGTGATACAGAAGGCAACGTACTTACTGACACGTGTCTGATGACTCTGCTGCTTTCAAAAAATTCAAGCTCTGAATAGATTAATGACTTAATGCCTATATTTGACCACTAAGTTGCTACTATGCCGTAAAACAAGTTTTCTTTTGAAGCTCAGCTGAAGCTTGTTATCTGTGAATGTCCATTACTTCTTTCTTTATTTCTCTTTCTTGTGGTGTATGGTATTCACCTGTATGCTTTGTTTAAATAATTCATTGTGAATAGTTCATGAACTATGGTTCTGTAGGTAAGAATGAGTAAAATTGATCCTTATTGTGTTTCATTTGACTGCACTGGGTTTATAGAAATCAACTGCAGTAAATGTAAAGCCTAATGTTATAATTTTGTTGAATCAAACACAATATTGAAAGAAAAAGCGGATATAAAACTGGAAGCTAGTACATAATTTTAATGCTTAAGTAGCATGGGGACTACCTCTTTTTTGCCTTCTGGTCAAGAGGGCTGTATCTGCCTTTTACTTCCAGAAGATAACTTGTTTCACAAGGCTGATTTCATTGACTTGAGTGGGAAAAAAATACTTAAAATCTTAACCAAATTTGTAATTGTACAACCTTACAAAAAATGTCAATGCTGAAGCTTGCTGAAGAGTTAATCTTTATGAAATATTGTGCTAATTATGGCTTTCAGTCTAATGATTTTTCTGCCAAGTGTATTTTGTAGGCATTACTTTAATCTGTCCCAGTGGCTTTAAGGTGTGATACCTTTTGCAAGTCCCAGGCCTTTGTTTGTTTGTTTGTTTGTTTGTTTGTTTTACCTTCATGTGATTGAATTTATTGAACACAGGCTTTGTCTTGATTGCTGTGTATTGCCTAGACCACTAGGGGATACACAGCAATCTAGTTTCCATTCAGTTTGTGTTGTGTGTAGCCTACCTAATTTAGTCTACTACATGCCACCAGTGGCTTAGTTTCATTAGTTACTCTTAAGTTCTAACACAATATCTGACAACTTAGAATCTTGACAACTTTTCACTAAGATGAGATGTATTGTGTTGTTATACATCTAAGACCATGATAGGAAAGGTTGTGTCACCTTTTGGAGCTGAAAAATTGTATTTATTCTTTTGTCTCTCATAGCCTCCACCACTTACTCTTCAGCTGCTAGGTGTTACTAAGATATAATCATTTTATATCTTGATTTAAAACACCGAAGACCAAATTGTTTGTTCACTTCCTAAAGTGGCTTTTGGTTGTGTCAGCAAACCATATCACATCCTGTGTTTTCAGTTGATAGGAAAGTGATACTAAATTCATATTGTAGGCTCTCACGTACACTTTTAAAACAGCAACTGTTTTAGTTAATAGAACCTCATCTATATTTACATCTTGTTTAGGGTCCTGCGCTTTAGTGAGCTTACTGTCCTTACATGGATATCAGAGCTGAAGTTACCCATTGCCTTATGTGGATACCGAAACACCCCAGAGAACTGGGTCCAGTTGTAGAGTAGCTCACTAGCAGTTAGTATTGTATTATCAAATTGCTGAAGTCTAGTGCATTTGCATATAGACATAAACATGGTGGCATGTAGAAAGTCTTTGCAATGTTATAGCCTAGTGGCTGAATTTTATGACTCTCTTGAAGATTATGACAACACTGAGGGTTGGTCAGTGCCTGAGGATAAATACTGATATTTTTGTTTCTAAAGGGCTGTGAGAGAACAAGTTCATAAAGTCCAATGAACAGTACTGTAACTGTATGGAAAGCAACTAATGCTTTCAGAGTATCTAAATCTTCATATTAGGATTCATTTTCAAGAATGAATTAATATACAAACCCATGTGCTGGGTGCAGATTTTCAAAACACTTTCATGAGATGTGAGGAACAGCGTGGAAAAGCAGTGAAGTTTTCTAGTTCAAAAAGTTGGTGAAGAAAATATGACTCCTTAAAAACTAGCAGGTTAGCAAAGTAAGTGGTAAAACTTTTTTTCCCCCTCATTCTTTTATAAGGATAAAATGTAACCGAAACATTTGTGTGTCCTTTGTTAAAATTTATTTGACCAAATTTTAGCTCTGGGCTGGAATTTCCTGGCTTTGGCAAGCTGGATGATTTTAGAAAAACTAAAGGAGGAGGCGGGGAAACATTTTTTCCTTGCTGGGGGCTGAAAGATTTTCTTAAACACATTCATTAATCCATTCATTAACATTGTGATAATTCCTCCTCCTTTTCCACCTTCCCTCCAAAAATTGTTTCAAAGGGTTGTAGGATGTTGAAGACTGACTTTCTCTCTGTGCCATTGGGTTTTTTCCAGCCTAGCTGAAAAAAGCTTCAGGGTCCAGTATTTAATTAAAGTTGGTGTTACACATAAACCGAGTGGAACTGGAGTGCCTTTCTGTCTGTGCGTAACTCTTTTGCCTTCCCATTATTACCAAGCCTTTGAAACTCAAGGAGAGACCGTGCCTTTTGAGACAGCACCGGACTGGTTATCTCCCTCACTTAACGCAGAGTAAAAGGCTCTGTTTTATGTCAGCTCCCTTGGCCTTGATGTGAAAAAGACTTCCTAATGTTTCAGGCTTCAAGCATGGATGGATGATCTGTGCTTTTTTACAGAGCAGCATGAAACAAGCTTTCTGTTGCCCTCTCATTTTTGTCACTGACAGCTTGGCCAGTCCGCTTACTTCCTCTTCACTTTGGGGAAATACGGTACCAATGCAGGTCAGATGTTTTTTTTCACCCTCTATATCAGCAGAGGCAGTTATAAAGCATTCAGTATGAGAAGGATAAAGTTAAAAAGTAGATAGGAGCAAATCACATATGTAGAAGTAGGTTAAGAGACCAATCGAGCAATTTTTTTCGTAGTTAGTTAGAGGCATTGCTTTTCCTGAAGCAGTCCAGCATTGAAATGCTCTTGGTGCATTTGTGTCTGTCATTGTAACCTGACTTGAGAGTATTTTCATACACTTAACTTCCATTCCTTGTCCAGAAAATAACCCAGCTGTAATGAACTTAGCTGTTCCTAGGTCTGTTCCTATTTAAATTCTTGGGACATGGAAGAGCAGACCAGATCAGAACCACACTAATTCTGAGGCTTTCCAGCTCACAGTGCCATCTGGAGGGGTTCATTCAAGTTCAGTGCCCTTGGTCATTAGCACTGACAACAGTACTCTAACTTGATACAGACTGGTAAAAAGAATTGCCCCATGTGCTGTTCCTCTCACTATCCTGTGTTGTCCTTCATGGTGCTTCAGCTATAAATGTAAATTGTGGTGATCCCATTGGTTTTATTCAGTGTACTGCAGAGGAATGGCTGTTTCTGAAGCTGAAAGACTCTGAAGTTTGTATGTAGGTAGAGAATATAGCATTTCTTCTTTGGAAATTTTCGTAGCCTTATTGGCATTCTCTAATACTCACAAACCACTTAAGTCTCCATAAGAGGAGACATTCTAAGGTCATGCTCATGTTATTTGGGAAAATCTGACTACGAGTGCAACATACAGATGAGTAGATTGGAAATACCTCGTTCCTGGGTGATTATTTTCTTGTTCCTTAACCTAACGTATCCCATTTAGTAAATTCAGCATCTGTTGAATGGAACAAATAAACTAAAGCTCCATTTGCCTCAACAGATAAGCAGATTGAAACTTGCAAAGAACATTAATTCTTTACTGAGAGTTCGGATTTTCAGCTATGTGACACGATATATTTAACATATTTGCAGTTTGCCTGCTCAGTTACCTTCTTTCTGTAGGTTTTTATCTCAGGATTTGGAAAGCGTTATGATACTCTCCTATTCATTGATTAGCAGAATAGAATAATAGAATAGAATCAATAGACTTCACTACAAAGAAGTCTATCCTCTGTATTTGATGATTTTCCATTCATCTCACTCTCAGTTATCCTTTTCTTAGTATAGGCATCAGGAAAGTAGAAGATGCAGGCAGCACTGTAAATTTGCCTACCCTTCAGGAGTTAGTGCTTAGACCTTTTGAGAATATGACAAAAAGTGACAAAGTGCCACTTTCTTCTCTAATACAATTACCAGTTAGCCTGTTCAACACCTCTTTAGGGGGCCATCGTGGTTTAGCCCCAGCCGGCAACTAAGCACCACGTAGCCGCTCGCTCACTCCCCCCCAGTGGGATGGGGGAGAGAATCAGAAGAGTAAAAGTAAGAAAACTCGAGGGTTGAGATAAAGACAGTTTAATAGGTAAAGCAAAAGCTGCGCACGCAAACAAAGCAAGGAATTCATTCACTACTTCCCATGGGCAGGCAGGTGTTCAGCCATCTCCAGGAAAGCAGGGCTCCATCACGCGTAATGGCTACTTGGGAAGACAAACGCCATCACTCCGAATGTCCCCCCCTTCCTTCTTCTTCCCCAGCTTTATATACTGAGCATGATGTCATATGGTATGGAATAGCCCTTTGGTCAGTTTGGATCAACAATCCTGGCTGTGTCCCCTCCCAGCTTCTTCTGCACCTGGCAGAGCATGGGAAGCTGAAAAGTCCTTGACTAGTGCAGCAACAACTAAAACATCCCTGTGTTATCAACACTGTTTTCAGCACAAATCCAAAACATAGCCCCATACCAGGCACTATAAAGAAAATTAACTCTATCTCAGCTGAAACTAGGACAGGGGCAAACTGTCAAGCTTTTACAAAGCTTGGTGGCCTAACAACAAATGAGTTTTTAACAGCCTAGGTGAGGCTCTAAGGCCTAAATCTCAGTGTTGCTGTCTTCCAGACTCTCTTCCTTATCCCTTTTGAGGGCATCTTATCTGCTGCCATGGAACATAAAAATGTTACTGTATATTGGAATAATAAAATCAGTTCACAGGTGAGAGAGAGATTACAGTAGGGGGTTTTTTTTTTCAGTTATCCAGGGAGAGATGGAATAGATAACCTGAGACTTAAACCAGAGCAGATCTCCAGCTTCTGAATGATGTCCAAAATTCAAATTCAGATTGGCCTTTTTGGTTTCCCCTTATTGACTTGCAAGACACCTAATTCAAGACTAAATGGGACATATCTGTGCTTTATAGGCGATCAAAACTAATCCCACCCCAGGGCCTTGCATTTTGTCCTTTCTGTCTCACTGAAAGGCTTTGTAGCAGTAATTGCTTACCTGTGGTCAAGGGGAGTAGTGCCCTATCATTACTAGGGCAAGTGAATCTTAAATTAATCCTTCACCTTTTAAGACAAGATACCAGTCAGTCTTATTCTAAATATTTTGGTTTTGCTTTTACTCGCAGTTATCATTCAGAAATCATACCTTATTATCATTTGATGATGAGAATTCAGAGCATTATAATTGGAAAGGCCTGAGCCTTTCTATCACAGGACTGTTTATGATCTTCCGTGAGTCTCATGATGCACCTGAGTGTCATCTTGCACTTGCAGGCAGAGTCTGTCTGATTCTGGGACATATCGTAGTTAGCACTTGTACGATACAGTTTGCCGCAATGCATGTTACACACTCAGATGCAGCTTAGAGCAGACTCTTTAGCATTCACTCTAATCGCAGAATAAATACCCCTTTCTCAGACAAATTTGAGGCTCTTGTGTTCATGCCAAGTCCCAAGCAACACCTGACAAAGAATACTATTTCACTTTTGCCTACCCTCCACATGCTTAGTTACAGATACTGCTCCTGTGGAGAATTTCAGTCTGCTAGACTGAAAGTTTAAGCTATGCTTTCTGCTGTTAAGTGCAACATTTACATCGAAGCAATGAAGCTAGGAGCTGTTTGTTAGGCTTACTGGGCCTTTTTGCTCCGTATTGTGAGACCGGATTCTCAAATAATAAATGTTAGTATTGCTATCAAATGGTATACTGCTATGAAACACTGGATTGTTTAGGGTCTTTTCAGTCGTGCAGTGAAGTAGTTAATGGCAAAATTTGTGAACAGACAGTTGCATTTGTATGTTAGTCATTTACTATGGTAGGCGTTGAGAGTCATTTCAAAGAGGTTTCTCATGGTTTCTTTTCATTGCTGCCAGGGCATGCTGCTCGCTCATGGTTAGCTTGCTGTCCACCAGGACTCTCAGGTCCTCTTCAGCAGAGCTACACACCAAGACAGTCTGTTACTGCTATGTGGGATAATTCCATCCCAGGTGAAGGACTTGGTGTTTATCTTTGTTAAATCTCATGCAGTTCTTGTTGGCTTAGTGTTCCAGCATGTTGAGGTCTCTCTGTGTGGTGGTTCTTCCTTCCGGTGTATCTGCCTTTCCTCCAGTTTGATGTCATCCATGAACTTGGTTAAGGTGCATCCAATTTCATCAACCAGATTATCCATAAAGATACTGAATATTATAGGACTGCCAGTTTGACTTTGAGCCATTAACCACTGCTCAGAGCTATAGACAAGAAGATTCAGAAGTCCTTGTCTTCTTACATTGAGTGATCTAAGGATGACCTGGTCCAACACAGAACCTTTCTCACTGAATACCAGACTGTTTGAGAACTTCTGACAAAGAGCAAGTCCCCTTCTTTGAGTAGGACAAATTCATCTGAAGTTTAAGCAGTATCTGGAACATCTGGATGAAGATGATTGATGAAGATGATCTGGAAGAAGATTATCAATGATCTGGATGAAGGGATCAACTGCATCCTCAGTAAGTTTTCAGATGACACCAAGTTGTGCGGGAGTGTTGATCTGCTTGAGGGTAGGAAGGCTCTGCAGAGGGACCTGGACAGGCTGGATTGATGGGCTGAGGCCAATTGTATGAGGTTTAACAAGGCCAAGTGCAAGGTCCTGCACTTGGGCCACAGCAACCCCATGCAACGCTACAGGCTTGGGGAAGAGTGGCTGGAAAGCTGCCAGGAAGAAAAGGACCTGGGGGTGTTGGTTGACAGCCGCCTGAATATGAGCCAGCAGTGTGCCCAGGTGGCCAAGAAAGCCAATGGCATCCTGGCTTGTATCAAAAATAGCATGGCCGGCAGGACTAGGGAAGTGATCGTGCTCCTGTACTCAGCACTGGTGAGGCCACACCTCGAATACTGTGTTCAGTTTTGGGCCCCTCACTACAAGAGAGACATTGAGGTGCTGGAGCATGTCCAGAGAAGGGCAACGAAGCTGGTGAAGGGTCTGGAGCACAAGTCTGATGAGGAGCGGCTGAGGGAACTGGGGTTGTTTAGCCTGGAGAAAAGGAGGCTGAGGGGAGACCTTATCGCTCTCTACAACTACCTGAAAGGAGGTTGTAGAGAGGTGGGTGTTGGTCTCTTCTCCCAGGTAACAAGTGATAGGACAAGAGGAAATGGCCTCAAGTTGCGCCAGGGGAGGTTTAGACTGGATATTAGGAAATTTTACTTCACTGAAAGGGTTATCAAGCATTGGAACAGGCTGCCCAGGGGAGTGGTGGAGTCGCCATCCCTGGAGGTATTTAGAAGACGTTTGGATGAGGTGCTTAGGGACATGGTGTAGTGGTGGTCTTGGTAGTGTTAAGTTTACGGTTGGACTTGATGATCTTAAAGGTGTTTTCCAACCTATACGATTCTGTGATTCTGTGATCTTTTGAAATGATAGTAGTTGAAAATGCAAGACCATGATGTAGATCTCCATTCATGCTTTTACTGTACAGTGTAGAAATGAAAACGAATAACTACTTGCCTGTAGCAACTTCTCTGAGGTTCCTTTTTGTTGTCAGTCTGTAAGTTCACAACTCATCCTTCTATGCTTCTTTCAATATGAGTTAAAAAAAGAAATAGAGATTTTGTACTGAAAAGGAACTGTGAGAGATGAACAGACCCTGCTGTTTCTCTAAGAGGTGCCAATGCAGCACTGAATTTGAGATGTAAGCATTTGGTGTTAGTAGGTTAAAATTTGAAGCTAATAATGTTTGTGTACACGTACATAAAGTATAACTGTACAACTATACTTGTAGAGGATGTGCTACCTATAAACTTCTTGTCTTAGCAATTATAAGTTGTTTTTTAAACAACAAGTACAGCAAATATTGTTTATCTTATTTCATAACAGCCTTCTTCGGAGGCACTGAACAATTTCAGTTCCTGTTAAGTGTAGTACCTCTGAAAATGGGACTATCCAGATCTAATACATTGTCTGAGAATGTTAAGGAATAATAAAAAATCATAAGGCAGCATCCAGTTTTAAATGGAGATTAATGTGTTTCTGTTTTAAAAAGTCTTTAATGCATGTGAAATAAAAATATAGCTATTAATGCTTTATAAATGTAATTTTTTTAATTTTCATGGATTTTTTTCAGTATTTTCTTGTGCTGATCTATGGGCAGTGATTAAATGTTGTGGCTTTTGTTCAGATATTTTATATATATTTTTAAATGCTTAAGAGGAGACTAAGTTTTGCATTCTGTTGGAGACAAATTTTATTTTAACATGCACTTCTACTCTAGAAATAGTTCGGTTAGACCATATTTGAAACTTATTGATGGACGGCGTGTCCCAGCAATCTAGATTGCTGGCACAATTGCCAAGGGTCAGAATGTGCTGAAGATAGCTGAATAAATAAATAACGCTGCTGTTGTAATTGTAGCAGTACATTAACTCTCATAATTGACATGATTTACACAGGTAATCCCCACTGCTCTGCAAGTTAGTTCCCTTCTGTCTCGAGTATTTAGTTCCTAATAGCAGCTGATTCTCCTCCTCTTTTCTGACTTTCTGACAGTTGGAGGATATCAGCATTTAAAAGCTAAGGTAATGTTGTACCAGGTGTCTGTAACTTTGCTGCAGTCTGTGATGTGGGATTGGTGCTAGTGTATTGTTTTGGGGTTCATAAACAGAAAGAAGTTATAATTAGAGCTAGATAAATAAATATATCCTCTAAATATCTAAGTTCTTCTATTCAATTGTGATTTTACTGTGGGAAATTATTTTGAAAAGTATACCCATTGCTTATCTGCATGCTGCTCTATTGTAGTCTTGTGACTTTCAATAAGTGTTTTTCTGTTTATAAGAGGCATCTTGTGCATCCATAGACTTTAGTGCTAACATCCAATTGCTTTCCATTTTTCAAACTAATGGAAAGCTGAGCAGCTGTTGCAAATAGCACTTCTGGAAATCTGAAAATAAATATGTAATTCTTCCCGGACAATTTTATTGTAGGTTGTTATGCATTAAAAGGAAAGAAACATAGTTTCATTCTGAGAGTTTAGCTTAAAACTTGAATTTATTTATTACACTTACAAATTTAATTGTACACTGGATATTTGATAGAAAAAATCAGACAATAAACATGAATTCCATCATATAATTTTTTAAATTGCTATAAAGTGGACCTGTCTGTTTCCAAGAGGATTGCTTTTTTGCCCAGAAGCAGGACTTGAAAAACCTATCAGCTGGAAATTGCAAGTTGTTAGTTATTTTAGATGCAAAAGCTGAGACTCAAGGATAAGGAGCAAAATCAGCTGTTACTCACTACTGGAAAACACTGATGGAATTTTTAACAGGATTCAGTACTGCTTGGAAGATCCAGGGCCTTAGCAGCATGATGGGAAAAGCCAGAGGCAATGTGCTGGCACGTAGGCAGATGGTGAAAGAAGACTTGCTCTAGTTCAGTTTTCAGGTGTGCTAAAACCTATGGTAAAGTTGCATCATGGCTGACTATGTTCCTGATGCCTTCCCATGGTAAGGTACTCCTTCTCTATCACTCCTCAAAGGCGGATCAATGCAGAGAGCCTGTTCTGAGTGTCCTTCAGTTTCTGGTTTGGATCCTTCCTTCTCTCTGAGTAACTCCTGTGTTTACATCTTTTGCTCTTGCTTGCAGCTTTTGTAACTCGACAGAGACTTGACACTGAGTTGTTTCAAAACTGTAGATTCAGAACTGACAGAAGCAGTGTTAAGTTCTCCACAGACTTAGTTTTGGCATTATCAAGCTGATGTGCCTGGAAGACAGGGTAAAGGAATGTATAGTTACATCAGCTTATGTTTGTTTCACATTTTGTTCACACTGGAAAAACTATTTTTCTAGAAATACAAAATCTGGAAGTATTTTTCTGTTTTAATGAAAGTTTTAATTCTACAAAATTTGTTTTCCTTAGTTCCCATGACTGCTGGTGGACTTTTTCCTGCTCCTCACTGAAATGTAGATAGATCCTCAACTCTAGTTCCTGAGTCCCATTTTCTGAAGGAATTCGGTATCTGAGACTCCCCTGTCTTGATATGAGCATCACAGAGTGTATTTGTTCAGCAGTAGCTTTTTGTTGTACTGCTTCTCTCATTTCTAGTTATTTTAAATGTGATTTAAAATGTGAATTAGAAGCCATGATGCATTAGTAGCTAGACAGTTTTGTGTGTAAGTGAATGTGTGGAGTAAATAGTGCTATGATTTGTGCATGTATCCATCACTAATAGCATAGTTATTTCCAAAATACTAGATGCTCATACAGAAATCGTCAGTTGAGAACTTGTGTAATACAAAAATATAACAGTTTAATTTGCACATGCATTTAGCTTTTATATGTGCCTATCTTCATCAATGTTTAAACAGAAAAAAAATAAGGTCTGCTTGTAACTGCCATGGTAGAGTTTAATCTGCTAATTCTGAAGAAGTGAAAGTCGACAACTTAATTTTGAGAGGAGGGAAATCTGGCATACCCAGATGCTTCAGCTAAAATATGCAAAATACTTGAGGAGAGACACAGAGTAAGTCACTTGTCCTTGAGCTACATGTCTAATTTTGTAGACAAATAAAGACTGTAAAGCTGCTTTAAAAAAGCCAACTTAACTTTCCTTTACAGAAGATTTCAATCAAGTTGTGGAAGAGAGTTCTTGACCAGTGGCACTACATGTCTTTCATTATTTAAACATAAAAAGTGAAAAAAGCAAAATCTCTCAGTAGTTACACTTGAAGTCAAGTTGTCTGCTTTATGTCATTGTGGCACTTGGACAAATTCTGCTTGTCTTTTGGATAAATTGAAAACTTTTGCTGAGGTAAATTTACAGTTTTAAGAGAATATAGTAATGTCGTAAGGAGACAACTGGAACCGTCACTCTTCCAATTTTTGAGAAACTAAAGCTAAATCTTTTTTTTTTCTTAAACTTTGAAGTCAGGAAGAGACTATCCTTTCTTTTCCTGTTCAGAATTTGTGGGGTTTATAAGCTTTAATAGATTTTTGCTGAAATAATGAAAGTCTATTTTAAAAATGGAAAAAAAATCATGAAGTTGAACTAATTAGAGATGTAGTAGGGAGGAAGTAAGTATTAAGTAGGTAGGTGAGGATATTTGGCTCAGCAAATCTTCAGGTCCTCCTCCTCTAAACAGTGCAGGAGCCATATGCCAAGCTGTCAGTCGTCCTAAGAATGGAGAGGAGGCTGAAGAAACCCACGAAGAAATACAAATAAAGGGACATAAGCATAAACTAGCCAGAAGTCAGAACTGATCTGTCAGTGATGCATTTATTTAGACTGGGGCTTCTCAGCTATCTTAGGGCCAGATGAGAACTAGAGAGCACTTCAAGTGACGGCTTGCGCTGTAACCGAACGGTGACTGGGAAAGGGGATCCGTGTGTCCTGCTTGATTTGGGTGTTGCTGAAGAGGTTGGATGGAAGCCTGGCTTTCTCGATTGGTGAATATCATGAGCAAACATGCTATCTTTTCTATAGCTTTTTCTTAAAATTGCAGCAGATTTATAAAAAAATGCATGATACTTGGGTATTAGTTGATGTAAAAAGTATTTAAAGCTTCAGGGTCTTTATTTGCATGCTTTATATTTACAATGGAGCTACATTTATAAGACATATTGTAGCACTTAAGTGATGTTGGACTCTTCAGTTGTAAAATAATTATTTTTGTTTCCGGATTTTATTGGTAGGACCTGTTTAATTTTGAATTTTAATTGGTAAAACCTGCCCTGCTTGTTTTTCTTACTTGAACAGAAATTCTGTTCTTGTTAAGAAAAAAATATTTTAAATGGATTTTCTTGTGTAAACCACTATAAAGTGATTAAAAGTCATAAGCTCTTCAAAAGGCAGTGTCTTACAGTATTTGAATAGCTTACATACTAATTGGTTTTTCAACTGTGTGCCTGGCTCACCTGTGACTTTTTGTTCATCAGCATGTTTTGCTACAAGGTAGTGTATCTTGTAATTTGCTCACTGTTTGTTTTTAGACTATTCCCTCATTACGTGTTTTGCTATTTCTTTATGATGCTTTCAGTAACTTGATCTGCTTTTTGAGTTCTAATATAAACTTTTTATAAAACTTCATATGATACTTGGTGGAAGAATGGTTTGCTTTTATCTGTTTCTGGTATAAAAATTAAAAGTAATTTCTGTAAATTAATTTTGAAGTATTTATTACTATAAAATAGAAAAATGAGGTTTTTCATTTCAAATTAAAATTGATTTTCATTTCAAATTGAAAAATCAGAGGTTATCTCATTGCATTTTTCCTTTATAATGACATTTGTACCTTTACATGTTTTGATTTCTAGGTATCAATCTGTGGAACAGTAACTGGCTAGTATGAAACCAAAAAGGAATTCATTAATAGATTGTTGTTTTACATTTAAGAATTTTTTTAAAGCAAACTATGTAAACGGAATAATAATCTGCATGTGTCTCAGATATGCAGCATTAACTTCCAACTTGTTTTCAGTAGCGATTAGTTTGAAGCTTTATGTAGAACAGCTGGTAAGCCTTTATAGAGGCTGTCATTAGTAATAAAGAGGAAAACTTTCACCTTTAACAAGATTTTGTCTTCTCTACAGCTTGCCCAATTTAGGCAGCGGAAGGCACAAACTGATGGTCAGAATGGATCAAAGAAGCAGAAAAAGAAGAAGAAAACAGCAAACATCAAAGATGAAGAATCAATACAAGATGGGATTGATAGTGATCGATCTCGAGGTGATGAAACATCCACGTGCAGCAGCCGAAGGGGAGCAGCTGCTGCTGCTGACTTTGCTATTATCAGGGCTTTGCATAGTGGAGAAATTATCAAACACAACCAGGCTTACACCATTGAGGTAAGTTTGTCTCAGGCTGTAACCAGTTACTTTGTGGGGGGCAAAACAGTCCATTAATTTTGAGAGTGGGAATAAAGGAATTATATGAGATTTTGAATATTATTACCTTGCCTCCTCTGTCCATCCTTAATATCTCCAGAGAAGGCTCTTTCTACCTGCCTGCTGGCATCATGTTTTCTGTGGTAGTCAGTGTACTGTAGATTATGGAAAGTTTGTTGGTACTGCTGTATTCCCTAAATGGGCAAAAATTGGTTTTGTTTTATTGCTTCATTTTATGCATTTTGTTTTATTAAAAGTTTACAAATTGCAGTGGATTTTTGATCACTGCAGCTATGGCTACAGCAAAATGCAAAACTAAACATCTTTCGTGTATCCATAATGTGATTTGAGTCTTTCTGGTTAATGAGGAGGAGGAATGAGTTTAGAAAACACTACTTAGAACCGGATGGCTTAAGAGACTGATAAACGGATACTCTACTTTTACTACTTAATGAAATATAATCCCGATTGCTAGTGGCTGAAAGTACATGCTCCAGGAAGGCTGTAAGATGCCCCATGGGATATACACTGGCAGTCCAGTTCAGTTCTGTGTGGACATGAATTCATGTAATGTAATATGTTGTTCCAGATATGAGGGACAAGAGATGCTGATGTTATTTACGGACTAGCTTATTCCATTTGTGAAAGCAGTGCCTCTAAAAGGACGAGTGGCATTCTGAACAAGCAGCTCAACACAGATTCCCAGCTCTGTGCACGTGAATGCGGTCTTTTCTGAGAGATGTAGTACAGATGAACGCTCTGCATTTTGACTTGTCAGTCCTGTGCTAGGATAGACCATTTGTAGCTATTTTGACTCCATTATCTAATTTCAGGCAGCTGAGAAGTAATAGAGAAATGACGCTTTTTGAAAATTTCTTGTGTTTTTGTTAAAAAAAAGAAAAGAGGTTACCCTGATGGAGGGGCAGACAGACTAAATCATACGTGCGAATAAAAACTTGTGAAGTAGTTGATCCATTTATTTTACAATTTTAAGCCTACAGTATATCAGTACACTAGATATTTTATACTTTATAGATACATGCCTTTAATATGTAGCTTTTCATACTTGGAAAGCTCATGTTAGGGCTTCAAAACTGTTTGTACTAACTCAATAAAACTGTCTGTTCAACTCATAGCTTTTCCTGGAGGAGGTAATAAATTTTTTAAAGAGTATTTAATACCAGAATGACTGTTTTCATAGGTGAAGATGAGACTTTTTTTGCCTTCTAGGAAAAGAGAAAGGTGTACTTTATGAAATGCAGCAGGTTATCTACAGCTAAGGAGAGAAGACTGCTAGGGCGAAGAGCTGTTTAGAAGGAATCACTTAAACTGTTGTTTTAACAATATTGTAGTCTACATAAATATGATAACTGTATGAAGAAACTTTCTTAACCAAATATATTTTGAAGTACATCATGATTGCATCTTACACATGGACTCTGCTGATGTACTTTCTCACAGTCAGGATAAATATCTCTACTACAATTGGAGAAACAGGGTAAAGTACAGAATCATAGAATAATTTAGGTTGGAAGGGACCTCCAAGGTCATCTAGTCCAATCCTGTGCTCAAAGAAGGTCTAATTAGATCAGGTTGGTCCTAGGAGCCTATGTTGGCCTCTGAATGCTAACACTATGAGACAAAGATGATTTTAAAAATGGAAAAAATACCTGTGCTGCAGTTGCTAAAGGTTGTACACATAGATATATTCTTAAGATTGAGTATGATTTTTCTGAGGTCTGCCTTATTCCCAAAGCAACTTATCTTATGGTTGAATAAAGAAATATAGACATGCATAGGTTTTTTGGGGTTTGTTGGGCTTTTTTGTGTTTTTTTTTTTAATGTAGCTTTAAAAGAATAAGCATGGTGATTAGCGTTTATTTGTAATTTGACTCTCCTGAATTACTTATGTGTTAGTGACTTTAAAAATAGTATTCACTTCCACCAAAAAAAAGCTGCTCCCAATTGGGAGAGCATTTTTCTTTGTTACATGTTGTCTGTGGCCTGCTTATTCATGTTGAATAAGTAATTGGTATTTTGGAATTGGAAGATGATTGCTAATGTCTCTATCTGTGCAGTATTAATAGAAGAGGAAAAATTCTGAAATAGTTTCAATGAATCTCATAACTTACTTTTTTTAGTCTTATAAGTGCAAAGATTTGGACAGAGAGCCTGTATTACAGTAATTGGATTAGAGCTTGCTTAGTTGAACTGGCAGCCAGTGTAATAGGCAGTTTCAGGCTAATCTCTGCAATGGAGAATTACAGACAGCTTCTTTGAGCTGTTTGCTTTTTCACCCAACATTAAATCTCGATAGGCTGCTCTGTCAGGAGAGTAAGGCAAGATTATTGGAGGCATTATGCAGGATTATTTTCTAGCTAAATTTTTATTCCACTTACTTTTTCATCTTTTACTGGAATTCATATTTAGAATTGTTCTTTCCGAACCACAAAATAGACTCAGAACATCTGACCATACTGCCTATCTATCTAAAAATCCTGACTGGGCTCTTTTGTGGTAGTTTTGTGGATAGAAGTTTATCTCTCTGCAGTTTTTCTAGTATGATTTTTTAGTCCCCAGTGGAATTATCATGTTCAAATACAAATAACAAAGAGTTCTCTTACTCAACATGAATAACAGAAAGTGAAATAGAGGTACTCCTGTGGGAGCTTACTCCCCATCTGAAGTTGGAGGAGTTCCTTTTCAGAGGGCAAAAGTCTGTTTAGAGAATTCAGTTATTTTTTGCAGGCATCCCTTTCCCTTTTTTTTCCTCTGTCTTCCGAAGTGTGGGTTCCTCCATCCCCCTGTAATCCCTCAAGTTACAGAAACTAATTGGAAGAACTCTGGAAGAACTATCATTGTTTTGTACCATCCTTATTCATTCCATTTTACCTTCTGTCTGAACTCATTTGTCATTTCTATAGGGTTTTCCATCCTCTGTCAGAGGAACGGTTTATTTACAAGATTTATTAGAGAAATGCCAGTCGGTATTTCTTGGTTAAAGTCTCTGGGTCTTAACTTGTTTTAAGTTAAATGCTTTTTGTCTTGGTCTCACAAAGAGGAATAATATGTTGAGTTTCTAGTTGCCTTCAGTTTTTGTCTTTATTCGGTTGTGCCCTGATATCTTTTGGTCTTGACATCCATAGTGTCCTTTTGCATATAGAAGTAAAAATAATCTAGAAGACACAGCCCAGGAAATAAATTGGATCAATTAAACTCTTGGGTTTAGGATTGCTTCTTTTTGTGACTTCTTGCAATTAAAAATGGAAGAAAGCAAAAACCACTTCCAGGGTAAATAATTGCTGAGATCACCTTCTCTGAGAAGTCTTGAAACGATGCATCAGAGCACACTGCTTTGCAAGAATGTACTAATGCCAGGAAAGCAAAAGAAATTAACCTGTGGCACAGTAAAATTGTCCTTGAGTCACCTGGGTAGTAAAAGGTATTATGCAAAGCTGCTTAGAAAAGAAAAGTTCAAAGTTCTGTGATGAAGAATACCTGCTAATTGACTAAGGTTGGATTAGTAACTCGTCTTTTGTTTTTCACAGGACAAATCCATTTGGTAATAGTTTTAGAATAGCTTAACTGTTTACTCAAGTAGGTGATGAAGTTTATAGCTCCATGTTCATTGTTTCATTTCTAGAACTTACTCCAGTTGTTAATACCTGAGACTTGACAGGCAAGGAACAGAAACAGAGTAAGAAGGAGACACTGGGTAGGATTCTTGAGAAGAACTAAGGAAGAAAAGTGACAGAAATATGGAAACATAAGTAGCACAGAGAAACAGGATGCCTCAGTGAGAAAAGGCGTAGGTGGTGAATGTGGGTAAGGCATTCCTATGATAGAAGCATGAAAGCAAAGAACAACCAAAGGCTTTGACTAGAGAAGAGATATTCTGGGATTTACAATAAGACGGAGGATTTGAAAAAAAGGATGGATAAATAAAATGTAGTAAAAATGAGCCCAGTCACTTCACATAATCTAGCATCCCTTGAAAAATGTTTTGAAATTGGAGAATGAAGATAACAAATGTTTGGAAGTGGTTTCTTCAATAGTAAAGTCAGTGCCACGAGAGAATATACTAGATTCTCAGCAGCATATGGTTCTGACTGAAGCCAGTCATCTTTCCATTCACCCTCTGGCCAAAAGATTGCTGGGATATCTTACTAATTTTCTTTGATGCATAAAACAGCTTCTAGTATGATGCCTTCCTTTCTCTCTGTAAATACTGATATATAATAGATTTGCTGACACAGAAATGACCTGCATTGGAGACTGATCTTTGCAGATTTACCAAGTATTTAATTTTAGATTAAACATTTATAAGGCCATATTACCAAAGAATAGAAACCTAATTAAATGCTTACATTACCTCTCTGTTGATGATATTTTCTGATATAGGAGATTTATAAACTGAGGAGTGGGGTACCTCGCTGCAGATTATATTCAGATCTGGCAGTGTTTTATCTCCACTAAGACATAATCTAGTTAAATCTGTTTGTAGTCAATTGGTTTGGGTTATAAATTACCAGGGAATGCATTCCTTTGAATTGAATGGTTTTCGGATTAGGAACTAAGAAAGTCATGACGAGGCAATATATAAGAATAGCACTTCATATTGAGACTGTTCTACAAATATTAAAGACCCATAAAGTTCAGGATGACTTAAAGAGAGGGTTTCATGACTGGGATTTTCAGTTTACATTCTCTTTGCCTCCCTTCCTCGTCGCAGTCCTCTTAATTAGTTTTACTCAGGTTGTGATCATCTATGGATCACTAGTGACCCATGTGAAACTGTCCAAACTAAAATAAACTTGTTTTCACAAGAATGAATCCAGAATTTTGTAGTTAAATTTTTGTAACAGTTTACACTGAGGTCATAAAAAAGTCAGTAATTTACTTCAGGTAGAATTCTGTTCTGTGAGTACTTAATCTTGGTTCTCGCCCTTTAATACTCTCATCCATTGCAATTGGAATAGTTTAGTACTGGATGTCTGTCCTTGCAAAATGTTTTATTGTCACCTATGAAAGTTTTTTCTAAAGAAACATAAAAATCACTTTTCAGTTCTTGTGGCCAATTTTGTATATGAGTTCTTTTGTGAATCCTGTGATAATGTTGGGTGTCCAGTGCCAAAGAATGTGACTTCTGAGCAATGCTTCACTGCATACAGAAACAAGTTACTCTGAAATGGACCTCCTGTGTTCCACAGGCTGATTACTCCCTTTTTTGTATCATCTTGCAGTATTTCCTCTGAAGAATGTATACAGATGAAAATGTTTGTAATTTTCTGAATACTTAAGTGTTATCATTAAAGGCACTACCTGCAGAGTTGATGGAGATAGTTGCCTATAAAGGGTCTTTGAGATGTCTGTTCAGTGTATTTTAACTATCAACCACATTGTCAGTGAAGAAAATACTAAATAAAGAATTAAAACATCTTGCCGGAAGATAATAGCTGTTTGTAGCAAGAAAATGCTGTGGGGCATAGGTGGTAGAATACGTGCCAACTGCCTGAAGTCAGAGTGTAACAGAAACCTATTTCAAATTCCATGAAGTATTGAGAGAACTGATGAATAGCTTCATTGGCATTATCCTGCCAAAAGATCTTGTGTTGCTAACAGTGTGTGTATTTATGGATTTTTTGAAGTATTTCCTGTTAAACTGGACCCCTGTGGTTCAGACAGATGAGCTCTGTAAAACCTAATTACTTCTGTTGACCAAAGAAGAATTGAAGCAACAGAATGGATAGCTTAATAATGGAAGGAACTGGATTTTGAAATAAGGTTGGTCAGGTCTTAGGAACAGAAGATAGCTGCTTGGAGGGCAAGATGAGTGCCCATAAAATGTTGACTACTTGCAATGTTATTGATTCTGACAGCAAAAGAGTAGCATTAAGTCTTACAGTGTTGGAGTCTAATGTGTGAGCTCATAGGATTTAAGTCTTTAACTGATTTTTAGCAGGGTTTGGATGAACCCCTTAGCACAGAAGGCAGATCCATTTAACTTGAGTTCATTTGGCCATCTTTCTGTACTTATCTTCTTGGCAAAAATACTTGGTCTTAACAGCCAAAAAACTATCTAGATGCAGGATTGAAGGAGATATTTTATAAAGATTATTTATGGTGCTAACAGATATTGCACACAAACTGATGGAGCACTAAATGGTTTTTGATACATTTTAAAAAATTATTTCAGTTCTTTTACTTTAGATCGGTATTCAGAAAGGACCAGCAATATATTCATTTTTTAAAAATCTTGTATCTGGCCAAATTACCATTAAAAAATTAGAGAATTATTTTCAGTAATCACCTTCCTTTGAGAATTCATATTTTCTCACTCTAGCCTAAGCTTCAATCTGCAAGTTCTTTGCCTTTTACTATGATTACCTACTAGGTTTGAGCTTATCCCAGGATCTAAGTATTCATTTATCATCTTTCTTATAAATGAAGGGCTGTTTATATAATTCAAAAGCATTACAAGGAAAAAATATATAAGAAGTCAGACTACTTGGCCTAGTTTTTTACATGTTGGAGAAGTGCCTGTATTTCATGTACTATATAAAGAACTTCAACAGTTATTAGATCTAATTAAAAATGTAAATTTATAGGAATACTTCTGTGCTTCTATAGAAATACTTCTAATCTTTCTTTGTGAAGTCTTCTGAATTGGAACAGACCATGGAAAATTGTAGGATGATATGGCCATACATTTGTTATCTGTATTATGGAAATAAATAATAATATGTTTTTTCCTGATTTTTTTTTTTTTTCCCTTCCAGAGGACTTTGTTCTAGACCAAGGACATAGACTACAAACAATATGTAAAATTTGTGTGTGTATATGCATATATATAAAAAATCTATAAGTATATATAATATTAATAAATATATTTATATAAAAAATAAATATTGTTAAGTACTAATTGTGTATTCCACAGCAGAAACACTTTTATCACCCTATAGTTTTAAAACATAATTTTGTTTCAGTTTGTGGCTTATCTTTAAGGTGGGCCTTTTTAATTTTTAAAATCATATGCACTGTATGAATTTTAGCTTCCATATTCATATTTTAAGTTAGTTTTGTGTACTCTGTACATAAAATAATACCTTTTTTTAAGGTTAATTACATTGTGGAGCTACGTATTGGATTCAAATTATATGTAGAATTGATGATGTTGGGATTGCAAAAACTGCAGGGCTCCTGTAGGTCTTACTTATTCCCTGATAGTGCACCTTATATAGATAATTTGAATATTTTGTATATTTTCCTACTAACATCTTGATTCTCAAACCTGATACATTGTATGTAGTTCATCGAGATACTCTGTATTTAATTCAGGCATCTTCCATGGCATGTTTATGCTCAGTTTGTTAAGACTTTGTTCCTTTAATTGCTCTAATTCATTAGATCACAAGATTTGAGTTTTTGTCCTTGTTCTTCCTGATCACTTTTACCTTTACCTTGGTTTCCATGGAAGCTGAAGGAGAATATGAATGTTTATTTTAAAATTCTAGTCAACATCAAAAGTATTGCATGTATGAAAACGACATTCTATATAAGATTATGTTCTTAAGCCACCAAAGTTCCTAATTAGGTAAAATTAGTCTATGAGAGAAAAGTCCTTTTCTTGGTAGTCCTTATTTCTTAAAAAAACCCAAAAAAACCAGAACCCCACAAACTGTAAGTTGCACTTCCAAAATATTATTTTGTACCTGTAGGTTGTATTTTCATTAGAAGACTTTGTCATGTAATTATAATGTTTCCATGATCATAGTTGAACAGCAAAGTAACTTTTTCTTTTTTAAAGATAAGATTTCAAGGAAGTGAAAGTGGCTTTCGCTATATATATATTCTAGTCAAATTCATGTGTACCTTAATATTTTCAAATAAGGTCTACATTCTCAGAAACAGATGGAAAATGTCTTGTTTAATATCTTTAGAGTGACATCATTGTAAATATTTTAATATTTTATTTTAGCCAGAAAGTGAAATTTCCACCACAGTAGAAGATTACAGTTCTGAGGTAAGACTGAAGGAATGCTTTTCTTAACTTTTCTTTCAACTTTTTCTTTTACATGTTTACTGTAATGCTGTGCATTGTTTGTCAAAACAAGAAGGACAGAAAGAGCAGATGTGATATTATAGACAAAGCTGTTGCATGTCATTACTAGTATGATTAGTGTACCATTAAAGCAAGCATTATGTCAACTGCATAATGGGATGGCTACTATAATCAATAATGCAGTAGATACATGAACTGTTGTAACAATGTTATTATGGTTGTATTAATGCTTTGTGTTGCCATTCGAGTTGTGGCTGTGCAAAATTTCTACTAATTTTCTGTAGGAAACTATTTAACAAGTTGATTATGTTTTAATGAGTTCAAAAGCAGCCGTTGCTCAGCGACTGGCTAGGCATCAGTCTGCTGGTGGGAGGTGGTGAGTGATTGCCTTTGCGTCGCTTGTTGTTTGGGCGTTTTGTTTTGTTTTCTTTCACTTGTTAAGCTGTCTTTATCCCAACCCATGAATTTTTCTTGCTTTTGCCCTTGGATTCTCTCCTCCATCCCGCTGGTGGGGGAGTGAGTGAGTGACTGGGGTGGGGGGGCTTAGCTGCTGGCCGGGGTCAGCCCACCACATGTTGGCATCTATTACTCATCTCTGTCTCTACTACTCATCTCTGTCACGTTGAAAGGTAGTAGCATATATGGAACTTGAGTCTTGCCAAATAAGACAGTTTGTTATGTTTGTAAGGAGCAAACTACTTCATGCATGAATGTGGGTCAAGATCACGCTTGCAAGAAATAGCCGTGGAATATCTGAGTACAGTAGATATTGTTTCTAGCTTAAAAAATTAATTTTTCATGTCTCAAACAATCACTTTGTGTAGTGATGATCTGGGTTTTGTTTTGCAGATCTCTGCGCTAAACACTTCTGCAAAACACACCCCAGAATCTTAAGCTTGGCAATGAGTAAGAGGGGATGAAGTAATCAAATGAGTCTCTGTTGCTGAAGTAAATTTGGTGTAGAATACTTTGTTCCTCTCTTGATTTAACCTTTTGTAAGAGAAGGTGACTATGTCTTAGAATAACTATTTGTTCCATACTAATATTATAGCTGCTTATTGTGAAGCCTAGGGGAACATACACATCAGACAACGTGTCCCTGATCTGTCGCACTGCATGGTGCAAAAGTAAAATCGTTACCGCAGTGGGCAGTCTAGACATGCTGTGAAAACTGGAACAACTTTTCTTTCCCAACTTAACACTCTGTCTTCACTTGCTCCTTCTCCCAGCCTGTTCTCTTGACCAGCTCTGTGTCTGCTTTCTGTCCCCTAGTTTTTTGTAAATTCTTCCCTTCTCTGTAATTAGCTCCTGTCAATCTTTTCACCTTCCCTTGCCCACCCCCTTTTTCCCCTTGCTTGGTTTCTTAGCTCAGTCTTTTCAGCCTGTTCCTATTCTTCCTTCTCCTTCCTCAGTCATTCCGAAGCCCAGTTTCTTTCCCAGCCTTTCCAACTTTATCCAAGCATTGTTTTTCCTTCTTTCTTCTTTTTAATATTTTTTTCTCCCTCTCCCTTGAAAACCTCTTCTCCTTTATTCCCTCTTCTTATGTTGGGGTCCTCCTAATGGTCAGCTCAATTTGTCCTAGATGAAAGCAGTAGTTTTTCTTTCCAACCTCTCTCATCAAATCCAAGTTACAAATCCACGTTTCTTTCCAACCTCTCATCAAATCCAAGTGTCCTCCATAGATCTGGTCTCAGCCTTTTTAGTTGAATTTTATGTCCTGTCCCTCTCTTCCCCAGTTTGATTATTCCTCTCCCACTTTTTCCTCCTGTCCTTGTTTATAAGCACCCTCACTTTCTTCTGGTGTGTTGGGAGAAGGCACTTGAGAGTACAGGAAAAACGTTCCCTCACATTCATTATTGGCTACTTTCAAACTTGGAATACTGAACCACATGGACCCTTGGTCTGGTCAATTGTCATTGTTCTTATGGCAATTTTTTGGGGATGCAAATTTAAAATAAAATACCTGAGACCAGCACTTTTGGAATTGAAGATTCCAGTCCAGCTGCTGGGGAGTGCTGTAAATGAAAGAAAAAGAGATTTTTTTTATGGAAGGATAGGTGCAAGGGGTTGAGGCAAACTCTACTTGGGGAAAAAAAAATCAGCTTAAAGATTTAGTATTTTTCATAGATAAAATGTGGTTTATTTTGTCCAACAAATTAAAGTAGCAAACAACAAAAAGAATCTGAGTTTGCTTTATGAAGGGTAAGATGATAGGGCCGTATGTGCACACAGTTTGCCATTGAGAATGTAGCAAATACACTTTTGAACAACTGCTATAACCTTACTGCACCTTTTTAGAATATGCATCACCATGGTATGTGATCACTATTAAATGGAATATGCAGCATGTGAAGAATGAACCCTTGAAGACAGTTGACAATGGCATTGATGTTCATCTGTTTTTACAAGTGAGAGGTATTACATATATGATGAAATACGACTAAGAAATTTTGATCACTTCTGAGGTTGTAGGAAGCAGTGTTGGAGACTGATTGCAAAAGCTCAGGAAAACACATCTTTGCAGAAGGAGACAGAATACAGAAAAGATTGGCATAATGCCTCATGATAATTGTAGATATGTTTTGTTGTTAGTATCAGTTGAATTCAAAGCTCTCAATTAAAAATGAATTTTCACATCTAAACACTTAACTTTACCCTGCTTCATTCTTCAGGGATTTCTGTAGGTGCCTACAGAGTATATTAGGGAACAATTTTTCGGATAGTAAAGACAACAGAATTACAGCCAGACTGCTATCTGCATGTGCCTTTTAAAACATTGCAGATTTCCTCAAAATTGCAGATTTCCTGAAAAATGCAATGACAGATGCATTTCTAGGCACTTCTTATTCTCATTCCTGCAAAAAGACCTCCACAAGACTTGTTTTCTTTTTACCTACACAAGGGTTGTTTTCTAAGACATAAGTAGGCAACACAAAACTTGTGAATAGTAACATGATACTGGATCTGGTGAAGGACAAACTCAAGTGGTGAGAGTTGCTATCTTAATAAGCTCTTTTTAATTCCAGTTCATTACAATTGGTTGGTATCTGCAAAGAGGAAACAACATGTTTAGGAATGCATATATTTTAGGAACTGAATTTTCAATATGTTTCATGTCAGCTGTAATGTTATTTTTATTATTAAAAGCTCTACTTACATCCATGGCCATCCTGTAAATAAAGTGATCTGAAGCCTTTTCAGTTGAAGAAGATGAGAATAAGTTAAATTTTGTCTGTAACAGTGAAATTATGAAATTATATGACATCTTGAGCTTACCTTTTTTTCAGATACATGACCTCCTTTTCAGAATGCTAAGAAACCACACATTTGTAGAAACATAGGCCTGTTGATCCATCTTTTCCCTCATTATTTAGAACATCTGTATTCTTTTTAGTGGTTTTTGTCAGAAATTATGTTGAAATCGAGGCTGTCATGCCTCAAAGTGAAATAGGTCATAAATAATTTGTTTTGTTGTAGTTGGTAAAATAAGTCACATGTTTTTAATTCTTCAGCCCCTTCTCTTGAGGAATGGGATAAAATTCAGTGATAAGTATTTCCCTCTTTAGGAGACTTATCAGACACACAGTTATAAGCCAATACAGTTGTCTAAGTAAAGTTGAAGGAACCAGTGAATGTTTATACAAGAATTCTTGTCTTGAAGGAATTTTATTGTAAATACAGTCTCTCGTTCAGTTTTGTTCTGCCTCCTCTCTACATACCTACACTATCAAAGGTAGTAGCAAACTGAAGACTGATAAATCCTGCATATGACCAGCTTGCCTTTTGTAACAAATTATTTGGTTTGAGCAAGAATGAGACCTGTCTGCATAGTCTTAAAATAAATTATAATGGTGATTAGCTATTTAAGGTTGTGGTCTAAACTCAGAACTAAGGGAAGTTAGGCTTCTTCCAACAGTTAGAATTTTTTTGTTTTTTATAGCTGTGTAAGGTAAAGTTGCCCCCACATATTTTCCATATGCCTCAATTTTACAGTATAACTGAAAGACTGTTCCACCTGATTTTTTTTTTCTCTTATTAACTCTTTTCCCAAGTTGCAAAGTGTACCTCTGAAAAGATGGTTAATATGAAGTCTACAAAGTTCTTTTTTTTTAAAGTTAATGAAATTCTATACCTCAACCTTAACCACTACGTAAAGAAATCTTTTGTTGCATGTTATTAATATATAGAAAAATATATTAAGCCATGATATTTTAAAAAGCCATCAATTGTTATCCTTCAGAAGTTATTAACCTTAGTTATATTATATGATTGTAATTATTTTTATCACAAACTGAAAATGGTTTTTGTTTATGGGAAAAAAAAAATCCCAAAACTGAAATTCATTTTCCCAAGTTGCCCTAATAGCAAGTTTTAGCTAAGTTTCATATAGTCAGTTGTGACATAACTAGAAAATTGAGGAGAGGCTCAGAACATGGACAAGCAGTGTTGGAGGTCTAAGTATTAATTTTTGTGAAGGAATCAGATGTCCAAAATGTTGAAGAAAAAGGGGGGAAAAAAATGAAAACATGAGGTAAAATTGTTAATCCATTCCAGATACTTCTGTATATTTCTACTACCAAATCAAAGCACTTTTTTAATCAGAAGTCTGCTTGCCAGTCTGTAATAGGTTACAGAAAATATTATTTTCATGCATTAAGGTATTTTCTACATTTTTCAATGATTGAACAGTAAGTATTGATTTATGCTGAGCATGAATTTGCTATTTATAAAGGGAAGTCTCTGTAGTACTGGCATTAATGTTATAAGTAGTTACACATTACATATTATTACTGCTGTTTCTGAGGTACAATTTCAGGTCTTCCAAGGTCTAAGGAACATTAAAAGGGGTACAGGGATTTCATAAATTTAATCCTGACCTCTGGTGGCAATTGTCATGAATCGCTGCCTTAATACAGTGGTAGAAGTTGGTTTTCCTTGTGTTTCTCTGGAAGAAGATTCCTTTCATTTGTCTTAAGCATATGTATTTACTGATACAATATAAATTATACCTTTATTTTTAGCCAATAGACTCCAAATTATATTTTACTTTATATTAGTAAATACTATTTCTGTGAATTATTTTGAAAATACAAGCAAGGAAGAAAAATCAGAGAGAATGTCCTTTGAGGGACTTCCATAACCTTCACTTTTTTCATGTCTTTTGTTCACCAAAACAGTTGCTCCTGGGTAGCTAATGTGTTGTAAAATTTAATTTTTTCGTCACTCTGTGGTTATTTGTTTATGCAATTATATGCAGAGCTCTTGTTACTCCTTGTTTCCATTATCTTAAAATGCTATGAGGTTTGATTGTTTCTTTACATGTTTAATTGTTTGCTGGGGTATGTAACTAAGCACATCATACGGCATTAAGGCATGACATTTCGGTGTTAAAGGTGAATTGCAAAGCTTTAAAAGAAGAAATTATAAGAGTCTACATTAATAGTATTTATGGGCTTGCAGAAGATCTCTATGTGGGTAAACCACTGGGACCATGAGACAAAACACAGAAGTCCAATAGGCCTTGTGTAGACATCTGTTAACACTGAAGTTGCTATCTGGACTACAGTCTTCATATATTGCAGATCAGTGAAAAATTTAAATGAAGATACTTTGAAGCTGATAACTCAGCCCCAACTGTGTGTCTGCTCTGACACAGCAGAATTTCTGGTGTGCCAGAAGCTGCCAGGCTGCTCACAAGGCTCCCATCAGCACAGCACCCTGCTGCGATGGTCCGGCTGCTTTTTCCATAGATTACAGTGCTGTTTGTTGTCTTGTCGTGTTTCAACTTGCACTTTACCAGAGGGCACAAAGCATTTTAAAGGAGAAGGTATCAAATGAGAAACAGCATGGACTACCGTGTTGTGGGTCACTTCTGTGATGTCTAAGAGCTAGGCTCCTGTGAAATGAGGCGGGATTTCCGAAGTTCCAGACAGTTGTTTTGAATGTGTATAGCAAAATCTCTTTTAAAAGTAAAAGATCTTTTGCAGAAATTTCAGCTGCTAAGGAGTCTGGAATGTCTAATGAGATAAGTCTCTTATGTCTTTCCTAGTAGCTCTTGTTATAAAGCATCTAGGAGTCTTTGATTTTTGCACACAGAAATTATTCACAGGAAGAGAAGCATGTCCACTGTGGTAGATTACAAGAATCATACCCTACATCTTTATCAATTAAGCCTAAATAAAATGGGAGTTAAAAAAAGGACAAGAAGTATTTCATAATAGAGTTTCTATTAAACTCCTAGTGTTATTAATCTGGGACATAAGCCAAAATCTGAATAAAGACAATGGTGCCAGGCTCTGTGTAGCCACTTGTATGCCTGAATGTAGAGTGAACATCTGGCAAATACACAAACGATGTGCAGTGCCTCTATGAGTTGCCTGGACTGCTGTTTGCTGCAATTTTCTTTATTCTTTCTAAAATAAGGTAGTAATCTGTCTGTGGTGTCTTCCTTTTTACTGAGGATGTCAGGAACTGAAAGGGCACTGTGTCAGCTCTGCAAATTCTTGTCTAATGCAGGTATATTCATGCTCTTAATACAAACTCGATGACTATATTGATCCCATTTATAACAGTGTACTTCCATGTCGGGTAACTTATTGATTTCCTCAGGCATGATAGTCCTTTGTAAATAAGCTCTGATCTAGACTATGGCAGATGTCTGAGCAGTATAGCTTCTTTTTTTGATGTAAGCCTAGTATTTGGGTCTGAAATGCTGTGATGCCTTTCCATCTCTAGTACTATTATTTTGTTTCAGGCTCTGATGTAATAAACAGCTCTGAGGGGAAATACAGCTGTTCTTGCTTTCTCATTTTAAAACATTGGTCTGCTGTTTTAAAAGCCTGCCTGTCTGTTATGGTTACTTACAAGTACACAGCATATTCTTTTCATTTGGATTTTTTTTTTTTTACCTACAACTGCTACTTTGACTTGTGCTTGCCTTTTGGAGATTCGTCATTATTGGTTTGCACAGTCTGTAGAACCAAAATTCTCATAGAAGCTGAAAGGGGTTGCAGTGTTAGGTGAGTGAAAGAATTTTTTTCAAAAGTCTTATATTAAATGTATAATTTCTGCATTTTTTCAATCTTAAGAAATTCCTTCAAATTGAGGATGAGACTCTATGATACTGCCTTTCATCCACTATCGAGAGATGGGTGACTTTCAGAAATAGTAAATCTTGGGGTGTATAAATATCTTTTAGAAAGCATAACTATGTTTAGTAATATATAGACATATTAAACATATAATTTAAAATGCAATAGTACTGCATTTTAATCATTGAAAGTATGAAGCTTTGCGTTGACCTTTAAATCTGAATTCCTTTGTTTTCTCTAGATGTTTAAATTCTTAATATGGTTCTTGTTTTTAGAGTAGTATCTATTTTTGCAGTTTTGGGTGTTTTACCTGTTACCTATGCTTACTTTGATGCAATTTATTATGTATAAAGCTATTTTGTATTTCAAATGAAATAAATTTTTGTAGCATAAAAATTCCCGTGGGTCTGCAGGAATAATCACATAAGAATCAAATGAATGGAAAATAGAAATCAAGCTTTATTTCAGATAATAATATGTTTAGAAATTGTCTTTATACAGGTAAATGGTTGCAGTTTTGTGACAAGAACAGCTATACCTGCAGACTTAATCAGGGTACAGTATTGCAAATTGAATCGTAATACTAATGGTGAATACTAAAAACCTCGAACAATTTGTTTTGAACAAAAATTATGTTGCTGACTAATACTTTATTTTGCATGCTGTGCTCTGCATCTGCATTGTTTGTTATACATTAATACAGTGTATTGTTAAACTTGAAATGCAAAACAATTTACTACTTCTATTAAGGCTAAGATTATAAAGCAGAACTTGCAGAAATGCTTCATGTCAGTGCTTTTGAGGTGTGAATTATACTAACAAAGAAGGTTACCATGGCAATACGATCTTCGATGCTGTATTGTATGTTAATGTACTAAGGTAGCATTTGATACAGAATTTGATATTTGAGTTTACTTACTGTGATAAAGCATTAAAAAATGGCATGTTAAGGAACTTGGATTGATTTAGGAAGAAGAATTTGGAGTTGGAGAGATTTGTTCAGAGCATGGAATGCAGCACTCTCACACGCAGCTAGAGGTGATGGAGAATGAATTGGCTGGGAAACAGCAAGAGATTGAAGAGCTAAACAGAGAGCTAGAAGAAATGAGGGCAGCATATGGTACAGAAGGATTGCAACAGGTATAATTACCTTATGTTGCTTTCTACTTGCTACTTGGTTACATGCAAAAATGCAGAGCATCACCTGAAAGAGTTCACACTTAATGTCAGATGTTCAGAATGCAGTCAGTGTGTGGTATAGAATTACATATAATTTCTTTCAGTCATGTACCATGCACTCTATTTCTTTGAATGCCATTTCCATTGTGTGTCCTTTTTCTCTGTATTTTGTGACTAAAAATCCAGTCTTCTTCACAGTGACTTTCTTCAAATCAGGAATGGAAAGATTATTTTCTTCAAGAAAAGCCCTAATTCTTCTCTAGTTGTGCAAAGACTCCATTTCTTTAATATCTTCCTGTTCCTCCAAGATCAAAAAAACTCAGGTTTTACTTCCTAAGGAATGATATAACTGAGTTGATCCTTGAACCAAAAAGGTATTTGTATGTCAGACTTCATAGTCTGACATACAAGGCAACTGTGACAATGTTTTAATAAACATCTAATAACTTGGGATTACAGGGAAGTATTTCTTACTTCAGGAATACCATTGGAATTTAAAGTTAGGTTTTAAAGTAAAGAATACTAAATACTTATTCTTACAGTTTAAGTAAGTGGTGCTATGCACTGAAGTCAGTGGTTTGTCGTGCTTCATGTCTTACTTCTCTCTCTCTTTTAATTTGGATTCAGGTCACATGTTGTGTTTTTCTATTTTTTGCAAAGTACTATAGAATGCCAAAATTGTTCTAATATTCAGTCATTTTCACCTTCATTATTATTGCACAATTATAATTTTTTCTGCTTGCATTTGTATTTTATCTGTGAAAATGGATATCATGTTTTCCACCATACCAGAGTGATCTTTAAGTGGTTGCCCTGGAGGAGAGGGTTTATCATTCCTTTGTCTGTTGGTGAATCTCTGGTATTACATTTTAAGTCAAACTTAGCTTCTAATTACTGTGTCTTGTATCTGTTGTGCTAAACATAATAGTCATAATTATAGCATAATAAAGAACATAAGCATAATTTTAGTTTCTCACAATTGTGACTACTGTTAGTTTTTCCTGAAAAAGGTCAAAGTGAAAACGTTTGAATTTTTTAAATGGCTATGATTACTATTTTAAAAATAAATTAAAAATATATTAAAAGAAAACAGGCTGTGGTACAACAATATTTTAATAGTTGCAGCATATTTTTGTATGATAGTGGTACAGTGCATAATATCTCAGTTGAGAAATTCATATGGTTTTTCATATGGGGAAAAATGCATGTTTTTCAGAAGAAACAAACGGATTGTAAAAGGGGAATGCAGAAGATATGTTGTGTGCTTTAGTTCTGCCTGTTTGTTAAAGAAAAAGATTGAATAAAAAAAGTTGAAAATTATCATATAACGACCTGTGGATCGGAACAGATAAATTTCGTTATTCAATTTCATTGAACAGATGCAAAAGGAAAGTTATGACACACTTAAGTGTCTGATCTGTTCCTAATTTTCTCTGTTATAACAAACATCTAGTATTTCTACTAGATCTATGCTTTTAAAGTAGGAGTTCACTGCAGTATTCTGAAAAGAACTTTGAAAGAATTTCCTCAAATTCTTTGCATAGTTTGGCTTGTTTAAGGGAATTCTGGTTTTTATGTCCCACTGAATAATGTCCCTATCCTCTAAATCAGTAAGCTTTATCTGGAAGCATTATAATTTTACTTCAAGACTCAGCATATAACCTGGAGAAGCTTCATTTTGGGAGCATTGTAAACAAAACAGTTATAGAAGGTGACTGATGGTTTAAGAAATTTGCAGTATGTAGAGATGAAGCTTCCACTATCCTTGAATGAGTTCAAATTGACAAAGTGACTTTAAAGTGAGTAACATGTCTATTATATAATTGCACATTAAAATAGTCCCAATTAGTATTGTAGAATTTCTGGCTGCCTGAGTGTAATCCTACAAAAAATAAAACATTTTCAAATGATTTTTTTCTGTATTTTTATCATTTCTTCATCATTACAAATTGCAAAAGATTCATCTATTAAATACACTGTATCAGTTCTGCAGCTTGAGCTGATTTTCTCATGTAGTTATGAATAATTTCTCTGGGTTCACAATGTAGGATACTGCATGGTATCATATACTTTTAGTACGATGAATGCAATTTATTGCACTTTCAGTGAGAGATGATATAACTTGCATTTATTGTGGGGGAAAAGTGTGTGTACATGAGTAGTTGTACAAACTTGCTGAAACACTATAAGCAGATACTCTGGCTTCCTTTATGATGGTTTGTTTATGTGGCCATGCTTTTTAGTTTAAAAGCAATTTATATATTTAACTAACTAACCTTCTTAAAGGTTCAGGTTTTGTTCTTTGATAAATATATTTTATGGAGAGGTCATATATTGTTAAATGAGGGGAAAAAAATCTGTTTCTGAAGTATTTACAAATACAGTTTGTGAAAACATAAATGCTCCAGTAAGGTCTGTGTGACATCTTTTAAATAGAGAGCTTAGGGATGATGTATTCTTACTCAACTAGAATAAGCTAGTATTTTTTTTGTCTGTGGCTTTTATGTGCGCTAATAGTTTAAATTTTATCTTTTGTAGCTGCAAGAATTTGAAGCTGCTATCAAAAAAAGAGATGACATTATCACTCAGCTCACTACTAACCTACAGCAGGCACGGAAAGAAAAGGATGAAACTATGAGAGAGTTCTTAGAGCTTACTGAACAAAGTCAAAAACTACAAATTCAGTTTCAGCATGTAAGTTACAGTGCTACCAATATTTATTTGGGTTTGAAAATTGGTGTCACTTTGGAGGGTCCATAAATGGCTACTTCCTGCAGAAACACAGAATTTTTTGTGCATTTTTGAAGAATTGGTCTCTTAGTATAGATCAGCAGTCACTTTACCAGTCCTACAGTTATCATTATAGTACCTGGTTTATTGTACTAATTCACTATAAAATAATAAAGATTAGTCTGTTTTCTTCCCTAGTATGTGGTGATAGCTTCTGATAAATACTGGATGATGGCAGTTTTCTTAGGGAAAAACACTTCTGTAATTAGTTCTCAGAGCTTTGGGCTGAAATCCAACCTGTCCTCTTTGAAATCAAAACAGCCAGCCATCAACTTCAGTGGGCCCCCATTTCATGCTCCAGTCCTTCCTATATTTTTGGGTAAAACCTGCCTCTTGTGGTGTTATTAGAAGGTAATTTAAATAACGAAGTTAAGTTTCAGAGAAGCATTTGTCCTAAAAAGCACTGGTGATTGAGGTGCCATGGACACTGTTAATCTGTGTGACTACAGTTTACAGTGTTGCAGTTGAATATTGTAGTATTTTGTGCTGTTTAAGTACTTTATATAGCTTTTTTGAGCTTCAGGTGGATTATATTCTGAAGCCGGGTTTTTATTATTAAAAATCTGATTTTGGGGACGGTAACTACAACTATTTCCTTTTACTACTTAGAAATGTTTCTGAGACACTGCTGTCCTGTGCTAGCTCACCATAAAACAATTTATTAAATATTTTTATTGGTTGGCTATCCCAAAAGAGTAAGGGTATGTCAGTTCCTCCTAAAAGAACTTATAACATTTTTGCAATAGTCTTTGGGCTTGTGATGTGGAAGAAGAAAGTAAAGATCACTCTCTCTGTAGTGCAAGCTGTTTCTGAAAAACTTGATGTATTTTAGGTTTTATTTTTTTAACATTCAAGTTGCAGGCAAGTGAAGCCCTAAGGAACACCAGCCATAGTTGCACAGCTGCTGATTTATTGCAAGCCAAGCAACAGATTCTTTCACATCAGCAACAGCTAGAAGAACAAGAATGTCTGCTGAAGAATTATAAAAAAAAGAATGAAGAATTTGAAGTGCAGATTACATGTCTTCAAGACAAAATCACAATATATGAGATGGTATGTTCCTTACTAGAAAGATCTCTTTTCCTAATCTCTTTTTTCTTTTCAGGATTTTGTGGTTCCTTTGAAATTTAAAGGCCGAAGACTATGAGTGTGCTGCATATAATGCATACAAAGATTTTAAGTTTTTTAAGACTGCTTCTGTTAACTAACACATAATATGTGTATAATTTAAAACTGAAATTTTTATGTCAGGATTATGTATCATGGTTTTAAAATTTGCAGAAATATTTACAAGAAATGATGAACCTATACTGTATATTAGAATGCCTTCATTAAATGACATTATTTTGTTAGGAAAAAAAACTTAAAATAACCTGCTTGAACAATCTTTTCTGTCTTAAGGAAAGAATGAATTCTTTTCTTCATGTACATTTTTTTAATTATCCTTCATGGAAAGCATCTTAAAAGTACCTAAAAACATTAAATGTCATTAAAAGTTACAAGAGACAAAGTTTTCAGTAGATTACACCAAATATCTTTTTTTGAAGTATGAGAGCACAACTGGAAAAAATGGAAGTGAATATTTTGGGGTGGGGTGGGGCAGCGGGGGCAGGCATTGTCACTTATTCCAAAGGTACAGAAAACCTCCAAATGAGGTCAACAAATAATTTCTATTTAGTTTTTATAAATGATCACTAGCCTTCTAAAGAAAGGTATTGTGTTTAAATAGTTAAGTCTATAAATGTTCTTATATGTTCAGATAACGAACTGAAAATAAGAACATGGGTTTGCTCATTTTTTTAAAGGAAAAACACAAAAATGAGGAAGAAGATTTGAGTAAATTACAAGAAAAAGAAGCATTAGTTGAAGAGCTGGAAGCAAAACTTGGAGAAGAAGAAAAAAATTCATTTCAGCTTAAGGAAAAATTATCAGATGTCAGTAAATTACTTGAAGAATTGAAAGAACAGATTTCACTAAAGAACCAGGAGATAAGTAATATGAGAGTTGAACTTACCACCTACAAACAAAAAGAAAGACAATGTTCTGATGAAATAAAACAATTAATGGGAACTGTGGAAGAATTGCAGAAACGGTGTTATAAAGACAGCCAGTCTGAAGCTGACATTGTGCAAAGAATGGAATTAGAAACACAAAGGAGACTGGCACAACTTCAGGCTGAATTAGATGAAATGCATGGCCAACAGATTGTACAAATGAAGCAAGAATTAATTAAGCAACATGCAGTGGAAATAGAACAGCGTCTTTTGCAACAAAAAGTAGAATTGGAGAAAACTTCAAGTCTATGTTTGAATGAGAATATCAATAAAGATCAAATGCATTTAATGAATATTAAAATTAATGAATTGAATGTGAAATTGCAAGATGCTGATAATGAAAGGGAAAAAATAAAGCAAGAATTGTCACAACAGATGGAAGTAATTTCAGCAGAGAAGTCTCTTCAACAAACTGAAATTGAAGATCTTTTCCAAGAACTGAATTTTTCAAGAGAGCAGGTTCAAAGAGCCAAACAAACTATAGTGGATATGGAATGTAGATTAAATGAAGCTGAAAAATACCAGTTTGTGATTGAAGATTTAAAAACTGAGCTGGCTTCTGCCTCTGAATTTAGGAAGGAATTGGAATTAAAACATGAGGCAGAAGTCACAAATTACAAAATAAAACTTGAAATGCTAGAAAGAGAGAAGGATGCAGTTTTGGACAGGATGGCAGAATCTCAAGAAGCAGAATTAGAGAGACTGAGAACAAAGCTTCTGTTTAGTCATGAAGAGGAACTTTCCAGACTTAAAGAAGACTTACAAAAAGAGCACATGGTGAACATGGAAAGCCTTAAAGATAACTTGACTATGCACCATAAACAGCAGTTAGATGAGGTACAAAATGAAATGAGTCAAAAGGTAGAAGCCATGCAATATGAAAAAGACAACTTAATCACACAGCAAAATCAATTGATATTAGAGATTTCAAACCTAAAAGATTTACAGCAGTCTATTGTAAATTCTAAATCTGAAGAAATGACACTTCAAATCCATGAGCTGCAGAAGGAGATTGAAGTGCTTAGGCAAGAGGAAAAAGAAAAAGGTACCCTTGAACAAGAAATTCAAGAGCTGCAGCTTAAGACTGAGTTGATGCAGGAACAAATGAGGGAGAGAGAAGATAGCCTTCAAAAAAAATGTTCAGAACTTGAAACACAAAATAAACTTCTTAAGGGGGAAAACAAAACTCTGGAAGATAAATTAAAAAGTATGTTGGTAAGCTCTGAAGAAAATGTCATTTTCAGCAACAGTGTTAGCTCTAAATCAGAGATTTTGGACTTGCAAAAAAGAATAGAAAAGCTGATTACTGAAAATGAGCAACTTAAAAACCAAAATGGTCAACTCCAAGAGGATACTGAAAGGCAGAAGAGTGCCTTTTCATTTACTGAGAAAAAACTTGAAGCTAATTATAAAGAGCTGCAGAAAGAATGTGCAAGTCTTCTGAAGGCAAAATCTGAGTTAGAAGAGAACAAGAATAAGCAGGAAGCTGAATATAAAAGCAAACTCAAAGCCTTGAATGAAAAACTTCACCACTTAGAAAGCAATAGACCAGTTTTATTTAAAACTAAAACTTCTGGTTTTGAAGGGAGTAAAGAAATCAAGGTGTCCAAGGCAGATGCATTTGAGGCTGGAGAAGTTGTTGAGAAAGATGCAACAGAACTTATGGAAAAGCTTGAGGTAACTCAGCGTGAGAAACTGGAATTATCCCTGAGACTTTCCGATCTCTCTGAACAGTTAAAGTCAAAGCATAGTGAAATTTGTCATTTAAATGATAAAGTTAAATCCTTACAAGATGAGAAAGAACAAGTTCTAGCAAAATGTAAAGAACTAGAAGTCAAAATTAGCCATGCTCAGAGAGGAAATAGTAGTAGTAATGACCCTAAGACAAAATACTCTAAAGGAAAAGCTCTAAAGACTGCTGCTCCAGCATCTGAAAGTGAAAATAAAACCCCCGGTCCAAGAAATAAAGCTGATGAAGGAATAAATGTAGGAGGAAATCTGGGTTTGGGCAATGATATCGGTCATGAGGTAACAAAAAGAAGGGATGTTCAGCAAATGTTGCAACCAGAACAGCAGTCTCTTGTAGAACATTTGCATGGGATGACAGACAGGCCAACAGATGAAACATCATTAATAGCCATTACACAGAGTGAAAATAATAATCTTCAGCAGCAAGTGGATGCCTTAAAATCAGAACAGGTACGTTGCGGTTATCACTTCTTAAGAAATGTATGTGGATGTGAGCGTGAGAAGAGAAATGTGTGAAGATACAGAAGTTATGTATATCGTGTGATTCTAACCAATCTCTATGTTTTGCTGGAGAAGTGTTGCTTGTATTTTTAGGTATTGTAAATGAATTGCAGGTAGTATGGAAAGGATTGTTATTTGTCAATAAAAATATCTAAGTATTGAATTACCAATATTTAATTAGGTGCTGGAATCATCAATCTGGCTTTAAATGTATATACAGTGATGAAGTTGAATAGCATGCTGCAAGAAGTATGCAACTAAGTTTTCTGTAGAAATAGTTGTTAACCAGTCTTCCACTATTTTTTTAGATTGTTTTTTTTTCATGTTCTAAAAACCCACCTAACAGTGAACTAATACCACTACTGCCTAATTTTATGTTGTGTTGTAGTTCATTCATTTCCTAAGAAATAAAATCACAGGCAAAGCCACATTGGAAACAGTTGTGAGCGTATAGAAAAGACCTACAGCTGTATAACGTATTTTATTTTTTTTATGAGGATGTCATAAAGGTCTTGCAATTTCCTGCCATAGAACTGAAAAATCATTATGGTCCAGAGGTGTCTAAAAACCTTTTCAAACTGGGACTCTAAATAGCTCATTACTGGCATATCCTAAACATGTTTTTGCTTTAGCAATAACATCCCCAAAAGAGCAGACTAGAACTACAGGCCTTGGAAATCAACATTTTTAAGGTCCGCTAATCCTACAATCTTTTTTCTGTATTTGGAGTGAACTTTCATAACTTACTCTGTTGCTAATGATATTGCTCTAACTTCATCAGGGTAAAATTCGTTGGGTTTTTATTGCTGTAAAATAGGAATTGAAGAATATTGAGTTCTGTTTATTTTAGTTTGATTTTTATTTTAAGTTGGAGAGGTGTCATGCTATTTTGTTACAATTCAATTTTCCAAACTGTGTATATTTAAATTTACCTAATGCATACCATATATGCATTCTGTTCAACACATTATTCATTACAGAAATTCGCAAAGATGGGACTTTTTTGTTTTCCTGTTTCTCATTCTGTATAAAATGTGTCTTTTCATTCAAAGGCTGATTTACAGCTACAGATGGAAGCACAGCGTATTTGCCTATCCCTGGTTTATTCAGCTCATGTAGACCAGGTTCGTGAGTACCTGAAAGCAGAAAAAGAGAGTGCACTTTGCAGTCTTAAAGAGGAACTTGTACGTAGTCATCTACAAGAGATGAATGATCTCAAAAAAATGCATCAGCTGGAGCTCCAGACCTTAAAAATTCAACAAGCAGGTAACTTGACCAGAATTATGGAAGCAAAGCTCTTGATATGAAAAAGTGTCTTTAAAAGAAAACAAGCACAAGAGTTTGTGCATATAGCTGTCCAATAAATTGTTTTTATCGAACATTTTGAAATGTTTTTGTACTAAATTATTTACCCATTGCAAGTAGTCTATTACTCAGGGTACTTTAAAAAAAAAAAGTAACAATAATATAAAAAAAAGAAGGAATAGGAAGTATTACAACTCACATTTTGCTACTTGTATTAGGTCAATTAATTGTGAAGAACTATAGATTCACCCATAAGGTTATATTCCTTACTGAAATAATAAGCAAATGCATCAGCAAAATATTTTGGGGCTTGTTTCATTCTCTGTTCTTTGAATTCCTGCATTGGGTCCCTGCCCACATTAAGTAAGCTTCTTTACTACTTTTTGCCTCAGTGAGCTTTTATGTTATCATGCTGGTTTTCTATCCCTGCTTTTTCTGTCATCCTGTGGTTTGCCCTTGTGCAATTTTTTGGCATAAGTTCTTTGCCCTCCAGTATGTTTCTGTAAAGTTTGGTCTTTCTAGAGCTCACTAACACACAAAGCCATTTCTTATCACTTACTCCTCTTGAACATGCAGTTCTACCATAATAATTGAATCTGCCTGTGTGATGGAACAAGAAAGAGGGGAACAAAAAACTATGCCTTTCTAAGAGTTGAAGAAGCAACCTCACCGAGGCAGGAAATTAGGCCTTTGAAAAGTTGTTGTGCATATAGTGTTTAAAAATAATATAAATAATTTGTATTCATAGATGATGAAGTCAAATCTACACAAAGACTTATAGAAAAGCTGAATGAATCTGTAACTGAGGAATGTTCTAGGCTTGCTCAGGTAAGATTTAACAAAGAGTCTTTTTTAAAATGGAAATTTTGAAAATGAAAAATTATGTGTACAGTGAGTCATCATATTTTTCTCCATTTTTAACGTATTTTCTTTGAAGCTTTCTCTTTGCATTTATCTCAAAATAGAGACTGCTAAACCTGATCTTACAAAATCATGTTGCAAGGGGTTTTGTATTTTTTTTCCTAAACTCTTTTATGTCCTTGTCCATGCAGTTCTTCTGTCTTATACCTAGTCTTGATCTTCTATGTAATATTGTCGTGGTTTAGCCCCAGCTGGCAACTAAGCACCACGCAGCCGCTCGCTCACTCCCCCCTGGTGGGATGGGGGAGAGAATCGGAAGAGCAAAAGTAAGAAAACTCGAGGGTTGAGATAAAGACAGTTTAATAGGTAAAGCAAAAGCTGCGCACGCAAGCAAAGCAAGGAATTCATTCACTCCTTCCCATGGGCAGGCAGGTGTTCAGCCATCTCCAGAAAAGCAGGGCTCCATCACGTGTAGTGGTTACTTGGGAAGACAAACGCCATCACTCCAAATGTCCCCCCCTTCCTTCTTCTTCCCCAGCTTTATATACTGAGCATGATGTCATATGGTATGGAATAGCCCTTTGGTCAGTTTGGATCAACAATCCTGGCTGTGTCCCCTCCCAGCTTCTTGGGCACCTGGCAGAGCATGGGGAGCTGAAAAGTCCTTGACTAGTGCAGCAACAACTAAAACATCCCTGTGTTATCAACACTGTTTTCAGCACAAATCCAAAACATAGCCCCATACCAGCCACTATAAAGAAAATTAACTCTATCTCAGCTGAAACCAGGACAAATATTTGTCTTATATCTACTAGTTTGGAAGTATTTTTTTCCTTTCTGTATGTCTCTGGCTATAAGTTATTCATTTAACAGTGGTCTGATGACATGCATATATTGACACACAGGACATCACTCTGTCATGTCTGCGATAAGACAGTAATTTCTTTCTTAGCAGCAGCATATCTTTCAAAGACTTAAAAGTGTCTAAGAATCTACCAAAATGTCTGTCTATATTGTTTTCAGTAACTAAATATTATAGTCAAAAATTGAAGCTTATTTTTAGTCTGTATTCTAGTATCAGACATCAATAATATTATTTTGCCATATCTTTTTTTTGTAGACTACTAGTAATCAATGGCCCTTACAGGTACTTTTTGACCCACAATCAAGTTACTTATTAAACTTATTTCTGGATAAATTAAGCTATTTTCATCATTCATTATGAGCCATGGTTTTCCAATCTTAAATACTTCAAATGGTTGGTTTTGGTGGGTTTGGTTTTTTTTTTCCTTGTTTACTGGGCTTTTTTCAACACCTTTTGGGGAAAGTGAATAGCAGAACTTTTTTACTTGGGAGCCAACATAGGAGAGATTAAGCAGGACTCCGTGATAGCTCATAGAAAGCAGCAGCTGAATGAGAGTCTTTGGCCTTAGTTGTTTCAGAGCTGAGAAGAACGCTGCCGATCTGTATGATTCCATGTTGAGCTTTTGGACAAATTGTGATTTTACTTTTGTAAGCTGAATTTGGTATCTGTTGAGTCCAAAATCCTTAAATAAAGAATCCCCCTCTGTGCTCTGGGCAGGCCAAGTTTCTTTTCAAGTGTCATTTATCTTCAGAAATCATATGGATAAATCTTCTGTTTGCCTACTCATTCTAAATATGGCAGCTATTCTTCTGGCCACATAGCACCAACAAGCATGAGGCATTCTGTTTATGATTTGCTTGAGTTTTCTTCTGCCATCCCCTTTTATTCTATTTGTTTAATACTTAAGAACAAGATTAATTGTAATCTCTAAAAAGATACAAATTTCTGCCATAGGGAATCCTTCTTCCAAGTAAAATTACAGTTTACGAGAATGAGACATTTATAATGTAAATTTGCTTTCAGCATTAATAAAGGAGGCCTTTTTATGGAAGATTTTAATAATGGGCAGTTCCAAATTAAATAGCTATTACAAAATATATGTATTTATGTTTTAGCTGAAAAGTCTTTCCATACCTGTTTCTTTTATCAGGAGGTTTAAAGATTTTCTAGGTTCTTATGACTCAACAGAACATCTATGCCATCATTTCCACAGAAGATAATACTACAAAATACTACTTTCCTGCTGCCATTTTTCTTGTTTTCTTTGTGAATTTGTGACTGATAAGTTAATAAACAAATCTTCACTTTTTTTTTTCTTTGTTTCATTTGTTGTGCAGGTTTTGTGTGGCAATCAGAATGAGCGTTCTTCAGCTGCTGTAGAAGTTGGTGATAGGGAACAGGATATTTTCCATAGACCTGCTGCTGTGAGAGAAAAACTGAGTGTAGAATTACCAACGCACAGAGGTCAAACTCAAGGTAATGGCATTGTACCATCATGCTGGTTAAAAAAAAAATAATACTGATTTCAAGTATTTCAGACTGACAATTATGCCATTAGTTGTTCAGGTGCTAATTAATGTGCCTAAATAGCTGCTTTAGAGATTTCCTCACTATTGTGAACCACTTTTAGTTTTTTAGTATTTTCTTGTGCTGTTTTCAGTATAGTGGAAATCAGTGAAAAAAGTGCTGGGTTTTTTTTCTTCCTTCTTTTCTAGAAGAAGCTAGCAGCTCTACCAAAAAATTCATATATATCAATACTATATAAAAATGCATCGAAAATTTGGAAGTGGCCTCACTTGTTTCAATAATATGTAATGTTTATCAGACAATTTTTCAGTGGAGAACTTGTGAACAGTTCTCCTGTGAACTGTATTAAAATTTATGGTAAAATGTTTAATTTCATTTTTTTAAAGTCCCTGGTTATCTGTGTAATTTAGCTGTGCAAGAACGTATGGATGCCCTTCTACACAAGATAATGGAAGAATACAGTAGGCTGAAAGCACTTCAAACAGAGCTGATGAAGGATTGTAAACAGGTAAACTTTTTATAGGGTATGAGTATATGAGCATTTGAATTTTCTCTGTTGCATGAATTCCCTCTGGATGAGCGAAGAATGTGTTGGAAATTGTGTTTCTGTATCCTGGTTGAGTGGCAGAGCAAGGCATTGATTTGATAAAATGGAGAAAGCTGCTACCCGTGTCACAGAATCATGAAATGGCTGAAGTTAGAAGGCACCTCTAGAGTTTGTCTAATCCAAACCCTTGCACAAAGCATCTAGAGGAGGTTGTCTAGGACTGTGTCCAGCCAAATTTTGAATATCTCCAAGGATGGAGACTTCACAAGCCTGGTGGGTAACCTTATCTTCTTCAGGGTACGCATTCCCAACTGTCTCAGCCTCTCCTTGTAAGATAAATGCTCCAAGCCCCTCATCTCCTTTGTGACCCTCTGCTGGACTCGTGCCAGTATATCCGTTTCTCTCTTATTCTGGGAGTGCAGCACTGGACCCAGCACTGGATCCAGATGTGTCTCACCAGTGCTGAGTAGAGAGGAAGGATCACCTCCCTCAACCTGATGGCAAACACTCTTCCTAATGCAGCCCAAGAGGCTGTTGGACTTCTGTCATAATGGCATATTGCTGGTTCCTGTTCAACATGGTGCCCACCAAGGCCCCCAGGTCCTTTTCTGCAAAGCTGCTTTCCAGCCGGTCAGTCCTCTGCATGTACTGGTGCACAGGGCTATTCCTCTCTAGGTTGCAGAACTTGGCGTTTGCCTTTGCTGAACTTCATGAGGCTCCTCTCAGCCTATTTCTCTGGCCTGCTGAGGTCTCTTGAAACAGCAGCACAACCATCTGGTGTATGAACCACTCCTCCCAGTTTTGTACAGTCTGCAAACCTGCTGAGGGTGCACTCTTGTCTCATCATCCAGGCCATTAATAAAAAGGTTAAACAGAATTGGCTCCGGTATTGACCCATTAGGTACACAACTAGTTATTGGCTTCCAACTGGACTTTGTGCCACCTATCACAACCTTCTGAGCCCAGCAGTTCAGCCAGTTTTCAGTCGGCCTCACCATCCCCATTTTTCATCAGTTTGTCTATGGGCATGTGATGGGAGGTGGTGTCGGAAGGTTGGTCAGGTATGATTTCCCCTCATAAATCCATTCTGACTACTCCCAAATGGAGTATCTTCTCGGCTTCATGTGTTTGGAAATAGTTTCCAGGATTATTTGCTCTGTTGCCTTCCCAGAGATCAAAGTGAGGTTGACTTGCCTGTAGTTCCTCAAATCTTCCTTCTTTCTCTTCTTGAAGGTTTTCTTCAGAAACCTCCCTCAATCACCATGACCTTTGAAAGATAATTGAGAATGGCCTTGCAATAACATAGATGAGCTCCCTCAGCATTCCTTGGTGTATCCACTCAGGCACCACCAAATTGTTCATGTCCAGTTTGTTCCCTAACCTGATCCTCCTCCACCAAGGTTGCCTTCCTTGCTCCAAACTTACGCGCATCTCAGGGGCCTGGGATTCCTAAAGACAAATTTTATCAGTAAATTTGGAGTTAGGTACTTCCATGTATTAAATAGAGTACTCTAACCAATTATATCTAGAGATGGTTGCAGGTCACATGTATTGATGGATATACATGTACAAAAAAATATTTGTATGTGAAAACTGCATCTTGGGCCTGAGGAGGGTATTAGTGCCTTCCTCTCCTTCTTGGAGTCAGAGGAATTAAAACGTAACAGTTTATATCCAGAGAGAGGAGTTTGAGATTTCCAGTGGACATTCTGCACAGGCTGATCAAGTAGCTATAAATGGATACTTGGTCATTCAGGCTGTAAAATGAAACGCATTGTTACACTGGTTACGCTCTCTTATGCATTGGCCACCAACCTTTCTTCTATGTTTATAATTACAGTTAATATTTTTGCATTATTGCTAGACAAATTGTTATCATTTGTATTTACTTGATTATTTTTTAGGTCAAAGAACCATGGCTATCTTCTTCAGAAAGGAGCAAAGAAGAGGAACCTAGCCATCTGGAAACAAGAAAGGAATGTCTGCAGACCTCTTCACAGGGTCTAATGGGTAAAAAGATGCATATGCTGTTTTTAATGTATGTATGTTCAGAGAGAGAGAAGACAATGACTTCAAATTTTAACTGATTCATAACTTACTACAACTTGAAGCACATAAGAGATTTTTGCAGATTTTGCAGTATGATAGTCTAATTTTCTTAAATCTCTAGAATATTTTGGAATTATATTCTGTGAAACAGTTTTGGTTTAGTCTTTTTCAGTTTTCCACAGTTAAAGTTCCGTTACCCATATAAAATATCGTTTTGCAAAATGGAAGATTAAGTTATAATTATTTGTTATGGAAAAGTAATTGATACGATATCAGAAGAAATTTTTAATTACAGTAATTATTCAGTCCATTGCTGCTAATAACTTGGGACAGAGTTAATTTATACTAATGTAATTTAATCCCCTTCCCCTTCAAATAACCTACATATAGATCCTAAGATTCAAGAATACTGTTCGAAGGAGATAGAAAACCTTAAAACACAACTTGAAGAACAGCATGCTCAAGAACTGGAACACCTCCGGTCCTATTTCCAACAGCAGCTGAAAGAAAGTGAAGAGAGGTACACCACAGAGATTGTCCATCTACAGGATAAGCTTCAGAGTGCTGGGGTATCCTCTGACCATACAAGGTATTAATTTGTTCTTTAATGCTTATAACTTTGCACTGCATACAAAAATAAATGTTTCAAATAACCATTCATGTAAAGGTACGTTTTACTTCAAAATTTGAGAAATTCTTTATAAACATATTACTCTTATGTTGTTTTGTTCCTTCAAAAGTTGTTAAGTGTTACAAAGAAATGACATAAACATTGCAAACTAAGTAGTGCAGCATTTAGAATTTATTACATTTTTATAGTTAATAGAGGAAGATTTGATAATTGGAATAATGCATAAATATAATTTCGTATATATGAGCTTTTTAGCAGTAATTTCAAAACTTCCAACTCAACAGTCCACTTTTAACCCTTGAAACTCCAGGCAATGTACTTTATATCTAAAGACACCTCGTGTAGCATAGTTGCATGAAATTGATGATTTTCTAGAATGATATGTAGGCAATAAAGTTTGTGGCAGAGTTGAGGTCCGCTTAACACATTCTGGCTTTCACCAAGTCATGGGACATGGGACATACTCATCAGCCTCCTCCTGGCCCTGACCATTGTGGCCATTCAAACCTGAAAGAGGTGCAAGTGTCTTGGGGGGATCCTGACAACTGTGGAGCCTCCTTCTGTTCCCTCATTCTTTCACTGCTCCTTGGATGTGTTCAAGGAGTGGCGGGTGCTTTTGATTGTGCTCAGTTCAGTGTCACCCCTGGATTCCTGTTCTTCCATTTTTGATCCTGGTGTTCCTTCATTTTGCTTCATTTACTATACTACAAATCCACTCAGTTTCTCTGCATTTTCCTTTCATCTGAATCTCCCTTCTGTAAGAGAGAACTATGAGGGTTTGTTAGTCAGACCAGTGCTCCACTGTAAAAGGGTAGACACAGAGGCAATAGGAAATGCTACCTTAGTAAGTAATCTAGGAAAATTGTCTAGATGTTTCTAGAAACTGTTAAATATTTGATATACTTACAACAGTACTCTCTTAAAAAGCAAAAGGACTGTGGTAGGAAAGATCCTTAGAAGCTGAGAGAAATTAAGATAAAAGTGTTTCCCTTCAACCATGACCCATCAGAACCCAAACAGCTGTTTTTCCCTTATTGTTTGCTCACAGCCTTTTCTCAGCCATCTGTGTTTTTCTAACTTCCAGTTTTCCTTTCATTCCTTAAAATATGTTTGTAGCCTTGGAAGTGGCAAGTAAAATAACCAATTTTTTTCCTCATATGAATTAATACTTGTATATACTTGTTTTGAGGTTAATAAGAGGTCCAAGTTCTGCAAATGTTTATGCATCTGTAAGACTGAGGCTTTATATCATTGTTTTCTACTATCTGCCTTGTAGAATCAGTACACATTTATTAGCCTGAGCTCAGTTTTAAGGGACTGTGTGGCTTCTTAATAAATTACTTTTTAATCCTGTAAAAAAAAAAAAACCAAAACAACAAGTTATGAGCATTTTCAAAATGCATTTTGTGAAACTGTATACTGCTGTATATGTGTTGGCTAGGACAAGTTATAAATATTCATATACAATTTCTAAATTATTTTTAAATGGGTAGTTAGTGTTCTGATTTAGTCCATGATAACTATTCACCTAAAATACTCAAAACTCATTTTACGTATGTTTAATGAGCATTTAGAGCGATTATCAGTATTTATAAGCTAACAGAGTAGACAAAAAATTTCCCATGAGGATTTGCATTCTCTTAGCTTTCATACCTGAAGTTCAGGTATTAGACATTAAAACGACACTGGAGTTTTACATGAGAAGTTCCTAGATCAGTACATAAATTGGTTTCTAATAACCTAGTATGGCAGTCTGTCTCATTACATCTCAAGCCTGAAGATGAGTGTCTTAATGATGTAGTCAGTAACCTGTTGAATGATGTTACATACTCAGTCTCCATACCTGGTTTGTTGCCACATCTTTTAAACTAACATCTAACTAGGAGTATAGCTGTGGCCAAGCCTAGGAATTTTTGGGGGACATTTTCATCTGGTTGTATATCCTATTGCAACATCAGAAAAGATTAAAAAAAAAAAAAAAAAAGGAAACAGTTGCTACTGTTCATTAATCAAATTAAACATGAATGCTAAAAATAATGGGTTACTTTTGTAGTTAAAAGTGTCACAAGTTTTGTAAAATTACCATTCTGGACTCCATTTCAGGATTATCTAAACCAGCTCTCAGATTTGAGCAAAAGAAGCTTCATGGTCTCTGTAAAATCCTAATGTAGTTAAGATTGTAAGTCTCACAGACAATAAACTTACCTTCTAACTTAATCTATTTTGTACCCTGTCTTTTAGCAAGGGATTCATGTCTTTGTGGTAGCAGATCACAAATACTAGAGGAGAGATTTTTTTTTTTTTTTTTAGGTAGTTTGATACTGTATCTTATCCTTTGGCAGTGTATTTCTGTTGAGTCTTTTTCAGTATGTAGTGAAAGGGGAGCTAGAGTTTTGGTGGTATGTGGTGGTGTTTTGATTTTTACTGTTTTATAGCACTCTGGATATATAGAGCAGTTCTGTTGGAAAAGGCAGTCTCTGAATATATTTCAGCATGTTGTTATCTAAATATAAAATTAATCATATTGGATTTCTTACTGTTTTCATGTGTATGCCTCATCTATATAACACAAGAAAGAAAGCAGTGCATCTGTTGATAAACATCAATTTAAGAGAAACAAAGTAAATATAACAATTTTCTATGTGTTTTTGTGGCTTCATATACATAGCCATTCTGGTTTCTCTCATATCCTTATGATTCAAACAGGTACTTTTGTCTTCATCTTAATTGTGTATAGTTATTGAACACAAAATATTCTCAGGTAGCTTTAAAAGTACCTGTGAGTTTGTGAGGTCCTTGGCAAAACTGGTGCTAAGATGTGTTACATTGAAAGGACAAGCTAGCATTTGGAAGGCAGATGAATTATGAAGTCAAGTATATGAAATTAATGGCATGGGAAAAGGTGTGTTCTGAAGAAAATATTTTCAGTTATTGGTCTTTATATATAATGTATATGTATATTCATATAATGCATATTTGAATAGAGGAAAAATAAGGTATATTGAAATATTGATTGTTTTAATTTCCCTCCTCTGCTTCTTTTACCTTTTTAGTGTATCCACAGATTCACAAATAAAGCTAAAAGAAGTCTTCAGGGAAGTGAAGTGCACTGAAAATCTTCATCAGCAAAGAACCGATGAAGCACTGGAGGTATATAACTCAGTTGACAGCTAATATACATATGGTCAACATAATTTAGATGCTTTGGGTTCTAAGATGAAATTGAAATATGGACTAGTATTTGGTAGTAATAAAGTAATTATCATGTTAGTACTATGCTATACTATTAGACAGTACATGTTAGAGGAGAAAGATTTTAAATTTTGCTGAAAAACATTTCTGGAAATTATGAACAATAAAGCTTGCTTTATTGGTCCTGGGGTTTAGGTTAGGTTTGGTGGTTTTTTTTTCTTTGAAACAAGACATTTGGTTTAGACTACTTCTTACTAAAGTGGAAAAAAATTAGTGTTCAACTTCTGGGATTTCTTCAGGAGTCTTTAAAATATTGTGACTTTTCTTTAAACACTAGTTATGGAAGAAGAGTGATTTAAGTGAAATCCTAGTACTTTTTAAGTATAGACTGCACAATTTTTAGAAGAAATTTTGAAAAAGTAATCCCAAAGATCTTAGAAACCAAATGCAAATGGAAAAGACTCCATACATTCCTCCCCTAGTACTGCTGGAAACCTGGCTTGACAATTCTGCATTTTGAAAAACAGTGATGCTGTTTTGTACTGTGATCCTGTGCTTTCTTACCTGTTTTGTCTGCATTTGACAATGCAAATAGTGCTGGAAGAACAGTGTTGCAACCTCAACTTTTAAAATTAATTTTGAAGCAGAAACAAGGCAAAGTCTTTTACCCAGTACTTTTATGTTGTGGTACAAAATTATGCGATTTGCCTGAAATGAAGATAACCTAATTGAGGGAAAAAAAATCTCTGTCAGATTGAAACTTTAAAATTAATGAAATAAAAGCACAAATATCTGAGATTTCATGGTTTTCTTACAGCTTGCTAGTGAAATTGAAAAGCAGAATGATCTGGATGTTGTTCAATTGCTAGAAAAACAGTACCAAGAAAGATTAGAAGAAGAAATAGCAAAGGTATTATTTTTATTTTGTTACTTTAAAATTCATTTTTAAAATACTGTCACTTTCATTTGCCATTTCTAACAATTCAGATAGTTGCAATACTGTATGCCAACTTTTGTTTGATTTATTTACAAGGAATTGTTTCATTCTGATTCTGAAAGGGGAAAGTCTTTAAAAAAAAATCTGAAACATTTTGGGGTTTTTTTTGGTTTTCTCTCCTATTCCTAACTCATAATTTCTGTTCATTTGGGGGGTGGTGTTTTGCTTTAGTAGTTCAAAGAAAATAGACAACATGCACCATACTTGACACTAGAATTTATTTAGAAAATCCGGAGGCTTAGAGTGTGGATTTCTTGCTACTTTAGGCTTAACAGCTGATAAGTTCAAAAGATTTTGCACTTAACAGTTTCAGACTGTTTTCTGATCATATTTTATTGTGCATTTTATTATATTGTGTAAAATGTGTAGTTTTTATTTGGATCTGGTGACTTTCTCTAATAAAATTAAGATTTTATCGGTAGAGTATATTAAATTGTTTGTGGATCTACTTACTTTTTGACTTCCAAAAATTTTTTCACTTCTTTGCAGAAGGAAAAATTATCTCTGCTTTCATTATATCATGGCATAAATAAAAATCTAATTCACATAAATGAAAAAGTGGAAAAAAAATAAAGGAATACTTCTTAAAAAGGTTTGCAGTCGGAGTTAGGAAGAATGTTATAGCCAGCAGTAGATGATGACATTAATTAAAGTAATCCACATTGCTGAAGTAAAAGTTCCATTTCCTCATCTGCTGCCAAGAAAACCCTTCTTTATGGGAAAGCAAAGTACATGATTGGCTAGCGTTTTGTTAAGGGCCGTTTAAGTTCAAAAGACAAACTCGCATTTTCTGGAAAGGGGGAGTTACGTGTTTTCTTTTCAACTTTTTTCAAGTGTACCACTTCTGTATTTATTATACTATTTTTTTCACACTTTTTGTAGCTTATGCTGTAAATGGCTGTATTCTAAATCTGCAAGACAACTGCTCACATGATTGGAACAGGAGTGTATTTGTATTAGAAGGAGATACTTAGCAATACAAAAGTTACCAGCCTGTTGTAACTGAAACTGCAGCTATTTAATGCCAGTAGAAATTTCTTTCTGGTCAAGTAAAATTCCTGTGCTGAGTATCAAGCACATGGCACTGCTGTCTTTATACAGCCCAAAATTCCATGTCAGTGAAATGTTTACAAAGGATGCTTGGTTAGATAGAGGAAGCTTAGCACAGCTGCGCTTATTTCAGTATGCCAGGACTTTTTAAAGTCACCCTATAGAATCTTTTTTTAAAATAACTAGGTAATTCTGTGCTAAATAATATATTTTAATTGAAAATAGCACCATAGTTTATTAAACAACCTTAAATGCAGCATGTCTGTATTTTAAGATGTGACTGTGGATGAGATTGACAAGATGTCTATGTTCTTTTACCTTTCTGTTTTCTTCTGTAAAAAAAAAAAAAAAAAAGAATCACAGTTCAGAACTTTTGGTACTTTTAGTTATATTATTGATGGTCAGCAATGAGTTTTCTTCAGCAATAGGAGATCCTGTGAAGCATAAACTAATACAGATTTTTTCTTTATTCAGGTAATTGTGTCAATGAGTGTAGCATTTGCCAAACAGACTGAATTGTCAGGAATTGCTAGGCAGAAGGAAGAAGCAGCACAAACACAGACTGTACCTCAACAGGGAATGCATTTTGAAATTAAAAAGCAATGCAGTGAAGAAGAGATTGACAGCCCTCTTAGAAAAGGAACAGAAAAAAGCAGTAAGCATGAAGAATTGAAATCACTTTGCAAGGAACTCACTGAAGAGTCCGGTGAGATCAACTCACTTGGAGGACAGCTTCATTCTAATAGCAAGCCTGGTTGCATATTAGGACAGACCACACATGAATCAGTGATTTCTGAAGAACTTTTTTCCCATGTCAAAGGGCTTACGGCAGAACCGGTAAGTGTGGAAAAAAAAAAACAACTGGCAGTGTGTAACACCATACCTGAATAATCTTTCCCATGGATTTACAGCTCATTTCAATGAGAAAACTGCAAAGAAAGAAATTAAGATGAAAATTCCATTTAAATGTTTCCCTTTCTCTTTCAAAGGGGTGACAACTTTAGACTTAAATTATCTACCCTTATTCCCTGTGTTCTACTTGACTGTCATAGCATTATGCTATGCTGGGAGGAAAGGACTATGACACTGGTTAAATGAAAATAGATTATTTCATTTCATGGATAAAACTGCATTGCAGGCAATAAATTGTATAAAGACTTTTTGTAAGCTAGGTTATATTCTAGTGTTTATACAAGGAACAGGTTAAAAATAGTGTTTAAAGAGTTTGAGTTCCTTGTGATAAAGGATATCAGCTGAACACAAAAATTATAAAAGTAATATGTAAAATATGTATTTAACATTTCACAAGCAGTCATAAATTTTGACTCCACAATTTCATCCTAAGTTTTATTAAATTTCATAAAATTGATAGTGAATAAACTGTAATATTCCTGTTTTGTATGATAATGCTCTCTCAAACTTCTCTTGTTGTACACACACACTCAAACGCATGTATGTCTGCCGCTGCATTTTCTGTTGAGATCCCCACCAGCTAAAAACTGTAAGAGTTAACACTGTTCACAGTTATTTTAGAAAACTTGTCTTTTAAATGGAGAATAATTCTAAGCCTGGACCTTCCCAGAAGCAGGTAACTAGATAATGCTTTTGTGATAGCTACTTTAATTTGTGAAAGTATTTTCTAAAATTTATTTAAATATTTACTAGAAACTGTCATTGAACATCAAATGCTAAAAGAGTTCCAATATTTCAGTGCTACAGTGAGCTGACAGCATCAGACACAGAAACATCAAGTCAGCTGTTGTTATATGAGGAACATTTGGAAGACATGCGACAGGAGCTAGTACGGCAATATCAAGAACATCAGCAGGCAACAGAATTATTGAGACAAGGGCACATGCAGCAAATGGAACGTCAAAAAGAAAATCAAGAGCAACTCTTAGCAGAGCTTGAGAGTCTTAAAGCGCAATTAGCTGAGGTAATATGGGGTTTGACTCAATGAGTTAACATAGGTTAACAAAGGGACATCACCAGGCAGATTTATATTTATTTATACTTGTATCTCTGTATATGTTGAGAGACATGCATGTATTTACTATATGCATGCACACACACACACATATCTATTTGTGTGTGTATATATACAAACACATATGTGCATATATGTATAAAAGGCATATTTCTTTAATCAAAGCTCAGTCAGTGATGGATCATTTTAGACTTCTGTAAACCTGGAGAAAGCCTGCAGTGCTGCACAGCAGCCAGAAGAGTGAGTGCGTGCAGATGCATTGTAAACCATGCCACCTTCCAGATACATGGCCCTGTGTAGGATGCAGGCTAGCATCTATTTCCATCAATGAAGCCACCAACCATGGCTAGGAATACTATAGAATTCTTAATTTTTCCTCATCCCCACTTGAGGTCCGAACTTGAACAGTACTGGTGGCTTCCTGCAACAACGTGGTTTGGCTTTTTTTGTTTTGGTTTGGTTTGGTTTTTTTAATCATGGGAGATTAAGTCCTTAGTAACTGTAGGAATGAAACAAAATCTGTGGGGTTTGGTGGGAAACACCACTGTTTCTTTGCCTTTTTAAACTTAACTTGCTGTCACTCTGCATCTGTTCAAAGCCTATAGCAGGTATGCTAATGAAACTCATTATTTTTGAAGACTTAATTATTAAGATAAATTAATGTAATTTATAGACTTGTCTTCAAGGATTCTTTCCCTTGAAAGACAAAGTAAACATAATCCAGAAGAATTTGTCTTGCTTTGATTTAATTTCAACAACGTAACGTTACAGAAATGCACATGGAAATAGTAATCAGTGAATTCTAAAATTCTTTGATTTCACTGTGGAGTGGAGCTTTAGGTTCCTTCAGACCTTATCCAGACTTGGTTCTGTTTAAGTTTGGGCTCAAGGAGCTGGGGAATCTAGAGAGCCAGTCACTTGTATCCTAGGTGTCTTTTCCAGCACTGTCAGGTGTCTGTTTCTCCTAGCTGCTTTCTAGGTGTCTTTCTGTCATTTATCCTGATAATCTTTCCTTTCGATACATACATCCTTTCTCCTTTTACCTCTTTGTCAATTTGCAACTGCATCTTTTGTCAGGGGTTGCAAATTCCTGAAACTGATGAAAAACATTAAGTAGAACTTATGCTGCTGGCTTTTCTCCAGTTTTTAGCACCAAGGATGTTTTATCCATAAGAACCACATAGGAATGTATGCATTGCGTTTAAGCCATGAATACTTCTAGCTCTTCTAAAAGAGAATGTGTGTAGACTTTTTGTAAAAAGAACTTATTTTCATCTTTTTTCTTGTGCAAAACATGTACTATAGCATGTAATATTTAGAAATTAACCTTCCAGTTTGCATTGTGATCTCTGTGTTTCATAAAGAGGACACAAATTGTATGAAAATCTTAAAGAAGGTGTAAGGTACCAAAAGCATTTATGAGCTGTATTCCATTCTAGAAAGCTTTCAGTGTCTTTGTAACCATTTAAAGAAGTGGACTGAAATGTCATTGTGGAAAATACGTAAAAAATTAGAAGTGACAGGGCTCAGTAATACTCAGAAGCTTAAAAAATTGTGTGTGCCTCTGTAAAACTTCTTTCTTAGCGTGTCTCAATGGAGAATGACAGCCTGGTTGCAGAGAGAGAGAGAATGCTTTTAGAAGAACTGGAATTATTAAAACAACATTCTGTACCCGGAAAAGAGAGGCTGTTTTGTGAGCTACAAGACAACAGCACGCAAACAGAGGTAAATACGGACTTTGACTTTCATGGCAGCTGTGGCATGTAAAACTAAGTAAGATTCCTTTTTTCTGCTACTCTTTTTATGTAATATATTTTCCTAAAAGATGTTGGTTATTGCTTGAACAGAGCAGGTTTAAGAACCAAGAGGTGGTACTGGTAGACATAGTTTTCTACTTTAGGTAAGCAGAAGCTAGTTTAACAGCTTGAAGGTGGGGATTATTACTATAGCTATTTGCTCAGGTAAACTCACATTTTCATATTGCTATAGCAACACCCAACAGAAAGTACAAGGACTGTTTAATCAGCATAACAAAGTTCTTTCTAATAGGCCCTGTCTTGGATTTCCTGTTTTGTTTTTATTTATGTTTTAGTTAATTTTTCCACATAGGAAGAGTATTTCTTGATTTGTTACTTGGTGCAGAAGTTTTCTTAACAAAACACAACTAATTTAGGTTTTAAATTTAATGTTCTACTGTGTGTAAGAAGAATATGTTGATTCTGGCATGACAGGATTTCTATCCTTTTTGTCTTCTCTCCCTCTGCAAAAACTTACTCAGAATGAAAATGAAAACGATGTGAGAGAGCAGATCTCTGAGGATGAAGATGAAGGAAGAAAGCCTGATGAAACATCTTCAGCTCTTCTTTCTAAAGAAAGGTGCTTAGAACTGTTAAGAAAACATAATTTTTAAAAAAATGTTGAGAATCATGTTCTTGTTGTTAAATTAATAATATTTAAAAGCTTTATTCTGGCTGATGATAACGTCATTTTTTTTATTCTAGATAACCGTATTCTAAGTTTCCATACTTTAGATTAAACAATGTCTTATTTTTTTATAAAGCCTAACAGTGTAATGGCATAGATGATGAGACAAATCTTAACCTGTTTTACTATATCTTTTGTATTACACACATATAGAATCATTTATACACATGTGTATTCATATACACATTGTATGTACATATATGAAATAAGTTTATTTTTTTAATATAAATTATATGAATATAATTGTTGTATTTTATAATACCTTTTGACTCTTCTGTAACTTTTTTGATCTGTGTAGACGAACAATCTTTTTAATTGTCACTTTGAGAAAAGAGTAAGTTTATAATGAATACCAGGCAAATGTAGACCTCTGTTTTAAAAGAATAACTGGGTAAAATACCAAGATAAAAGTACAAATATTCATAAATAGTTTGACTTTTTACATATTTTGTAAAAAGAACTGACTTTTAACACAAATGTGCTTTTAATATTTATGTATATGATGTGAGGTTTAGTCTTAAAAAAGAAATTGTAATTTTGCTGTTTCAACTGCACATCTTTCCTGGTTGCAAGGGTGTATAAGGGATAAAAAACACTTTGAAAGCAGGGGAAAATCAAAGGACTGATTAGTTTCTGTCCTGCAGGCATGTCTTTCAGAAGGCTAATGAGAAACTCATGAAGATTCTTTTAGAAGTTGTGAAGACAACTGTGGCCATGGAGGAGACAATTGGTCGCCATGTTCTCGGGTTACTGGATCGGTCTGGGAAAGTCCAGCCTGCCAAACCAGCTGGATGGGACACAGAGGCAGAGGAGTCAGTAAAACCCTGTATCCATGTGGGATATGAAAAAGGTACTGCTTGTATGGTTTTCTATTTCATAACAAGTAGCATTTGCATACTTTTATTATATATTTAAATAACCTCAGTTTTGAAATTTTAATTAAAAATAAACTTTTTAAAAAAAACTATTTGTCATTTGAATGCATATGATATCTCTGCTTAAGATACAACATTTCAGGAGCTGTCTGGGTCATGCCCTAAACCAGTTATGACTCATATCTAGGGTCCTGTTGTAAAGCCTGCAACAGAATGGGAAAGTGATTGAGAAATACAACAATAAATATGTTCCTGTTGAAGGAGGCGACAAGAAAGAGAATGAAACATAGCTCCATGGCATCTTGCTCCAACTTTACACCTTCCTCTGTATGTATGGGGAATGGGAACTGGTGTCAAAGGCCATATCTCTACTAGTGCACTTAATGTACGTAGGGATGTTGCTGGTCACTCTGGCCAGCTGGTGTGGGACAGCCTGTATATATGCTTGTGGACTTCCTTAGCCTCCTAAAGAGGCTGGTTGCATGCAAACAGCCTCTTGGAAACAGTTCCAGGAACTTTCTCACTGCCAAGCCTTTGCGCATCAGCTCTTTGGAGGAGTGCTATTTGGCACAAGCCTAAAGGAGCATTTTAACATTGTAGTTAATTGCTTACCAGTGTCTTGAGAACTCTCCCAGGCTGTGTTTAATTTCCTGTGATTGTACTAGGATAGTGTCCGTACATTTCTCTTTTGGGCAAGAATAGGCACTCTATCGTATTGCCATTTAGGTATCCATGGTACAGAAGCCAACGTAAGGATGTGTACATTCATCCTGGGTCTTATGGGGAGGCAATGTGCAACAGATCAGTTCCGCCTAAAACACATTATATGTCTGGTTTTGGCTGAATTTTAACTACTGTGAATGAGAAAAAGAACTGGAAGTCAAATACTACATTTCATTATTAAGAAAGAATCTACTACAGAGTAATAATACAAATGGTGAATGAAGATGAACTTTACCTCTTTCATTCAAAACGTAGATTATTAAATATTATTGATTCCCTCTGGCTTTAAATATAGGTCACATTAAGCATTGAGGCAAGTTACAAAAGGATGTATGACTTGTAGCACAGTGACATCTCTCTCAGTTGATTACTCAAAAGGTTATCTGCGGTGAAATATGTACAGCTGCAGTCTAAGAATTCTTGAATTTTTCAAGTTAAAAGCACTTTTATGCCTGTATAGTACTGCTGTTTCATTTTAAAAACTTCATAACTTTTGTTTTCTGCACATTTCACTATATTTAATTGCGAGGAAAATTATTTTTTGAAAACTCAGACTTTTGAGGCTTTGATTTTTTTTCCCCAAATTTTAGATTGGAAAACTAAGCTTCTGGCCTTAATTTTTGATACTCGCCCAGGAGACCTTAAAGATAGAGAACATCTGCTACTATAATTGAAGGAATCACTTCTTTCAAAATGGAGTATTCTTGCACTTTACTTTGGGGTGGGAAATGAATAGAATTTGCTTATGTTAAAGCAGTTCAGAGTCTCTTCAACCACTGGCGACTATTTTCCACACAGTCTCCTAGCCAAATGGTAAAAGGAGCAATGACCAGGCTCACAGGTTACCACCACTTCCTTTTGTATTCTGAGGTAGTCTTAAATTTTATGTAAACTGCATTTTAAATAAGTTTTCTATATTAAAACCAGCAATTTATAAATTTTCTTTGTATTCTTTGTGTTCTCATTGTATATCCTGAGGTGTGTAAAAAGCATTGGGTTTTTCACAATATACATTGCCCAAAGAAATAAAAACGTCTTCTGGTTATGGAGGCAGTGATCACAGGCCATCACAGTTACGTGTACTGTGGTGTTACCTAGTGCATTCAGTGAACCTAGTTCATAGTTATATCATGCCTATCCACAGAACACGTACCATTGCTTTTCTCCCTCATTCTCGTTTACTGAGAATATTGCTGCCTTTTCTCAGATAATAAATACCTAAGTGTATGTATAAAGCGCTAATACATGATTGTTGCCCTTCGCTACTCTCATAGGTGCTTGCTCTGCACAGGCATGTACAATGCATAACACATGCATTCACTTTTTGCCTGCTCCGGCACAGCAATGTGTATACTTGTATTTGTCACTAATTATGGTCATTAACAATTCTTAATATGGATTGCTTGCATTACACATATGTAGAAAAACACAATTAAAAGAGTAGCTTTGTTTGGTATTTTAGGGTGGGTATAATATAGACTTAAGCCTAGCTGTCATAATACTACTGTCTAAATGCACAACAGGCCCTGTAATTGGAATGTATTGTTAATTTCTTGTGAAGTCTTCCGGTGAAAGAGTATTCTCTTAAATAGAAGAGAACTGTATTCCATTCCGCTAGTGGTAAAGGTTGACTGTTTTAACTCTTGTGTTTGCTATTAGTGTATTTTGAGGAGGCATGTAAGGATTCACTCTTCTGTAACAAAGCAATTTGTCTGTTGTTGTAATGCCCCCCTTGGTATAGAGCTGTTTGCATACCAGTTGTTTATTCCAGTATTCTTTTTTGCATGTTTCCTTACATTCAGAAATAATTATGAAAGGAGGAGAAACCAAAGAAAAGAGTGAGGATTAAAGAAGACCCAAGCTTACAGTGGCTATAATGGATGAATGTATAGTTTGTAACGTATCTTTGAGGTTGTATTCACAGTTCTCTTTTTTTTCCTTTCAAAATGATACAACAGCATCCTTGCTGCATACGTAGTTCTGCCACAGGGGTCAGACAGCCACAGTAGCAGTTGCACTGTTTCATCAGCTGAAGTATTTGATCCTTCTTCAAATGGAATTAGATGACAAATTCTGTTACTGTTTTCAGCAACAGGACTGTTGTTATTCATTTCCTATAATTCCACTGAATGGCCTGAGAGGACATAAGCTTTTAAAATTTTTTTCCCCATTGTCTTCTGGAAGTAAGAAATGGGTAGACACTACTTTTGTATTTTAACCATGCGTGTTATTGTATTTTCTAATACCTAGCCAAACAGATCTTCCTTTTTAATTACTTAATAAATTTCTAGCAATAAATTTGTACCAATAAAAATCTAATAATAAAATAGAAAAAATAATGTGTTTAATAAAGTGAATTCTCTCTGACCTTCTGAATTTAATCCATATTTATTGACAAGCAAAACTCAGCTTACTGTTTTTGCTGAGTTTCAGCATTTTAAAAAGCTGAATGATTAAGGTCACATACTTACAACCACAACCTGATTTATAGAGCATATTAGAGGTTTATCTTGGACCTTGCCTTTATGGGCTAACACAAGATTTTATTTCTAGCAGAGCAAGTAAGGTTCAAATTTCAGTCATAAAACATATCATTGGAAGTGAACAGCACTTGTGCAAAGTAATCCGGTGAGTTAATTACATCTGGAGATTTGTGCCAGGAACCATCGTGACGGAGCTAGCAGGCTTTGCTGTTCTCCTCCCTCAGATGTTGTACCTTGGGTAGAGGGACTGCAGTAATGCAGGTTGTGCTGGAGAAGCCTGTGCGGTTATGGCATTCCTTGAACATTAAACCCTCTTACCTACTTTCTGAGCTCCTTGTTTCCGAACAGGGTACTAGGAACAAGGTAGTAAATAGCTTTACACACTGAACCTCCATAAAACTGATTTTTTTGTTTTCAACTTGTAACCCCTAACCTTAATTTCTCAGTGGAATCCCAGGAGTAAACTGAGATACTAGCTCTACATGATGCAAAATATGTATTGCTTCATAAATGTCAGTTGGCAGCTCATAAACAACTTACGTATCTGAAACTTCTGAGTAAGCACTGTATAATTAAGCACTTTTCTTAAGATTTAGTGGGCCATGACATCTGACGTGCTGAACTGCGAGCTTTGTGGCAAGGAAATGATATGAACCTTTGTTGTTTGGGGATTTTTTTTGTTACAAGGGAGAGTTTACACGAGGAGAAGACATTTTTACTTGGGCCAGTTATATTCTATTTATTACTTTGTATAGACTGAAAAAAAAATTGAGGGACAGAGAATTTGGTTTTAGTTCTGTTGGGGTGGGAGATTGAACAGCAGTATAAGGATGAGTAAAATGAGGGTTAGGCATTCAACTGCCAGGGGCAGTTAATGAGACTTGGCAACATTTCTATTTCTTGCTTCCACCACTGAAAATATTCTGGAAAGATGCTGTACTAAGATGCTGTGGACTAAGACCATTGTCAGGGGAAAAAGATATGGAGATTTTCACTTTGCAGTTAGGAAGACATTTAACATGAACTCCTGTTCATAAGTGCCACTTGCTAGAAATTATAATATGGGCATCTACATTTATCATTTGCTATTGATTTTTCTATTTGAGTTGCCAACCCTACAGTATAAACAGAATTATTAGAGGTTTTGTGTGCATTTGATACTTTTTGTTTTTCCCTTTTTATCTTTGAGAGTAGTAAAGTTTCCATGTGCCAAATTATACTTTAGATGACAGCTCTCTTTTTCTTTCCTCATTTTTATAGTTATATTTCAGGTAAATTATGATGTTTTGTTCTGAGATTTTTCATATAACGAAATTATATTTTAACATTGGTTTATTTTGTGTTTATTCAGAAGAAATGGAAGCAAATTATGAAAGAACTGACATAAGCAAAACAGGAGTTTAAAATCTTGTCATTAGTTCTTGGAGGCCAAATTGTACTGTTCTGGTCACTGGCAAGAAGTAGTAATAATATTAATGATACTATTAATGTAGGAGACATATTCCAGACCTGGCTTTTAAAAGATTACATTCTGAGCAGGCTTCAATAGTTTTAAGTTTTTCTCTAAAAGTTTCCAGACAGCCAGAAGTTCAGGTGATTTTGCAACAGACTGCACGTTTCTGCAGTTATTTTGTATAATGTTTATTTTTGTATTTGACATACACTCATCATTGCACAATTCAGCTGTACCTCTCAAGCAAATAATTTACTAAAATACAAGGGTTATAGGACATGAATTATGGGTTAAGCCTGAGAATGAAAACAGGAACATTAGATAGATAATTTGTACTCCATCAAGAAAGAATTAGATTGTGCAATAACTAATATGTCATTGTTTTATCTTGTTTATAGCTGTGCTACTGTGCTGTGGGCTTTTATTTTGTCAGATCTCTGAAGCTAAGCAGGGTCTTACCTGGTCAGTACTTAGGATGGGTGGCCTCCAAAGAGCATCAGGTGCTGCAGTAAGTGTGCTGGTGGCTCAGTAGGGAATATGTTTTCCTTCAACTCAGTCTTCAACCAATACTTTGGCACAGCATTTGGAAATACTTATGCTGCTGGATGTCCATCTTAAATGAAGGTCCTTTCTACTCTGAGGATATTAAAGCTTCTGCATCACTATTGATATTTTGAGACACCCAGAGCCAACCCAAATTTGGGTGGTGAGAAATCAGAAAGCTATTGAATAAAAAATGTGAAATTGTTCATTTTGCAGCCTTCCTTACACTGCAGGGGGGTGGAATATTAGGATGTTATGGGAAAGCCTTTATGCTATACAAACCCATTGCAAATACTTAGTGTGCTGGGAGAAAATGACTGCCAGCCACTGCTAGGGTGACTCCACTACAGTAGTCTGTGACTGAAGTTCCAAAGTGCAGTACTCAAAAGTGCTTTGAAATCCTGTGTAGATGAAAGGTGCCATGTGAATGTATATTCTATTCATCTGGTTATTCGTTCCATCCATGCATATAGTGTGTTTCTGGTTTTTTCCCTTTGGAGTGCGAAAAGAGTTTGTAGCATTATATCCCACATATCTAAAAGGAGATACGAAACAGCAATGATATAACTAGAAGGAAAAAAAAAATACTAGATACATCTGCATTTAAAAAATCTTAGCAATTTTAAGATAAAAGTAAACAAACCAAAACCTTTCTAAATTAAAATCGCTATAGATTAGCTTGTTGTATATGGGTCATATATACAGCTGCATCCATAATGAAATAAATGCATATATTATCTGAATGTTTGCAGGTATAAAAGTATAGTAAGTAAACCAGGTGGTTAATCATGTTGCAACTTGTTAAAAAGAACTAAAAACAAACCTGAAAACTAGAATCTGACTTTCTTGCTAGGTTCAAAGAGCATCAACAAGAGGACTCGTATTTCCAATATTATTTGCATGCCTGGTTAAGAGGCAAGAGCAAGTATAAGGAAATTGTATCCAACAAGAGTACTAACTACATTTTTAAAGGCAATTTGTAAAATTGACCTATTATAATTTCATTTTGATTTCTGTAACTAAACAAACTGTTCCAGTTCAGCAGTCACAAATCATGGAGTAACCAGGAACTTAAATGCAAAGATAACCCAGTTTGCAACTTTATTGCTGAACAGGCATTGACTATTCTTAACTCATTTAGTCATACTGCTGTTTCCCAAAAATAAGGGGGTTTTTTTGAGAAAACCTTAAGCAAAACCAATATCTAATTGTTAAAAAAAACCACACCAAAACATTTAATTTATTTTATTTTAAATACATTTCAGAAATATTTCATGAAAATAAAGTGTAATTTTAAAAAGCTTTCCACAATAACATTTATTTCTGACATTTCAAATCTAACAGCCTAATGACATAACATTTCTTCATTTTTAAAACACAGTATCAACAATAGTTATCTACTGTTGTGATGTACTACTGTATTGTTATTTCATACTGAAAGTGTGATTTTAAAACATCTCAGGAGTTTGCTTTCACTTGTCTTGCTTAAATGCAGCCCTGACTTCTAAATGTGGCAAATTTACTGTTTTCTAGATGAATTGCTATCAGTTTCATACCATAGGCAAACTTTGTGTCTCCTGCTTTTCAGACAGAATGGATAATGCCCTTAAACTGAATCAGACCTCAGGAAGATTGAGAAGTAGGCAGGTGCCAAGCGGCCCATCAGTAGGGACAGTTACAGTCCCCCTGCACTGGACTTGATTTGTTCAGCTACCCATTTTAATCAATTTTCAGTTCACTAATAGTCATGCTGAATTTTGATGTTCTGTATCCTGGTCTGTTTGTCCTGAGAAGTTGTCTGAATTACGTGCGTGTCTTTCCCTTTACTCACTTGAGTCTGTGCTTTTGAATCACTAACTTGAACAGTTTTGTGTTTGTGCACACTAACATAGCTGGGTATTGGCGAAACAAGGACTGACAGTCTGGGGTTTTTTTTTTACCTGGTTGTATTTTAAAGACAATCTTGCAAGTCATTATTGCAAATTATTCAAAGTAGTAAGGGTTACTGATAGTAACAACGGTTTGAAGATGAGCCTCAGAGCCCAAAAGCATACTGAAAGGATGTCTAAAATATTCTGTTAGTATCTCCTTTTCTCTTTCCCTTCTGCTTGTTTTTAGTTAACACATTATGTATCTTGTTTGTGTAAGTTTTAGTATGCAATATTTCCCTTTCTGTCTTTGTGACCAATGCAAATATTTTAATCGTTTAATGACTTGTCTTTCTAATCGTAACTCGGATGTACAGTTTTTCATGTTTTGAAGTGCTAAGAGTCTGTGTGAAAAGGTAACTATTGTTTTTCCAGAGTCCTGTTCGTCATATCATGGTAGTAGTATGGGAGATGATGATATTAACATGTGGTCAGGAGCAACAGATGAAGGACTCCTGAGCCAACATCTTGCAGAAAGTGGAGTGGAAATAGATCCTGAAAATGAAGAACTTGTTCTGAATATTAGTTCTCGACTACAAGCAGCTGTTGAAAAGCTTCTGGAAGCTATCAGTGAAACTTCAAATCAGGTAGGGTGATCTAATAGTGAAGCATTTTGAATTTTGTGTCTCGATTATTTTTTTTTTCTTTATTTTTCTCATGAATGTGTTTTTATAAGCCTAAAACCTGTAGGCTCCTTTTGAAACCTGAAACAATACTTGAGGTGCCTACGCCCAAAAAAGTCTGCTCCAGTGTGACTTTACTGATGAATTTAGATTCATGTTAGAAGTCTGCTTTGGACTGCAGAGGAAGCCTGAATTTGAGCGTGTTTATCAACCTAGGGCACTCTTTCATTGCTCATACGGGTCATCTGCATTCTACTGCAATCCAGAGGAGCTGTCGGGGCACATTGAGCTGGCCCCTGTGAAGAAGGAGGGTTAAGGGGAACTGCGCCCAGTTCTCTTGACAAACCTTTTAGCCAATTGACTGGCCAAAAAGGTGGAGCTCTCCTACTGTCTCTTCCAACTATGGCCAGTTAAGCACATATCCACCTTGCTGTCAGAAAAGGAGTCTGCACTCCAGCGCTCCAGTATTTATGTGAGGTATGTGATTCATGACTAGTCTCCAAAAAAGAGGCAGTGTGTGGGTACTCCTTTCTGTTTGCTATCAGGGTACTTTGCATGGTGGGATGTTAGTTGCTCTCTGGACTACTTCCCTGTTAATTGAAATGGGAGCTATGTACCTAGCTCAGTCAGTTCAAATCACACTGCTTATACCATGTGCTTTACTTTGAGATTATGTACATCTCAATTTGAAGGTATCAAAGTATATACGCTGTATCTCACTGTAACTTTTTAAGCTCTCTTGAAGAACTGTCTTTGGAGTCAGCTCTTTAATCTATTTGAGACTAGAATTCAAAGGATACAGTGTGTTTTATGCTACAGACCTATTAGTTAACCTAGTAATGATATTACATAAAAAGTCACTGCTTTCTTGTCTCTAGGGGTAAAATGGGTAAATCATAACTACTGGAAATGAAGGAGAAAAAAAATGTGATGATGAAAGTAATATGAAAATTCATTGTCTAAGACTTTAAAAGTTTTAAGCTTTTAAGTATTTTTTGCTTTTGAAAAATACTTCAAAAATGAAGTTGATAGTCTTTTCTTCTTTTTAAAAAAGAAAAAGAGAAAAGACTAATTTGTGACTTACAAGAGTTAAAAGTAATTTAAATACAAGTTCAGCAAACCCCCCTCTGGCTTACTAAAGCAAGCAGTCTGGTGGATCTTGTAAATCAGTTTCTGCATTGCATTTGTTTGCAAACTCATTGTGCAACAGCTCTCTTCTGTTTGAGCGTGAGTTCAATTAAAAAGACATCTTTGGCTTTTTGAGGTCTTTTTTCAGCTTAAGGCCTAGCATTACATAATAACGAAAAGGGATACACAGATACTCCAGTATATGGAGTTCTTAAAAAAAATATACTTAGGCATTTGTAGGAGATGCATTTAAAGAGCAGATGATACAGACAAAGAAAAACAACTTCAAGGTTTTATAGTAATTAAGAATTCATGCTGCAATTATAAAAGTTTTGTCAATTATTTATTCCACTTGGTGCTTCTTTTTTCTGAACATTTTGCTGCTGATCTTTAAATGCATAGTTTTATACATAAAATATAAATTATTTTACTTTTGTGACTTCTATTTTTGCAGTAAGTATTTACTTTTCATGATACCAATGAAAGTACTCAGTGTATTCTAAGCAGTTTATTTTTATTTATTGTCAATTGATTGAGAAATTTTATTTTCCCTTCATAGCTTTGTAGCTGAGACCTTGCCAGTAGCAGCAACAGAGTTATGTTTTGGCTCAAACACATACACATGCATTTTTTTCATTAATATGGATTCTACAAATATGGATTTATCCCTGATGATCGTATCTGGTTTTTTTTAAAGTTAAGAAAATGTTAATCTGTTTATACATTTTCCCACAGTATTTAAGTATAAATATTGATATCTTTTCTGGCTGTTCTGTAGAGGTACTTTGCAAGCATTCAAGCTTGTCTGCTTTGCAATGTCTGTTGTGGGCTTACTGGATTATACACAGTTCCTGTGTGTACCAAGGGTTTGTAGGTGACTTGACGATTATTTTTAAATAGTCAAAAATGGAATACTTTATTTTTTCTACTCTGCAATATTTTATAATCTAAAACTAATTACAGGCAGAAAAGATTTTAACCTTTCCTCTTAATCAGTTCTGTTGTACAGACAGACATGTACCCATCTCTTCAAAAAAAACTTAAAAGAGAGAGAGAAACCTGGCAAAAATCTTCAGAGTAACTATTTGAGACAAGTCTGAACACACACTTTCAGACATGAAGTGCAGTTTGAATCTTTTCAGGCAAGGCATATAGTGGGTGTATTAATTCAAATTCCACCTGCTGGTGTTATGTATAGGTAAATAAATCAGGCCACTCCCCTGAACTCTTTCGGTTGGGAGATACTAACAGGAAGCCTTTAAACTAGCAGAGTTTGAGAAAGTTTTATTCCTGTTGAATTAACTCCAAGAACAAGAATGAAGGCAAATAATGACATATCTGTATTTCTCTTTCATTTGCTGTAGTGGAGATGGAAAATCACTTTTAGTTTCTGTTCTGCTACCTTGCTTGTCTGCTGCAGCGTACCTGTGCAGGTGAAACAAAATTATGCTTCCTTGCCTTGGAAATTACCTGCCAGCTGCTATTGGAAGATCTCTGTTGCTTTTTCATGTGAAACTTCTCTAAGAAGGATTTTTAGGAGTGACCATACAAAGTTTTCTTGCACCTCTCTCTATTTTGGATTAATCCACTCTTGAATTACTCTGCTTGAGAATGTGATCTGAGGCTTCCTGTTGATTCCAAGTAGGTTTGCACTGACAGTGCTGATATGTGTCTTCAGACTGTTAAATGTACGTGTTCTGTTACAAATTCCTATTAGTAATTTCTAAAACCAGCCTAGCTAGTGCAAAATACCCATGTGACCGTTGAGAAGACAGCAACAGCGATATTTTTGGGAATGGATTCTTACCGCACCTACTGGGCATCTAATCTGTTTAGTGGTTTGTGGAGTGATGGCCAAGAAGAACATACATACGAGGTTGAATCTCGTGTGCCTTTACCATATCCTTTTCCTTTCACTGAACACTTGGATGAAAATAATTCTGTAGTTGTAAATACTTCAATTTTTCACTTCAGCCACAAAAAAAACGGACATATTTTAAAACTTATTTCTAAAATCTCCTTGCCTACACCTCCCTATTCAGTAAGTATAAAAATTTTTAAAAGAAATTGTATTTTAAACTAGCTTAAATAGAAGAGAATGCAGTGAAAAATGATATAAACTTGTTTATATTGTTACAGTTATTATGTACTGCTGACAGGCTTTTTTCCTAGACAGTTTTTTATGGGCACTGAGAAAGCTTTAATTATACAATTCTTTCTGTTCATTTCTAACAAAAGAAATTTAGCAGACACAGAGATATATTGAATTACAGAGGTTTGAGATCTCTTTTTAAAGTGCTTCAGTGTTACTTATTACATTACATTTTTCTCACTGTGAATAATTTATGGGGGGGCGGGGGAGTGCAGGGGGGTTTGAGAGTTAAGATTGTTCCTTTATAGCTTTCATGCACTGACTAGTAACATTAACTAGCACAAGCTTGCTAATGGCTTCCCGTGATCCCATGAAGAAATTTTTGTTCTTGAAAAATCATGTTCATGTTTGTGCTTCTTTTTGGTTTTGCCTTGTGATATTTTTAATAATACCTTGAGTTGCTATTACTGAAAAGAGCTGAAGAATTATATTTATTCTGAGTTTTAGTTGGAGTATTTGATGCATGAGTAAGACATTTTTATGGTTGTCTATGTACAGTAAACCTATCATGTGTTTGCCTTTTATCTGAGATGGGTCTTTCATTAAGCACTTCAAAACGTAAGAATAAAGTAAGAATATTCTGTGATTTTTAAAATATCTCAAACCAGTGCAGATACTCAGCTGCAGTATTTATACATTTCTTTAACTCCTGCCAGATTAAATAGTTCATGTTAATGATGTCCATCTAAAAAGGAATGCTGTGGAGAATAAATCAAGTATTTAAATTCAGTGTATTATAAAAGAGAATGTATTGATTATTCAGACATTCTTTTCAAAGTGTAATTTTATTTATAAGTGGATAATCTTATGTTCAATGTTCTATGAAATGTTCCTAACCCATTTTTCAGAGATTTTAAAGCAAGCTAATTATACTCATGAACATAGCTGGAGATGGTGAAAAAGCTTCTATTTTTGAAGAAATTGAGAGGAAAAATATGTTTATAGAAACTGTAGCAAAGCCATAGATGTTACTATCTCACAAATATCTGCCAATATCCATAATATTAAAAAGGAAAAGAAAAGAAAAAAAAAAAGGAGAGGAGCAGGAAATATGTGTTATTTCATTTTCTGATGTTCTTATTCAAAATAAGTTGTCTTCTTTTGAATACAAGCCCCACAAAGAACTCATGCCTGATTCAACTCTGACAATTTGTATTTGTGTCCCTCGAAGAGGTGGATGTAGGCTGTAAATATTAACAGTTGAGAAGTAGAGATCTTCTTGGTAATAGACTCTGGTTTGCTGTTATCTTAGATGAACATTTTGTGTAATCAAAACTTCTAACATTAATGTTCCTTCTTTACTCTTTTGCTTTTGTAATTCTAATTTTAATTCTTTTTGAAATTATCATTTTGGCTATGTCTAAACTGGGCTATGTCTAAACTGGCATAAAAAACAATTTTATGCATTGCAGTCCTGGTTTTCCAGTAGTTTAAGTTAGTGACGTAGTGAGATTGCGCTACATCTGTGGTAATACATGTTAAATATTAACCCAACAGACAAGCAGAGAAGAATAAAAAAATCCTTAATAATTCTGCTAGGTGGATGCAGTTGGAAGAAACATTGCTGTACTGCCTTGTTGGTTGAAAAGTGTGGTATATTCAAAATTCATGTTTTCCTGGTGTTCTCATTTATCTTCATCTTAAGGAGAAGAAGAGATGAAGCACCACTTGTGTCAATGTATATCAAAACTTCTGCCAGTTTTGTGCAATGTTTTTTAGCCATTCTAAGTATATGGTGGGTGATAGCTTACTCGTATTTAGTAAAAAACTCATATGTAAATAAAGGTGAATCTAGTGTAAACTCGTAAACCAGGAATTACCGGAACAAAGACACGGATTTAGCCAGGTGGCTCATTGAGTCACTATACTGACAAAGCCTATTTGCTTAGACTTTTGTTCTGAGTCAATCTTCCTATTGTAGTCTGCGAATGTGTGTTCAGTAAAGGTCTTATGGAATGTCCAGTGAAGTTATGTGAGACTTCTCATCACACTGTAAAGCAACTGTTAACTAAATAGGAATGATAGAATAGTTATTTATCAGAAAACCTTTGGTTTATCTAACTTCTGTAATTTTTTCCTGTGGTAGCTTGAACATGCTAAAATTACTCAGACAGAACTCATGCGAGAGTCCTTCAAAAAGCAACAAGAGGCCACAGAATTTATCAAGTATCAGGAAGAACTACAAGAACGTCTTAATGAAGAAACCAAAGCCAGAGAGCAGTTGGCTTTGGAGCTTAGTAAAGCTGAAGGTGAGTAACTTTTTTTATGAGTTGTTGAACTTTGCACTCACTTACCTATTAATTCAGTAAAGAAATTGCAAATTAGATCGATTTCTTTGCGAATTCTAGAATGTTATCAGCCTTCTGGATGGTTATGGACAAGATGACCTCTGGAGGTCCCTTCCAACGTCAACTGCTCTATGATTCTGTTTCCCAACTTTATCTCACTTATTATTGTCTGACTTATTAAAAATAAGAGGTTGGATATGTGTTGTTATCCTCAAAATTAATTTATTTCATCATAACATGTCTGTTTGTGCAGACAAGGTTAAATATTAACAACTTAGAATCATAGAATCATAAATAGGCTGGAAGGCACCTCTGGACATCATCTATTCCAGCCCCCTGCTCTAAGCAGGGTCAGGTGGAGCAGGTTGCCCAGGACTGTGTCCAGTCAAGTTTTGAATGGCCACACCCTCTCTGGGCAGCCTGTTCCAGTGTTTGACCACCATCAAAGAGAGAAAAGAAAAAAAAAAAACAACAATCTTTTTCGTATGTTGAAATTCAGTTTCCCATTTTTCAGTTTGTGCCTCTTGCCTCTTGACCTTGACTTAGTTCCACACAAACATGGATTAAAACGTAGAACCTTCACTCTGAATTTGATGATATGGTGGTTATATGTTTCAATTTGCTCTCTGTTTGAAGTGATCTTTTTAAGTGTATTTACAACTGCGTTAAGGAAGCAATTAAAAATTGTAGGGTGTTACCCTACAGTTTCCTAGAGGAAACCTAATAATCTTTTCTGACATCAGGAAAATATGTTCAAATCTGACAGGCACTCAATTTGTTCTTTAGAAGTAGCTTTATTGTTTCTGAATGTTTTGTTTCCATGCAGCATTTCTACCATTATCTGCTTGTAATTAGCATCTGGAAAAGATGCAAAAAACACCTACCCTATAGGTAGGATCTCTGTAGTAGTAAGCAGAAAGATATTTTAGTTAGTTTTGAAGTTCAGCAGACTTCTCTGTTTCAAAGTGGGAGCATAGAGTAAAGCTTCATAGGCAAATGTTATTCCTGGAGAATGCTACCCTGCCAGCCTTCCTCTTCTTTTTACATAGACAGATGATCCAGCATGAGTTCATAAACTATTAATAGCTAGGACACACATAACCTGAAAAGAAGTGCAGGTTTCTAAGCCATGTGTCTAAAACGTGGTGCGAGGGACAGTTGGTAGCCTGTCAGTTCACACAGCATAAACGTTGTGTGTCATCAGCACCAGTACTGGCTGCAGCATTTCAATAGCTTCAGCAAAACTAGAAAGCAGGAAAATTGATGCCAGAGGGAATAGATTTAAATGTGAAAGAGGCATTATTACTTTTTTTAAATATTAAATTAAGAGTGAAAAAAATCTTGTATGGAACATGTCTTAACATGCAGAAAGGATGAAATCTTCCACCAAAATGTAGATGACCTAAGAATTTATATTGTTGTGCAGATGGAGTTACAAAACTGTTTAGTATTGACGAATTTCAGAACGTAGTCAGCTTTTATGTCTGTTGCTGCTTTCCTTGGAGGATAATATTTTTGTCTTGATAGAATTTTTATTCACAAATCTTTAATAATAAAGTAAAATAGACCAATACATTAGGACAAAGCAGAGAGGTTAATGTTAAGTTTTATTTAAAGGTAGGAATCTGTCATAGTGTCAGAGCTGTCTGCATAGGTTGAATCCTACAAGTAGCATTTAAAAAAAAATACTATAGGCTAATTTTATTTATTAAAAAAAAGTTTTTACTATGAACTTATCTCTGTTGCTTTGCCTTCTGGGTCTGTATTTTTTGGCTTAGTCAGGTTCTCCACTAAGAACTACAAGCTTGCCTTTTCATTTACAATAAATACATTTCCATTTGTGCAGGACTCTATTGCAAAGAGTGCATGCATAATTGTATTTGAAGATGACGTCCCACAGAATGAACCCTGCTTATTATCCATTTTTTATTTTCATATTTTTATTATTGTTTTTATCCTGTTACCACCAACAAGCAAAAAATCTAAAATTAACTAGGTTCTTTTGAGCAATGCACTTCTGCTATAAATTTTGCTTGTGCAAACAAACTAATAGCAACAAAGAAACTACAAACTTACTAGATGCCAGTTTGTAGATAACGGGATTGCCCATATGTAAATGAAGGCAAAATTTACCTGTAAAATTTTATTAAATGCTTGAAATACTCCATCAGAGCCTGGTTTGGAGATAAAACAGATGAGTCAAGGATGTATTTTTTGCTAACAAAGAAAGTATATTAAACACAAAAATCTAGTGAGAGCTATGAAGCTATGTTTTGCACTCTCTGGATTTTATCTGATAATTTTTTATTTGGGGAAAAAAAACTTGGAAGCCTATAAAGTGGAAACAATCTTTAAAATTTTTTAACTGGAATTTAATTTTAATCAGATCAATAGCAATGTCAGTTTATAAGACTTGACAGACTGGCTGTGTTGATTTGGTTCACGAACAGTTCTGGAATGTAAGAGACAGAATTTGATGTTAGTTTTAGCCCTTGTTAGATATATTGTACAGTTGAGCTTTTAAGTTAGGTGCAGGTTTATGTCACATGTAGAGATTTAATTCACTTCAGTCTTTTGCAGGAATTCAGCTAATTTGACCCTCTTATTGCTTTAATGTTTTATAACTCCTGAGTTAATTAAATCTTTTTTCATCCTTTTTTTCTGTGAACTTCTGAAATTCATGCACTTCTAAATGACAGGCACCTTTTTTTTTTTTTGGTGTTGATATAACAAAACAAAAATGCCATAGAACTCTTTTTATTTAATTTCTTCTGCTCATTGAACTGAGTTGTGAGCATACTCTGACAAGCCAAACTACATTCTCTTATCAAATTCCTTATATAGGTATGTAGAACAATGTCTTAGTTCATTATACATCTGATGGTACTCTGTCTTCTCTTGAGATAAAATGTGTCATTTTTGATCATTTCTTTCTTATCACAAAAACTGCTGTGGCTGAGACATTTTCAAACCTCTAGTGTTTTAGTGGTGTCAGATATGACTTATCTAATGTGATAGAAAAGCTAATGCCAATTTGTTCACTGAACTCTGACAACTTCCATTACATCTCTTTAAAAAAAAAAAAAAAAAGAAAAAGAAAAAAAAAAAGCAGGAGTAAATACCACAACATGTGATCTTAGCAGACTACTTCTTCATTGTTCATACATTTTTGGTGGGGGTGTGCACTCCATTTAGCCTGGGAATGCCCTCTCAACTTCCAATCTGTTAAGCACTTGTTGTGAACAGCATCTGATACAGTGGGAATAACTACTAGAATTTGTATTGTGAAAAATTTGAAATGCTGTTAATCATGTTTCTAGTTCAGTATTTTTTGTTTCAACAGCCAGTCCCTCTATGCGGCTGTGTTCTCTGTGAATCCAAGTCTGGAAAAAAAGATTGGTCAGCAGTGCATGACTGATATGCATGAGGACCAGACCTGTGTTTCTCAGACTGTATATGCAAAGACCACTGTTACTTAATTTCCTCTGATACAGAACTAAGTGCTCACAGAGGTTTTACTTTGTCTACATTAATAACAAATGGAAACATCTTTAGTTTTCCTATATTCTCAAGCCAGGATAAAATCCATTTTAATACTGACTCAAGATTATAGATTTATATTGATAAAGTACTTTCATATTAAAAATAGTTTGGTGTTGAAAAAATACTGCTTAGATTCTGTAGGTTTAGTAAGAAGAAACTTGAGATAGGTGTGTGTGTCCAACTGAGAAAGTTTAGACATCGTATGATTGATGTCCTATCTGTCTTTTGGAACCATCGGTATCTGACATGACAGAACACACCTTACCATGGAAATCTGGGATACCTATTTAGTACCTTCTGTCACTCAGTAAAAATGTCTTTTGTGTTCTGTGGTCAGATGTTTCTGAAAGGACTGACGTGAATCTTCTGAAGCCAATACTATTACAGGATCTCAGTTTAGTTTGTACAGCCCTCAAGGAAATTCACTGTTTTTTCCTAAGTCTTTAGCTTTGTGCTCACTTCTGCATCATTCCGAGATGGTGCCATTACTTACAGCCGTAATATCATTCATAAAGCTCAAATAGAGCTCCCCCTCAGGTTCCTAGATAAACTACTTCACTATGAAGCAATTTGTAAAAGCATACAAGACATATTCTCAAGGTAGTGTCCCAAACACTCTGTTAAAAAGATCATTAATTGTTCTGTGCCACTTCAAAAATTGCACATTAACAGTAAAGAAATTAAATTGTTTCTTTTATGTCAGCTGTTACAGGGCTTTTGGGAGTGATTCAGGTGCTAAACATGGACACCTACAGCCAGTTTTGGTGCCTTATAACATTGGAGGCATCTATATTATACCTGACCTACAGGAGACCCATGGTCTTACAGAAACTGTGGTTTGAGGTCAGGCGAATGTCTTGAGGCACCCAAAATGGCACCTGGCACCTGAATTTATCTGAAATTTCTTATTTATCCTGTGTTTATTACACACTTATTTTTCCTTGGCTTTGGAGTTCCTGTTTGCTCCAGAGGTCTTGCGCTGAGAGAAAATTAAGAGCTATATTTGGTCTTGTGCTATCCTTCCTGTACTTTGTTCATCATGGAAGAACAGCAAGGACAGGAGTAGACGTTGTCAGGTGCTGAGTATCTAACATGCATGTGCATTTATGTGAGAATACTATAGTGACTTCACCATGCAAAAAATTCAAATTGTGCTTTATTGTCTATTAAATCTGCCCTGAAATTGATGTTCTACAGGCCTCATTGATGGTTATGCAGATGAAAAAGCATTTCTGGAAAAACAACTCCAGGAAAAAATAGATGTAATTGACCATCTTGAGCAAGAACTACTGTGTACAGGTAACAAATTGCAGGAGTTGGAGGCTGAACAGCAGCAGATCCAGGAAGAAAAGGAGTTACTCTCCAGACAGAAGGATGCCATGAGAGCAGATGCAGGGCCAGTAGAGCAGCGTATGTATTCCTCTCAATCTTTCTATGAGATTTTCTTATGCTTTCAAATAAAATAATAAGTAATCTTGGTGAAGGTTCCCCCCCCCCCCCCCCTTTGTAATCATTAATAAAAATGTGATAGGGCAAAATGTGATATTTTCATACCTGATGCCTAATGTTAGCATAACTTTTCTTGATATTTAAACAAAAAATGACTGAATTTTCAGAAGTGTTGAGCAATCACAGTTGTTCTTTTAAGCCAGCAAAAGCTTGATACCTCTGAAAATCTGCTTTTACTTCTATTATTGCTGGAGATGGAACATCTTGAAGTTAGCACCTATGGATAAAAATACTGGTCTAAATACTTTCCAGAGTTTTAGAGGGACTAGCAAGCATACCTACCAGAACATGGTTGAACTACACATGATGGCCATACTTATTTTAGACCCAGAAGATATACTTTTCTAACAAATTCCTCTTTTGGGGAAGAATGGCACAAAAGTTGCATGATAAGGAAAGCCTGTTATCTACCCGTAATGAAAATGTTCAGCAGTGATGGTGAAAATTCCAGATAAATACCATGTCAATGTAATCTAACTAACTGCTTACTCAAAAAAGCATTTACCTTCATGAAGTAAATGTGTCTTTTAATTCTTCCTTAAACTAATAACTTAAATTAATATTTTATGTGTGAGAGGGGAAGAAGATTAGAATGGTGGTATTTTAAGAAGTACTGATCTTTAAACTGATCTTTACATTGTAAATAGCAGGATGAAATTACCATTTAATTTAATTTCTAAAAGTTTATGGCAATTTATAATGTTGCTATTTTTATAACTTACTCATCTGGGTGTGTATTTGCAATTTCCTATGTCCACTTTGTATAACAATGAAATTTTAAGAACAACCTGTTGCTTCCTACTTTACAGTAAAGAAGATCCTTGTCTATGACTCCAGTTTAGTTATTTGTTATATGTTTTAGGTTTCTAAATATTTTAGTTATTTTCATGTATAACAACTGTCAGGATAAACAATTCTATGACTATGTGTAGGTACTTATATCATGCATACCAGAATAACTTACCACATTCCCTAAGTTATCTCAACAACTTTGTCATTAAATGCCACATCTATCTTTGGCTTCATTTTCTCTTACATTGTTGCACCACAAGGAAACTATAGCTGGCATGTGAATTACTTTGCATCTTTTTTTTGTTTTCTCTCTCTCTATTCTCCTAGGCCTAGTAGATGCTGCAGTCGATGCAGCTTCCCAAGCAGGTGTGTTTGTATGTTGCATGGCCAATCTGTAATTGGGTGGAAGACTTACACATACTGACATTGTTAATCAGGATTATTGGGCTTTTGGCTTACTGACATTACTTGTAATTCTTACTGGCCTGCAGCTTTGATGTTGTATTTCATACTCAGTTTTACATTTCGCTAACAACATTTCTTATAATTTCTAAACATAATAAGCAAATTCATTAATAACCATCATCTTATTCACCTATGAATTACAGATACTTAGATGGTATTGGAGGGATATTTTTGTAGCCTTTTTTTTTTTCTTTTTATTTCCGAATACAGTTGAGTCATTTGTTATGATAACTAACCACTGTATTATATTGATATATAATGGTTACCTAGAAATGAGAATTGGTTAAATATGATGTAAGATGATGGTGCCTAAAGGATCTTTCTTCTATAGTGAAAGTAAATTGTATTGTTTCTGTCTAAATATCAATCATGTTTGAAAGATTCTCCAAATGTAATTGCACTTTACAGTTTGGATTTTACCTCAAGGGATTCATACGGTTAGTTAATACATACTTCAATGGGCTGTGGCTTAAGAGTCTTAATAGAGCGGTTTGGGGCTTTACTATATATGCTTTTGCCAGCCTTTTCATGAGGACTCAAAATTGGGCATCCATGAAGTCACTGATTTTACAAAATTTCAGTTACAGGTCAGTAATTTCCCTCTCTGTCTGCCCAGCAACCTCACTAAGTCTTTCAATATTTCCTTCAAATTATTTATGTGTATCACATTAAATGGTGAAGACTGGGAGTGGATTGATTTTACTGATGCTGGGGATGAGAAGAGGGTTGGGTTTTCTGTACTTCATTGTTAACCCCTGTGCTGAGTCTAGCTGTAGTTTGAACCCATGCATTTTCTTTTCTTTTCAATTATACAAAGACCTTTTAATTTATATGAAACTTAAACAAGGAAGTGATCTGATACAACTTCACTAACAGTCCTCTGAAGACTAACTAAAGGATAGTAATTTTAAAATTAATTTGCTTTAGTGGTTATCTTGATTATTTCTCAGAATAAAATCTATTTTCTAAAAAACAAAAATAGTAAAAACCCAAACCAGTTCACATCCTTCTGCAGAGTACAGCATGGATACCTTGGGGAGTGGTTTTGCTTCATAACATTACTAACTATTCATATCTAAAAGTAGTGTGTGATGCTTTTATTATAACCAGAATTGCTGGAGGAAACAGAAAAGCTAATGAAAGAAAAAATTGAAGTACAGCGTCAAGCTGAAAAAGAGTATGATGACCTTCAGAAGCAAGTGAAAGTCTTGGAAATAGACTTGGAAGAACAGGTCAATCGTTTCATAGAGCTAGAGCAAGAAAAAAATGCAGAACTAATGGACTTAAGGCAGCAAAACCAGGCTTTGGAGAAGCAACTGGAGAAAACAAGAAAATTTCTAGATGTAAGTACGGTAAAAGGCTAGTTCCATGAAGGTGGGTGGGCACCTGTACTGAGGTTTGGTTCAGTGGGAAATGCTATTTTTTTCAGATTTTGAGTAAACATAAAGAAGAACACGATAGGAACAGTGTTATAGGTTCCAGCCCAATAATTTAATTAACATTTTAAAAGTTGAAAATTCATCTGAGATGCTTGCTTAGGACTGCTCTGTATTTTTAAGTATAATTTAGTAGGCTTCTTAAATGTTTAAAATAATGGGAAACTTCTAAAATTAATGAGGAGACATAAATTTTTGTGACCTTCATTTTTAACAGTTTGCGGAATTTCCATGTTTTTCAATGAAGTCTGTTAGAATTAGTTTAAAGTCTGTGCAAGGTCCTGCACCTGGGTCAGGGCAACCCCCGGTATCAGTTCGGGCTGGGGGATGAAAGGATTGAGAGCAGCCCTGCGGAGAAGGACTTGGGGGTACTGGTGGATGAAAAGCTGGACACGAGCTGGCAATGTGCGCCTGCAGCCCAGAAGGCCAACCGTATCCTGGGCTGCATCAAAAGAAGGGTGGCCAGCAGGCCAAGGGAGGTGATTCTACCCCTCTACTCTGCTCTGGTGAGACCCCACCTGGAGCACTGCGTCCAGCTCTGGAGCCCTCAGCACAGGAAAGACATGGACCTGTTGGAGTGGGTCCAGAGGAGGGCCACGAAAGTGATCAGAGGGGTGGAACACCTCTCCTATGAAGAAAGGCTGAGAGAGTTGGGGTTGTTCAGCCTGGAGAAGAGAAGGCTCCAGGGACACCTTATTGTGGCCTTTCAGTACTTAAAGGGGGCTTCTAAGAAAGGTGGGGACAAACTTTTTAGCAGGGCCTGTAGCAATAGGACAAGGGGTAAAGGTTTTAAACTAAAAGAGGGTAGATTTAGACTAGATAGAAGGAATAAATTTTTTACAATGAGGGTGGTGAAACACTGGAACGTGTTGCCGAGAGAGGTGGTAGATGCCCCATCTCTGGAAACTTTCAAGGTCAGGTTGGACAGGGCTCTGAGCAATCCGATCTAGTTAAAGATGTCCCTGCTCATTGCCGGGGGGTTGGACAAGATGGCCTTTAAACAACCCTTCCAACCAAAACCATTCTATGAGTCTATGAATTAAGTAGTCAGCTTTATTTGTACTGGGAAATTGAAAGCATTATTTAAGTTTCTTTTATAGTCTTCCTTCATGGTATTCAAGAATCTACCTCCAGATATTAACCTACACCTTCCAGCCAGTTATATTATATGTGTGTTTGTCCCCATTCACAGTGGCAGTTGCCTCTGTTGTACCCAACTTCTTCCTGCCTCAGGCTGTCTCTGCAATTTTGTTTTAGACTCTACCCCACTTTCAACAAACACCATCTTCTCCACCTCCTCCTTTTCCCATTTTATTCCTATTAAGTGTCCTATGCTGCTTTTGGGAGAAAACTATTATTTCTGTGCCTTCTCAATTAACTCTCTAGCTGGCAGCAGTAGGGTGGAATAATGTAATATAACATAATAAATATAACACCCTGTGGCCATTTGTCTGCATAATCTATTACTAAACAGTATTAAAGGAGAGATCTTTCCAGATACTTCTTAGCAGAAATGGATTTGCTTTATTTCATTTTCTACAGTTACAAGATTATTTTTCTCGCTGAAACTAGTGTGTCATAACAGGACAAGGTTCAGAAGTAAAAATTCCTATTACAAGTCCCATAGTCATAAATGCATTGTGGTTTGGGATTATCAATAGCATGAACTGGAGAGTTATGGACTACTGAGATGGGTAGCTGTTTTGTAATAGCAGCATTAGAATTCTGCTGTTCCCTTGAAACAGCAGGTGAGTTTTTAAAATCTGCAACTTGTAGAGGTTGAGGTTTTATTCTGGTTTCCTGACTTTTTGCAAAATATTTTGTTGCTAGACAGAAGCATTCCTCTTTGTATCAGATAATTCAGCTAGTTTATTTTAATGCAACTGATAAGGTTCATCTGTTTTACAAAGTGGCATTTAAAGGTGATGCTTCACTGGATGCTACCAGTTGCGCATTATTTCCCATACAAAGATGTATTTCCCAAATGTCAGACTGGGATATAACAGCTGAAACTGGTCAAAAGTAAAACTGAAATGCAAAATTCAAAATTTTTTTATTATTATTTTATTTTTTATGTTTTGCTGTTGGCGCCTCATCAATATTAACACAGAGTTAATTTATATTTTTAATTTCTATTTATGCTACATATATCAAAGACAAACATTAGGAAAGAAAATCAGAAAATATTGGCTTATTACCATTTGTGTGATATACCTGGAACAGAAGAAACAAAACTATCATTTTTGTGAAATAATACTGGATGTATCTATGCTGTCCTGATTTTTTTCCTAAAAATGTGAAATTTGTTTCCCCAAATGAGGAAAGAAGTTTTTGTTAACGGCAAGAGGTTCTGCTACCTTAAAAATACTGACATACTGTTACCAGCCTCACACTAACAGAAATAAGAAGTAGTAATATATTTAATTTAGATAGTTTTTAAATCAAATGGTATATCCACATAATTTCTTAACTTTCAGGAGCAAGCAATTGACCGAGAGCACGAGAGAGACGTATTCCAGCAAGAGATACAGAAGCTGGAACAACAGCTTAAGATTCCACAACGGAGTCAGCCTGTCAATGAACATCAAACCAGAGAGGTAACACATTTTATCAGTTGTATTCAATGAATATAAATGACAGTTGACAGCTGTTAAGATATTGCAATGAAGCTATTTTACGGTGTGCCTAACCTGCATCCATTTAGAAGCCAGGAGCGTAAATCCCCTTAGATGAAGGGTAAGGTGTTGGGGGAAAGTGGTGAAACTGTGTTTGGGGGGGGGGGGTTAGGCTGGTTGGTTGGTTGTTTTTAGTAGCAGACATACAGAGACTTTCAAAAAGGTTCATAACTTTCAAAAAGGCTCTTTCATATAACTGAATTTAGAAAATCCACTGTTTTCAAAAGCCTGTGGAAACATTCAGGACTACTTTAGCAATTTCACATGTTCTTAGGTTGTTTTGTGACATTCTGTTTATAGCACAGGTACACAGCTGAAGGAACTGAGCTACCAGCACGTAGCACCTGCGATGTAGTAGCGTGCTGTGTACACTTGAACCTCCCCAGTGAAGGGCTGTCTCCACTGAAGCAAGTTTAGTGACTGTAGAACAGTAGCTCAAGGGAGTCACAGAAAACCCTTAGACCTAGCAAAATCAAGAAAAGTGGCAGCAGTGGAAATGCTATATATTATGAAGCTTTTCCATGTTTTGTTTGATGACCTGTTAGTCAATTAAATGGCAGTTTATTTTTTGTGGGTTTTCTTGTGTCCTGCTTTTTGAGCAAGGCTGATATTTTTGCATTATTTTCTTGCCTGATTTTCAGTATGAAAATGCCTCTTATTAGGCTGCACTGCGATTTTCAAATCAAAGTTCTTACTGAGGTAGTTCAGTTGCTGTAATTCAATTCTTAAATATTAGCAATATTTAGTACTCTATATTATATAGTTTAGGACCATAGACAGTAATAGGACATAAATTGATATATGTGAGGTGTAAGTTGTCAAAATATTTATTTACTTACAATTCTCAGATTTAGAGGTGTATTTCATGAGGGTTTCTAATATATTTTAATACAAAGGTTTGTAAGAAATCTTTCAGTCGAAGTATTCAGTCAGTACTGTGTGATATGGCTGTCATCAGCCTCTGTGAACAATGAATCTTCTGGAATTAGCTGGGTATGTGTTAACCAACACATATGGAGCAACTCTGCATCTGTTTCCTTCTATAGCAAAGTGAGTGCGCACTCCTCTCCTGTTGACATGTTCCACAGGTGGGGGAGACTTTTTAGCACAATTAATTTTCCTGAATCTAGGATGGTCATTTTCAGTTCATTTTGTTATGTGTCTGTCTGTAATTTGGGGCATGGGTAGCATGTGAATTCCTCGTTAAAATTCTCACATTTAAAAAAAAATTCTCCCAAGAAAAAAATTTCAAATTTGATAGCATAATAAAAATTGCCCTATTTTTCTGTACAGAATCTATATGTAAAAATCATCCTCATTTATATGCACATATACCTGTATGTGTGAACTCAAGCTGGCAGATATGCTACAATGGAAATTTAAAACATGCTTTAAAATGAAAGACAGCTGTAACCGTGATTAAAATTTTGAGATTTGCATTAGATGCTTTTAAATTAGAATTTTTTAGTAGGTAGAAAGGTAGACAATAAGATAATGTCTGCAAGCACCACAGGTGTAGCAGCTATTTTAGAGCTCGGTGGTGTTGAATGTGATACATTACAAATTATAGACAGAATTTTCAATAGTGTATTAGATTTACATTTAATTTTTATCAAAGGAGGCACATAGTCTTTTGATGTCTATATTTTGATGTCACAATGTTACTTGGAATATTTCATAAATATACATTTTTATCACTATTTCTCGTGCTTTTCTGAGATAGCTGCTTTATTTTTTCATAGTTGCACGGTTTTTTAAATGCTTTTCTACTTTGCGTGAATGCCGTGAGCATTTTCTGTTGATAACTTCATTTCTTTTTTACTGTTGTTTCAGCTTACTCTGTCAACTTATTCCAGGGAGGGTTGTCGTAAAGAGTCTGCTCTAGACTTGATTTTTCTTTTTCCATTTCTCTCTCAGGACTTTTCTGTGGTCACTTCAGACTTTGATGTTACTCATGGATGGATAACGTCAATAATACCATCCTGTCAGCTTTATGTTCTGGTCCTCTTCCTCCTATCTGTTGAAATGCTTTGAGTCTTCTACCTTTTGGCTACATCGTAACTTCCTAATTGTAAATACTGAAATCAGTTTCTTGAGTGGGACAAACATTACTTTCCATGTCTCTTGCTCGATTGCTTAGTTTAACTCAGGTCTTAACTCTGTGCATCAGGCCTGATACCATGGATTTGTTACACATCTTTCTTATCTGTAATTTTGATTAATCATTTCTGAAATACTGCTAGAACTGGGATCATTCGTATCTTTACTACTTCAGTTGCTCTCTTAATACGTTGTTTCTGAGCCGCAAACATCTGAACTACTGAGATTCAGAATGCTTTATTTGGATGGTTTGTCCCCTGTAGAAAGCGAAATTATATCATCCATCACATCTGTTTGGTCCCATTTAACAAACCCAGCAAGAAAACAAAGCTTCCTGTTTCTCGAGATTTAAGTATAGCAATTCTCTTCAATGTTGAAGACCCAGTGAGTTTTAGGATATGTCTGTATGCCACTAATCAACTCCTTATTCTGAATAATTTTGTCACAGATTTTTAGAACTATGATATTCCTCAAAGATGCAAATGGCATCTTGACCTTAGAGTCAAGACATTCCATCCATAGATGTTAAAGGTATCTTTAGTGGGCTGCATGGGGATGCCATGCTACTTGCTTTTAACTGACTAGAGAGTCTGAAGGCTTCAGAAGGACAAGGTCAGTTCTAGAGAGTAGGTGATCTAGCACAGAACATATGACTTGTTAAAAAATGCTGCTTGTATTTGTTGGATGTAGCACTACAGTATCCTAACTTTACATTCTGTTTCACCTAAAGAGTAGGAGTTTTGTTACGAGAAAAAGAGAGGGATATTTTCTCTGTCAAAAATGAGTGCTGTTGCTAGCAAACCCTTCCAATCTAGTACAATATATTCACCTTCTTGCCATATTGTCACCAGGTTGAACAGTTAACAAATCACCTAAAGGAAAAAACAGACAAATGCAGTGAGCTTTTGCTCTCTAAGGAGCAACTTCAGAGAGATATACAAGAACGAAATGAAGAAATTGAGAAACTAGAATGCAGGATAAGAGAACTGGAACAAGCCTTAATCATCAGTGCAGACAACCTGCAAAAGGTATTGCTTGGTCTAAAATTATCATGTATTTACTACTTTCTTATTTTCTTGAGAACAAAACAGTGTATCTTTTTTATTTGTTTGTTATTAATATTATTTCTATTTAAAGGTGGAGGAAAGGAAACAGTTTGGCACCATCATAGTAAAGGGTGAATTACCTCTTGAAGTACAACTGCAAGCTGAACGAGAAGCTGTGGACAGGAAGGAAAAGGAGGTAAAATACCTGTGAAATGTCAGTTTGTCACTTTTTGCTTTCTGTAGAGTTTAGTGAACTATACAGATGAAATGTTTAACAGATCAGAGAGGCAGCAGTCCAAATCCCTTTGAAATTCTCTTGTGAGCCATGATAATTGTTGTTATTGTCTATGTTAATGCTTATGACTTACAAGAGTGTTTCTGGAATCAAAATTCAGCCCAATTAAGAAAAACTTATAGTGATTTCAGCTGATTTTTAGTGGGGTTTAAAATTCCATTCACTTTAAGGACTCAGAATGTCACTGCGTACACATGCTTTTGTTTGTGCATACCTGACCAGTTTACTGTAGACATAGCACTTGCAAATTATTACATTTAATTTTTGGTATGGCTATCTATTCCTTTTCCACTATTTGTTTTGGAAACATAGGTCACAAACCTTGAGGAACAACTGGAGCAGTTTCGAGAGGAGCTAGAAAATAAAAATGAAGAAGTTCAGCAATTGCACATGCAACTAGAAATTCAGCGAAAGGAGTCCACTACACACTTGCAAGAACTTGAACAAGAGAACAAATTATTTAAGGTAATTGTGTAACAGAGAAGCCTAGAGTTTTATTCTCCCTCCTCCCCAGAAATAAATTCTTGGAAAAAGCCAAGATGCCAAATTCTTTCTCTTTCTCAAGCATTCCACAGTTCAACTTGCAAAATACTAAAAAGCTCATCTAATTACTTCTCATTCCATGCAATTTGTTTATTTTAATCCCTATGCCTTAAATAGTCATACAAGAATATGCGGAAAACGTTATGTACAACTGTAACATGGCTTTGGGGGGTTTTTTTGGTAGGATGAAATGGAAATACTGGGACTAGCTATCCAGAAATCTGAAGATGCCACCATAAAGGACCATCATTTAGTGGCTGGAAGGCTCGCTCACATCATGCAAGAAAAGGAGCAGGAAATAGATCATCTTCATGAACTAATTGCAAAACTGCAACAGCAACTTGAAGTCACAACTGACAACAAAGTACATACTTTTGAAATCTTTTTCAGAGTCCTACTTTGTGTTGCTAGCTGTTTTAAGGAAAAAAAAAAACCCTCCATCCCCCCCATCAATTACATTATCTTCTATTGCTGCCTTAATTTAAGAATGCAAATGCTTCAGTTTCAAGCAACGCTTTAACCCTAATCTGTTTTTCCTCTTTTGTCTCGTTTTTTTTATGAAGGATGCTTTTTGCTTGCTTTTCTTTTTATTATTCTGCCTTATTTCTGCTCGAGTTTTTGTCTTAAATTCTTCTTCATTCCTTATTCTTCTAATACTTCCAAACATTTAATAGTATGTAGGTAGCTGAATTCAATCTCAACATTCATTCTACCATCTTCCCCACAATGACTTACTTTCAGTGTTATGTTTCAGTAACACCTGCTGGATCATGTTGGATTTTATAGTTTTTTTAGCAGTTGAACTTTTGTGCTCCATGAGCTTGTGTAAATACTTTGTCATCATACCAATGTTGGCAACATCTTTAATCCAGTTTGAAGCACGGTGGATGTGCAAACAAAATGCTGTGTTTTATTAGAATTGGAGGGCAAGAAAGAAAGAAGCAGATTCATCATTATTTTATTTACTGAGATTTGACATCTGTAGCTTTCTGTTATTTTTCAATTATGTGTTTTTATGATAATGGCTTCATCTTCTTCTGGCTTACTTCCATTTTATACAGACGTAACACATTTGATTTCAACAGAAATACTACTTATTTTGCATTTATTAGTAAGTGACAACAGAAACAGGCCTTCAGTCTCACATTTTTTATAGAAAGAAAATTGGATTTTTTCAGTGGATGAATTTTGCATTCTGACCATTTTAAATGTGAAAATTTATTTGTTATAAGCTTTAGCCCCAGAGCAAGTATCATTCAGTAAGGTAAGAACAGGAGTTCTGTTACCCCTCAGCAGCTGCTTGAACATTTAGGGTAACATTCTACTAGGACATCTTGAATCCACTAAAATAGAGCTCCGACCGAGATGGATAATTTCACTGAGTTTTCATGTGCAAAATTTAGCTATAATGAACCTCAGTGAATAATGACAAAAGTTTGAATTGGATTTAGGAAATTTGATTTAGGAAAGATCATACTTTAGGAATCCAGAATGGTTCTGCTTTATACAATAACCACAGTAATATGGTTACATTTTTTGCTTGAGAAAAATACCCAGGATTCAGGTGTAATTCATTTTAATGATTGGTTCTTCTCCTGTTATATGAAGTTTCATTTTCTTAATTTCATCCTCTTACTCAGTTATATTTCCAGGACATTAAATAATTACTCTGCTTGATTATGAGATCAATATTAAATATTAATAGATTGTTCTTAGGTTGATCCCTTTACTAGTCCCTTAGACATCTTCATCCCACTAAGTGCTTTTCTTTTAATTGCTGTATTTGCCTTCTGTGGTCCTTTATTCCATTATGATATGAAGAACAGAAACTGTTATGCTGACTTGATAGCAATCACCAGGATCACTGTTCTTTTCTTCTGAAAACCAATGACTTGTTCACATTTTATTTAATGTTTTTGAGCTTCTTCTAGTCTCTGTGGATTTTTAAAAATAAGTTCTTGGTTGGAAAATCAGCCCCTCTAATTTATATGGTCACATTTATCATTTATTTTTGTACATATTATACTTCTTACAAAGTCGTCTTATTATTCTATTTAACTAACTAAACCTAATGAAGTATTGAGAAAGAAAGGCAAAAGCATGGCTATTTTAGTAATTAATTTAGTCATCTTTCTTCTCTTCCACATTTTTTTTCTTCATATTTCTAAAAGGTCCTTTTAGAGTTCTTACCTATTTTAGGTACCATGACTGATTTTGTTTTATAATATCTCTTTCTGAATATTCTTGACAGATTTCCTTCTTCCTTTTTCATTTCCAGTGTAGAAGCACTGTTCGTTTCAGATCTGCAGACATTCCCTTAAGAAAATATACCAACTTTGTTTCTTAGATTTATTACTTATAATCTGGTCTGTCTTTATTTTGACTTTGTAAAGGATTTTTTGTCATTCTTCTACACTCAAATGAGAATTTGCTCACAGTGCAATTTAACAAACAGGTGTTTTAATGAATTTTATAAAACTTACTCTACTGGAATCTGATAACTTGTCTTATTATTCCTTTTGCTAAGACTTACTTATTTATTAAATTTAGTGTTCGTCAACACCAGTCATTCCATTTTTTGTCTAGTCATGTATTTCTTGTTAGAAGCTGATATAAGATGGCTTCTCTTTTCTGCATCATAAAGTCATCACCCTCATATCTGCTCAGTTACATCATTTTATGAATTTCTTGGAATTTTGAGCCCCTTACACAGCCTGTAATTTTAAGTGTCTTTAGAAGTAATCTAGGAAAGTATTATTCTCACTCTCTTCATGTCTTCACCAATCTCTCATTGAACTTTGTTTGGATAGTCATATACATTTTAAAATAAATACTTCTGTAACTTTGTCTCTCTTTACTTTCATTTAAACTATAGCACAAATAAATAATTGTGCTCTGGGTCTATGGGTACTATTTGCCCTGCTTGTTTTTGTGCACGTCTGCATATGTGTATGCACACACACATAAACACACAAACACATATTTAGGTTTGTGATAGGAACTGTCAGAGTCAACTGATAGGTGTTTTCTGTGGTCTCAGACTGGAAAGCATGTCATAATGGTATTTTTCAACACAATTAATTAAAGGTCTACTTGTGTTTAAAATACATATCCATCTTAACTGGCTGTGTCCTATATAAATCTATTTGACCATATGAATGAGTGGTGTTTTTGCATGAAGAGCACAGTATCTGTCTAATCCAACTGAACATATCTGAGCTGTATATGGTAAGCTCGAGCATCTTTTTTTTTTTTAAAGGAAGTTCTTTATGTAATGTAATGCAGGAAAATTTATTTGTAAGCTTTAAGCTTCATAAATTTTGGTTCCTTTGAACTCTTTGAGTAAAAATAGTATATTAAACCTTGATTTCTAAGAAGACTGAACAGCAGAAGTGACCGCTCCACTTGTTTCCGTTTTACTTTTCAATAAAAAGGACAAGACAAAGCTTTAGATCAAACTATTGGGGAAAAAAGTATTATGAACACTTAAACTTCAGTGTTTCATATCTCTGTGAATATTACAAATGCTTTCACTTCATGTGATGCTTTCACACCTATTTTGCAGTTCATTAAGGTCACAGGCTACTTTGTCAGTCGTATGTGAAGATGTCCTGATTCTCATAAAGCTTTAGAAGAGACATCCCATTAAGAAATTCACTGAGGACATACTTTCTTTTACAAGATGTTTCAGTGTTTGATTAAACTGTTGCTGTGAAGTCCAGGAGAAAAATTATCTGAGGGTTTACTGCTTACCCATTATGAAGTTCTTTTCTTGTATTTTTTTTTTCCAGGTTATTGAAGAGCAAAATGAGCATATAAAGGAGCTTGAAGCCCAGGTAGAATGTCTGAAAAGTGATCAAGAACGTGTGAAGAAAAAAAATGATGAGGAAGTAGAGCAGTTGAATGATGTAATTGATAAGCTTCAGCAGGAACTGGCAAATATTGAACAAAAAGTACCTGCAGACATTGCTGCTTTTCAAGAAGATGCTGACAGTCTGAAACACACACTTGAAATAGTTCTGGCAGAAAAGGAAGCTTTGGAGAAGCAAGTAGAAAACATAAATGTAGAGGCATCTCGAACAAAGAATGAGCTTGAGGAAACTAAGTTAAAAATGAACCAGCTAAAGCAAGAAATAAGTATGTTAAAAAAAGAGCATGAAGGAATAACAGAGAAATATAAGTGTACACTGATGAAAGGTGGTAGGGAGAAAACAGAAGATAGGAGCAATGGGAAAACTGAAAAAGTGGAAGAAGGTTTATGTGAGAAGATAGAGTTGTTAGATCAATGCCAGCTTAGGTCTTCAGATGAGAATACAAGAGTCACCATTAGCAAGATGGAGGTACAACTGCAACAACTTCAGGCATGCATTAAGGAAAAAGATTCAGAACTGTGCCAGTCCTACAATGAAATAAAAGACCTGAAAGAGCAAGGCAAAGCTGAAAGGGAAACACTTAAAAAGAGGATATTAGAACTGGAAAAGACACTAGTGGAAAAAGTTGCTGCTGCTCTTGTGAGTCAGGTTCAGCTAAATGCAGTTCAAGAGCAAAGGAAATTCATGCAGGAAGTTCAGGGAACTTCAAAATGTGTGGAGGAAGCAAGCAAGAATGTCCAAACAGAGGGTTTGGGTGATAGAACTGAAAATGAGACAGAATCAAAGTTATCACTCTTAAGACAGAGGCTTAGCGAGATGGAGGACCAACTGGCAGCTGTAAATCGTAACTTGGAGCTAGAAAAAGAAAATCTAAAAGTTGCACAAAAGGAAGCTAAAGTGAAAGAAAACAGACTCTTAGAACTTCAGCAATTACTAGAAGAGGTTCAAGAAAAACACGAAGGAGAGATTCAGAAATACATTAAGCAAGAAGAAGTGCAGACATATCAGGTAATTAGATGTATTTTCTTTTGGCTTGTTTTCACTAAAATTTGTTATTTTATGTAAACTATAATGAATGAAACACTTCTTAATGAGACTAGGGATAGGAATGTTCTGCTGTGTGGGGTAGACCTTCATTTCTCTATTATTCCTGGAGTTACAAAGAAAAGAAGGATGTTATTTTAGATGAACCCCACTATCAGTTTCCATTTTGCATTAAAAACACTTTGCCTTTTCATAAATGTAGGGTGATTTTGAATTTTGGACATATACTTTCTTATTCTTACTTTGAAATGACATAGAATGGAGTGCATTACACTTTTAGATGGCACGGAGGTAGAGAAATAAAAATTAAAGTGATAAAAGTTATCTAAGAGAGGGTTCAGAATGATAAGGGAGTGATAGCAATTTGTCTGTACAGGGTTTTTTTTAGGGGGGAAGTTGTTTGTTTATGTATATTTTGATTTTGGTTTACTTTTTCTTGCTTTCCTGTCTTGATTCCAAAGATATTTCCCATCAGTAGTTTTTACCAGTATACATTTGTCCTGATTTCCATCCACCGCTGGTTACGTTGCTTCTGAATTTAAAACCTTCAGTCAAAGTTGACTATGCTTGATAGCCCAAACATGGGCTTGATTTCCGAAACTCTTTAAGTTCAGAGACATCATGGATCCTAGTGCTGGACCAGAAAAGGTTCTAAGACCTTTCATCCAAATGCAGATTAAATGAATGTCATAAATGTCTTATAAATTTAATAAGATTATCAGACTTCATTTCCTACTCTCTGTTGACCTTCCTCCCTGTGCTTTCTACATGGTGTAGCCAATTTCTGCTTGCAGTTCAGTAAACTATAAGACAGTCTTTCCTCCCATGCTTGTCTTTCTTCCCACGCTTATCCAGTTTGTGGGAGTTAACCTAGGAAAATGGTCTTTCAGTCTTAATTTTTTGAGGCTATGTTAATCCAAATAACGTACATTTGTTTTCCCCTATGGTCTTTTCATTTGTGGCTTTTTTAAGTTGGTCTGAAAGTGGTCAGTGCCGTTAATACTTGATTCTTCGTAAGATTCTTCACCATTTTCTATGTCTTATGTTGCCTTGTAGGTAGGAGCACAGCTCATGGAAAGTCAAAAAGAAAATGTGCTTATTTATGAACTTGAACTAGAGCAAGTTAAAGAAGAGGCAGCTGCTGCTAAGGAAGAACTGAGCAGTTACAGAGAAAAGGCAGAAAAACTTCAGCAAGAACTAGCAGTAAGAACCAGATTGTTCCATATTGTATTTAAAGCAAATGATTATATAGGACTTATTGTGCAAATATACATGCTGTAGGTTTTTTTTTAGTCTTGTACTGAGAATGCCACTAAGAATAACAGTCACTCAGTACCTACTGTCAGTGGAACAGAGCTGATGCTGTAGACCAAATCTTCACTTGTTGCCAAAGCACATAGTTTTACAGTCCACTATAGTGCAACAGTGGATCTAGAGCTGTATTTCTTAGGAGATAATATTTGTTACAGTGTGTCATAACTGCTTTAAAATAGGACTAAACTGAGCTGTAATGATATAGAGGGTTGTTTGGATTTTAGATATTTTTTAAGTATTTGGAAGGACTGCAATTCAGATTCTCCACATTTACAGGTAAAAGAAGCAAGTCTGATATATCTTCAGGAAGACCTGTGCAAAGTCAAAGAAAACCTAGCTAAAGCAGACGAGAGGCTTGCAAGTTATGTGAGAAAGGACAAGGAAATGGCAAAAACTGAAAGCAAAAAGGATGCAGAAATATTGTGTGATTTGTCAACCAGTGAGCCTACTCTACTTAGAAAAAGCTCATCATCGCAAACAGACAAGACTGTGGAAATCAACAGCTGTATCCAGACTACACCAGTCCTTGTTAAAAATGCAGAAATCCAAATTGATTTGCAAAATGGATGTTCTTCAGAAGAGCTTGCAGAGATCATAAGAGAATTTACTGAAAAAATAGACCAAATGCAAGAACTCCACGCTGCTGAAATCATGGACATGGAGACGAGGCATATCTCTGAAGCTGAAGCATTAAAGAGAGACAAGTTTGTGGCAGTGCAAGTATTGACTGAAGAATGTAATACTTTAAAGGAAGTCATAGAAACTCTACGAGCTAAAGAGGTATGTATCCTATTTTATATTCATTGAACTACTTTGGTTCATGCTTTCACTCCTGCTACAGAAATTCCCATTTAAAGTCTGTGAAGTGTGAACCACCACATGTTCAGTATAAAGCTTTTAAGTGTTCTAATGTTTCCACAGCCTAGGGAGAGATTGTGAACCCCTTCCTCAGCAATTTAAGTTTGGGAGTTTGCTCGACTATCAGATCATTCCTTGTGCTACTGCCTTGGCCCTGTCCTGCTCTGTGAAGTGGGGACAAGTGTAGGTCACCGTATTGAATGTCATCTTTCTCATCTCCATTTTGATTACTTTGATTGCAGGGGAAACGGAACAAAGAGGCTGATATTGTTTCCTGCTCCTTAGAATTAGCTCCCTTATTGTGAGTGGGTGTGGGGTGATTAAAGATTTGATTGTTCTCTTTTCTAAATATAGGGAATCCCAGTTTCTGGATTAGCACGTTCTCCACCGTATCAAGCTAGAGATGGAGGTTCTAGTGGTAAGAAACTTGTTTTTATAGATTTCAAAGAACATTATAAATTAAATCTGCTTTTCCAATATTAAGTTTACTGTTAAAGAGTTTGTGTTCTAAGAAATAAAAACAACTGCTCCCCAGACTGAAGCAGAAGCCTGTCGCATGAAGAAAATGTGCTGAGCATCCCATATGTATTAATTTGCTACGGAAGGAAAATGACTAGAGTGGAGATGGGTTGAGTTGAGGCATCAGATGCTAATTTTTTTTCTTCCCACTGCAGTTCCTATATTCTTCTTATATATTACATTATTTTTTCAGCATAGCTTCATCATCTCTTGATAGAATCTAAAGCTACAGCTCCCTAGCAGTGGGAGATGATGACAGATACTGACTTCTCCAAGAGCAATAAAAATTATTAATATGATCCTTTTCATAGGCAAAGGCTAAGCATATTAAGGGGGGGGTCATTTGGCAGAAGTGTTTGTGCAAGTAGTTGTTTCTCTTTTAGAACTAAACTAGGATTTTTAAGTTGTTTTTTTTAGTTTTGTTTTGCTGTTACTGCTTTGAAACTGAAAAACTATAAAACAGGTAGTCTCCAGGCTCAGAATCAACTCTGGTGACATGCAACCACCTGTTACAACAACAGACAAAAATACTTTTTTGATGCCTGTTCTTCAAAGTTTCACAGTAATCCAGCTTTCATGTTTTTCTCTCCTTTTATTTTAGACTCAAGTTCAGACTGGAGTCAAGGAATGTATCTTGCTCAGACCCAGGGACCTGACATGATATCTGAAGGAATAGATGAAGGTGAAACTTCAACAGATTTACTTCCAAAAAAAATTAAGGTAAAATAGAACAGATCATTTTTATTATGGAACAAGAGTGATACTACCAAAAGCTTAGATTAGCTGCTGCTTGATTCGTGAAGAGAGAGCCATTTAGATGAGTTTTAAAGTGTCACCTATTTTAATACATTTTAAAATACTTCTGATAAATTATGTGCATTTTTGCATGTTAAATTAGGTTAACTATGAGTTTTGTAACTGTAGGCTTGTTCTCAATTATGACTATGAGAAATATAACTACTGTTAATTTATTGTAGTTGTGTATTAACAATAATGTCATGATGATATAATACACAGTTTTATATTATGAAAGTAAACAAATGTGTTTATTAAGGGTATCATGCTTTTAATTACATTAAAAAACAAACAAAAAAAGCAAGTCTTTTGCAACAAAGCCCTAGCTTAATAGTAATTTCAAAAAATGTATTGCAAAGCTCACCTGGAAGCTTCCCAGGACTTTGTTTTTAAAATGTTAGTTTCCATCAGCAACCATTTTAAAATTGGAGTATTGATTTGACAGATGAACTTTGGGAATTTTCATTTGAAACTTAGGAAAAATACACCTATTTAATAAGTTCTACTGTTTGGCAGATATAAAGAACTGGGTGACACTTCTGTCTTTGATATGAGGAAGCATAAACAGTTTCCTTATGCTGATCAATTTAGAAGTACCAGTATTCCAGTATGTATGAAATAAGATTGTTGTTGCTGCTGTTATGATGATGGTGATGACTGGCATTACTGATTTCTTTTTGTATTTATTGTAGGGTTTGCTGAGAGCAGTCCATCATGAAGGCATACAGGTGTTGTCTCTCACTGAATTTCCATATGGTGAAAGAGAGATGCCACCTCTTAAGCAAGAGCTAGAATCTTGGCTTGAGGAAAGGAAAGCTTTTCTAAGCACCATTTCATCTTTGAAAGACCTAATTGCAAAGATGCAACTTCATAGAGAAGCTGAGGTATAAATTATATCATAAGATTCTAGCTAAATTAAAAATAATTTATGATAACCTTATAAGGCACATTCACAATTCAGGTTTAAATGCTCTAAATCTTTTGCCTTGTAGCAGTATATTTCAAAAATATGCAGTAAAACTGCATGTCACACTCTCTGGTAATAAAACATATCTTAAATTACAGCTTGCATTTATGCATTGATCGCTTCTGTGCATTGATAGCTTTTGACTGTATAGATCCACCTTTTAAAAATAATTCTATTTTGAAAGCATGTTTCCAGTAGCAGTTAAAGTAGATTTTTTCAATGTTATTTATTGGTGTAGTAGAACTCGGATGCTATTGAAAAGATACTGTAGCGAGAGAAAAGAGGGGAAAAATTATTGAAACTATAACACAATATTAATCAGTGATCTGTTAAAACTTATTAGGACTTACCTGTCTAATTGCCCCAATTAGACTTTTAGATATATGTAGGTAGTTTATATTACTTCTGCATTTCCTTCAGCATGTGAAGTGGGGGGATTAACTTTATATCATTATAAAATTAAATCTTCTTCACACACAATATCTGCACACTACCACATAGCCCTGTGAGAGTCTAGGAACATACATGTAACATCATAAAAATTAAAAGGATAGTGTGATACAGTAACATAAATAATAACTACACAGGGCTAAGTTTTCACTTATAAAAAGCTAAATTGCTTCCATCTAAAACACAGATAAAAGTTTAGCATTTGTACATGCAGAAGAAATCATAACATGTCCAATAAATACATCCATTTGTATGAATGAATGTTACGTAGCTATTGAGTAAGAAAAGCTCAGTACTCCACTGAAAACACACACTTTACATAAAATGATAATGACCATTCTTGAAGTAATCTTTGCATTCTGCTGTTTAAATTGTTTTTATACCACTGTAGATTTATGCAAGTGCTGAATCTCCTGAAGGTGTCTCAGACTGGCGAGGAGAACTTCTGCATGCTATTCAACAGCTTTTTGTGAGAGAACAAAATGTTCTTCTTGCTGTGTTTCAAACTGAACTTGCAGAACTGGGCACAAGAGATGCAGTGATATTGATGAATCAGTTAGAGCACAGACTACAAGAGCAGGTAATATAAAACATACTTTAGTCAAAGTGTGTTTGTCTACATTAGATTTTAATTTCGAATATATAAATCATTTGAAAATATATGTATTAATAGTAGTTTGGACAGTCTAAGGGTGAAAACAAAGTAAGACTTGTAGGAAGAAGAGGTGTCTTTAAAATGAAAAACTGATGTGGTGCGGGAAAGAGATTTTTGGGTGCACAAGCTATAGAAAAAATACAGCCTTCAGAGGTCAATGTGAATTAAACACAGTTGTCCTGAGTTTGATTTCATTAAGTTAATTAGAATTATGTTACACTCTCTAAGAGAAAAGGTAGCTTGTCTATACAAAACAAGTTGTAAGAAGAGGAAGTGATAAGGCTGCTATGGGACAGAGGGAGGTCAGTTATCTCCTGTGGAACATGGAATGATTAGTGAGGAAAATTACAATTTGCCATAAAACTGATAGCTCTTTTTAATCTATAATGTTGATGCCTAGTAGAGAAATAAAAAAATAACAAGCAGTTCTTCCCAATATTATAATATTGACTTAATTAGACTTAATTGAAAATATTTTGAATATATATGCACTATGAATATATAAGTAAATGTAATACCCACACCATAGATATTCTAATAAACTCTGGAGTTTTACTTTTAAATGTTTCTAATGCTAATAGGCTACTAACCAGAGAGCAGCAATGGACTGTCTTCAGAATGCAGACAGAAGAAGTTTGCTGATGGAGATTCAAGTATTACATGCTCAGATGAACAGTAAGAAAAATAATCCAAAGAGAGAAGAGATTGATTCAAAAAGCCAAGGTGACTTCTGTGGTAATATGTGTCTATTTCCAAATGCTTTCATGGCAGTGCTCATAAGGTTGTAGGTGAAAAAAAATTTACTTTCTTTGCTCTCTGATTTTGCTACTTATGTTCTGAGCATGCATACTTTTCATCTTTTTCAATCTTATTGGACTAATTTTGCAAAAATTAAGATATAGTCTGTGTTCTTATGACTTGTATCAAACTGAAAGTGATACAAAATTATTTCAATTGCTATAAGAATCGGGTTTGTATTTTAAGGTTATTTTCCATGTATGCGCTTCATGTTTAGGTTCAACAGCTTTGAAATTATCTAAGTTGGATAGTCAGTCATAATGAGTAAACTAAGAAGCAATTAGAATGAACAACAAAAAGCTCAGAGAACAGGTATACTTTAAAATTAAGTAAATGCTCACTGTCACTGTTTTGTCACAAAAATTTGGTCTCAAGTATACATACATACCTAACTTCATTTATGTTAGTCATAATCCAAATGATACATATTGATATGGTTGTGGACATAGCCTTTTCAAGAAGTTTAAGAGTTGAAGTGATTTCTTGCAAAGTATGAAAGGTATTCCAGTATCAAAGGCATGGTTTTGCTTTCACTCCACTATTGAAAGAATATATTATTTTAAAATATCACTCTTAGCGATAGCCTTGTGGCCATTCTCTGTGCTAGAGGAAACTTCACCCAAATAGACAGTGTTGTTTGTTTACTAAATAATTTCCATATTAATGGTACTCTCATTAGAAATGCTGGAGTATAATATGCAGCAGAAGCAGTCACAGATACTGGAGATGCAAGTGGAGCTCCGGAGTATGAAGGACAGAGCAGCTGAGCTTCAGGAACAGCTGAATTCAGAGAGAATGATGGGTGCTGAGCTGAAGAATGAACTTGCACAAGCCAAACTAGAGCTTGAGACAACCCTTAAAGCACAACACAAGCACTTCAAGGACCTAGAAACCATCAGGTGCGGCTTTCAGTGCCAAACTTTCTGTGTTGACAGTGAAGATGATCTTTTCTATGTTGTCTCAAATCATAATACTGATTTTATTAAGGAAGTTGCTCTCATGTCATGTAAATGCTTCTCAGTTTTTCTGTAAAACATACCTGACAAAAAATAGACTTCTGTTCCATTTGACAAAAAATGTAATTCTATAGATTAAGAAGATCTGATTCATAGTTTGATTTAATGATTTATTAATATTAGGTTTCTTTTTAAATTTTGACACATTAGACTACTGTAGACAAGCTAATAAGTATACCATATTTATTAAAGGTTTTTCTGTTTCTAAAACTGAACATGGAGAAAAAAAATTGCAGAGTTAAGATGACTTTGCAAGTACTTCCATATGAAATTCTGTGACTTCTAAGTGTTGCTTTGGCATGGTCAACAGCAGAGGTAACAGGCCAAATATTTGGCACTCAGGAAAGCCATTAGCCATTATTATTTATGCCTTTACCAGATGGATGTGCCCATGTACAGTATCTTAATGTTCAGCTCAGAGATAACAAATTAAGACAGAGTTTAAATTGATATTACTTTATAGATTACTTTACAGCCTTTACAGACCATCAGGAGCAAGATTCTTTTGCAAATTGATGCAAAATTGATTTGCAAAAAAATGAAAATTCAGGGCATAGATTCTTCTTTTCCCCCAGGATAGATTTTTTCCTTTGAGACACATGGCAGCAAGATGCATTTCCCCTGCATTCTTTCAGATTTTGGCCAGTGATTGGATTAAGGTGAACACGAGCTGCCTCTGAGCCATCAATTAATAAAAAATCGCAGCTACAAAGTTAGCAGGATGGACACACTTTGTCATTTTTGAGCTATTGCAACTCTTTTTTTTGAGTTAGACTTGTTTTTCTAAATAGGCTTTTCACTGTTATTCTACTACATGAGCAGCGTTTTCGGTGCACAAGAGGGAATAAATATCAAGTAACTGATGTTACTGTGATAGGATTAGAGGCATTGTCTAATCTAAAGGTTGCCCGTTTCCCTTTTAGGACTGAAGTTAAAGAAAAAGCAGCTGAGCTAGATATTCTCAAGGATACAATGACCAGCGAACAGAAAAAATCAAGAGAGCTACAGTGGGCTTTGGAAAAGGAAAAAGCTAAAATGGAACGCAGTGAGGAAAGAGGAAGAGAAGAGCTTGAGGTATTCCATAATCTCAAATGGCCTGGAACATCAAGGAACACACAAATATTCTTTTGGTTAACATTTCATCTCAGCTTACATTTTCGTCCAATGCGTGCTCCATGTTCTGTCTTCAACAGCAGTATTATATCATCTAGAGCTGAAGAAAGATGTAAAGAAGCTGTGTGGCAAAGAAAGAAAAAGTCCTGATGCAAATTCCATTTAAATCAATAGGAATTTTACAACTGCGCTTTTCAGGGCCAAGATTAAAAGATTCTACTTTGTATAATAGTCGTCAGATAGATAGATATTCAAGGGGACAGGACACTGCTAACATGGCTACACCTAGCCCCCACCACAACCTAACTCATAAAAGATAGTATTTAAGAATACTATTTAAGGGGATACATTGTTTGTCTCCATTTTAAAAGTCAGCAGTTTCACCTCATGAAAACCAAAACAGGTTTACTTTAGGAGAAAATGCATTACTAGCTTCCTTGGTACTTCTGCGGTATCTGATATAGTGAGGGAGAGAGCAGGTATCCTAGTACAAGTATTAAGACAAAAAAGCAATCACTTTAACAGCATAGATTTATTTACATCTTGAAATCTTAACTTGCAAAATCACTTCCACAGTTTTAGAAAGTAAAAGCAGCTGGTTATCTTCAACTTCAGAACTGCAGCTGTTTGTATCTCATTAAAAAGTATATGTTACAAATATTCTTTTATGAGATGATCTGATTTTGGAATAAAGACACCTGTAATATATTTTAATATCAGATGTAACTGCAGCATTCAGAGTATTGTCACATTAATTGTGAATAGTAAAACCCGTTAAAAGGAATGTGTAGAGGTAGCATATTTGCAATTTGCAGAAGATAATGGAAAGTGTACAGAACTGCCTTTAATCAATTCTTTTCTTCTGTTTTCTTATGGAAGGATTTAAAATTTTCACTTGAAGATCAAAAACAAAAGAACTTACAGTTAACTAAACTTTTGGAGCAAGAGAAACAGCTGTCAACTGATCTGCAACAGAAAATTGAATCCCAAGAAGCACTCAGTGCTGCCCAGCTGTCACGTGAACGAGGCCGTAATTCTGAGTTGCAGGTGCTTCTTGAATCAGAGAAGGTTCGAGCTCTTGAAATAAGCAGTGCCCTAGAAAGGGAAAAAGAGCTATGTGCTCAGCTTCAAAGTGCTGAAGATAAGGGGCAAGCGGGAACACCTAATCCATCTGAGGAATTACTTAAAGAGCTACAGAAACAAATGGATGAAAAGCATGACCGTATAGTGGAGTTAGTAAGTGAGATGGAGAAGTATAAACTGGAATCTGTGCAAGTGAGACAGCAAATGGAAAAAGAAAGGCAGATCCAGAGGAAAGCATTACAAGCAGAACAAGATGCTAACATAATAGCACAGAAGAAACTCCATGAACTGGAGTCCAAAGTAGAAGACCTTCAGTGGCAACTTGGAGAAAAGAAGCAAGAAGTTCATAAATTAGGGAATGAAACAAAGAAGTTGCAGGAAATAATCCAAGAACTGCAGAAAAAAGAGCAGGAGAATGAAGGAAGAAAGGAAGCTGAAAGGACACCAAGCCACAATCCAAATGAGGTACAGTAGGACTGAGAGCAATGTGTAATACTGAAGTGTGCAGTTTAGCTTTTAATTCTTTTGTTCAGTTAGCATTGTGTGTCACTGTGCCTTTACTCAATCTACAAAATAGCCTGCAGATTACAAAATACGGGCACCAGAGAAAGGGAAAGGGAAAGCATTCCAGTTTTGCTACCTAAAACTATTCACACACATCCTCTGAGAGTGAAGTTGTAGAGGTGTGTAAGGAGGAGCGTGAGCAGGAGAAATGCATCTGAATGTATACATACACTTTGTGTCTCAGTATAGGAGAAGAATATTGCCTGCACCCAGTCACAGGAACGAGCTATTCCTACTCAGGAATGCTCCAGGTCAGTGCTCTTAATCTTTAGTTCACAAACCACAAGTGGTCTCTGAAACACTTAAAAGTGATCTCCCAACAACTTCAATAATTAAATGAGTAAGTAATCAAACAAGCATATGCATGAATATGTATAGAGGTAAAAAATTAATTGAAGAATTTAACCTAATTTTTAGATGAATGAAAGTTGGAACCACTGTTGCCTGTAAATTTTTCTCTCTCATAAAAGGTTTGGAAAGTTTTAAAATTATTTTAAAATTACTTTGAAAACGCTTTAGAAACTTCCCTGTGAGAGATAAGTGTTGCTGGGTGAGTGATTTGTGGATAGTCCCAGAGAGGGTTGACGGGAGACTTGCCTCTCTGCTGACCATGTTTTTGCCCATCATGCCATGCTTTTTGGCAGCTGTCTGTCTGTGGAGCCATGAAGAGAATTTTTCTCTTCATCTAATTTGGCAACTGGTTTTAATCTTCTGAAGCATTGGAAACTACCCATAGCTAGAGGCAGGATGTTGAATGTATTGATAACTGTGATAGCATCAGCGTTCCTGCCACGCTCAGTTTGGGCACCTTGCTCTTCTGCTCAGAGGCAACTGCCAGCGCTGCAGTCAACGAAGAGTCTTTCCTTGGATCAGGTTGGCAGTGGCTGTTGGGGCGTTTTCCCCTCCTTGGCAGCAGACAGTACGATCTGCTTTCCAGGATCTGCCTGGAGTTTCAAATAATGAATCTCCTGCTGCTTTCTGTGACATTTGCAACACCCCGCTTTTTTTTTAATTGGTACCACACTGTGGTCAAATATCCAAAGGCACAGCCGTAGACTCAGGTTTCCTTGGGAGGGCTAGCAGTTCTTCCGTGGCCAGTGTCGGGGGGTGTCAGTGAGGGTGAGGAGCACATACTCAGTGCATTGGTTCACTTGTGGCAGCGTCAGTGGTATGGTTGCCTGTGACTGTGGACTGACCTCCATGACCATGGTGGGCTTTTCCAGTCCCATTCCTCTGACTATGAATTGGTCACCGAAACACATGGACACAGTTGCCCAAATTCCATGCACAACTGGTAAAGGAGCTGCTGGCGGAAGAAACAGAAAGGCTTGGTGGCTTCCTGCTGGCTGAGTTTGTTGAATGGATTCATACTGTAGCTGTATGATTGCTAGATCTTAGTCAAGAGAGGCATCACACTATACCATTCACAAATAATAGTTTAGTGGTACACTACAACAGTAGTGTAGTCACACTAAACTCCCTTCTGTGTCAGAACTGTTTGTTCTTCATTTTCTGGGTGTGTTTCAGAATCAAATGTTTCCATTTTTAAGCACTGGACCACATGCATTCTATATGTATATAAAAATACATATTTATGTACAGACTACCTGGGATACACCCAACGACAGAACAAGAAATTGGGTTCTCCAGCAAAAAATTGAAGGAGCCGAGACAAATGAATCAACCTACCCCACGCTGACGGGAGGAGGAGATCTCTCTGCTGCTACTGAAATTCTGGAAAATGTCAGACAAAAGCTGCAAAACGCATCTCCAAAGCTGAAGCAGTTGGCTCGGAAAGCTGCTAGCAGGTTAGACCAGTCTTCAGCTACTTGGTTTTGTTAATAGCAACTAGCAAGCTAAATATTGGGTTTTAATCATAATTCACAGGCTGCAGGCCTAACTGATTTTGGGGTTGTTCTGGTTTTATAGTATATGCCATTACTTGAGATATACTGATGTAAGACAGGATCACAGAGTATCCAAGTGCTGCTCTAAATCTTACGTGTTTAATATGGTCCTTTATAAGTTACAGCAAAATTATCTTTTTATTCTCTGAAAAGTGATAAGGTTTATTTGGGTATGGTCCAGGTAGATAATTTTAAAACAATTTAGTAATGAAATAATGCACTGTGTAAGGGGATGAATATAGGGATTATTGCTATGGCTCATCTCCCTTGCTTCCCCCAGAAAAAAACCAATATTTTATGGTCAAGTGAAACTGATCTTGATTCTTACTTTCTCAGGTTACTATCTCCTTAAGAAAAAAAAAATGACATGGTACCAGGTCTATGGGAGGTTTGAATCTGTTTTTATTTTGCTGTGATGGTGATTTAATATTAAACATTCATTCTGAAACATTTGGGCAAAGCAGAATGTATTATATCTTGAAAATACCCTAAGATTTTGCTCACACAGATTCAACAGATTTGTGGGAAGCAGAACCACGTTTTTAAATGTGCTTCATGTAGAACATCCTTTTCTCAAAACTACTGGAAACCATTCTATACAAATTCTTTATAAAATTGAGCCAATTTCATTTAGAGTCACTGAGCAGTCTTGAAAATGTTGCCATGTCTCCAGTAACTATGCTGAAGTGACTTGCTAAAGTCCCAGTGCGTATGGATTGATGGAAAGTCCTGTCAGGCTGGCTCGTGGGGTCAGACTATATCTGCTGTTGAACTGTCACTTTTGTTTCAGATTGCAGTTTGAAACAGCAGATGATCAAGACTTCATTGCAATACAAAATGCTATTGAAGAGGTTATTTCAGAGCTGCAAAAACTGCCTGGATTGTCCTATCTGGAAGAGGTGAGAGCGCAATGTTGTAACTTTGGTGGGAGAGTTTGGATGATTAGCTGTGAGCGGAAACCAGCAAGGAGTTGTTAAGTCTGTACTTATCCAGGTCTGTACTTTGTAGAGGGTTAGTGAGTGTGCCGATTTGGAGTTGGTGAAGTGTAAAAACCCCTTTCCTTTTATTTTTTCAATTTTAATTACCTGAAAAGTGAATTTTCAACTTTCAAATTAAAACTTTTGCAGTTTAATTATCAATTTTTTAATCTCATGGCTTTTTCTTTAAGAAAAGATGTTTTCCTTTAGCACTATTTCTGTAACTGAGGAAACTTTGCTCAGTACTTCCTGGTATTAAAATCCACGTTTAATATTTACTCTATTGTGTTGATACAACACATTTTCTTAAACTGCCCTGTATTTACCAAAGGAAAGGCAGTTGAAGATTGAGTAGTGTGCACCTGTGTAAAAAACGAAATTAGGTAGTCTGTTGCAAAGACTTCAGCAATATTTGATTTTAACTGAGCTCGGTTAGGTCCTTAGCTGCATTTTAAGCAAGTGTTTTCAACATGACTTGAGAAAAGCTTTGGGGCTTTTCTTTTCCTCTAAGTTAGATAAATCTAAACATAGTAGAAAAGCTTTGCAAATTGTTTAGCTAGTATAATTGAGCTTGCGTGAAAATATTCTGCTGTGATATACATAAGGATACATAAGGATAAGCGTAGAAGAGAAAGTCACATTAATCTATAGTTTACATGTACACTTATGTTTTATTTATATGTTATTATGAAGTTATTGTCATTATCTAGATAAGTTTTTCACTGTAAGCCAGTTATTTTCAAGTTGGCAACTTGGATCTAATACAAGTTGTGTTTGGTTTTCTTTCTTCCTTCTAGCTGAAGCTGGTGCTACCACCAGGGACTCCCTCTAGCTCATTGACTGAGAGGCTGCTGAGACAAAATGCTGAGCTGACAGGCTTTGTCAGCAGACTGAGTGAAGAAAAGAATAATTTGAGGAATGCTGTTATGAAACTGGAGGAAGAACTGAGAAGATACCAGCACAGACAACCTTCTGGAGACTACGTATGTCTTTAGTGGTGCTGATATAATGATGTGTATATATAGACGTAAAAGCATCATTCTTTGTCCTAGTCACCGAAGTGGGAGTGATCAAGCTGTCTGTCTTTCTTGGCTTCCCTCTGCAGAGTAAATGGGTGTGAGTTATTCATGTCCTGTGGTCAATATATCTCAACTCACTCTGTTTACTGTAAACTTTGTGATTTTACCCAGCTTCTTTTTGTTAACTGCTCTTTTCTTCTAAATTCCATGTGCTTCTCTTTTTGATCTGTATCTCATCACCATGATGAGTAGCAAATAGGTCCAGATAGCTTCAAGATCATGAAGCTAGTATGATCCAATGAGGGGGATTTTTTCTGGAGAAGCTATATATTTCTAGGACATTGATCCAGCTCCTAAACTCACTGCTTTCTGAGGTGTTAGGATGCAAGGGTGACCTCAAAGCCAGTCACTGGGTAGTTTTTCTCTCATTAATTTTATGAGCCCTCTGCCAAACCAATGACTAGAATGACACAGCTCAAGCTTTTCCAAACTGTGTAGTTCAAATTCAGTTTCTTTCGTCTTCAGTCTTCTAGACACTCGTCAGATGTCGGAGTTAATATCGATACTCTTGTTGCCTCTGAGAAGGAAATTTGGAACAGAGAAAAGCTGTCACTGCAGAAATCTTTGAAGCAAGCCGATGCAGAGCTCTCCAAGCTGAAAGCAGAGCTCAGGAGCGAAGCTTTCCTCAGAGAACTGGGATCAGATTCTGAAAACGCTGTTTTAAGGGTAGGAAGACTTTTTTGCCCGCATACTAACCACAGGTGCTTTTTTCATTTTGATTTGGGCCTATTTTTCATTGTGTTCAGTCTGATTATTCTAAGTAAACAGATACTAATTCAGTTTTAAAATGTTCATCCTCAGATACCTGACTCAGTTTTTCTCCCCAAGAATGATACATAAGCACCTATGTTGTCCTGTTGTGTGTGCTCTATTCCTTGCTGCTCAGGTGATAGCCAAATTATGAAGCTACATTCAACAAGTGTGAGCAGTAGTGCAGTCTTCTCCACGATAGCAAGGAATGAATAATCACAGACATGCTGTAGGATTAATGATGTCAGAAGTCTTAGAACTGTAACGATTCTTGGAGCTTATGGGGCCTTTTTTTTTTCTTGTTGTAGAGAATTTATGGCAAATACCTACGAGCAGAGAGCTTTCGGAAAGCTCTCATATATCAGAAAAAATATTTGCTGCTGTTACTAGGCGGATTCCAGGAGTGTGAAGAAGCCACGCTGGCCCTCATTGCACGAATGGGTGGACAGCCTTCCTACACAGACCTCGAAATCATCACACATCATTCAAAGGGTTTTACAAGATTTCGCTCTGCAGTCAGAGTGTCCATCGCAATCTCAAGGTAAACTGGAGGAAGTTAGATTTCGAACAGATATGACTGTGCAGTTTAATGTGTACTTTTCTAGCTCTCTAAGTGGAATCTAGAACTTCCTCACGTCCCATCCTGTTTAAATTGTACATTTTTGGTAGTTATGAATGTAGTAGATACGGTGTAGGGTGACAAGTTGAGCAGAGTGTAGGTAAAATCTGTAATAGGAATAAGCAGTCTGATTGTAGTTGAAAATGGCTCTGTATTTGGTAATCAATCAAAGATGGGGTATATTGGATAAAGTTATAATATTAGAAAAAAAATTACTAGCAATTCTAGGTTATGCACTTAGTTACAAAGGTATTTTCTGCAACTGAATTTCCTTTAAAGGTTAAATTCTTACATGTAAGTATAATACAGATTTATGAACTAATTTTATCCATCTGGGTAGTCCTTTGAATTCACAAGACTTTAGGTCTCAGACTGAGGATGAATAGGAATAGGTGAGGAAGAAAAGTGAAGGTTATTACTGCATAGTACTGCCATGTGACTAGCAAGCCTTCTTCACAAAGGTTTGAACCCCCAAGCACTTCTGCTTGCGATTGATCTGAGCCTTGCTTGTAGTATAAATTCAAGGAACTATTCATATACCTGTTGTAAGTGAGGCTTTTACTCATAGTGCTCTGCGGTTACAATTTCGGGCATGCGACAGGGCAAAAAGTCTATTTAGTATGATTTTAAAATGCCCATGCCCTGTGACTTAGGTGCTTGAGCCATTTGCTGTCCACTTGGACTTATGCAGCACCTCTGGAATCACTGGAACTGCAGAGGGGAAGCTGAAAGCAGATTTGGACAAGAGATGTTTTTCTTAGGGATGCGTATAAGGATGTTTTCTACTTGATGTTCAGGTTTTAGGTGCCCATCCATTAATTTTGCTCGGTATTCAAGAAATTCTTATGCCCTCTAGAATACAGCAGATTATTTTTAGCAGACTATTTCATTTATGCTGAAGTATTTTTTTTTTTTTTATTTGAAATGCAGAATGAAGTTCCTGGTTCGTCGATGGCACAGAGTTACGGGTTCTGGTATACTAAGTATCAATAGGGATGTCTTTAGCCAGAACACAGGTAAATCATAGTCCAGTAATGACTGAAAAAATGGTATTCACAAGTCACATCAAGGCTTAATGGAGATGGTTTTTAATTTGTATTTTCCTCATGTGGAATGAACGGGGTGCTGTTCCCCCTTCCTTTTGCTATAATTGCTTGGATTAACCTATTTCTCAGGTTTCTGAGAGTTTCCATGCTCAGCACAGACACTAATCTACTTGCTTTCTCTTCAATCTTGTTTTGCTCCATTGTGGGTGGGATTTAAAAAAATACGGCAACTTTCCCTATGGAGTGTGCTTGTAAAAACAATTTTAGCGTCATTGGGTTTCTCTTAAGAGATCTGCACCCCCAGCTCTGAGAGGGGATGCTGGGGACAGGGACGGACAGAGGAATCGTAGCAACTACAGGTCCCCGACAGTGGCGACGGAGCCTATTGACCAGCCCTCCCTGGTTGGTCTTTTCCTCAGAACAAAAGCCTGTCATTCTTTTGTTATAGCTTAAAGTTTGGGAGATCTGGTTTTCTGTTTGCTTTTTGGTAGAAGCCTAAGGAGAATCAGAAGCTTTTTTATTAATTCCTGGCTATCTAAGTCTGCACTAAAACCCTGTCCCACTCAGTCTGTGAGAGTTTTCTCATTGACATCAGTGAGGCCAGGATTTCACCTCTGGTTTTCTCTGAAGCGGTCTGAAAGCGGTCTACATTTGTTAAACACCATTTTCGTGATGTGCAAACAGAAAACTCGCATTTGAGATTCCCAGTAAAGTGCAAAAGTTTTTTGTTTCCAAGACATTGCTTTTCATATTTCTAGGTAATGAATTACGGCCTGATTCATTCTCTGGTGGCATGGATCTTTATGGAGAACAAAGGCATTCCTACAGATCCAGGTCAGACATGGAGTCTCCTAGATGTCCTATAAACTTTTAACATAAGTACATTTTATTTTAGATTATTATTCCCTGTCAGAACACTGTTTAACTGAATGAATGCATCAGTGCTTACTTCTATGGTTTGCAATCTTCAGTGCCGTAAGATTTTTTACTTTTTTTGCAAGGATACATAACAAATTACATCTCAGGCCTTCAGCGTGCGTTTACTCATCAAGGCCAAAGCTTGCAGACTTCTGCTGTCTGATTTATGTCGTGTGCTTGGAACTGGTGGTAGATGACCGGATGGAGCTACGGTTACCTACCTCTGTAGAGTCTAGGCTTTGTGGCTGAGCAAACCTCTGCTGCCTGTCCACCTCTCTGGTTGGCAGCAGGGTGTGGTGTGGGGAGGAGCTGCCTCAGGTGCCCTCAGCCAAAGGGAGGGAAGAGCAAAGCAGGGCCGCTCGCTGTGGCTGGGGAGGGTCATCTGGTTACTGTGGCTGGGAGGAATTACCGTGGCCGCGTGGCCAGAGCGTGGGTGGAAGCTGCTTGGTAGCTCTGCTGCTTGTTCTTGATTAAACCCTTTTGGGTGGCTGTACTAAGCTGTGATACCAGAGGTATCAGTGAATCAGATGCCAGGGAAACCAGGTATTTTTCACCAAAGGCAAGGTTTTTAGGAGTGCCATCGGCCTTTGATAGCTTCATACAGAGTTGTGGGCTCTGAGCTTTACTGAATATCAGATTCTTGCCAGTTTGGATCTTTATTTTTATATAAACCACCTCAACATTTGTAATCTTAGTTTGTGGCAACCATAACAGTTTACATGGAAAAAATGTTTAATCTATTTTAGCCACTTTTGACTTACTTATAGAGAGTAATGAAGAGAGACAGAATCCTGCAGAGATGGCTGTGTCCTTGTTCACACAAGCTTCTTAATAGAAAAGCAAACTTGAATCTACCACAGCTTCTGCTGCAGTCTCAGTAGGAATTTGCTGGTCAGTCTTTGTCCCAAAGAAATGCAGCAACAAATCAGGTGCAGTAGAAAGAAAAGGCAACTGGGAAAAGCGGTTTCTCTGGGGGAGGGAGTATGATGGCTTGGGCAATAAATGGCAGGGAGGTTAAATGGGTATGATGTGCTGGCTACCACAAGGGTAAGTTAAGGGACATGCAGTCAGTAAGGTATCCCTGCTTACAGTATTTTGCTGTGTCTGCTGATACTTTTGTTTTATTTGAAATTTTGCTTTTTAAAAATGTCTGTGTTGTTCTGCCCCTAGGTTCCACGGTATGCATGCTGATTTAAACCCAGTCTCTTTCGCCTGTTCTCAACTACAGAACTATGATCCTGAAAGAGCTTTAACAGATTACATCAATCGGCTGGAGGCACTACAAAGGCGACTCGGCAGTGTGCAGTCAGGTGAGGGCTCAGGCAGTCTTCCCCGTGACTCCTGGGTAGCACAAGGCATGGTTCCAAGTTAGAAAGCGTGTGCTGGTTCTCTGAGATACGTAACAAACATCTTTGATTTTAGGCATTTCCAGCCTTAAGCAAGAGGCTATTCTGAGCTGTAGCAAAAAGCTCATTAAAAAGAAAATTGTAAAATTCTTTTCAGGGAGACATACAAGTGTGCTTTAATTACAGATTTTGAGTTTATTGGTAACACTTCAGCTTTCCTTGATGGCTAATAAATGTGCAGCAAGGATTCAGTTGGCATCTTATTAAGATTTTAAGCTAGATGGAGAAAAACGTACCCAAAAGACTGGGGTGTGGGAGTACAAGGGGAATTTCTTCTCCTACCACTTTGCTTACAGAAGTTACAGCCTTTTTGTCCCATAGATGATGGTAGTTTTTGTGCTGTAAAACAAACGCATCAAGAAAATTGTCAGACCAACGGAACTTAATTTATCAAACTTGATGTAGGGATCATTTTTGCAGTTACTGTATTAAAGTCTTACTTCAGCATAAAATCCATCATTTGAGGAAGTTTTGTCCTTAAAGATTTCCCATGTAAAATCTTTCATGCTTATTCAGCTGGGTAACACGTCATTGATGAATTCTCATCTACTTATTCCAAGTAATCTTGATGAAAATCTTTCTCCATCTTACAGGTTCGACTTCATACACTCAGTTGCATGCAGGTATGAGAAGATAATAACACCCTTTCAACATCTCCATCACTGGCAGTGATGTTAATGGATTGCCTTCTGTAAATCTGTGCTCTTTCTGTGCTTTTGTATAATGTGTATATTGTGGGACCAATATGAACACAGCTATACAACTGTATATGGTTCCATCCTGGCACACCCACGCAAACTGGGATTTATGTATATAGGCACTTTGTGTTCATGAACAAAAAACAAAAACAAAACAAAACAAAACAAAACAAAAAAAAAAAAAAAAAAAAAAACCACCATTAAATTACATGTATATTTGTGGAATGCTAATTTAAATGATTAACTTATGAAGTGTGTATTTATCAAAAGGGTACAAAGATGAAACTTGTGTATTAATGAAATTGAGCTACATTCAGCGAAGTTTACTTGCACTTTTTCTGGCAAGGCTACTGAAGTTACATGACTCGTAATATTTGCTACTGGCAGTGCAGACAGAGTATCACTTGTAGAGACCTATTTTTGTAACGGTAGAAGTTTTGAATTTTATGGGTATTTTGTCAAAGTACTGAAATAAAGACTTCATGCTTTTACCTGTGTTCAAGAACCACTCCCTTATTCACAATGAAAAGGTTGCTCCTACCTGTGCTCCTCCTACTCGTGGTGGCTGCAGCTTTACTTTTTAGATCCCAAAATGCTGCTACTAATGAGAAGAGCAGACAGGCACAAGCTTGGTTTCTGAAGACCCTGGTCACCTGTGACAGGGCTGGAAGATACTGCACTTCCTCAGTTGCTGTGGCTGATACAAACACCAGGTTTTATAACAGTTACACCCGAGTTTAGAACAGGAAAGACAGGGCAAAGCCCTTGCTACAGTAAGCACTGATGAAGGGGGGAGCTCTTTGCATGACTGACTTCATACTGACAAGAAAGAAAGAAAGGAGTTTATTACGAATTTACTTAAAAAAATCTTTTCAGAATTGACAGGGTTGACAACAGAAAACTCCCACAAGCGGTTTGTTTATAAATTTAATTCAAAGTTCCTGTGAGCCAGAGCTCATTACCATTTATCATCACCACTCTTGAACCAAACAGTTTAACAATCCTGCACGAGCCAGTACAAAGGGGGACAACATTCAGCTATTTCACTTAATTTGTGACCATTTTATACACAAACATGTTATCTACAAAATTCATGTTGTTTGTATCATCACATTGTTACTTCCACACTTACATCAAGCTTCCAGAGATCACTACTTTCAAGGTTTTTTTAGAAAATTATTTGTTGCTTTCTGAACCTAAGCATTTTACAACTGCTTCAAGTTAGACATTCAAATTGTTTATTCTCAGAAAAGACTTCATGAACATCATGTAGTCTGCCTACTACTCAGCTTACAGTAACCTTTTTTTAAAGTAAGTATGTGAGTACTTCCAAGAATCAGCCAAGACCAGACCTAGTTCGCTTGGAACAGAATCACAAATATCAAAGGCAGGGCACCACCAAGTACATTCCCCCTCGCTGCCTGTTCCCTGACGGATTTACTGTCATTGGATACAGGGGTAAGGTATGCAGTCTCACCCCTTGTTCTCTGGAGAAAAGTAATCTTCACTTATTTTTCAAAAGCAAAGAGTTCCATTTATAGAAATTACTTATTTCTCCACCTTAAAGAGCTGGCATGCACCTTAAAAATGTTACACCAATAGAAAAGACTTTTTCTTTAAAAATGCAATGAGAAATTTGTAAAACAAGCAATTATACACAGCAGCATTAAATGGTGTGGGCAAACAAAACAGATGCAAAGACTTTGCATTCAGTAGATTATTGTTGTGCAACAGTTTCCATTTGCCACTCATTTTGTCACAATTTTATTCAAAAGTCTGTTAGTTTACACAACTTAAATAAGTAGGGTTTTAGCTCCAGAATTTACAGTGACCTCCTCTTATATTTGATAACAGGGTTAGTAGGTGTGTGTATCATTGTTGTATAATTTATAGTCGGAAAGTAGTCATTGATGAGATCAAATTCATACAAACGAAGCAAAGTAGACCAAATAGTCTTAATCTGAACATAAGCAAAGTTTTCTCCAATGCAGCGATGACGGCCTAGAAGAAAAGCCATAAACAGCAGTTAGAATACTTAGTTATTAATCACCTTTGACAATAAGTTAGCTTTAAAAATTTTATGTGGACCATAATTGCTTCTTTCCTTTCTAAACAACATGAATGTAACTCCACCAAAGGCTTGTTTTTATAAGCTGTCACTGCATAAAACAGACCAAGTAATTTGGATGATATTGTGTTGTTCTGTCCTCACCAGAAAGCGTTAATTTATATATCACCAAAGAAGCGTTTGCAACACTGAGAAAAGGTATCAACTATAACCGTAGTGTGGTGATATCTGCAAACTGTTTTGGCAGTTATGACTCTCTGCAGATTTTTGCTCTGCCTTACACTGACTTCGTATTACCAGGTTTTTACCTTGACTTAAAAAGACTTGAGTCAAATATCACTATTTGATAGTGAAATATACCTAAAGATTTGGTTTGATTGCTACTCTGAATGATATACAGCTACTACTAATGCAAAACTATCAACTTCATTCTTTTAACAGCACTTTCACAGTATAAAAACGTTCAGGCAGCAATAGAAAGAAAAAAACGTATCCTCAGATGCTACAGCATGGGGAGGTGCTGTCCGAGAAGACCAGTATGAGCTCCTTCAGTACACAATCCCTCAGGCAGGCACTGCCTTTCCTGACTCACCAGCGCCAAATGGAACGTAGGCAAATTTCTCTCCAGCTGCTGGGTTATCTTGGAGATACCGGTCAGGCTTGAAGTCTAGAGCATCTTTCCAGGAGTCCCTGAGTCTGTGGTTAACAGTGGGAGACACACAGACCTGATGGCCGGGGGGAATATTATATCCAGCAACAGTCTACAAGACAAGAGATGAGACCCCACACATCACAAAATTTCTCCATTTTTCTTTTTAAAGAGTTACCTGAAGTGCTGTATCATGAGGCTTGGATTTCAAGAGACTTTGGCTAAGCTCATTTGAAATTAATGCAGCCTAATACTTTGTTTTAATTGTATAGGGCACAGTGCTCAAGCAGTTGCAGGAACCTTTCTGCTGCTTTAACAAGGCTGGCAATTCTACAGAAAGAATTTTTTAAAAATTAATGAACTTAAAATTTGTTGAAAGCATTTGTCATGGGAAGGACATTCTTTTAAAAAATTATTTGACTATCTTATTTGTACAAACAGCAAATTTTCTTTCAGATTTACTTAGCTTGTATTGTATTAAGTGCAAGCAAAATTCTTCCAAGATAGCTATTAAAAATGCCTGGCAAACAAACAAACAAACATCTTTAAATGGTAGCACCAAACTAAGAACTCAAGTGAGACTGATAGCTAAAAGATAGGTTCAGTTTTGCAAGTGGCTGTTACTAGGTCCCCTCAGAGTCTTCCCTTCTCCAGGCTCAACAAACCCTGTTCCCTCAGCCTCTCCTCGCAGGACAAGTGCTGCAACCCCATACCATCTTGGTGGCCCTCTGCTTGCTTCACTTCATCAACATCTTGATTGCTGGTGGCCAGAGGGGTCCAAAACTGGACACAAATAATTCCAGATGAAGGTAACTATCCAGCTGAAGGTATTAATTGCTTTCCTCAATCAACACCAGCTACACTCCCACTGATACGACCCAGGATGCCATCAGCTTTCATCCCTGCCAGCAAACACTGCTCACTCGTGTTTTTCCTTCTGCCATCTGGGACACCCCTGCACCCAGCCTCTTCCAGCCCTGTTCTCCTGAAGTTAGCTCCAACACATGTACTCACCTGGGGAGTTTTGGCCATTCTCATCATGGTCATTATAGGAGGTCTAAGTCTTAAAGTTTCTTTAAGACAGCGATCCAGCAAACTGAGATCCTTGAGCTGAAAATATAGGGAAAATGATATATCAAAATATAGCCAAGTTTATTCAACACAAACAAAATGGTATTTTATACTATTTAAAAACAAATTTAAAAAAAATCAAAGAGTAAGCAGCTCATATTTACATGTACTTCATTAGCTACCCTGATAATTTTTTTTTTCATTTGATTCAATTAAGAAGGAAAAAATCTCTGACCAGTGCTATTAATTACAACTAGTTTCTTACTAATCTGTCTCACGAGTGTTTCCTGATGCCTCATTAAAAAACAAGGTCAAACTGTACCCCTTTCCTCAGTGGGAATATGAGGAACTTCCTCCTCTATCTACAGAACTATCATTTCTTAAATAGAAATTGTAGGAACTGTAATTTCCTTAATCAACACTGATTAAAAAAACAGTAGCAAGCTGAAAATTTACTTGGAGAGGAGGAGATGGAGGAGATACACTGGCAATCTTATCATAGTGTGACTGTGCCAGATTATTATTCTAACGCAAAGCATATGACTATATTTCATGCTTGCTTGTTTGTGGTTTGTTTGTTTGGGGTTTAAGTATAAAAGTATAAAAATACCCAGCTGGAATAACGTAACATACAAACCTGGTCATAAGTTAATGGTGGCAAGTCATCCCCACAAACTGCTTTTTGTTCTGCATAGCACTGGTCCTGTATTGACTTGTCTCTGGCTATGAAGAAGCCAAGCCAGGCACTGGTGGTGGAGGACGTGTGCTGCCCCGCTAGGAGCAACCCGATAAGCATTCCAGCAATTTCATCATCTGTCAGTGGACGGCCATCCCTAGGTTGAAGGGTGTTACGTTAGAACTTCATTTGATCAGGTTTCCAGCTACAGTAGTATTTACAAATTTTTCTAATGTACTTCTTTCTCCTTCTTCACTTTTGTTGCCTATTCTAAATGGAGCAGCAGAAGATCTAGGGGTAGGGAGAAGGGAGAACACAGGGAGAGAGACTCTCTAGGAGCCTTAAAGAAAATCATTACTGAACAGCCAGCAAAGAGAAAGGGAGCGACCTCGTGACCACTGATGAAAATCTCAGAAGTCTAAATAACCCTTTCCAATTAAAGTTTTTAAGCTGTTTTTAAGAATACAGCTAGGACCAATTGCTGGCAACAAAACCAATTCAGAACGTGAGGGACTATTATTTTTTGGTAGACAGTTTTAACTGAAGAGCTCAAAGCTAAAGTAAAACATCTATAAATGACAACCCTTCAAACCCTTTGCTTACTTGTATGAAGCATCAAGTAGAGTTTGGAGCATGTCATCTTCCTTTTCTTCAGACTTCCGACGCTTCTGGATAACCTTGTAGAAAATATTCTTTATTTCTTTGTGTGCTCGATCTCGACGTCTGCGATTCAAAACACTTCCATTAGCAACTTTATACAAAGTAACACATTAAATGCTTATGAGTATTTATTGGGACGTCTAGAATAGCTTACAAACAAGAAACTGGGGACACGGAGGGGAATCCAAAACCACAAAGACGTTTAGATAAAATGCTTAAGTTGCTTCATCTGTTATTTCTGGTACCTGAAGCTCGGCAGAGGTAGCCAACCTGGCAGAAGCCAGGCAGCATGAGTAAAACCCCCATCCAAATCAGCATACAGCTGAGCCACGTTCTCATTCAGTAAGCTTCGTATTTCTTTCCCATGTAAGCAATGACTTGCTGTCAAAATGATAAGTTCTGAAAGGGCTTCAAACAGGTCTGAGGAAAGATTTGAAAAATGTTACTGAAGATGCATTTCAGGTGAGATGTTGTTTTACAGGTTATTCTTTAGTTTTATTTTGTAGAACAGAAAAATAAGTAACTGGACACATTAATAATTTTAAATAGAGTTTTAGATTGTTTTACTAGGAAAAGAAGCATCTAATTTTAAATTTCTGTGTGTCTATCAGGTCTCTCTTCAAACAACTTTTTAATTAGATTGCTGATTTCAACAACTTTTTCCTAAGGTATTTCTTTCTAGAAATTTTTCTAGGAGAGCTAGTAACCCTTCCAAAGTAAGTCACACAGCAGAAGCTCAATTCTTAATATAAAAGAAGTCATACAAACACTTAACCTTGAAATCCAAATCCATGGGAAACCAGTTAGTTTTGCTGCTCACTGAATTGGTTTTATATAATAATATTTATACATGTAAATATAAAATTGTATATTATCATATTATTACCTACACTATATATAATAAAAATTATATACTTACAAAATAAATAATAATAAAAATATATAAGTACTATATAACTATTATATATTTAAATATAAACATATAAGTTTAAATAAATAATATTTCTGACACTGTTATGCCACTGTGGGCTTGCAACAATGGTGATGGGTGCTATCTAGCAGGCTAGTTGGGAAAGACAGGTGGGAAATAAAAGAATTCCACTTAGATCACTAACCTAACCATATCAGCTTCAAGGATGCAGTTTTTCAGCATAGAAGATCCCTGAGCTAAGATCTCTGACATAGGCTCTGGGAAGTCAGAGCAGTATCTTCTCCTAGAGACTAAGAAGTGGTTACACTGAGCTGACTCGTATCATGCAAAGCGAGCACGATTCAGCCAGGCAACAGGTACACTCTCTATGAGCTGACTAAGAAAGCAAAAGTAAGATAGTCCTTCACTCCTTTCAATGATCTTCTGAGCAGCTTTATTCTCCAATAGCCTTAAATTTGATTAAACAAACTCTGTATTTTGCACGTTTCTTCTGATGTTCAGTACAGTTTTACCTATGTCATTTTCAATTTCTTTAATATTGCAGTAAATCATTTACAAAAACAAACTGCATTGGCATTAATTCCTTCACAGAAAATTGGAGGAAAAATGCATCTGATCTGGCTTACTTTTTTCTCCACTTTCTCCCCATGCTTTGAAATACTCCTTTGTTTCTTCTTCAATCACAGATACATGCTGTTTAAACTGGGCAATGTTTAGCCCAGTTTTGAGCATCTTCTTCTGTTCCAAAAATACCTAGAGGAACGAAGGCAGAAAAAGCAATCAGTACAAGGATCATCATATTAATGTAATTAACAACTTATTATCATTTGTACTATAAGAACATACAGAAGTAAAAAGAGATCATGATTAGGACTGCAGGGTACAACAGATACTCAAATTTAAATAGTAGATATATTCTGTTTTTCACCTTGTTTTTCAAGCAAGAGTTTAGTAACATCCAAGTAAAACACTAGCTCAAGGGAGCTACAGTTCTCTCTTTTGTAGTACCAAAACAAAAAATAATTTTAGTATCTTTGTTAAACTTTATCGCTGAAGATACAAGAAGCATTCAAGATTGAATCCAGACTTTGCAAGGACAGGTCTGATTACATTTGTGATTATGTATCTAAAGGGCGTTCTGTATTTCAATCTGCTGATATCACTGCCCAGGAAGTCAGACACATAAGCAGAAAGCAAACTGCTTCCTAGGAAAATGGTGAGCTTCACGTCCTTCTCACCTCTTCCTCTTTTTCTTTGTATAGACTCATAGCTAACAAACCTACTTGTAAAAAGCCCGTTATTAGATGGGAACCATTCAATGGATTGACAGAACATCTACTCAGAAAATTATTCAATGAATTTTAAGCCCTAATTATGAATTAGGGCATGTGCCCTATAGATCTGCACTATACCATGAGCAACAAACCAAAAATTGTCTTCCCACCAAGGGCTCTGCACGCACTATAAAGTTATTCACAAAACAAAAGGCATAAGAAGAAAGGTTACTTCCTAGAAACTTCTGTTCTCAGAATGCAGTGGGGACTCCAGCAGTCTATCAGAGGGTACACGTGCCACAAAGCAGAGAGACAAGCACGTTTTCCCTTGCAACATGCTACCCCATCTCCATCTCCAGCTTGATGGAGACAGGAATGGCACACAGGAGTGAACACATCCTCTGCCATTTCAGCTCCTCTCAATGCAAAGCTATCTGCAAGAGGCTTGGAGGAAGGAGACAGAGAGTGAATATGAGTTGATATATAGACTATGCATATTAACAAACAATTACCAGAATTACTGGTAAATAAGTAACTTCTTCCTTTTGAAGAGTAAGGGGTGGTTCTTCTAAACACATGACTGCAAGTCACTGTCAGACTAAAGAGATAGAGACTTAGCAGCTTGAGCAGAGAGAAGGGGGTCTCAAAAGAAAGTTCTGGATGATCCATCAGTGGTAGAATGTCAATGAAAGTTTGAATGGCTCTCTAAATGCCTTCCCAGTAGATGCTATGGATGTCATCTACCTGGACTTCTCTAAGGCCTTTGCCACAGTCCCCCACAACAACCTTCTCTCTAAATTGGAGAGATACGGATTTGATGGGTGGACTGTTCAGTGGATAAGTAATTGGTTGGATGGTCGCATCCAGAGTGTAGTGGTCAACGGCTCAATGTCCAGATGGAGATCAGTGACAAGTGGTGTCCCTCAGGGGTCCATATTGGGACCAGTTCTGTCTATCTTCATCAATGACATAGACAGTGGGATCGAGTGCATCCTCAGCAAGTTTGCAGATGACACCAAGCTGAGTGGTGCGGCTGACATGCCTGAGGGGCGGGATACCATCCAGAAGGACCTGGACAAGCTCAAGAAGTGGGCCCGTGTGAACCTCAAGATGTTCAACAAGGCCAAGTGCAAGGCTCTGCACCTGGGGGGGCAATCCCTGGTATCAATAGAGGCTGGGGGATTAAGGGATTGAGAGCAGCCCTGCAGAGAAGGACTTGGGGGTAAAAGCTGGGCATGAGCCGACAATGTGTGCTCACAGCCCAGAAAGCCAACCGTATCCTGGGCTGCATCAAAAGAAGGGTGGCCAGCAGGTCGAGGGAAGTGATTCTGCCCCTCTACTCTGCTCCGGTGAGACCCCACCTGGAGCACTGCGTCCAGCTCTGGAGTCCTCAGCACAGGAAAGACATGGACCTGTTAGATCAGGTCCAGAGGAGGGCCACAAAAATGATCCGAGGGATGGAACACCTCTCCTATGAAGAAAGGCTGAGAGAGTTGGGGTTGTTCAGCCTGGAGAAGAGAAGGCTCCAGGGACACCTTATTGTGGCCTTTCAATACTTAAAGGGAGCTTAAAAGAAAGATGGGGACAGACTTTTTAGCAGGGCCTGTTGCGATAGGACAAGGGGTAATGGTTTTAAACTAAAAGAGGATAGATTTAGACTAGATAGAAGGAAGAAATTTTTTACAGTGAGGGTGGTGAAACACTGGCACAGGTTGCCCAGAGAGATGGTAGATGCCTGTTTCCATCCCTGGAAACATTCAAGGTCAGGTTGGACAGGACTCTGAGCAACCTGATCTAGTTAAAGATGTCCCTGCTCATTGCAGGGGGGGTTGGACTAGATGACTTTTAAAGGTCCCTACCACCCTAAACTATTCTATGATTCTACATCTGAAATGACATCATGGTGGTAGCACTATGCAAAAAAACAGCTCACCTCTAGCAGAATGCATTCTGGCCACAACCGGACATGCTACCTCACTAGCTTCATATAGGGAAACACACAACTAGAGATAATCAGCGTATGTCAATAGCAGAGTCCCTGCATCTCCTAGCTGTGGAAAAAAGTAGCCCAGGTGATTTTCTGAGGAACCTGAATCTGCAGAGATAAAAAGGAAGAAGTCCTTCTAGTATGAAAGGTATGAATGAAGCAGACATCCACAGGCACTCAAGGCTTACTGAGTAATATGAAAAGATTAACCTCTTGACTAAAGCAGAACTCAAAACACACTCTAGGGAAAAAACTAGGGTAATTCTAGAAAAAGACCTTATTTCAGAAAAAAAGCAGTATATGGTGGACCAATGAGGTAGGCCTTAATCATCCCCATACGCCTGAAGAACATAGTTGTAAGAAATGCCCATTTCCAAGGAGCTTATAGAAAGTTCTATAAAACTCCTGAAGGATGAGATTAGGTCCCATCAAAGAACTAGCTCTTGAATGAAGACAGACACTCAAACCCATCCATGAACTGTAGAGTGTGAAAGCAGAAGTCAAAACAGCTGTAACAACAAGTGGATGAACTTTCCCAGAATTAAGAGACAAACCAGCACATTTCATTTTCAAGCAGACATCCCATGACAGTCAAAATCCAAAGAACAAGCACAACACAGTGAAAATCTGGCCAACTGAGCAGTCTATGTCTGATTGATAGGCACTTTTCTGAAACTAGTATATACCAGAGAAGAACATGAAAGATGTATTGCAGAGAATCATGCACCCTCTACACTCTAACAGCTCCAAAAGGGATCCCTGACTCCATCCTTGACTTTTTGAGGAAGACCTCCAACTGTCGGAACTGGTAGAAACAAGTCTGTTAGCATGGCCCCACTTATGGAAGAGGTCTCCTAGGACACAAGAAACGATCTCCTACTTGGTATCCAGGCTGCAGTCCTGCTGGTTTCTTTCACAAAGGGATGGGAGGAGCAATGCAAATCTGTCAAGTGCAAAAAACCCCACCACCCACACAACGAAACAATTCTCCCCCCAAACTTTGTGACACTCTCTATCCACAATTCAACACTTCCTGACAAAGCAAGAGACAACCAAGTTCTCCCTTACTTATTTACAAAGTGGCAAGTTGTTGGTAGTCAGTTGTATATGAGATTTCCAAAAGAATGGGGTAAGAACAACGTACATACTTTGTGGATCACTGCAAAATGCTGGTGTGGAGGAAAAGAGACTAGTGATTACTGCTCCTGAGCCACATAATTAAGAGGGCAACAGTCACTGCAAGCACCTTCGGTAGGGGAGAATGAACAGGCATGCTAAGGAGGAAAAGTCTTGATGGCCGCAGGAACGATTACTGGTCAAATGATTGGCATCTATATGAACAAAATTAAGCCAAAACTGAAAATCCGAAAATTAGGTACATCACAATGCTGTTTCTGCCACCAGACTACTCTCTCGTACAACAGGCTGTCAATGTCAACATACGCTGAATAGAGAGCCCCAGTGGAGCAAGTCTGTCCATGGAAAAGTTGGCTTCTGCAGTTTAAGAGTCTGTCATGACAGACACCACACACAAACGAGAAAGCAGCCAACGCTTAGCTTGGAAACAATGCCACATGACACAGCCACTGTGCTTCCAGACCCGTGCAAACTGTATTCTGCAAACGTATAAAGACTGATTTTTGTCGGAGCATGACAAACCTTGTGGTGCAAACTGTCAAATTAACACTCCTGTATCTAGATTTGGCATGGCATAAATGAGAAATTATCACTCTTAAAGCTCTCTCAGAAGGAAGACCTAACGTTGCTTGTAAGGGAAAAGTAAACTGTAGTCAGTGGCATGCTGTAAGGGAAAGAAAGAGAGACTCACTTATTACTTTTTCCTCTATGGTGGGATTAGATGGTTTCTAGAACAAAAAATAGCATCCAGACTGATAAATGGCCAGGTCGTAAATAAAGCAACCTAAACATGTTCAGTCTTGATTATCCAACTGAGACAATTTACCAACTGCATTATGCCTTGCTGCCAGAATTGCGTATGAACACACAACCCCATCATATAGAGCCAAGAGCTCAGGACTGCCTACTCAGAATTTAAATTATGCTACTTTTCTACTTGTATTTAAAATACATACCGTATTAGGGACATCATAAGCAACTCCCTTGCCAAAAACTGGTGTAGTTAACCGAGAGTATACATCCTCTGCATTCAGATCTTCATTTTTACTATTGAAGAGTAGAGCAGCAGCATCACTACCCAGTAAGTATGTGAATGTCTTGCCAACCATAGTGAAACTGAATACAGGTCCATACTAAGAGAGAAAAAAAAAAAATACCAGTTTACTTTAAACAAGAAGAACACAAATCATTAAATCCATATCTCTTTATGTACAGGCTTCCATAAATCTCTTAGACTCTTACCCTCCAAAGTGTCTAGAGACTTAATAAAGATATAAATATTTTAAACCACATTTAAATTATGTTCTCAATACACTTACTAGTGATATCTAATGTTATAACGAACACACATGATGTTGCACATTTTAAAAGCATTTAGTTTAAAAAAATGTAAACAAAAGACCAGTTACACTACAAAAACTAGCAGGCAGATTACAGCACATACAGCCTCCAGTAATCTACAAACACTGCCTCAAAAAATTCTGGATTTGGAGTTATGCATAGGTAATTAAGAGCAAATAAGATTTTAAAGTTTAAAGGTAATCTCCAGCAGATCTGCACATACTAAATTTGGCTTTCTCCAAGCTAACCAAGCTAAGATTTAAGCTTATGTTTTAGACAATGTGAAACAGATCAGTAAATCTTATTTCATTGGAATTAAGGCTCTATTGCCTTAGACCATTTCTTTTTGCCCTTTTAACATTGGAGAGGGCCTTACAATTCAACAAATTGCCTACAGAGGTGGTCAGCTACATTCCAACCTGGTCACAGATTAGTAAAGAGCGACATTAAAAGCTCCCAGTTAAGGCAAGAAATAATGTCACGAAAATGGCTTTTTAATTAACTTGTGATTCAGCTATGAGCATTACCCAAATGCACAGACGTATTTTTTTAAATCTGAATCACAAGAGATATCTCAGAAAACACTATTTCTCTAACAACAATGTACATAAAGAGATCTGAAGAAACCAGAGCCTACCCTGCACACTCCATTCCATATTCGACACGGTAAATGAGAATGAACTGTTTTCAAACAGGCTCCAGATAGAGAACTTAATAGACACAGAAAAATATTTTAGCATATGCCCAGCCAGTCATGTGAGAAAACATACCTTGTCATAAGCATTTTCCAAAAATTCAATGGGACTTTTTCCAAACGCAATTGCATGTCCAAGGAAAGGGATGCTTGATGAAATATAAGGTGGGTATTTCTGAGGAAGAAAGATAAATAAATATTTCATTTTCTTCAGAGAGTAATAAAATCATGTCCATTTACATAAAACTAACACAGAAGAGGCTTTAGACATGTTTTGTTTAAACTTTTTTGTGAAAAGGCCAACTTTGGACAACTGATTATTTTTTTAAATAGAGTAATAGTGAGCCACACTTAAAAGCAGCAGAGATTAAAATATAATGAATATGATTAAGATTCTTGCTAACCTGCCTCTGAAAGCAAAGCACAAAGATACTGCAATTGGAAGGAAGGAAGCCAGAAACAAAACGGTGTTGACTATTTGTTAAACAGTCTCCCAAAAGCATTAACCTCAGTTTAGCAACGAGTTTCATACATACGTGGGAGCCTTCTTTTAAGCTCCACTGATGAAACAGTACCGGGCACGGCCTTCGCCTCTACAACACCTAAGCACCTCTGCTTCATGCGGTACCACCCAGCTGGACGAAGGGACAAGCCAGTGCAGCATTCCTGTCAGAAACCGTCCCCTGGGGAGGTGCTGGGAACGCTCCTCGCTCGCCAGAGCCTGCTGCCGCAGCCTCGGGTTTTACCGCCCCTTGCTTTGCGCTCCCCAAGAAGGGCTGTCCAGAGGTGAGCGCACCGCTGCTCCCCCGTCCCTCCGCACCCTGAAGGGAGGCCGCCCGGCTCTCCCCTGCGGTCGCCCCGCGGTGACCACCTCGCCAGTGGGCGGGCGGCGGAGGCCTCCGGGTCCCCCGCCCCGGCCCATCGCCTCTCTCTGGCCCCTTCGCGGGCGGCCTGAGCCTCTGCGCGTCCCCCAGCGCCTACCCTCTGGTCGGACCCGACGTGGCGCCGGTAACCCAGCTGGAACAGGTAGCCGAGGCTCAGCGCGAAGGCGGAAGCGGCCAGCACCAGGGAGAGAGGATTGCCGACGGCCACCCGCTCCAGCAGGGACCCGCCGACCTCCATGAGGCTCAGCATCTCCTCAGCGCCCGCCGCCACCCGCCGGCCCGCGGGCACCCACGCGCCAGCCCCCTCCGCGCGCCGCTGGGCGGGGCCGGCGGCCGCCACGCCCCTCCGCGCTGGGCTGATCTCTGCCCATGTGACGATTCCTAGCGCCTGAGCCAACCGGCGGCCGTGCGCCACGGGGTGACAGCGTCTGCCGGGCTGCGAGGGGCGCCATTGGGCGGGCGGGGGCGGGGGGCGGGACGCCTGGCCGTGGGCCGTGGTCGGTGATTGGCGGCCGGCGGGGCCTCGCGCGTCCCGGCGGGGGCGGTGATGGCGGCGGCGGCGGCGGCCGCGGCCGTGGCCGTGGCCGTGGGGCTGCGCTGGTGCAGCCGGCGGGCGGGAGCAGCAGCGCCCCGGGCCGCAGCCCTGAGCCCAGCCGCCCAGCGCCGCCTCTGAGGGGGGAGCGGGCCCCCCTCCGCCTCCCGCAGCAGCTGTTTCCCCCGCGGCCTTTCCCGCTCCCGAGGGGCTGCCCGCCGGAGGGGCTACGCCCGAGGCCGCACCAGAGCTCCTGCTCTCGAGGCTCCTCGGTCTGGCCTTGACTGGACCGAGCGCTGTTGCCGGCATCGCTCAGCGTCTGGCGCGGTCCCGTCACTGACCGGCTCGGTGGCCTTTGCCTCCTTCCTCTAAAGCACCACTTAGCCCCGTGGGGCTGCTGCAGCTTCCTGGTGCCACAGCCCTAGGGCAGCACGCTGGGCAATAAACACGCGTGGGGTGAAAACACACGTGGACAAAACATGCATGGGAATAGAAGTCACATGGGATAAACTCGTGTGGACAAATGGAGTGTGGGAATGTACTCACATGGGCTAAACGCGCATGGGTGTGAACTTGCCTGGGGGTAAATGGACGTGGGTATGAAATCCCGTGGCAGGAACACATGTGGGTATGATCTGTGTGCAGTAAACACTCATGGGGAGAAACTGAGGGTGTGAACTTGCATTGGGGTGCATGGGTGTGAAACGCCTGCGTGGAGAAACGTGGGGGATCATGCGTGGGGATGACCTGCACCAGGGGGCCCACCTGGGATAACCCACATCAGGTAATCCACCCAGGATAATCCACACCAGGTAATCCATGCCAGATAACTCACCCGGGATAACTGTCATGTCCCACCACGTGGGAGGGAAAAGGAAAATAGTGACACCGAATATGTCATGTGAGGGGCGCGAGTCTGGCGTGTGGCTAAGGGAAAAGACGTGGCCTTCCCATTGAGTCACGAGATTCAGAAAGGAGCCAACTAGGGAAGGTGCCCCGCTGGACCTCTTGTTCACGAACAGAGAAGGACTTGTGAACCATGTGATGGTTGGAGGCGTCTTGGGCAGAGTGATCACGATAGAGTTTTTGATACGTGGAGAAGCGGCGAGGGTGGTCAGCAGAACTGCCACCTTAGACTTCCGGAGGGCAGACTTCGGCCTGTTTAGGAGACTGGTCGACAGAGTCCCCTGGAAGGCAGCCCTAAAGGGCAAAGGAGTCCAGGGAGGCTGGACATTCTTTAAGGAGGAAGTCCTAAAGGCACAAGAGCAGGCTGTCCCCAGGTGCCGAAAGACGAGCCGGCGGGGAAAAAGACCGGCCTGGCTGACTAGAGAGCTCTGGCTCGAACTCAGGAAAAAGAGGAGAGTCTATGACCTCTGGAAGAAGGGGCAGGCAACTCAGGAGGACTACAAAGGTGTAGCAAGGCTGTGCAGGGAGAAAATTAGAAGGGCCAAAGCTGAGCTAGAGCTCAATCTGGCTGCTGCTGTAAAAGACAACAAAAATTACTTCTTCAAATACATTAGCAGCAAAAGGAGAGCTAAGGATAATCTCCAGCCCCTAGTAGACAGGGGAGGGAACACAGTGACCAAGGATGAGGAAAAGGCTGAGGTACTTAATGCCTTCTTTGCCTCAGTCTTTAATAGCAGGGCCAATTGTTCTCTGGGTACCCAGCCCCCGGAGTTGGAAGATAGGGACGGGGACCAGAATGGAGCCCCCATAATCCAGGGGGAAATGTTTAGTGACCTGCTGCACCACTTAGACACTCACAAGTCTATGGGGCCTGATGAGATCCACCCGAGAGTACTGAAGGAACTGGCAGATGTGCTCACCAAGCCCCTTTCCATCATTTACCAGCAGTCCTGGCTAACTGGGGAGGTCCCAGGTGACTGGAGATTAGCAAATATGATGCCCATCTACAAGAAGGGCCAGAAGGAGGACCCGGGGAACTACAGGCCTGTCAGCCTGACCTCAGTACCGGGGAAGCTGATGGAGCAGATTATCCTGAGTGCCGTCACATGGCATGTAGAGGATAACCAAGGGATCAAGCCCAGCCAGCATGGGTTCAGGAAAGGCAGGTCCTGCTTGACCAACCTGATCTCCTTCTATGACAAGGTGACCTGCCTAGTGGATGAGGGAAAGGCTGTGGATGTTGTCTACCTAGACTTCAGTAAAGCCTTTGACACCGTTTCCCACAGCATTCTCCTGGAGAAACTGGCTGCTCATGGCTTGGACGGGTGTAATCTTCGCTGGGTAAAGAACTGGCTGGATGGCTGGGCCCAAAGAGTGGTGGTGAATGGAGTTTACTCCAGTTGGCGGCCGGTCACAAGTGGTGTTCCCCAGGGCTCTGTGCTGGGGCCAGTCCTGTTTAATATCTTTATCAATGATCTGGACGAAGGGATCAAGTGCACCCTCAGTAAGTTTTCAGATGACACCAAGTTGTGTGGGAGTGTTGATCTGCTTGAGGGTAGGAAGGCTCTGCAGAGGGACCTGGACAGGCTGGATCGATGGGCCGAGGTCAATTGTATGGGGTTCAACAAGGCCAAGTGCAAGGTCCTGCACTTGGGCCACAACAACCCCATGCAACGCTACAGGCTTGGGGAAGAGTGGCTGGAAAGCTGCCTGGTGGAAAAGGACCTGGGGGTGTTGGCTGACAGCCACCTGAATATGAGCCAGCAGTGTGCCCAGGTGGCCAAGAAAGCCAATGGCATCCTGGCTTGTATCAAAAATAGTGTGGCCAGCAGGACTAGGGAAGTGATCGTCCCCCTGTACTCAGCACTGGTGAGGCCACACCTCGAATACTGTGTTCAGTTGTGGGCCCCTCACTACAAGAGAGACATTGAGGTGCTGGAGCGTGTCCAGAGAAGGGCAACGAAGCTGGTGAAGGGTCTGGAGCACAAGTCTGATGAGGAGCGGCTGAGGGAACTGGGGTTGTTTAGCCTGGAGAAAAGGAGGCTGAGGGGAGACCTTATCGCTCTCTACAACTGCCTGAAAGGCTGAAAGGAGGTTGTAGAGAGGTGGGTGTTGGTCTCTTCTCCCAGGTAACAAGTGATAGGACGAGAGGAAATGGCCTCAAGTTGCACCAGGGGAGGTTTAGACTGGATATTAGGAAATTTTACTTCACTGAAAGGGTTATCAAGCATTGGAACAGGCTGCCCAGGGGAGTGGTTGAGTCGCCATCCCTGGAAGTATTTAAAAGACGTTTGGATGAAGTGCTTAGGGACATGGTATAGTGGTGGACTTGGTAGTGTAGGTTTACAGTTGGACTCGATAATCTTAAAGGTGTTTTCCAACCTATACGATTCTGTGATTCTGTGACCCCCTTGCTTTCTAAACTCCTTCTCAGAGAGGAGTACCAGTGAGGCTGGATCCAGTGGTAGTCTCAGACTTGGTCAACGGTTTATGTCTAAGGGTTATGAGGATGGTAGGGGTAGCCACATGGCAGAGTCAGCATTTGCCTACCAGGTCCCTCTCCACCCCACTTGGGAGTGACTCAGATTCACAAATTCCTTCGGACTAAATTAAGGTGAAACTACACCAAACGGTCAATTAGGCACTTTATTTGTAGTGGGAACAACTTGAACATGGAACGCGTCAACTTGGAAAACTGGGAAAGCATAATGGGGTTGGCAACAGTGGGATCTTATTGGAACTTTTACAAGAAGGAAAGGAAGGGGGGGGGGGAGACAGAGAGAGAGAGATCACAACTCTTGGATCCTGTGATGACGATGACAGGCACCGCAATCCTCCGGTGATGGGCATGCACCTGGTTTCCTGGGGGCATGTCTTTTATACTCTAGTCCCGCCTCTGGTTACACCCCCTTGAGGATTTATATGGTTCTTGTTCTAGACAGTTCTCAATCTTCTGCGCAGACGCTGGGGAGGAGAGGGTGGTCGCAAGCCCCTTCCTCAGAGAAACCCTGTGTGACCTCTGGCCATATTTGGTAAGTCGTTATGTAAGGTCCATCAGAACCCGGCACCGTGCGTCCTCCGACACACTCTCCATGTCCCCTGCCGCCGCCATGCAAACTGCACCTCGCCTTGCCACAGTGCTTGAGACATTAACTCTTTCAGTCTCTCACAATAACCCATGCTGCATAACCCACACCAGGTAATCCACCTGGGATGAGCCACACCAGGTAACTGCCCCACAGCAGACAACCCACCCTGCATAATTCACACTGGATAACCCGCCCGGGATAAGCCACACAGGGTGACCCACCTGGGAGAACCTATGCCAGAACCTACCCGGGATAACCCATGCCAGAAAACCCACGTGGGATGACCCACCCATGACAACCCATGCGAGCTAACCCATCCTGGATAACCCACACCAGAGAATCCACACAGGACAACCCACCTGTGGTAATCCACACCGGACAACTCCCCTGGACAATGGGCTGTATTATACCAGCAATGGACTCGGACAACTGAGCATGCAGACAGACGTTCAGTGCAGCAGAAAATGGTCGGTCTTGTAAACGACAGGACCCTGCCCAGCATGTGCTGTGGTGATCGATGCTTTCTGCGTGTCAGGCCTTTATTTGTCTGATGATCACACTTGCAAAAATCATGCCACTTAAAAAGATTTCACAGATGGGGCCCCTACAACAGCTGTATTCCAAATATTAAATTGTAAGAGAGGATGCTTGGTTAGAAGCCATGGCAGATCACAGCAGTATACATTAAAACCTAGAAAGCTGTCATCTTCCCGGTTGTTTGCTTCATCACCCTCTTATCTTGTGATGTATTTATACTCTTTGGGGGCATAGTTCAATGCTTACACTTCACTAATGGATCAAATGCCTGATACTCACTACTCAGGTCAAGTTGCTGTAGATTTGTTAGTGGTGTAATAGATTTGGGGAGCTGGCCGATATAATTATTATTTGCAATTAAACAGACCGCATGCTCCAGTTCCCCTATGCTGTCTGGAATTTCCTTTAATGCATTGTGAGATATGTCCAGTTCCCTGAGGCAAACCAGTTTAGATAGCTCCTCTGGAATTTTAGTTAACTGATAAATAAATAAAACAATTTATTTAGATACAACTCCTTCTCTTCTGCAAAAAGTTCAAAAGGTAACTTTCCTGTGGGAAAAATAACATTCCATAATTTACTTCCAACAATGAAAGCTTCTGACCTTCGATTCTAGTGGAAGCTAACTTGGTATTTTCCAATAAAAATAAGGATGCTGAGCACAGAAATTTGCAGGGAAGCTTTTTAGACATGATAGAAAAGAAATTAGACATTTAGACAATAGAAAAGCAATAAAAAACATGCAGTAGAATAATACCTCCACAGCTGGAGCTTTAGGAGAAGTTCTTTTGGTTGTTGTTAATTAATTAAAAATTTTACCCTCTCAGAACACCCTAATTTTATTTTCTGTTTTCCTCCACCACAAGGAAATGAAACGTGTATTTTTCTTCGTTTTGATTCTGTTCTTACTTTGGTCTTTTCTAATTTTTATTTTCCTTCTTGGAACTTCAACTGTTCTCCAATTATTGTGGAAACTAAAGCTACGGCTCTCTGAGAAATGGACGTTAAGATCACATACTTTTTGCTCCCGGGTCTGAAGAAAGCCAGCCCTTGGAAAAGACCATAACCACATTTGAAATAATATAAAGAAACATGAGCCTTTTCTGAAATCAAGTATGAAATACTGATTTTGCAAATTCTCATTAAAAGAGAGATTTAAATGCCTAACTCATCAGGAGATTGTTTTGCCCTGTTCCTTAGTATTTAAAAAAAAAAAAAAGGAGAAATTAAACTTTGGATTTTAGGAATGTGAAGCAATTTTCTCTGCTGTAAGAAATCAGGGATTGAACATAGCTTTTCTTATTTGAATCAGTGAAAGTTTAATGACCAACTAATGACCAACTAATTTTAAGAAGTATTACACGAGTTGGAAGGATTTGTTCATTTCACAGAGAGGAATCTTGGAGGCAGGCTTATCTACCAAATTCCAGCTAGTCATTTTGTCTCTTGATATCCATTGGGATGGAAAATACCTACATTCCTAATAGTACTAGAAAAATTTAAAAACAGATTATCTATTTCAGATCAATCTGATTATCAAAATATCACCTCAAGATATACCTCAGTAACACTATATAAAGCGAGGTTCATGTCTAGTATTTCTAATTAAAAGTGCAACCTAATAGATTTTTGTCCAGTTCTGATATTAAAAATAGGTAAATACGTACATGTATTTGCCTTTAGAAACTATTTTTCTGCTCTTTGTTTACTCTAGGTATATTACACCTGTTAGGAGGAAGTCTATTAATAATAATTTTGCAGCACAACAATCTGTGCAACACAAGCTTTTCTTACCTAAAGGAAATGTTCTCTTACCTTCAACCCATTCATTTGACACACTGTCAATGTCTCCTGTGAAGAAAGATGACATATTTCAGAAGGAAAAGATGCAAACTCATTTTTTGATACGTTTAGGTCTCTGATCACTTCCAGATTGCCAGCTGCACAGGCAAAAATAGAAGCTTATTGTTACAAATTGAAAATTGTTGTTGTTTCTTGAGCTCTTTAATATCCTTTGGTAAACTCTGAATCAGAGTTCTCACATATGCTGAGATTAGGAAAGCAGCAGAGATTACTAGATTAGGAAGGTAGCAGAGAACCCTTGGGAATATTGAGATTTGATTGGAGTCAATGTTGAGTACTTTCAAATTTTTCATGTCAGCTATGGTATCTGGGAAAGTTTTTAGCTTGTTCTCTGCAAGCTCTAAAGTTTCAAGTTTTTTCAATGCAAAAGGAAATTAATCAATACTGTTGTGATTGAGAAAGAGTTCTTTAATATTTACAAGCTTTGTCAGACATGATAACTGGTTGTGACTGACATTCGGTACTGTCAGTTTATGAAGTAAGGATATTTCTGGTGGCAACAATGTCAGTCTATTTCACTCAAGTAACAGGATTTCCAGATTAGTTAGATTAACTATATTTGAATGCAATGCTTTTATTTAATTGTTTTGTAAGAGCAAATATTTTAAATTTTGGGTTTCAAAAGCAAGCAGAGGCATGTTTCCTAGTCCTTTATCATTTAGTCTGAGTGTGAAATTCTCATCTTCAGGCAACATATATGTTGATCCATTGTCATCACTTTCAGGATTCATTGCTGATGGTAGTATGTCTGGTCTGGCATCTCCACTGACAGCTTCTGAAAGGATTTGGTTTAGTTCTCCAGTATCCTTTTCAGCTGATGTAAGGTGTGTTTTCTCACACCTGTTTCAGAGACACCTTGAGGCATTGTGGCAGCATTTATCTCAGCTGAAAATTCACATTCATACCTTTTTTCAGGTAAATCACTTCTTGATCTATTTTCTGTTAGTTTACAGCTTTCCTCATTGCCAGCTGCTATAGGAACTTCATGTGAAATACCACTCAAACTTTTCATAGTTTGGTCAGCTACTTTACAATTCTCTGATTAATGTAATTAGTCTTTCCTGGCATCATTAACTGGAATCTCATGAAAGCTTTTGTTTAGTCCTTTTGTATTTAGACCACTTGGAATTTAATCTTCTTCCTTCTCCATAGACATTGTTCCTTTTTCTGGGTTGCTAATTGATTCTTACCAGTATTTTTTAAGAAATCAAACTGTAAGTGTGAAATCTATATGGAATAATATGTTTTAACATTAGTAGACTGAGCTAGCAATTGTAAGAGATCCTGATAAAAATCTAGACTTCTTCCACATTTGTGAACTTTCCCAGTTCTCTGTTTACCCCCAAAAAGGGATTACTTTACTGCAGTGCTTGCTTGTTTTTCCAGACAATAGACTACACAGATCACAAAACATGCATCACAAATGTGTGATTTGTTGCTTGACTTTTCATAGAATAGCCCAACCTGCCTCGGACAACAGACACTCCTCAGCTTAACAGACGTTCCACAGTTCTCTAGAGCTCTGTTTGCAGGTTCTTCCTGCTTTAAACTTTAATTTCCTACATTAAACTTTTGTTCTCTTGCACTAGTGATGTATCATCATAAAACAGTATTTTTCGAACTTCATTTGCGTGCCAGTTGACAAACCAAAGGTATTAGTTGGTCTTTTTCTCTCCCCTTACAGGCAGATTTATACCATCTTACATTGTAAGTCTTCAAACGTGAGTCCCTCAAATAGATTTACATTTTTTCCTAGTTCCTTTAATACAAGTCGTTCTGCTGATGGGGTAAAGTTGTACAAAATTATTCCAATATCCTTACCCCACAGTAATAAAAAAGCTTTGAGGTCAAGTGGAACCTTTGCAAACCAGGTACATTGTTTCTGTTGAGGCTATACCTGCAATTTTCAGTAACAGACTGTTTTTTAAAGCATATCTAGCTGTGAGCTAACAATGGTAGGGAAACCTCTACCTTTCTTGAAGAACTCTTTCCTGTCACCAAAGCAGCAGCAGGAGGACTGCATAAGGGGTCTAGCCTGCATAAGGGGTTTGCCTCAGGACCAAGGCCTTCCTCTTGGACAAGCTGCTGCCTTCCCCGTGCCGCGGGCAGAACCAGCTCCTGAACTCAAGCAGCTCCCGACCAGGGGGAAAGGAGGCTGGCACCCCATCTCGGCACCCACGTCAGCCGCCGCCACACCGAGCCCTGGCGACACGGCACGGCCTCCCCAGCGCCGCCGCCGCTCCCCTCAGGGCGTCCGCCGGTTGCGCGGCAACCAACGGCGCCTCCGCCCCCGGCGCCGCGCAGCGGCTGCGCACGCGCGCCTCGGGAGGGCGGGGAGCGGGGCGCTGAGAGGGGCGAGGCCGCCGCTCGTCCTCCCGCCCGGGCGCGGTGTCAGGGCGCGGGGCCCGGGCCGTGAGACCGTCCGCTAGGCGTGAGGCCGGAGAGCGGTTCGGGAATGGGCCTGTCGGTCAACCTCCGCTCACGCGGGTTCGCTTCACCGCGGCAAAAGGCACCCAAGACTAGATGGGTCCACTCCTCACGCGCAGCGAGGCCTGCACTGAGAGCGGAACAATCCTCAGGTCAGCACGCTCGCCTGAAGATTAATTATTCTGCTGGATAAAACTGTGCCCATTTTTCACAGTTTCAAGTTTTCAGTTACTCTTTTGCCTTACTGTGCCTGGCTGGAGTATTATACTCTCAAATCTTTGCTTCATCAGCTATACAGTTACTCATGTTTTAAAAAAGTGCTTGTTAGATAAGCTATAGGAGTTGAGCCGAGTGTCTCTTGCTTACAAAGGCATGATTTTCAGACTTGCCCTTCTTCCAGCTTGTTTTCTTTTTTTGTTTGTTTGTTACAGATAGGAGGATTGTTACTAGTGGTCTGTCTCTACAGTGTTGGATTTCTCTCTGTTCCCATTTTAGATTTCCCCACTTTTAGATGAAAAGATTGTACTCACCTTCCTTGTCACAGCAACACAGTGGAAACTCCCGCGTCCCCAGGTGCCAGAAGCCTGCTAGGACTGCGTAATGGAGCTTTCACTACTTAATGGCTCCACTGACACACAACGCCTGCAAACTTCTGGTTTGCCATGACTAACCGTTTCCAGTTCTCTTGATGAACTCCTGAGCGGTTTCCAAGGTGCATTACCTTAATTTGTAGTCACCATGGGACCCTCCCTATGATCCTCTCTGATGATCTTCATACCTTGCAAAGATGAGTCTGTTACAAAATACTGCTCTTTGGAAATAACACCTGCTTGGCAAGACATTCAAGGGCACTTTCATGCTGGCTGCAATAATAAAAACAACAAACATGACTTGTTGCAAACAATTTATTAGGTAGTAATAAATAAGAATTTAGCAGAAAGAACTATACAGCAATAAGGCATATTAATACTATTGTTAAATATGCACCTGACACACATTTTAACGTTTTTCCTCTAGTTTTCTAACGAAGTGCTATGTAGAGAAGCATATTTCTGCTACCAGTGCCAAGTGATAGCAAGGATGCACTATGAAGGACCTGACTGTTGCATTATTTACCTTAAATAAAATATAACAAACCATGAAGATTTACTGTTATTTATGCCAGTGAAATTTAAGTAGAAAAGTATAGCTTGCTAAGGTTATAAAATATGTCTCCTGTTCACTTTTTTTAACTGCTTACTACTTTAATTTCTTAAACTGCACTTACTAGTAGTAAGGTATGAGTAAAGTTACCACACAAGAGCACAGTTCCTAACATTCATTTTAACTTTTATTTGAAAACTTAGAGGCAAGTGCTCTTTTTTTTTTTTTTCCCAAACTTTTTTACAAAATATTGCACACTGGTTTAGCATGCAGTTTACACAGAAGAAATAGTCAAGTGCACTTAAAACCCTGAAATACAACCAGAAATTTTAAAGATTTGTGTTATGGATACTATTTTAACGTACAAGGATATGTTTCAGACTGCATAGGGTCCCACCTTACACTTGGGACCCAACTTGTTGAGACCCAATCCTGACTCTGCAAAGAGCAGGCATAATGCTTACAAAATGAATCTGAGTTTCTTCCATTATAAATTTTCATTCCTGCATCCTGCACTGCTTGTAGCCTCAAGAAACTGAAGTAATGAGTAGGAAAATTAGTTTAACAGAAATAACTTAGTACCTCTTATATGAGTTTTCATTACTGCAGATGTGTTGCAATCCAGGGTAAGATTTATTAAATTTTCTGAAGTCCTCTGAGTAAGATTAATTTGTAAATCTGTATCTCCCCCTCCTCCATATACACATTTTATATTGCACAGCAGAAGTAAAAAATCAATTTTTTTAAAAAACAAGCATGCTAAACATTTAATATGGCTTCTGAATGATTTAAAGGATTTCCCTTTTGACATCCTCATGCAATATTTTAGCATAAATATGAATACAAAGTATGAGAAAGTTAAGAGTAGAAATAAAGCCAGCTATAACATTTGTCAGAGACCAAATAAAAAACAAGAGTTTATCAAAAGTAGTTGCTCAAAGGTCTAACTGGTCTTTTAAGCATACTTATCAACAGTATCTTAAAAATAAAGTGTGTCTACAAAATACTGTAACATATACAACCTCCTTGATGTTCCACAGAATGACACGAAAGGTAAATAGGTTAACTGAGGCTTGCTTAATGGCACTGTAGTCCCATAGTCCTCTGGGAACAAAAGCCTTACTTGATTCATGCTCGTCCAACTCAGTAAACCATTTACATTTCATTAGCTTTATTGGTTAAGCTCAAGCCCTACAACAGCTTATATATGAAACACAAAAATATTTATAAAAATAACAGATATGTTGTATAGTTTTTTTAAAAAAACATGCAGCTTCTGTACAAAGTTAAAAAACTGTACAAATTGACTTTTCTATTGTGTAAAATTCATGTACGTGGAAGTCTTCTGTTATGACGAGAAATAAGTTGGTTTTTGCTTAGCCATAAGATACTGTTTTGTAAGTATTGTTCATTTCCATCATTCACTTCTTTCACTTGGCATTAACTGGCCATTTAATTTCATCAGAAGTTTTACGACGAGACCTGCCTATATAAAGGTATATAATTAAATTCTATCAGCATTTCAGAACTATGACACAATTAACTTAAGTATATGACAAATGCATGTAAATAAAAATAAGTTAGAAGTTGCATCGTTTTAGAAATAAGGAAAATAAAACCTAGATTTTTCTCAGATATCAGAAAGTGTTTTTCAAAATATTCAATCACTCCCCCATAACCACCTTAATATATATGAATCAAAAGCAACTACTGTCAAAGTATGCAAGATACTCAAAGCTGTAATCTTGTCACAATACATTTTACCATAGCATATTACCACTGATGCAGAGTAGAGGTAAAACAAGCATTTTCCATCAGACATCCACTATCAAAAGTTGCTGGTAGCAATTGCAGTGAAGTTGCTTTACAACACTGCCTTCACAGATCCTCAGTTTTATCCAATCTCAAACTCCACTAGTTTTGACAGCAAAGTTACCAGCTCTAACTCTGTGATTCTCATCATATTTGGAATTATCCTTAGAGTCTGAGGGATTGGCCATATGCGACAGTTTCAATTAAAAAAAAAAGTTTACCCTAATGATTACAGATGCATTTTATGTATTTTGAACCCTAGGCTTCACATGCTAGGAAAACTAACAAACATTCTGAAATATAAAAAAGAAAGCTTTAAGATCATTTTTGTGGGGGCTTGGCTTGGGCTTCTTTTATACTGTACAAGGGGGGTCAATCTCAAGAGAGAAGAGGCATATATCTAGTTTAGGAAAAAATAATTGAACATAAAGGATGAAAAATGACAATGCTTACCTGTTTGGTATGCACAATAAAGCTCATTTTGTTTTCCAGACTGTGGATTTGAAAACATGTATCTCCGTCTCCCAGCTGCCACATAAAGCAACCATACTTTAGGCTGAGGAGTAAAGCCTACAAGGAAATGTAGGAAACTCACTCAGAAAATATTCTCCATCCTTACAAAGTGAACTTTCCTTAGTTCACTTAGACAGGATTCTGACTTAGAACAGTATGTTCCACAATCTAGTTGTAGCTTATAAAGTAGTCAAGTGGAAAAATACAACGCTATTAGTAGCGCCTCATAAAGATCTTAAAATCTTGGAAATCTTCACAGTCAAGTTTAACCAAACAGTCGGATGTGACGTGACTACTAGCACAAAGAATTCAAGAGGACAGAATTAAGCTTAACAGTTATCATTGGCAGTTCACTTAAGCTGACCTTTGTTTCCATGTTGAGGAGGTGCAGCCCTTTTACATTTACTCCTACATACACTTTGATGACTTTATGGCTACTTGAACTTGCTTTGGTGAATATCTGTCCTGTGAAAAAAGCTGCTCCGTAAGTAGGAATTTCCCAGCAATTCTGCAAGAACATGCGCTGAAGGTGGTGCATCTCTTTACTTACACCTTCACTGGTGCTGAGATTCTAGAAATAAAGGAACAATGACAATCAACAAGTCTTCCCAAATAGTTGTGGTTATTTGAAAAAAAACCCACTATTTAGTGGAATTCCCACTAAACTAGTATTCCCAAAGTGCTTTCCCAGCAACTGTCTTCCTACATCTAAATTAAACCCTAGAGCCACAGAAAGGCTCAAATGCCAAAAGAGACTGAGGCAGACAGCAGATACCTGTATGAGCCCCAAAAATCTGAGCTACAGACACCTAACCTCTGCAGGGCCCCACAATTTTGCCTCTCAGAAGTATGTTGGACTCAGGGATAAGCAGTTATGCACCCATCTGACACTAAATGCATCACAATCCTTAAAATTTTCCTCCTTTAAGGGGAGGAATTCTTCCTCCTTTATTCTTCCTCCATTCTTCTTCCTTTAAGGGGTCCAATCCAGTGAGGCATGGTAAGATGAACGAGTACCTCCCCCCATGGAAAAAAATCCATGGATTTTTTTCTTTTCTAAGCAAAAGAGAGGTGCAGTTTTCTTTTCTTCAGTGGAGCCCTCATTCAGAATGAGACAGGCTTCTGTTTCTTCCTCTTCAGTAGAGTGAAACAGTCACAACAAAGGATCGCCAGAGTGCTCTCGCCTCAGAATAGACTGATGTAAAGTGCCCTAACAAACAAAAAACTTGGCTAGGCCACACATGAGATGAGAAGGCACAGGCAAGAGAGAGAACACAAGTCTTCAACAGTTAGGGGGCCATGACGGTGGGTGTGGTGGATGGGACCAAGCTCTTTGGATCCACACCCTGCATTCCAGCTTATCTGAATTCTACACAGACATTTTTAAAATGTAAAATATATTAATATATTTGGAACAAAAGATTGCAATTCCTTTCCCCTTCCCCCATACCCCACACCCCAAATCAACAGCCTAAGAGCAGAAGTCAAGAAAGCTATGCTCATTCTTACATATTAGCTGATACAAGAAAGAGTAGAGACTACTCTGCTATGCCCTCTGCTATGCCATAGTCTTACAAAGACCACCATCATCCCCTCCTTCATCTGTATTACAAAGAACAGGAATGATCTGCTGGTTTCTGACAAAAAAGGTGTAGGCACCAAGAGAAAGTTTATGATTGAGTAACCTCATCTCAAAAGAGGGGCAAGGCCTGGAAACATTCCCTGGGTGCCTCTGCAGTGTTTCCTGTCAGCTACCTTTAGTGATGCATGTTAGCCAGTACAGTTCTCTGACACACCTCACTTTTTCCACATTTTTTAATGAAGTTCATGAATTTAACCTTTGGGTGCCTCTGACCTCATTTGGAATCCATAGCCCTTCAGTTAGATGTCTTTTACAGAAACAGCCCAAGTCCACATTTAAAAATTTTGCTCAATTAACTGCTCTAGTCAAAGGAGTGCGCGTGCGCACGCGTGCATCAGCAGCACTATCAGATCCTTAACACGTAAGTTACACTGGCAAAAAGCACTTCGTGGATCTATCACTACAAGCAGATATGAAAATTTAAGTCAGAGTAGATTTTTTTTTTACATGTATGCCTGAACTGGCAGTATCCCCAATACACAGTTAACACTGAAGATAAATGAACAGATGACAACTATATTTACTTCTAACAAACAGATCAACTGTAACTGTACAAGAAAAACAGCATTCCAACAGCCTATCCCAAAAATTCAGAACATACACATTTCTAGCTTTATACACCAGTATTTTTGTTCATTAACTGACAACCAAACAGTCAAAAAATGTTTAAGACAGGATTTTCTACTGTTTGATTATTTATCTCACCTTGTATTCGTGAAGTATCCTGTTTGTCCAATGAGGAGCTTTACTTTTTAGCTTAGTGATTGGTACTATAGATTTAAGATTTTCTTCACTAAGAGAAAAACAAAGCAGAAAAAAGTTTTTCTTCACTACAGAAAGTAAGGAGAAAGAACAGTGTCTGCCAGTTTATATCTTCAAGTCACATACTGAGCTACACAGTCAGCTCCTGCTCTATCTTGCCTCATCAGGTGAGAAGCATTCGTGAAACATAAGCTAAGGCTTCCTAAGATATAGTGTAATTCTCAGTTAACGGAGATCCAGCTTTGTGTTAGACACTTTGTGTCATGCATCATGGACATGGCAGGGAGACAAAATGCTAGCAGAACACATGACTCTTACTTGATTATAGACCAGTTTGGTGAATTCCAGTTTGGAAGCCAAAATGATATACGAACAGTCATTTATACCAGAATATTACATACTCAAAAAAGATGACAGTTTATAGGTGCTCTTCCGTTCACTGTTGTATTCAGCACCGCCAAGGACCTGGCCCATTAATTTCCACATGAAAGTTAGATACTACATGATATGAAAGTGAAGCTATTTATATAAAGTGCCTTTAAAAAACCCACAACCAAACAACAAATGGTAAAAGGAAGCCTTTGCTAGTTGTTTTTTATGCACAATTAATCTAGGTTGCATCACTAGCTTTTTGAGACTATTTAGTAATTTTTAAACTGTATTTGTCAGTAACTGCACATATGATCTACCAATCAAAAACCCTGCACAGGAAAATGCATCCAGATCTTTAAGGTCAAGGATACCCTCATACAAACAACAGCCTAGATATAATTTTTAAATGTCCAGTCTTTTGATAAACATTTATGTCTACTACAAAAAAGTTCAGAATGTACATCTTTTCATCTATCTGAAGAAGAACAAACAGAGATATTTTCCAACATCTTCATCTGAATAGAAAGCATGCGCAAATGCTCACAAGGCTCTTCTATCTGGCCCAAGCTATCTTTCCAAGTAGTCCTGTCTACAGAGTCAAACAATTCCATTGAGCAGGATCAACTCATAGCCATTTTGCTCATGTGCCCCGGTGTGGAAAGGAACACCACCCGCAGCTGCTGGGATTCAGTGGGCGTAGTTTTGTATTAAACCCAGTTGCATTTAACTGCACACTCCTGCATGTGTGGGCAGTCCCACTCAAAATCAATTCTCCTTATGCTCGATCTACCAACTGTGCAACTGCAGGACAAGATGGGTCAACAGCTGAACCTACTGAACAGCCCACCCAAAAGTTTTCCAGCCAGTGAGCTCATTCACTTGGCTTACTCTGTAATGGTAGAGTCTCTACACCTAACAGAAGGAAGAGAAAGGAACAAACAAGTGTAGTCAGTACAGCCAGCCCTTTCAGAGGCAGCCCACACTTACATTAGTGTAACTGTAGCAGAAAATGCACCCTGATTTACTGATGGTGGAGAATACAACCAAAAAAAGGCAAGCCAAGACAGCTCAGTTGATGCTGTGAGTCAGAGGAGATGAGAAGTATAGTAGCATTCCAGAATAGCACAGCTGCTGTTACATGAATGAATTGAGGTGGAGATGGTAGGGGGTGGAGCGAAGGTGCACACAGTAGAGAACTGGAATCCTGATGTGCTCAGATACTGCTGTAGAAATGTACGTGGGAGGAAAAAGCCATATCCCAGAACAGCTCAGCTACTGTTGTGCTGGCAAGCACAGAGAAGGGGAGAGAAAAGCACCATCTGGCAGAACCCTACTGCTGCTATGTTTCTGACCAATTTAGTATAGTAGTTCATATACAAATGAGAGAACAGAAATAATATGTCTGCATGGTCTGTCCTCTTCAAAGAGGGAGGAAAGCCAATCCCAGTAGTTTGTCTACCTGGACGTAGTAAGAGGTTTCTTCAGCATTGTCCAAACTCTCAGTCCTGTCAAAACCCTTAATTCACATGAATACTGTTACTCATTTTGGTATTATTGTATGTCAGTATAGACTTACAGAAAACAGAACTTCCATCCCTCTGCCTGGGACTGCAATAATTAAGACTAATAAGTTTTTCAGACCCCATGTCCAGCTTCTATTAATGCTATGAGGGTTATGTGATTACTCTGAACTAGAGCTCAGTGATGGAGAAAAATAAGAAATAAATCACACCTAAAATTTGAGAGCTCCATAGTAAGTGCTATCTAAAAATACTTAATCTAAAACCATAATTTTAAGTTTTAAACACACACACTTACTTTAGAAAGCCCTGTTTATGTTTCTTGCTCTCATAATTTCCATAGACTATTTGTAGAAGCAGACTTGCCAGTGTGATCAGCTTGGCATCAGGTGATGTATAGAAACCTTTCAGTAAATTATATCTGGCTTCATCAAAAAGGATAAGAATAGCCAATGGATCCTCAATCTGTTAAAAAGATGTAAACAATATGATTTCTTTGTAAAAGAAAATGAGCTTAGAAACTATAAATACCATTTCTCACCGATTAAGAGACAGAAGAGAAAGGTGTGATCCTGACTGAAGTGTACATTTTAGTAATGCTTTGTAATAGAAAAAATGACATATTTTCATTGACTTAATTCAAGAGTTCACTGATATAACACACTTACAAATTAAAGGTAACTAGCATACCATGCCCAATCAAAAGGTTCACAGAAATAGACAGCTGTGTTTTTTTCCCCCCATTAATCCATTTTGAATAATATGTTTGAATAATCCCATTGAAATTGACCAATTAAATATCTGAAAAATCACAGCACAAGGAAGAGAAACAAAATCGGGCAGGTTGTTTTTTAGCTGTATGACAGGCAGATAGAGACTGAGGCACATGGACTTAGGATAAACCAAACAACTGGGAAGGTGAGGAGAGAGGCAGGCAGGGGAGAGAGAGGAGGGAAGAACCTGAAGACTCAAACTATTGAAGAAAAGGAGAGGAGAGGTCCGGTTTAAGTAAGTTTGGAAATTACTACAGTCATTAAACACATGGCCAAAGTGTTCTGACTCTGACCATGATTTCATGCTATCACTTTCAAGTGCAGACCTTTTTTTCTATTTCCAGTGGAAGTCTCACATCTCTTCTCAGGAAAAGCTGTGAAGTTTCCCTTTGAGGATCCAAGTTCGTCAGTTCAGTGAATATTTCAGGCCAATCTCGAATATGCTGCAAAGGTTTGTGGTATGGCTTCAGCTGGAGGCCTGAAAAATAACGGGTTTTGTTTGTAAATAAACAAACACAATAACCCAGCACACACACATATACATCTATAATTAAATGCTGCACCAAAACCAGAGTATCTGAAACTAAGGACTCATTAACAAAGACTTTTCCCTATGTTTTCTAAACTGCTATAGATAAAAGCATTTGAAAATATGGATTTATTGACAAAACTCTCAGCATAAATTCATTAAATGCACTAGTGATGAACCTTTGTTATTTCCAGCCTCTTAAGAATGAAGTTGTATTTAAAAATGTAATGGAATACCAAGATGGACCTCAAAAGCACAATAATAAAACATTAGAGACTGTTGTCTCAATTATTATGGGAGAAATATGAAGTCCAATAATCTTGTTTCTGACAGAAAAATATGGATACAGCTTATCTTATAAATGTATTTGCCATTTTTGGATATATACAAACCATTAACTTTTCAGAACAGACATTCTTTTTTTTAATCTGTAAAATGTCTTGATTCTTAACAGGCTACAGTCATTCAATGTTTCATGTTCTCCTGTGTATGAGAGAGCTGAGAAAGCAATACAGAGCTTTTGACTACAGTCCTACTATGTACTAGAGTCCATACCTTCAGTTACGCTCATTCACTTGCTCTGCCTGTCCTTGTGATTATTGCTTGGCTGTTTTCTAGTAGTGAGGAACTGGAAGGCTGTATCTGCCTCATCCTCACTGCTTTGGCTTTTACATTGTGACATTTCACACTATATGAAAAACTTCAAAGGACATGTTATAGTGCAACATCTTTCCACTGAGAATAATCTGTTCACTCAACTTATCCACCTTACATTCAAACACAAAATCATTATCCATCCTACAAACAAGAAAACTATGGTCTTTACAGTTGTACACAAACTGCAAGAAATACCTTTTATAATGAAACTTGTCCATTAGTTGTTTTTAAGCTGTAAATCAGAAGCTGACTCACTTTCAAACTTAGGCTAAATATCTAGAGAAGTACTTGTTTCTAAACAATGTATCAGTGAGCTCTTCCCCTCAAATGCAAAGGTAATACTTCAATGATTCGAGTAAAACATGACATACATATTTAGAAAAGGCACAAGCAGCAAGACTTCAACACTCAAACACTTCCTTTTCTTCCAGACATTAACATCTATGTTTAACTGAGGGTTACAGTAGTCATGTGGCATACAGCAAAGTAAAAAGGCAAATGGCATGACACTGGGAGAAAAAGATTAAAAAAGAATGAAGAAAAGATTTCCTGCAATATTTATAGATAAAATTTATTTAAAAAGAAAGTAACAATGCCACTGTAGTGGAAGATTGACAAGAGTGAATAAAATTTTAAATGCAAGGCTTCTGTGTTAATGGTACTGTCACCACAGTATCCTACCAAACCTGAATTGTGCTTTGTAAATCCATTATAATGTGTCCCATAGCTATCTTGTTGCAGCAGTACTGTTTACCACGTTTTCTGACAAAACACAATCACAGTCATTGACTTTTGTGGTTCCATGTATCTTTTGCTACAGATCTCAACCTACAACTATAATATACTTTTTATTTAGGTCAGAAATACCAAAAAATACAGTAAATGTAATAATGACATTTTGCATCAGAATTCCCTTCCACCAAATATATCCAAAAACTTGTTTATCAAAAATTCTTTTGGTGCAAACCACATGAAAATTCATATGATTAAAGGACCTAATGAAAAAGGATTAATCAGCATTACTTTAATTACTAGTTTTAAATAGATTAAACATTGGTAAAAACAACTACATGCATCCAATTTCAGATACTCTGGGAAGAAAAATACCACTTAAATCAGGCCAAGTTAGCGATAAGGACTATGACAGCAAAGGTGCCCTATAACAGAAAGGCAATCTAGACTAGCCTCATCTTCCTAGATGAAATACATTCTAGATGCCACAGTGATACAGGGTCAGACCTATTGGGGTTACCCAAAATGATGGCTAAAATGGAGAAGCTCTCTATAGCTCTGAAAGCACAGTTTGGAGACATCAGGCTGTAAAGGCTGGGAGTTGATCTACTGAAGGAAAGCTTAAGCAGAGGAAATAGAAAATTGGTTTCACTGCCTATGCAAAAGATATAAAGAATGAGACCTACAGGGATTACAGAGTCTCTGGCAGGGGCAAAGTGTATTAACAGTCCAGATACAAATTAACTCTTAAAGGATGGCTTTAAAAAGGTGATAGAAAGAGGTTAATACAGAACTGTCAGAGAGCATGTTTCCTATTTTCCTAAGAAAATATTGTTTTTTTCTAAACGCAAGCAGAAATTAAAAAAACATTATAAACTCTCAAGTATAATGATCTTCCTTGTTACTTACTGAGGTTCTCAGAACAGATCCAGATAGTGAAGTACTGCTGAGTTTCTTGAGACAAACGCATCCCCTCCATTATCTGCTGTACAGTAGTATTGTTTCCATGTTTCAACTCCACAGACCGATACGACCCATCCATACGATAAATTCGTGCCTTTTCATACTACATAAAAATTTAAACACATTAAACAACAAACTTGTTAAAGTCCTTTCTGTTGGTGCTTCTGAAGAGGAAAGAAATTTTACCATAATCCATACTGTTGAGAAAAAGAACATTGCACAACTCCTGCGTATTTACTATTTATCAAAACTGCTTGTTTCATGTCGTATGCAAGTTCTTATACTGTGGTTTTTACCACAATAACTCCAAGAAAGATCTTACTCATCTTTTGAGGACTTCACTTCCGTTGAACTCAAAGGCAAGTAAGCATTTAAATGTTCCCTGAGGGATTTGGGATCAACTGCCTATGCATATCCTGAAATGTCCACCTCACTATTACTGGCAGGTTATGAATTATTGCCCTCATTAGTCTATACTAAAAAGACTTATTTTTCAGAGGAAAGCACCACCCTTTACACAGACCCCAGTACAATAAGAATACAATCTCACTAAGATCTTTTAGCACTTCTATAATATTACTAGTAATAAATAATTTTCCCTGTCAGAACTCCCATAGCTTTCACTGAATTGCATGTGGGCCCAGAGTATGCCTCCTGAAAGACATACTTAAATGTAAATCAGGTGTTTAAAGCATATACACACAAGTCATAAATCAATGAAACTTCTTGTTTTCATCTCTCTAACAGGTTAAAGGTCTCAGCTGCTTGAATAAAAAAGTTGCAGGAATTTGTTATTTTCCTTCTTAGCCATCAAGAACTGAGTTCCTAAAAACTTCTGGTAAAAAGGTGAATGCTTTGGAAAATGACAACTGACTGAAAATGAGGCTGGAATAGAAAACATCAGTCTTTTTGCTGCAGTAGTCACTGTGACTCCTATTGCAGTAATTTCTATCTTTTTTTAATTTTAATTACTATTGCATTAATACATAAGTGACAACATAATATCACCTATTATGCTGTGAAATCTACCTAAAATGTGTGCATTAGTCTTTTGGAGTCATTAGACACACATCTGCCATTTGATCAACTGCATAATAAGATCCCTACAATAAAGGAGGTCAATTCCTTCGTTAAATATTTTGGAAGATTCTTTCATATAGAGTGAAATGGAGATAATTTAAAACATCTTGAAAAACTGGCAGATTTACTGCCACCTGCTTACAGAGATACAAGTTGCATCTGAAGTCAAAGAAAATAAACAAGTGATTTTGCATCATTTGGCTAATTTTAAATCTACTTCAGGATAAGAGGAATCGCATCGTAAATTTTGTTTACTATCCTGGCTAGATCTGCACTGACTGCCAAGGAAGACTACACGGACTAACTGATGTCAAGCCTATTTTGTAGAAGCCTACATTTAGCCAGCTGAATGCTCCTGTGTATCAACATATAAGATGACAATGCATAAAGCAAGCTGATCAAAAGTAGACATAAAATCAATAGCTGATGTGATGCTCCTACAAATAAATCAAAACATCACGTTTAAAGTCTTACATGTATTTCTTGAGCAATATAGACAGAAACATTTAAAGAGACAAAATGTTGGTTTGTCAATATTTACACTAACAATTTCAGTATACTGCACATTTACAATAACAGCTATGTGAGTCTAGCTCTTCTACAAGTTTATGTGTAAATTAAATATAAACTTTAAACTATTTAGAAAATAAACTCATACAGGTTTATTTATGGCTTCCTTCAGCAGTTTTGCAGTTTCTTCCCACTCATTTTGTTTGTTCTCTTCACAGACATTCAGTGGAGATCTTCCTTGTTGATCAGTAATGTGCTACAAACATAAACAGAAACACTGATAATACATTGTTTTCACTGGAGGTAGGTAAACATTTACACATTTTTTGAGAGAATTAAAATCCTTGATCCTAGAGTTCAAACATTTAATTGATATACAATAGGAAAAGTAGAGGTAATGATATTTAACCATTTTTTGGTAATCTCTCAACAGGATCATTGTGTTTACACACTGTGATCTGGACACAAAATATTTCACATACACAAGCTAGAAATTGTTGCTAAAACTGCTATTTCTAAACACAAACAGAACTTACTCTGTCAATTTCTGGATGATTTAGTAGAATTTGTACTATTTCAGCATGCCCACCTCCAGCAGCAAAATGAAGAGGAGAGCTAAGCTGGCCATTCAAAAGATTTGGGTTGCATTTCCCTTTCTCCAACAGCATTCGAGTGGCTTCAACTTTTCCATACCTGCAGACAGGTTTAAAGCAGAACAGACACAGCAAATGTAAAATAAAATCTTTTTTTCAGACAGTCCTAAATATGGAAAAGTGTATTTCCATGCTCAAGAGTTTTTAGCTTTGAAATGACACCGAAGACAATGGAACATTAATAAGTTTGTAGAAACTAGTATCAGTTCTGCACTTCTTTGGTAAACATTGGCCTAGTAACCATTTATTGGATTCATTATACACAAACCGAACCTTGCTTTAAACTAAGTTTGGGTAGTTGTATCAATTCAGTCATGGCAAAACAGAGTTCAGCCTTGCCTGAAAAAAAAAAAATAATCTGTGTGAGAATCAGAGTAAAGCTTCTGATTGTCATGCAGATGGATCCTGAGGACTCCTAAGCCTCATGCTGATAACTGGTAAATCTTGTGTGTACCGTTTATGCAAACTTTCTGACAAACAATAAAAATAAATTAATTTTTTTTATAACCTACTTTGATTTTTATGTTATTCATATCATCAGACACTACTATAAATACAGAAGACTAACTTGCATAACAATAAAACAAAAGCATTTTTACAACAACTGAGGAAAGCTCTCAAGCATTTACAGATTAAATCATCACAGAGTTATAGCCAGACAAGTTGACCTCTGTAGATCACCTAGTCCAGCTTCCCACTCAAAGCTTGACCACCACCAAAACGTGCTCAGCTCAGCTATTGCTGTGCTGTAAAACTGCTCAGAGCCTTTAAACAACAAAGACTGTACAAGTTACCACACTAAACTAGACCCAGTGTCTCCAATAGGAATTAGAACAGATGCTTCAGGACAGATATAAGAGGCAATAGATTTGTTTGATGATACGATCTCCACACCTGGTCTCCTCTGAAACCATTCAGACTGAAATTATCTCAAAACCTGAAGCAATCTTTTTCTTCAGAAGGTTAACACTAACATATATTACAGTCAAAGTGTAAGAAGTCTAGAATTTTTTGATTTCTCATTTTTGAATCTGTATGATTAATTACATAAATGATAAGCACTAAAGAATCATGACAGCAAGAATGCATTTGATTGGCAAAACTATATTCATCTGACTCACCAGCATGCATAATGGATAGGTGCCCAGTGGTCACTATCTAACTGATTAACAGAAAACTTTTTATCCAGAAGGTGGCTTAGTAAATCAGAGTCGCCTTCGCAAGCACTGCGGTGAAGAGGGAAATCATCTACCCACTGGTGTTCCCTATGAATTAGAGGGGAAACAGGAGGAAAACACAGTTCAGAAATATTTCAATAGTTGAGAACATCGACCTTTTTTAAATTACTAACATAGCACTAACTGTAGATCTACATGAAGAATAAAAATGAAGCTCATGCAGCTAAAATGTGCAACATTCATACAACTAGTATTTTCGTCATGCAGTAGTCAAGCCACAGCTGTATTCATTATGCTAGGAAATGCTTCCCTAATGTTTATAATTTAAACCTTTCTTGATCCACCCTTTAACTGTTGTGTTTCAGTATTTACAGACTTCAAATAGAATTTTTTTTAAATATGTATTTATACAGTAAAGCCCTGAAGTAATAGGAATGTCATTCTGACCAAGTCTACCAAGTACTACCGTAATATAACAAAACAAAATTATCCGTTAATGAAAAAGGAATGTAACATAATACTTGTCCTCTGTGACACTGCTCATGCTACGTTGCCACTTTTCTCTTTTAGGAATCTGAATCTTTGAATAGTCTGGGGCTCCAAGGCCAAAGTATGGATTTATTACCACTTTGTCAACCTGTGAAGACATAATTTAAATACAACTGAAAAAATATCTTACTGAGATTTGGCTAAATAATCCCCCATCCAGGCCAGATATTCTCTTGAAACCAAACTTACAATAGTAACACTTTATAATCAAAGAGAATGGTGTTCAAATGTGAGGATTTGAAAAACCATTTAGCAGTGAGTGTGCAATACGATTATATTAAACATAAAGCACACACTCATAATCAAATAAATGAATGAATTGTAAAATGAAAATGTATGTATGTATGTTTCACAAATATAAAATGAAAATATAGTTCTTACCCTATTGGTATACTGAAGGTCAGATCCAAACAAAGGATTATAGATACACATATCTGCTTTCTCCAATGCCAGCATTTTACTCTTTATTTCCAGGGCAGTATAACCCATGTGTAACGAGCTCTCTGTTTGACCAGGTTCTATAGCATAGGCAGGGTTTATTACATTTGTTTTAATTCTCTCAAGGGGAGATGGTCTGAATAAAGCTGGGATGGAGTGAGACTGGGTGTGCCGTTCATCCAACCACCTGCAAGAGAGAATGGGCAAGCAATTCATTTTCAGGTAGAAAAGGACTATTTTGGTCATGCCTGTCCATTATTTTGATTAAGGGTTGTATATATGATAATCACACATTTTAATTAAAAAAAAAATTACTACTTAAAATGTGCACAGCCAATTTTATATCACTTAATTAAATTAATCCCCAAACATAAATTTTTTTAACCAAATATAGTTAAGCAAATGTGTTTGCTCAAACACATTTCCTGCAGATGCAAACTCTCAGAGAAAAGCAAATTATAAGCTACGGTAAAAGTAACATTGTTTACAGCCAAAACACTTAACCACACCAACATGTCACCATTTTGTTTACTTTCAGTTTATCAGTATTACTACTCTCAACATACAAATTTTGAAACTTAAAGCAGTTTGTTTAAGGAGTTGCAATTTCAATATCTGTGCTGACTTAAGCCTTCTAACTCATGTGTTTCATTAGGGGGAGGTGGGAAAAGGCAAAAAAATCAGAAGGTCCTTTGGTAGTTTCCAGACTGCCAAGCCTCTTTCACATAGGCTACCAGCTGCCTTTTCACAAAGCTGTGCTGAAGGTTATTCTCTTCTAAGTGCACTCCTACTAACAGTATATAGAAGGGCTTTAGAGCCCTCTTACTCTGAGCTAGAGGGGAAAGTCAGCAATGTACACCTGTTCCATTTTTTTCTGCCACATATGCAATATAACACAGGGCTCAGGATTTTTGGATAAATATATTTTCACTGAATTGCTAAATTATTTTAGTGTTATGTTGAATGGGGCACATTTAACTAAGGGTCTAAAGTCATGTTTGTATTTAAGATTTCTGCACATACTTTCTCACAAGCTTGAGATAAATATGTACTTTGCTGGAATACAATAAATTCCGTTTAGTGATTTAGCCTGGAAATATAAAAGAAAGGTAAGTACATCCTTTGGAAAGACAGATCCACTAACAGACCGTTTGGGTCTTGTCTGTCCCAGAACCATGTGTAAGGATGGCAGAACGTAGCCTGCAGTTCAATGCATATGCATAGGCCTGGATGTTTAAGTCCCAGATCCAAACTATCATGTGCTGCGAAAGCCGTGTTCTCTTCACTTACTCATAGTCCTGCTGGGAAGGAGGACTGTAAAATTGTGATCATTGTGCTATAAACACCCTCTTGCCTCTCTGAGGTATTTTCAGGCATTTTCTCTAAACAGTTGGCAGATAAATTAGTTATGGTAGTTTGAACCTTTGCAAAGTGTTGTTTCAGATTACGTACATAAAGAATAATCAACATAAACTATCTTCTATACTTCCAAGGCTTCTCTCACAACTGTAAGGCTGGTAAAACATCTTAATCAGAGCTTAGGGTCTGAAGGCACTCATGAAGTAGCAAATAAATATAACAACTGGCACAATGGTGTACATGGAAATATTATGACTCTACTAATAAACTGTAAAAACCCTACACACGGAACCTTTTTAGGTAATAGCCTGTAACTTATAATTTTTCACATTAGCCAAGAGTTTCACCTAACTTTATTAATGCAAATAAGTTCATACATAAGTAGGTCTGGTATTTCTTTGTTAAGGGTACATAAAAAAGACCAAAAAAATGCTCACATGTTCTAACTGCTATAAATCTGGCTAAACAACTAATCACCTTTCTGAAAGTTAATTCCCTACTGCAAAGAAATTTGTATGGCTGGGGAATATGCACTGCCTTTGTAAACAGGGGGGTTAATTTAAATGCAAATCATAATGGTATACAATCAACAGGATATTTTTACTACACTCTGGCAAATACTCTTACAGATGGCAATTATGTCACTTATAGAAGATTAATCACTAGTATTTTATACGATTTTACAAAATCTTCACTGTGAGCAAGAACTTCCAAAAAGCCACTTCATTTAGGCAAGCACACCATTCTTCAGTTTGCAAAAGATTTTTAAAAAGATTTAGAAATATGTTGTCAAGGTTTCAGTTTCTGATAAACACAAAGAAAACATGATATCACAATGATTTCCTTCTTAATCACAAGAATGCTATAAAAACTATGTGCTACATCTACAAATTATCTGGTTTAACTTCTATTTTAACGTATTTTTACTAACGGTGTTTCTTACTTATCCAAGGCAATTAACATTCTTGCAGTAAGTGTAGCAAAATGGGTGCTGGATTCACTGCAGACTCTCATGATGTCTTGTAAACAGTAGAACACAGGGCATCCAGGACTGTATGCATATTTTGTATTATCTGAAAAGGAAACATACTCTGAAGACACACAGATGAGAAGAAGAATCTTATTTTCCCTTCTGCATCTTTTGTAGTTACACGTTCCTAACTAATTGAGAGTATATTCTAACTTTAGACTACAGTAACTTAATTTTTTCCAAATTATAATTGATAGAAATTACATACAATCCTTACATAACAATTCACAACTCAACAGGGTAGCCTTAAAAACCTTAAAGTGTTCAGTTATTATTCCATCAGTGTGATCGGCTTCATCTGAGGAATTAATATTAAATGTATACTGTTGCCAGAAAAAAAGAATAGGACTTGGGACTAGAAGAGGTATTTATTGCCATTGCTAACTCCACAATGGTATGTATTTTATAGTTTTTATCCTTAAAGCCTATCAGTAATGCAAAAATGAAGGAGTTTCCCCAAAAGCACACATTTAGTTCAGGCTTTTTTAAAAAATACTTTCCTGACAAGCAATTTACTTTGCCTTCTAAAGACTATTCACCATTCCTTATTTAAACAAAACTGTTTACAGACTTCAATAAACATTCTTCACTGAGTAAAGAACACTGAACTGAATAGGATGTCTTACACTTGCATTCAGTAAATTATAAAATTTACAAGTTAATGCATATGTTTTGAAATATAATCAAGTGAACAAATACAACTTAAAACAGAAGTGTGCTATTGTTACAGAAACAAAGGCAATACATTAAAAACAAGGTTTTTTTCCTTAATTTTAAGTAACTGTTTCAAGTTTTAAAGTATTCAGAGAGAGGTTTCCACCTGAATGCAACTTTTAATGTTTAAATACAAAAAACCGCATATAGCATATTCATAAAAATTCTTAATAAATGCTCAACTGAACTTCTGCTAAAATGGGTGCAACTTCAGAAATTATGCTCAACATTACCTTTCACAACAGTTGGAACAATGTAAAGTGATGCCTCCTGGCCTGCCTTCTCTCCATCAAGAGGAAACTTCTTCATTAACACTACGCGCTTTCCTAGCACAGTATTAAAAATACCCAAAATAATTAATCAACAAAACAAAACAAAATAACAACAACAAAAAAATCTAGAGTTGGCTATCTGAAAGCTTATCAGACTCAATCTTCCTAATTTCTAGGAAGAAACAATTATGATTATTATAAGCTATAATCTAAAGCAAGCTAAGAAAATCTAAATACATATGAAAAAATAAAGAACATAAATATGTATATATCCATTAACATTAAAAAAGACATGACTGTACCCCTTTTTTCATAGTAACTTTTCTATATCCCTGATTTTTTGTAGCATTCACCCCCCAAACCACCTATCTTTAAGTTAAACAAGATTATTTTTGCAATGGGAAAGCATGGCTGCATGCTATGCTTTCAGGATAGAAAATGCTGAAGCATGCTAAAGCATTCACCCTAACATTCACTATGTTAGGGTGAATGCTTTATTCATATAGTGGTAGGACAGTATTTTCCATGTTACCTTCCCTTCCACCCTTACAGAATTTAGCATTTTGTTTGCTTTTCTGACCTCAGCTGCATATTTTAGCAGTGGCCATACTAAGCTGTGCATATTAATGCTTAGGCCCTCTGTCCGAGTTACTTTAAAACTCTCTAAACTGTAAGAAACAGATAGGTTTTGCTTTTACTAGGCATTCCTCAATGTGCATTAATGCTATTATGTTATTTCATGTTTGCTGCTCAACTAGCTTTGTTAAGTCCATCCAACTCCAGTTATTGCCACCCACGACATTTTACCATGCAACCAGCTATTCCTTCTCTGAATTGCTAGCACTGCATTGTCTTGTCCACACTGACAACCTTGCCAGTATAACCTTATTTACAAAGCAGAGATGAAGTACACAGCAAAAAAAAAAAAAAAGTGCTTTAACCAGTATAGTTTATAACAATCTGGAAATGAAATATGCTGGCTAAAACAATTTTTGTCAGCACAAGTGTGAGGTTGTTTGCTAGACCAGCTATGCAACAACAATGAAAAAGAAAATGTACTAATTAAATTATATCTGCAAGTGATACAGTTATGCCAGAAATATTTTCATGTAGATGCTGTCTACTGAACAATGCCGGCTTTAGAACAGACTTTAGGAGTGATCAATTCACTAGTTCAAGTCAAGTTTTAGCTGAAATTAAGGATAAAAAAGCCACTTCAATCTGATTTACCAGAAGTTTAGCTATAAATCTCAATTTGAGGTGAAGAAGTAGTACAGACAGGCAAAGTTTCACTTAATAAAAATCTTTTAGTAAGCATTTTATAGAGCTGGAAGGTAAAGGAAAACAAAGTTAAATTAAAGGTTTTAGCTGTATAGTTGGCTGGGGTTTTTTTGATGAACCTCAAAACATACCTTCCTCTTAAAACTAATTTCATGCTTTTGCACAACCTTTCTCTGTCCATTTAATTTCAAAAATATTTTTATAGAACTATCAACAATAAATCAGATTAAAATGTTTTTACCTTTAATACCCTGATTGGCTGGTGAAATTGGTTTGGTGGCTTCTAATACATAATCCAAGATGCTCTGGGTTATCTCAGTGCCTCCCTGCAGTTTAGTTTCCAACAAAACTTTCTTTCTTTTTTTCTTTTGGCCTTCAATGGGAACTTCAAGCAACAAAATCTTTCAAACAATAATGAAACCAAAGGAGTGTAAGCACAACTGAAACAAGTACAGAACACTTTTTTTTAAATTATTATTTATTGTACCACTGTAAAAGCAGTAACAAAATTCACGAAGTATTGAATGTGGAGGAGCAGGATGGCAAACTCAGAATGACCTCCATAACAGTAAGGTTAAAGAGAGTAAGACAAGGCTGCTCCCTTGTACTGAGCAGCCTGCAGGGCAAAAGGCCCTGAAATGACATGAAACACACAGATATTACAAAACTGTAAAGCGTTCAACTATCATAAAGATGGGGCAATGCATAGTAGGTATGTGACATACATAGACATTATTTAAGCAATGTTATTGTCATATTTTTCTTCTGCTATATTATTATATATTTACTATAACTTATTATTTTAAAAAAAATTAATAAATAAAAAAATTTAAATAGTTTACTTCGTAGGATTTAGCTCGATATTCCCGAGAATTCAGGCTAGCAGTATTTTTTGGACGAATCACAGCAACGTATGCATCTCCAATGTTTTCTGGGTTTCCCATCTCTCCTGCTTATTTTGTCACTGGAAACAATGCATAAACAGGAAGTAAAGGTTCAGTTGAAAAAAAGAAAAAAAAATCCAACAGCACACTAAACTTCAGGATGCAGCAATTATATCCACTGATTCTTTGCATTACTCATTTATTGTCCTTTAGCTGGAGAAACACCAATGGCTGATATAATTCGGCTTCCTTTTCATGAAAGGGGAAAATCCTACATCACATTGATTTAATACAAATAATCTTGTTCTCCAGCCCACTTTTAAAATAAAAATAACATATATTTTTTCCACTTTGTAACTATCTTCCCCATTTTGCAAGCCAGGCAAAAGGCCAAAGAATTTTAGGACTCTGAAAAATATATGAAACTGAAAAAGAAAAGCACTCTAAAGTGACAAGCACTGTAACTTATAAAATGTGCTACGACAAAGTACTACATTTCTATGAGTTTCACAGGGATTTCAAGAAAATACCTGATTTTCCTTTCCCCGCCCCCAACAGGAAGTAGAACACAGTCTTGCCTACAGCAAAAGTAACAAAGATGATAAAAATAAACTATAATATGGTTTCATTTACTTCATTTTACTCCAGTGGGGCTGCAAACTGGTGCACAATTCATTCAAACACAGAGTTTCTGAAAGGAATATGTCTTCAATTTTTGCAAAAAGTAGACAGAGGTTTTTAGATTTAAGATAAAACTTTGCTTACGCTTCTATTTAACTCAAAGTGACAATCCCTATAATCATAAAATTTTATGAAAATGATAGGGAAAACCTCCTAAGGCTAAATCACTTCACATATCAGATTTGAGAAAGAAGGTCATGTCTGATCATTAGCACCTTCCAGCTGATCATTTTCTTCATCTGCAAATGAACCACCTTTCATTCCATATCATCAGTAAGCACATGCTTTTTGCAGATTAATCCCTCCACAAACAGTAAATTTACTGCTTCTAGCCTCTTTACCTCTTCTAGGAGAAACAGAGGTCTTCAGATTCCCATGCCCTTAGTCCAGTATTTTTGCTGGGAACAGACTACCTGAAAACATATTAAAAAACCCCAACATAAATAACAGCATGCACATTTTCACCTTTGGTTAAGATAAATACATTAGTTAGATGATTTAATGGTAGTACTTGAACAGTAATATCTGAATAGAAACATCTATTGATTTGCATTACAGTAGCGTCTAGAAGCATTAAATAAGCAATGTGCTGAACTGTGAGAGCTCATGCTTTGGGATATTAAGAGTTTTGAAAGGAACAAGAAACAACCATCCCTTACGGGCTGCTGGGAAAGGCATGCTCCCTGGGTCTCCTTACGTGTACTGGGATATACAGGGTTTGGGTCACAGGCTTGTATGGAGGGAACCTGCACAGGCAGGGCTGGGCCAGGCCAGGCCAGCTGGGTGGCAGGTGATGGCCATGTGAATAAGCAGTGGGTGAACTCTACTGCCAGTGCTCTGTACTAAATCCTGAGGGGGTGAGGGATGTCTGGGAAACAAGACAGCTCCGAGAGCTGCGATATGACTCCAGAAAACAAAACCAGAGGACGAGGAAGGGCGGGGGTGTGAGGATGTGATAATAACGATGACCAGCTTCAGAAGGCACCACGCTAACTGACCCTAACCAAATCCAGGTGCCAACAACGCGTCCCCGTCCCAACGGATGCAGCTCTAGAGAACATGCCTCAGCAGGGCTTCTCCCAGCGCCGCCGGCCCTCCCCGCCTCCCACACCACCGCCCAGACGGCACCCTCAGCACCCCGGGACCTGCCGGGACGAGGCAAAGGGCGGCTCCCGCCGCCCCGCGGGGACACACGGCCACACCACCCCCGCGAGGGAGGCCGCCGCGCCTCCCCCTGTACAGGCAGCCGCAGCGGCCGCCTCGGCCCCCCCCGCAGCGCTGCCTCGCCTCAGCACGGCGAGACTGCCGCCAGGGAGGGAGCCGGGCGCCGACAGAGGCGCAGGACGGGCGGGAAGCGGCCTCGCGCCGCCGGCACCTCCCGCTCCGGCGGCAGCCACCCCGCCGCTCCGCGCCTCATGGCCGGGAAACACCCCCCGAACTTTCCCGGTCGCGCCCAGGAGCCGGCCGGGCACCGGACCCCCCGAGGGGTGCTCACGCCGCAGCCCCGCGGAGCTGGAACGGCTCCCACGTCCTCGGGACCACCCCACCGGGGTGACGGGCAGCGCTCCGGCCTCGCTGGCTCCCTCCCTCCCTTGCCTTCCTCGGTGGTGCCGGCTGTCGCCTCCCCGGCCGCATCCTCTCGGCGCCCAGGCCCCGCGCCCGAGACCCGTCCCGCTCCGCCCCGTCCCCTCCCCGCTCCCTCCCACGGCTCGGCGGATCCGCTTCCCGTCGGAGGCCCGCGGGCCTCGGCTGCCGATGAGTTTCCGGGTCAGCGGCCTGAACTTCTGCTGCTGCCGCCGCCGGTTGTTGACCGCGGGCGGAGAAAGAGAGAGAGAGACCGGGCTGCGGGCCGGGCCGGGAGCATGAGGCACTGCTGGCAGGCAGGGAGGCGCTGAGGCGAAGCGGCTGGCTGGGCCCGGGGAGCGCCGCCGGCAGCTGTCAGCGCCGCCACGCCACCAGGAGCCGCCGCCGAACAAAGGGGCAGCGAGACAGCGGCAGCCGCAACGCCCTGCGCGGGAGGGAGACTCGCCGCCGGCCGGGCACTCCCCACCGCTTCAGCCACCGAGTGACGGCCCCGACTGCTCGCGGGCCGGAGCCCCGGCGGAGCGGGCACTCCAGAGGGCGCCGTATCTGGAGCGGAGCGGGGGAGAGGGAAGAGAGGAGCGGCCGCTGATCAAATGGAGGCGCTGGGTGGCGGGCGCGGAGGCGCCGGGAAGGGCCGGGGAGAGCCCCTGTGAGGAGCCGGTGAGTGCCCCGCGGCGCTGGCGGCGATCCCGACGCCGCCTGGGGAGGCTCGGGCGGGGTCCACGGGGCTGCGGGAGGGCGAGGCGAGTCTAGCCGCGGGCACAGCCGGGAGACTTTGCACATCTGGGCGTCGGCAGCCCGTCGCGTCGCGGGTGGGGCGGGCTGGGAGGCGACTTCGGGGGCGCCTCAGCTCGTCGGCGCCGCCGGCAGGCAAGGGGAGCGGAGCGGAGGAGGTCAGAGCAGAGGGTAGCGCTAGCGTGCGGAGGTAAACAAGCCGCAGGTTATCGAGGCTGGCCGTCCCCAGGCGCGGCGGCGCTGCCGGTGTGGGCACGGTCCCCGGCAGCGCGGGCCCCGGTGGGCAGGTGGCTGCGGGGAAGCGTAATGGCGGGAGGTGGCGGGCCGCCGGGCTGGGCGGTTTATGGAGGGGAGAGCGGCCACCTCCGGCCCAGGGTCTCGCCAGGCGCTGCGGCCCGGGGTGGCGGAGGGCGGGGGTTCTCGCCCGGAAACCGGCCGGGTGGGGGGGGCTCGGCAGCAGCAGCCCCGGGGCGGCGGGCTCTCTCGGCCGGGACCGTCGGAAAGTTTGGAGCTGCCCGATGGCCTGGCTTCAGTCAGCTCCCGCTGTTGAGCACATGCCCGCCTTGTTCGTAGCCTGGAAATCCTGCCTTGAAGGCAAAAGGGGAAAAGCGTGAGTGGGCAGAGTGGGAGCATGTGCTGCTGGATGAGCTGTGACAGCGTAACCTTGCTTCCAGGCTGGGTAACGCCGTCCTAAACAGTCTTCCTTGAATGAAATTGAACGCTCACAATCACAAAGTTATTTTTTTTTCCTTATAGAAAAATTTGAGTCTTGATACTGTAACAGTTTTATGTAAGTAGCAGTATCACGCTCCCAGGCATGTCTAAATACATACTGGAAATTGTGCAGCTTTTAAAAATGAAGAACCTTGGTAATTCATGACTGCTCAGTCTGTCTTTTAGTTACAGGTCAAATAGTATGCACAGGAAATGCGGAGTCACAAAAACATGCTCTGCAGAGTAAGGCACTAATACCACAGCTTAAATTGTTTGCATGGACCCCTCGATCATTACTAATCATCGTCGATTTCACTTTTTTCTTTGAGTGCATTTCTGTGCTCACCAGTTCCAGAAATGGAGTTTTAGTTGTAGAGATAACACCAGTGGGTGTACTGTAATTTAAGTACATTCCCTGAAGAGAGAGACCACTTTTGAGAGAATTATTAGCTGTAGAGGTTAGCAATGAGAAGAGACTGTGTCTTCCTTAAGTGTATGGGTGTTTTTTCCTTCCTTTCATCTCTCTGATTTTCAATACAAAGTGTGGTGGATTAATTTCTCTTTAAGCTCTCTTGGGTACAGGGGAAAAATACTCTTCTTCCTTGGAGAAAAAAAAATAATGCTTTAGTCATATGGAAAGCAACAGCATTTTTCAACTTCTAACAACATGTGGCTTACTTAGTTGAGGTGTCTACACAGAAGTGAAGTGGTAGAATTTATAGCAACTTTTTTTTTTTTCCCCGGACATGCAAAGAGTAAATGGCTGTCCTTACAAGTAAGAGACCAAATTACAGAAGAGGCTTCTGGAAACTTTAATTCCAAGACTTTCTGTGGTCCTGTACTCAAGCAATTCCTTCTTTAACAAATTTTAGTTTAGTCCTTAAACAAAAGAATAAAATATTTTAATAATACAATGTATTATTCCTGAATAAAAATATTACTAGAAATCTAATAAAAAGCTAAACAATATTGGTGGTGCCCAGTCTTCATATATAAATATATATATATGCATCAGCAGAATATTATGAATGAAAATTAATTTAAAAAAAGAAGAAAAAATAGAACAACAGTGGCACTATTATAATAATAATAGTATCAGTAGCCAAAAGACAAACATTAAGCAAGTAAGTTGTACTCAATCACTCTAATTTTTACTTGTGCTATACATGTCTGGATAGAGTGATTAGGCTTATTGAAAGAACGTGGAGTTTCCTAGATATAGTTTTATATTGTATGTAAGTTCACATGTATCTGTTTGTTGTATGTTTGTGTCAGGCATACACACTCCAGAAAATTCAAGGAAACTAAACATGTACATTTAAAAGGGAATGCCTTCTACAGCTGTCAGCTTTTGTTCAATGGAACACCTATTAAAAAAAAGGTTTTAGAAAAAGTCATTATGTCTTTGTTCACTATAGAAGACCTTGTTAACACTATGGCTGATTTAACCTGTCCTGAGCAGTTTCTCACCCACTGGTCTGTGACACCTCTGCTGTGACTGATTAGTACTACATTGCTTTTTGTTTCAGTAATAGAGCTTTGTTTATTAATTGTTAACTAGTTTGGCTAACAGGGTTTGTGATGATTTTTGTTTGGGTTTTTTGGGTTTTTGTTTTTGTTTTTGGGTTTGGTGTTTTTTAGTTTTGGGGGGTATTTTTGTTTTAGTTTGGGGGGGGGGTTAGTTTTTTTTGTTGTTTTGTGGGGTTTTTTTGTTTGTTTTAGCTTTGCTGTTGAGATGTTATGTAGTTACAGTTACCTGACTAGTTAATTAACTTTACCTTGGAATCTGAAATTTGAAGTTGCTCTCTGCTGTTGTCACTGTTGAAATTTTGTTGCCTTTGCTATGGTGACTCACACCAGTAAGAAAGAAAATTGAGAAGCTGGAGGTTACAAATGCTTGTGCTGAACCAGTTACATTTCTAATCACATTACTGTATTTGCATAATTAATAATGGTACATAGCAAAGAGAGATCTGTTGTGCTTGAAGAGCAGCCCTGTGGAAATTCTGGAATGTTCAAAATGACAGGGAAAGTTGTGTTTTCAACACCATCATCACCAGACAAGACTCTTACTGCTTTCCCTCCCAAAATACATGCCATATACTTTTCCATGGAGCGTTTTTGAAGTCACACATATGTGTAAATTTCAGGAGAAAAGGCTATTTCATGCAAGATTACATTACATTAAAAGTTCAAGATGGAGAGGTCTACCTAATGTTTAAAAACTACTATTTTTTTTCAGAACCTCTAAATGTCTTCCAGATTTAAACTGGAACCAGTAAAAATAGTCTTTGTTTGCCATTGTGGAAGGTCAAGTGCAAGGTCCTCCACCTGGGCCAGGGAAATCCCCAGTATCAATACAGAGTGGGGGATGAATGGACTGAGAGCAGCCCTGTGGAGAAGGAGTTCAGGATAGTGGTGGATGCAAAATTGGACATGAGCCAGCAATGTGCACTTACAGCTCAGAAAGCCAGCCGTATCCTGGGCCGCATAAAAAGAAGCGTGGCCAGCAGGTCCAGAGAAGTGATTCTCCCCACCTCTACTCCACTCTCATGAGACCCCACCTGGAGTACTGTGTCCAGCTCTGAGCTCCCCAGTACAGGAAAGACATGGACCTGTTGGAGCGGGTCCAGAGGAGGGCCACAAAAATGGTCAGAGGGCAGGAACACCTCTCCTATGAAGAAAGGCTGAGAGAGCTGGAGTTGTTCAGCCTGGAGAAGAGAAGGCTCCGGGAAGACCTTGTTGCCGTGTTTCAATATTTAAAGGGGGCTTTACAAGAAAGACAGAGAGAGACTTTTTACCAAGGCCTGTAGTGACAGGACAAGGGGCAATGGTTTTAAACTGAAAGAGGGTAGATTTGGATTGGATATAAGGAAGAAATTTTGTGCGATGAGGGAGGTGAGACACTGGAACAGGTTGCCTGGAGAAGCTGTGGATGCCCCATCATTGGAAGTGTTCAAGGTGAGGTTGGATGTGGCTTTGAGCAACCTAATCTAGTGAAAGATGTCCCTGCCCATGGTAGGAGGGTTGGATGTAATGATCTTTAAAGGTCCCTTCCAACCCAAACCATTCTGTGATTTTTTATTTTTTTTTTCCCCCTGAGGAATATTAGACTGTCTTCTCTAGTGTCAATGAAATAGTATGTTTTTCATTCCAGACTGTGTTAATTTATGTTTTTATATCTATATGTGTATCTATTTATCTGTCTCATCTACAAAAATACTCAGAAATAAGTGTAGCAATAGCAGAATATCTTCAGTTTATTAGTCCAAAAATCACTTTGGAGAAAAATAGATACGAGTCAGTTGCTTTGTTGTCTTTTTTTAAAAATATTTTCTGAATTTACTTTACACTCCATGCTTTATTAACAGTACAGTCCTTACTTTCTGCTTCTTTGTTTTTAGCCTCACATACCTTAAATAGTACTATGAAAAGAAAAAGAAATAAAATAAGTGTCTGTGTAAAATCAGCTAGGGTTTTCTCTTATTGGTCTGCAGAGGTGGTCTGAGGGAGTTCTTGTGATTCTTCCGATCCTCTTCCTGTATTTGTGTTTTTAGTAATTGAAAGTAATTTTTAGAAGTTGCAAGCATCTCATATATTATATAGATTAACATTTCAAATTAACATTTATATGTAACCTTAACTCTGCTGTTTTCCAAACAAGAGAATCACCATGTTTTTAGATAAGACAAACGCTTCTTTTGACCTAAAGGTAGTTTGTAGTACTGCTAGTATCCTTGAATTTTCTTTAAGGGGTTTTGTTGGAGTTGCTTAAGAGATATTTTCATTTAGTGGTTTTGCTTTGATTTATATTTTAAAGCACATAAATTCTGAACTCTGACCATTGAAGGATAATTGCAGTAAAAATACGGTAACAGGTTGTAAATGGATTACTGCAGGGAAATAGAAGGGCCTCTCTGCTGAATGCCTGGGATCCTTCCTGGCTGGGGTGGCTTTACAGAGCAGCTGCATGACAGTGTTGTCTGTAGAGTTCCTCGTGTAACTCGTCTTGTTCAGTTCTGTGCTGACAAGGAAGACGAGGGACCAAAATGAATTCTCTAAAAGTAAGTTTTATGTAGGTGCGTAAATGTGCAGCTAGGAATCAATGTTTGCACACAGCCTGCAGTATAGTAATGTTATTCTCTGACAGTAAGTTAGTGTAGTTTAAATATTACATCATGACAACCGAGGCAGCATATTATTAATTATGTATAAAATAGTTCTTATGTGCAGGCTTCTCTGTTGGAGAAAACTTCATTAAATCTCTTGGGGATTTTCCCTACTTAAGGGAGTTTCCCAGTGGCTTGTGCTTACTGTTTTGATGTACCTGAAGAACTTCTGTGGTGTAGTCTGCCATGCTATACAGCATTCCAGGAAGTAGAAACTTAGTTATTGACTGCTACTTCTCTGTATCTCTTTGCTGCATTTAGGTTTTCCTTTTCTCTCCAACAAAAATAACAACAAAAAATAGGAATTCAGTTTTGACATGCTTTTATTGTGAAAATAGCACCCCAGAAGCATATGAGTAAATAAGCCAAAAAGACTTTCGGAAATACTGCAGTCACCAAATTCCGTGGAATAAGGACTGTCATGTGGTAGCCAAATGGTGTATATTCATTTTAAAGCATTATTTTTAAACTGCTGTGAACCACTTAGTCCTTGCTTTATAATAAAGTCTGTGGTCAGAAATACAGTCTAGGCATTTCCAAGTCACTGTGGTATTTTGAGTGAATCCTTAAGTTTGCTGGAGTGATCTGAACTGTTCCATTTATATTTACAGTTGACAGTCAAGTGCAAAGGCATAACCCTCTCTCACTTTAGCATTCTGAAACAAAGTTTAGAGGAAAAGACAAGAATGATTGATTTCTGGACCATCTGCAAGATGTATACAATACAAGTCGGTTTAAGAACCTTGACTTCTAGTAACTGGGTAATAGGCTTGGAAAACCAAAAGAACCTAAAGAGAGTTGTTTTGCTATCAAAGAGACCAATTGGTTGTAGGTTATTCTCTCTATCAAGCAAAGTAAATCACCACTTGTGATTTACATAAATCACCGCTTGTCATTTACACCTCCTACATATAACTTTAAGGAATGTTTGTAATTTTGGGCCATTTTTCTGTAGTGTGGAGTAAGTTATATATTTAAGTGTGGGGGTTTTTTCAGGAGTCATTATCAGAGGTAGGAAGATAATAAAAGCTTATTAAAGAAAAGGTCCATTGCTTGTTTTCAAATTCTGGATTAACTTACGGTACTAAAATACATTTCACAGAGGCAGATTTTTTTCTTCTTCATGTAGTGTCTTTAAATCTGATGCATTTAAATCCTTTTCCATTTATGCAAGTTAACAAAAGTATAACTTGCCGATAAGAGGTTTGATTATATCCTTGAACCATGATGGCTACTACTGTTGAGGTTCATGTTATTTCTCTTCTATACAGGGTCTCTGCCATATCTTGTAGTAGCTGTTCTGTCTTAATATTGTATTGGTGTTTCCCCTGTATTTATTTATATGGTGTTCTAGCTTCTGAATATTCTTATTTTTCTTTTCTTCTTTCTATCCTTTTCCCCTTATTTTTCTGATTATTGTTTTGTGTTTCATTGTTGTCTTGTACCTCTTGAAGCAAAGGTTTGTTTCTTCTGTTGACAACATGAATGGCTTGTAGCTTTGATCTGCTCTTGCAGAACATTTTTATGGAGTCAGGATTGTCTTCAGCATCATCTGCTGTGATAATGGCTGGTATGCTGGGTTATACTTACCCGATGCCTCTGTCTCATGAAGTTAATTGGATGAGTGACACCTCTTTAGACAAGCTGTAGTGTTGGGGTTTTTTTTTTGACCACCACGTCAATGACTTGGGACTTCTGTGCAAGTAGATATTCTAAATGGTTCTTGGCAAATGAAAACATAAAAAGAGACATAGTCTTGCATAGACTCTGAAGCAAAGCACTAGAGAGAAGTAAAATAAACTAAGGGAAAATTAAGTCAAGTGGGCAGGTTTTTATGTGAATACCAACCTGAATTAAGATTTAACTGTAATTCCCATAGAGTTAGAGGTTATAGAGAGGAAAACATAATTTTGTTTTGACTTGGTTTGACTTAGACTCTGATAGATGATGTCAGCTAGGGGTAACCTGTGAGATAACTTATTTGAAAAGTGGTAAAAGGATGATTGTGGCTAACTGTGAAAATTCTTATGCAGTTTAATTCTGTGGTAATTGTCTTAAATGGTTAAAACACTGTCTTTTGAAAAATGTGCTATAGGAGTGTTGGTGATCTCTCCCCCTCCCTTTTTTTTTTTTTTTTATAAAGGAAAGATGACTTGAGGAAAGATACAGCTTTTGAGGTTTCAAAGCTATTTCTGGGAAAATACACTTAAAGTTAACATATATAATGCTAAATATGTATATACTAATGGCATATTTCTTGACTGTTTTATATACTCTGTATTCAATTGCAGTTAAATGTAAACATAAGTTGGAAACTGATTCTCTGCCCCAAGTACTTCACCTGATGATCACTCTTCTTGGAATTTAGCATAGAAAAGAATTAGATTTTTCTAGTTTATAAATATAATTCTGCTTTTAAAACAGGCCTTGTTCATTCTCATAGCAGGTACTTTAAGTGACTGTAGGAACATAATGTCCTGTTTGCATGCAGCTGGTTTTGGTCCTGATTGTAAATTACTACAAATGAAATAACTTAGTGGAGAAAATTGTGTTTGCTATATTTATTAGTTTGAGCTGTGTTTACAGTCCACTTAAGGTCTCCTCTTCAAGGAGCTTTCACAGATGTTAACTGGGGTAGCAATCCCCCTTTTATTTCAAATGGATTTCCAATACAAATTTTGAAGGCAAAGTTAAAAATGGTATATTTCTATCAAAGCTGTTGTGTAGAAACTCAAAATCTTACTGTATTAAAAAGCCCAAGTGTATTTTTATAGGATACACAGATGAAGCACTGATAATGATGATAATGATAATTGAAATATTTCCTGTTATGAACCAGCCTTTGGAGAAATATCTGGAAAATTATGAGCAAAAATGATGCTATATACTTGTCTATGTTTTTGCACTACCATTATATCAAATACTGGTTCTACTAAAATTTATCATACACTCAAGAATGGGAATTTCAGTGCTGTTGTAATTTACTAATGAACGCTTCTCTGTACTAACGGTTTGATTGTTACTGTACTGCTGTGGTATGCAGTTATGTATTTGTATTTTTATTAGCTACTATGTGTGTAAAATATAAAAATAAAAGATAATATATGTAAGGCTGGATACACATCAGGACTAATTTGCAGCAGTGGCAACCTGTAAATGCTGTTGCAATAGAATTTTCCTCTGAAATGTTCTTTTTCTTATTACCTTGCCTGTGTAAATTACTTGCAGAATTGCTACTCTTTTAGAATTTTTTTTAAATCCAGGTGGCTCTGCTGTGTTCTAGATCTCTAAGCACCTGCGGGACAAGCAAATGTTAACTCTCTGTTATGTTGAAAGACTGCAGATAGACATGTAGAAATGTCCTGGCAGAGTAGAGCCCAGAAAATTTCTTGTTAGCCTGTCAAAATGGTGAGTTTCATCAGTGTCTTGAAGAAACTGCAGAAGTGTGTAGCTACTAAACTATGAAGACCAAAGTTCCAGCTGTGCTAATAGTACAGGTTATACATTTTAACAGTTTAAAGAACTTATTGACTGATGCAGTTTCATTCACATTTGCTAAATAGTTGGAAGTTATCTCTGTACCCATAAGGTGAGGATTTTGACATTTTAAAGCTCAGATCTTGAGACACAGCTACGTATTAGACTTCATAACAGTAGAACATGTGGTTCTTCAGCAGTGATCCAACACATTTCTTCTCTAGAAATAGTTCTACTACAAAATTGTCATACCAAATAATCTAGGCCTATGCAGCATTGTGAGCTATATAAAATTCTAAGGTAAAGTGTTTGTTCTTTATGAAAGAACTCCAGTTACTTGCGTTCTCTGAAAGCTTGTATACAGAGGTACGCAGCCTGCAGTACTGAGATATTACTAACAGGTCTGTAGCTTATTGCAGTACAAATATACAATGGCTCATAATTTAGGCCCTTTTCCCTGACTTGTTGAGAGTCACTGATACAGCTACTTTATATATTTAGGTCTCCATATTTAGAAGGATGTGTTGGAGAGAAATCTTTCATTGGAGCTATTACAATGAGTCACCAAGTGCAAACTGCCCATTAAAAAAAAAAATACTGAAGAGGCTTTATTTGGTGGCTTGTGTATTGAAATGCAAGTTTTGTAACGTCCCATTTACCAACCTGTTAATTAGTTAAAATTAAACTACTTGGAAGTCCTTTATCCTTTTCAGGACATGATAATTAGTATTCAGTAAGATTAAATAGTGCAGGTTTGCATTTATAATCTTCATGAACTACCTGGATGAGGTGATGGAATGCACCATCAGCAAGCTTGTGGATGACACCAAGTTGTGTGTGCTGGAGGTCAGGGCTGCTCTTCTGAGGGACCTCAACAGGCTGGAGAAATGGGCTGACAAGAACTTGGCAGTGTTCAACAAAGAGTCTGAAAATTGAAACAGAATAACCCTACGCAGTAGCACAGACTGGGAACCAATGGCTAGAAAGCAACGTTGCAGCAAATGACATCGCTTTCCTGGTGGACCCCAAGTTGAATGTGAGTCAGCAATGTGCCTTTACTTGGCAAGAATGAAGCCAGTAACTGAGAGAAGTGATCATTTCTGTCTGCTTGGCATTTGTGTGACTGCATCTGAAACTTTCTAGTTTTGTGCTTCCTGGTATAGGAGAGATGCTAACATACTGGAGCAGGTCTAGAGGAAGACTTCCAAGATAATTAGGGCACAGGAGCACATAATGTAAAAAGAGAACCTGGAAGAGCTGTGTGTCCTCAGTGTTCAGAGAAGACTATGGTGGGGATCTTGTTTTCAACTAGTGGGAGGGTACAGAGAAGACAGAACCAGACTCTTCTTGGAGGAGCTGGGTGACAGGGCTAGAGGCAACAGAAAAAGTTCCAGCAAAGGATGTTTCACTTAGACATTAGGAAAAGATTTACACCATGAGGGTGGTCAAATACTGGGACAAGTTGCCCAGAGAGGCTGTGGGATCTCCATCCTTGGAGGTACTCTGAACTTAATGGGGAACAGCCTTGAGCAGCCTTTGAAGCGTTGAAGATTGCCCTGGGTAGGGGATTGAAGCAGTTGACCTCCAGAGGTTCCTTCCAATGTAAAGAAGTGCTTGCTCCATATCAGATGATGTGGTTGCACAACCAACTATTTTCTCCCTCTTCTCCATACAAGTGGTCCTGGCCCAGCTGAAGCACGTGGCCCAGAGGGCTGTGGAGCTTTGTAGAAGAGAACAATTTGATTATCTCATGTAAATTCTACTATAGGGCTCAAACCCAGTTTTTTAACCTGACTTCTGCGTAGTCAAAGATTTGAAGTGATTAGTTTAGTGCTTCGAATATCACGTGTCTAATGAAGTAGACTAATCCTGAATGAGGTATCTTTTTCCAGAGTTTGTATTTTTAAATAATGATGTGGTTTTGTGGGGGTTTTTTTCTGTGCTATGACTTTAAAATTTTTTCCTGCTATGGTGAAGTAGCCTGATTCCTTGTGCATCCTTTCAGGCAATGAAATAAATGTACAATTGTAATTGGAATACAGGCTTATTCTGCTTTTATTTGTTTGTTGAGGTTGGGGTTTTTTGGTGGTTTTTTTTTTTTGGTGGTTTTTTTTTCTTCAAATTCATAAATCCATACTTTCTCATAAGCAAGCTGCCTGAGTTTTATACTTACTTACTTCATAAAGGAATAGCAAGTTAAATTAATGTCTGGAATGGGAGTTAGACAGGCAGCATGTTCTAGTATAAAATACTTTGTTGTAATGTTTAACTAAGAAGAGATAATTGGGAGGTTTTGGTCTCTTTGTTACTCTGGATGTTATTACAATGTAAAATAAGGAAACCTGAATAAAACAGTCACATAATTTTACTGTAAAGGCAAGGTAAATTGCCTATCGATTTGGTCTTTATTTTATAGAAATACCTTTTAAGTTCAGTCTCACTGAGCTCAATTCAGAAATCCTGTTGATTTTTTTTTTTCCTGCATGTATTCCTATTATATATACAATGAGTGAGGAATCAGTATGAAGAACCAGAGTTTTAAAATAAATCTTTAAGAAGGTGATCAGCTAATTCCTGCCTTCCCCCCCAAGTTCTGGTTTAGCAATTCATACCGTTTTCTAAGAAGAGAATGAGTCATGTTTCTCCTAAATTAGTCACATGTCTTAAAAGTATACTGAATTAACTTCAGTTTTGTAGGTTGTGGTATCGGGGTAGCCATAAGGAGTTACTAATAACTATGTCCTTCATTATTTTGTGAATATACAAAGGTTCTCAAGTTTAGCATCTACTCGTAAGTGCAAGGGAAGAAATCCTAAACTCCAACATCATGTGTTTCCTGGGAATAAATTCTGTATGAATGATACAATTTCTAGCAAAACCAGACAGTATTTTCTGGATGTCTTCAGCATGTTTTAGCTCCTTCAAAGTAATGATGACATGCCGACCAAAGCAGACTGGTTTAATGCTAAATGGACTGTTCAAAAAAGTTTCTTTTTGAAACTTAAAACCTCAGTATGAACTTTGAACAAAAAAAATATTCCCAAACCAGTCTACCCATGACTTACTATGAAAATAAATCCTTTCACATTCCTAAGCCAGTCAGTCCCTGCAGTCACGCCTTGCTTTAGCTATTGTATACTTTGTTTTCCCCAGTACTGCCTGGGTCTGCTTACTCTAACTCTGATGATTCCTGTTGTCCTTTCCAAACTGCCCCCCCAGGGGCTGTATCCAAACAGCTGTAACCAAGTGCACCCAAGAAATGTTCTGATGCAGTAATTGTATGCTGTGGCCCCGATTCCCTACAATTGAGGATGCTTCTGATAAAGAATTGTTTCACTTTGTGTTTAAATGTGTTGCATTCTTAAAAATTGAAGAGACTGAAAAAATTTGTCCACGTAGAATTGAAAACCTGAGAGCAGTACTCTGTTTTCAAAATGGATTCAATGGGACATGAGGCTGTAAAATGCAAAGTTTGGGTTGTTTTTTTCTTAATACAGTTTTTTGTTCTCATTGATTAGGGAAATAAGATTTCTGTGTTACACAGACACTTGATTACATGCTGAAAATGGGCAAGCTATTGCATAGGTGAATTATGTGCCTTTTAGAGTAGGTGGTTCCAGCATCCCTGATTTCTGGAATATTCCAGCCTCATGCCCTTCTGCTGCAATACGATATGTTTTCATACAAACCACCATTTGAAAAGGGAGTCTTTTATATTTATTTCATCTCTTTATAGAGGTATATTTTTTGTTATTGTATATTGTTAGTTATGGCTGTTAGGTGCTTGTTTCGGAGATGCTTCTTACTTTTACTGTAATATAAATATTGTTCCATTTCTCTCACTTCTTGTCTATTGCTCTTTTTCCCCTTCTGAATCTTTAAAGAGTAGTTTGATGCAATTTGAACATGCTTCTTGCTATGCAGGGTGTTATACAAGTACATAGGGTGACACCAGGGTACATTTTTAAAGCTATTTGTGCCTGTTGAAATTTTCAGAAGACCTTAAATCCTCTAATGAATACCTCGACCATATTGATAAAGTATTGTTGTTTCTCCATATCCACCAGCAATTGAAAATCTGGTCCATGGGTTGTTCCCCAGCAAGTTTTAAGTCTATTATGAAATATGATGCAACAGGATATGGGAGGGAGGGAAGGAAGGGATGACTGTCTGTTATTAAACATCACCCTTTCCCAAAGTGCAAGTGGATAGGGACTACATTAGACATATTCCCCGTCCCCCCCGTCCCCCCAAGACTGTGTTTGTTCAAAAAGCTTTGTGCTAAGTTGGTAGAGTTTGTTCTCACCAGAGTCCTGCTGAGTCTCCTGCAGCTAAAGCAAACACCTTTCACTAGTACCTTCTTGCCCCACTCCTGCTTTTTGACTGCCAGGGTAGCAGAGCTTGGATGTCTTTGCTCTCTAGTAAATGCAAGCTCAGCTGTGTGCTTTTGCTGCCTGTTGGACAGTGATTTTAGTTGTCTTTCCACCTAGGTCTTGCTTGCCTAGCATCAGGCACTGAAATAGCATCTGCTGCTGCTATTAATGATCATCTGGTTTTTTGCATAATGAAATTAAAACTGGACCCAGACACAAGTACCAGTTCTGCTGACATTTTTGGAAAGGGCTAGGGTGAAGTTGCGGTGTCAATTATTCATTGGGAGTTTGCATCCTGATATAGTTTGATACTCCTTTGTACATGGTTCACCATGGGTACTTGCAAGCTTGGGTGCCGTCTACAGCAGCCAGTGCTGCTTCTGGTGCTGTGATGCCTGCTCTGTACCTGCAGTCTCTCACTCTACCCGGCTACATTCTCCAGTCCATGCTCCATCCGCCATTCCCTTCTGAATGCACTTCCACTGTCAGAGTCATAGCTGATAAAATAATGCTGGGTTACAAGAGAAATTTCCTGAAAACTGTTCTGACTTTAACTAACGCGGTGGTGCTGGTGTACTCCTGCCTTGCCTCCAGCACCCAAACAACTGTGGGCTTTGCACAGTTTGCACATTGCTGGTGTTTCTGCTTTTGTCTGCACTTTAGTTTGAACAAACACTGTTTTGAAAGTATTTCCACTCTTTACAGTATGCACTGGTACAAATAATCCTGCCTCCCTATCACTGCTGCCATGCTGTGGCCGTTTGGACCATCATCATCCAGGAAGAAAACCCAAAAGAGGGAACTGACCTGAGTTACAGCTCTTCTGCTTCTCTGTGCCGTCACAAAGGCATGTGCCAGTACAAAACAAGGGAAAGTGTGGCAATATGGACAAACAAGAGGGGTGGATGAGAAACAGAAAGGGCAGGATCAGCTCTAGTGTCAATTAAAACTACTTTAGAAACTACGGTCTAAGTTTCTGAAACAACATTAGCGTCATAAAAAGATAATGGAGACAGATTTCCAGCTTGCTAAGTGCATGCTTCATAATAACTATAAAAATGACTTTATAATTTCTGAAGCTTTCAGGGAAGTCTGGTAGAGGTCACACGTAGGGAGGGGAAAGAAATGTGCTTGGTTTTTTTTGGGGGGGGGGCGGGTTCTCTTGTGGTGACTTTTACTTTACAAGGCGGAAGAACTATTCTTAAATAAATGCCTGTGTATTACCTTGGCACTGGAGCAGGTTTTTCATAAAGCGGTCACCAAGGGATTCCTGAGCATGACAACTCTATGAGCTGCTGAAACGAATACAGCTGGTTCCCCCAGCTTATGTCTCATCTACCACTGCTTGCTTTTGCTCCCACAGATGTGCGCAATGAAACAGACAGTGGGATTCTTCTTCTAACAAACTCTGTATTCTTGGACCTTACCCCAGTGGATTTCTGTCTCACTTTCAGGCAGCCAAATACAAGTTCTACCAGTACCTGGCAAATGCTGGATTGATAATTGAACTTTTCCTAGTGATCGGTCAGGCTTCTTAAGAACAGCTTTTACCAGTCATGGTAGAGGAAGGTGAATGGGCTTGTCAAACTGAAGGAGAGACATGGTGACTTGACCGACAGCGGTAAGCCTGCTCTTTTACGTAAGCAGGCTGGATTGCATAGTCTCAGGTGACCATGTGCCATCTTTGGCTGGATGTCTGCTGTCACTGCTTTGTAGCCTGGTTTGGTAGACATCAAAGTAAAAGTCTTCCCTTATGTGAGGAGGCATGCCTAGCTATGGAGGTAGCAGGAAGGGAATGCGTATCCTAGTCACAGCAGCACCACCACAGCGGGGAAAGCCCATGTGCAGATGTCCTCTGTGACTTTGTGGGCAGCGTTCAGAAATAGCACTGGCTAAGAACCTCCTGTGCGGTGTCACTAACACCTCCTGAGTCAGGAGGATGACCTGGATCTTTATGTTCTGCAGGACCTCTCTGTCTAATGTAGCAGCAAATAAGGGACACAGAGGTCCTAAAAGTCGCCTTACCTAACCAGAAGTACCGGATCCACTGGTGAGCTAGCTGTGTTTGTGGCATGGTCAGTCATTCTTTTCTTATGACCTTGGGAACTGTATGCAGCAGAAGTGGAAGGAACAGAGTCAGTGATGAACACAGCTCAGGCTGTGTTAACTCCACATTATATATTTTGATAGTAGATGGGTTTGTGGGCAAGCAGTATTAGAAACAAGGGGTAAGTCTAGTAAATGCTGCTTTTCAGAACACATGCTTGCTGGCACAGTAACTGGCTGTAAAAAGAGGTAAGGCAGCAGCTTTCCATCCAAAAAGAAAAACATCCTGCAAAAACTTGAGCAGTATACAAAGGCGAATTAGTGGATGAGGCATGAGGTGATCTTAGCTACTGGATACCAAGCCAAAGGGTTTTGCTGAGGCAGGGGGGAAACATTACTGTATGATCATTAGCAACCTGATATTGATCAGGCTTAAATCCAGTACCTCAGATGATCTTGTTATACGGACATGCAGCATAACTGTCAAATTACAATCTTAAATCTTTTTATAATGGTTCCCTTTTTTAGACTGCAGTGTTCTGGTTTAAAGCATAAAAAGTAAAGTATTTCCTGACTGGTATATTAGACTAATAATTAGTGTTGAATGCTTAAATCTGTTTCTGCACAGAGGAATTTTCTCCGTATTGGGAAGACTCCAGTGGAATTTTTCAGGTATGCTTTGGCCATTCGAGTGTTTTCTGTGCAGAGGTGTCTCCTCGTGCTTCCCTGGCACATGTAAAGTGGAGAAGAATGGTAATAAAGAGTGACAAGGTTTACTGACTACAGGAGAGCATGGGAACAGGGAAATTGTGGGAGGAGGGGCAATTTTTTTGCAAGTTCCCTTTTATTTGTTGTTGCTATGAAGTAGAGGAGTAAGGATAAGCAAGGTCTGCGTATGTGATACCATGAACATTATCAGAGTAGGAGAAAAAACACACAAGACTGCTTATGCTTTCCTCTTTCTTCTGTAGCGTCTGACTACAATCTTTCCTTGATAATTCAGCATTTCTCAGTGAGATGAGAAAATGGGGAGGGAAATCTAAAATAATTCAACGTTCTTAAAAGACAGAATATCACTCCTGCATCTTAATATAAAAAATAGGTCTCAAGAATATTCTAGATGTGCTCTACAGATTTCCTGCATTCTGGCTGAATCAAGCAAGGTAAAAGATTAGCGTAGACACCATCCCTTTATCAAGTATTGTTTGCCAAAGTGAAATGTACTTACTTGGTGATGAGAGCCAGGGTCTAATTTTGTAGGTCTGATCTCAGAACTGTCAGTCTGTGTTGAATCTTGTGAAAGAGCTGACGAGACTCTGTTCCAGGTTATTCTTCTCAGTGCGAATATGGTTTTCTTTAGTACACTTTTTGATAACTGTGCAAAAAACCTGCATTTTGTCATGTGTAACCTCTCTCTTAAGAACTAACTTGATGCCGAATTACTGGAGGTGAGTTAACATGATGCAATTTTTAAAAGATTCCAAGACAGGCTTGTGGAACAGCAGATCCGTAAGCCTGCTGCCTGTTCCTGGAATATTAGTAGAAACAATATAATAATGGACCAAATTAGCAGACGCGTGGATAAATGTGATGTCCCGAGGAACAGTCAACATAGCATCGTAAGGGAAGTCTGATCTCACAAACTTACTGAAATTCTTTGAAGAAGTTAGCAGGGAAAATGCATTTGATATAATCTGCTTGGATTTTCAAAGGGCATTTCATACGATCCCTTCCTTAGAAGTCTTAAAAAGAGTCCAAACAGCTTTGGAAAGAGGGAGGGTCCTTTACATGCAGAAGTTGCTGGTTAAAAGATAGGAAATGGGTAGGAATAAAGAGACAGTTTTCACAGTGTTTGAAGGTTACTGATAGAGTCCCAGATGGATGAGTGCTAGGACCTCTGCTGTTTAATGTGAGGATAAATGATCCAGAAAAGATGGTAAGTAATGAGATGATAGTCTCTAGACAATACTACAAAACACAGTGTCAACTGCAAAATAATTTTATGAGACTGAATGGTAAATGGCATATGAAACTCAATAGAGCTGAAGGTGAAAGATTCACATGGTGGTGTGGGGGGAAGGGGTCCTAAATTTATATAGAAAATTATTCTCTTAATTATTACCACTCAGGAACAAGATCTTGAGAGTTATAATAAAAACTCTGAAGAAAATCAGCTTAGTCCTTAGCACCAGTCCAAAAAGTAAATCAAGTGTTGAAAGAGTAGAGACCATGCCACCACCATGTAAATCCATGCATTTTGCATGTTGTACACAGCTCCTCATCTCCTAACTCAAAAAGGTTTTAGTGGCATTGGAAATAGATCAGAAAAAGCAGAAAGGATCCTCAAGTTGTACAGAATCCATTCCTTAAGAATTAGAGGTAATCAATCTGTAAAAGAGCAGTCTGTAAACAGATTGGTGTGACAGAAGGGTGATCACTTGTAAAAGGTGATATGATAGAAATTTCTAAAATCACAAGTGGAATGGAGAGAGTAAATAGGAAAAGTTTTTTGCTGTCTACCTCTGAGTTCTTGTAGTGAAAATGAAATTTAACAAGTAGCAGGTTAAAAACAGATGTTTCTTCACAATGAATAGTTAAGCTGCGAAATTTCAGGATGCTGTGGCTGTTAAAATTTTCCATAGATTCAGGGAGTTTTTGAACAAATTGATGGAAGAAAAATGCATTACAGATTATTAATAGAAAAACAGCACATCTAGCTCAAGAATTCATCAAGTGGTAAATATCCGAAGACTGGGAGAGTATTGTGAAAAAGTATCAGTTCATGCTTGCCCAGTTTTTGTACTTTTCATTGGTATACTTTGCTGGCAACTCTCTGGACATTAGATGAGGAGTATCCTATCCAGTATGGCCATTATTGTAACTGTGTTTATAATCATTGGAAACAAAATGGGAAAGAAAAATGCATATATTGGTACCAGCAAACTTTTAAAAGAACTAAAGTTATATAATCTGTTTGATTTAATATTTATGAAGTCTAAAGCCAATGGAAATTTTGCTGCAAGCCAGATATAATGCTGTTTCATGAAAGCACACAATAAATTATATTAATCAATAAAACATTTACATATAAACAGTAGAAGTGGTAAATGAGATTGTTAGAATTGAAGGAGTAATCTAGTTGTCATTAGTAACATTTGAGTATATATAATGAAAATTGTCTTAAGGTTGCTTTAAGCTCATGTCTTGAAATAGAATTGCTGTTTGGGATAGGATTCTTTCAAGGTAGGAATAAACTAGTTTTTCTCCTGTTTAGAATTTTGGATATTTATTCCTAAGCAAAGTTTGCCGTTACTTCTGAGGATCGGCACTTTTTTTTTCCAGTCAGTCTGAAATAAATTCCAAACCAGCAAAGGACTCTTACAGTCTTTGTCAGACCTACAGTAGTTTTTAATTTCTACTATAATCCTTCCGAATCTACAGAGCCGAAAAAAACCCTGTGGGTTTTGCTTTTATATTTTTTTAAAAGCTTGTCTAATATTTTTGTAATTCCTCTTTTTTTAGCTTAGTAATATAGCTACAAAAAGCTCATTAACGTTTTTACTTTCTTAGTCTACTGTAGAAGCCAGATAATTTTTCAAGTTTCCAAATTGAATATCAATTGAACCCATTATCTGAAGAACACATTGGCTCCAAGAATCTATTATAATTTTTGGAGTATTGGACACTGTGGATGCAAACAAGAAGGATGCTCATGAGTAAATATGAATGATGAAAAATTCTGATTTCAGGACAAGGTCAATCACTTAGTTGTTGGACTAAAGAAATTTCTTCCCTTAGCAGATTGTTCATTGTCTTTTTACAGCTCTTTCTGTAATATATAGGACTGACTGCTAGCACGAAAGATAATGGATTATATCAATTTCTGAGGCTGTGATCCAGGAAGATGGTTTCTCTGTAGCATGCAGGAGAAGGTAAATAACATTGAGGAATGCAACTCCTGCAGGTCTTCAACATCTGTTAAACTCATTCTGGTGTTACATCCACAAAATTCCCCTGGAGAAGATACCTGAGATTCTGCCAGAAGTTCAGCACCATCCTGATCCTTTCTGATTACTTAAGTCTTGATCTTGGCAAGCAACAGGGATAGGGGCCCTTACTGTCATCAAGGATCCCTCATTTCTCAGTACCCAAAAGCTTGCTCTCTTTCTTCTGTGAAAAATTATGGATTCTTTCATGCATTGAGGCAGTAGTTTTCATTCAGAAACTGTTGCTCTACCTCTTTATCTTTTGCTGTATCAGGTAGCCATTTACCTAGGTCAAACATTTCTTTGATATTACAGTTTCAGATCATCAAATCTGGCTGAGATTGTATCTTCACATTGTGCCAGATACCTTTGAACAACCTTCTTGTCTGCCTTCTCTTAGCTTTTAGCACAACTGTAAGATGGTGTCCAAAGAGATGTCTTGATGTTGCTTGATCCAAACTCATGGAAGCTGCTGTTAAATTACTGCACTGGGGACGAAGAAAATTTTTAAAAGACTCCGTCTGAAGGAAGAATAATTTGATTATATAAGCTGCTTAGTGAAGTGCGGTATGAAGTAGCCTGTGTGCTAAGCCAATAAAACAAAACCATTCTTGGCTTTCTACAACAATATTACAATAATTTAAAATGAAAACCTACTGCAAACTGGTTAGCCTTAATCAGTACAAATGTCCTTGGATTTGTTGGAGCACAGATGCCCTTTTATTGTTATGACACATTTCTGCATGAACAGAGAGTTTTTTGTTTTCAGGCGTAATAAGAAATTGCAACAGTGAAATGTTCCAGCAGACACAAGATGTAAGAATCTGGTGACTTGAATGTTGTGGTTTAGAATATAAAGAATGGGTTTTATATCAAAGTTTTGCTGTTTAAGAAAGACCATAACAGACAAATCTAATAGGACTTTTAAAAGAACGATTAAAAAAAGAAGTGGGTCTCTGTTCACTAATATTCTTTGGGCATGTCAGCTGAAGTGTATGCCAGGCAGGAGTGAGCAGAAAACTCCCTGGCTGATACTCCCAAACTTCTCAGCAATCTTAGCTATGAAAAGAACATAGAAAAAGTGAAATTAAAAATTATTTTATTTCTATCATAGAACATCTGCTTTCTTTGCTTATGGCTCAGATTTTTAATATAAATACTAATTTTAAAGTGCATTGTAAGACATTTTTCATAAGCTTGGATGTCAGGAAGGGTAGTGATATTAATGTTTTGTTTATGCTTCAGGGAGACTAGTTTGAACAACTAGTTTGCTAATTTGAAGGGAAAAGCTCACTTTTCTGTGTCACTGGTTTAGGGATGTATCTTCTGGCAATGAAACTATGAAAAATAATGCACTGTAAGGAACTCGGTGTCTCTGAGTAAGTATTCAGTATTCTGACACTTCAGTATTCTGGGCATGAGAAATGTCATAACTTAGGAAAGAGGCAATTGCATTCTGTTTAGAGATTCTGCAGTTTTGATGGCTTTAAGTCATTTTCAAAGTCGTAAAAACAACAGTGTGCTTCAGAAAAACTGAGCATAGCTATGTGTAGGAGCATGTTCTGTTTGAGCTTGGATGACTTAGAGAAAAATTTAAAGTGTGTGTAGTTACTTTGTACGCTCACACAACAGATACAGATATGCCAGTGCCTGTTCACCATTAGATGACACTGGTTTGACCTCTTGTGTTCAAAGCAGTGACTGAGAGTCATGCTCTGGCTGAATTATTTAAAATAAATAAAACCCCTCATGACAATACTGAGTAAGGGGTGGTGCGGCAGAGATTTCTGTCAGCTTGAGTTCCTTCCTTGCTCTGTCTTTGTTTCTGAAGGAAGCTTCATTGTCCTGACTGGATCATTGTGTTGACAAGTAGCATAGGTACATACTACTTGAGAAAGTTTCAACAAAAGAAAAATCATTGTAAGAGACTTACACAGTCTTGATCATTTTCTAGGAATAAAAAATGCCAGAATAAGGAATGTTTGTCCTGGACAACCACAATTCACCTACTTGTGTAGGCCCTTTATTAATATGTCCTTTAGTTTACATGAACACCTACTAGTTTTGCCTTGTTTAGCTTGCATGACAATGGCCCATGGATGATAAAGGTTTTGTAGTGTCCCTTTTCCTTTCTGTTTTCACTTTCCACCCACTGACTACTGCAAACTGTTTTCCCTTGTTTCCTGCTTTTTTCTTGTTCCTGGCAATCCAGCCAGGCTTGTTACTCCTGCTGCTCTTTTTCCACTACCTTATCTGGTTGTCAGCAGGAATAGTGAGAGGATAGGAGAAATGGCATAACTGCTGTTACTGTCTTCTCTGTCTAGCTTCAGCATGACCCCTGGAAGTGATTACGGAGAAAGTTCCACTAGCCATCAAGCACTGTTGGCTATTTTATGATCCCAGTGTCTCATACAGTTACTTCTGATGGAAGCTTCAAGTAAATAGCTGAAGATCTTCTCAAATAAAGTCATAAAGATTTTATTACTTGGGTAAAACAACACACATTTTTTAGAACGGTTCTTGAAAATCTTTTTAACATTAAGCCTGTACACTCTGTTCTGTTTCATGCGATTTTGATGCCAAATGGGTCAGATTTTGCAAAATAAGGACTCTGGTAACTTACATTTCTCTCTACTCCATTCCTTACCTTACATAGGAAAGGTCAGTAATAGTATTCTACAAAGAACAGCAGTCATTTGTATTGTATTAGTGTCTACATCAGTCACTAGGTATGTTGATTATGTTGATTGGAGAACTGATAGAAGAACTAACAGGAGAAATGCGTGGCTAGCAGGTTGAGGGAGGTGATTCTCCCCCTCTGCTCTGTTCTCCTCTCATGAGACCCCACCTGGAGCACTGTGTCCAGCTCTGGAGCCCTCAGCACAGGAAAGGCATGGACCTGTTGGAGCAGATCCTGAGGAGGGCCACAAAAATGGTCAGAGGGCAGGAACACCTCTCCTATGAAGAAAGGCTGAGAGAGCTGGAGTTGTTCAGCCTGGAGAAGAGAAGGCTCTGGGAAGACCTTGTTGCGGTGTTTCAATATTTAAAGGGGGCTTTACAAGAAAGACAGAGAGAGACTTTTTACCAAGGCCTGTAGTGACAGGACAAGGGGCAATGGTTTTAAACTGAAAGAGGGTAGATTTGGATTGGATATAAGGAAGAAATTTTGTGTGATGAGGGAGGTGAGACACTGGAACAGGTTGCCTGGAGAAGCTGTGGATGCCCCATCATTGGAAGTGTTCAAGGTGAGGTTGGATGTGGCTTTGAGCAACCTAATCTAGTGAAAGATGTCCCTGCCCATGGTAGGAGGGTTAGACATGGTGATCTTTAAAGGTCCCTTCCGACCCAAACCATTCTGTGATTCTATGATTCAAGCTCAGGTTGTTTGGGATTTTTTTAATAAACTTTATTCTCTCTCTCTGTGTTCTTTGGCTTGATCTTCATCTTGAAGCCAAAAATCATTATCATGCAACAGGGTTGTGTTTCACTGTAATTACACTAGAGTCAAGAATAATCTTCATAAATACAAACTGTAAGTGACATATTATAATTAAATTTTGTTATCCACAGCCTTTATGTAAATTATTAAACAGTTTGTACGCAGTGGGAAAAACAGCCCAATATTTCAGCAGAGGTGTTCTGGCAAAAGCTAAAAATATTTTTTCAAGTTATGTGTTTATGTAAATTAATGTTAGATTAGATCCAGTATATCTTTTGCCATTTCCCTGCCAGAGTCAGAATTTTGCCGGTGGGTATATTAAATATTTTATCAGAAGTGCAGCAGTTGCAGTTCTCCTAATTTTCTTGTGTACATAAGGTGCAAGTGATGATCCTTGTCACTGTGGTTACCTGAATGGCTCGTTCTTAGCAATGCCGCCTCTTGAGATCCCGGGAACTTAGCACTGTGACAAGCAGGATGCATACCTCTTGGACTAGAAAGAGTTAAATAGTTCCTAAAGTTGTCTCAGAAATGTCGTAAAATGCGTGTGAAATATTGTGTAGAAAACTTGTTTTGCTTTGGGAATCCGACTCATTTTAGACAGGCAATGATCTCCTGGATTCTGTGTTTAGACCTTAGATGAATGTGTTGCTTTGAAGGAGTGCTGACCAGTTAAATTATCTCTTTGTTAAAAGGAAATTGATTTGTTCATTCATCTGAAAAAAATCAAGATCTCTTTGAAAGATCAGTGGGGTCACATTGTCTTTTAGCTTTACGGAGAACAAAACCAGCACATAAGAATGCTTCCAGGAAACAATAAAAGTATGTGCGTGTTTGTTTCTAGTCCGGTACATTTGTAAAATTGTTCATCATCTTTCTCCGACAGTTGAATGTGCTTTCCTCACCTCCCATTTGAATAGCATAGAAACGGATACTTCTTTTATGTAAGTAGAGTATATTTTACAAAGTTTCATCCCATAGATATTTATGAAATAATTATAATGCACCAAGTAGAGATGTACTCTCTCACTCTTCAAAGCATAGCTTGCTATAAGTGAAAATAGGGAGCTCTGCATACATTGCATATTCCTTGAAATGGTGTGTAATATTCTTTTCAGTGCTTTCAGTTATTTGGATACTAGTAGAGAAATTACAGTAAGTGTTGCTTAGTTTATTCAGAACATGCAACCTGCAGACTATCAGCAGTCTACAGATACAGCACTGGTCCTCTCAATAGTGTAGTTATGAGTCAGGAGTCAATGGTAGGATACTGTGATTGTTGCTTTCCTCTGGCGATTTGAAATACAGCATATTTTGGGAGATTCTACACTGAAAAATCTAGATTTATTTGTTTGCTCACCTTTTTATTTTTACTTTATTAAAAATACATTGCTGTTTATAAAACCAGTAGTTTTTGTGTTGAAATGCACTGACTTTAGATATTCATTATTTCTAAATGCAACTGTATGCTTTTAGAAAGTGATGGAACAGTGCTTACTATGTACAGTCTGATTGCAGTTGGCTGACCTTGTGTACTAGCTATCCTTACTTTTTAAGATCCACCATGTAGGCCTCTTGCATATTCACAAGATCCAGCAACAGCGTGACCCTGCCAACTGATACTCTTTCCTATGAAAAAGCTTCCTCAAACTGAGAGACTTCTGCTTTGGGAACAGGCTAAGGTTTCTAAATGTATAAGGGATTTTCAGATCTTACCATGGAGGAGTGTGCTTGTGAACAGCCCTGTGTTGCCATCGTCTTTATTTTTGCTTTCTGTGGATATGCCTTAGCAGCCATAAAGTTTTGTTTTCAATTGTATCAGTTTAACACCATTGAAAATGAGGTAAACATTAAAGCTTTTGGCTGGCCACATTCTACCAGAGGATCTCCAGAGGGTTGGCTTTAGGCTGCAGTGCAGTTTCCAACTTGTTTACCTGAATCTTAACATGGCTTTTAAATTGTGTTAAGCTGAGCAAACATACTTGAAAAATACATGGTGGACTCAGTCAAAGCCAGGGTCAAGGCGCATTGCACCCTATTTAGATTGGTCAGTCAAGCTCCTTGTAGGGTTTTCTATAGCTGTTTGCACTGCCGTCTTCATTCCTGCTTCATGTCCTAGCAGTGCTCTCCAGTACTCGTTGTCTTTACCCTGTTTTTCTAAGCAGATCAATCTGACAGGAACGCACAAATTTCGTCAGACTTTTTGCTCCATACAATGTCAGTCTATTTATCCCATCTGTCCATTACTCTGTAAGCTGGTGCCTTGTGACTCTTGGTGGTGGTTTCACTGTATACTTTTTGTCTATTGAAACTGATTTTGGAGAGGACTAACATTTGTCTCTAACTGAACTGAGCTGGGTTGTTGCTTATCTTATGGTTAAACAAAGTATGTTTGAGTCATTTTTGCAAAGAGGCTCCCATCCCAGCTGACACATCGGGCCTGATGTATCCATGAGGGTAAGGAGAAACGAATGAGAGAAGCATTACACTACCTGAACGGGGTTCTCATGCTGCCAACATGAGAGACGTTGCACTGGTTAGGAACATTACCATCTCTGGTTCATATTCTTTAGCTTATCACTGATGCTAACTGTTCTGTGAGTCATCAGCTGCTGGTACTTCTTTGTATAGGGGCTGGGTGGTATTTGTTCACTTTTGCTTGATTACAAAGTGGTGCTATCAGCATTGACCTGTGGTAGAGAAGTCACTTTTATAGACATTTATTGAACTAACAGTGTTTTATGCACTGTATCAAAAGTGTATTGAGTTACTTTAGTCAGTGGAACAGTCGATAGTGAGCTTTTTATACTAAAACAAACAGTGTGCTTGAGATTAAAATGCCAGAACTATCAAGCATGTCTGTCTTTAGCTTGACTTCATCTAATAAAATGTCAAACATTTCTTTTTGTGCTTCACCTTCTGACCTAGATAGAGGAGGGCTTAGGGTGGTAGTGTTGGTATTACACCAGGTACAGATATTTTATATTATTTAAGATTTGGTTTGTCTACTTAACCTGAGGAGTGAAGAGCTAGCCCTAAAAGAGTTCTGGTGTATTTTATGACTGGAGCCTAAAAAGACCATTAAGAAGAATATCTCTCTTGTATCAGTAACTAAGCTACAGCAAATTAAATAAGATTACTAAGGCCTTGACAGATGGTTGCATTGGAAACAACTCCAAAGTGTTATCTGGACGTCAGAGAACTTTGAGGGTTTTGTTGTTATTTTAAAAATAATTTTCTAAAGACATAGTGCCCTGGAATGAATATGAAATGATCTGCAGTCACAGGTGAGACTATTGGATATTCCAGTGCATAATTATAGAATGATAACTCTTTTGTTCCATCTTACTGAATTGCTGGTCCCTAAGGATAAAAAAAAAGGATGCACCAAAACACGTGCTCCTTTTAACTTGTGCTGCTGGATTTTTTTTTTCCCCTGACTATCTGCAGGGATGCTGTCTTCATCTAACTATCACAGTATACCTTTGATTTGGCTGCACAGTATCTTGTCTCTCCTACCATGTGTGTATGTACCTACCCCACAGTGAATTTACCACATTTCATTTAGATGATGAATGCAAGTACTGCAGATAACACCATCAAAATTAATGTAGCAATTACTTTAGCTACATCTATGCAGAATTTTTTCCTTAAAGTGATAACTGCTTCTAGTCTCTGCTGCAGCTGCCCTTGTTCCATCCCTGTGAGTGTATCAATGCAAAGAGAACCAAAGCCATGCTTGAACTCCTTTTTTCTCCACAAACTAGAGTTGTGAAAGAAGTGTGTCTGAAAGAAAATATTGCACCTGGATGAAAGTCTTTGTGCCTGAGTCAGTAAGCCAAAGTCTCAAATTACTGAGTTGAGCAGTAACTTTAAGCCTTCTGCTTGCGAGTACATATGCCAGCATAAAAAGATTGTAACAGAAGTTCATAAGTTGCTAGACTCTCTATCCCACAAACATATAAATGAGGAAATAATTAATTCTCTCACTACCCTATACTATGTTTTATTCAAGTCAACTCTCAACATTATTGCCACTTTTCAACCTTGGTATTTAAAACACAGAGAACATGTTATACTGATGATCATTCTACAAAGGGTGAGACATTGGCATATCAATTATTTTTTTGGTCTGTACTTCAACATGTAAAATGTAACACTGAATTTTATAATGTTGAGCTCCATTCACAGAGGTTTAAACATTGGCAGAGATGCTTTCATAATTTCCTGTTGATGACTTCAGAACTTTTGGCACAAACCTTAGAATATTTTAGTGTGTTAAAAAAACCCCCAAAACACCAAAGCCAAACAAACAAAAAACAAACACTCCCCCATCACCACCACTTTTCCATAACTTGATTCTCAAGCTTTGCTAGTGCATTTGTTACTTAAAACTTGCAGAAATGTTCCTCCAGATGCCGGTATCCAGCAAGAGCAATTTTTGCCCATTAATTAAAATTTGGCAAATCTTAAATCTTTACTATAAACACATAAAAATTAGCTTTAGCCTAACTTTTTCTGCTACATCTTAATTATAGACATCTATACCAGCCATACATAGAGTAGGTATGCACATTTGAATGCTTCATTTTTAATTTTGTCCTCTTGGTAAAGTGAGCAAATTTTTGGCACTGTGGTGCCCTTTACTTTGCAGAGAGGGGAGGGGGCAAGGAAGGAAGATGAGCACTAACCATGGCTTTTTCTGCTGTGTTTGGGAGAGGGCTTGGTATCCTGAGAGTTCTTGAACATAACTTTGATTTCCTTCGTTTGTGTTAGTCCATCCCAGTAGCAAGGATTAAAATTACCGACATCACAATGTGACACTTGTCCTAAGTATACTAGGTTACTAGGCTTTCTCCTAAAACATGAAGCTGTTCATGATTCCCTTCTGCAATAAATTATGATTTATAATGAAGGACAGAGTCTGCAGTAAATATTTTAGAAACTCAGCTTTTAAAAACGAGCTGTTTAACTGCAGTATCCAAGGCAGATAAAACAGTTACCTTTTGAGCTAACTGTGCTTGAAACAGAAGATGCTTTTAGAATGCAATGTAGTATTTTATACTTTCAGCAAAAGTGCTTTTAGAAAACAAGTTGCTTTGATATCTTTATTCTTTTTTGTGTAGGCAATTAATTATCAGTTGTCCTTCCAAGGGTGTAGAAACCATGTAATGTACACTAATTTTAGTCAATAATGTATTTTATTTTGATAAGATTTAATTATAAGGGGCTATGTAAAGTCTTACTTCTTTGAGTTTGGCTTACTCTGCTATTCCACAGTAATGTTCTTAGAGTTTACATGAAAAACTACTTTTGTCGAATAGGAAGTATGCTTTTTTAAAGCTGCAAATTGTATTCACACTTTTTAGGGTTAAACTGTTGAATTACATGGTGTTACATTGTAAAATAATGGTTGCAAATGATGATTAGATCTATTACTGATCTTTGCTCATTATATAGATAATAGATGGTTTTGGTGCAAGAAATATATAGCATTATCTTCTCATGGTTAAACCGGAGGTTTTTTACTGATTTTGGTAGATTTCCTAAGCAGCACTATGTAGCACAGTATGTCTCCCTTTCTTTTCTTCATCCTCCAATATATAGAATGGCTGCTGTATGATCACGTGCTGGTGCTACATTCAGTGAGAAATTCTGCTTCAGTATTAAAGCAATTCAAATGTAAATTGAGAGGTACATAATCTCGTGAAAGACTTGTGTGTTCAATACGTGGTTCCTAAATGAGTGTTAGAAGTAGGATGTTTCAAAAATACTTACCTGATCCCACTTGTACAATACTTTATAATTCATTATAAATTTCTAGCAAGCACCATGGCAGTATTTTGATGGAGGAACTCCTTCTAAAATCCTGTTAAGCCATTACAATTGTTCTTCTTCAAACAAACTTCTGTGATGATGCCCTTGGAAAAATCAATAGTAATTGGGCAGCTGGTGCAACTGCTCTCAAAATCTCATTGTTACCTTTCTCTACCGATGTCTTTCTGTATCCACCCTTTTTTCATCTTGTACTCAGTCTTCAAGCTCCTATGAGAGTGGCCATCTCTTTGGTAAATATTTATAGAGCTATGATATCAAAGTGCTGCTTTTAGCAGTGTTGCTAATAAGCCCATAGAAGTTTACTATTCATTGCCAAAGCACAGAAGTGTGATTCCCCTGACATAGTTTATAAGAATCTTTCCTTAGACTTTAAGGTGGGTTGTGTAACCAGTATTTTGGGTTTTTGTTTAAACTGGAAGTTTTATTTGGGAATAGTAGAGTAGTAAACACAGTTTCTAATTTTGAATGAGATGGTTGATGTTTGGAATTCTGTAATATATGGGATATAATTAGCAAACATTGCATTTAGTTTTTCCTGTATTCTTTGGTATAAAAGGTTATGATATTTGTGGTTATGATAGAAGTTATGAGGTTATGGTAAAGGCTATGATACAGCCCTTCGGTTATCACAGAACTTGAAAATTTAGTGAATAGGTCTGCCTACCAAACAAATATCTTGTCTTTGTCCTGTAAAATTCTATTCAAGTCTCATTTTATTAAGATAAAATAGCTGAAAATTGTCATTTTTATGTTGTAATTTTTGTTCCACTGTGATGTTTTTGTAATACGGCACATTAAAACATAGCCTAAGGATTTTAAATGCTGGGCTTATACAAACAGCAACGCAAGACCAGTGACATTGACACTAGCCATGTGAGCCTGGGAGCTGCTGAAACTGCTTTTGCAACCCCTGTATTCAGCCCATGGGAGCTCTCCAGATCCCTGGGGTTGTAAACTGGCTGTACCTTCCAGGCCCCTTCATTGCCACCCACTTCCCCCATTTCAGGAGGAAATAGATGTATTACATGCCCTTCACCTTCAAAAACATGAAGCGAGGGGTTGAAAGAGCGAACCAAGTTTCCTTTCTGTGAATCACTGCCTCATTCCAGCATTGGCCTTGTTAGCTTACTGTCCTCTGAGAGCACATAACAGGTTGAAAGCTCTTAATGGAAAAAAACCAACACAAAAAGAAGGCAGACTAGGCCCCTTTCAGCCATTTTCAGATCCAGAACTTTGTTGCATCAACTCATATTTTGTCCTTTTTCTCCTTCAGTTGAAGTAAAGTCATCTTTGGTGGCAGATGTAGTTGGTCTGTTAGCTGAAAGATGAACTGAAGACTGCAAATGGGCAGATCTTGAATATTTTACAGCAGGGCACTCTTGAGCCACAGCAGCTTGAGAGAGGCAGCAGCTGTCACATCTTGGTTTCTTCTGGATTTCCAAACATGCTGGGAGCCAACTGTTACTGCCGGGGTACAGAGGTAGCTTCTCCCCTGTCTTTCTGTATGTCTGCTGGCATGTTTAATGGCTAATTCAGAAAAGAAAACTACAGCATGGCCCACCAAATTTCTGAAGCATAAAAGGCTAATGCCTGTCATAGTGTTAAAGATGAATGACCTTGTGGATACTGTATGAAAGTGAAAGGCATTAGTACAGTTTCTCATATCATGTATTTTAAGTAGGGAACTGTTTTCTGGCTTAGTTTTGACCCTGTCGCTTCCCACCTTCCATTCTTCCAGAGGTTGGTTTCTTGCTATCACATCAAATAGAAGCTGTTTGCCTTCACCTGCAGGGCTTTCATGGACTATCCCCATTCTATCATCTTTCATTTTATTTTGATAATGTGATGATTATAGTTACATTAGCCATTTGCTAAATTTTCAATACCTCTATGCTGATTCTTGGTTTTGCAGGGAGTTTCACTTGTGTCTGTTCAAAGCCACATCATTGCTCTGTTTCATAATCCTTCTTCAAATTCTCCCTTTCCTTTGACTGAGAATCTTCATTTGGAGGGTGGTCCCGTTATGCAGATGAGTATTTTACTCTTTTTATTTCATTCACCTTTCTGTATCATGTGTGTATCATATATAACCCTTTATTGTGCACATAGGCTGTAAGCTTTTTTAATGGAAGCAGATGTCACTGTTTTGTTCAGTGACTTATGCAGTACATGCTGCATATTCCTAAAATTCCCAGATGTTGTGATAATGGACATAATAGTTCAAGCGATATGCCTATGTCTTTTATATTATTAATTGTTGAAGACTGTGCTGCCATTTAATATATCCATACGCCATCAAAAAGAAATAAAAGTTTGTTTGGTGTGCCACAGAATTAATGAAATTTACAATTTTTGCCTTTTCTGCGCTGCAATAACTTGAGCTTTTTAGTTCTGTAGAGGCACCCTACACAGACCCTCAGTTCTTCCACGCATTTCCAGACCCCTGCCTAAATCCATTCAGATCTCCTCTTCCAACATCTCAACAGTACCACCCTGCCCCAGCTTCCTCTCAGACTGCCTCAGGGCACCATCTTATCTCCTTATACTCTCAACACACTCTCTCATCTCTACGCAGGTTTGTTTAATGTTCCAGTTTTGGGCAAGGAGCAGCATATTCTGCAGCTGATGCAAGCTATCCATGTGCTAATTTCCAGAAATAAGTGCATGGGAATTGGTGCTGTTACCTTCTAATTTCAAATGATGGAAGAAGGCTTTTCTTCTCGTTATGGGCACTAGTGGGATCTCCATTATTGATTTTCATGAAGATTCTAGAAATATGATGTCTTTCAGGCACTTGTTCTTGTCTGATTTAGTTTATAGTCTCGAGAGCTATTGGTGGTGAATAGGGGTTGACAGATAAACTAATAACTATAAACTAATAAAAACCCATAAACTACACATAAACCATAAACTAATCTCATTAACAAACTTTACCAAAAATCATTCTTTCAAGTTATTTTTGAGATTGTAGCTGTTCAAGGTAATATGAACTGCTGGTTGATTGAAAAGAGTGTAGAGTTTTTCTTGGTTCTGTACAGTCTTTCGTTACAGCCTGAAACCATCCAATATTTAGAGTAATGCAGCTGTTTCTGCATCTGAAAACACATTAATCTACAGCACTGAGAGCTGTGTCATGGTAATGTGAACATGCAGTGGCTTTCTTGAAGAATATAAGTGTTATATCTGCATAGTATCTGCATGTTTATATTTTAAAATATAGAGATGACGGAAAAATACAAAATGCTGCAGAATCCTTAGTGTGATTGAAGAATCTAGGCTTTGGTTTGTGTATATAACTAAACATATGAAGGGTGTGCATTTGCTTTTAGATGAGTGCCTACATTATTATTATGAGAAAGTTTTGGCTGCTTAACGCAGTTGCTTGTTAGGTAACGCTGGTCACAGAGGAGAACATGGGCAACATATTCACCGTGTTGAGTCAGCTGATTCGGCAGTGTCATTGTTATCTCACACAATGACGTCAAAAGGTAGGACACAACAACTCCAAAATAAGGGTTGCCTCACCAAGGTTTTGTAGGAAAACGGGATGAAAATGGAGGCCACGAAGGCCACCGCTCTCCTTCTTGAATGGCCCTGATGCCACTGGTGAGATTATGATGAAAGTGGTCTTCTCCCTCCCCTTCACAAAATGACCTCTCAGAGGAACTGTAGAGAGGAGACAGTGCAAGACTGGTAGGATCTTGCGCAGAATGGGATCTGAGCAAAGCTATAGCAAGACAGGGATGCAATGTGACACATAAGTTCACAACAGTAGCTGAAAGCAGCTCATGAGAGGACTACTCTGGGGAAACAAAAATATCTCATTGCAGCTCTTCCCCAGGCTTCCCCAAATCCTTTTCACATGAATTGCATCCGCATCCTGATTCCCTTGAATTTTCTGCAGCTCTAGACCCCTTGGATTCCTCTATTCCTCCTCTCTATAAGGCTGTCTGGACACCAGTAAGTGTGCTGGAAAGGCAATGTAGAAATAGAAGTTTTGAGATAGTCCCAGCAAGTTGAATATAAGGTACTGGGCACGAAGCAACTCCTGACCTGCCTGATTATATGTGCCCAGCATAATCAATCTCAGTTTCCTAACCTGCTGTGCCTGGCATATTTGGATCCCAGTGTGTGCTTTGTGGGGTGAAAGGTCTGGCATGGAGCAGTCTGGATGGGATGACTCATGCACAAAAGAGACCTCCTAGAAGGTTCACTGTGCTACCAGCTGCAGCCTGGTGCTGAGTCCCCTGTCTGTCCCTCTAACACAAACCAGCATGTGCTCTTTCTGACTGCACAACCTGATAAGCTTCTCTTGTCCCATCCTACAAGTGGAGATGCTCTGTCTGCCCTGTCTTTATGCAATTCGATCTGCTGGTCCCCTCCATCAGATAAAGGTGAGAGGCTGTGGAGCATAGCAGTTGGCAAGTACTTTGAAGTACTTGTAAGGTGAGGTTGGTTTGTGCCAGTATAATGCCTGGCATTGTATGGACCCGCTAATTGTTGATCTCTAAGTGTCATTTTAAAAATGGGGTTAGGTGTTTTAAAGAGTCTGCTTAGCAGAATTGTTAAGATGAGGCCATGGTAACTCCTGTGTTCATGTGCATTCATCTTACCGGCAGAGAAGGGTGCTGTTTACACCCACTTACACAAGCACAGGTGCTTCAAGCACAGTTTACATGATCTTCTTTAGCTAAAAGTTAAACTGATGTCTGCTTTCTTCCATGCTTTTGAAGAATTTTACCTCCTTGTTTAAGAATTTTGCTTTGGTTCTACTGTGTTTTGAAATCACTTCTAATTTCTAATTCATTCTCATTCATGGAAATTCAGTATTTGTCCCTGTCTTCTAATGCAGGTGGATATTGGCCATTTTTTTTCTTTTCTGTATGTTCAAAGAATATGGATAGTGAAAATATTTGCACAGGGAGATGGCACAATTTATCAGGGAAATAATCTGTGAAGAATTGGGAATTTGTGTGTATTTACCTAGAAGGACTTCAGCAATTCATGAGTAGAATTTACAGGCCCTATGTACTTCTTCACATGCCTGCTTACAGTGCTGTAGCTCTGGGTGAATTCTTCTAGGAAAGAGTGTTTTACAGAATAACTGAAATATTGTTTGTCTTTTTAGGCTGTGAAGCATGTTACAGAACCGTACAAAAAGTGGATGAAGGGGAAAGGAAAAAGTGCCATTGATAGCTAGGATAGCAACATGGGAAATACAACCACCAAATTCCGCAAAGCTCTTATAAATGGAGATGAAAACCTGGCCTGCCAAATCTATGAGAGCAACCCTCAACTAAAAGAAACTCTTGACCCAAACACTTCTTATGGAGAAACGTACCAGCACAATACTCCGCTCCATTATGCTGCTAGGCATGGAATGAACCGTATACTGGGGTAAGTATGATTTGAAGTTTTGCTTGGGTGTGAATAACTGACCTAAGAAATGCAAGAGTGTCAGCTAGGTTATAAATACCTTATGTGCGTGCAAATATATGTACACATATATGCACTTACGTATGTGTGTGTTGCAGACACAGAGTTTGTAATGTATTCAAGTAGTAATAGAAAATATGCTGTCATGGTTTAGCCCCAGTTGGCAACTAAGCACCATGCAGCTGCTCGCTCACTTCCCCCCAGTGGGAAGGGGAGAGAATCAGAAGGATAAAAGTGAGAAAACTCGTGGGTTGAGATAAAGACAGTTTAATAGGTAAAGCAAAATTTTAGTCTATAATCACAGACTGGTATAACAGTCTTTAATTTTATTTTTAGCACCTTTGTTCCTTCTGTGTAACATTAGTCTTGGACAGTTTTAGCTTGCTTCCTGAAGATTCCTATACCACTGTTCTTTGAATAGTGACTGTTCCACTGTTCTTGATGTGTTTTCCTTTCTCAAAATAATCTGTTTGTAAAGCTGTACCTAATGGATACCATACTGATTGTATCTACTTCCAGATGGCACAATATATGTTTATTCTTGTGTTATTCAGGCAGCTTTTATTTTTCATTTTGGATAATAACAGTGAACATTAATATCTTGATAATGAGTAAGTTTATTATTGCTGCAGTCAACATGTACGGCAATCCCTAATGTTAGCTACTTCCATTCTTCTGTATTTTTGTCAGTGCTCTAAGATCAATTAAAGATTAACATCTTATCCATGTCCAGACATTGCAGGTACAAGCTGTTCTGGTCTAGTATTTCATGAAGCTAGTACTGAGTAGGTATTGCTAAACCTCTTCTTCAGTAGGTAGTAAGTTAGAGAGAATTTCATAAATATCCTCTTCCTTATATTAGGAAACAGAACAGAAATATATACTGAACTGTATTATTGTTAATATCATCATCGTTCATCCTTGTGTTTATATCTACTGATGGGGCTGTGGTATTCAAAAGGTTTGTTTTGTCCCTCATATGCTGTAACGTTACTGGCTATCTGGCCTCCCACCATAAATTTTTCCTCAGTGTTTTAGATTCACCTAACAGTTTTTTATACTTTATCTTGATTTTTGCTAAATATTTTTCCCTTCTCCACCATCTATTCTATACTTCTGGTTTTAGTTGATGTTTTCATTTCATCACCGAATCTTTTTATTTGTTTATTTCTTAACGTCCCCAAACTTTCCCCCATTCCTGATTCTTGAATTATAGGAAAAATTTAACTAAACTTAATTTAAAATAGCATCCAGTTTTTATTTACATTTTCTGTGTGATTTTTTTTTTCTCTGAGATTTTCAGGTTATTTCTCTCAAGAAAGTATCTCTTAAGAAAATATAGCCTCATTGAAACAACAAGGACACATTAAATTGTCTGCACATATAGAAAGAAATGGAGTCATAATTACTGACTTCTGAGCAGTCCATTAGTTAATTCATATTGCACCATTATGATAAGATCTTGAATAATTGCTTTGTATTAAAAAAGGAAAGGTAATTTAGAAATTATATTTTACTACTAGCTGCATGGGACCTTTAGCATCTAAGTCTCACAGGACAACTCAGTTTTATTTTGCACACATTGCAAACAAATGATCAAAAGAATCATTCTTTTTTCTAGTTTGAGTCCAAGATTTGCAATATATTTTTTGCCAGTAAACATAGTAAAGGTGCTATTATTTGCTAGAGTCTGCTTCTGAAAACCTGGACTGTTAGAATTGTCACTGTTGCTAGGAGTAATTTGCTGAGGTTTTTTTACTACTTACTTTCCTGCTGTCTTTCTAAGGGCTTTGTTCAGAACTCCTCTGTAAGACATGCTGCACAAAAATGTAGCCTCTTTATCTAAACAAAGTAGTAAGAGTGAATAAATACCAGACTTGCAGTGTGCCTGTTTGCAAAGTTGATAGTAGAAAGGGCACAAGTGATTTCCAGTTAAGCCTCTTCCTTTTGACACAGAAAGTCCTAAATATGACAGTGATTAAATAAATTGAATATTAAAATGAATGCTTCAATTTACTGATGAAGTACAGTAGCTAAAAATAAATGAATTTTAATGTTTGTATTTTGAGAGAGATTTACAATTATGAGGTATCCATTTCTATTTATCTGTTGTTAAACATTTTAAATATTTGGGAATCTGCAGCTACACTAACTTGTAGTTCAAACTCTAGATGTTACTTATGTGTATACCATATAATTCAATTTTTCTTTGTAAGCTAATATTTGTATTATTGTAGGTGGATATGAACTGATGTGTTTTACGATTCACTGTGTGAAATTTTCTCAAAATAGAGGAGTGCGATGCAGTTGTCAGTACACCTTTTGCATAACAGAATATATTGAGAGATTCTGGGATGTTCAGAAATAACCTATCTGGCAATGCTGTTACCAAATACTAAGGCCAAGGGACAAACTCCCTGTTGTTACCAGATGTATGGCTGGTGGTGACTGTCCAAAGACATGGTGAAAGCATAGGCACCAAGTTTGCAGTGAAAGGGAGTTGAGGACATCCTGGTATAGCAATCTTGGAAGCGAAGAAACAAGAAACTGGAGAAGAGGTGAAAGGGTCATGAAGCAAAACTCCTGACCTGGACAAACTTTGTATAGTCCAGCATGAAGTCTACTGGCAGAAACTGAAGCCAGCAAAACTTTCTCAACGATTTTGAGCTGCACAGTTGTTTTACAGCAGGTGTCCAAGTCATCCGGCTGCTGTGCCTTTCATCCAGCATTTACAGCCCAGAAACTGGATGTAGTGTATAATAGAGCTGTAAAAATTTGAAAATTTGCTGTTAATTTCTTTTCTCTTCATAAGATTCAGCAAGAGTATGTTAAAATACTAGGATTGTTTCTATGATAATTTTTCATGAGTATCATAGAAAGCTTTGGTATATTAGAAATGTTGAAATAAAAAATGGAAAGTAGTTATGCATTCAGTTAATATATAACTTTTGTTTGGTCTGCAGCCCTAAATAATGTTTACCTGACAGATCAGTTTGTTTTAACAGAGCATTTAATGTTTAAAAACCAAAAATTGCTGGTCCCAGCTAATTAGCACAAACAAGAGTTTTCAAAGCACTGCTTGAAGTTGCCAGAAATTATTACATAGCACTCAGCAGTTCCCCATAACTGACAACTATCTCATTTTCTTGTCCGGTTAGTAGGGTTATATAGTTAGAGTTTGGGTAAGGTTGTGTGATGGAGGGCTCATCCCCAGGAGCAAAGTTGAGCCCAGAGGCAGAGTAGCAGGGGATTCCAGTAAGCTCATCAGAGGGAGGAGCCCCCTGCTCCAGGGCTGTCACAGGAGAGCTGTCCACCCCATGTCCCGGCTGTGACACATATCAGGAGGAGTCTACAGAAGGGGATTGTGCCGAGTTTATGTGGCAACGTTTTGGTAGCCGGGAGCTGCAGGGGTGGCTTCTGTTAGAAGAGATCAGGAGCTGCCCCATGCTGGACACAACCAACTCCAGCCAGCTCCAAAACAGCCCTACCACTGTCCAAAGCTGAGCCTATCAGTGATGCTGGTGGCACCTCCATGATAACATCTTTAAGACAGGATAAAAAATGCTGCACATTTTTTTCACTCCTTTCTCACAGCTGAGAAAGGAGTGAAAAAAATGTGAGAGACACAGCCCTGCAGACACGAAGGCAGAGAAGAAGGAAAGGAGGAGGTGCTCCAGGCAGTAGAGCAGAGACTCCTCTGCAGCCTGTGGTGAAGACCGTGGTGAGGCAGGCTGTCCCCCTGCAGCCCATGGAGGACTCCACACTGCAGCAGGTGGATGTGCCCTGAAGGAGGCTCCAGCCCATGGAGAGCCCATGCCCAAGCAGGCTTCTGGCAGGAGCTGCAGCCTGTGGAGAGAAGCCCACACAGGAGCAGGATTTCTGGCAGGACCTGTGACCCTGTGAGGGACCCATGCTAAAGCAGTCCATTCCTGAGGGACTGTACCCTGTGGAAAGGACCCACGCTGGAGCAGTTCTTGAAGAACTGCAGCCCGTGGGAAAGACCCACATTGGAGCAGTTCTGGAAGGACTGTATCCCATGCGTGGGACCCCATGCTGGAGCAGGGGAAAAGCAGCAGGAGCAGCAGAGATGAAGCATTATGAACAGATCACAACCCCCATTCCCCACCCCCCTGTGCTGCTCGGTGGGGAAGGAGGTAGAAGAGTCAGGAATGCAGTTGAGCCTGGGCAGAAGGGGGAACGGGGGAAAAGTGTTTTCAGTTTTGTTTTTCTCACTTATCCTACTCTGTTATTAATTGGCAATAAATTAAATTGATTTCCCCAAGTTGAGTCTGTTTTGCCTGTGGCAGTAATTGGTGAGACATATCCTTGTCCTTATCTCAACCCACAAGCTTTTTTGTCATATTTTCTCCCCTTGTCCTGTTGAGGAGGGGGAGTGAGAGAGTGGCTGGGTGGGTACCTGGCAGCCAGCCAAGGTCAACTCACCACAGAGATCAAGGTGGTTTGGGGAGGAACATGCTTGGGACAATAGAGCAGGGGCTAAAAGTGGCCAGTTATGTGGAAATGGGTGGCTTGTCAGACCATGATGTTTGTCTGACCATGCCTGATCGCTCAGTCTGTCCTATCTTCTCATTAAACTCTATTGCTATTTATTTTCCTGGGTGACGGGACTCTGCTGTGTGCATGTTTGTGTATGGAGGTCTAAGTACCAGCAACTGAAGTGGGAATCTCATGACAGAGGGGTCCCTGAGCCTGGGGTGCCAGCAGCTGGAGAGACCAGAGTGCATGCATATGTCAGTACATATATCAATGTGTAATGGCTAGTGAATATCAAGCTGGACTAGCCAGCGAGTAGGATAAGTGGCCTGGGAGCCATGTTTCAAAGCAGCCGTTAAGTCCACAGGTCAGCCAGGAGGCCAGTTTGAGGCAACTGGAGATGAGAGGATCCAGGGGCCAGGTACTGGTAGTGTCTAAGGCCAGTTACTGGGGATCTGCAGTACGCATGTGTGTGAGGTAACTGGAAGGTCCAGGTCATCCAGTGCCAGTTGCTGGATAAACAGCATCCAAGGCCAGTTACTGAACGGATCAACATTGTTTATATGTATATTTCTCCCACTAGCAGACTTTCATCCTGCTTGCCTAGAGAGGGGAACAGAATGAGGCTGCCAGTGTTGTTTGTGGTCATGTGAATGCTCAGTGTTTCTGTCCACGTACATCTGTGTGGACCAACATGTATATATGTATTGCATATGTATGTTTGCATGTGTGTCTCTTGGGAATGCAGCCCAGCCTCTCTACTGGCTGGACCTGGGGACATGGAACTGCAGCAGCCTTCCCTGCCTTGGGCTACTGTCTTTGCCAACCCCTAACAGTCTGGGGCCTTTTACTAAAAATAGAAAGATACAAAGAGAAAATATATGCCTTGAAATCTCTCCAGAAAACATGAGAAGGTTACTTTCCATTTTGGAAGCAAAGAACTAAACATTTCAAGTTTTCTTTATTGGACTATATTGTAAATGCCACAGGAACAATTTGGGTGTGATTTACTCAGTGATTTTCTGCTATGGTCTCTAGGCATCTGCTGGTGGTGCTTAGATTCAGCATTAACGCGGAGAGAAGTTTGCCTTGGTCGTTAACGGTTCTAGTTCAGAAATGTCATCTCTGTGTTACAAAACTGTATTGATGTCACTATTCAGACTGTGTTCACAACAAGCTAATAAATAGGTAGTCTCTAACGGGTGATAGGTAAGACTTCTGGAAGTAAGAGAAAAAAATACATTTCACTCAGAAACATTAAAAAAAATAATAAAAGATACGTAGCACTCAGATGGGTTTTGAGAGCTTTGTACAACATAGAAATTGGTCTTATTCCACTATAAACATTTAGCATGATTCCCTATGAATGAACATCTTGACAGAAGATTCCTATTCAAGAGGATAGTTTAAATTTCATTCACTAAATGGGTGTAAAAGTATTACAGAGAGTGAGTGCGCAGGAAACTTGTTTTCTTTAGAAAATGCAGTCTTCAGACGATCAGGCACCTCCAATGCCCTCAGGCTCTTTTTGCCTAATCCTAAAGTACATTTGAGACCATCTGACTGCTCTATTTGAAAATACTGCTGTGAATTTGGAAAGTTTTTCACCAGGGTCTGGCTGTTGGTGAACCGTTCCTGAAATACGACGAGAGTAGGCTTTTCCAGAGGGTGGCTGAGATGGAGTGGCTGGAAATCACGAGGACACTACTTAACATCTTAGATAACCTATCATTTCACAATATATGTTGTGGCGTGACTTCCAGTGTTGTAGCTTTGCTGGGAAGCTTTTTGGATCAATGACAGATTTTCCTCATTGTGCGCTTCATACTGCTACATCTGAGCACTGTGTGAATATTCAAGCCAAAAGTGGATTGTTCGTAGCAGTTGCTGCTGTTCCTGGGCTAAAGAGGGGGGAGGAGGAGGAGCTGATAAAAAGATGGGGCTGTGGGGACACAGGATGCGTTTGTGAAGCTGATTTTTTTTCTAGAACAGGAAAAACAGGTTTCCAATTACAGAAGATTCTGGAAATTGAGGTGAATGCTGAAACTGAAAAAAAAACCCCACTTTTTTCAACATTATTGATGCCTGCCTATCAGCAATAATAGTAAAGGAACTCTGACATTGAAGGCACAGCTAAGCTAGCCAGAGAGAAACAGTGGTAAATGTACCCAGGATCTGGCTGTAGGAAGTATTTCTTGTTTGATTGCTATAATTTGGGAAGTATTTTTCACTGCAGTAGAGTGACAGAAGATCAAAGCAGTGGTGGTTTGAATTTCAGGTCAATGTAGGCTACAGTCTTGTCTTGTCTTGTCTTATCTTATCTTATCTAGTTTTTATGGCTGTTTAAGAGGTTTTAGTAGGGGCTGGTTAAGCAATTGTAATGCAATCAAAGAAAGTGTATGGAGATTACCAGTATGTTACATAGGGTGAATTTGGCAGAAAATTTGTTTGACGTTGGAGGGAATGTTGCATTGGTCACAACACATTTGGGACTGTCTCTTCCCATGTCAGGTTTTGTTGGTTTTTATTCCTTTTGCAGTCATGTTGAAAATTAGTTTTGGATGTCTTGGAGGGAGATGTGTGCAGACTGTTTTTCAGAACGTGCCTTCTCTCAAGTTGAGAGGATATTAGGGGATTTTTGTGCTGCAAAAATATATGTCAAGGAGAAGTATTAGAGAAAACCCTGTTAACTTCTTTGTGGATCTTCTGGCTTTAGAGAGGTGCTGTAGTTGATTATTTTCTGATAAAGTTGAAGCTGCTCTGAATTTCAGATTTTTTTTTTTTCTGGAGATGCAAATAAAAGAGGCTACTTCAGGCTACTTCACTCTCCACTGTTTTGACTGAGACAGAAGTTCTGTAAATGTTTAAACGTTGAGATCCAAATTGACCTAAATCATTCATGCTGAAATATTTAGAAAGGTTCTACAAAATATATTCTTTCTTTATCAAATTTCTGAAAACCTGTTCAATGCTGTGCCAGTAAGACTGGTGTTCCCTTTTAAATTACTCTCCTAGCTGTACTTCTGATATAAATGTGAGCAAAAGAAAAATAAGAAGAAGGTTACTAGCAGCTCTTTGTCTAATAAGGGCAAATGGGAAAAACATGGAGTTATTAACCAAAGCAACAGGGTCCCAGTGTAAGGAAATTTGTATTGAATGTATGGACATTTTCAGTAGGTTGTTCAAAAATCCTGGAGGAGTCTTTTTTTTCTCTTTTTCTTTGTTCTTCATGGTAACTCTTTGAATGATTACATTTGTTCGGTGTTTTCCAGGCATTTTTACAGCTCATTTGGGAAAAAAAATTATGACGGTATAATAGTTCCATATGCTTCTTTCCTAAAAGTAGTTTTTAAAAGTTTTGACTTCTGATTTTCGTATGAAAGATACCCACCTAACTATTTTCCCTTTCTCCCACACAACAAAAGAATTCTGTCCTGTTTTAATAACTTAAAATATTAAAAATATATGATAATATTTCATCTGAATAATTTATTAGAATTTTATTGTCCAGGTTATTCACTCTTGAACAACAAAAAGCAAGCTTCTTTTTAATTATCAATGATTACACAGATAAATTGACTATTTAGAATATAATTTTTTTTAAGATAAATTTTATTCATAAAAGTAAGTACGTCTGCATTGGAATTATTCATGCTAGACTCCCTTTACAGTCAGTGTAGACCTAGGTAATAGATCTAATCAGAATAATTAGTGAAGGCAACAGCATGATTCATTTTATTGTGAAGTTGACCCTAAAATACTTTAGATTAATTGTGTGCCAGAAGTGCCTGTTTCTTCACATTGATTATAAAGGGAACCTAAAAGAACTGGATCAGCTGTAGTTGTCTTCATTGTAGATCTCCAGAGCTGAGAATCTTATCCTAGAATATGATAAATCATGTAAAATTTAATAGTAAGCAGCTGCAAAGCTGTAAATTGAACACTTTCACAGTTGTACATTATCAGACATGAATGCTACTTGTGGGAGATACTGCTTGCGATACAGTGTTGAATGTTTCACTTTCATGGTCTGCAGTGAATGATCAGTGCAGAGCTTGGATCCATCCAAGCCCCAGCACTGGTGTTTATCTGAATGCTTTGTTGTCATTCCGCTCAGCTGCTGAAAAATACCTGGGTTTTGGCTCTGTAAGACCCTTTTCAGATTTGTTATTTTATATGGTTATGAGGCTTGGTCACCTACTAAATGCTTTGGAATATGAAATATTGAACAGAGTTTTTGATCTGATGTAGGAGAATAATATATGAAGAACACGATCTGACCAGGCTTTGTGGGAGTGTCTATAAGGAAGCAAGAGGACAAAGTGAATTGAAATGCCCATGACTTCAGTAGCAGAGCATGTGACTGGATGGTAGAAAATAGTCGTTTATAAGGTCATTTTCATGATACCCGGTCTCAAGAGCAGTCAAGAGGATGGAAGAATGATAAAATTAGGAAGCCTTCAAAATTGAGCAAGTTCATACTGTCACTGAATCCTCACTGGAGAAAAATGCCAAAGATAGAAAACAGTGGGGACACTTAGAGGAGCAGCTACAGACATGGAGCAGCAGCAGTAGTGTTTGCTAGGTTTCTCAAAGGCTGTCACCCAGTTGAGCACTGTCTTCTAAAGTACAGCTAAGACAGGTTGAAAAACTCAAACCCTTACCTGACTTACTCTCTTGGGTTTTTTCCCCTAAAGCTCAAAATCTTGTTTAAAAGCAATACTCACTAACTAGATGCATGGCCTCCCAAGGTGGCTTCCCTGGTGTTCCTCATGACTTCTTCACAAAATACAAAACAGTGGGTAGGCTTTATCTTAATAGTAGTCTGACCTACAAGCAAAGCTCAAATGCCAGTCAGCTGCTATGTTTTCAGCTTTTGAAACTGACCTTTTTCTAGCTGATTTCTGATTATTTTAACCTTAGTAGGTTGAATATATGTGATGCCTGTGGATTTCATTGGTCGCAACACAGCCTTGCTCTGCAGTTACAGGTGCCACTGTTGAGTTATTGCTGCTTCTTGCTACTAGGCTTTTCTGCACCCTTTAGAAAAGCGGGAACTGTAGGTTGCAGTGCTCTTCCCTGCACATGTTTAGACACTGTTTAAATTCTCTTACTCAAATGATCATCTATTCCCCATGTTGTTCTTACTTTTCTCTCCTTGGAAATCAGATACTGCAGAGTAAGATAGCTTTGTTAGTGACTGATGAGATAAGATGTATCAATGCAGTACACTATTAAAGATTTCTTATTATGTTCTCCTTAATAGAACCCTTGTGAACATTTTACCACAGGCGAAGTAAAATTATACTTGTGTTGTAGAGGACTACAGCTTTGGTCCTTGCCAGCCAGGGTGACTGAATCTTTATTTCAACTAATTTTGTTGCCAGGTAGAGTTTCTGACTCTGTCGAGTTGATTGGTAACTGCTGAATCATTGTGTCAAATGGCTTAACTTCACCCTGGGGTTAGAGGCACACGTGGCTTCCTTACCAGAGAGATCTGTTGGCTCAGTAGTTACCAGAATAATGACTGAGAGACTTGCACTTTCTGATTAACAGAAGGAAATTTATCAGAAATAATTAATTAAGTTTTATAGCTAAATGCAATATCCAGCTAAAATATTCAGTGACATTGTATATAAACCCAGTTTTCCTTCTGGCCAAAATATAGACTCTGGATGATTTGATTTTTTAAATTTGTAATTTTTTTCAATTTAAATGTAATAAAATTACTTCATTGAGACATTTAAGAAAAATAAAAATTACTGCATTAAAGATCAAGCAACACATGGATTGAAAGGATTTTTCTGGAGGGAGGGATAGAGGAAGATGAGACAATGTCTGTAATACATTCATAGTTTTTCAGAAATAGAAGGAATAGAAATGATGTAAAGCCTGTTAGTATTTGCTGTGTAATTTCATCATTATTGCTATATAAATAATATCAACACTAGATGTCATACACTGCTAGGTGATTTACAAGCTGATAGGTAGATAATGGTCCCTGCACAGAAATACAAAGCTGTGTGTTTAAAATGGTGAAGATGAACCCACTCATTGGTAGTTTCATGCTTATTATTTCACCTGACATTTGTTTGAAACCAATCTAAAAATAATAGTCTCACAGTTATCTGAGAAGAGAATTCAGTGTGGATAGTCTTTTCAGAAAAAACTGTGTTCAAAAGAGGGATTTGGAGAGAAGGCTGGAACCTAAGTTTGAGAATTGGTTCTAGCTGTAAAGAAATGTATAGAAGAAAGGGCCAGAGACACAGATGAAAATCATACATAGAAGACATTAGTCACAAAAGCCACTGGTAAGCAGCCAGCTCCAGTGGAAGCCACTTCTAATTTGGCACTCAGCTCTTTTTCTTTTGAAATCTTATTCAGAATATTGAAATAAAAGCCAGAAGTGGTATGGGATTGTGGAAACAGTATTCCTGACTGTGAAGGGAAGGCCAAGCTCAAGTCACTCATAAATAAATACAATAGTTTTCTGGTTAAGGATAACTTAAGGATGTTGTTGATACCTTTTTGCATGAGGAATGGTTTAATTCTGGGTTTTGGTGCTGCTGTTCCTCCTAACAGGCATAGGAACCATATATGAAACATGATTTTTTTGGCCCACAGTGTAACAAATGTAAGGATTAACCAAGTTTTGGGTTCCTCAATTTTAGCGTATGCTATCTTTGGATCCGTGCTCCACAATTCAATTGTATCCCTTTACCACTCCTGCACATTGTCCCTCTTGTTTTTCTGTGTTGTACCAAGCCAAAGATTACTATCTATCTACAGAAGGTCATACTTAATTATATTAGCTGACACAAAACCACTAAACGAAAGAAACTTTTCAACCTATTTGCGTCTTTTTAGCAGAGAGAATAGCAAATTCTTTACTGATGCATATTTGTATAAGGCCTTTCTTAGGTGTCTTTAAGTGATGGGCTACTACGTTAACATGAGTCAGTCCAGAACTGGAGCTCAGACCCAGGTGCTAACCTACCCTTAATCACTTTAATAGTCTTTTGGAAACAAGCTGTTTGGCGAAACCATAGGTGAAATGACAGCAATATAGTGAAAAAGATTATAAGTCTTTTTAGAGCCAGTTTAGGACAGAGTGAAGACAGTGCTTGCGTTCTAGGCAGTATTTTTGTACTGAGCATTACATTAAGCCTGTAAGTGAAACAGGCCCAGAAGAGCATATGTTGGCAGAGTCAAAGATTTCCATTTGAACCTTAGATTGCTCTAAGTAAAAGACATGATTCATATGTGCCGTAATATGGACTTGGTTCTCAAATTGGTGATTTTCTCTGAAAATCTGCAGAAATCGTTTGAGTACTCAGGAAATGGATTTAACCTGTTTTGCTGGATGTACCATACTCAATAGGAGTCATATGAATGGGAACAAATGGGAGGCATTTCTGTTTAGGAAGGATACAGAATTGAGGCCAGAGTGGTGTACTTGACGTAAGGGATCTTGAAATGTCTGTGAAGACTTCAAATTTCAGAAGGAAGAATTAGCTCTTCACAGACTTCCATCAGCAGTGGAGGCGGTATCATTGACAGCTCAGATGCTTCCTTTGCTGTTAGCCCAAATCACCACTGGTATAACCTCGCTCCTTACTTTGGCAGGATATTACTAGTGTTTATGGGAATTCTGGTAGTGTTGGTAACAGTTCTTAGGCAAGGGGCCAATTGAATTTAAGACTTATAAAAAGTCAGGATAATAGTCTGTGCTTTTTCTTTGGTAAATGGTTAATGATCTGTCAGCAGATTCTTTATCTTAGAATAGAAATAGTCACTGTCTCCTGCCCAGGTTTTTGCTGCATGCAGGAGACTTCCTGGGCTGTAGGAGAAGCTTAAGAATCTTAATGAAACAGAGAAGAAACTGTAAGTACTAATAAAGAATTTTCTAGCACTATATAATGAATAAAAATATCAATAATTACTTTTACTAGATGTGGCTTTCAACATCAGGTAAATAATACTACTTTTCACAAAATTATTTAAACCAGCTCATACTTCTTCTATACAGCTGTCAATAATGACTAAAAAGATTTCTTTAAGTGCTTGCTCGTACACTGTGATTGTTTTGTTATAGTACATTTGGAGGAAAAAGTACTTTGAGTTAATTAAATAACTATGATTATTCAAGGTTTTAATGCATCAGTATTAACCTACTGTGTTGGAAGCTGAATGATTCAATAATTGTATGAATTAATTCATTGCATATGAGATGTAAATTACTGGGTAACAGGGCTTGGGTCTTCTGTATGTTTTTTTAACTCATGGCTTATCCATACTTCTCGTAACTCAGAAAGCTGTGAGCTTTAGGTTTATGCCTGCACTGGAGTTCGCAGTGTAGCTTTTTTAATAGCGAGCTGGACTTGCACAGGCTATCTAACCCAAGGGGATGTTATGAAAGGGAACCCTGTGCAGATTAGTTTACCTTGTTGCTGCAGCTCACCTTTTTCTAGTACCTTACTTGTCTTCCTTAAAGCAACAGTGCGATTTGCTGTGTAATTTATATAGTATACATAAGTGCTTTGCATTCAAAAATCATTAAATCTTTGAGCAGATTCAGACTTGCTTTAGTCTCCAGCTGTCAGAACTACCTTTATAATTTCATTTTACACTAGGTTTTTTTTTTTGCTTTATTTTTATATACATAGGTAAATTTTCATATGTTTCTATATGCATACTTATATATACATGTGTATACATGCATATAGCTATAAATATATAACATTTATTTAGAGAGACAAAGAGACTGTAAATATGGTGGTTTTCATGCCCCAAACATGAAAGATTTTTTTAAAACCTGAAGAAATGGTTGTGTTGATTAGTTTCCTGGAGTGAGGGAATGTGCCAGTTATTTATTATTCAAGTTCACAGCCTTGTGATCTTGAGTCTCTTGCTGCTTTTCTGCGAATACAGATAGTAGTAGGTGTGAATGTTGCAGTCCTTTCTTTTTTGCCACTTTTTTCAACACTTTTTTCATGCTTTTGTCACCTCAAGTTTGGATTCTGCAAAGAGCTACAGCTTGAAGACAAATCTGGAAACAGCAACTAGAGTAAAGTCTGGCTGCCCTGTGGTTCAGTGGTATTTCCCATAGGCAATGCATATTTTCACTCTATCAGTACATTTCCAGGCAAAATTTAGCTTTTTATACCTCTGAAGTAGTGAGCCAAATTGCAGGGGTCTATAGCACTGCTCTGTGAAAGTCTTATGCACCAAATACCACTGGTAAAAATAGGGCCCTGTTGAATAATGAATTTGTGGATGTAAAATGTATTAATTTACCCTTTTTTGGATATTAGTCCTCTTCTCTGAACTTTAAGTCATGGGTTCAGCTGGGCTTTTCAGCATTGGCTTGACTTCCCCTTACACTGAAGATCTGATCCTTTGACTTTTAGAAGAGATTAAGGAGAGAATAAGGGGGAATATTGTGGCACTTCAAAGCCCATTTATGTATCCAGAGAGAGGTGGCTGCTTGCCTTGGCAGCTCTGGTGTTTGTCACACCCATTTATGAGACACACAGGTTGAGTGACAAGCAAGGAGAACAAGTAATCAAACCTAATTTTTCCCCAAGCGCAACAATTTTTTTTTTACAAATGCCACAAAATTGTTCTTGAAAATTTGCATATGGTTCTTACTGAAGTTCTCAACATATTTAGAGACAGTTGGACAACTTTTTAGCAGATAACTTTGACAGAAGGGCAAATGTCGAGCTTAGGTAAGGGAATAGCCTTCTAGGGAGGTTTTTTGGATTTCTCTCTTGGAAAAAAAAAATCTGCTGATACTTCTTGGTGTAGGGGTTGAAAATCTGCCTTGCTGATAAACTTATTTGAGTAGGGGTATTCTTTGTGCTATGAAGCAATAGTAAAACAGTGCAATGACACTTTAAAATATTTAAATCCATCCTAGAGCTTTTAATCATTTGGTTAATACAGAAAAGTGCCTTTCTGTTTGTTTAAGAACAGAGAATCTGCAAGCAGGCAGGACGTAAGCGCTTCTCGTTTTAGCTTAGGATATACCTAACTTCTTAAAACAAGAGTTTTATTGTTTTTTCCCAATTGTATTTAATTGGTAATTAATTTTATTTAATTTCCTTAATTTTATGGTGGAAAAATTTATACTAATAGTTACTCAGTACTAAAGCTACCTTTTAAACTATTGTTTAACCCTTTAGAGAGGAATTTTGGGTTTAAAAAGAGCTACTGGTTTGGCAGCCTTCAAATTCTACCTTTATGCACAGAGTTTCAGCCTAGGGCAGAACCATCTCATCACTGAACTGTTAAGGATAAGGTGAATTATCTACCTTGAGCTATGGGAGAGCATTTGTATCCATTCAGCATTTGTGTCTTCTACAAAGTTTCTTCTATAAACCAACGTAAATCTTAGTAATGGAAAACTAATAGGTTACAGCATACAGTCAGTCAAATAGGAATGAAATACCCATAGCTTCAAATTATTAAAGGGAATTTTGGCAGTGTTGTTGGGAAAAATATAGTAAGGTTTTTAAAAAAATAAAGGGAGGAGATTAATATAGGCAGGGTGGTCTCTTTAATTTATATGATTCTGTTATGTTATGTATGTCTTGCTGTTATGTTAGCAGAGGTTATGAATATTTTTGTGCGTAGAATACTCTTCTGTAAGAGAAAGTGTCTGATTTATGGCTTTCATGGGTCACCACAAAAACCTTGCGCTATTCTGAAATCAGATGCACTGTAACCTGATTCAGGAGTGAATCACATGCTTTAAAATACCACAGCATGGAATTCCACTGATGATAAAGAGCTAAATATTGAAAACAAACATGTACCTTATAATATTATCAAGCCTGGAAGGTAATGATTAGATAGCTAAAGATACTAGAGAAACTTCATCTGGTTTGGGAGGAGACAATGAAGGTCGTCTTGCAATTAAAAAACCTCAAGCCCTGGTTCAGTGTCATACAGAAACCACAGACAGTTCTTCACTGAATTTTAAAGTACCATTTTACTTTGAATTAGAGAAGTAGCAGGAATCAGTCTGTTGAATATAAAGCAACTTGAAGTGGGAGGAAAAGATGTGGTTAACAAATACCCAAAGGACTCTCCTGACATTCAAAATATGCAGGTCTAATTAGTGCAGCCATCCAGCATGTTATACAGTCTAAGTGCAAACTTTGAAATAGAGTTCAGGCACTTGATGTGAAAGACAAAGCCCACCCACTTTGCAATACTGAATTGTTTCTGTTAGCTTCGTACATCGAGCTTGGTGCTGTGCCTTTGTGCCAGCTGAAGCCCTTAATCTCGATACTTCCTCAGTTGTATGTCCTCAGGGATTCCTGCTGAATGATTCTGCAGTCAAAAAAATGGTACTTTTGCTACCAATACCGCAGTGCACTGTAGTGATTGCAGAAGGGATCTGGCCCCTTCTTTATCACCCTTTCTTCTCTACTCATTCCACAGCAAATTTGAAGATAACGGATGTCTGCTACCTTTACAAACTTTGTGTTACAGATGTCAGGTAAAAATAGCTAGGCCCACTGACTTGAACATCAGTGTTATCTAGTTTTAAAACCTACTGAAAAAGGAGCCACACATGAAGTGTTATACTGTCTTTAGCCACTGCCTCTTTCTTCCCAGTGCTGTGATCTCTATTTTTTTTTCTTAAGGAAGGTGCAAGAGCTTTGGGATGGAACATTAGGAGGCATATGGATAGTAAATGCCATGGGTAGGGGGAGGAGGGAATAATAACATTTTTAAAAAACCCTTTATTTATTCTTGACTTAAGGACTCTGTATTGAAAAATGAACAACTTTATGTTTTTCTGTTCATACTGCAGTTTACAAATGCATTGAAGGCTAAGTTGGGGGTGATCTTTACTTGAAGTAAAAATATAAAAAATGAAATTGTGAAAGGGAGTTAACAGAAGAAAAGGTACTGATGTACCATAGAACAGATTTTATTGCAAAAGTAGAGAAACTCAGATTTTAGTGAGTCTCCAAAGTTACATCTCACAGAGACCAAGGTGACTTAGATTTAGCCTTGTATTTTCTATATCCAGGTTTTGCAGTGGGTACCTGCAAAACCTCGTATCTAAGGCATCTAGCATTCTCATATCTAAGTGCCTCTATAGAATTAATCTCCTCATCCTCCAATGAGTTATCTTTTTCTCCTTCCTTCCTTCCTGCCTTCCTTCCCCTCCCTCCCTCCCTCCCTCCCTCTCCTTTCCCTCCTTCTGTCTCTCTTATTCTTTCCCACCTTCCTTCCTCTCCTTTCTTTCTGTCTCTAGTTTCATACTATGTAAAGCTAATTCAAACAAGCAAATTCATTTTGGATAGTGTTTGATACTGGTTAGTCTTACTGTTTTATGTAATTGGCTGTGAAGCATTTTGCCTGTGTTGCTAAATCCCTTTCCTCTGAAAACAAAAGAAACCCAAGCAAACAAAATGTCCTATCACTTTTTTGGCAACATCTTTAATCTCAAGTTTGGCATATTCATATTTCTTAACAAATGCATCTATCATGTCAGCTATCATGGAATGAAAGAGAGATTTCTCTAAGGAACATTTTTGCTGCCAAAAAAAGGCAACATAGAGGAGACTGTTTTGTTTTTATCTTTTCCTCTGAATACTTTGTTACCACTTATTTAAAAGAGCAGTATTTTAGTGATAAGTTTCATTTTGAACTCAAACTGTTCAGAGGTTTTCAGAGGGAGGAAAGGACAGAAATCTGGCTGAGCAAATGGCTATCATCAAGACATCTTTCCATCACAGGACCAGATCAGCTGTGCCTAATTTTTTCTACTGAAATACTTGTCCAGTCTGTTTTCAAAAATTTCTGAAAGGGAAATTCCACACCCACCCTGTATAGCCTCTTTATTAATAAGATAGTCTCAGGATTATTCTTTGTCCTGAACAAAGCATGGGAGAACTCAGAGAGAGAAAGGCTTAGTGTGTAGTTCCTGGTGGGATGTATTCAGGGACAACGGAAAAGGGAGGTGGCATTTAGACTTGTAACAGTAGCATAAGGCAATAACTGAGGTAAATAACGTTTCCTTTTGTCAGTTTGGTTACCAAGTTCTGCTGCTCTCCGCTGTTCACCAAGAGCAATATGGTCTGATTTTGTGTTTAGGCAGTGCCTGCCTTCAGGTGGCTGAGCTGCCTGTTTTAAACTGAAAGTGATTGAAACTGTTTTTAATTATTCTTAGGGGTGAGGGCAGGGAGGGTGGAAGCTGGTGCCCTGTATTGACTTAATGAGGATTCCAGAATAACTGTTTTTTTCATACCTGCAAACTGTTCAGAGTCAGGGAACAGCCTGGAGAGCAGATGAACAGTGACTTCTGCTGGTTTTATGTGTGAGGGGGCTTATGGGAACAGGGCAAGTGTTTCTGCAGTGACTTCTTGAACATACGTGCCATGCTTCTCATTTAGCCTGGTATTACTTCTCTGGGAACTGTCCTTCCTACCTTCACACAGAGTTCTTTCACCATTGCTCTCTCTCTGACCCCAGTCCTACAAAGAGACGGTGTTTCTTCTCTGCCATTTCCTACCATTCACACTCTCCCTTAAGAAAAAAAATATTATTTTAGTATACCTCAAAAGGCTAAAGCAGGTTTGGATTCACAGGGCTTGTATGATATGTCTCAGTTCTTCCATTTCAGAACTGGATTGTAACTTCTATAATTCTTTGCTGGCAAGAAGCAGCAGGAGCTGCGTTGTCTCAGGAGCTGTCAGGAATCAGAGTTCTGATTCCAGGAATCAGTCTGTTTTTTCCCTTTCATTCCTAAGCTGATCCTTTTTGCTGGTATAGTTAATTGTCCACTTTGAACTGCCTCTAAAGCATTCAAGAGAAGACTTAAATTCTTGCCAGCCTTTGTCATCTGCATAGGTGAGGGTTTGCATTACGTTGCACTTCCATATATTCTAGAGTGAGAAAGCAAACAGAGTCTCGCCTCAATGCATGCAGTGCTAGCAGGAAAAGTATTTCATGTATTTTCAAGAAGTGGTAAGTACTGCCTTGACATCTGACTAAAGATATGGGAAAGGAGAACGAATTTTTAAGAAATTGCTCTAGCATTATCTATTTGCAAACTACCAAATGCACTACTATTCAGGACACAGAGTAGAAAAAAGAAAGTATCTATTTCATCAATCTTGTGACTTAATAACATTTATTGCAATACAACACAGACTTGTAGAACAAACTTTGCCAACTAAAATTTGTGACATACTGACAAAGTAATTATATATGGTACTTAATGATATTTCAGTAATTCATCCAGATCCTGGCTCTTGACTCCTAAGAGAAATGGAGGAGAGCTGTCCAGTAGTAATTATTTATTAAGAATGTTTATCACTAACATGGCTAGTCAAAATCTTGGCAAGAAGAAAAGAGAGCTGTCATAATAGACCATTCCCACTTCAAGGAAATGAGTGGAACTGTGTGCTAATTATTTTTCTTCTATTTTTCTCCCCCTTGCAGAACTTTCCTTTTTGTTAGAGATGGTAACCCAAATAAACGGAATGTGCACAATGAGACATCTATGCACTTACTGTGTATGGGACCTCAGATCATGATCTCAGAAGGAGCTCTTCATCCTCGCCTGACACGACCCTCAGAAGATGACTGCAGAAGAGCAGATTGTCTGCAAATGATCCTGAAGTGGAAGGGAGCAAAGCTGGATGAAGGTCAATATGAACGAGCAGCCATTGATGCTGTTGATAACAAAAAAAATACACCTTTGCACTATGCTGCTGCCTCAGGGATGAAAACCTGTGTCGAGGTAAAAGTTCATATATAATCACAACTCTATATACCGCTATTAGTAAATGACATGCACAGTGTTTCACAAAGCTGTTTTGTGGAAAAAAATCTGATATAGTATATTGAATTAACTTTTTAATTCTATTTTTCATTAATTGGAAAAATTACAAAGATAAACAGCCCAAAACATACACTGTCTGTAGAGAACAATGAAAAAACTGGACTACATATACATTAACTTCATGACACAAACTCCTCAGCTCAAAGAAGACACGTGTAGGCTTATAAAAACTGAAAATAATTACAAGACTGTAACACTGGAGAAAAAGCTTTAAAGGTAGGCATAGGCATACTTACATGTGTAAAGAGAAGTGAAATAACTGCCTGACAGAAAATTAGAGCTCTTTTTATTCTGCTCTGTAGCTGCGAATGGGAAACGCTGTCCATGTTTCAAGAACAGGTTTGATGTCTTTAATTTACAGTGCCCAGCTTTTTTAGAGGATGCCATACATCTGTGCTAACATACTTGAATATAATTACCTTTTTACAAATTAAAAATTACATTAATGTTTGTGAAAGTAGTGGATAGTAATGAGTAATTGGGAATCATAATGACTTTGAAGGTCTCCCATCAATTTATTTTTAAACTATACCAGGTAATGAGGACTAGTATTTAATTGTGCTGGTAATTTAATTTAAAGAACACAAGAACAGACATCTAACATTTTCAAAAACAGCTAACATTTTCATGAGCTGGTCTATTATAACATCAAGACTTGTATTTTGAATGGTAACAATTAATTCAGAGTTCAGCATTTATATGTAAAATTTAGGTTATTTTTCTTCTGTGTATAACTTCATGTTTATTGAGACTACACTCATTAACTTAGTGTCATCAGCAAAGTTTATCACCTCATTATTCACCTGCTTTTCTAGATAACTTCTGCATATCTTAAACAGTCAGGTCCTAGCACCTGTTGGGACTGGTGACCTCTCTGCAGTAAAAACTGGAGCTATTTTTAGTATTGGTGTTACTTTTACCACCTTCTAATCTTGTACTGTGACAGATTTAAGCGAGAAGTTGCATATCATAATAAATAGTTCTGAAGTTTCATATTTGAGTTCCATTAGGTCTCATGAATAAGTACCATCTGGTGCTGGGTATTTATATTAATATTTGGTTTATTGGTTGTTCTAGAACCTCTTGTGCTGAGACTTCAATTTGAAACAGACTTTCTTTTGTGTCCTTCATAAAGCATGTGTGGTACATCCACAGAGAATCTGGACTCCACGATTCATGTCACTTTTCTGCTTTATGTTATTTGAGACTGCTTTTGCACTTTGTCCAGTGACCAGCTTTACAAACACATTGACAGATTTGCTGTGTGGTGTTTTAAAATTATTTATTCTAAGTTGTTATGCACTTGGCATACTGCTCAAAAAACATTCAGAGCCTTCTTTATTGTGATTTTACATTTACCTTTTCCAGACTTCGTTCTTTACGTATTCTTAATCTGGAGACAACTTCAGCTTCTTAATTCCCGTACGATTCTGTCCCGTTGTTCTACCGTCACAAATTCTTCTGATGTTTCTAGAATTTTTTTCCATGCTTTTATTTAGTACCACTTTTTGAAAGTAAGCAGTGGATTATTTGTCTTTTTTCTGCTTCTGCAAGAATGGTGAATCTAAGTACATTTTGGGCATCATTACTGAGTGGTTCTTTGATGTTAATATTTTGAATTAAGTCTTTAGACTACTCTGGACAAAGTCAGGAGTTGCTTCTTCTCTCATGTGTTTGCTAACTATTTTGTCTATTATTCAGTCACTTATGTAGTCTGAAATTTTAATTTAAGCATCATGTATTAGCATAGCGTCTTCTCAATATACTTAGGAGATGCAGTGACTGAAGTTCCCTTTATTTTTGTGGTTTCTGTCCTTGCAGCATTTCTGTTCTTGGTCAACATGTCACTTCTGTTGTTACAATTTTGGTCAGGTGGTCACCAAAGCTTTTTTTGTTTAAGTCTAGAATTGCATTCTACCGGGATCCTCTGGTATTTGTTGACAGAGTTTATTTATCTGTGAGTTTGTTTTGTTTTTTTAAAAAAGGTAAATAGCACCACCCTTCCAATACTGTCAACTTCTCTGTGATTCTCACATAGTATGTTCTGTGGTATTACTTTGTTACACTGATTGTGTTCTGTCAAGTTTCCAGATATTGTCTGAAAATTCTCATTTAAAATTTGTCATTTCAATTCCCCAGCCTTAGCTGTGCACCATCTTGAAGTGAATGCTCTTCTTTATCTTCTGTTTTTTCATTAGTCCCCTCTTTAAAGGCTCAGATAGTGTCTTTTTATTTCCAATAGCCAACACTTCTTTCATTCTGTTAGTATAAAGATCATCCTTCCTAGTTTTCTGAGCTTCTAATGAATGGAAACTCAGCTTCCTTATGCCATTTTCTGTGCTATAACTTAAGCCTCTTGTCTCTCTGCTCCCCTGCTCAGTACTGAGAGGAGTTGAGAGGATGCTGCTGTTAGATGCTGATACTTAACCTCCAGTAGCACAGCCTGAATCTTGCCCCTGTACCTTCTCTCTTCTCTGCCCCATGTTGTTACAGCTCCTTAAGCTCCATGCTAGCAGTTTGTCTTCAGCATGTCCCTAGAAATTATTTACACGCTTTTCACCAGGGAGGCAAGTCACCATGCAGTCTTTGCTAGCTGAATTATACTCAGACCCAGCTAATTATGTAAATGGTAACTGAATTACACACAGGTATTGCCTTGCTCTTCCTGTCAACTAGAATGAATCTTTCTTTTTGTATGGTTATATGATTGATTTAGTGCCTCTTTTGATGCAATTGATATGTAAACAAACATCAGGCTGTCTCCTACATCTTTGTTAATACTGCTTTTATCTTGATTGTCAACTTTTAATTCTTTTTAGATTTGATAAACAAACAAAAATATTAATTGCAAAGGACTGTGTACTTTTCTCTTGTTTGCTTTTTTAATGCCACTTGTTTGATCCAGCTGCCTGATAAATTCTGGCTATAGGGATTTTCAGTCATAGTTGTTCTATCTAGCCTTCCCCAAGAAGATCCATTTGCTTTTAAACATTATTGTACATTAGAGGACAAATGTGCGTGTCATATCAGAAAATGGGAGATATCAGGATTTAGCATTTAACAGCCTCTTTGAGCAAAGTTGGTGAAAAACACTCACATGAAACAATTTGACATGACAATGGTTGCTTCTGGTACAGAAATGGTAAACAGAAGAAAAGTTTAGTAACCAGTTTCCCACATATTTCAATTTCTGGTATTTACAAGCTTGCTTACTCATATTTGTGAAATATTACGTCTATTACACTGATTTGTAAAGTGCTTACAGTTGGACCCATATCAATATATACTGGGGGGGGGGGGGGAACAATTATATTATCCACAGAAACTCTTATTTCTTTGTGTTCTATCTCCCTCTCTACACTTCAGATCCCCAGGTAACTTAGACTTCAGATTTACAAGGGATTTGAGCAAGGAGTCTTCTGCCTTAATCATTCTGCCTTCATGCCCCCAAATGGGGCTATACAGTGGTATTAGAGGTAGATACAGTTGTTCACAAGTTTCAGTTTCAAGAGCATGAAGCCAGTGGGCCCACACAGTAGGATCCAGGCAGACTACAATGTTGGAAAGAATCACAGTTGCTGCAGAGGAAATTGTGGTTCTGGAGCCAGGCTGCAGCTTTTAATTGCAGACTGTAAAATCACTTGATTTTAAACTCATCATGAAAGTTCATGGTTTGTGTTTCTTCACAAATTATCGTTCTATTTCTCACTGTCTGTGATATGATTCATTAGATGAATCCAGCTACTAGACTGCTAGTTTCCCATTTAATTATATAAACTGGGTTATGTTATCATGACAATACATACTGTTCAATTGACTAAACTATTTCTGACTCTAATTTGCTTTCAGTTTGTCTTTGAAGAATTTACAGTCTGATCCACGTGGATCGCTATTTGCCAGAGTTTGGACACATTTATGTAGTCTAACTAGTCATGGTTTCTACATTAGAAACGTAGAATACACCCCCAAGTTCAAACTTTGTTATGTGTCCTACCATAGGGTAGAGGACCTTGGATCCTAAGATTAGTATCTGAGGTGTCTTAAATCCTGCAGTATAGTTTGTAGTCCTTCTAATTCCTTCAACAGGAACAGGATTATGCACAGGAACACTGCATTAGGAAAGGCCGAAACAGAGCTTGGTGAAGGAATTTGACAATGATCTCTTTGTTCCTGGAAGTATTTGAGGATTAAAATTCTTAACAAAACAAAAAGAGATAAGAAGCTAACTTGCCTAATCCTCAAGTCATCTTCCCTCTCTCCAGTAAAGTGAAGGTTACTTAGAATCCCCAGGAGCGCCTTTTGCCCGGTTTTGTGGTGGTTACTCTCACTTCAGAGCAGCATTCCTCTTCAATCGTTTCCTTTTTCCATAACTTTTCAGGAAAGCTCCAGCCTTGTATCCCCCTGTCCCCACCACACCCACATAAGGAAAGGAAAAAACAAACATAATCCCTTGTGAGTGAACCACCTACTAGTTGATTTGTTCAGAGTTGATAGTCAAATGTGCAGTCTTGATGCTACTCCATTCACATGTGTTAAATTTCTCCTCTGAGCAGAACAGCTGTGTGGAACCCAGTGCTAACGATAGTTTGGGCAAAGTTAATGTGCTTACCTCAAAATACTGAATAGAAAAAAGGCTTAACTTTCATGCTATTCAGCATGATCTGATTTTATGCAGATATATTCCACTCTATCAGAGCATATTTGGGATAGTAAATGGCATTTTTGCAATTGTTTAAATTATTAATTTGATTATTTAAATTATTAATCTCCTTTTAATTACTTAAGAGACACAAGCCTTTTTAGCAGTGCTTCCAGAGAACTATGGCATCATTATTAAAAACTTGTTGATTTACATATTCCTCATTTTGCGGATTAGATTTTGAGCTGCATAGGTCTATGGAGTGTTCTTTCAAGTATACTTACTATTTTTCTTCCTCAGAAGGTGCCTTAGTTGCCTCAGTTAAATTTCTGTTAGAGTTTAAAATGTACAGACAGAATGTGAAACTCAAAGTTTTGGCAATGTTAAGAAGTTTAGATAGAAGAAGGTAACTGTAGGCTGGGTATCTTGATAATTATCCTAGTACTATCTTTATTTCCGCCTGTTACTCTGCTATGAAGATAAAATAGGGTGTCATACTTAATGACACTAATATCTTCTCATCTAAATCTTGTTATTGCACTGGTTTGTGGTATTTTTGGGTTTGCATTTCTTTTTATTTTGGAGAATGTGTGAAAAGTTTCCAAAGAATCTACAAGAATGATTCCAGGTTTGTAAAATACGTTCTGTATTTTACAGTGACAGGTGAAGGAAATACGATCTGCTGAAGAGAAAAGTAAGAAGTGACTGATAATGATCTAAAAAGTTTATGTGGAGAACAGATCATTTTGGGGAAATTTTTTTTTTTTAGATGTATAAAAATTAGAAGCTGAGTTTTGAAATATCCTGGCTAAAAACACAGGATAGTGTTGTTACAGCCATCATGGTCTGAAGGCAAGATAATGTTTATAGATTATAGTTTTATTTAGAAATAGTGTGAATCATTTTAGAAGTGAATGATTGTCCTGGGTGCTCCATCATTAGAAGTTTAGCACATGTTATAAAGATGTCATAATAAATCAGAAAAATGGTCCACTGTTGGCCTTTAAAATCTGTGGCATTTGTTGTCCTTGCTTGTATCAGATCAGTTTATAGCAGGAGGCAAGGTTGGCAAGGTAATGAGAGCAGCACAATTGGATAGAGACTGCATTTCTGGGTGGGTTACTGGCAAGAGACGAGGTTGGTGAAATGCACAATACTAGACCGTATTAGAATTATTAGAATTAGAATTATTTCATTTCACTTTTCTCATGTCCTCAAAAATAAGGTAGAGCTACTAGAATGCTCTGTCGTGCTATCTGTGAATTGGTACCCCATCTTCCCTCCTACCCAAAGATTCTCCCATTTTCTGTCACCACCAGTGTACCAGTGCTGGGAAGAATGATGGAGTTATACCCATAGATAAATAATATTTAAAGGTGTATCTAGCTCCATCTTGCCAGGTGCTTGATGACCTCAGGCCCCTCATTTTCTACGGAGCACTGACCATATCAGTAGAGCAGAATTTTAGTGTTTGAAACCTAACAGAGACATAATGTACAGCGTTGCCTTTTAACATATTTCTGAGATTTTGTGGTTCCATGGAATTATGGTGGTTATAGGTATAATTATGTATGAAATCACGCAGTAATTTATTTAGTAACAACAGAGAATCTTTGTTTCCCAAAGACCATTGCTATTATATTTGTCTCTTCTTTCTGTTTTCCTTGTTCATATTTTTTTTGTTCTCTTCTTAACTGACATGTCTTTTCTTCAGGGTATTATTAGAGTTGGTAGTTAATAACTATTTACTTTGCCATTTTACTTTTCAGCTTCTAGTAAAACATGGTGGAGATTTGTTTGCAGAAAATGAAAATAAAGATACCCCATGTGACTGTGCAGAGAAACAACACCACAAAGAGCTGGCTCTTAACCTGGAATCTCGAATGGTATTTTCACGTGATCCTGAAGCTGAAAGCATTGAAGCTGAATATGCTGCTTTAGACAAAAAAGAGGTCAGAGGATACTTTAAATTTGGAGTATTTTACACATTTATATTTGTAGCAGTTACATTGTGACAAAATTCTGCAAAGTATTTCAGTAGGTACTGTACTTTATACTGTGTATTTGTAAACCATTTGATTTTAACACAGCTCTTTATAGCTCTCAAATTAAGCTCAGAGAACATAACAAATACATTGTCAAAACTAAAGAAAAGTTTTATGCATATACTTAATTATGTGGACTGTTTTGAAGGTGTTGCAGGCTGCGAGGCTGGAGGAAATACCGTGAGGCCAGTAAGCTGGGAAACAGTTGCTCTAAAACATTTTTTATGTATTTGTATTTCTTAAGATGCCTTTATGTCTAAAAATGAGGGCAGGAGAAGTTCTGAAAAGGAGAAAATCTGTGGGATAGAATAGGGAAAATGTTCTGGTGGATCTTCCTAGACTGAGGCTGGGTTGAATGTCACCAAAAACCAGCTGAGTAGTGCAGGATTTCAAAACAGTGCATTTACTTTCTTGTTTTGTAACTTGATGCCTGAAGCTAGTGCATACCAGAACTTGTATGAAAAACAGGTAATAACAGGTGGTGTTATTTTGAAGACAGTTTTTGAAAGAGAGAGACAATTCATTCACACAAATTTGCTTGAGTTCTGGTATACCTTACAGAAGACTGTGATTTGGTAAGGACAATTTGACCAAAATGACTCTGAGCAAAAGTTCCCTCCCCCATCCATTATCAGATTTTAATTAACTAAAATTCTAAATAAGAATACATAGATAAATTATATGATTCAGTAAATATTATTAAGTAATTCTGTGTAAATTAAAGGGCAATAGATTTCTGTATGGCTACTCCCTTCAAAAGTAGCGTGGCCTTGCCTTTTACTAGCTTAGCCCACTTATGACCTAATGGCACTTAGAAAATTCATTCAGATTTAGGTATGAGTAAGCTTAGATCACATCAGCTGTTTCCCTGAAAAATGCCACGCATGGTCACTTTTATTTCAAAGTAAGAAAGTCTTTGTACTGTTCAATTCATTTTCTGACTAATTTTCTTGAATAAATTCAAATATAAACAAGCTTAATGAGATTGCTTATTCCCAGATGGGAGGTTTTGAGATGAGGTTTAATATACTTGAATTGTACATTGAAATAACAAATGTAATTAATTCATTTTAGTTTCTCTGAATATCCCCATATAGAGACACTGAAATTGTTGTAAGAGTATAGTTTGAAATTATATTTTCTCTGTTGGCAAAACCACTTTAAAAGACTGCTGCAGTTTCCTGCCATGATTGCAGTTTACCATTCCTTTGGTTGTACAAGTAGAACTGTTTGGATGGTTAAGCTGTTGACTGGATCATAGCAATGATTTGGCTTAAAAGAAGTTTTAAAGAGTGGTAATATGTAATTGTTTTATTTAACCTGAATAATTTTTATCATTACATTTGTACCATGGGTTTGCTGGCATATGCACCAGCACAGCTAAGAGAATAGTGAACTTACAAATATGGGTGCAGCAAATCAAGAACCACTTGAACAGGCTTCGGCAAGAGAAAATAATGTCTCGTGACTGTTTAAGGTAGATGCTCAAAGCAAAATCAACTTAAAGACTTGATAGTTACAAGAGACTTGAGTAAAAGGTAATTATGTTAATTTGGGGTCTCTTCATTGAGGCTGTTAAAAGATACAGTTCTGTTGCTCATTTGACTTGTTTTTAGCAAAGTTGTTGAGCGTGAGAACTGAAATGCAGGCAGGCCTGCAGTCCTAGATCCATCTGACATACCAGGGCAGCTTTCCCACATGTTCTAAAGATTCACAAGCAGAAAAATGTCAGCCTGGAACCGAATGGTGGTCTTGGGGCTTCACATAGAGCAATTCTGCCTTCATGTGCTCCCTTCTTTTTTTTTAACCTGCTTTCTTTGTGACTTTTCAGTGGGATAAGTTCTCTAACTTCTTGTATAACTGTAACAGCACAAGTGCTAGCACAAGAGAGATGCCAAGAGCATGTAGCCAGGGGAAGTTCATTTTTCAATCTTCGCCCTCAGATTGGCCAAAACCAGTTGAGAAAAACCAGCCTTAGAAAGACTAGCACTGGGCTGCAATCCAAATGACTACATGCCTTCACCCTCCAGGTCTGTGGACAAATGTCTGGGATGGGCAGTGAAAGCTGCACTTACCACTGGCTATGGTGATGCCTGCAGCTGTTATCTTAATGCGGCATGAGAAGTGATCCTTCTGCAAAATCGCCCCTTAAAGATGGTCCTCTACTTTTTTTCTCTCAATTTCATTTTAAAAAAATATTAAACACTGAGGGAAGCAAGTGTGCAAAATGCTTGTTTAACATAGCATTTAGATTGTAGTTGTTCAGTGATGCCATTTAACATCCTTCCAAAACACAAACAATTAATTCATAAAGAATTAAAAAACTTCAGAACACCAAGGAATGCATTTTCAAAGTCACTTCATCTCTTGAATGAAGGTTAGAGGAAAAGATAAAACATTTGAAAACCATGAATAGGATTTCTTCCCAGGCAAAACAGCCAAACGGGCTTAACTCCGGCGTTTCTGATATGCACAGTAGTATCTGGAATGATAGTACCCAATACCTCCCCTTTCAGACCTACCACTTTTACAGCAGAAAATAATCCTCTTTTTAATACAGAGCAAAAGATTTTTGTAGTGCTCTGTGCAGTGTCATTGAATTAAGTGTGTGTATTCAGAGTAATAACAAAGCTTTGTTTCTGATGTTGAGAACCAGTTTGTGTTGTTCTTCACATTGAAATATTACCAAGGAATTATGTGAGTGCTCATGTTTAGAATTCAAACACTTGTAATAGTGGGAAAAAGAACTTGCACATACCTTTCATTGATTACAGAGGCTCTCAAGCCATTAAGAAATACAGATGAGTAGACCCACATTTCAAGTTTGAGAGCCTGACAGCAAAGAGCTGTCCGTCTTCCAGCAGTTCAGTTTACTGCTTCCACAAGGGTTTCTGAATAAAATCCATTTCCGTCATACAGTTACCCAGCCTTTTAAAATCTCATTTCACTACAGTGCTGCCTGAAGCATACTTTTAAAACAACATTTCTGTTTTACTTTGTTTTTAGTACACCTCAAACATTTTTAGTGATCAAATTAGAAACTGCAGTTAAAGATGGGTAGCAAACAGGCCCTAATAGTTTTGAAACACAAACACGATTGTTAAGTGTGTTTCTACAAAACGCAGTTTGGAAGGAAAACAATGTACCAACACACACATAATCTGTATTTCCCTATATAAAATGGAAATGCTAAATATTTTAAGAATGGAGTATAAAGTGTGACTCTCTTAACACTGTAGTTAGTTGTAGCAAAAGAAGATCCATCTATGATCTGTGGGCAGTGGAAAGGGTGTTAGAAAACAGGAGGGTATTTCAGATGACCTTCTTTGTCTCGATCCTTTTCTCTTACTTTGTTGATGAACAGTCTAAAAAACAAATCTCTGTTATATAAAATCTAAGTTTATATTTATCCTAATTGAATTGAAGTTACACTAAATAATATGACTGTAACTGATTATTTTTTTAAAACTGCTTTTATAGATTTTGGTTGGTTTATTTGCACAGTCTTTTAATTTGCTGTTTATTCTAGCATGGGCGTGTATTTGTCTTGGTGATGTATCCCTGGAAGATAACAGGCACCTTCATTTCAATCACGCAGTGTTTTAAACTTACATAAGAAACACCTGGGAATGAGCAGTACTTCACAGCAGATCATCTGGAACAGTCTTGGCTCTCAGTCAGACTCATAGAAATACTTTGTGCAATAGCAAACTAAGAAATTTTCTTAGTTCATTTTATATATGCGCCACTGAATACTGTAGAAATACAGTGCTATTGAGTTTATCACAGATTTATTGAGTGTATAGTAATTGGAACAGTTTTCTTCAGTTCCAGAATTGATGTCATATAAATTATATATAATGCAAATATTATAAATACAAATAGTTATCTAAAATTATTAAACTGTACTTCATCTCTACAGAGAGAAAATGGTTTGTTAAGTGAAACGAGAGAAGCGGACTACAGGTAGTTAAGATATAAACACATCTATATACATATAGTGCATATACTTATACTTGAATGAGTTAAATGGAGTATAGATAATTTTTTAAATATATGACTCCATTAACTATAGAATTCCATCCACCCATAAAGGACGATATTTACATGAAGTGTATTTGACACCATTTAATTATACAGTCATCACTGTAGCAAAGAGTTCTTTGCCCTTGTCTATTTTAATGGAACTTTATAAGTGAAGAAAATAATAATAGTTTGAAATGAACTGTTAAAATAATCAGCTTACATATTAAAGGTACTTTCAGGAGAAAAACAGTTATATAATTTATGATGTCTAAATATTAGTGGTAAAAAATGAAGAAGAAAATACTTAAAAAGAAGGGCTCTTGAGAAAACAAAAGTGTTGAAATCTGTAGTGAGAAGCTCACCAATGGGTTAAAGTAGTAACTCAAATAGTATATTCAAAAATCATTATATAGTTGGATGATGCTAATATCGAACAATGTTTTTTTCACAGCAAATATCAATAAAGAGCTCCTCCATAAATGAGTATTAAAGGAGGTCTCTGAGCATCATGAGCTGTAATTAAAATCCTTTACAGTATATGGCAGTGCAGAGATAAGTCATCAATGTTTGAAGCAGTTAAAAACAAACCTCTATGATATTACATAAAGGATAGACATCCTTATAACTAAAGGCTGTCTTCACAAGTCTCTACTAGACTGTGTCTTGTACACATGAACATTTTTAAGGGTTCTCATTGTATAAAGCCTTCACTCTAGAATTTCCAGATTAAGCTACTTAATAGTGCCAGCCTAAAATTTCCTTTCTTTCAGCTTCTTCTATGGGCTTATGTATTATTTTATGAAACAAATGTCTAAAGTTTCAAACACATTCTTAAGAAATATTTCTCTCATTACTTAAAAAGATAAAATTAGGATTCTTAAAAAACACAGGATCCAGAAATCCCTCCTGGGTTGTGTGGAATGCTCCGGCTGAGATAATATAATAGTCTGTTACTCAAGGGAGATAATTGCCAGTATTTGACCTAGAACCAATCAGTTAAATATAATTTTGAGCAGTTCAGGATAAAATACTAGGTCCTAAAATATGCATGTATGTTGCAGGTTTAACAGAAAAGACATCTCTTTTTATGATATATGTGGTCTTCAAAAGGTCTACTGTTATGCTGACAAAGCTACTTGTTTTACAATTGCAATTGAAAATGCAGTTCAGATTCAGTCAAGACGTTTTACTCCTTGCTTCCATTTTTTTTCAGCATATTCGTGCAGTTCTGATCATTCAGGCACCCAGCTGTTTGTATCCCTGTCTCTCTGACATGTTTTTATAAATGATCTCTTTTGTAAGAAATTAAGTAGGTCAGTCAAATTCCAGCATGCTATGAATCAAGTGGCCCAGATTTATTTCAGTGCAAGCCATTAATGTCCAGATTGTCCTTTACTGAGTCATGCATGATCAGCAATGGAAGGACATACAGAAACTCCCTGAACTTGGGCAATCAAGATAAAGGTCAGGACACTCACAGTCCATTTCTCTTCTGCTTTTCTTGCTTTCTCAAAAACGACAAAGACCCAGTGCAGAGTTGTGGCATCATTACTCTTGCTAATTACAAAGTTTCTAATATCCAAGTTTCTGTTTATATTACTGACTAGCTTACACAAGAGGTCCTTGTGGGAGTCAGTTATGGTTTTAGATGCATTTTATAGGGTTTATTATGATATCTAGAATGTAGGAAGCATGTTATGTTTTTAGAGTAGGTGTCTCAAAAGAATAAAATTATTTAGAAGCCCAGGTACCCATTTCTCCCCATCTCTTATACCTTCTGTTTGTTATCCTCAAAGGATTATGCACACAGTAGACTTTTACTTAGACTGTAAACTTCCAAAGACAGAACCAGTCTTTTGCTTTGTGTCTGTGTATGTATGCATGCATGTGTGTGCATATTATCTTGCACTGGAGGGTCCTGGACTATGTTCTACATAAAATAAAAATATAGGTAGCAAATAATAATGATGTGTGGTCTTAACTGTGGTTATCTGTTATCGCTGCTGCTCTATGTCCTTTCTTCTCCACATTGATGAAGACAATTGCCATTTGGTGGCCAGGTTCCCAATTAGTCCTGAGCACCTATCAGTTTTATGTCAAATGCTTTAAATCTTTTGTTAGCTATCCTTTATATAAATAAAACCAGCACATGTAAGAATAATTTTTTTGCATACCCTTTCTGTATCCATTCTCTGTACATATCCTCCCACTTGTTTTTCTCTTTCTACCTTTTGGGCATTTTCCCTATGCAACACTAACAAATATATTATTTGCTGTCATGTTCTTCTTTTCTTAGTTTTAAAAAGGAGTCTGCAAAACAAGTGTATGCGTCTCCAGTATCTTGGTTGGAGCTAATTCAGAATCCTAAAATTACTGCCTTTTTGTTTTTCTAATCTGACCTTTTTTTAACACTATAATAAGGGGATGGAGCTCCGGGCCAGGAAGGCAGCTGGATGATCTGCTCTGACTGTGTAGGCCTATCAGAGTTGGCCACTGTTTCTCAAAGAGAATTTTGATATCTTCATGTACAATGAATCCCCAACCTTGGAGATATTCAAAAGCCATCTGGACACGGTCCTGGGCAGCTGGCTCTAGGTGACCCTGCTTGAGCAGGAGGGTTGGACCAAATGACATCCACAGGTCCCTTCCAACCTCAACCATTCTGTGGTTCTGTCAACCTCTAACTGCATGTCTTATCTATCCTATTCATGACTGACATCTCCATTTCAGTGAGGGTTGATACTGCCTCAAAAGACCTGTACCTGATTCAGTCCACAAATGTATCCCTTCTAACTATCTAACGTTGCAATGTGTCCTCCTCCAGATCAGTTCAACGTTAACAGGTCTCAATTCATGTATAAAGTTAGTGTCAGAGGATCTATATACAACATATGTTAGCCTGTCCTTTCTCTTGCTCGCCCCTGAAATAATTAGTTCAATTCTAGTCATGCATTCTCATACCTATGCCACAATATTTGAGTTTTAATCACTTCAAAATTCAGCTGGATTCTGTTAAAATCTATCTTTTTTTTGAGAGAGAGTCAATGATAGGCTAGTTCATCGTTTGAACATGGCCTCCAACTATAATGGAGAACTCTAGAGATATTGTCTTTTAGATTTTGAAATGTACAAAGATCATAGTATAAAAATTGTAAAATTACGGTTTCCATATAACTTTGCACGATCATTGGTCTGCACAATGAATAAATTTTGTCACATAATACATCACAGTTGAGATGATGATCAGTAAAAGTGCTTTGTATGTTTTCATTTTAATATGGAATTAGAGACTAACTGGAAAATACTACTGGACATAAATTGTCTTTCTTCTTCTTCTCAAAGCCATATGAGGGGCTAAGACTTCAGGACCTGCGAAGGCTTAAGGATATGCTGATTGTGGAATCTGCTGACATGCTCCAAGCCCCGCTCTTTACTGCAGAAGCTCTACTTCGGGCACATGGTAATCCAAAACCTTAAGGACTAAAGACACTGTTTTCAGCAAAATCAAAATTGCAGTTGTATGTTTACTTTTTATTTCCAAGTAAAAGAGAAGTAATGGTTAATCAAATACCAGGAAACAGTTCACACAGTACTTCAGAAAGAAGTACAGCTGCAGTATGTCAGAAAGCATTGAGGCAGACAGGGAAGCTGATAGGAAAGTGATTCAAACTAGGAATTATAATGGAAGACATTTTAACTTAAGCAGCGTGGAGAAACAGAGCTTTCCTATTTTAGTGAGAGACACAGAAGTAGAACTTCCATGGTCTTATATGTCAAAAAAGTCAAATTCTTTGTACCTATTTTTGTCAGACCATAGGTTTTCTGCCACTATATATTTATGTATAAAACTGGATCAAATGTTTGGGTGGTTTTTGTTTTTTTTTTTCTTTTCAATAAAAGCAGTCTGACCATTGTAATAAATGGTTGGAAATTGCCTTGGGGTTTAAAGTATATGAGTGTATGTCCTTTGAAGGATTTTTATAGTTACTCTTTTAATACAGGGTATACTTTTCCATGTGTATATCTGTAACTAGTTTAATTTCACTGAAATCATTCTGTGCTCTTGTCATGTAATTTAAACTGGGATTGTTAGAATGGGGATATACTGAATTCCGTGTGTTTGCTCCAGACAAAAGTACCTCTCTAAACTCAGTGGAAGCTTTAGGCTTTGCTTCAGTGATTCAAAACTTATGCTTACTGAAGCATCTGCGTTGTTACTATATGCCAAAGGAACTACTCAGGCAGCTAATGGTTTGCATGCTCATCACTGTATTGCTGGATTAAGCTTTCATACCCTATTATTTTTGTGGGCTCCTTGTGAAAATAAAAGGGAGAGGGAAAACTGAAATAGGAAAATATTATTTTAAACCCACAACATTTGGCAGACTTTCTTGAGGAGGTATGGTACCTGAAACTCATCTCTTTTACATTATTTTCAATAGTTGGTATTTCTATTCCTTTTAACATTGAATTAAGTCAACATGAACTTGTGCCAGTCTGATGATATTTAAGGCACAGTCTTTGCATATATCTTTTTTAAACATTGATTATTTGTTTAATTCTTATAATGTATTTTGGATTCTCAGAATACTCTCATTAAGGCTAAATATTACTAAATATTTGACTAAGTGGGTAGGCAGATTCTGTAACCTGTGCAGATATTTTGAAGAAGAAAATGATGGCAATACTGTTCAGACTCGTAGCACAGTCTGTAATAAGTCCAAAAGCAGTGAGGTTGATGTAAATGGTGGAGAAATGTCTGCCAGCGTCTAGCAAGCAGGAGTTGAAAGTTGAGAAGAAATCAGTCTGTGTTGGAAAGGTCATTCTACTGATGTTGCCTTAGTGATGTAGCAGTAACTTAATGCAATTGGCCAGTGCGGAGAAGGAAGCACAGACGATTTGCAAGTCATGAGAAAGTCAACTATTTTGCCTGTAGCTGTAGTAATACACTGGAAATTATTCAAACAGAATTTATTTTATTTGAAGTGAAGACATAGAATTGGTTCAGCCTAGAAACGGGAATAACTGAGCTATTTACAAAGGCTTAGACAATTGGAGAACATCAAATGCCAAACTGTAATGTTTTTGCATTTAATCTTGAAATTCATAAGAGAATAATGTGAAATCTTAACTTAACTCACAATTAATATATGAAAAGCATGTTTTAAATTATTGGAAAGATCATTCTTATGTACTACTTTTAATGGTTTACAGACATGTAATATTTAATCTGACAAACTTTGCTTTATTTTATCGTACAACGTATTATATCAATTTACTGACACAGGCTGTAAGAGTTAAGAGTGTATTTTTCTTTTCTTTTTTTTTTTTTTTTTTAATTAAGAGACAGAAGTATGTAGAGTTAGAGCCAAGATAAAAAAATGTTACTATGGCAGTCATGAAAATAAATAACTTTACAGTTTTTCTACAAGTGTTTTTTCAACATTGTTCCTATTTATCTTCTAGTTCATTATACAGCAGTTGATTTCAGGATAAGAGAGAGGCAATTCAGCAAATATAACTACCTCATATTTTACTAAAACTTGTAAGTTAGTGAAGAAAACATGGTGGAATCCATTTACTAGCATGTCTTAACCCTGGGTAATTGTAAAGATACAGTACAAACAAAGGAGCTCAAGAAAACTTTTAGCAAATTTTATCTGTATCTTAGCATAACACAGATCTTTGGTTAATAACATAGGGTTTCCAGTGGGAGTACCTAACATTTAAAAAAACCCAAACTTTAAAGCAATAGGAAAAAATTGGGAAATTTCTCTTTCCTTCTGAAATTCTAGTTCATCTGATCTGTGTGTAGTGTTGGTGGTTTTAGATTCAAATCCATAGAGGAATTTAATAGATTTATATTTAAATGAGAACTTTAAAGTATTTTTAATAGAAAAAAATCACTATTAAGATATCTGTAGTATTACTCTTAGGAATCAGAAACAGAAAACATTGCAAACCATGATTAAGAAAGATTTGATTTAAAGGTCTTCATACATCATAGAATTTGTTTCACTAGTTCTTTTTTGTATATAAATGGGCAATGTTAAGTATGAATAAAAGTAAAGCATTCAGTAACAGTTATAGAATAAAAATGTAGTAAGAATATATGAAATATTTTTTGCAATCAGGTGGGGTGTTTTTCTTTTTTTTTCCCCAGAAATACATCACTTATATGCATATATAAAGACTGGTAACTCATTAGATTGTAAATCTTTTTGTAATCGAGTTGTATCTTAGTCTTCTTCCTTCGTTTGTAGCACTTGGCTTCATCTTCTTAAAAAACCACAATAGGTAAAAGTAAATCCATATTGAACAATTACTTTTTTCATAGAAAGAGAAAATGAAAATCTGGTCTGTCTTTGCAAGTCACTGCAGTTCTGGTTTCTGATTGAGTCTCCTAGCTACTACAATTGCTGTAAATAAATAATAAAAATAATTTTATTTAAGACTGATGTTACAGGGAAAGGAGATGCTTGCGATGCAATTATTTACATAAATACATTGCATTATATATTATCTTGGAATGTGTTCTGTACAATTTAATGTCTAAAGTTCCATTCACTTACACTTTATCATATTTATTTATTTCTAAATTTTTTAGCTTAGTGTTTATATATTCTTTTGAGGGTACAGTTACAAAATATATTTTAAACATTGTCAGCTGCATAATTTTCTGTATCTGTATATTTATTGAAGACTGGGACAGGGAGAAGTTACTTGAAGCATGGATGTCTAATCCAGAGAGCTGCTGCCAGCGTTCAGGGGTTCAGATGCCAACTCCCCCTCCAAGTGGATACAATGCATGGGATACACTCCCTTCTCCACGAACCCCACGCACTACTCGCTCTTCTGTAACTTCCCCTGATGAAATCAGCCCCTCACCAGGAGACATTGAGACAACTGTGGTAAGTTTATAAATAGGTCTGAAACTAGCAGGGCAAAAGAGCTTATTTCTAAACACAGCACACCTACGTGGACAGGAGAGCTGTGTTGTCATCTCATTCTGAAAATAAGTTTGTAAAAGTGCAAAGTGTTTCTCTTTCCAAAAGTGGTGAACAGAGAAGTTGACACCTTAAACCTTCTATATAATAACACAATCGAGCATCTGGCTAATTTTAAAGCACTCTGTTTTCACCTTGGCTGTCACTCACAAAATTGCATTTTAGCCAGCTACAGTCACATCAGTGCATTTGGCTCTTTTGAGCTTCTCTTCTCGCCTTATACTTATCAAGATGTTCACTTTCATTGTATCCATTTCCCTGAATGTACTCAATGCTGTGAACCCTGCCTTTTGAAAAATTTTTCTTTAGAAAACAAAATTCTCTTTGTCTGCATTTTGAAATGTCAGCCCGCTAATGTACTGTAAGCTTATAATTACTTTTACTATGTGTGGGCTGCTTCAAGCAGTTTACAAGGCTATTGCAAACTTGAAATATGAAAGCGCCTTTCATTCAAATCAGTGTGGTTCTTTTGGAAGACAGAGTTCTCTTTTTAATAATCCGCAGCTGCAGCATTATAAAACTTTTGTTCCATGACCTAAGCATTTTTCTAGAATATTATATGCAGTCTTGCAAATGGATCATCCCTAGATCTCATATTAAAATTAAGATTTTGCATTCCTGCATAGAAGTCTTTTATTTCTTTAATTGTAAAATGCTGAAAAAGAAGCTATACAGAAGGAATAATATTATCGTACATTTATTTACATTAGCAGTTAAATATTGTCCAGGAATATTTCCTAATTAAAATGTGTAATGAAAGGTTACATGTCTTCAGTTTTACATTGTGTTTTGTTTTTCATTGATGGTCCATAAGCCAGGAATGCGGGTTTGGATATGATTGCCATTCTAGATCTAGCGTATCTAAATCCACATCCAGAGTTATACATTTAGGATTCCTGTTTGTTTAAAAATCTTACAAAGAGCTATCAAAAGAATATTTTCAAAATGTTGTTTATGAAATAATACATATTTTTCTGAAGTCTCTCATTTTGACAGGAAAATTAAAACTAAAAGGAATAGATAAAATAAAACAGCAAGCTATAAAGCACCTTTTCAGATTTTGCATTTACATCCTATCTTATAATTAAAACTGTTCCAGTAAATGTTCTGTACTTGATATTTTGAACTGAGGTCTTCATGAAATTCCTTATTTTAAAGTTACATTTTAAACAAAATTGAAAACTCATATAAATTTAATAGTGAACATTTTTGATGCATTGTCAACTTCTAAAATATTTAATTTTGGCAAGACGATAAGGTGAAATGACTGAAACAACAATAAATGTCTTCATTGAGTTTTGCAGTTTAAAGGCTGACTTTTTTGGTTTGATTTTGTTTTGGCTGTAACACAAGTGCTTTTAAAAAGCAACTTACCATAGGCTAACTTTTAAAAAATGTCCTATCTGTGTATCTATGTACTATCTAATGTACTGAAAGTTGAACTAAATTTTCATGGAATCTTTGTTCCAATGGAAAGAAAAATCTGTTTGTACACCTTGAAGAACATGAATATTTATTTTCATGCCTAACCACAAACAATGAGTAGTTTCATCCCTATGCTTTAAATGTTTTCAGAGTAAGGGTCTCAATATTCAATGTTATTTTTTCTATAGTATCTGGTTGTATAAAATTCAGCAGTGGTATCTTCTGTTGGAATATTTGTAGCTTAACTTACTCTTTATTTTGATCAAAAGCCTCAAAAATAGTATTTATGTAGATCATTACATAAAATTGTTGCAGTTGTTGCACAACCAAATTGCTCCACCTTGATTTGGATCTGGTTGTGTGAGATGCTAAACTTTTCCTGTAGCCTCTGTCATCTCCAAACTTCATTTCTGGCTGCCTCTGAAGCTGATGAAAAATTCAGGTCCCTTTTGTCCCTAGAACTCCAACTTTGAGGTCCCAGCGCTCTGCAGGGTGAAGTACTTACTGAGCTGGAGGACATGGTGGAAGGCACCCCAAAATGTGCTGTTTGGATAGGGAGGTATAGGAACAGAGATACCTAATCTTTCCCATTTCTGTTTCTATAGCTTAAATAACTTTTTTTCTGGTTACAGTTAGATTTTTTTTCCCCTACTGAGCACTTTAAATTTTTGCTGAGATTTTCCAACATAACATGTCCTGCTAACAGTATGAAAGGCTTTAGGGTATTTCTTAATCAGCAGTATTTTTTTCATCTACAGTGTGACATTTGTATGTGTAATATTTCTGTGTTTGAAGACCCAGTGGATATGCCTTGTGGACATGACTTCTGCAGAGCATGCTGGGAGGCGTGAGTATATGTACTTTTCTATCTTTTGAAAAAATTTCATACTTGCCATTTTGAAGAGGAAAGGACAGAGACCTAAACAGCTAATGTTAAAGTACTGTTTGGGTTTCAAAGAGTTGCTGGTTTGACCCTATAGAATATTTAAGTTGTCACTCAAAGTGGCCATCAACTGTTTTAGGTTTACATAATGTTTGTTTTGGTCCTGATTCAGCAAAACTCTTAAGCAAATGTTTCAAGCCTGTGTGTAAATAGAAGAGCCTACTCTTGATTTACTCAGTGTGTGTGTGGTGTTGGCGGTGTTGGGGTTTACACTTTCTAAATTAAGCACATGCTTAATTCCATCTCTTAGTTTAGCACGCTAAACTTAGGCATTGTAAATCCATTTCCAGTCAGAAAAGCAATTAAAATGCTTTCTTATGTTGAGGATTAATAACTGAGGAGTAGATTTAGCTTAGAAGTTCTACTAGTGTAATGCTTTCATTACTACATAATTTTTTTAAATGTCAAAATAGTCGTGCTAGTAAAAAACTCAGACATGGATAATTATGCTAGCATAAATTTTAATCATACTTCCCAGGAATAATTATATCTGTATGCAGTGCCTTTATATTCATCTTTGTCCCCATTCAGGAGATTGTACTACTTGAACTGTACCACTATAGTGTCTTGTTATAGCGTCATATCAGCACAGCTAGTCCTACTGCAGATCAGCCCAATTTATATGAACCCATTCCTCCTATGTTAAGGAAGAGCACTTTCTCTTCTATACGAGCATTTAGAAGGCAACTCTTTTCAGTGGCAAGAAAAGTAATAGTCATGCTTCTGTTGTCTTGCAAATTGTTACGCAGTGATGTAGAAGTTACCAAGAGATCACTGGCTTGACATGATGCTTCTAATTTGGGTGCTGGACTATGTGTACTGCAATTTGTGCACGCACTCAGAGCTACAGTTCAATGTCAAGCAAGTGTTGGTGGTGGCATATCTAGGGTGGGATTCATCTTTCTGAGCCAGCCATTTCTCAGTTACTCAGAGCATAGCCAGGACTGAGTTATCCCATTCTAAGATACGAATCTAAGATGGAGTGAATTGGCAAGTTTCTCTACCTTAACTATTAAAGGATCCCAGGTGACTAACTTACAATAGCTGCCTGTCCTTTAGATGATTAAAGTTAGATGAGATGAGTATCATCCTTGATATCCGATTAATAAATAACAGCTTTTAAGCTAAGCAACATTGTGCACTGTGAGTTAAAGTCCAGCTTTCAGCAGATTTCTGAGCTCGTTCTGTCTTGCATTCTAGTGCTTAGGGACTATAAAGGTCTCCATTTAGAAATTTGTTTCCAAGAGCAGACCTGTTTTGAGTAGCACAGTTGTAAAAATTAATTGCATATCAAATTAATTATTTCCTAGATTAATTACACTTACATGTCCCATTTCTGATTTAAGTCAGAAGTAATGCTCAGTTTAATTAAACATTGCATAGCTGTCTCTGATAAATGGCAAGGATGGAAATCACAAACACACAGGGCTAAGCATAGCTGATGGTGCTCACTTTTGAACCATGACAGTGTTCTTTTATTTTTTTTTAATTATGCTGTTCATCAAATCTGTAGCCCTTTTGAGCAGAAAGGGATACTTCCTATTCTTTGTTTAAAAATTATTAATGTGAATATCTGTGAACCTAGTATAAAGTATTCAGCAGCCTTTTAATTTTTACTTTTTATTCACAAATACTGATTGACAAAATTCTGGCAGATTTTTGAATCTGAAAATTCAGGAGGGTGAAGCTCACAACATTTTTTGCCCAGCATATGATTGTTTCCAGCTTGTGCCTGTCGACATCATAGAAAGTGTGGTTTCCAAGGAGATGGACAAAAGATACCTTCAATTTGACATTAAGGTAAATTATCAAACTGTTCCTGTACTCTTGAACTGTATTTCATTTTATAAAAAATAACTTACAACTTCTATGTGAAATGCTGCAATATATCTGTAATTTTCCAAGTAGAAGTTCATAAAATAATATGTACACTGAATTATTGGCTGTCTTATATGCCGTAATATCAATGTTTGATATAACACTGAGAAAAAGAAAGAACATTATATTTATTCCTTAAGCACAAATGCAATACTTCCGTAATGTGTAACTTAATGCAGTATTAATAAAATGTTTTGATCAAACTAATGTTCGTAACAGGTGATATGTAGCTTTTAATCAGCCAGACTTGTTTGTGTTGGCAATCTAAAACTTTTAAGAGCTTTTGGATTATTTTTATTACCAAGAGACTGTTTACATTCAGGAATAGTACCTGTTTCCATTTTAAAAATTCATTAGTACCAGTGAATTACTTAATTTTTTTTTCCATCCAATGCTTGGTATGATTGCTATATATAGGAAGAGAAGTAGGAAAACCTTGATTTGGTTTTCCTCTTTGATTTTTTTAATGTTTATTGCCATCATTGCAACTTGTTTTTAAAAGCAATCTTTTAATTCACCTTTTTTCTTTTATACTAGTGTAGTAATGAACTAGTCTTTGAGATAATGTGCTACTTTATCAGTGGTGGCAGGGCAAAAGAAAGTAGAGAAATATTTTTTTGTTTACAATACAATACTTTCTCTGTGTGACAAGTCTCTTTAATACACAGTAACAGTGTCTTACACAGGAAGATGCAAATTAAATGACCAGATCTGATTAATCTTTTACATCTTCATATTTCAAGTGGCTGGTGATCAGCATAGGTTTGAAGCAAAGTAGTGAAATTTCCTTTTCCTCCTCATTTATTAGATGTAAGTTTTACAAAAGAAGGCCTGCTACATTAACGAAAAAAAGATTGGAGGTAAATTCCTGAGTTAGTCTAGTTCTGATCTCAAGTTTATTGCAGGTGGGATATATTATGGGATTTTTGTTTTAATCAGTAAGCTTTTAATTCTTTTCAACTATGAGAGTCAGTTCTGTTAATGAGTGTATTGCCAGTGCATATATAGTAGAAGTTTACAGTAAGCCATATCACAAGGGAATTGATTTGCACACATTGAACATATTGTTTGGGATGTAAGTCATTTGCATTTAGCATAAGTCTGGAGTACTGTTGTTATTTCAAAAAAGAAAAAAACAACCATTTTAAGGTGGAGATTAAATGATTCCCTTTTTATAACTATTTTTAAAAGCCTATCAAAGTAGCTACAAGATTGCCCTTATGCTTTTTGGCTTTGGTCCTTCAAAGGAAGATTATGAATATAGATTGTTTTATATCAGTGATGAAATCTGATCTTATGTGGTAAAATGTTTTCCTTTTTTCCTTTTTTTTTTTCCTCCAGGCCTTTGTTGAAAATAATCCTGCTATTAAATGGTGTCCTATAGCGGGCTGTGAAAGAGCAGTAAGGCTAACAAGACAAGGATCAAATTCAACAGGATCAGATACACTTAGCTTCCCTATGCTAAAAGCCCCTGCTGTAGATTGTGGAAAAGGACATCTTTTCTGCTGGTTAGTACTGGAAACTTATCTACAGCTACATAAACTCACAGTCACTGCTATTCCAGGGATTAATTAAAAAGTCCCACTTAGCACCAAGCGTTCAACAAAAATTTGCATGGGATGGTATATGACTGTACTATCGTGTATCCACGCACTAAATAACCTCATGTGCACAAATATTTTAGTATTTTGGAGCACAGCAAAGGTTTATAATACTGTCTTACTCACTATTGGCTCTGTTAGGTGTAAAACAGCAGTATGGAGTGTTGTGATGTTCTGTTCTGAGGGGACAGAGGAGAAGCGGGATATTGGTGGAGGGAGTTTTGTGTCTGCTCTGGATAGTTGTAGTATAGTTGAAACATGGCACATTCTGAATTGTAGCACAGAAAATCAGCAAGTTTTAGCTCTTTCTGAATTTTGGTAGAATCACATCAAAGAAGCTGGAGTTTAAACAGGGCTGTGAAGGACCTTTTGCTTCGTACATAGCTATTCTGTTTGCAGGATCACTCCAATAATTGTTTCACTTTAGGATCAGCACTTTTTCTTTATGTTATCTTCTGTTGAGTCTTAAGATGAATACAAGCTCAAGAAGGAGTAAAAAGCTGTAAGATATTTAAAAAACATCCCTGAGATTGCCTGTCTTCAGCACTTCCAAGGAAAGGACAACAGCAGTATCAACAAAAGCAAAAAAGTGGTGGGATATTTTTGTGAAGTGCAGAGCAAAGCCCTTTCCTAGTTCCTTGAAATTATCAGACTGACAATTTATGACTATTGTAGTGGGACATCCTTTTCGCTGTTGGAAAATCAAAAAGGGTCAACCAAAGTGTAGACATTCAGACAAGCTGAGTAATCCTTCTTTTCATTTTTCAATGGAAACCATGATGCAAGAACAAGAGTTCCTGAATAATCTGCTTGATTCCAAATATCGTAAGACTTTTAATGAAAGATGCTTCTGATCTTAGTTCTTTCCCCATATGAATGCAAAGGAAGAAGGAACAAGAGGAAAGTAGACATAATGAAACAACCACAAAAGCCAGAAAACAGAACTTCTTGGGAAGAGGTTGTTCACAATGGATGGAGAACTCTGAAAGAAACAAATCCTGTGGAAAGAAACCAGAAAATGTGAACATATAACATACCTTAGTACTATTCCACAAGAAGGTACCATCCTCTCATCCTTGCTTCTGATTGCAGACAGAGAATCAATTTTTCTGTTAACCCAAAGGACAGAGCTTGAGACCACTTTCATGTAATATTGACACGGTCCTTCAGATATTGGCAGCTTTTCCTTCCTTTACATGGGCTGAATGTACTAGCTCCCCAGAATGTCCTCTGAGTGTGAAAATGTCCTCTGAGTGCCTAATTTTTATGCGAAATGTCTTCTTTATGTTGCCTGATAATATTTCTGAATGTTCTTTTTATGTTAATGCTTTGAGATACTGCACAAGCATATACAGTTAAGGTCTTGAAAAAGACCTTGTTCTAGCAGCAAAATGTCTAGGAAGGCCTTTCCAAGGCCTTTTTTCATCCCCACAAAAGTGAATGAAGAGTTTCAGCAATGGCAAGAAAGTTCTGCTAGCAACCAAAGCGTTCTGCAGTACTATAAATCAGAACCATTTGCTGAGAACAGACATACTAGTTTTACGGTACAAAACCCCCTGCATGAATGAGTTCCTCTGGAGAAAAAGAAAGGGTATTCTCAGTTCAGAGGGTTTTCATCATTACTGTATGCTTAAAGGCAGCTTCCTTTAAATCTTTAAAGTTCAATCAACATATCCCACAGTTCCATACTTACGTCAGTTCTCCAAGTTTTACCCAGGTAATCTACAGCTTAGACATTATAATAGCAATTGATACTGCATTTAGTACGAGATTCTTTGGAATTTATGTATCAGAAAACCCCAACCAACCCCTAGATAATCACATGCTTTTTTCGGGTCTGTAGCCTTCCTGCTCATAAAAGCAAGAAAATTCTCTTGAGTCTATTGAGCAATTTCCTTCTTTTTTTTTTTTTTAATGTGGAAGTAGGAATGTTCCTCTTAAATACAGAGTTCCTTAGAATTTACTTATTTTTCATTATCCGCCACTAACAGTGCCTTCAACAAAATGTAATCTCTTGTGACAAACACAAAATTCTATTCCCTTTCTGAAAAAACATTCTGAGATATTTAAATGTAGTGCAAATGAAAACTGTGCACAAATGCTACATCTGGGTATCATCAGCTACGTTCAACGTATTAGAACCCCTTCGTGCTGTTTCAGAAGCACAAGGAATTGCAGCGAGCAGACACTTCTGGAAAGTAGTCATAGCAGGCAGTGCACACTTAGTTTTGCACCGTAAGTCCTCGCTCATTTCATTCTAGATGGAGACAAGGGGGAGAGTCTCATTCTGTGGGAGAGACATCTCTTCAGGTGCACTTGGGAAGCCAATTATAAGTTACAAGAGTGTTTTGCTGTTTTGATTCAAAATTCATTATATGATACAGATATTATCATGAGGGGAAAGAAAATCCAGAACCACATTCTTCTTGGACGATGCTTTTAGCCTTTCCATGTATTTTAACTTGTTGAAACTTGCTACAATTTTGTTAAGTATGTACTGCACCTTCAAATAAATGATCCTGCTGAGTATTGAGGAAGGCAGTCTGGGGAGGCTAATGCTGTTGTCACAGCCCTTTGGCATTAGTTCCCTTCATTCAGTGCTGTCAAGGAATCTATTGCAAAAGACTCCCTGTCTTTTGTTGGGTCGGGTTCATGGTTGGACTAGATGATCCTAGAGGTCTTTTCCAACCTTAATGATTCTATGGTTCTATCCAAAATACAACTTTGTTTCATAAAAATTTTTATGAGCGATAGGTTCAATGCTCTTACTCTAGTGAAATGGTATGCCAGTATAAAAATCCTTGTTTTGGGGTGGGCTGAGGAAAGAACTTCTTCCGTGAGAAGTTGTTCTTTAACACTCTGTTGTGACTATCATATAGATATAGATCTATATACAGATACATGGTATATATATGATTGCACTTCATTAAAAATCCATACATTTACACATTTGAAAACATCAAAGACACAACCTTTCTCCCCCCCCAGTAATAGATTTACTATCAGCTTTTAACTTACAACTGATTTTGTTAAAGTTAATTTTTGCTAATTTCCATCCTTTCTGGGAACAAATACTGTGTGAGAGGTCTTGGCTCTCCTGAAGTCAATGATTGAAGTGTACTACTGTCCCACAGAAGTGAAAGGTGTTGGTTTTCAACCAGGGCTGTGATTGCCTTATTACAGGCTAGTTATTCATTCCAGTACAATCTTTTCCAGCTACAAATCTTAAGTATCTCCAAACCAGAGGTCTTTGTGTAGTAAATTTAAGCTTGTTTGATAGCAGACTAGCTAGTGAGAAAAAAGTGAAAAACTGTTGCCGTAACCTTTTCTTTCTTCCTGCGTTCCTGCTTAAGATGTGGACAAGAGCGATCAGAAGAGTATTGAGGTAGTTTCTGAATCTGCACTGCAGAAAGCAGTTCACCATTGGATCTGCAGAAAACTTGCGTGTGCTCTGATGCAGCTGGTGCCCATCTGAAATATACTCCCTCTGAATTGTTTTGTTTGATGTGGCAGATGTCTGAGGCTATTTGCTGCCTTTCCAGTAAAAAAGGGAGTAATTATAAATCTGGAGTCCATGTTGACACATCTACCCCCAAGCACCTTCTGGAAGCCATATATCTGCCCCTGTGTAGTAGTGATTGCCATCCTTAAAGCTAGTAGTAACTTCAAGAGAAGCTCAAGGGACTCATTTCTCCGCTATGTCCATGTAACTAAGTTAAAGCCCCCATTTAAGAGACTATGGTGGAAACAGTAAACATCCATAAATACTTAATGCTGGTGCTGAAGGGCTAGATCAAGCTTTAAAGATCCATCTTGCATCATCTCAACAAGATCCATCTTGTTCTAGATTGAAAGCTTGAATCTAGTTAAAGATTAATTATTACAACTGAATAGATGCAAGTAATTCTACATGAAATGCATTTCAGCTATAGCAAACTACCTAGTTTTGGATAATCTCTTTATTCTGGTTTAGCTTTATCACAGAAGCTATACTAGCACTTTTTGTGGCACTAAAATAGTACCCGGGCATAACTCAAACAAACTGCAAACCAGATGATTTATTTCAGATTGTATTTTTAAAAAGCTGTTTTCCTTTCCTGTCTCATTTAAATTCTTTATTAATCTTAATTATGGACATCATGCTTGTAAGCAAGTAGCCTAAGAGTATTTTAAAATAATGCTAATTGAATGGCTTTTTATCTTCCTGACTTAATTAAAGTTTGAGCGTGTCTTGATAAGTTTCCATGTTTTTTAGCATGAACCAATTTTAACTTTAATTCTAAATCTCTAAATGATAAGTTATTGTGTATACACCTTCGTTTTCAGGGAATGTCTTGGTGAAGCACATGAACCTTGTGACTGCCAAACCTGGAAGGACTGGCTACAGAAAATATCTGAAATGAAACCAGAAGAACGTAAGAGTCATGCTTGGGGGGAATTAATTTTTTTTGCTGTTGTTGTCATCTTTTGGTTTTAGAGGGATTTTTTCATTGCATTAATTAAAAACTCTACATTGGTTGAAAAATAGGGTAAAAGGGGAAGAAAATTAAACCCTTGAATGAGAGGCTGCTTCACACTTTAACTGCCTATTAGGCAGCACTAGTGGTAGACTGTTCTCTTTAAACCATTCCTCCCTATAAATCCGCATGTGGTTCAGTCAGGGCATACAAAACTCTTTTGCCTTCCTCTTACAGCTTTGTTTCATTAATTAATTGATTTATTCCTGAATATGAGTTTATTTGTCCTGGTCAATTTAAAATCTTTTAGCCCAGTCTCAACTTCTGTTTGAGTGGTGTTCATGCAGTTGTTTGTGTCCTTTAAAACTAATTCAAGCCAACAGGTGGTGATAATAGTAAGGTTGAGGGTGAATTGCAAGGCAATTGTGGGGAATGGCTTAATGATAAATAACTTTTACTGAGAAAACTAATAAAGGTTGGGTTTACACAGGACAGACATTTTCTTGGTCAACAGAAACAAAAAAATTAAAGATTAACAGTAATTTGAATAAATACTAACTTAACTTGGTTACCACAGTTCAGAGCCTTTCCATAATATGTTATAAATATTCTGGAAAGCACAGAAAACTTTATAAAGAGGCAAAATACACCATACTTTGTCAAACTATGCCAATTTTTCTCATATATGTATGTGCTTATTTATATATTATATATGTCATATATAATATATATAAATTTGTATAGAAATATATGTGTGGAAATATATAGAAATAATATGTGTAATAATATTATATATTATATGTATAGATTAGAAAATGTATATATTTATATATGTGAGAAATATATAGTGACGAATTACGATATTCTGTCAAGAAACAGGTAAACCTATATCTTTCCTAATCTGATTTTCACAAAAGATTACACAAGTACAATTTCAACTTCTCTGTTTTTGCATGCTCCATATCCTCCTGTCACCCTCAAAAAGTTGTGGGAGTGAGTGAGGCATATGAAGATGCTGCCAACTGCCTGTGGTTACTAACGAACTCCAAACCATGTGCCAACTGCAAATCTCCAATTCAGAAGAATGAGGGCTGCAATCACATGCAATGTGCAAAGGTAAGAAAGACCCTTCATATAACTTGTTGTGAAATCATAATTCAGGTTGTGTATGTCATGTATACGTTTTAGGAGCACAGACTTCCAAAACCTCTGAACGTCATGCCTGAGATCTAATGGAACCTGTTGCAAGAATTAGATAATTGACAAATGGTGGGTTACATGTATTTAGAAAACATTTCATATTTAGTGAAATCTGTTTGGCTGGCAGGTGAACACTCTAATGATCGAAATTTCATAAACACCTAAGAATTACTGGCAATACAGTATGAAATTTAAGGAAACAGAAATAATTGGTAGTTTAATCATCATTAATAATGTAGAAGAGAAAGAACATTTTAAATTGACATAAGATGAAACATTTTAAGGAATTGTAAGCTGTGATGAAGGTTTTGCCTTACTGCATTTTTCTTTTGCATTATTTCTCTAACATAGAAACAAAACAGAGAAGTTTTAAATGGAAAACTGTAAACAGGAATTGATCAGTAGGAAGGAAAAGACAGCAAAGACTAATTCCAAAAGAAACTTATTGGTGACAGCAGCCAAAAATTTAGTCATGAGTTTACACTATGCTACCGAAATAGAAAAAATATTTTTTGCCATGAGTTTAGGATAATTTGAGAATGCTTTTTCTCTCAAATTAGTTAAAAGCAGCATATTTAGATATCTTATATAATTACAGCTAATGATGCTTCAAGGAGCATCATTAAAAATAAGAAAGTAGCACACACTTGACATAGTTGGCCTCCAATAAAAAGCTAAGAGATGTAGAAAGTAATTCTCTTTATTTTTCTGGAAATGTGTTAGTCTCTCTCCATTGCTATGCAGATCCCATTTTGTTTATAATGTCATCACATATTCTCTCTGTGATGTGACTTGAAGGTCAGGGCTGGTTTTGGTGTCGTTTCTTTGGTTTCGTCTGTGGCAGCAGAGAACAGATTCTCCTCCACTTTGGTTTATGCCAAGTTTGCTATTTTGGTTGGTTTTTTTCTTAAATGATTTTCAAAAGAGCTCATAAATTCCATAGTGCTAAAACCTGTAAAAGGTATGTTTGTTGCAGCTTTTGCCACTGAGCTCATCTCAATCGAACAAAAGTATGGCTTCAGGCTGGAGAAGACTTTGGCCATTAAACACTGTTGAATGTAGATAATTTAATTCAGTACCATTCTGAGGCACTGGCTGACAACCACAGTTCTCTTTTCTTCTTTGATGCTGTGCCTCAATAAACAGCTTAAAGTGTTCTTAAAACGCTCAGATTCCTTTTGTGGTGGAGAAATCTCTGCAAACAGAAGCTGCCTTCCCTCAACCTAGTGAGGAAGGAGAGGAAGGGTATCCTCAAGCTCATTGCAGGGCTCAGACACAAGGTATAGCGGTCACCTCGCTTGTCTCTTCCTCCACTGAAGTAAGAGTCTGTGATGGTGCTTCTGCCTTTGCTGCAGCCGGCTCAAGCCTCCATGATGAGCTACGACTGCCTCTTAGAAGCTAGCATGTACCTCGGTGTAGAGGAGGATACTCTTTACTCATAAAATCACATTTCTATACTTACGCAGGCATCTTACTGTTTTATGAGCCCAGTTTCTAAGGAGACAAGACTTAGGTAGTCCTGCTCTCTCACTCCCCTAGCTGTAGTACCTTTTTAACCTTCTGGGTACTTTGAACCAGATACGAAGGAACAGGAGGGGGTTCATGGGTATTAAATTAGTGCAAGTTTCATGAAACTTGGTAGCTGTATGGTGCAGAGACTTAATTTGTACTGCCACCAAGAGAGAGGCTGAAATACCTACTCAGCAGTTGCCTGCTTAGCAATTACCTCTTCTGCTTGGTTCAGAGAGTAGCCATGCAGCAGATGTGATTTTTAAGCCTAGGCGGTGCTGCTGCATGACTAGGTGATCATAAAAGCACATAAAACAGAGCTCAGGCTTTTGGGAGATGTGTAGAAACAGATGGTGTGGTTTTGAAAGTTTAATGAGACTGAGACATCGGAGGAGCATCTAGGAACACTGGGTGAATACTGGGGTTTTGAGGAGGCTTTTGGAGATGGGAGAGATTAGAAGATATATATAATGGAGTGGTCATGGAGGCAGATAATTTGGGAGAGGTGAGATTATTGCAGTGGGAGCATATAGACATAAATTAATAGGAAGGCAAGCTTTATTAGTTTGTTGCTTGTGAAACAACTTGTTTCATACTGTATTTTGAATATTTTGTAATGAATTTTTTCTTATATTGAATATGAGTGGTTTTGAATGATAGGCAAATGATAGAGTGTTACACACTTAACACTTTTATACACAATTATTCTCATGCTTCATTCTCAGCACTCATCTTACCATTTTTTATAAGCAAGCAGCTTCAAAAAAATGTTTAGGAATAAAGAAGGTACAGCACAATAACAAGAAGAAATACCCTAGTCTGCATTGCTTTTTAGAAGAAAATCAGCACTGCTGGTGAGACACAATTAGCAAAGGTACAATGCAAGAATTAGATTTCATTTCTTCCTGCAATATATCTAACCGATTGTATAAAACAACTACTGATAAACACATCTGGTATGGACTAGGTATTCCTGGAAAGGTTAAACTTATCAAAGAGAGAAAAAATGCAAATTAATTTATCAAATTCCAATAATAATATTAATGGCTTCATATTAATTAATGTAAATGTTTGCTTTGTTTTTTCGGGATTTTTCTTTGCTCATCTGTAAAACAGATAAAATAAACAGGATTCACCAAGTCGTAAAGTCTTTTGCCCATCCATCCATAAATAGCTTCCAATTATTTTGAAATAAACTAGCTGAGAACTCAGTGCTGAGTTGAGAGTATTTAATACAGTTTGATCTTCTCTGATGCAGAGAAGCCTGTATAAGTCAGATCTCCTTGTCAGGTGTTACCTATTTTGAAAGCTCTCTACTCAGTCAATGCAGAAAAGGCTCACCTTGAAGTAATCACTCTTCAAAGCTTATGTTCTCGTTTCTTCTCTCTTGCTTTAGGAGTTGTTATTAATATTTTGCTTCAGGAACACCACATGACAAAAATACCAGTAATCACATTTTTTAAAGTGATATTAGGAAAAAATTCACTCTTTCTCATGAACAGTTTCTGTGTCGCTTAAAAAATGGGACTGTCTTTCTTTAAAACAATAACAAAAAAACAGGCCTGATCAGCTGTATTTATCATTTGATTTATTTCATCCACTTAAAACTTAACTTGTAGAGCCAACACAATCTTGTGATCCAAGGAACAAAAATTATGACTGACATGGTTTGATAACCCAGGTCTTCTGTAGTAGGTAAAATAGGAAAGAGACTCCTCAAAAATTTTTTTTGACCATAAGCACACTCAGGATGATGTTAGTTCAGTTGTTCAGGGAGCAATAATGATGCATAACTCCAAATCTACAATGTATCAACTTCTTTTTTTCCCCCTTGTTCCTTTTTTTTCTGAAGTGCAAATATGACTTTTGCTGGATATGCTTAGAAGAATGGAAAAAGCACAGCTCTTCCACTGGAGGCTACTACAGATGCACTCGCTATGAGGTTATTCAACATGTAGAGGAACAGTCCAAGGAGATGACAGTAGAGGTAAGAAATGAATATGTGTGTTTGAAAAATAGTGCTAAGGCTGCAATTTTCTATTTAGGTTAAGTTTCATCAAAATTCTTCCAAAACCGAGTTCTAAATGGAAAAATACAACCTTAAATATATCCAAGAGACAGAAAGAAAACACTGCTTATTTGTGGATAGAAACATAAGATTTGATTCTGCTTTTGGCTTTGGTAACAACCACTGGTGCCTTTACTCAAATCATTTTACTTCTCTGTGTCATGGTTTCCTTTTGTGAAATGGGTGTGCTGGTACTGTAATTAGCTGCTGTGCACTACAGAAGAGATGCCTTAATTCTGGCATTTGGAAAGTCTGCTTAAATAGCATGCGCACACAGTGCATCAACTCTTTGGCTACGGTATTTGCAGACTTGTGAATTTCAAAAATTATATTTGTCTCTTTACTTACATGGCACTCATCAGCATTGTGTACAATACTTCATGGGTAGTGGGAATAGAAACAGTTGGTTATGTAATTATATCTAATGGTGATTGCTAAATTAAATCATAAGATTTATCCTGGTTTCTTTTGTTTCCGCATTATTTTCCAGGCTGAAAAGAAGCATAGAAGATTTCAAGAGCTTGATAGGTTTATGCACTATTACACAAGATTTAAGAACCACGAACTTAGCTACCAGGTGTGGGTCAAGCCATTTTTACTGATTTTTGTTTCTATTTTATTAATCCAGAAATAATTATCTTACTGTATTTTATTTATTTTCTTTTTCTAGTTAGAACAGCGCCTTCTAAAAACAGCCAAAGAAAAGATGGAGCAGTTGAGTAAAGCTCTCAGTGGAAGTAAGTATTTGCTGTGATCTATGAATTTGATTTGAGATCAAATCAACTCTTTTATGGCTAAACTTTTTTTTTTTTGATAGAGCTCAAATCAGTCTGCTGTGTGATGTGATCCCTCCGGTACTAGAATTCATAAGCAGTGGATGAAAGCTAAATGTACAGTAAATCTTACCTATTCCAAAGACTCAAGGAGAAAGTAGCATTAGTAAGGGAGAAGCTAATACTCTGTGCTTACTTCTTTTAGTAAGAACACTGTGTAGTCATTGAGAACCTGCTGCTGTTTACTTGAAAAATATTAAACTGACATGCACATAAATTTTATTTTGGTGAAAACTCTTACCCTAAAATAAATGCTGACATCAGCAGGAAAATATTTGCACAATGCTTGTTTCATCTTACAGCTGAGGGAGGCTGTCCTGATACCACATTCATTGAAGATGCAGTGCAAGAGCTTCTAAAAACTCGCCGCATTCTTAAGTGTTCTTATCCGTATGGATTCTTTTTGGAGCCTAAAAGCACAAAGAAAGAAATATTTGAACTTATGCAGGTAATACATGCATATATTTTGCTTTTCTAATGTTACTTTTTTTTTTTTAATATTAGCTATTGGTGTCCTTTTGCCATTTTTGTAGTGTAAAACTGACATACCTTTTTTGTATTTGTAACCAAGTTTGGAAAATTAGTGCATTTTTATTAGCCTGTGACACAGCAGCTTTTAGTTCAATTTTAGAACGAATGAAAAACAACACTTCACTGAAAAAGGAAAGGGATAAGGACAGGTGGAAGGGGAAAGAAAGAAAATTATTTACTGTTAATCTGCTTTCTGAGGACAACATTTTAGCTTCAGTCTTCATCTCCTTCTCTACGACCTCTTTCCTATCTTTCCCTAATAATGTATCTGACAAGTGGGTGGGAGCAAAATTGGGGGAGTGCCTAGGAGGCACTGGCATCAGCGGCAGGGGCTGCTGCCTCCTTTCCTTTCCTTTAGGGCCCCTGAAGATGTGCAATATGTGTGAGTGCACATGTGCAATATGTGTGAGTGCTCCAAGACGGAGGGCAGCATTTAGGTCAGTAAAGGGGTAGGCTAGAAGGGCAGACATTTTGGGGTATTTTGGTATTTCAAATGGTATTTCCAGGAAAATGGATATCATTCTGCTCAGTATTTATAGTGTAGAGCTCTACCCTATTTTCATTTTATTGTAAAATTATTTTATTCTGTATTTGTTAACTATTGCAGACAGACCTAGAAATGGTCACTGAAGACCTTGCACAGAAAGTGAACAGGCCTTACCTTCGGACTCCTCGCCATAAAATAATCCGTGCAGCTTGTCTTGTGCAGCAGAAACGGCAAGAGTTCCTGGCCTCTGTGGCCCGTGGTGTTGCTCCTGCAGACTCGCCAGAAGCACCCAGGCGCAGGTAATCCAAACAAAATACTGTGCATGTCAGAAGAGTTCACTGATAGCTGCCAAAGTGCGTGAATCCACTGTCATTCTTTGACAGTGAGGTTAAGTGGAGCTGGTAAACGTGGTGGTCGTAAATCACCAGATAGTGACATTTTCTTGGGCATTTGATCCTTGTGGAATTACAGCTTTTCACTGAGGAAAAAGGTATTTGAGAGTCACTGCTCTCTATGTTGCAGCCTAAATTGCTTCCCCATTTGTGATATATTAATGATTAGATGTTGTGGCTTCCATTTCCCTTTTTTCCTTCAAGATTGTCACTAAATACCTAGTACACTCCAAAAATCTATAAGTATTTGCTAAAGATATCGAGCAGTTCTGGATTAGTCAACAATTTAATTGTATGGTTTTCTAAATTAATTTTGAGGTAAGAATTAAAGCAGAAGACTTGCTAAGTTTAGAGAGTTACAATTGCACTGCTTTTTAGATGTTGATAGGTTTTGAAGCTTTGGAGGTTGTTCATACTTTGTTCTACTTCTAAACTTTATGGTATATCTCTTCATTTTATAGCTTTGCTGGTGGAACATGGGATTGGGAATATTTAGGATTTGCATCCCCTGAGGTAAACTATTTCTTTTTATTTTTTTAACTTAGTTCTGCATATTCTAGCAGGTATGATTGCAATCTGCATGAAGAGCTTCCTTATTTTGATTCAAAGCATTTCAAGTTGGTTTAAGCTTACCATTTTATTTATTTTGCAATAGAAGGAAATATATGCATAGCTAATTGTGCAATTACTGTAAACAATGCCTCTAACATGGCTATAGCTATTTAAGGGTTCATTAGACAAGTTATGTTGTATTCATCATTTTCCAAGTACATAACCAGTTTTAAAATTGTATATAAACTGGTGTCTATGTGCTGAGGAACCTTCAAGTAATAAATATATGAAATTGTGTAGATTACTTTTGAATGCAACATCAGTTCAGCACAATTTGACAAAAAGTCTAAGAAATTTCCATCCTTCTGTAACAATCCAACAAAAACATACAGGCATACACCTAAATATTGTTAGCCTTTTTTATTTTTATGTATTGAAGCGGGATGGAAATTGCGTACTCAAATGAGATGAATTACTGCTCCTTAACCAAGAATGAAAATTGTAATTTTTAAAATGAATATTCCACTATCTATATATGGGAAAGAGTAAATAATTTTCAAGACTCTGCACTAAAATATGAGAAGCTTCCTACAAAGCTATCCTTTGTCATCTTAATTTTTATTTAATATTTTGAGAACATTAGATTAAAGCATTCAGTTAGGAAGGAAACTTCATGTCAACATTTCCTTGGTGCTGTTTTCTTTCTAGCTAGTCATTTTAAAGCATCCTGGAAAACTCCATGTACTTTTTCTATATATTTCCTTTGCTATTGTTGGTGAGCATCACGCTGGCGAGAAAATAGCTTGCTTCTCTACAAAAGATCAACTTGCTTCTCCTGTCTAGTTCCTCTAGTCCTTTCTTTTGAAATAATTCCACATTTGATAATGTCAAACTCATTGTGATGTTACTGTATCATCAGTGGAACTGGATATGAGAAAAAGCTGATAAGAAATATGTTATAAGCTGTTTAGCAGTAGGTGCTATTGCAGTCATGCTTAGATGATTGCTTATGAGTTTTTGTGATTTGCCTAAATGTGGCACTGTATGATGCAAGTTGGTTTTCTTTGCTATATCAAGGATACTTGCAACCACCTATGCTAAAGAAATTTTGTAGAATGAATGATGGTTATCTTTGTTTATTTTAGTGAATTTCACTACAAAATTTTTTACACAGAGCTGTACTTTTACTGACAAGTAGTAGAATGTCTGTGTATGCCAGATTATTACAGAAAACAAAATCTTACTGGCTTTAGCAAGCAACACTGCTTGTTGTAGACTATTGTGTGAAACCATGGTGTTCCTACCCAATAAAATTAAAACTCCTTTTGTTCACATGTATAAAATTGTTCTGAGTAATAAGAAGTAAAATTTTATCAGTAGTAATCAAGATATCTTTCTAAAGGTTAAAAAGCAACCAAGAGTTAAATGGCTATTGGTAAAATCTGTTATTTTATTGCAAACAGATAAGAGATAAGATCTGATATGACTAATAAATCTTAGTGTTCAGTGATCACTTCTCGTTATTCCTTATCCAATTCATAGTTATATAATTACATATTTTTAAAATAATTCAGTTATATAGTTTCATATCAAGATTTGATTTTCTGGTTTTTGGGGCACCGCCTTCCATTTAGAAAATCCCTGAGCTCCCTAGGAGCTGGAAGAATATTTTAGAGAAGAATCACTTCATGTTTGCCTTGGGTTTTATGCTGTTCTGTAGGCTAACAAGCATCTACTACTAACCACTGTTGAAGACAGAATATTGGGCTAAATGGACCTTTTGTCTGGTCCAGTACAGCTATTTTTATGTTCTTACAATTTTCATGGATCTTCTTACATAGATAAAAATCTGCCCACACTGATCATTTTGTGACTATTCTTTTTGGCTTGCATATGTCATTATGCATAAGAACTTGGTCTGAAACACTTAATGGAAAGACAACATGCCATCATAATACTATCAAAATTGATAAGGTCATTGTGTAAGAGAAATGACACTTCTGGATTTAAATTTTAGATACTTTAGATGTTGAGATATTCTAGGATGAAGAGTTAATATAAGAAAGGAAAGCTAATGGTAATGTTATCTTTCCCAAGTCATCTGGCCAAATGCAGCCTTTGGATTACAGATTTCCCAGCCTGGGGTTTAGGGAAGAAAATAGCAATATTCTTTTCCGAAGAGAAGAGCTATTACCTGTGTGTATATTTTTATTGCCTTGTGTAAATGATTAACAAGAGATCTTACAAGAGATCTTACCTACACAGTCAGGTTCAGTGTCAGCTGTCCTAACCAGAAAGCGTATCTGGAAATTTGCCTTAAACCATAAAATTAGTCTCTTAATATTAGGAAAGGTATAGAAATCAAAACATTTATTTCCGAGTATTAAGATAATTAACCCTTGGGATGTTAGCTTGATGTGGCCAAAAGTGAGTCTTTTCCATAAATGTTATATAAACTGTCTTTGGTAAATACACACAATGTGCGAAATTACAGGCTGCAGGAGTTGAAATCCGTACGGTATGGCTCATCGGCAGCTCAAGTTAGGCAAAAATAGAGGAGATTTGTAATTCATGGAATAAAAATCATCCAAGACTGTTCAGTAGAAGAGTATCAGCTGTGACTTAAGAAGTTCCTGAGCCATAGTGTCCTGGAGGCTGGGAAAAGTATACAAGTCCCGGTGTACGTCTGCCAGCTTTCTGTAGTCTTCCAAAAGTTATTTTCTACTGGCCATTGCTGGCAACAGGGACCCTCAGATAATCTATTGTTCTAATTCAGACTAATTGTTTTTATGTTCTAAAATCACTACGTGTATATTTATTAAAAAGTGTGTCGATATGTGTGTATATAAAGTTTGGCATCAAAGCTTTTAAACAAAAAATATGTACGTGGAATTCTTTAAAAAGGGAGATTGCAAGTATTAAAATGTCGGTAATACATCAGGTATTTTTCTTTGCTAATTCATTGTTTTATAGATCTAGAATTACCTTGGATTTTTTTTATTATTTATTTTAAGCATTGCATGATATAACTTGCAATTTATTTTTCTGAAAACAGGTGATTTTATAATAAACCTATAAAATCACACATTTTTTATAAAAATGTGGTGCTTGTTACATCAGAAAAATATTACTGCATGCTGCCCTGTATTTTGTAACCTTTGGTTTATGCAGGAATATGCTGAATTTCAGTATCGGAGGAGGCATAGACAGCGTCGACGTGGAGACATGCACAGTCTGCTGAGTAATACTCCGGATCCTGATGACCCCAGTGAGAGTACATTAGGTATGTTCCTGCCTGGGGCTGTTTTTTCTCTCTTCCTACTTCAGAAATTGTGACCACAGTGCTTGTTCTTCTGTGGATGCACTTTAAAGAAGTTTTAAATACATTGCTGTGTTTTCCAGGATACAACATAAAGGCTTATTTTTGCATTTTCATATGTGGTCTCCCCTAAGCCTTCTTTTCTGAAGGCTGAGAGAACTGCATTTGTTCAGCCTTGTTCACCATGTTCCAGTATTTAAAGGGTGGCTACAAGGAAGATGGAGACTCCCTTTTTACAAGGAGTCGCATAGAAAAGATGAGGGGTAATGGGTACAAGTTATTCCTGGGCAGATTCCGACTGGACACAAGAGGAAAATTTTTCACAATGCGAACAATCAGCCATTGGAGTAGTCTCCCCAGGAAGTGGTGGATTCCCCAACACTGGACACTTTTAAGATTCAGCAGGACAGGGTGCTGGGCCATCTTGTCTAGGCCATGCTTTTGCCAAGAAAGGTTGGACCAGATGATCCTTGAGGTCTCTTCCAACCTGGTATTCTATGATTCTATGGTGATTCTATGAAGTGTTGCTGACTTCATTGTGGCTGCTCCTCTTTTTAAAGAGAAATGCATTGATCTTCCCACTAATGACTCCTCAGCTATTTAGAGCAGGTTTGCTTTTCTGAAGAAATTTTGAAGAGCACATACTTCATATGACAGTCTTATCTATATACCAGCTCTTTTATGCCAATTAAAAGGACCAGTTGTGCATAAAGAGTGTAGAAGAGGGTTCCCCTGCTACAGGCCTGCTAGAAGATAGTCAGAAGGCTGTATTTCAAAACCCTGCTCAGAAACTCCTGTATTGGCAAAGACAGCCAGGAAACAAGTTGGCATGGGCTACGACTTCCAGCGTGCTGCTCTTCTAAGCAGTGCTACTGCTGGTAGTGCAGGCGCTTAAGGTCACTGTAACTTGGCTGTCTGGGCTGTCTCCATTCTGCCAGGAGCTTTTGCAAAGGTGCAAAAATAGCTCGAGTCCAACTCATACTGTGATGCTGTTTCTTCAGAGCTGCCAGTTGTGTGCTCGGTCTCTAAGCCATGCTGCACAAACTCTCATTTCTGTGTCTCATGAACTTAAGTCCTATACATAAGCTTGTCCTTTAAAAACAAAAAGAGAAATCCTTTACTGAGGAGAAATAAACAAATGCATTCTTTATTTTAGAAACAGTAAAAAGAATTTTGGTCAGCTTTGGTCCTTCCCTGTTACAAGTAAAATGCAAAACCATCTTCTTAGCTTGAGGACTAGAATTTGACTGAACACTTGGATATGGTAGTGATGACCAGTGCATACTGTTAAAGCATGCAGCAAGAGAGAATTAGTTTGTCTCACCTTATTTCATTTTGAGTTTTGAAGTGGAAAATTCTGTTTTCCAAAGTTGAGAGAGTTACATTTATTTTTATTACAGAACAGTTTTTCTGGAAACAGCATTTTACCTTTATTTTTTTCTTGGTTGTGTTAGAACAGCAGCAATGTTAGTGATTGCTGACATATACACTAATGACTCTACTCTTAATTGTGCTGCAATGTTATGGTAAAAATTAATGTAATGTTAACATTACAGCTGATTTGTTGTCCTTAAAAGAACAGAGAAATGGGCAAACTTTGGTTGTAATCCACCTGTAAATGCATCCTGTATTGTGTCCATGTGCAGTATTTTTCAGGACTTTCCATAAATCATGTATGTGCCTTAGAAGCACTTTGCCCCTCCTGCCAATGGGCTTGTGGTCCTGATGGCATACCCCATCCTCTCAAAGAGAAGAAGAAGGGTATTGAGAGCAGAAAGGCACAAATGAACCAGGCAGTCAGTCCTAAAACAGTGGGACTGGTGTTTTGCCACTGTGTAAGAGTTGGTGTGGAAGGAGTGTTTTGGATTATGTCATTCAGACTGAATAAAGGAGTAAAATTACACAGCTGGAATCCAAAAGGAAGGAAGAGATTCTGTCAGTAAATAATAGTCGAGAAGGCTTCCTCACTGGTTCTTCAACAGTTTTTGTTTCAATTGCCCAAACAGACACTCAGGAAGGTGGCAGTAGTAGAAGACATGGCACCTCCATGGTGAGTTCAGCTTCTATGGGTATTCTGCACAGCTCTTCGCTTCATGACTATACCCCTGTCAGTCACTCTGAAAACCAGGATTCTCTTCAGGTATCTCCCCTAATCTCTTTTCCATTCTCTCTGCTTTGCTTGCCTTTCTCTGCTCTGCTTTTCTGTGTCATTTTGTCTCTGCAAATTTTCTTAATTCTTCAATGAGAAAGGGAGAATCTATACAAATTATACATTCACACCGGTAAGAATTGCTAAACAATCACTAATGTAACAATAGTCACCTTTTAAATTCTGTTGTCAACTGTGTCAGTAAAAATTGATTCTGATAAATGACATGTAGGAATAATGAATGAATTTCAGATTTGAGCCCAAATCACATTTAATCCAAAATATGTAGCAAGATGAAAGTTTTATTCTGAAAGCAACCTTATGTATTTCCACAGGCTCTGAGTTCTTTGGATGAAGATGACCCAAACATCCTGCTAGCTATTCAGTTATCATTACAAGAATCTGGCTTGGCCATAGATGAAGAAACCAGAGACTTTCTAAATAACGAGGCATCTTTAGGAGCAATAGGTACCTCTTTGCCTACAAGATTGGACTCTGCTCCCATAAGTATAGATAACCCAAGAGGCGCTTTGAGCAGCTCTGAGCTGTTAGAACTTGGTGACAGTCTGATGAGACTAGGTGCAGGCAATGATCCCTTTTCAGCTGATCGTCTTCATTCACACCCCTGCAGCGATACAAGAAGTGGATTATACTCAACATCTAGTGACGCTGATTCCAGCAGTCAAGATCCCAATACCAATGAAAATCTACTTGGAAATATTATGGCCTGGTTTCATGACATGAACCCACAGAGTATTGCTCTGATCCCCTCAACAAGTACAGAAACAGATGAGGATTCACAGCAACCCAGTACTGAAGATGGGTCAGCAGGGCAACCAAATCTTATAGACACAGGGCTGGAGCCTCAGGAAGAGCATGCACTATTTGAGGATGCACTCAAAAACGAAGGCAGAGGAACGCAAACAGAGGAAAGCACTTCTGAAGAAAACATTATTCCAGGTGAAACAGTATTACAAAGTGGTGATAATAACAGGGAGGTAACAAGCACCCTGGATGCTTCAGGAGATACTTCAAGTCATACTCCTCAAACCTCAAGTGAATGGATCGAACATGTGCATCTGGTATGAATAAAAACTAAATCTGGAATAAATGAATGGCGGTGACAGATGGTACAGTATGTGGAGTAAGCATTATGGAGGCTTTGATCCACATAATTACAGCTCAGTTGTAACCACTGACGTAACAACGGATATTTAGGAGTTCTCTTGAATTGTAGTTCTTTATAATAATGTGAACCTTTCAAGGAATATCCTTTGCATTTAATTAGGTAGTATTTGCCTTTTTGCTCTCAAGAAAAAGGAATAAGTAGGCTGTATTCCACATTCCTAATACAATGCAGCATCTGTTTAGCCTTAGGTTGATGATCCTTCACTTGAAAGTACGGATTAAAGGCTTACACTGATTATTTTGGTTGGTTTTCCTAAGAAATAGTTTATTCCATTTTTTAGAACTCATTCTTTCACCAAAATAACATTTAGCAATTCATTTGCGTTTTGTTTTTGTTTTCCATAACTTTTCCTTACTCATTTTTCATTTTTGTTAGCAGTGTGAACGGAGGTATTTAATGCTTCTCTTTAGTACTGCTCCAGGAACAAGTTTTAGGGGATATTGTTTCCCATTAAAATCAAAGATTTTTTCATGTCTATTTACAGTCCGAATGTGCCAAACTGTGAATAGTTAGCTGGCAGTAGCCTAACGAAACAGTGCAGTGTTACTCTATCCAACTAATCCCACAATTCTTAGCAGTGAAAGAAACCACTGGGTAGCATTGCTTCTCTAAATTTAACTGGCATGTGTTGCCATGGTGACTGCATTTAATTAAATGTAGCCTGTATCTTAAGTTAATAAAACCTAATGCTGCTGTTAAACAGTTATTTTAAATATTAAAATACAGTGAGTTAGCAACAGCTATGCTGTATTTTAAGAGACACTTTAATGGAAGTGCAATCATAGTTCTTTGTTTTCATAATTCTACAAAGCATTCTATGCACTAATAGTGCAATTACTTTTAATGATAACATTTTGTAAAAGTATAGGAATACAGAATTTTCATATATTAGCCAGTCCCACCGTTAAAGTTCGGATAACACATTCTGCTCAACATGTTACGGTGCCTTTGCCTAACCCAACTGGATAGTTGCCACAGTTAAACAAGTAATTCAAATTCAGTGTCTGTTCTGGAGTAACTATGCTATTAATTGCAAAGACCTCCATAAAACCACCCATGGCCTTGCCTTTACAGTAAATAACTAAATGTTCAGTCAGTGTTTTTGCATAAACAAAACACTGCTAGGTATTTGTCCAATTGCACAATATTCATTTGCTGTGTGATTACTGTTGAGTGTAAAAAAATAATAATAAAACACAAAAAACCCTTTTCCTAGTTGTTGTACCGTGAAAAAAAAATACTGGTTTTAGATTTGCTTAAAAGCATAAATCTACAGTTAGTGAGATACAATGGTACAGTATGTAATTACAACTAGAGTAAGTTGTTGAAATGGCTGTTTTAATTACATATAATCAAAACTTGTCATAACACGAGCAAATTACATACACTCCATTTTAAGTTTTGCTTAACTGTTACCAGAGATTTGTTGATATGATATAAAAGTTTATTACTACTGAGTGTGTATAGGCAAGTGTCATGATAGCAAAGTTTATGTATTGATTACTGTGAGTTCAAGTGAGTGTTTTGGTAACTAATTCATGCAAATCCAGCTTTTGAACCTTGCAGTCACAAGGTTCATATTAGTAAAAAATGAAATAAGAATATTTTACCCTTACCCCATAAAAATCTGGTTCATTTTGCAGGCATCTTTAGAGAGAATGGAATAGAATAATCTCAAATCAATTTCCAATTTTCCCTCTAGCTGCCCTACTCCTGACATAATCATGAACCTTCGGATATCTTTGAAAAATACCTATTTTAAATTGTTTTACAGTATAAAACCCTTCAACTAAAACAGTTCTTCGTGAGCTATCATCATGAATTGGTCTGAAAGTTGTACAACTCGCATAGCTTCCTTGAATTGTAATTTCTGAATAGAAAGATTCTCACAAAAAGATTGTGTATTGCATTGAGATGTCTTGCAAAGTTACAGTAAGATATGTAAGAGTGCTCTCTGTGAAGATAGTGAAGTTTGTGGGTTCTGGTTTTTTGTAATTTGGTTGGGTTGTGCAGTATATCCATTGTTTCCGTGTTACTCTTATGAGCATGAAATTAGCCTATTAAATTTGTATTTTCTTGGTACTTATTTTAACACCACAGTCATTGACTTTACAATTCAAAAATAAAGTTTGGCAAGACTATTTTGTAAACCTGTTAATTTTATAATGTAAAAAAATTACTCTAACCTTGAATTGTTATTTGCACTTTCATAGTCTATACTTGATACATTCCCACTTTATATACAAGTAGGATACTACAACCATGTAGATGTTTGGCCAAATGAATGCTGTTAATAATATGTAAAATTCTTTGATTAAACATTTATTACTTAAACTATTTCCGTTCTGTCTCATTACATCTTGGACTTATAGTAGCAGATTCTTAAGACTGATGACAGACATTTTTAGGATATGTTCAGTCCCGTGCCAGATTAGCTGGGGACCATATAGTAAGTTTAATGTTTTGATTTGTACATATAAGGTACCTATATTCATTAAGCTTTGAAAACAAAATCTAAAATAGACAATTTTTGTCTTAAATAGACAATTTTGTCTTAATTGCTACAGCTGTATTGTGCACTTGATTTTTGTAAAGAGTAATGCCTTGTCATTACAAATAGTGGTGCTACAGAGAGTGGGGGGACTAATTTTAGAGGAACATCCTGTTAATTAGTGTTACTTAAGTGACACTTAATATCCAGTCTCCATTGTTACCAGGAAATTCCAGACTGCCTCTGTTACGTTAACAGGCACTAAACTGTTCTGTTCATTGTTATAGTAATTTAATTAGCTTCCTCCAACAAGCATGCCAAGATGCTGGAGAGCTTCTAAAATCTAAAGTACAAAGTTGGATTAGTCACTGGAAGGCACTTTCCATCACCTACTGCTGTGGTGTCACTGCATATGCTGCAATTAGCAAGTACTGAGTTTTACTAAGATCGTGAGTATCAGAAGAGAGATTTTTGGTTTTATGGCAGCTAGAACATACTAATAGGTATACAAATTTAGAACATACTTTCTGAAGTGTTTAAAATCACAATATGCTTCAAGATCAGACAGCCCCACAGCCCAGTTTCAGAGATTGTTTATCAAGGGAAATTTCACTATTACCTTCTCCTCCTTCTCTTCCCCTCTCCCAGCACACACAAGGCATCCCACTGTAATACTCACAGAGGCTGGCAAGAATGGAAGCCAAACATGGATATAATGATAGCTAGTTTCTTTACTAAAAAATGTTCAGACAATCTACTCAGAATTAGACAATATACTGATTATTGTCCTTATTACTCTTCTGTAGATCAGCCAGATATGGAAACTTGAAAGATGTAGAGAAGCCAGTGATGATGGAACACTGAGTGTCATTTTTACCATCTCGTCCTTTTAACTGAAGAGTAAAGCACAAGATGTGCATCAAAAGGAGGAGGTGGATCCCCTGTAAATACTGCATAAAGCTGTTTGCTGTCAGTCTTTGTATGAGGGCAAAGAAATGAATGAAGGCTTGACTTTCTGCAATTATATGCTTTCATTCCACTTCAAAAAATAAGCAAGTATAGACTTTATACTATTCTCCAAATATATAACCACATAAAACAATTTAAGTAGTTCATAAAAAATGACTAAAAAGAGAGTAACAGAGTAAAGAAAAAATGTTTCCTAAATTAACTGCAAAGCCCTTTTTTCCTCAACTCTTCATAGATACTTAAGGTTACATCTCACCAACAAAATGTTAAAGCTAATTGTTAACAGGATGGTGTTATTTTAAAATTATGCAGGTCCTGATCTTTACAGAGTCCTTTCTGCAGTGAAATACGAACCTGAGAAGGTGTTTTGCATATATTTTTTCTTTTTAGGTCATTTGCATGAATATCCAGGTAAATGGAATATAAGCAAGAAAATGTTTAATATATCCAGATGGATGTTCAGTGCTGCAAATATATAATCTTCAGGATTCAGATGATAGTGCTATTTTCATCCAAGCATAAGTGACATATCCAGCACAAGATACTGGAAAAAAGATGGGGGATTTTGTCTTGGGGTTTTTACATAGGAATTGTTCACTATGTAAGAATGATTTACCTTTACATAAGTGGTTTTAAGGCATATTTATCAGTTTATGAACACAGGTGTTTTTCTATGAGCAGCAGTGAATATAACTATTCAAATTATTCCTCAGTTCTGTTTTGGCCACTGCACCTTCTGCTCTAATTATCAGATCAATTTTATTTCTAGTAATCTGTTTGAAAAAAAGGTCTTGCTCAGACACTAGCATTTTTACTCTGCAAATGCCACAGTCAGTCTTGCTGTCCACATTTTTTAGCATGGCAGTCCATGTAGCCAACATCATCACCTTTAGGGAAACAAACAGCAATGTCATATTAATTAGCCAGCCAAGATTCACTAATGCAATTGCAAAGAATACTAGAATTTATACATGTTATAGCAGAAACCTTTACATTCTGCAATTAAAAAAAAAAATCTTATTTTGAAATTGATCATCTTTATTTTCTGTTCAGGCATCTGGAGTTTGAGGCCCTCCTTCTGACCATGATGTCTTTATGTATAATTGAGCAGTAGGCACCCACTTAAAATTCCAGTTCTGTTTTTTGGAGCATATACAGACAGTGTTATTGAGCACAGCAGTCCAAATTCTGCTTGGCTATAATTTAGCCATCCAACTCCATTCTCCATGATTTGAGATTAATTCCGTCCTGGAAGGCAGAAGAAATTGGTAGACTCTTTTATGGTCTAAGTAAAAACCACATTTACTCTATTTGTACAAAGTGAGCACAATATACATGGCACAGAAAGAAACGTTAGGATGTAGACATTTAGGGTGTATATAATGCTTATTCATTATACAAGGAGATATGTAAGAGATTTAGATGAAGTAAATTCCCCTTGATACACAGCCAGTCTTGATGGATTTTTGCACTTTCTGCTCTAGGTCTTCTCCAAAATAGTGTTAGAGATTTAAACTACACAAGTGGGTGAGATGACACCAGAGATGCACTTTGAATAGACTATCAAAATACTATACTAAAGACTACTGTTCCAATAGGACATAACCTATTTGTAGCTACTGTTAAAAAACCAAAGGACAAAACATTTTTCATAAATTCTTACTCTGCTCTGTAGACTTACATTGCAAATCTTTACACTGAAACATAATAGCAATTTGTTATGTAAAGAAAATGTCCTCTTATAATTTCCTATTACATTGCTATTTTCTTGCCTGTCAGCCCTCCTAAGTTTTGCATGAGTGCAGGGCTTCTGCTATATCAACACAGCACAGCAGTTTCATCTTTGAAGAAACTTCAGTGAATTCAAATAAGGATGAGTGTAGTTCTATGTTCCGTTGTAATAACGAAGTAGAGAAAGGTTGAAGTTCACTAACAGAGCCAGACAAGGAATAAAACAGGGACTGCAGGAAAAATTCCTGGTCTAAACCATGGGAAAATATCCTAGGCAAGTTTGAACTGGTTGCAGAATCCAACAAATAGATCAACATGCTGCAAAGCTTCATGGAAAATGAAGTATGCTCACAATTGTCTCATGTACTCACAAGTATACTTGCCACTGCAGGATGTCACAAAGAATGCCAAAGGCCACAGGTGCTAAGATCAGAACCAGGAAAATTTCAGGAACTACAGTGAAGTCCCACTGGAGATATCGAATGAAACTCCGTCTCAGTTTATTGCCCACTACAGCAGGTCCTTTGACTAGTATATGAAGAGACAAAAAGTCACAAAATTATACCATGAGCCTGCCACCTTTCAGGAGTCTGGAAAGGCTCTAACTACACAGTTCCTCAGAAACAGGGACTCCCCATGCAATATATAGAACTGCAGCCACAGAAGGACTTGAGCACCACATTAAAAATGCAGCTGAGGCTGCATCAGAAGCAGGGGAGCTGCCTACCCCAGAAGAGAAGTTCATTAAAAAATACTACAATGACAATCCCAAGTAACCTCTTAAGTGCAGCTGACTGAAAAGGACAAAATTCTGTCATGTTTTTGAAATCTAAGTGTAAAACAGTAATAAACTGGCAAAGGTAAATAACTGAGCTTGGTTTGCACTCAGTATGAAATCTTATACAACTGGCAGATCTCCTTTATATAGTTTTACTAATTAAGTAAAGAGAAAGTCTATGTGATTAACAAGTTAATCTACATGCACAGTGGGAATGTGCACGTGTGCCTTTAGGAATCAGTGTTGACTGGCTTATAATGGAGACGTGAAAACATTCTATAACAAAAAACATACATAAAGAAAATGAACTTCCTTAGTCACAGTTAACAGCAGTACCGACTTTTGTCACTAGTGCAAAGAGAGAGAATCCCAAAGTCACAAGTGAGGTTGCGCCCAAGGAACATCGTATGGCATCAGCATCGTAAAAGCTAAAAAAAAAGCATAAAGTATTTTTAGTGGCATGCAGTTTAGCTGGGACCACTAACTCAAATTCTTTTCAAAGACTTATGTTAAAACTGCTCCAAGCATTAGATTCTTAAGAACTGGCTCAAATGAAGCAGAAACAGTAACCTGTAAAGATAACCTGTTAAGCAGAAAGCCTGTACTACAGAATCCCCATTTGCAAGAAGATACAATAGCGAAAAACTGTCAACTGTTACAAAAATAAGTCCCGAGAGCCTGAACTGACAAAAGATGACAAGTGCAGAAATGCTAACTTTTGTTAAAAGGTGTATTTTTGCTGTTCTTTTATCACAGAAGCATTTTGGAGTACAAATGAAGTAGTTCGAGAGACAGCTTTAACATGCTTTAAAATAACAAAGTACTTGTGGTCATGATATGTTATCTCTGCCATTGCTTGCCGTAGCCACGTACCATGAGGCCAAAAACCAAAGACCTCACAAAATCTGGGGTTAGTTCTTGGCTCTACCACACACTTAAATGAGTAATTAAGACCCAGAAGTTGCAAAGATAGATGCATGCTACTTACGCAAGTAATAATTGTGCAATATGTTTCAATAGCAACATCATTTTTAGCTATGGGAATTAAGAGAATAAAACCTGCTTTTCTCACAAGAGACCTAATAAATACAGAACCTTACTATAAGACCATTTGGAAATGCAAAGTGCACCAGTCACTCAGATTCATACCAAATTACATGCATTTACAACACAAATATTTCTGGAGAAGCACTCCAGGTGCATCCTCTGCAGCTGACTGTGGAACAGTGACACAGAGAAAATTAGAATAAAGGATTCTTCGGATGTGAGCCAGCAGACTATAGGATAGCAGTAGGAAGCTAAAAGGAAGCAATGCAGTTAAATCCACTGCAGAACAATTCAACTACTTAAGCAGGAGATGCACAGAGTCTGTGTGGATGTGCATCTCTTCCAATAAATAACCAACATCTCCCCCCAAAAGCTCCCAAGAAGAAACGATTCTGCACTGACAGCCAGTGTGTCACTAACATTCACACTCCCACTCCCCAGGTGGAGCCAACATTTTGTTTTCTGCACTTCTCTATCCTGTCCATTTACATTTGAAGTCCCTCAGAGCAGGGATGTGTTCTGATGACTTCAAAGAGCTTAGCCAAGAGCACCCCTTTCTTTTATTGAGGCAAAAATAAAATAAAGTGGAAATACACATTAATTGGAAGAAAATAGATTTACTCCTCAGCTTTAGCTGAGCTTACACCATGCAAAATCCCTCAGCTAAATCAGTCATTTCCAATTCCAATCAGGCCACAGTCTAACAGTTGTCTTTCAATCCCCTTCAGCTTCAAATAGAGTCTAGTTCTATTAAGGAGAATCAGGAAAATGTAGAGGATGCTCAAATTTAGGACCAACCTTGTCAAACTTGGGATCCTCCAGAGAGAAACTTAGAGAGGGGTACTTCTTAGAAGTCCTGAGCCCCCATCCCCTGCTATCCATAACTACCGGGTATTCAGCAACTCTCAAATCAGAATATTTCAACTATTGCCTACATATAGAGTTAAGTATCAAGTAACAAAAAAAGTTAACCCATGCTCATTTTATTGGGCATAACTAAACTAAAAGACATACTGTTTTAAATTTTTGACAAAATATCCTAACCACTGCTCTTTCTGTTACCTTTCAGGCTAGGTAGGGAGTGATCAAAGAGCACTGACAGCAATCCCTGCCTCTCCATCATGGTAACTCTAATGGCCTTTCACAAGGACAACAGAATAATCGTACTAAGTGCACTGTAATTCCAAGGTGTCATTTACCGAAGTTGCAATGAAATGACAATCATTAATGAAGCCGCACTTTGTCAAGAAATACTGAATTAAAGCTCTTTTCTGCCAACATTACATAAATATGGTTGGCTACATTATGGTTACATTACATAAACATTACATAAATATGAATTAGCTTAAATTATCACCTCAAATTAGGTTTCATAAAGCTTGAGCATTTTTTTTAATTCAAGTTATTATTTAAAAGCAGAAGAAAAAATCAGAGTGGATAAATTATCAGAACAATATACAGTAGCATATTTAATTAGAATATACAGATATATGTAAAACAGATGCATCCTACATTCGTGGCAGAAGAGGAAAAGACTCTGCAGCATTGTTTTGGAAAGACCAAAAGGGAAGAAGCTGGGAGTGGGGAAGATGGTAAAAAGGCTACAGTAAAACTGGAGTTGAAAAAACCCAACTATTTCCAAATATACTTGTTATCCATTAACACTGTATCTTATCAAATTCACAGAATAAAAACATTCATAAATTATTAGGTACTTACTTGGGCAGAAATGGACACCATCACCCATTTCTATCCCATTTCTATGCAGAGCAGTGATGCTATGCCAACATGACAGTGCAGAGGGGGCCCCAGCAGCAGCGAACTTCTGAGGGCAGTTGGGAAGAAAAGCGGGCAGAATCTGCAAGAAAAGTAGTAGGAAGAGTTTAAAGGTCTCTCTGAGATCACTGGTCTGCCAGATAATAACATAAAACTACAGAGGGATGGACTAAAGAAGCAGAGAAAAAAAAAGTAACAACCCAGGAACTATGAACAGTTTGAAAGGAGATGAAGGTAAAATAGGATTTAAATAAAAACACGGAAATAAATTTGGCACCTGAGACAAGAAAGTCAAAGCTGGTATGGAAGAGAGGATTGCAAGAGGTTAGGCATAGATGCCCTGAGTTGGTACCAACCCAGGTAAGCCACAGAGACAGTAACAACCGGGAACTGCGCCCTCCAGCACTGCACGCTGCATGGAGTGGAGCATCTGGAAACAGATCCCTGCAAATTATGTCTATTAATTTTGCAATTGTTACCATAATACCATTGAATGAAATAGCCTCTATTTTACATAAAATAATAATTTGATTTTAGCAGGATCATTTTCCTCTATGTAAAAAGTCTTATTAAAGAAAAAACTGATTTGTTCTTTGTGTCCACTGAGAACAAGACAAAAAGAAATCAACTTAATTTGCACCAAAGGTTTAAATAAAATCTAAGGATGAAGGATGACAGCTAAGTACGGAAACTACGAGACTGTAAATCTTTGTGTGTGAGTGGGCATTTCTTTCTTAACATCAGACTAGAGAAACATCTCTAAGGGATGGCTTGGGGCCATGTAAGTTGCATGAGGGTGAGGAACCACTGTTAGATCCATGGTTCCTGCATTTAGCTGGCAAAGCTTCACAAAGACATGTGTTCATTCCCTAGCCTTTTAAATTATTTGATACGTGACTGAGGGTCCATGCAAAAGGGGCTGTTGGCTTAATGAAGACCAAAGCTGGTGTATGTTGAGGGTAAGATTCACAGTCACTATTCCCGTGAATCAGAACGACTATTTGAGTCCGTCTCTTGTCCTCTGGTTTTCTGGTGAGTGGGAAGGATGACGGGGTACACCTCTGGATGATGGAGTCCAGCATCCCCCTGCAAATGGGAATGGAGCAGGTACCGGAGGCAGCTTCTGTGCTTTGCTACACCCGTTGGGTCTCCCCCTTGACGGCCACTGGCTCTCGCCGGGATGGCAAGGACGCTGCTCTCTCTGTCACGGTTTTTGCTGAGGTAGGACATGTGCCCTGCTTGGGACAGGGACTCTCTCTTTGGGGACCGAGAGCCAACACTCGCTGTCTGCCATTTCTGACGGAAACAGCCTTTACGCTGCCAGGACATAGACCCATGGCTCTCCACTCTGGCCCCAAAACCCCCCCGGCAAGCCGAGGCCCCAACCCCACCGGCACGGCCGGGCCGGGCCGCAGCCGCCCGCCTCTGCCGGGGCCCAAGCGCGGCGGGCCCGGCCGCCGGTGGGAGGCGGTGCCCCGCGGGGCTCGGCACGGCGGGCGCTGAGGCGAGGCGAGGCGAGGCGAGGCGGGCCGCAGCCGCCCCCCGGCGGCAGGCGGCCCCGCAGCCAGCAGAGGGCAGGGCCGGCCGCCCCGCTCCTCGCCTCGCCGCAGCGACATCCGCCGCCGGCGGGAAGGGGCCGGCGCCGGGGCCGGTGTTGGCGCCGCGCTCCCCCCCGTCTCGCTGCCAGGGGCCGCGGGCCCCGCCGCCGGCCGCAGGATGCCGCTGGGGCTGAAGCCCACCTGCAGCGTGTGCCGCAGCACGTCCTCCTCTATGTGGAAGAAGGGCGGCCAGGGCGAGATCCTGTGTAACAACTGCACGGCCCGCTCCGCGCCGCCCGGGCCCGCCGCCTTCGCCACCACCTCGGCCGCCGCCCAGCACAGCAACGGCGGAGGCGGCGGGAAGCAGGTGAGCCGGGGCCGAGACCCCGCTCCGCGCCCAGACCGGGTCGCGGCGGGGCGGACGGGGGGGGGCCCGCCGTACCCCTCCCGCCCGGGGCAGCGGCCTTCCGTGTGTTTATTCGGTAATTCCCCCCCTAGAGTAAGCAGGAGATCCACCGGCGGTCTGCGCGGCTGAGGAACACCAAGTACAAGTCAGCGCCCGCCGCGGAGAAGAAGGTTTCCACGAAGGGCAAGGGAAGGAGGCACATCTTTAAGTTAAAAAACGTAAGGTGGTGTGTGGCTTTTTGCAGCTGGGAGGGGAAGTGGCGGGCTGCAGGGCCCCCGCCGGCTGGGGCTGCCCTGTGGCGGGGCGGGGCAGGGCAGGGCAGGCCTGGAGCCCTCTCTCGTCCCCTGACGAGACGCCTCCCCTCGGCGCGCCCACAGGGCCCGGCCGGCCCGGCCCCCCCAGGTTCACCTTGCCGGTGCGTCGGAGCCCAGCGCGGAGTTTTGCAGCTCCTGTCGCAAAATTGGGCCGAAACCTGGATAGGAAGTGGTTGTGATCAGTGTCAGAGTCGGTTTATTCCTCAGTAGTATGGGCACGCCTGCCTGTGTGATTCACCGGTCCGCACAGCATCCAGTCCTTCAGGCTCGTTTTTTGAGGGGAGGAGTTTTGTGTAAATAGAAGCCAGTCCTGTGAATGTAGTACTCACTTCTCCACTTAAAATCCTGAGAATGAAAATGTTAGCTTAATTGTTTTCAATTTTAAAGTACAAATGTTTGAAATGTTTGCACCCGATTTCTTGTATTTACTAATTTTCTAAGAAGATAATGTATCAGCATGTTGCCTAAAAGGAAAAAATCAACCTGGAATTATATTACATGGTTGGTTTGTTTTAATGCTTTTGATTTTCCATTTCTGTGTTCTTTTCTTAGCCCATCAAGGCTCCCGAGTCTGTATCCACTATAATTACAGCAGAATCAATCTTTTATAAGGTATGATTTATGCAAGTTTGTTTGCAAAAAAGATCTTGCTGTTTCTATTTCCAATCTCAAAAGTCACCATGGAGAGTGAAAGCACTAGGGATGTATTCACAGAAACTGTTCTTCCTTGCGTAGCAGTTGTGTGGGATTTTGCTCTGCTGTATGTCATTGCCGTTAAGTCTTGCAAGGTAGTTCACCACAGTGGTTTACTTGGTTGTCATTGTCCCATTTTTTCTTCCAAGAAAAAGATGCATCTGGTTTCCTTAGTAATTATTGCAATTGAGGTTTTAAAGTTTTAACTTTCACTGTGGAGAGGTCAAGCAAAAGTGACTATAGCTGATTATTTAAATTTGTGCAATGTTTCCTATCTTAGGCACAGAGAATATTGCCTGTAGAGGGGATGGGTTGCACTGCCCTAACATCTAAACTGGCTCCTGTTTCAGAGCTGGGTGCAAGCAGTCTCGAACACCCTGGGAACAAGATCTGTTGACTACTGCAATGAAAGCAGAAGCTAGCCTTCTCGCATTCATGCTTGAGAGCATTTTTGCCAGCATGCCAAGGTGTTAGTGTTTTGAAGTTCTGAAATTTGCTTTTGTTTCCTGGTAGTACAAATAAATGATTTGAAATGTCTTTTCCCCCAGAGAAAAGGTCAGGATAGCTACTGGGAGACTGCATAGCCAAAGGAGAAGTGGTAGACTGAGCTTCCATATGCACTCTAGAGACCTGATGCTTCGTGTCTCGCATCCCAGATGAATCTCTGTTTGCTGCTGACTAGTTCGGAAGAGAATTGATGTCTTTTCTTGCGTGTTTTTGTTTTTTTCAGAAATTCCTAAGAGTTATATCAAAAGTTTTATTTAACCTGATCTATTTATGCAAAATGTTTTTATTTCGATACTTTGCTGTGTTGTTGAGAAGGGGATTGTTTGGGGTTTTTGAGGTCTTTTAAAAACAAAACCCTCCTGGATGATGCTTGGCGAACTCTGATATTGATAGTGCAGGCACTGCATTGTGCTGTGTGACGCTGTCATAACATGAAGTGAGTTGCCTTTGCTGTGCTACCTCACACACTACAGAGCACCATGGAAGGTGGCAGGAGGTGGATCTGTGTTTTGGGACTCCTTTGCATTCAAATGAGTGAACTTCTTCATACCCAGAAAGCTGCTTTCCCTGCACACACAGGGAAATTCCTACAGTTACTTTTTCTAGAAGGTGGTGTTGCACTCTTCTAATTCTGACAGAATGAGGCCATCTCCACTCTGCAGACAGGAGGCATAGCCTCAGACTCCTAGACGTTGGGTGATTGTGCACAAGCAGTGCTGAGGACTGCTTAGGTGAGACAGCACTCCATCTTACGCCACCGTTCTTTTGAGTGTGGCTGAATTAAGGCTGTCTTTCAAGACCGGGGTAATTTGAGATAATTTAAGATACTGATACTTAAGATATGAATCAGAATCACAGAATGGAGCTTCTAAAATCAAATTGTTTGATTTAGTTATCGTTTGTATGTCTTCTAGGGTGTATACTATCAAATTGGAGATGTTGTTTCAGTGGTTGATGAGCAGGATGGAAAAACATACTACGCTCAGATCCGTGGGTTTATTCAGGACCAATACTGTGAAAAGAGTGCTGCACTAACCTGGCTCATTCCTACACAAGCCAGCCCCAAAGATTGTTTTGACCCAGCATCCTATATCATAGGTAATCTCTAAGCCTTAATTTTATGCAACTGCTTATATGTGCCTAGACTAATGCAGAGTTATATTTTTTAAATGAACTTTTTAGCTTGTCAGGATCATTTATGCACTTTCCACATGTTAGACCCTAATCCTGTAAGCATCTCGTTTACTTCAATAACCTTTTTTATTTATCTTATGTATATAATATGATTAGCACTACTGCAGTGAGTGTCATTATCTGAGTACTTGTGCTCACGGGCACAATTATAGTCTTGCAACTTTAAAGATCAAATTATTACTCCATAGATAGACTCAAAAGTTATTACAGTATAAACCTGATATACCAGTCCAAGCTGTTTCATTTAAAGTGACCTGAGTTAGCTGATCTTAATCTTGGGAACTTAAAATACATAGCGTGCAAGCACCGGCATAGAGAGTGTTCTGCTACTGATTATAAAATTATTCATAATTCAGAAAAGTCCTTTTGACAGGCAGGCTACAAATAGTATCTATTTAAAATATATTAACTAAAGTACTTCACTCAAATAACTGAATGCTTGACATGGAAAAAAAAACCCCAAACCATCAGCCCAGCAAAAATAAAGGTACAGGTTTCTTGCCTAGTATTTGAGGCTACTTTGCCAGGAAAGTCATTGATTGAAAAGGCACATTCTCTAAGGGATGTTGGCTGTTGTTGCATATTTTTAAGGTCTGCATGTTCCAATTTTATGCCTTTAAATTTTGCCTTTGAAGATTATTTATTTTTTTCCTAGGACCAGAAGAAGATCTCCCAAGGAAAATGGAATATTTGGAATTTGTTTGCCATGCACCTTCGGAATATTTCAAATCTCGATCATCTCCCTTCCCTACTGTTCCTACAAGACCAGAGAAGGGCTATATATGGACTCATGTGGGACCTACTCCTGCAATTTCCATTAAAGAAACTGTTACTAATAATTTATAATTTTTTAAAGGAATACTTTGGACGAGTTATTTTGGGTGTATTCTCAGGTCTGTGAACCCCATACAAGAAGTTTAAAAAAATTATAAAATGTTCATTTTACTTTATGGATTATGGTATTTATTTATTTTAAGTTATATCAGATCTTTAAAGCGGAAGTTTTCTTTCCATTTGATGCGTCATTTCTGTGCTCTGTTCTTCAGACATTATTGCTCATTTTGGGATAAAACCACAAGTTGCATGTCATCTTCGACTTTGGTGAGCAAATAATTGAGTTCTGAAAGTTGCCTTTAGTGTTCTTATTTTCTAACTTACTTTCCAAAAAAGGAGTTAAAAGACATACTTTTCATCACCCAGCACTTTATATACTTGTTTAATTTAGTTAACTGTGACTGCAGTTTTTGTTTACTTTTTAAATAATTTAAGACTAGCTTCCAGTAAACTAAGCTTGGTCAGTGATGCAGTTAACAGTTTTCTGTCACACTGGAGAGGAGTGATCTACGTAGATTTCTCTTCTTCAGACTAAAACCTATCATCTGTGAGGCAGTACTCTATTTAATGGTCACCTTTTAGGGGAATTATGTTCAGCTGAACCTAAAACGTGGGTCTATGTGTGTAGCTTCCTGCTAAACTTTGTTTATATAAGGGGATAGGTTTCTTGGAAAGCTGGATGCAGATTTAAAAATTTGTGTTATGTGACTTTGCCATTCTGGCATCCTCATGACAGAAATGTATCTTCATTTCCTGAGCAAGCCAACGTATGATTTGAGTTTCATGTTGTTACTATTTGTGTGTGTGTTAGCTTGGTCTCTTAAAATTGATTTTAAATTGTTTTTTCAGTCTTTGCAGTTAACGATGGTAAGAAAAAAATCCTCAAGCAATTCAAATGAAAAAAACATTTGCTAAGGAAAATAAAGACTAATTTTATATATTGACAGTCTCAGTATACCAATGAAAATACTTAAATAGCAAAATGGGAAAAATGCCACATACTAAAATACCAATGTTAAAGTTTTCTGCACTAAACTTTTTACAAGCCAGTCAGCTTCAAACACTGTAGGATGTGCTTGTAGGGGCTGAATTCCCTGGGGTTAGTGGTTCCTGCTGAACCACTGGGGTTCCTGCTTCCCTGGGGTTAATGGTTCCTTCCATGAAGGGCAAGAGCTGTAAGTGGCCTTAAACTTACATTTACAGATCTTTTCAGCTTTTTTTTTTTTTTTTTTTTTTGACATATGTGACCATAGCACCCAGAAGCCCCAAATCAGCTTTAGTATATTGTATGAAAGTCTATAAAAGTTGCACTAGACATATGTTTTAACTTCATGAAAAGCTTTGATTTAAGATGAAATATATTTTTGAAAGTCTTGGGTATTGACAACTTTTAATACAGTGGGACCCGTGACAGCAAGAACCAGATCTGTTTCAGTCTGCAGCCTTAGTTCTGCCCTCTTCAAATACAAGGAAGAATAGTCAACCTTAAGAGAGTAGGTGCTAAATTTAAGGGATACTGTCAATAGTTCAAAATGCTTAGAAATTAGCAGTATACTGCTAATAGAGTTAAATCTTAAGTAACTTCAGTTGCTACATACATGAGATGTGTGCCCATATTCAGTGTATTGCAGTGATTAATCCCAAAGTGACCTCGGTACTCACCTTCCTCTCCTTTCTCTCCTTTCAGTTCCTCTAGATTTCTTCTTTGCTGATTTATCTTTATTAAATTAACAAGCATAAGAAAGTAAAAATAACAACTCTTAAAAGATATTTACAGTAACCAGAGTGACTCCCTCCACTCAAATGTTTTCCCTCCTTTCTCTGCAGTCCACAAGGTTTTCACTTGGGATCACTGTAAAGTCCCGGTGCTGCCTCGGCATAATCCATGGAGCTTTGCTCTTCTGTGGGCTGACTTTCAAGGTCAGCAGCTTTCCTTGTCAAATCCTTGTAGGAAAAGGAAAGAAAAAAATGCTTACATTCAGTCTTGCTTTTTTGAGTTTCTACGATTTACACCAAATGAAAAGTACTTGCTTGCCATTTGCCTTATTTGTCAATAAGTTGTAATATAAAAGGGACAATTTAGGGAAATACCAGTGTATGTTTGATGTTTGATGTTTGTTTCACAGAATGATCTGCTGATACACAGGTCTCTGCACCTTCCTCTGTCAAACAGCAGGTCATACTGAGAGGGGACTGACTGCAGGCCTGCATTAGACACATAGTTTGAAAGCTTAAGCAAAAGAAAAGAGTTTGGAGCAAGATAACATCTTATTCTTATGAAAAATGTATGCCGTATAAATGTTCTACTTACAGTAGCAAAGAGCAGAGCTCCAGGTAGAGGATATGTAACCTGGAACTTCTGTAAGAAAAAACAAAGAACTGAGCTTTGCCATCGTGAAATGAAAGCCAAAATCAAATAAAAATGTGATCCCTCACTGCATTTGAATCACCAGCAGCACTAAATTTAAGAAAGTTGTATTCTTTCAAAAGAACAAAATTACATGTTGCTAGGGATGGTGATTAATAAACTAAGATCAGTGACATACATAAAGATAAATCCTGAAATTACTGCAGCTGCCTTAAGCTTTTGCTCCTTTTCCTGGTCTGTTAATAAGCTGAATAATTCCATAAAACATATTTAATTGGTTTCTAATTCTTTTTTTGTTAACTTCTTAAACTGACTTCCAGCTGCTGCCGCCTTCCTGTTGATACTCATTGACGTTTCCAAGAGAGGCTCTAGGAAAGGAACAGATAAATGGTAATATGTTCATGAGAAAAACCCATTTTGAAATACAATACATTCCACTTGTATGTTTTTACTTCTCTCACCCTTAGTATAGCAAACCTGTGGACAGAAGAATGAAGCTGGGACAGTGATTTATGGGAGAGCAGGATCAGTCCTGGCAGTTAACAGTTTCCAGCACAAACTGCTCAATTTTATTTTATTTTATTTTTTACTGTGAGCATTGCTAGTTTTGGAGATGCAAACAGAACTAGTAGAAATTGAGTAACTCAATAAAACAGATAGAAAGCTGTCATTAAAATCATAACAGATTATTTGTTGTTACCTAATCCGTTAATAGTATTTACTTTTGTCTTCAGGGCAAGTAAAAACAGTAACAGGGTTGCAAATGCAGTTACTCCTCCAACTTGCGTTATAGTCGTTGTATCATGGGAACTAAGGCATAAGAGGCAACCTGTTACCTCAAAGTGCTCAAGCAGAATGTAAGCCAGTGAAAGAAAAATGCTTGAAAGGTTTAATCTAAAATAATGCCAAGTGTTATGCTTCCAACTACTGTCTCAAAAGACAAAAAGTGTCTCTTTTTTTTAGAGAGCTATGGAACAACCTCCCTTAGTAAACACTAAGTATTTTTATTTTAGCTTTTGATTATACTGGGAAGTGCTAAAAAAGAACCCAAATGGGCAAGGATTCTGATGGTAAGGTCCCTAAAGAGACTGGATCCACAGGCAATGTCTGTTAGTAAAGCTTTATAACTTTATTTATAGGTATTTGAACAATTGCACTATCCTGTTTTTGTGTGTCCAGAACGTGAACCAGTAACATGGGAAGAATGGCTGACTCTCCAGACAGCTTCTTATGGACAGAGCTGAAGAATGGGACCTCTGAGGGCAACGTCTCTCTCTGAAAATTTCTCACACTAGGAAAATGAAGGGCAAAAGGAAGACCCGCAAAAGGGACTCAACAGCGGAAGGGATATCACAGGATCCCATGGAGACAGGCTTTGATGCCCTGCAACTGAAGGAGCTGAGCTCACCCCTTATTCTCGCTTTTCTTGTTCGGTATCCCCCATGCCGAAATTTAGGTAGGTTTCATTCTTGCATCATTGGACTGTGAGTGGATACACTGCTACTGAATTTATGGCCTTGTGTTAAGCTTCAGAGCTTTGTGACCAGCCCACAGACACTTTCGTTACTCAATTTTACTTCTAAAGATGGAACATGTAGCTAAGAGCTAAAATACATAGAGCATATATAATATACTGAGTACTGCATAGAACATGCAGAGTGTGCCCTGATGCATACCTTGCAGTTCCATCTGTCTGCAGGAAGAAAAATACCCATTTTGTAGCTGTAGGAAATCAATATTATCCAAGAACATTTGCCTTGCAGAACAGGAAAATGTTTCTGTGACAGAAATAATGCAGACATTGTTTTTTAAAACTACTTTTTGACCGAGGAGAATTTTCACTTCTGTATCTATATAGGAGAAATAAAAGAGCTTGAAAATTAAAAATCATGGACTTCAGCCATATACTTACCTCTATTAAGGTATAAGAGGCGCTCATTGAAGCAATATGGTTAGCAATTGTACACACGATAATAATAGCAGTACTCATCCGAGTAAAAAAAAAAAGGGCAAAAAAGCAAATGAAACATTTTTAGTGACTGATAGCTCAAGTAAATATGGCAAATAACAAGTAACAGCTTTAATTGCTGAAAGCAAAATATTCAAATGTCATAAGTGTAAAGACTGTCCACTAAATATTCAATTATTTATTCAAGATATGTTTGCATTATTGAAATGGAGTCTTAGTTACACAAAGCCATACTGGCTGAAATGGAGAAATGACTCCTTTTAGATATACACTTGTATATCTAACTCATGTAAATATACAAACACTATTTTTTCCTTAGGTATTTGTCATGTATTTGTAAGCACATCAAAAACACACTTCGAGTGCAACTTGCCTGAGTGAGTGTCATTGAAGATTTGGAGATTTGTATTAGAAAGCTGGATCAAGGGGAAAAACACAAGGCCATGCTTTTCCAGAATTGAATTTATTTAGTTTTCCAGGTTTTAATTTATGCCTAGGAGCTTTTTGATAAGCAGCATGTTGGCATACCCGTGGGTATTACATTCTAACAAAGGCTTTTTTCTTCTGATGCTTTTTCTGTGTCTGCATCTCCTTCCAACACCTGAACATGAGGAGCAGAGCTACCTGGGCCGGTACAGACAGCCTTGGGTGGGCAGGATCTGAGGTCACTACACAGTAGAAGCAAGACTTGGGACCCAGTTAACAGATCCTGCCCTAGAAAGAGCAACTTCTCTTTTCCCTCCCCTCCTCTCCCTGCCCAAGAGCCCTTAGCTGTTACCTTTTCTTTCTTTTATGCTCGGCACCTCACCAAGTGTAGCAATGAGAGCTAACTGAACATGGGGAGCCCTGAACCTGCAGAGAAGCTACAGTGGTTGCAGTTGGTGCAATAGACCAGTGCAGACCATTTCAACTTGAAGTGTTGGCCGAGGGGCAATGAAAAACCTAAAAATCAGTAAGTAGAACTTTATGGTTTTCAGCACACAGGGCTAGGTATATATCTATTTACTACCCTCAGACTGCAATTCCAGCCTTCAGTGAAGAAGAAGGAGCATGGAAGATGTGAACAGAAAGTGGAAAGAAATGAGATTAATTTCCTTCTCATGCCATGATCCTACCAACCAAGAAAACCAAAATACGTAGGAAGAGAAGTAGCAAAATACCAACCTGATCCACTCTGGTAGAGGTCCCAGGTGGTACTGTTAATCACCTCTCAGTTCATAACATTTATCTGAAACAACAGTTTGGTGCATCATTTCTGGGTATTTTTGTAAGCAAAAGCCAGCAATAGTTCTCCAGCTGCTGTAATACCCTGGTTCTGGGGAAAGACAGAGCAGCAGTTACAACATCGTACGGGACTGCAAAATACATGTTTCAGCATGTCCATTGAACACAACAGGATTGCCAGAGTATCCATGAATAAAAATGCTCCCCCAGCTTGTGCTCAGTGCTGTTTCCCTCAGCTTTCTTTGCGTGCTCTTCAAACGGGTCTCTTTACATCTACAATTCCCAGAGGGCCAGGAACACAGAGGGATGAATTCAAATGTCAAAGATGATTGATGAACAGTAACAGACAAGTAACAGTGCTGAACAGTAACAGTTTTACAGTGATGATGGCATACAGGGTGATTTATGCTGCCTAGATTTCAAAAGTCTGTGCCTGTGATTGTCCCTGATTCTTTCTGGAGCTTGTGTGCTGAAGATGAGAAGGTTTATGCAAAGAGTGACCTTCCCTTCCTTCCACATTGAAAATGTCCATGTAATAGATTTGGTGAATAGTGTTATTTTCCCTATACAGCTGAAAAAGCAAGGAAAAGGAAAACAATTGCCTGCTTAAGGTAGACAGGCATTCTCTGCTTGTGTAACATCGCCACTAGCAAATACGGACAGTTCATATGTGACACAAACCTGCAAAAGAACACAGAAACTTTCCCAGGAGCTGCTAATCTGCTGTGCCTGAGGTCAGGTAGTCATTGCAGCAGTCCATATTGCTCAATGCATGCAAAGCAAGCAGGCTCCCATTGCGTTTGGGGTGTAAAGTAGCCCTTCTTATTATCCCTTTTTTAACCTGTTAGCCTAATCTGCCAACTACTTGGAAATTGAAGTTAGTTTCCAAAATGATGGGAATCTGCATATGGAATTTTCCAGTTACCTCTCCTCAAAGAGTCAGGACAAGGCAGAGTGAAAATGTTGCTTTGCTGGTTTACAGAGGAACGGGGGTTTTTTGCATCCTGCATATGGAGGTAGAATCCCAGGAGATCTTCCCTCTCTGGTCTTTTGGTGAGGTGCTCTGTCTGCCAGGATCTTGCTGACACAAAACAATTAGTGACTATAACTTCAAAACAAGAATCGACTGAAGACAGCATAATGAATGGCCAAGGGAAAGCTTCGTCAATATTTCTCAAGAAACAAGGCCTTTATCTGTGAGATCTTGGTGATCTCTGTGCACCTATCAGTTCAGTGCTGGATGCATAAGCTAGCTGTAAAATCGAAGTACCAAAAGTGCACAAAGTCTAAGTGCACAAAGTAGTCATGCCGTAAGTGTTTAAAAATTAAATACACATTCAGCAGAACATCAGCAAGGATTATAAGCAAATATCAGGTAGTAAAGCTTATTGAAAACCTCACCTTTGGTCATCTCTTGCTTATAACCAAGGGTGGGGCGGCAGTATCATGTGTGAGACAAAGCAAGCCTTTCCCTTTCCATTTATCTACGGTAAATTTCATCTGCCAAGTGCAGTCAGCAAGTTTTGTGAAGGTCTTCTGTAGTGTTTTATTACCAGCCTTTGTTTTTACAAGCCTGAAAAGCTTAATCTTTAGGTTTTTTTGTTGCAGTTTCAGTCTTCACTCCCTGTCAAGATCATTTATGAATATGTTAAACACCACAGGCCATGGAAGAAGGTCCTTGCAGTCCTGACTCATCAATGGCTTTCCACCACTTTCAGCACTAATCATGCACTCAAACTCTTTTTTTTTTTCCATCTTTTAAATGCTTAATCATGCCAGGACTTTCCCTCTTATCCAATGGTTGCTTTGTTTGCATCAGAGTCTTTGGTGAAGCTCTTTCTCAAAAGTTTTTTGGAAATGTAGCAATATATAATGTAGCAACCAGATTTCCCTTGTCCATAGGTCTGTTGAGGCCTTCAAAAATGTCAGTAAGTTTGTGAGGCAGAATTCCTCTTTCCGAAGACTATGCTAGCTCTCCCCCCGTATATACTACCTGTTAATGTGCCTCTTCTTTTGGTACTTCCTACTAATTTGTCCATGCAGACACTGAGCTTATGATCTGTAGTACCCCAAGTCTTCTCTGGGGGTAGATCACTAAGTTGGCATCATATTTGCCGTGCTGCCATCCACCTGGCTTTAAGTGAAATGTTGCATTATTACACTGGAAGATTCCTTCAGCGCTGCTGACTTAATACCATCACGTATTCAGGTGACTTCCTACTGCTCATTTTGCCCATTTCTTCCATAATCTCTTCTACCAGAGCCTGTGATGAGTACCCTGCAAGGATATGGGAAGTGTGAGACTGTTTATTCTTTGAAGTAAAACTGTCTGACTAAAGGCTTCGCAAAATTGGGGTGATGAGGAAAAGGAAGGGAACAAGCTTGTGGACAGAAATCCTGACAGGGCTGGTCAGTACGCTTGTCGGGCTGAGCCCTGTGCCTGGTTACTGCAGCCTGTCCTGTCACCTTATATCTTCTTATGAAATCTTTTATTAACTGCCTCTCTGCGTAATCTCGCTCTGCTCCGTGTGTGCGGGTGCTGCACAGACTGCGTGCCAGCTACTCATGAGACCTGGGTGCACACGAGTGGAATTTGGTGACAGCTGCTGGAGTCAGGCCGGGGCTGTGGGCGCCCTGGCCTGTGGTGCCAGCCGATGGGGCCAGTGGGGGTCTCTAACTCCTGGCCACTGGGGCAGGAATGGTGTTTGTTCCCAAAACTAGCTACTGGGGGGGAGCGGCGTGAGTGAGGGCAGCAGCGGCTGGAGTGGGACCATGGGTCACGGCCAGTGTGCCTGGTGTCGGCTGCCGGGGGGACGTGTGTCCGTGTCTTCCCCAGAGCTGGTGTGCGTGGGGTGTGCGTGTGCATGTGCATTCACTGGCAAACGTAAAGCTGGAGCAACCGGCAAGTCAGGGGCCCCCAGGTCCAGGACGGGTTATCAGTTGGGTGGGGGGTCCATGCTGGTACACCCAGAGGATCATGTAAATGTGGGGAGCATGGGAGATGAGTGTGTGAGTGCTGTGTGTTTTGCTAGCAAGCACCGAGCTGGGGCAGGTGGTGAGTCGGGGACCCGTGGGCAGGTAAGGGGGCCCAGGATCCAGGCAGGGCTGCTGGATGGGCAGAGGGACTATTCTGGTGCTCGCGGGATGCGTGAATGTGCATGTGCTTTTGAACCTGGAGAGCTGCACGTGTGCCTGCGCTAGTGACCTCCTGCCTCTGCCAGCTCCAGAGGAGGAAGGGACTTGGCTGTCCATGTTTGTTTCATGTGAGTCCTGCATCTAGGTGCTGTTGAAGGCAGCGCCTTGCCTGTGGCCGTGTGTGTGACCGGTCGTGTCAGTGTCCTCTGCGTGTGTGTCTGGGGGGGTGTCCGTGTCCATGTCTGCGTGTCTCTGTGATCTGTGCTCAGCTTCGCTACTGGTTGAACCTGCAAATGAGGTAACAGCTGCCGTGTCCCTCAGCCTGGGCAGAGGCGCTGGGCCCCTGGGTCTCTGGGCTGGGCTCCAGCTGCCGGGCCAGAGAGGTCCTGGGCCAGGGTGGCTGGAGGAGGCAGCCGAGCTCCTTGCATCACTTTTGATGGACTGTCATGGGGAGCAAACTCAGTCTATTAAATACAGGTCGCAGTTAGGCAAGGATGGTTGGAAATAGCCAAAGTGGGTGGGAATTTAACAATTTTCCATCTAGAGAAAGGTGTTTTAAATGTGCCAGCACCTGGCTTTCTCAGCTGAACCGCCAAGGTCTAGGGAAGTATCAGCAATTGTGGGATAATTGCTGAGGTGACTTAGAAATTAGAACTTATATTCACACTTTTAGGTAAGGCACAGCACTGAAGAAGCTTCCCAGGTGGAATGCGGCTGGCATGCAAGGAATCCATTCCATGGAAGTTCCCTAGGCCTGCAACCTTAGATGTCGGTAACGCCAGGGGAACTTGGTGTGCTGACTCTAAGGGGTACTGCTCGCAGGGTGGAGCGGTGTGGAGATGCCGCAGCCAGGCTCTGCGATTATATGGGAACTTAAAGGTGTCATGGAACTGATAAGCTGCATATTTATTACCCTGGGCCAACAGCCTGTCATGTTTTTGACAAAATGCTGTCCTTTTGGTGAACTTTGCTCATTATAACATCATTATAATACCAAAACACACCTCCATCCCAAAAGCTACCCACCTCCAAGGTGCGACCACCCCTCACTGAGCTTGCGCTCTGAATTTTCCTAGTTTATACCTTTAAAAGCGAAGCAAGAAAACTTTACACCAATCCTAACAAAGGTATGTATGACTAGAGTCACTCAAGCTCCACCCGAAAGATGAAAGATAGTATAAAATGGCTTAAGAGAGAGAGAATGTTAGGGAAGACACCATCGTGTACCACTCTGACGTTTGGGATCAGTCGATGGGCTGAGCCTCTCTTCCCCCACATTGGGACGCCTTTGGGTAAGAGTTGAACACTTGGTTATACCAAGTGCCTCCCCGGGAAACTTAGAAATCTCTATAGAGTCGCTTTATTATCTTTTAACGCTTTTGTAGCCGGCAGTGTTACTCATACTCTTGGTATTTGCACGTGCTTTGCAGACAGTGAATTTATCCCCGGTAATCCAAAGAACCTGTGTGTCTGTTGCTCTAACACACTGCACTCTTCATGGATCTAGCTGTGGTAGTTCTCATTGAACGCGACCAGACTCTTTAAGTGTGGCCGTGATAGTTAATGCAACACGACTAGACTGGGGGTGCAGCGCGTTATCAGTGAATCCATAATTGTGAAGTTCAGTATGCTGGAGACGACCAGACTAATAACATTGTAAATTAATGCTGTCGCCTTAGCGAAAGCCCTGAGAGGGCTCTGGTTCTGATAAGTGGCTATACACACAGTCCTTAGAAAATAAACCGTTGACCAAGTCTGAGACTAAGACTGGACCTAGCCGCACCTAGACTCGTCTCTGAGAAGGAGTTTAGAAAGCAAGGGGGTCCTGTCTGAACCTCGTGACTCAACGGGAGGGTTCCCCCCCAGCCACTCCTCAGACTCCTATTTGTAACGCGACAGTAACTCTTAACGCAACAGCAATGACTCAATTATCCCTTCATAGGGAGGCCTGCTGCAGGGGTTTGGTTGAGCATTAATATAAAAAAAATCGACCCCGCTACAGGACAGACGGAGATCCAGGGCATGTTTCCAAATATGGCAGGGACTATGTTTTTAATTGATACTGGATCATTGCTCACCTTAACTAGTGAACCACCACATCAAAAAAAGAAACAAATAAAATTTTCAGGGGCAGGAGGTGCTGAGGGATATGGGTGGCAAGAATTTGACAAACTCACACTTGAGGATGAAGACAAATCTATTAAATTAACTAATTGTCAGTGGGTAAAAGGAGTCCGTTATAACATATAAGGATGCCTGTCTTCAGTTGGATGTTGTATAGATATGTGCAATAGGAAATGATGGATTCAATGTGAAATGAACACCGCTGTTGTGGTACGGGGTACAGGATGGGCAGTAGGAGCCATTAAAGGGATCAAGCCCAGGGTTATTCCTCCCGGGTTTGAATACTATATATGTTGGGCTACTGAGTCCTTGGGCAGGGTGGGAGGGCGCAGATTACAAATAGAACCAACAGAAACTGAAGGACCATGGCGCCCTCCCCAAAACCAATACCCAATCCCAAAGGAAGTAAGGGAAGATGTACAGATTATCATATGGATGTTACATGATCAAGGCAACATCGAAAAGGGCACTTCACGCACCAACGCGCCAGTGTGGCCAGTTAGAAAACCAAACAGGACTTGGTGCCTTACTATTGACTGTCGTGTGGTGAATTGGGTCACGCCTGCTTTAGCCCCTCTGGTAGCCTCCCCAAAATTAATGCAAAGGTGCCACACAGGTATAAGTGGTTTTCAGTTTTGGACTTTTCCAATGGGTTTTGGTCTATCCCATTGAAGGAGGGGTACACCCAAAGGACAACTGCATTAACTTGGGAGGGAAGGAGAACAGTATTTTTGGACATGATTACACCAAGGCTTTCATAACTCTGTCCATTTTCCATCAGAAATTAAAGGGTGTGCTAAAAGCATTGAACACCAAGGACAAGTGGTGGGCCCAATATGCTGGTGCTATTTTAATTATGGCAGAAACAAGAGAAGCGTGTTTGGAATGTACTAAACAAGTTGTTGAAGTTGTAGAGAAGATGGGTCTTAAAGTAAATGGTGCCAAAGCGCAACCTGTTACACAGAGGTGGAATATCTAGGTACCAAGCTAGGTCCTACTGGGTGGGGAATTACCTCTGCTGAGGAAATTATTCACGCATTTAACCCCTGCTATTGATAGGAAAACTTTGCAGAGATTCTTAGAGTTTGTAGGTTTTTGTAAGGAATTTATACCAGATTACTGTGCTATAGCAAAAAGTTTTGTCTCCTGCAAAATTTGCTGCAAAGTACAGCAAACTGGCAGTGGGGTGAGGAGGAGGCCAAGACTTGGAATAAAATTATTATACCTATAAGGGAGTCAGAAGAATTAGGAAACACCATCCATCAGTGGAGTCTACATGATATAAGTAATAGCCTTGGAGTATGCAGGTGGCTGCCTTTTCAGTGTAGAGCATGGTGGACATGGCCAAAATTATTCACCACAAAGGGAATTAATCACGCCAGAGGTTAAATGACAAAATGTGACTTTTCCAGCTCTTTATGGGATGCCAGGAATACAGTTTTTGGGGTGTGGAATGTGAAAAAAAGAGCAGATGCATCTGCAAATCACCTCCAAGCGCAGGCGGGGCTGTTAACAAAAGGGGGATTAGCCTCCAAACAAGTATTGAAATCCATGGACATGTTGGTGGCAACTCTGGGAACTGAGTCCATTAAAGTCACAAAAGAATTCATGCAGTCTATCTATATGACCCTAGATAATATAACATGGGATGCTGCATGTATACAAGTACAGTTAGCCCTTAATGAACATCTTTTGCATATTATACGAGACATTACGCTATATCTGTGGCCACTAGGAATACAGGGTCACAAATTGCCATGTGACATAAAATCCCTATGAGCTTTTAGGGATACACAGACTGCTTTCTGGGGAGGATGTTCAAAGGGATTTGCCAATTTTGAGTAAAGGGGATGGGAAACGAGACATGGACCAGTGTGCAACTTTAACAAATGGGGTTGGGGGTTAGTGCATATGGGTTTGGGTAATATACGGAGAGATACTGGAAATCTATACACCAAATGGATCACAATTCATATTAAAAGCCCCTCAGAGTCAGGCTCCAGTAAATTTGGGTAGGGCTGGGAAATTTGTGGGAGGAGTGGCCCTTGCAACCACTTGAACTTTCCTGTGCCAAAATGATACATGCTGGAGAATGGTTTGCATTTGGGCAATGGCTTTGTTGGGAGGGGAATGCTACCCTCCTCTGGGAAGACATGACTATTATGCAAACACAACTGATAAATAAGTGTGTGGCTCCTTGGGCTCCTTCTAAAATGTGGCTAGGGTTCCCCTCTTGCTGCTGTGCCTGAGCTACTTTGCCGTGCCACATGACAATCGTCTCATTCATCCTGGCAAAGACTGGATGAACACAAAAACCAGGAGCTGGCCCCTACAGTTCAGACTTAGCTGTAGGTATCCAGTCCTAGCCTTGCTTTGAGGTAATGCAGCCTTCAACTTCAGGTAACACAGTCTTCAACTTTACAGTGAATATTATACAAGAAGCAAAGATCACATTTATTGTGGTTGGTGATACATTGTATATTATGATTAGCAAAGGCCTTAATGGCCTTACAGAACTGAGAACAAAAATACTAATAGATGTAGTACTGCAGTTTCAACTGCTCTTTACAGTTATTGAATTAGAAAGATCAGACAAATAAATTATACTTTTAATCTATTACCACACTGATAGAATTGGTACATGTCTTAGCTAACAGAGTACATCTCTCCAAAATTATGAAAGATGAACGTGATGTCCCAAGCAGAAATACTTTTACAATAGTTAATAGTTGTTAATAGTTATTTTTCTATGCTCCCTGCCACAGAATCTTGCAATTGTTGACAACAGAATTTTATATTTGGCAATTCTCTCCCTCTCACCCACATGATCATGCTTACCTTCAGGACGATTACATGAATTTCTTGGTTCAGCCCTTCTAGTTGGCGATTCTAATGCTGGGTCTTGGGGAACATCTGCTTCCTGGCGGATTCTTTTATTCTTGCATTTGGCTTACAGCTTCAGTGAGGTTATTTTTCTCTGGTAACATCTTTTTTGATAACTTCAGTCTCTTCAGTGACAATAACAACTTCTTCACGGACAACATCTCCAGCTGGTTCATGCATCTTGATGAAACGCTGAAGTACTTCAATGTCTGTTTAACGAAACAGAAGTAGAATTGGAATCTAGCTGTGGACAGAAAGGTTGTTTTACCTGAAAACATCAAGATTATACTGTGCTGGGCATTGCCCCTCCAGCTGACTCGGAGTGGTAAACCCAGGCATGTGTTTGCTTACATATGGCAATTTGGACTCCTTCAAAATCTTCTGAACTCTTTCATTTAGGGAGGACACAGGAGGAGTGTTCCTCTTTTCTCAGGAAGCAGTTTAGGTTTTCCTTAGGGGCAAAGCTACTTTCAGAAGTTCCTGCTGCCCTCCTACACAATCTGTGTTCATGGTCCTTGTGTCCACTTCTTCCCTCAAGATTGTCACCTCTCTGCCTTTCTCAGTGTAATCTGCCTTGCTGTAAACTGGCTCTGTTAACTGATCCAAGTTCAAAACACACACACAATTTTCTCTCTCAACACAAATCTTTCTCTAGGGAACATCAGTAGGAATGTTTATTTTTGTCTTCAGAAGGTCAGACTCTGATAATCCTTTTGTATGCATGTAGCATCCTATACAGTCAATGATCCCTTTCTTTCTGATAAGATCACATTTGAATAAAATCACACTGTAAGGCTGCTTGTGGCAATGAATATGAAATATATAAGCAGAATTTGGGAACCTCTTCTCTCCCAAACCTCAATTTCAGTAGGCCACTAAGAACTAAAGCAAAGATACTCTGTCCTGTTAATTGGCGTGCCTTTCTCGAGAGTATCTATTTCCCAAATTACAGGAATCCACATATGGAATTTTCCAGTTACCTCTCCTCAAGGGGTCAGGACATGGCAGAGTGAAAATGTCATTTTGCTGGTTTACAGAGGAACAGGATTTTTTTGCATCCTGCATTCGGAGGTAGAATGTCAGGAGATCTTCCCTCTTTGGTCTTTTGGTGAGGTGCTTCTTCCACCAGGATCTTGCTGACTCATCTTCTGTCTGACTGATTGTTGTAATGTGCCGGGTTGTTTTTTCCACGTATTTCTCACCTTCCAAAACATCACAGAACCATCAGTGACTATTAACTTCAAAACGAGAATCGATTGAAGACAGCATAATGAATGGCCAAGGGAAAGGTTTGTCAATATTTCTCAAGAAACAAGGCCTTTATCTTGGTGATCTCTGTGCACCTATCAGTTCAGCGCTGGATGCATAAGCTAGCTGTAAAATCTGACTGCACGAAGGAGTCATGTCGTGTTTAAAAATTAAATACACATTCAACAGAACATCAGCAAGGATTATAATCAGGTATCAGGTAGTAAAGCTTATTGAAAAACTTACCTACGTTCATCTTTTGCATACAACCAAGAGTGGGACAGTCGTATGGTGTGAGAGGAATCAAGCATTTATGTGTCAGGAAGATCAATAGTTTTTCATGGTGCTGATCCTGATAACTTCTAGTTCACTCTTAGAGCTTTGTTTCTAAACTGCTTAGTAATAGACTGCTGCTAGGCAAGGTAGAAGATTTGTCCCCCTTTCTTCTTCATGAGAAGCTGATCACAAACTGTTGAGGGAAGTAGGTGCTGCATTTATTGTTGGCCAAAACAAAACCAAAAGCAACTGCTTCATACCTGCAGAGTTTGCAGAGCCTGACTGTGGCTTAACTGCTCCCTCGGTGAGATAAGTGGAAATGGTGTGTTGAAACTTAACACATCCAAACAAGGCTATAAACAGAAACAAGTACTGTGGGATAATGCAGGAACGTATCTTGCAATATACTTCCTCTGTAGGCTTTCAAGTCAAGCTTAACCTGTTTGTAATAACCTGCAGCTCACCCTGAATAAGTTGAGACTGTCAGAAAAGGAACTGACAAGTTCACCTCAGCTTTTAGTGACTAACAATATTTTCGACCAACTCATTGCAGTACTTCGAGGTAGAAACAAGTAACAACATTTCTTGTAGAAAATCAGTGTAACAAAACCCAGAGTGAGATCTGGGGAAAAATCTATTTAACAAATCTCTTAACAAATTGGGTTTACACACTCACATTAATGCCATAAAGGAATGGCACGTGATATGCTGGCTTGTTGCCCTCCTCCTCTTGTAGAGCGCAGGGGCCTCTGTTGAGGAGCCGTCCGTGCTATGGTCTTGTCAGCGTGCCGACCATCTGGGCTTGCCCCACTCCTTGGTCTGACTGACTGGGAGCAGCGTCCATCATTATCGATACAGACCATGCCTTTCACTCTTGCTCTGCTGTTTCCGCTGGTGCTGGCACACACCCCGCCATCCACAGCAACCCTCACTTTTCTGTTACAAATCTCTACATCCTCTCTTTCCCCAACGCTTGGAAGCAGAGTTTCAGATTAACCTAAGAACAGATGTACTGGGGCAAACCTAAACTCTATCTAGTAGCCCACCTCCAGTAATGGCCAAATCCCAGCTTCTAATGCCTCGGGGAAGGGTGGTAAGACCCCAGCAATCGCCGTATTACTTTCTGCAACACTCTTATATTTCAGAGGTGCGTGTCTAGGACGCCCCAGTAAACTGAACTGACTTTCCCAGTTCTGCTGTATCCTTTTTGATGCAAGGGGACCTCAACTGCATGTAACCTTCAACAGCGCACATGCAGGAAGACCATGGATTTTTTTTTTATAATGACAGAATACTTTTTGAAGTCTTTTCTGTAATAATTTCTAACATTCAAATTCCTCTTAACAACAAGCTGGTGTTTCATGGTGGATCATTACTGAAGAGTAATGTTCATTAGACCCTTTCATATTGCTTTTCCTTCCTTTTACCTACAGTAAATTTCATTTGCCCAGTGCAGTCAGCAAGTTTTGTGAAGGTCTTCTGTAGTGTTTTATTACCAACCTGTGGTAATTTATTACCTTTATTACCAACCATTTTTACAGGCCTGCAAAAATGAGTGTGTTAAACACCACAGGCCTCTGTACACAGTACTAGTGTGACACATCTGGAGTGCTGGGGCCCAGTGTTCTGGGCTCTCCAGTACAAGAAAGACATGGACATAACTGGAACAAGTCCAGTGCAGGGCCTCAACAATGATTAAGGGACTGAAGCATCTGAAATACAAGGAGGGGGTGAGAGCTGGGACTGTTCAGCCTGGAATAGAGAAGGCTCAGGGGGAATCTTACCAGTGTGTATAAATACTGGACAAGAACGTGTAAGGAAGATGGAGCCAGGCTCTTCTGGGTATCCAGTGACAGGACAAGAGGCAATGGACACAAAATGAGAAAAGGAAATTCTGTTTAAACATAAGAAAAAACTTTTTAGTAAAAAAGAGTGATTGAACTCTGGAACAAGCTGCTGAGAGAGGCTGTGGGGTCTCCATCCCTGGAGACACTCAAATCCCAACCGGACCCAGTCCTGGTCAGCCTGCTCTGGCTGACCCTGCTCCACACAGGGGCATTGGACTGTACAATCTCCAGAGGTGCCTTCCAGCCTCAACTATTCCATGATTCTATGAGCTTTAAAAATTGCTGTACGACAGATCTTTGTGTTATCAGCCTGAACAATGTAAGGTTGCCAAGTTTAAATGCCACGAAAAACAGGTCAAAGGCCATGTTACTGTCAGGAGCACAAATACCAAGTTTATTAGGGATCCACAGTGAGACAGTCCTCCTACTGAGCCTCTACAGCAGCAGTCTGTTAATTTTGCAATTCTAGTTTCTCTCACCAAACCTAAATAACAGAGAAAACGGTGAATTAAGTCTACAAATACTTTTTTAAGAAAACCCAACAAATAAAAAACAAAGCAAAAAAGTCCTTCTACAACCCTGTCAAATGAGTACATTACAGACCTTCAAGGTTTTTTTTTATAGTTAATGTATGAAAACACTATCCAATGAGTACAGGCACACAGAAATAATCTGAAAGGGAGCCCAGAAGCCCAAAATCTAAATGCTGTCTCAGAAAGTACTCACTTAGCATGCATATACAGAAAGGTGTATAAAATGTTTGAGATGTATATGTTTAGAGAGATCTCATGAATATACAAAAACATTTTGCCAGCTACAAAAGGTTAGCAAAATTTGAGTATCACCTGATTCAGTACTTTCAGTATTCTGATTAAAATATACAGTCCATAATATATAGTAATATGCACAACCATTTTACCAAATTTTTTTTGTTTTCAATATTTCATAATTCAACAACTGTGCGAGTATATATTAAGACTCACTGATTTTACTGACACACAGCATACTTGAAATGGAGTAAAACCAAGTGCTGTGCTTAACAGGGGCTAATTTCACAATCTCCAGGAGGTCCATTTTCCTTAAAATTCAACTTTAGCAAGTCCACTTGCAAGATTATTAATGCCAGGTCACAGCGAAGTGCGAGTGTTATGCAAGGTTACAGGCAAAAATACTGAAGTCATACACACCTTTAGTAAACATAAGCGTGCTAAATTATGTCAAGTAATTAAATGCATATATGATTTTAATAAGCAAGTATATTTTTTAGCTGGGAGACATCTTCTCCTGGTGTGTTTGAAGGTTTGCCTGAAGAATCTCTTCTGGATTGCATAAAGCATCTGCAGTGGAAGATGTGTTGTTTGTGACTGGTTCAGCAGCGTTAACTGTGCAACATTTGCTCAAGTCTCTGAATACCTGTAGAAAGGAAATACAGAGGGAAATACTGACTGGATGTATGGAAAAAAAATTCACCACAAGAGTGATTAAACACTGAAACCAGTTCCTCAGGGAGGTTGCGTAATCTCTGTCTTCAGACAGTCTCAAAACTTGACTGAACAAGGCCCTGAGCAACCTGCTCTCTGACTTAGAGATGGGCCTGCCTTGAGCAGGAAGTTCTACTAGATGACCCAAGGATTCCTTTTCAATCTGCATTTTTCACTGACTCTATACGCTCCCATTACTTCACAAATGTCCCTTTTGCCAACGATATAAAGCATTCATTCAAGGTTAAGTATTTTACAGCATAAGAGATGGATACATTTTCATATCTAACATGAGCCACATAACAAGGAGGGATGGTGGGGAATTCCCACATGTTATAAAGCATAATTTGAAAGAGTAAAAATATTTTCATATAAAATTTGGTTCCTTACTTCTGATAGAGTAAAAATAAATTTTAAAATTAAATTCTGAAAGCTTTAGAGGTTTAACATAATCCAACCTAAGTGCTTTGTAACCGATGCTCTGGGACAATCTAGTATTTCTCAGTTCATACAAACTCTAAAAATGCCCCTCACAAGCTGAGAGAGAATAATTAGGTTTGAACTCATTACAGTGTTAATGTTTCTTAAAACTTGCATGCTACTACATGCCATATTAGAAGTAAAAACCCCTTACACAAGTAAATTTTATCTACAGAATCAGAGAAAACCAGTCTAAACCATCCAGGTTCATAACAATAAAAAGCTTTTCCAGCACTACTCAGGAGTCTTTTATCAAGGAGCTTCTGCCATAATTCAAGTTCAGCTTCAAATGTCTGTGACCTTAAGAACTAAAAGAAGAAAATAATTTTTTATTAAAGGTTGAACAAGTACATAAATCCATTGAAACGATTTTCCAGGACCTCATACTAAAGTGTGTAACAACACACACAAGTAATTTTTACATTTGCAACTTTTACATTCCCACCCCTTTTCAAGCTTCTTACATACTTTTCTGAAGTCTGCCCACACATAGAGTCCTCCTGAACTTTTGAGCACGGGTATTCCAACATCTGCAAGCCCATCCACAAGAATATTCTGTGCTTCTTTAAGTCGCTTTTTGTTGGTGGGAAAAAACACATTATCCAACCAATCTGTCAAAGCAAGAAAAATATAACTTTGTTTTATTTCCACCTGCAATGGAAACATAAAACAGTTCAATGGAAACATTTCTAGTGTGGCTAACCTCTGTCCCTAAGGAACTGACTGAGAGCATGCTGAACAGATCCAGGACAGCTATGAAAGACAGCCAGTTGATTCACAGCTTTCCGAATTTCATGATTTCTGGTGTACAATACCGCAACTCTGATACCACTCATACCAAAATCCTTGGAGGAAAAAAAGAAGAGAGAGAGGCGCAGTTTTTACTTTATGTTTGTGCTTTGTCAAGCCACCAAGTCTAGAGTGATTTTGATGCATCGGTAAAAAAAACCTTCTGGAGTAAATTCCAACATTGCCAAATGGAGTCCCAAGCGTGATAAAAACCAGCCAGCGACTTCTAAACAACCCTGGGGCAGGGAGGTCAGTGGCTTTAACAGGGTTGCTTTACAGGCCGACAACTGAAAACATGCTTGGCTCCTTACCCTTGGGCTGTTCCCATTATACCCCACCATTGCTTCCAAGAAGTCATCAGTTTACTGTTCCCTCCAAGAGAAGAAAAGGCAAAATCCTATAGATCTGAAATGTGCTTATACGTTTCAATGCCTTTAATACACGTGCCTTAACTGTTGCTGTTAAGTAGATCCCAAATTAAACTCTGAACTTTAACAAATTTTACACTACTAAAGAAGAAAAATTAATAAACAAGGAGAAACTCATTATGTCAGAATAGCCCAACTAATTTTTGTGGAGAAATATCTTAAATTAAAACACAAACTTAGTATTTTGACCTACCTTGCTAAAACCCCACATAAAATGTGTCCGTTCTGGATCTGGTAAACTGAATGAGAAAAGAGGAAGACAAGAACTATTGCTATAGAAGAACAAGTTATGCAGGTTACAAAAAAGTTTAAATTAGTAAAATTGTAGTAATTTTTTAGTAAAATTGGTATATAATCCTTTAAAGTGTCATGACATTTTTTCAGAGATCTTTTAACAAAACATTATCCTACGACACGATCTCCCAAGTGTGTGCTGAGGCACAGATTCACACAAAAATCCCCCAGAAAGGACCTGCACTAAGATGTAATGGTCCAGTTAAAATCCCAGATTCCCACTGCACAGTTAGTGATCACACCCGTATTAAAACAAAAGCAGTATTTCCGTAAGTGATGCACAACTGCTCTTGTACTTGATGGAGAAGAATTGTTTGCTCAACTATGCTGCATTTCAGGCTAGGGAAGGGAGAAGTGAACATTTTAGAGCATCCACCTACACAGTGAGGTGCAAGTAAACAAAATACACCTCAGTGTACCACTGCAGATGATGTTTTTTTCTCCTTTGTGTAACTTTGTGTAAGTAGGGCCAAGGCTGGAAATTTCCTTCTTCAGCCTAATGGAGCTGGGTGAACTTTTACAATAACGAAAGTATTTTTTTAGGTTTAATTTATGGTTCATGGTCTTGTATGGGTGAGTCAATACCCAGTCACTCACTGAGCTTGGCTGTTCTTGGATGGACTTGGAAATTTCCCATCAGTATGAAATTTATGCAGTTATACAAAGACAATCACATACTTTTGGGGAAAGAAGTTTTGTTAGTCAGATACCAACAGGTTTAAATATTCTTGAAACATTTATTCTTTTCATCACCTGTTAGGAAACAAACAGAAAGAGCCCGACAGCAAGCTAGTCAGGAAGGAGACTCATTGTAGCAGGTAACTTGCACAACCTTAGGCAACTTCATTACCATTACAGTGAGAACCTTATGCTCAGGCTGTGTAACAGGGAACAAAGAAGAAAAGCAGCAGCAAAATGACTAAGGGCTCTGTCAATTTTTCTTGTTATTACTGTATCATACACATTAGCTGGAAGCAAGAGATCGGCCATTTAAAGCCCTATGAAGCCATATTAACTAGTCTCATAGTTGCAAAGACTTGGATGTGAGTTCATTCAAACTATACCAGTTACACTAGCTAACCAGAAGTTCGAAAAAAATGGCAGGGGTTCTATTTAGGATTAAGTATTTTCTAATCCCTGCTAAGAAATCACACTTACCAATCTAAGCTAAGAACACTGGTGAAGGTGGTATCATCAAAAACAGACAGCATGTATATTTCATCCATTATTACATGCAATTCATATCTACGTACAGACAAAATACAGGCATATTAACACATTTAAAAGAAATTTCTTTGCATATATATATATATGTATAATCTCAGCTACTGCCATAGCAAAGTATCCATAAGCACACCTATTTGCTATCGTATTTCCCCTACAAATTTTACACAGAGGTCACAAGGTGTACTGTGAGCACTTGTGCATCACCAACTTCTATTTATACATATTCTTTATTTCGCAGCAGCAATAACATTCCATATATCTGAAACAAAATCCAACTGCATACTCAGTCCAATGGTTCTCAATCCAATGGTTCCAATGTATGGTCCCACTCAACTCTTATTTAAAATTTAAAATGAACACAGCAATATATTATAAACTTCTTTACCCTGCAAGATTTCTCCAGTGAGACTTGAAGTAAAATCCATATGTTAGATTTTTTAAAAGACCTGTCATGCACTTAAGATAACTCTCTCATACACTCTTGCTGTGAACGCCATGGTGAGCAGTAAGCCATGCTATCATACTTGATACCAACAAGCCATGCACATACTTATAAATACTAAAAAAATCACAGAACAGTTTCAAACACCCAAGTAGTGCAGGTATCCTCTTCTAAGTAAACCTCATTTCATTTGACCGTTGAGTTCTAGAATTTTTTTAAAAGGAAGTTTGGTGTCAGAACAGTTTTTACATTAAAAATAAAATTATTGTTTCTAATCCTTATCCTCTAACATTATTTTAGTACTAGCTTAAGTTGGTTGCATCCTGAAATCCATGGGGCGTGCTGAGAAAAGATACATTTGCCTTTTTAAAAACTTGGTAACTGGAAGTAGCACATTGAATTCTACCAACCTCCACTGCTGTTTCCATGAAAAGAAAATCATGCCAAAAATGCAGGAATGTTGTGTTATCCCCAGTAATCTTTGGTAATTAATGAACAATCAATACCAACCTACTCTATTTAAGATTGTCAGAAACTAAGTATTGTTAGCTTTCAAAGTGAGTACAGGATCTTGTGGTCATTCTTTGGCAGATGCTCACTGAAATAATAAAGGAATATATATTTCCCTAAAAAAACATAGATGCTTTTCAAAAGGAAGTGTTTTTTCTCCATCAGTACCCAAGGGATTCAGGAGACTGTTAGAGCTTAGAACATGAACTCTGAGCTGGTTAAGGATAAAAGAAGTGGAATGGGGATGAGATATTTCAGAAGTATCTTCCTTTGATGGAAAGTGAGTTGCTTGCACATCTTGAGCTAAGTAGCTATAAAAGATGCTACAAAACTTCAGACCATTGACTTACTCCTTGACAATTCAATTACTTTCCCCCAATATCAAATGTTAAGATTTTCATATTTTGATAATGTTTCAAGCGACGGTCCTGGCGATGCTTACTACTGCTGCTAAAGACTGATAATCACCTGCTGTCATTTTTCTGAGCCACGCATCAAAGCAGTTTAATAAAGAAATATTGTTAGGCAAATAAAAAGCTTTATAAGTTTAAAGCACACATAAAAGAAAAAAATCCCAACAGTATTTAATTCAGAAAGACATTGTTGGATCCCAGTTTAAGCAATTTATTCTAGTGTTCCCAGAAAGGCCGAGTAAATAGGTTAGTTACACAAGAAACATGATCAGGACCCTGCCCACCACCTCCTGAACATGGACAAGCAAAGAACAGGCGATCACCAAAGGTGATTTTTCATCACTGCTATATTGCATTAACAGACAATGAAATACCACACAAATAGCACTAGGGCTCAAACCTGTGCGCAAACTCTAGACATTCTTTCAGTAACTGTGCCGAGTAAATGTCCCCTAATGGACTGTGGGGCTTGGTCAGGATTAATGCTCTGACTCGGATGCCCTGGAAAAAGAAAAACTGATAGTTGGAGGCACAAATGTCAAACCAATGACTAGCGAGGATGCAGCGGGGAAGTTTGTGAACCCTTCTGTGAAAAGCAGCTTTTGAAAATGATTTAATTACATACTATAATTACTGTACAGACTAAGGTTCCAGCTACTGACCTTGTTTCATAATTTATCTAATACCACTCCAAAAAACCATACTAAATCATTTATTAGTAAATGAAAATCAGGTTAGCACTCATTTGAAACACCCATTGATATCAACAGGCAAGATTGTGGTGGTGTAGGGATTAATGCTGGTTCTACAGGCATACTTCCAAAATAATTTCCCAGGACTGAGCAAAGTTACTGTTGATAAACATGGGAAAGCGGAACAGAAATTGGACTTTGACATCTAATAACCTGCCAAGTAATTAATTTTTCAATGTTGCTTGTTTCTTTAAACAAGTAATAGAATCTGCAGAAGACCGAAAATTGAATTACTTGCTGTTCTATGAGATGCGCAGAGGTCTTGGGCAAATAATTACTTTTTAATTATATTTATCAACAGTGCAGAATTTCTGTTATGGAAATTCTCTCTCCACAGAAGCTAAATATTCCACTGTGTAATAAGAACAGTCCCACGTGATCAAAAATTATATTACAAGTACAAACATAACCAGTCTTTTTAACTCTACAGGTATTTTTCAGAAAATCATCTATTTTCTATTTGCTAAAAAAATCCTTAATGTACATTAACATAAGCTATATGCAGCAAATATATTTTTATTGTATGCAGTCAAACAGTGCAATGACTACAGCAGGAACTTTCAAGACTTTAAACATATCAGCATGGGGAGTTGCCTTATTACTTCATGTTTGGGATAACCTTGAAATTGAATTATTATTTTTTGTTTCTGCATTTGTAATTTTTAGAAAACCTCACCCACTGCAAATTCTCACTCCACCCAAGCCTCCTCCAAAGGAGATTATTTGCAAAGACCAACTCCGAAGGAACTCCAGGAAATAAACTTCAATGATGAGGAAGCCCTGATATTTGCTTTCCCTGCCACGTGCCATTTGTTTGAACACTAATGAGTACTGTGAGCAAGAACTTCACAAGAAATGAACTCTCAGTGTATTGCCTTTGATTCCAGCTACAGGAAGAAATTACCTGAAAACAAGATGAGATGCAAATACTAAGCACAAACAGCTGTTCCAGAAGTACTCCTTGCACAATAGCATATTCAGTGTATTTGACATCTGACGTGTGTTAAGCAGAAGATGCTGAGTGAGGCATTTCAGTTCATAGGAACAGCTGCTGTGGGACGGCAGTTTCTCAATTTCTGTTCTAGTTTAGTTCCTCCAGCTATTTATGATATTACATGTATCCAAAGCAGATGTTTATAATATTATTTGTGAGAACAGTTGCAGCTCTAGAAGGATGACAAAGACAATCTCTAAAGAGTTAAGCTGGTCTGTGATTCAGCACCTCCTCCAGCCAGTTCATGTCCTGACAGCCACAGTAACACAGCAGGGATACTAGCTGCCTCCCTCTGCTAGGATCAAGTGATAAACATCTGAATGCTCGGGCTCACAAAGGCTGGCAAAGGCAAAGACAGATGACGCAGACATACAGATGGTGTCTAAACATAGGCACCATGCTGATCAAGCACTTAGCTAACTAGGATAGCATCAACATATCTATTAAAAAAAATGTATGCACAGATTGGCATGTACCCAAAATACCCACTTCTTATATGTGACCTTACCTATAACTGACCTTTATAAGCGACCTTCCTTGTAACTATATGCTTTATGTATTGTTAAACCTCATTTTCTATCCTGGAAGAGGACACAAGGAGTCTATCTCACTTACTGTTTTGAAACATCACTACCATCACCACCACATCTTTGGTAAAATGTTTTACTCTGCAGCCTGTGCTTCCTCCGCTGGATCTTTTCAAGGATGAGCACAAACAGTTAAGGTTAAGTGCATTTATAATTTTCCATGAAGCGAGTAGATTATGAATATCAAGACAATAAGAATAGGAAACATTTTATCCTGAAATACCGGTGAGCACTATTTTGTGGACGCTCACAAAACCAAACGTTTATTTCCACAGGGAAGACAAGCAGTTCCAAAGACACAGAGGAATGTGAAAAAAAGAAAATGTATGTGACAAGCAAAAATGTCCGCATTTATGCAATCCTGATCAGAATAAAATCACTGAACATGCTAAGTATTTTGAACTAATGAAGCTTCCTAAACTCTGGAAAAATTACATTTGTAATTTTTTGTTTGCTAGCAATTCCTTGTTAGCTGGAACTCAGAAGAACACTCTTCAAAATCACATTAGACATGTTTCTTTAATTAACTGAGCGGGTCATTACAGTAGCATATTCTCTCTTCTGAGGGTCAGAACAATAGCTTGTTTACAACGCTTCAAATTCCATTAAAATCTACAAAGAAAGAAACTTGGTGTTGAAACACAAGTTAAGATCTGTTCTTCATAAAATAGAGTCAGGGAGCTTCTCTGCATTTTGTTACAGTGCTCAGATTATAACATCAATTTGACTCCTGTTGCTGGAGTTGGACCCACCTCAGTCACAAGCCTGAAAATCTGCACAGATGAAACTGTACAAATGCTTCAATGCTGAGAAAATATGCTGCTTACAAAATAACTAGGAAAACATGAAAATTGGAAATCAATGTTATTGATACCTGCTTTTTAGCTCTCTGTAATGCATCTTCTAATTTTTCAACTGTTAACTGGAAAGGGTGACTTTCTTCATCAGTCACCTACAGAACAAGAAAAATCAACAAGAATAAAAAAATATTAAAACCATAAAAAAATGAAAAAGAAGATAGTGAAGAAACACTCCCACCTAGTGAAAATACAATTGCTACTGGCTTTTAGAAAATAAAAGAATCTGAAACTGAGATCAGTCTTTTCTATATAACTCAATTATTTTGTTTTTAAATGTTGCCCTTATCCACGACTACACTATCAATGATGTAGAGAAGAACTTGTGTACTTGAAAGATCACTTTTTTCTTTCCTTCTGACTGTATCGTTTGGTCTTGTGCTACCCCCCCTTTGACTTGCCTCACAGATTACTGAGCTTTCAAAGGGGGAACCAATGTTACAAAACTTACGTGGCAGATACATCTTTCAGTGCTTAAGGGGAAAATGTGCAAACTGAATTTACTCATAGTAGGAGTGACAGACTTAGAGCCAACAAATTATAATTCAGCATGTCAGTGCAGAACAGCGTCTGCACAGAACGAACGCAATCCTGCACATGTGATGACCCCAGCCTCCTATCATGCTGCAGTCCGAGAAAAAGACAGGCGGTCTCTAAAAGTGCTAGACCGGTCCCGTCTCTTCACGTGGACTCGGTTTGCATTTTCAGGTTTTTTTGATTGTTCCCTGTGAAATGTCTGTTAATGTATGTGAATAGCTAAAGCTTCACCTCACTGAACAAGGGCACATGAACAGGCTGTGTTCTGCCATGTAGCCACGTTTTCGAATTTATACCACCGTAGTATGGAGCTGGAATAAGATATCCATCGAAAAACATTAAAAAATGAAATGAACATTTCTCATGAGCAATTATTTCGTTATACTCTAATCGACTAAACTGACAATCTAAGAACTGGACATCTGATTTAATCTCAAGGCCTTCACTGTGGCCTAAGCCAATATTTAAACAAAACTGAAAATTTAGTATACGTCAATCAACCCAAATTCTTTCCCAATATTCTTCTTTAGCATTTGCAATAGCAGATTTGACAGTCGTATATATTTTCAGTAAAAGGGAATGGACCTGATCAGCTACATGTTTTGTTTATTTGTTTTGTTTTATTTATTTAAATAATAATGACAAATGGTGATCTTGCTCTCAATATTTGCTAATGCTCTGTTACTATGAATTTTTCATCAGGAATTGCTGCACACCTCAGCTACTTCTTTCTGGTCGCCATGGTGCTACCTTGCAGCCAGGGAGCCTACAGCACTGTGGGACTTGTTTCCCTCCTCATTTTTTTGCTGTGGAGTAGCCCCAGGTTGGTGTTCTCCTGGAGATACTGCAAAAGCCCTGCGTGACAGGGTTTCAGAGGGGACGGAGTGGGCTTCCTATGTTAACAAAGGGGTAAAAAGGAGCCTGTCAGCATTCAAGGAGAAGAGTTCCCGTTAAAACTGTGCAAATACAATGAAATCTGAATATTGAAATAGACATGGATACAAGTAGCCTGCAGTAAACATTATCATTTGAAGCTAAACAAAACTAATTGGTTTCACAGTGCTTTTGCCACCAATATGCTGAGTCATTGCACCACGTTACCCTATATCACTCCACCCTCCTCCCAAGGGCTTTTGGTGCCAGTAACGGGGTGCAATGGGGGCGGCACAGCCTCCTGCGCTGGAGGCCATGTAAGTCATCCTGCTCACCTTCCTTCCCCAGCAGGTCTTCGTGGATTTCCCCATTCTCTGCTGTACTGCACGCCTACGCTGCTTTCCTCATTCCAAACTAGAGAGGAAACCATTTTCCCTTCCTGAGCTCTCTTTTTCCTCCTACTGCCTACTTCTGCTGTGAGCAGATTGTTTCTGGGGACTCCACTCCTTCTGCTTTGCATTCCCACCTCTGCTTCCTCCTCACCACCACCCTTATTTGACTAGGAATCCCTCTTTTGCTGCCGCTCCTTCCCCTGTCCCGAATTCCCTCTACGTGTTTTCCTTACCCAGTTACCCAAATTTTCTCTGGGTCCCAGATTTCAACCCAGTATACCTCCCTCCCTGTGTGCCTACTCCCTCCAGCTTCCACCATGGTTCCCACCTCTTTTTCTCATAATTTTCAAAATATGCTGCCTTCTCTTGATACTCTTCTCCTCTTCCTATAATGCTCTTAAAAAACTACAAACTGCATTCCAGAAAGCGACTGGGCCTGCTGATACCTCAAACATTTTCCACCATTCTAGAAATAGAAGCATTATTTCAAAGACACTCTGCCCAATGACAAAGAAATACCATTCCTTGCTTCATTCAGCAGTTAGGGTAACAGCAGGCTGTCAGAAGTCACAATACGATTATATTCACTGTTAACAAATGTTTTTAAGTAAAATAATCAAGTTTTTACTCACCACCAGGGTCACATAATACAGTTGACAGAGTAGCAAAACCAGCACAACAGCCATTCATAACAGTTATCTGAAAGTAGTAGTACAAACTTGCATCTAGCAATGAAATATTTAGCAGAAATATCAGCACTAGTTTAAATTCCAAAAAACAGAGTGAAAAAGCCACACTATCACGCCTGTAACACTAGTCCTTGAGTGTAACACCTTGCCTGCTTTTTCAAATGGAAAATTAACACCACTAAGACTTCTGCAAATCTTGCATATATCCCTCCTGTAGTATCTCACTGACATTTGTGTTCAGATTTATTCATCTTTATCAGTTTAAGAAAAATAAGATGCAAAGATAAAGCACTTGTCTTACATGCTCCGGATTCAGTACTTTTGCAGCTCTGGCATGTTTGGCAAAATTTTGGCATGTTTGGCAAAATTTGGCAATTTCTTCTCTGAAACTAAAATACAGAATTAAAGTCAAATATGCAATCACGTATTTCTCAGGGACAAAAAAGCACAAAATACACACAGAGGAATGAAGCTTACCAAAACCAGAAAAAATGCATAATTAATTCTGTTATGAAAGCCTTGAGGATTTTGATTAAATAATATAATTTCCTCAGATATCCAGTGTGCTACATTTTGTGAGACAGAAGCACACAGAAGCCATCTGTTACCTTGAGTAACAGTGACTGTGACTGAACTATTATTGCTGTACACTGGAAAAATGAGAAAATAAAGCATCTTTGAGCCCGAGTGGGATCTGGTTTTGGAGAAAGGACAAGAATTTGGGTACCAGAAACAGTGAAATCTGAGTCATTGACAATTCTTTAGATCAAGACAGGTTTTCAGCGTGAATGAAGGCAATGGTGGAGTTCCTGTCGATCTCCAGCGAGCCAATATTTCACCTCTACTCTTCACAGCCCTCAGAGTATCAGTTTATCCCTCACCGAGAGGAGAATTAATCATTCCAGGAGCGACTCACCACATCAGTACATGTGCTCTTGCTTGCCAAGAAGCCCTGGATCTTTGACCTTTGGCATTCCAGGTCTTTGTGGCACATTGAGGGTAAGGAGAAAACCAGAACAAAAGTCCGGAAAAGTAACTCCTGCAGAGAAACCCAAAAGCCTGCCAGCGTGCAGGTAACAGTAACACACCTACCCTTTGGGCTTACCAGAGGAATGAAACTGCACCCAGCTTCACATGAGCCATGACTAGTACTGACAACAAGAAATGTGGTAAACAGGAAAATAAACTTCTTACCTTCTAGTACCTTGTGTATCAGAATACTGGAAAAGATCAGGCTCCAGATAATTCATGTCAGGTCTTGTGAGCTAGTGGCATGAAAGAGAGATACTGTAGAACACAGCATTCTTGGGAGTTTCTGTTCTGCTGTAGCAGAACTTGACTGTTTTTTAAAAAAACATTATTCAGTAACATTAAGGAAACGGAGAATATAAAAATTCATGAGTTACAATTAAGTTTATACTTCGCACTTCTCTTTTTTAGTTTTAAGATATTAGAAAACAACATTAAAACATCATCAAAAGGAAGGAAGAAAATAATGAAAGAATTATGTATAGGATTATCCTGTCATATATTAAAACAAGTCCTGAGTAACACATTGAGGAAAAGCATCCCGGCTGTACCTAAGAGATTATGCAGCCACTTCTGAGATATATCAAAGCTCAAACAACACTCGCAGTATTTATGATATCAGCTTTTAATTCACGTGGCAACTTTGATTGATTAGCTTCTCAACCAACAGAAGAAAAGTGACAGCAACCCTGCCTGTTACAGAAGAAAACCAGCTGTATCATCAGCAGTGGCTTTCTTGTGCTCAAAGCAGGTGCCACCCCCTGAAAACTGGCTCAGTCCTATATTCATTGTGGCATCAATTTTGGTTTATTCCTAAGGAAAAAAATTCTCTCCAACTGCCAGCACTGCCAACTTATCAGCTAACCAATCTGTACATTGAGTTTATGCCCGACCCTCTATCACAAGCATTGCAAATGCACTAGCAGTTGCACTAGTGCAAATTCATTACCTCAAGGACGTAGGAAGGAGAAGCGAGAGGTAATTGGCAAGCTGCAGAAGCTGGCCTAGCAACTAGATCTTTGTTTTGCTAACACATAAGGCAGAACACCATGCTTTCCAGCAGGTGAACTAGAATTAACAACTCGGGAAAATATCGCCTTTAAAGAACGTGCAGTTTCCCCATAGCTGCGTTTCAGGGACTGGCTCTTACCGCTGTGCACAGCAGCATAATGGTTAGGTTGTAGCTTTAATTTTGCTCAAAGTCTGAATTTAATGTATGGAGCATTTTCAGTCAAAGTTTTGGCTTTGCCATCAGACAAGTGAGCATCTTATCAGGCCATGATTTTCCCCTCCGAAAATACACTTCTTCCTGAAAGCTAGCATGCCAAAGCAATATTTTCTGCTGAAAGAGCAACAGACTCTTGTATCAGTTCTGTTTGGAGTACATGCTCAATCAAATGTGAATGAAGTTCAAGCAAAACCAAAACTATTCTGGCTTTCAACCCGAGGCAAGTTTGCAGTGTAAATATTACTTGGCAAATTATTTCCGAGCGTGCGCTTGGAGCAGTACATATAAAGATACAGAGTATGCCTCCTCATGAAAGCTCTTGGTCACAACACCATCAGTATCCCACCCTAGACATTACTTTCCCTGCACTAAATTGTTAACCGGATGCTTCAAAATTGTCAAAGACAAACTGGCGGTTAAATCCCAATTAGTCAGAAGACAGCAACACTTACTCTCTCCTCTATTAAGTCAAAGCAAAGCTTGTTCTCACTTGTGCCCAAATTCAGGATGCCCTGGAAGAGGCGGCAGTTGTTAAATACACCACTGCAGGTGGAGGGAAGAGCCTGCTGGCTTCTCAGTCTGCCTTCGCTACTCTTGCAGTATCTAGTGGGGCTTTGTGGGCCCGCCGGAGGGCAGGTTTGCTCCGGTGGGCCCGCAAAGCCCCAGGTGGCCGGCAGCTCTTGGGGACGGAGCCCCGGGCCCGGCCGGCCCCCGCACCTGCGGATTGAGCTCCCGATCGAAAGGGTCGGCGACGTAGAGGGCGAAGCCCGTGTCCAGCAGCCCCGGGGCACCGCCAGCAACGCCGGCAGGCAGGCCTCCGCTCATCCTCCGCCGCGTAGGCCGGGAGCCGCCGTCCAACTAACGTCCAACCAACGCCATCCGTGTCTAATGTCGCCCGCAGCAGACTGCCCCGTCCCTGTTAGCAAGACTTCCACTTTAGACCTGCTGTCTTCCTAAGACGTGGCTCGGTTAGTGGGGTCTGCAGCACCGGGACAGCTGGTCAGGAAGGACGGTGAGATCTGCCCATCTGAACGTGGGGAAAAAGGAGAGCTGGGTCAGAAAGGGGAGTGGGTGCTGGTGTGCGGGAAGCCGAGATTATTTTCTCCCCAGGATCCATAGAAAAAGAAAGTTTCAATACACTGACTTCAAGTGTTTCTTTCTATATCGATGCTTTAAGCTCTGCTTTTTAATTAAGGGCATTTAGAAAATAGGCACGTTTTTAATTCCTGGAAAAACGGGCATTAGCAAATGGGCTAAAAGTTAACTCCTGGCAAACACTGAAACGGTTACGCACCGAAAAGCTCCTATTGTAGCTTTTTAGTACCTAAACAAGGTCGTGATGCTTCAGTTATACAATTATGTTAACAGTGCTTGGGCAATATACAAGCATTCTATTAAAGTGATATGTATTATTAATAAATAATTTTATTACTGTTTCCTGAAACTTGGCAATAATTAGGGAAATGGAGATTAGCATTGGATCTGGAGGATCCTAATAGAAAAAAGGACACAAAACTGTGAGGATGGCTTTAATCCTAGCTGTGCTTATGCTGGAATTACGTAATATGGCATTGACAGGATTTTGTGGGTGGTTTCATGTATTTCGCTTTTTATTCGACAAAGCTGCTGATCTCTGGAAGTAAGGGAAATTGCCCAACAGCTGTATGACCTTAGTAATTGCTGAGGTACCAAAATCTAGTGCCAGCATCCACTTATCCACTGGGTCTCTGCAAGATATGTACTGTGTTATAGCTGTGCCTAAATGGGGCAATAATCATTACTGCAGAATCTTAAGAGCTGTTTTTGTGTACACAATGAAGAAAGAGGTCATCTTTTTGCATCTAGGAGTCCCAAACTGACTTTTTCCCTGAGATATCATTCTTCACTAAATAATTTCAACTAATTCAAGCTATTAAAGACTTTTGGAGACTAGCGTGTGACAGCACTGCCAAGGGATGCAAAATCTACCCTGGTTATCTAATAGCAGCTGATACGACACTGCTGCTGTACGACGTTACAGGAAGGCCGCACACGTGGGAGTCTTACAGAAGCTCCACCAGCTGCTAGAGGATATGGAGAAAGGCTTTTTCACACTTCATTTCTATTAATCTGACTTACACTTGTGACCTGAATACCAGTAAACTGATGTAGTATTTCTTTACCAACCACTATCTGAGCATCTGAAAGTATTTTATCCTAGATCTCCCTGCTGCATCACTGGAACAGCACGCTAAACCTTAGTCAACAGATTTTCATTCCAGTGTACTTATGACAGATTGTTACCGTTTGGCCCATTTTAGAAATGGGAAAACTAAAGCAATTGAGCCTTAAAGCAAGATTTGTACCATTCCCATCCTATTGTGCACATACTAATCAAAGAGAGAAATAATCTGGTATATGACTTGCTAAAAAACTAAAACAGATTATAGAACTAATGTCTCAAAATTTGTACCTGAGGCAAAACTGGGTATTGGTTAATAAATGCTAAACTTTTTGCGTATTACAACAGCTTGCACTGAGGTCAAACACATTATCTTCGTGACCAAGTTGCCATCTCCCTTGTGCTTCCAATGCAAAATACTTCACTTAACCCATACTTACATCTGATGCCAAGGTCATGCTAACAGATGGCCGGCTTTTAAGAGAGGGCATATTAAGTGCAATGGAGATTCTACAAATGCCTGTAATGAAATGTATTGAAGGAGTGCCGATTTGAAAGACCTCTGCCAAACCACCTTAGCTCCCCTGGCCAAGGTTCTCACATGGCAGCTGTAAATGGGTTATTCCTGAACGATGCCTGTGAGACAGTGAAGTGAATTCCTACCTGTCAATTGACGTTGACAAATTGTAGTCCGGTCTCCCAACTTCGTTCCATAGGGTTAACGCTGACAATACCAGCCTAACTCATGCAAGAAATTCCGTTCTGCTTCTGGTCTCTTCCAAGTTCCTGCATTGCTTACGGTTTTCTGATTGCTATCTTAACTCTCTGGAAAGTAGGCTTCACTCCCACCCTTTTATACGAGCTTAGGAGGTATTAAATAATAAACCATCAGATCCTCATGCACTAATACAGCATATCTGTATATTACAATTTTCATAGTAACTAGAAGTTATGAAATAAATTAGGCAACAAGTAAAATGATAAATTAGATTCATAATATTAAAAAAGCCAACTATATATTTTTTCATATTTTTTATATCTATATGTATACACACACACACAAACTCACACACCAGTTAATTTGAGTAAAATATCCTGGGAAAAAATTAAATTCATACAATACTTTTGTTTTGAAATTATATTTTAAAAGATGTGTTTGCTTTTGGGCTGGAGAAATTTACTTTGCTTCCTTAATGCCAGAAGAGGGGGAGGGAGAAACTCCCTGTATGACATTAAATGTAGATTGGTCCACACAAAATTTAGACTTGTTTGGGTGCACTAAAAGCCAAAGTATTTTTCAAACCTAACGTAAATCATAGAATTTGTGTGTTTTAACCAGACTGCTAACTGTCATGCTTAAAATATTGTCAAGCAGAGTTCTAGTTGGTGATGTCTATTGTGAAACATAAGGCTAATGTAATCTAAGCCTCAGCAGACATTGCTTATCTTTTAATTTAATTTCAAAAGGGTTAGGAAATCTTTTCTATTTTTTCTCTTTGGAAATGGAACAAAGTTTGGTTCCTTAAGAAGTAGAAGTTATACAATAAATACCTTGTGAAATTTTTACTGTACGACAGAAATTCTGTTTCCCAAACGAACAATAAATGTGATTTACAGCAGAATAGTGTTAACAGTAAAAAGACCTAACACATTGTATGGTATTCAATGTCCCCAATTCTTGGAAAAGCAAGCCTGGCAGATTTTGATTATTAGGAGTTACCAAATTCCCTCAACATTCAGACATATGAGCCTTTCAGTAGAGTTAATTGCACTGATTAAATCAGCATTTTGCAGAATTGACCCACCATCTTATTTTTTTCCAGACTTTTTCCAGTCGTCAACAGACTCAATCCAGAATTGTGGATTGCTTCAAAACAGGTACGTTTTTCCAAGGCAGTATTTGAAAAATTTATCAGCCACACAGCTGTAAGACGACAGCTTCAAACATAAATAATTTTTAGAGTAAAAGCTGCCTAAACATTTTTTTTTTAAGAAAAATTACAGGATAGTAGTGGAAACTGAGTTCCTGTTAACAAAGTGAAATAATCCCTTGTATGTTAGAAACATGGTAAGTGTTTACATTTATATTTAACACTTGTTTCTTCAGAAGTCTCTCGACTACAGGGAAAGCCTGGTTGGCAATTGAGAAAAGGTCAGTGACAGCTGACAATGTTGGTGACAACAGGAGTGAAAGGAAAAAGCTACCCCAGGTTATCAACCTTTTATATGGGCCGTAATATATACCCAGAAAAACCGACACCAGTATCACTTACAGGAGGTAGGAATGACAGATGAGCTAATAGGGAGGCACAGAATTTGTCCGTCTTTAGGTTGCTGGGTCACAGAGAGTTTACTTGTTTCTTGACTGGAGGAGACTGGAAAACAGAGGTCAAAAGGCTCAAACATGACATCAGCTGTTTGGCTGCCTGTGGTATCTTCATGAGCCATTGCAGCTAAATCCCCGCTGCCCTACAGAACAGCAAACAAACTTTGTTATTGGTCCCTTTTCACTCCTGGCGTACTTCTTAATATCGAGCCTTGTGGAAGAGCCTCCACAGGCCAGCTGACGTTTCCTACACAACGCTTGTATAGAAGGGATTATCCCCCATTTAGCTATAGCTTTATGCTCCCTATACAGTGGACCTCTGTGCCTGTATAACAGATCTTAGCCAGGCTTCATTTAGATACTCTGTCTTTTAAGATGAGATGTTACTGTAATTCAGCATGTAACCGAAGATCACCCAACAGCAACTAGTTATTAATAGTGACCTACTTTCTTGGATCAAATGATGTTACTCAAGGCAATAGTCAAGGTTATCTATGCAGGGGCATGTGTGTATGTGCATACATATACACACACGCACACCCCCACGTTAGCTCAGCACACTGGTGAAATTCCTTGCAAGTAGAAAGGAAGAACGCAGGTTTGGAAAGCAGATTTGGAACCTAGGCTTCCTGGTTTTTAAGAACATTTTCCACAACAGTATAGTATCTAATTTTGGTTGAGGACTGAAAGGACCTCGACGTACAGCCCAATGCTTTCCTTTTTAACTTCACAATATAATACTTGTCATTGAAGTATAGTATTCTAATTAAATGATTCCAAGGGTGAAGATAATTCCACAGATTATTGTACTGTCTTTGTTTTAATTACAATTGGCCTCTGACTGGTCCTTTTGGATTTAAGTATCAGTGCATTATGAGATTATCATTACTAGGAAGGTTAAATAATTTCCATTTTTAATGCATCTGGTACATCCATTATCTAGACATAAGTTAAAGACCAGATGCTACTACTAATCTGGGCTAATCTGGATGCTTTTGTAATAGTTGAAGATTGCTTTACCAAACAGAAAAGATGTAATAAACCGCAATGTACTTTAAACAATTTTGGCAAGGAAAGAGCTAGAAGACCACCTTCTTATAGAAGTGCTAGTTGTAGAAAAGAACCTTTGACTGAAAAATCGTTAAGTCAGTAGGTGGAAGAAGAAGTGAAAAGCTCCTAGAGCTATCTGAGAAACTATAGGAACTAATCAATGAAATTAACTGGGCTGAAGTTTCAAATGCAAGTATTTGAATAGAAGAGAATATAACATTTCCTTAGGTTAGAGATGAAAACTATTTGGAATTTGAAGCTCAAGGAAGAGAAAAAAGTATTTTGAATGAGCTCAAAATGTCACTGGATCAATAATCATCGCAAAAAGATGACAAGAAACTGATAAACAAATAAACTACATCCTCAAGGCCAGAAATGCCCAAAATGAATTACTGGACCTGGAAAAGGAAATTAAAAAACACCATGAAGTTTTTGAGTTTTGACACATAAAGAAAGCAGAGTAAGTAGTTACGGCTTGCCAGCTGCTGCATTTCATTAACAATATCCGTGTTTTGTGACCCTCTTCCGTTAAAAGATAAATTTCCTCAAAGTACCTTACATTTACCACAGTGTAAATGTGAGTTACCGTGGGGCATCTGACAGGGAATGACTTGCTCCTTTGCAGCAAATTGCTTATCTGTTCAGGCCCTATTCATATTCACTTCTACAGCCAATTACAACAGGTGAACAAGGAAATAAATGGCGCTATTATATAAGAAAGATGAACTCAAGGTTAGAGGTAAGCTAGGATGTGGCTCTAATGCTAAACAAACATATATCCACTTTTAAAAAATAAGTATGATGTTAATGACATAGTGGTATTGACAATAGTAGAGATTTGTAGTAACGCAATAAGGATTTTCAGTTTCAAAACCTACTGAAGCAAGACTTAAGCATGAGTAAAAAGCAATAGCTCAGTATAACTGAGAAAAGCAGGGATATTAACTGCTACGAGCTAAGACTTGTAGTGTCTATCAAGGCTTGTAGTGTACACAGGCTTCACCTGTACCAGGCTGCAAGACTAAACAAACAAATCATACATTCTTTGGGTTACTTCCTGGCACTGGGAATAGGAACTACAAATAGCAGTAAACGATATAATCATATGGTCAATGTGATGTGTTCTTCTAATTACTGACATAGCATGATACATTTCAATTAATTAAATAACAAATTGGAACATGTAGTGGGACCATATAATCAAAGATTTAGGAGCGGCTTGAAGAAGGCTGCTGCTACTAATGTACCTGAAGAAGTGATCAGAGGAAGCCTGGACATACTATCCGATCACAGAAAGGGTAATAATGCCCAATGGCCCAAAGCAATAGAGGTGTGAAAAGGCACATGACGGCTATGAAAGACCACCAAAAAAATAAAAATCACTAATTACCTCAGGAAGGTAAATAGTAGGGAAGGAGGATTAGTGAAAAACCAACCAAGCAAAACCCCACACTATTGGCAAAATGTTGTGAAAGGGTGGTATAGACTCATGGGAAACATCTCTAGTTTTCTTCCTTTCCTGCCCCTTCCTTCTTTCCCCTTCTGTTAAGACCTGCTTATCTATGTATCAGCTGAGGAAGACAACTCTTTAACAATCTTCATGTAAGACAGCAGTTGTGAATAATTTCAGGATGTAACATTAGAAAGCTTCCAAACATCAGAGATGTTCTTGAATAGTCTCCAAGAAGAAAAGATGGGGATAAGAAGATGCAGTTGTTGTGAAATGTAACTTGATATTCTTCAGAATAATAAACAGTGGCAGAAAAAAAGATACAATTATCTTGGTTTGTCTTAATTTTTTTTTTTTTGCTATAGCTGTTCTGGAAGTATTAGACTAGTTGCCTACCAACAAACATATGAAGTACCACCCTTCTCTAACACCTCTCTAAAGGCCATTAGAGAATGGCTTTATAGAATTAAAAAAAAAACAAAAACATTTCCACAATTAGATATTACAGTTTATTCAAACAGAATCTATTTGTTGTGAGGAAATAAACAGGGATAGGAAATCATTGTTAGGTTTTGGCAACTATATTGATAGAAAGCAAAATTTAAAATTTTATGTGATAAGCAACTGGACAGAACGTAACCAATGTTCTCTCAAAAATTTAATATCAATCTGAAGGAAGACAATTTTCTTCAAAATAAAATGTGACAATTTTACAGCATGTAAGTTTAAAAGAAACTTATCTTCAACTGCTGCATTAATAAATCCATATGAATATAAATAATCTGATTTAATCACATTTGTCATTTTCAGTTACAGTTTAGCAATTACAAGCAAATACAGTTACTAAGCTAGAGTCATCTTTTGTCCTGGTCTGAACGTTGAGCCAACTTGTCCTTTCCTCTTCTTGGGATTCTGAAAATTATCATACCTGTAAACAGAGAAAGATATTAGCAAATTCTTACGAAATGCCTTTGTTTGCCTATGCCTCTTCAGAGACACATTAATGCAACACAGAACTACAGATGTTTATGTATGTTTTTATGGAAATAAAGAGTATGTGTCTCCTCAGACCTGGGGATCAGCAAGAGTTTTCATCCACAAACTTAACTCAGAGAGCTCTCTGCCCCCCTTCCTCTTTTTTTAATTTTTTATTTTTACTTTTTGGGGCTGGGGGGGAAGGTGGGACAAGGAACAGAAGTGGACAGGGTGGTATAGACTCCTGGGAAGCATCTCTCATTCTCTTCCTTTCCTATCCCTTCCTTCTCTCTTTCCCCTGCTGTAAGACCTGTTTATCTATGTATCAGCTGAGGAAGACAACTCCTAACAATCTTCATGTCAGAAGACCCTGCTGGTGAAATCACAGAACATCCCGATGCCAGTTTCCAGCTTTTTCACTCCATCTTTTCCAAGTCTAAGGAGACACATTCTCCTTTTCTGCAGATTATTGCCTTTTCCCAAACACAGCAGCTACAAAGACCACTACAGAGAGTCAAAATGAGGCAATTTGAAAATACAGGGGGCTACTACTCAGTGGAAGCAGGAAGGCCCTAGCTCTGAGTCTCAGAGAATTGGTGCTTCTTTGTACTGGTATAGCTCTGAACATAATACAAGGGTTTTCTGGTCTGTGATTAGAATTTCTAGGTCCTACATTAATAAAAACAGGAAGAGACAATGCACTGGTAAAATACTTTGTATGTAATTTAATATTTCTGAAAAAAATTGCTGTCAGAAGCTATTCAACTCTGCCATTCCCCACATTAAGTAACTATTGTGTTTCTGATGAGTAAGAAATATGAAAACACCAAATCTCCACTGAATACACAATTACAAAAAAAAATTTAATACTTACAGTTCAGTAAAATTCTTCCAGTCATCTTGGCTAATGGATGGTCTTATACCCTCAAGTGCAGTCATCAGATGGGACTGGGTAATAACGAAAGTGTTCTTGGCAAGCACTGACTGATTAACGGTGCTGTCCTCCTTGAAAACAGAGCCGTGAACAGACAATGAAAAATTACCACAGATACAAAGACATAGTGCCATGAATATCAGTGACTCTGGAACTTCCTCATTACATGTACGGACAAATGTATTGTAAATACAATTACAGCTCCCCTGCCCCCCTCCAGTGTTAATAACACAGAAATAACTGTTTAGTTATATGAATGTTAACATCTGGCTTATTTCTCCTCAAACTAGGTATCATTTATCTTTGCAATTTTTGTTACGTTATATTTAATATTATTGCAGAAATTATTGAAATAACAATTGTGGGAAAACAACAGAAAAGAGTTAAGACTAAATAATTAGAAAAGCTGCCATACTCCATTCTTGCTTCTGTAATTGGCTTTGATAGCATTGATTTCTGTCCTCAGGTGCTCTATTTGCTGCTCCTGGTTATTTTCCAGGGAGTCTTCTTGAGAAGCTGTTCTAAGCATTGAAGGTTGTGATGATGCTGTGTCTCTCTGAGTCACGCTGGTAAAATCGTGAGTTATGGAGTTTGGTCCAGACAAACACAAAGAGCTCTAAATTCACCACAAGGAGAAATACATTAACTCATTATGGATCCAAAAGAGCAACTCCACCATTAATATTGAGCCTACAAATTTAATTCAGTATAAGCTTGCCCCACTTGCAAAAAGAGTAGTTTCTCTTAAAAACAGATCACATACATAACTTGTTGAACAGAAAGTTTAGGTTAGTTTGCCATGGTGTTTGGGGAAAACTACAAATTTGAAAAGAAAGTGTTTCATCTTTAGAAAAGGTCTAAATATTCTTGCAATGGCCAAACTCAAAAAGAAGACAGGTCTACTAACTGCATTGTTTTATCTACGTATGAAAATCAGTGGTTCTGAAATCCAGGCAAGTTTATGCAGTTAGCTTTGGAGTGACTCATAATTTAAATATTCATCACCTCCAAATTCTCTGTGCATTTGGTAAGTGTGAACTTTCAAGTTCAACAACTTTAAGAGATCAAAGTCCTCGTAGCCTTGCTGAAAAACTTTCACAGTTAGAGGAAAATTGAAGCCTCTAAAGATACATTAATGGAACACTATCATCTATAATGCAAGATAAAACACACAAAAGCACCTTAGCAGTCAGTAATTAGTTCTCCAATGTCAAGATAACTTATTTTTGGCTTTAAGAACCAACACAAGACAGTTTCGAAAACAAGAGTCTAACAGCTTTGATAACTAACCTGTAATAGCAATTCTACAACAGATCTTGAAAATGAATGTCCCATGGAACACATGCAAACTCTGAAGACATCTGTTCCCCTTAACGAGCTCAGAGGCAGCATATTCTGTTTTGCTTACCTGGCAGCCAAGCGAGACAAGCTGGCCAGCAGATCACTATGCAGGTGCTGGGTAGCCAACCAGCACATCCCTATCTGCAAGCTAGCCAGAGAATGTGCTGCTTTCTGTGCAATGTGATACTACAACAACAGGAATTCTTCTTCTTAAGAGCAATGATGGAAGCTAAGGTTTACGTCTGTTGTTTACACAATCCCATGGTCAGATTATTCCATTAACGCACGGTCTACTGGAAACTGAAAAATGTTTGTTGATTCTTAAGATTATGACGATTCTGGAAAGCTGGATGGTCATTGTTTAGTAATAAAACTAAGTTAAAAAAACCAAAACACGACCAAAAGGCAAAAACTGTTTTAGTATTAAACTTTGGAAGGCAACAAGCCATTAGACCAGACAGTAAGATCTAGTATGAATGCAGTTTTCTTGATTATAAAGGATTAAGCAGTATTTTGGGATTTTGATTCTGAAGTCCTGCAAAGTTGCAGAGAAGTCTATATTGTATTTTGTCAGATCACATCCCTCCATCTTCTTCCCCACCATGGACCACAAGGTATAGGCTGAAGACAGTTTGAAGGACAAAGCAGACATAATTGTATTTATAAAACCATACCATTTGCCTACTTCCATTTTTCTGCTTCACAACTGATAATATTTAGAAAATGCAAAATATTAAGCAAGTAATTTACCAGTTCTGAAGGAGTTCCATTTCCCAGCTCTGATTCATAAGAGCTTCCAAAATAAAGACGATAAATGTTGGACCTTGGATCTTCAGGAAGCAAGTCAGACATGTCTAAAGAAATAAGAGACTGCTCTAGCCCTGCTTCTCCATCTATTGCAGAATCATCTGAGCCACTGCTGTGGTTTAGAAAAACCATGGAAGAGAGACTGAAGTCACTATCAGAACTAGAACCAAAATCCTGTGAAAAAGAACAGAACATAAGACGTGTTAACTCATAACTAATTGCAATCTGAAATGCATTAAAAAATTTCATATACAGTGCAAATGAAAGTGTCGATTTACATTTTATTCTAGTAATCTGTCTTTCTGTGGGATTATATTTCCAAATATTTTGCTAAGAAAATCCAATGCCTTTAAGCAGAACTTTCTGTCTTCACACTAGAAAAATAATATGAGGAGATAATCTTAAGGTTTTATTTGTTTGCTTTGAACTGTCTCACTCACTCAGTAACAGCAAGTGTTGGGAAAATTAATGTACATTTTCTGTTGTAGAACTGTATCACTTCTCTCTCTGAACTGTATCACTTCTATCTTGTGTAGTGCTCTAGGAGATTGTGGTGAGTCTACTTTTACAGTGCCTAATTGTGGTACTCATCTTTAGTCATAGTCAACACATTTTAAGTGCTGATGTGGAAATCACAGTTGCAGACTGGTGTTTGCAAACCTTTTTGATTGTACACCCCCACCAGTAAAAAACTTCTGAGCACACTCCACCAAATATATGCATATTTATTTGTTTGCAATTTATATACATGTACTATTGAAGTTCTAGTATTTTCTTCCTGCACCTCAATGGATTGTCCTGTGCACCCCCTGGGGTGGGCGCACACACTCCAGAGACCACTGCTTTAGACAGTGGCCTCCTCCAATAATGGAAAATCATCAGGCATCCTTACAACTACTTACTTACTGATGCTACAAGTGAAGGATTGTTATGGAAGATATGCTGGAGATCTCTCCCAATACTAAGAGTTGCATCCTCCGAGCCCCATCCCTTAGTAACAGCTGGGACAAAAAGAACTCAAGAGGTCTCCTTGCTTTTGTACCCCTGACCCAACCCTTCCCTTGGACCTCCAAGTAGTGGAAGCCATGCCTGCCCCTTTCCAACTAGAACCAGAAGACAGGCATTAAAAATGTGAGGAGAGGTGGCTGAATAGATGCTAGAAGAGGAGAGGACCTGTCAGTCACATATGGGGTTAAAACCAAGGGTGGGATCCTGTACCTTGGAAGTGCAAGTATTAGCTGGTGCCTGGAAGATAAGCCAGAGCAGGCCACTTTAGATATCACCGTCCTCTCACTACTTCTCTCCTGAACTCAGATCAAGCTCAATCTGTTGGAACAACTCCACAAAATCCACCAATTCCTTGCTTCCTCCATCATCCAAAATGTGCCACCTCAAAATTGAATTTGCTAGCTGCTCCTAAGAAACTCTGAGTGGGATTCCTCCTATTGTCAGTCATTCCTCATAACAATGATAAACAGATTTGGCTTACATAAAGCTATTTAACATTAAACACCTATCATAAAATGAAAAAAACTTGTGTTTAAGAAGTATTTAAACTAATTTGTTACATTATTCTTGCATTTTTCTGCAAACATATGAAGATTTTAATCTGCTGTATACAAACATAGGAAAACTAAATCTTATTAAACATCATTTCACTAAAAAACCATGGATAAAATTAACCCTTTCAAACATATCAGCATCAAAATAAAAAGAGGAGAGACTTCTTCTGTATCAGTTTTATTTACCTGTGTTAAACCTGAACCTAAATTAGTATGGATTGCTTGTAATTGGGCATTGTACAATAAAGCTTTTAGGTCAGCCCCTGTGAACTGTTCTGTTTTTGCTGCCAAATCCTGAAAGTCCACATCATTTGCCAAGGACAGAGAATGACTGAGAGCTTTTAAGATTTCATAGCGTGAACTCTGTAAAAAGGGAGAAAAAAAATGTCAATAAAGCAACCTGTTATTTTCCTTGTCCTGATTGCTAGATAGTGCTTTGGCCCTGTCACAAGCCACTTCCTATCTGAGGGAGGAAGGATCTTTTTTAAAGAAGATACTACCCTAATAATAGTACATATAGGACATACTGTACAGTAATCAATCTTTAAAATACAGGCATACATTTTGTTACATTTTCTTGAAGAGTCTAAGAGAAACTGTGCCAAATGTAGTATACAGAGAAATATATTTCTCTGAAGATCCAGTTAATATCTGGGATTTTTATATATGAAATATATAAAAATATGAAGGTGAACTCCGCTACTCATATGTCCTTTTGCAAAGGACAAAAGTGAAAAAACTTCTGTTTACCTGAATGAACATATTCTAAATCAGAAGTTTATTAAAAAAAAAAAGGGGGGGGCAGGAAAGAGAGCATATCTGTGTTCTTAAGGCACAGGATCATCTTCATGTGTGTTTCAGAATGAAATGATGTGGTATCTGTTCAATGTGCCAACTAATCTGAAAATGAACAGTACTAATTTTTTCTCATAAAATGGGGAATCAAAGACACATATTGTACAGCCTCAAAGGCCTGATCCAAACCCCACTAAAATCAATGGGAATCATTCCTTTCCTAAGTAGTGACACATCTGACTTAAAAAGAGCTTGAATATTCCAAATTAAATGTGGGTAGAGAAGAATGGGATCAACTGGATTTGGAATAAAACTGCTCTAAAAACTTCAGATAATTCAAGAGTTGGGTTGGGAATGGCTATGGTTCACCACTTCAAGCAAACAGCAGATACACTAGACTCATAATTCAGAGAAAGACGTGGAACATGATAAACGCTACCCTGCATCCAATTTCTTTCTGCAGACTAGTTTCCTTTTTTAATTTTTTTTTAAATCAGCTATATCCACAGGAACATGATTTGATCCTGAAGACTGTGGTAAACAGCCTTTTCTTTCCCGAGTTTTATGCGAACATATTGACACTAAAATCAGTGAATTTATACTGTTGTATAACTGGAGCTGGGCCATCAAGTCCACTTTGTCCAGGTTTGAAATGCCACTAAATACAAAGAAAAGGAAAATAAAGCCCATTAGTTTGATTTTTTTTTTCCTTGCCTCTCATGTAAAATGTTTTGTTTCCTCACCTGATCAGGAGGTGGACAGTACAGGCACTTATCCAGTCGACCTGGCCTTAACAAAGCAGGGTCAATCAAATCTGGGCGACTAGTAGCAGCTAGCACATAAACTCCTTAGGAAAGTGCAGAAAAATATCATTAACATCTGCTAAACTTTTGCACAAAAAGGAGCACACAGATGAATTATTACCTTGTAAGCCTTCCACACCATCTAACTGAGTCAACAGTTGGTTAACCACTCGGTCTGTAACTCCCGTGTTGTCATGACCTCGGCGAGGAGCAATAGAATCAAACTCATCAAAAAAGACGATACAAGGCTTAGCTGCCTGAGCTCTAAAAGGAAAAAAGAAAGGCAATACTTAAATTCTGTTTAAGTTTGGGTCACAGGTAAAACTGCTTAGAAATATTAAAGGTAATTGCTTTTTGCTTCAGAGAATAGTTATCTTTAATGAGAGAACAGAAAATCTGTTTTCTGTAGAAATTAAGATGTTCTGAAGAACTGGATTGCAATGGAATCACTGCTCATTTTTATGACATACCTTGCACTCACTTTATAATTTCTGAAGTACTCAACTGTCCTGTTAATATACATGAAAGCTCTAAAATCCAATCACTGCAGATGAGGTCTTGGCTTAGGTACATCTAACACAAAGACTGCCTACACTGTAAACTACACGAGAAGCAAAGGCTATGTAGGATATGTTTACATTAGTGAGCATTGAGGGTGAGTAAGGGCAGATTTGTAAAAATAAAACAACTGGCACTGAGGACCTCAATACCAAGTCTAGTATGAACCTATGTACTGCGTGTTCATTACTAGTTGGAGCACACTCGACTGCCTCCTGGAATCATCTGAAAGGAATTCAGCATGTGTTTTCCAAGACAGTTCTGTGATGTGAACCAACGCACTGTAAATGGAGAGAACTGGGAGTTCAGCTTCAAAAGCGCACTCCTGATCTGAGCCGAAATGCTCAGTTCTTGAATAATGATGGTCAAGCTGAACTTGCCAAGATCTGAACATCTGGTTTAGCACAACTAATGACTTCAGATGCTTTTGTGATCTGATGCCATATCTCTCCTAGGACAACAAAATTATTTCTTGGAGCTTCAAGCAATAAAATTCATGGATAACATCACAAATCTTTACAAAGCCAACCTGTTAAAGATATCTCGAACTGCTTGCTCACTTGCTCCAATGTATTTGCTGAGCAGCTCTGGTCCCTAAAAAAAAAAAATAATAAAAAAAAATCAGAAAAGAACCTTAATGATAGGTTTCCTAGTTTTAATGTGTAATTCAACATCAGCATAGATTTCATGTACTAGAGAGTGGTATCTCTGAACAGAAGAGCCGAGGGATCTAGATAAGCCAAAAGAATCTTTTAAGCATTCCAACTTATTTTAAAGTAATAATTTCCATTTTTCTACTATAACAGAATATGTGTTACAGTATCATAAGGCAACAGCTTACAATGTATTTTTAAAATATGTTTAAAATGCATTGCTCAACTTCATTGTCCAGTGGAACCAAAATACAGGATCTTTTTATAAAAAATGGGAAAGTAAGTGCATCTAATTAAATTTTATAATTCTGCCTAATGAATAATTACACAAAAACTCTCAGTAATAAAACTGTGAAGTTCCATAAGTCAGATGGTGGGATATCCAGAGACATAATACCAAATTTTAAATGTGAGTTTCTTACTTTGGTATTTTGCCCTCACAAGCACATACTCACAGGTATTATGTTAAGCCATTTCATTCAGTTAATAAAATGAATCAATTAATCTTCAAAATCTTGCTACCTTGATGCTGATGAAATTCATTCCACTCTCTCGAGCAACTACTCCTGCTAACAGTGTTTTTCCTGTTCCAGGTGCTCCATACAGCAAGATTCCTGATCTCTGTCGTATGGGCAGGTTGGCAAATAAGTCTGGATACTGGAAAAGAGTTTCAACAAGACATATTCTGAAATATGTAATTATTCTACACTGTAATAACACTGACTAGTGTTGATTTTTGTGTAAACAGAATGTGTCTAATTTCTTTTATCCACATTATTATTGCAAGAGCTCATCTGGACTGTTGCTAGTTTACTTGGGGCTGAAGTGGGTTCCTAGGCTTCATAGGTATATAAAATACAAACGAGTGGCATTTCCTATGAAGTGGAAACAGGACACAAGGGATGCACTAGAGCTTTATAATGTACATATTGGTACTTCTAAATTTCTATTTTAATCACTGACTGATATGATTAAATTATATAAGGATACAGTAGAAGATTCTGTCCATTACACAGAAAACTGTTCAGTCATTTATCTGAAGACTGAAATGGATGGCTCATCTCAATGCTGGAAGTTTTAAGCAAGGCAGAAAGGCCAAAGTAAAATACAGGAGAACTGATGGATTGGCATTCATCCAAAAGAGAGTGCTCCTCTAGCAAAAGCACTGCAGAAAACTGCTGGAAATGTTATGTTTACAGAGCCTAATCACAAACCCTGCAACAGAGCGTAGCAAAGATGATGTTAGCAATACAGCAATATTCTAGAGCAACACTTGATCTGTAGAAAAGCACAAGTCATTGCCTTTTGTATTTGGAAGAGGGAAGGGGGAGGAGAAAGAGTTTTCCAGTAGCTGAAGACAGCTGAAGACTCGGAAGCTGCAAAAGTACCTTAAAATCATACCTGTCATCTTTCTGTCAAGTACCATGTCACACCTTAAAAATCATTCTTCCCCTACTAACATTATGTACAAAATTCAGGTAACTAATTTAAAAGAACTAGGTACCTTTGCAGGTAACATGATGGTATCCATGAGTATTTGCTTCACATCTTTTAAGCCACCAATCCTGTCCCAACCAATGTCCTTAGGTTTATGAAGGTTAACATTTCTCAGAGCTAAGGCAGTAAAATCTTTTAGAGCTTTCTGAAAATCCATAGTTGACAGATTCAATTCTGCTTTAAAAAAAAAAAAAAAAAAAAAAATCCTGTATAAAAATATAACACACAGCCTACCAGTAACAAACTCCTCACAATATGTAAAAATTAAATACATTTTAAACATAAAACATAAAAACTGGCTTTTTATTTCTGTATTACTCCACAGGTTCTGGGTAACAGAAGTAAGACTATGAAATAAGATTTTGTTATCAACGTACCGCCATTTTGAAATGCATTCTGGTTGGAAACACAGGCATGAATGGCACGATCAACCAGCATAGTAAAATCTCTGGCAACAAAACCTTCTGTTTCCTTTGCAATACATTGGAGGTCAAGATCAGAGAACGTCTTTATATCAGAATTCAGTTTCTTTTTTATTATGGAATACAGCATTTCACATCTTTGCTTCTGAAAAATAGAATTGTGCAGCAAATGTGTATTAAGTTTAGTATTTATATGGATTTCAGAAATTCAAAAAGTAAATACATACAAGTTACTAAAATTTCTTTAAATATTTCCATGTCACCAAATCTTCAAATAACAAAATGTGAGTAGGCATGAATATAAACAAAAGTTAGTTCTTCAGGTGAATTTCAATAAATTCACCAGTTTTACATTTACATTTACATTACACCATTTTAAATGTGTACCTCCCCACAGCTGTCTTAAATCCAACAATAATGATGAAACAACCCTCCACCCCCAGATTCTACTGTTTTACACCCATTCTTTCTGTTTCACAGGAAAAGGAACATCTTTCATCTTGCTGATATGAACAGAATATATTTGAGATTAAATATATTGCATTAGATAAAAATACATCAGATAATTTGGTATCTTTTGAGATCCCGACTTTTCCAGTGATGTCTTAACCTTATCCATGTATTAGTATTAAAAATGATAAAGGCAGACTTGCAGGAAGTGGGAGAAAGCTACGTTGTATCTAACACAGAATCCCCTCCTCAGTGTCCTTTAATTGCTAACCTGTGACAGAAGACAAGCAGGCAGGAACAACTCGTGTTAAATACAAACAAGTTTCCATGTCTGTGTCATTGCCATTAGGGCATGCACAGGTACAAAGTGCTGCTTTCTCCTGCAATGAAGTTATACTGTTTATTCTTCCCTCTACCTTTTTTACTTTTCAAAATGGACTATATTCAAAAGTAGAGGGATATAATTGATATAGAAAACCAAACCAAAACCTTCCCATAAAATTAACATTCCGTTTTAATAATATTTTTAAAATACATGTTCTAGGGACATACTTATTCCTCTAAGCAGTGAAAAAACACACTTATGTTTAATCTCATTTACCTAACTGTAGTGACACATGTTTTTTCAAAGCTGGTCCTCCAGAATCCCCTTACAGGTAACAAGGAGACATACATATCTCACCTATGTTAGACAACCTGACTTGTTTTACATTGAACTGAAATGTCCTCTGAATACACCCTTCTCTCGTCACTGAAGATAAGGAGAGTGGGGCCAAATGGCAGTTGTCACTGGATTACTTTTATTTTTTTTAAACTTTATAATGACAGATGTAAGTTCTGAGAGATTGAAGTATCATGAAAAAACTTCTAAGATTTCCAGATTTTTTTTCTCATCTTCGGGTGTAAGCTATTTTTGCAGCTGTTCCAGTATTGTATTTGAGGCTGCAGGGAAGGCAAACAACATGGGAAGGCAAACAACATTTTAACTAAGTGAATAAATACCTGAATTTACCTGATCTGGAGATCGGATACATTTGAAGCACTGAAATATGTGAGTTCCTTGTGCTGAAACCAGGGAAGGATGTAGGGAATGTTCAGACTGACTTGTGGCAATTAGTGCAATCAAACTCCCCATGGAAATAACTTCTTTTATCAGATCTTTCAAAACTAAACACATAAGACATTGCTCCATGAATTGCAAAATAACAAAAGATTCTGCATTTCATAATAGACATTTCTACTGTACTGGAGAGCAGCATTAGGGCACTCAAAATGTAACATCTTATTATAGATTTGTTTTATTCCCATGTTTACAGGCTTTTTTAAAAATTAAAAAAATAAAAGATGTGTAGTTATTTTTTCTAGGACAGTACATTCCATTAATAAAATGCCATCAGAAGTGCTCTTTAAAAGCTAAATTTGTACCATCACTGATGATGGCTACCACAGGATATTAAATATGATTTTTTTGTGTGTGTGCTATGATCCCTGTTTTAGAAATATTATTCCCTCCATGCAAACAAAAAAGGGAAAATTATAAGAATAAAAATAGATGCTAAGCCTGGAAAATAAGCAATCTAGGAAAAAATAATATATGAAAGTCAAAGAAATTATGGATGCAAGGTAGGTCTTCAAAGAATAATCTTTAAAACTCTAAACCTGTGTTGTATGCATTATACCTGTAAATAAAGTAATAAGAAACACAAACAATTCTGCAAGTAACTTAAGTGCACATTTTTTAAAAAAAGAAAATATAGTAACATTTTCTGAACTTTGAAAGTAATTTAATAAAAAATTATGCTAACTCCCTCAAGCTGAACTAAGAAATAGAAGATATTTTTTGCTATGGCTTGAATTTTACATGAACAGAGTTGAATATAGCTAAAAAAATAAAGACATTAATCTTGATAATTTAATTTTATTTTGCAACTTATCACTGCCTAGATTTTAGGGAATAAAAAGGAACTGCATACAGGATGTCAAACTACAACTGATAATCTCATTTTAAAAATCTGTAGATTGTTGCATTGTAAAATAAAATAGAAGTTCTACAAAGTATACCAAGTAGGATGATAAAGAAGTTAGTATTCAGCTAAAAGAAGCTGGTTCTAAATATCAATAAGTATCAAATGTATATATCTCTGTAATTATAATAATAATTATGGAAAACAGGATCAATTTTAATGATCTGTCAATTATAATATTGATCTTATCAATTATAATCAGTTAAAGATTAATCTGTAATTTGTAAACAATTGCGATGTATTTGAGTGCATGAACAATATAAAAAGGAACTGAGAAGCCTCTACCACTGGTAGTGGTACTGACAACAGGCATTGCCATCAGCAGTGGTGGTGTACGTACCATTGGCAATGACTACTCCAAGCTCCAGAGTGGACTATTTTGATTCAGCTAGCAGTCCACAAATGGTCTACATACCATAATTTGTGAACCCCTTCCATGGAATACCACATGGTCCAGAGGCAATAATGATACAGACAGAATTGTCCAGGTAGGACAGTACGATTCAGGGGCAAGAAATTCTAAGTCGCATTACATTTTTATCCAGACACAGGTAGCATGGTATTACCATAAGCAAGTCTATTGCTTTGAACAGTTTCAGGGCTGTTCTCATGCTCTGGTGTAGAAGGTACTCCAACAATGTGATCAAGATCATCCATCAAAAGAATGGATGGTTGTCTCCATGCTGCCTCTAAAAAAGCTTCTTCCACATTTTTCCTTATGCTTACTAATCTTTTTCCTAAAACAGAAATACAATTTTAATGACAAAACATATCAGGAAAAAAATCAGCAGACTGACTACATCTTGCTCACAATGCTACATAATACTACAATGTTTTGATTTGTGTAGCTTAACTTTACTCCTATAAATCCAGGTACCAAGATTAAACCAGAGTCAACAGTCAGTAAAGAAAAGAGTCCACATCTTCTGTCAAAAAAGTACTAGAAGGATCCACCTGTCCTGAAATGACATTAATCATCTTTCACTAACCACTATAGAAGTCTACAGGTCTAATTTCTAGACAGTTAAAAACAGAGCAGTATCAGCAGCACTCTAAATTAGCTACAAAGAGTCCTGCAATTGGAAGAATTTTTCAGAGCGAAGGATCTTGCTTTTTATTAATCTTTCCCTTTTTCTCTGGAGTAAGGAGCTTAGTAGGGACTTAAGCAAAAAGAGTATAGCCATGCAATATAAAGGGTCTGTAAGAAAACAGTTGCGTATTCTCTGCCTCTGTAACACCAAGACTATTTGGGAAAGCCAGTGAATGAAACAGTAAAAAAAGCCTTTTTTGTCCTCTTCCATCTTTGGCACAAAATAATTATTTTGAACTCACGAAACCTAAGGATTCATCTTATCATCATCTATAATAATGAGTGTTAGATGACTATTGCCAACACACACTAGGTTAGTAAATATGCCATCATAAATCAGGTTTCAGCTTGTTGTTCGATCCTTCTTTGGTGTCTGTGTCATCTTTTCACCGCGTAATACAGGTACCCTTTAATACTTATAATTTGTTAACAGGACATTTGTTTCAGCTAGCACAGCTGAAAAGACACACAGTTCAGCTTGCAACTTCTTCCTATTTTGTAACAATTAGAAATAAGCATGGCAAGCATGGTTTGAATTTGGTGGTGGTACGTGGGACAGAAACTGATAAAAGTGAGAAATAAGCTTACGCAGCTGTACTTTCATCAGACTGTTAAAGATGCTCATTGCGGGGCATCAAATACCCTTGAAAAAGCAGTAATAATACTAGAAAAATTATTCAGACTAAATATAATAATACATACATTATTATGTATTATTATATTCATCATACAGCAAATGTTTGAAATAAAAAAAAAAATTATCATACCTCTTAAAGATTTACAATCAATTACTTCTACATGAGCATCCAGTCTATCGAACGCTTCTTTGCAGATGGCCTTTGCTAATGTTGACTTTCCACTTCCCTACAAAAATAAATGTGAGCTAATGTAAATTGACAGAACTATTTCCTTCTGTTTCTGTGGAGTTTTTGTCACAGTATACACCAGTTAACAAGCTGGGAAAGCTGTACGCACACTAATTTTAATCTTCACCAAAAGTATATATGTATTCTGCCTTTATATCACTTGGTAGAGACCAAAGCCCTAGAGTGAAACAAGTATAAACAAATTCAGAGTGGATACATCCACTTCAGATAGTGTTCTGATTCCACTGAGTTCAGTGTTAAGACATCTCTTAGTTTCAGTGGAATATGGTATTAAATGGATCACTGTAAGAGGCAACAGGAAAACAAGAGTATCAACTCCACTGCCATTCTGTTATAACACAGGAGAAAATACTATATCCTTATTTTCACTCAAATATTTGAGACAAGAAGTGTTTATTATACTATAAAAACGAAGTAGATTAATCCCCTAAGAGAACAAACTGAAATCAAATTGGTAGTTATCTTAAAAACTTGTATTATATATATGCATTAAATATGAATATATATTGATGAAGTGTGCATATAATGTAGATACATATATATAATATAATGTTTTACTGAATTAACTCTGTTCAGTTAACTGCTCTTTTTTAGCTTGTTCTTTAATTATTTGGAATTCACATCGTATCAAAGAAAACTAATGAAAACAGTTTTGTAACTACAGAAAACAATCTGGGAGGGTTTCCAAGTAGAGAGTAGTGAAGTGTGTACCTTTCCTCCTGTGAGAAGCACCCCTCCACTTCGCAGTCCCACAGCAATAGTAGCCAGCTTTTGAGATAAAGGACGACCCAGAAGACTGTGGCTTATATGCTCAAAGGAAGATGTTCCTAATTTGTCCACTCCTCTGCAGAACAAATAAAACAATAAATGGCCTAGGGTAGCATCCATACACATGATGTAAATAGTAATAGCTTGCAGTAGGGTGAAGTTTCAATGCTGACACATTTCAACATACCTCACCTTTTCAAGAAAAAAGCTAAAGACAATGCAATTTGAAGAGACAGCATCTTTATTTTGCACTGGTGACACAGGGAACACAGACAGACATTGCAAAACACCCCCACAATGGAAGGGTTATCTAGTCATTCTACACCACCCTACCATGAGGCAGGTCTCAGAAGATAAGAGCTAACCATATTTTGGGGCTTCATCTGTTTGAGTGTCTGAGTAACAACCTACTAAGGAATGTAACAAATTGGTAAAACATGGAGCATGCCTGGGTCAGAAAACTTCTCAGCCTTTTCAGAAAAGCAGCACATAGTGCATTTGAAGGCATCCTTGTCCTTCACTGGTCCTAAATCGCTGTAACTTTCAACATAACAGTGCTCCTTTCAGGTCCACAAACAGCAAGGCTGTCAGTTTTGTATTTCAACTTTAAACAAAAAGTGTTGTTCCAGGAGAAATGGAATGAACAAATACATCCTCGTTTCTAGTACCCCTACCCCTGGCAACAGGCTTCCTAGAGAGGTGGTTGATGCCCCAAGCCTGTCAGTGTTTAACAAGCATTTGGACAATGCCCTTAATAATAAGCTTTAACTTTTGGTCAGCCCTGAAGTGGTCACGCAGTTGGACTAGACGATCACTGTATGTCCCTTCCAATGGAAATATTCTATTCTATTCTACTCTACTCTATTCCTACCATATCCCATCCCTACCACACTACCCCTAGATCAGTTCCTATTCCCTCTTCAACATAATATTCTCAGTTGCCTCAGTTTGCCCCAGCTAAAAAAACCCTCCAACAACCCCAGTATCCCTTACTGCTACACAGAGGTCTGTTTCATACCACTTAGAAGCACAGCAAGAGTCACTGAACTATCAGTATTTCTGAGACCTCCCATCCTATTGTCAAGAGACGGTGAACTTTTCAGTACATGAGTACCTTTAGTCATGTGAAGTTTTCTATTCACTTCAGCAAGACTATTCAGAGGACAAGATTAACCATCTACATACACTAGGATAAAGTCTGAACCTGACACGAGCCAAAAGATGCAGAGTTTGTTTTAGCTCTGGCTTAGTTTTCAAAAAAAATCTGCATTTCCACCAATATTCTTTTTTTTTAAATTCCCATTCCCATTCCCTCCCGTATTTTCTACTATGAAAATGTCTCACCCTAAATCCTTTAGTTTGTGGTAAGGAAGGTTCCTGTCTGTATCACACATAGGTGGCTGGCTGTCACCATCAACTTTTCTAGTTAGAGGATGTAAAAGAACCTATAACAAAGGAAAGAGTTAGTACTTTACATTAAATATAACTACAGAAGAAGGGTATAGAAGTACCTAGCCATTTTTGGAATTGTGTAAAGAAAATGTTGCATGTATGCTTTGCTGAAGCTTATTGCGCTTACCATTGCGTTGGTAAAATGGCATTGATAGAACTATTTCCAAAATACAATCCAGGGTTTACAATGACGTAACAACCTGTGATTAGATGTTAGGCCAAGTGCTGGTTATACCAGACTGTGCGGCTCATCATCTCTTTCCCTACCTGTAACTAATTGTGTCTTGTCCTGTGCCCTCCCCTGTTGTGCTAGCACGAGCACTTGTGAGGCAAGGTAGTGAATCAGATCAGGAGTCTGATCTGGGTGAAAAGTAACCTGACAAAACACCTGTTTTTTTTCAGGTGCATGAATCTTTCAGTCTAGCTCACCGGGGAGCTAGTATGGAAAGCTGGGCAGGCAAACAGGGCTAACAGAGAGGTTCACATATAGGAACAGGCTGGTAGGAGATGCTGACACTGCTTAAGAAAAGCATTTCACCCTTTCATCTTAGTAGCAGTCACTAGCACGATTTGTAGAAGTCTTCTTGTAGTTCTCTACTAGCAATACAAATAAAGCTCTTGTTTTACTTTTTTTTTAACAGGAATCCTAAATTTTGCAGAAAAAAAATCTATTCTAAAGAGCCAAAACAGGACACCTTAATTTAACTGTATCAGTTTAAAAATGAAAACATGTTATCCCACTCCTATAACCATAAACCTGGAGTAGCAGGCACTGGTTCAACCAGAATTATTAATGGAAACAGTAATCCTAATATTAGATAGAAATATTTATTCTCCTGAGAAAGGAAAGACTGAAGAAGCACAGAAACTGTATAAACGAGAAGGCAGTGTGAGCTTGGTAGGTCTGAATGGGGAACATGTCTCATCTTTGTCAAAACAAGCTACCGTTCCTGCCAGATATACTGTGAAGTGATTTTACAGTGGTTTAGGTATTAAGGGAAAGAATGACTAAGTATAAGAATAGTATGTTCCAACTTGGACAGTACTGGCTTTCCTCTACTCTCATTGATTTTTCTGAGAATTTAATATAGACTATGAAATTCAGTAACTTGTGTGGCATGCCTGGAATCTCACCAATGCTGAGGCTATAAAATAACATATAAAGAATGCAGATATTTAATTTAATGAACAGACTGACATTATTTATTTAAAAAGGGAAACCAAAATACGTTCTATATAAAATGTAATATATTTTAAACCAAATATAACAATTTAAATTACTTGATACCTGATACTATGTGATATTTACTTGTATATTAGTCTTTTGCAGCAAACTGGGACTCAGTATAAAAATATTCTCAGACTTATTTTCTTCAATGTGCGTAGGATGCACTATACTAAGGAAAAACTCCTCCATTCCTGTAAAAACCCAAGGAACAACTATTAAAATTCCAAATAAATTCCATTTTTATTCCTCACAAGATGATACAGATTAGTGTATTTTGAATTACTACAATATAATCCAAAATGAAAGAATAAAAAAGGTTAATCATTATTAAAGCATAATTTATGCTTACAGTTTCAGTGTAAAGAGATATGTTACATTAAGTGGTGTATATAGAGATTAAATGGCACATTGCCCAAATTAATTCCATAATGGACAGTTAAGACAGCTACAGCACAGGACAGTATATTGCTTACCTTCTTTAACAGACAGATGTATACAGTCTGTGCTTGTCATTATCCATGGGAGATCATCAGTAGCAGAATCTTGCAGCCAAGAACTGAAAGCAGATTTAACATCATCTTCATGTATATCTTTATGCTAATCAGGAAAAAAGAAAGAGGGAAATTAAACAAAACAAGGTGTTACTAAGTAAAATTCTTTTCTTCCCAGGCATGAGGCATTTGTTTCTCTTATGGTAGCAGACAGATGGAAGAAGATATAACAGTTTTATTTATATAGAAAATAATGTTTTGCCAACAAACACCATTTCTATCAACTGCTCTATGGAAAGCACCTGTCTATCCCTTGCTACGGCAACAGTTGGATCTTCCACCACCCCTAAAGATTTTATCTTTGATGTGAGGACAAGGAAAAGCTTTTATCCTTCTTTTACTTATCTGTGTACTCAGCTCCTGGGTTTGAAAGAGCACCCAAGATATGCACCAATATTGACCTGTGACTTATTTCAGGTGCTCATTACACCCCTCTCTTCCCTGTATACTCTGCTTCCTATACAAAGAAGCCTGAGCTCATCTAGATCAGGGGCACCAACAACAAACTTCAACAGGCAGGCAAAGAGATCAAACAACTTATCCCAGGTCACCTAGATAAATGGAATAGGAAAAGAAATTGAGTCTAGATCACATACATCTTGGCTGAGTTCCTAATCACAGAAGCATAATTCCTGTCTAAAAAAGGGGGAATCAACCAAGATCATGGAAGCAGTGTTCAGAAAGGGAAGTGAAAGTTACTGTCATATTTCTTTCTGTGTTTGTCTGGTTTGTCCCAAGAACTAAAAAAACCTCAACTGAATTAGAAAGAAAGGGAGAAATTTGTATTTAAAACACATAAAAGCACACATAACTACTTTGTACAATTTTAGCAAATTACTGACAGAATACTCTTCTAACTCCAATATATAAAAAAAAAAATAATGCAGTTCAACAATTCCTCTGTAGGTAAGAAACCAAAATAGAATATCGGGGATAAAGAACAAACCATGCATAAGCCCTGCTATGATGGGAAGTGCTGTATTTAAAGTTTTGAGGGGCAGCTAACATGGGAAATAATCAGTCCAGTGTCGCACAGAAACAAGCATATGGTACATTATCAAGAAATATGTCATTCCAGAGCTACATCTGACAGACTGTGAGAACTGGTACATAGCATGTTCTTACTGTCACAGATGCTCACTCAGAAGACTGGATATGTCTCACTTACAGGAAAAGAGGGATTCAATGATATAACTCTAGAAAATTAAATCTTTAGCATGAGGGGAAAAAAATATCAGCATTAAAAGGAAGTAAAAACCTAAACAGCACATAAAAAATTATAATAATTTTACTGCAATTGTCTTTCTTAGGAAATCCACTGGGCACTGCAGTGTTTGAAGAGTGTAAGCATGTCTTCTCCCAGAAGACTTAAAATGGGTATTTCCTCTTTAACTCTATGATTCTTTTTTGGTTTTGTTTTTATAGGACTAAAGGTACACACTTAAAATTTGCTAGGTTGGAACCAGTATTAATGTACTGCAGATGAGGGTCTGATGCAAAATTATTATAGATTATTGTTGCTATTTTGACAGCAATTGCTTATGTCTGAGACCTAATTAAACAGAAAATGCATCTTTTCCCTACCAATGCCACTTCTCCTTCATGATGTCAACATCTTTTTTAATAAGAAAGACATCAGAAATGTTCACAATTTGAGAATAATCGTAGACCCTACGACTTAAAAGGTACTATACAGCACTCCTCTAATAGCTTCAGGAAACTAGGAGTTAAAATTCAAAAGTTCTATTTCCTCTACCCTCTGTGACCTCTGCCAGTTCCTTTAAATAGGAAATTGTTACAGATAACATGCCAAACTATGTGAAATATTTACCAAGTGCAAAACAAAATTCAATGGCTTGATGTTTACAGTATCATTGATCAAAATACAAAATAGTATTACTAGATAAGCCTTGTTTAAGTGGATCATAGCATCTTCTTAATTTAAATGACTTACATAGTAAAAAGAAAAAGCAAGGAATTATTCAAAGAAGAAATTCCTTTGGAAGGTTGTCATATCATCATTCCAAATTCCTTGGAATGATGTCATGATAACAACTTCTAAACTATCATCTAACAAATGAAAACAAATAAACATTGAAAAAAACCCAACCTTGACTAGAGCAACATTATCAGTATCCAATATACGAACAAGTATGTGATCAAGAATATCAACTCACTAAGTTCTGTTTGGGTTGCAGTCTAAGAGATACAGGAATTTTAGGAATAGATTCAACTGACTTAATTCGGACTGTTGAATGTATTTCGATACGTAGTTTTTTTCTCAGATCATCTGGAATCTGAAATATTTAAAATAAAGGCAAATAAAAATGAAATATCAGAAAGTAAAACAGTTATAACATTGCATATATAGTACAACATCAGTTTCTTCATCACTAATAGAACCTCTACATTCGATCATCGATCTGTTTATTGGTTGTAATCTGCAAGAGAATTAAGACAGAAACCATAAAATGGATAGTGGTATCCAAATCTTGTTCTCTCATGCACACTTCTCATTGACTTTAATCCTACTTGTGAAAGTGCTCACTATAGCTGACCATCTACTAACTTCTTTAAATAAAAATCAAAAGGTTGAAAAAGAAGAATTAGGAGGAATTCTTAGAACGTTGTAAGAATGCTTTTAGTATAGGAGAAAAACAACAACTCTACTTTCATTTGCTGATTAAAATTAATTTTACATGGGCAGGTAAATATACATAGGCCGTTATACTGATCAGAACTAAGCACATCTGCAGCACAGAGAGAGAAAATCCAGTTTCCCTAAATTGTACTAGTCAGTTTATCCCTTTAAAAAGGAAACTAGTTTTCAAATATTCTGTGCTATTTTAAATGTATATACAAATGGAAAACATCTCATAAATGTTTATTAAGTCTGAAAGAGTTTATGGTTGTTGGCATTTGGAACATTGTTACGTCCTTCAAAAGATTTAGTGGGAACAACCACTGCAGACTCTTGCTCTCATTCTCAACAAAAAAAAAATAAGTGAATGGTGAGAAGTATATTATGTCAAAATAGTCAAATGGTGATTTGGAGTGCATTTTATCTATTTTTGCTGATCCCACATGTGCTTCCAGGAAAGAAAGAACATAAGCAGGCTGTAGTTCTATCAGAATAAGCTGAAATGTCACTGTCTGCACACTCGGACTTGCGGCACCTTGCAAAATAGTATATAAAAACTAAAATAGTTTAAATTATATAAAAGCTAGTTATTTGATATTATTTTTGTTAAGATTTCTTTTAAAGAGTACACAAAAGCACCTGCAAACATCGTGTAGCACTAGGATATGTGATCCCATTACTTTACAGTTTGAGGACACCTAGAGTCCAAAGCACATTTTAAGGTGATAACTGATGAAAAGAATCTCATTATGCACTACTGAATGTATGTAAGTAGATACTTTCGCATTCTCATGTATGCAGTGGCTACCAACAGATTTTGAAGAAAGCATGCATTCCCTCCAGAAACACTGAAGAATTTTCCCCATTTGGTGCAAAAATGCTAAGGGTGCAGAAACCCAGAGTACACCGTACATCTTTGAGGATGATGCTAAGTAACACAGTCCAGAATGAGACAGCTTAGCAAAGCACAGCTCTAGTAAATATTATTTGGTTCTAGCATACTCTACTTGAGAGCTTAACACAAAGTCTATATCCCAAAACTGCATGTTAATTAGCCAGTTCCACAATTATCCAATAGAAAATATTATCCAACAAAAAGTCCAAAAGATAGTGTGCTCAAACTGACCCAAACTCTTCCAGCATGTAGGGCTTCCCCACTGTGGCCATACTCTATGACACTCTTTAGGTCTTCAAATCCGTTCCAAACGATTTGAACAACAGATCCCTCACTGGATGCTTGACTGCTATTAGAATTAGAATGATTTTTGTCTTGCGTACTAGTCAAATGCTTTTGCTTTTCAAATGGCAGATTTTGCTTTGCTTCTTGATGACGCTGTCTTGGGGAAAGCAGCTCATTAATTTTCCCATAAGATACTACAGGATTTGGATCCAAATCAATAAATTCTAAATTCCATGGAAAAACATGAATAGCATTGCATTTCAGAAATGCATGAGTGGCAGACGCATTCTGTACGCTGGGAGGCTGGGACTGACATACTCTAAAAATGGAATCCATGTGAATTAGGTTCAGCAGCTTGTGTTTGAAGGTGCTCATTTCATCTTTATCACACAAAGTCTTTTGTTTCTGCTCAGATGTATGAGAGAAAATGCTCCCTATGAAATTCCATATATTTGGGAGAACGTTTGAGTCAAATGTCATGTTTGCATCAGCCTTACTCTGTTCAAGGACTCCTGGCTTTAAGTAAGGTTGTTTGGCAAAAGGATCCTTTACTGTTTCTTCTTGCTCCATGTTATTTTTCACAAAACTTTTGAGCAAGATGTCACTTTCTGTGGAAGGCGTGCTGGTGATATTTTCCTCAAGTTCGCGTGTTTTGGGAAGTATCAGAAGCTCCGTGCACGGCTCTAATCTCCCATAGGGGGCTGCTGGCGTAAGTGTACCTGAGTATGAACAAAGCAGGTCAATGAATGCATCCACTCTTGCAAAACAGCTTACTCAAGGTGCCACATGAGCCTTCACTGTTGCTTACCAATTCTGATGTAAACGTGAGTGTGCTGTTCAACCCATACAGGAAAGACGGCTTTTGGAAATACTACTCGAATCTGGTCAAGAAGATGTTTTTCAAGAGAGGAAGCATGCAGTTCCTGGGAAAATGTGATAACATTATAAACTAAATACTGCATACATTTTTAACATTTGTTTGAAGATAAAAACTCTACGTCTCTTTCTAATACACCATTTGAAATATAAAATACAATTAAACCCCACCACATTTAGTATTTCCTTAGGGGCTGAAAAGAATGGGGCATTGTGCAAAAAACTGCTTGTGTAAAAATCTCTGTTATCTGTAAGAAAAGGATGTGAACAGGGCAAAAGGTTTTATTACCAGAATTTCCCAATCATCTGTTGAGAGTGGTTCCACTTCTACTTGCTGACAGGAGGAGACGTGGGAACAGGGTTCAAGAAATACCTGGCAAAAGTAACACCATTTCAAAATATTTTTCTTATTTTTAAACACAGAAAAGCTCCATCTTTAATTCACCTAGAAAACTGACATCTCTTTCATGATACGTTTTCACTACTTTGAACATACATCTTCTTAATGACACTAGGTAGTTCATAAGCAGAAAATGGATGTTCAATATATTGGAAATGGATTGCATTAGGCATGCCTGGGGACTTCAATGCACTGTGAATGGAAGGGAATGTGAAAAGCATCAAGTGCTTTATCAGCTGACAAAAACCAATCAATTTTTAATGCATATTGATCACATAACTGTCTTTGCATTTTTTATTTTTAAATGTCCTGGACTCTAGAATGCTGAAAAATTCATCAAATTGTGCACAAATTTAGATAAGGCAGAAACAGATGAAGAAATGAGGAAAAAGTACAATACAAAAGCAAAATCAGCTCCTTTACAAATGGTTTCACAGGAAGCAGCCCCACTTCCAAAGAACAGTTTTAAGGTCCTGTGTACCACGCGGAACGATAAAAGCTATTGTGGCTTAGGCTTTCCAGAAAGCATTAAACATCTATTTCAAAAGTTAATTTTTACTAAAGGTTCCATTTGACAAAAAGTAACAATTTTCAAACAATATCATGTCATACATTTTAAAATAAACGTCATTAAATTTCTCTTGAGATAAAACTAGTTACCTGTCCTCTGAGAGATTTATTTCAGGTCAGCTTTTATAAAAGTAACAACTGATTTTAAATTCCTCTAGGCCCTCAGTTTGAAGCAAAAGTTGAGAGGAATATCTTTTCCCCAACATGGTAAATAGAAGAGCACATTATTATGAAACACAGCAAACATGCAATTCCTGAATCAAAAAACAATGGTGAAACTACCTAATTATTCATTTATTCATTTGATTGTACAGATGATTATTTCCAGGCGACAGCTGGGTGAGGTTTTCTTAGGTTTCCTTTGTCAATTGTTTTTCTGTTGAAGGCTATTAATTGCTAGAACAAAAAAGGGTAGTTACCTTACAATTTACTAGTTCAGTGGCAAAGTTCTGCAAATATATACATCATTTCTAGAGAGAATATGCTAAAAAAGTAAACAAGGTAAGATAATACACTGCTTTGAGCCACATTCTTTGATGTCTTCTGTTACGCTGAATAAGATTTTCTATATGAGAGAATAGGCAGATATGAATATACTACACAGTAACACTGTGTAGGGTAATACTTTTCTATTCTTGTTCGTTTAAATCTTTACCTATTAATACAAAAAAAAACCCCTGCATGTTGAGATTTTAATAGGCCCATGTCAGAAAGCTCTGCCTGCCTCTTGGGCATCTCTTCAACTTCTGTCCAATGAAAGAATCGTTTAGAAGAAGTTTAACACAGTGTCCAAGAGGAAGACGCCAATTTAAATACATGTTCAAAGAGGACACACCGGGACATACGGTGAAGGGGGAAAAAATGGATGAAAATTTAAACCCCAAATAAGTCAAACAAAAAGAAATATGCAGTAAGTCAATAATTACTTTAAAATAACAGGAACTCCAGGCAAAATATTCTCATAAGGTAACTCCCAAATTGTTTAATTGCTTAAAAGCGTATTTTCCTAAAATTAATGGCACTGCAGATGGTGGCTCCAGCCCTGCAAAGACCTACCCACAAGCCTATCCTAACATTATTTAGGCAATTGTTAATGATTTAATGAGCAAATCTTTTCATGTTTGAGACGTTTCATGATTATTACTTTCTCCTATGAGCAGATATAAATGAAGTAACTGTCTAAATACATGAAACAAGAAGTTCACAGCTAACTTGTACATTAATACCTTTTCAGGTATCTTGCAATATACTCTTTATTTAAATAAGAAAAAAAGATTGCATTTCAAACCTGTTCTCCATCTGTAATGCCAAGTTTCTCTGCTAAATGTCTGTTAATCTCTGCAATATTTTCACCTTGGTGACCTCGATGCCTGATTTCCATCCAGCTCAAAAATATAGGCTGATGACCACAGGACACTTTCACAGCTTGGCTCTATGAGTTTCAAAGAAATAAAATAAATTAACACCAAACAAGCTAAATAAGATGACTATTAGTCAGCCTAAACTGTATTTGATTAGAGATATCAAAGGAATTAAAAATATTTTCTGGATTTTACATGCCCTATTTTAATTAATATTCCCTAACAATAACTTGCAGTGTTTACAACATGTTAGTAAATGGTGTTTCTGTTAGCAATGACAGATTATTTTTTTTTTAAATTCTGACAGACTGACCAACTTCTTAATAACCAAGACCTTCCTTAGAATTCTTCTCCATGTTACCTATCTGCACAACTCTCAACATAGAAGTGCATGTTGGTTTCAATTTTTAAACAGCTTTTAATTTTTATGGACTATTTTTAAGTAAGGGAAATAATTCCTCTTCCCTTCTGTAATATACTCTATCAAACAAATATCTTACAGAAATGTATAACTTACAGAAATTTATAAATGCATTTCTGTATTACAGAAATGTATAATTTCCATATTTCTGTTTCCCAAATGAGGAAGAAACATAAGCATATGCTTAAACTTCACATGCATTTTAACATTCGCATGGACTCCAAGAGTGCTCTCGTGAGCTGAGGAATGTGTAAACTAAGTCACAAGTCACACAAACTCAGACCACAATGGTTTTATCAATCTGTTTCAGAACCGCTCAGCTATTCTGATTCCAAACTGAAGAATCTTAATATATTCAGTTTCCATATAAAGATATTATATCCTACATTGTATCACTCAACTGACATTTTCTGTATTTTTTTTCCAAAAAGGACTATTTTTATGAAAATCAAGTGACCAAGACAATGTACCCTGTAGATATACCACAGATTTACTTGTTAACATAGTGATGTTTCTGTTTTGTTCTCAACTGTATCCTAATAATTTTAAATATTATTTGACTTTTTGGTAAACTCTGGAAACATTTTCATTTCATTCAAAACATTTTGGATTCTCCCTAACTGGATGGTTGGCAAGTTTACTTCAAACGATAATTATAATAGTACTCATCATGATAATAATCTGTACTGTTGTTAGTTTTGCCTTAAAATGTGCTAGATGACTAATTGTACAAGTTATTAATGAGAACTAATAATGAGAGATATGAGGACTATGAAGAAAAGTCTCATAGTCTCAAAGGGGGGAATTGTAGTCTAACAGCATAGTCTAACAGGAGCTGGGGGAAGGCCAGGGCTTACGTAAAGTTGATAAGGGGGATTCAGACTGGAAAGCAGAACGTCTAAACAAGAATTACTGTCCTTGGGAGTAAAGCACATCCTGGAGAAACATGTAAGCTAATTAAGATGTTTTGGGAATAATCTGAAACAACTAGAAGTGTGATAAGAAGCACCCTCACATGAACTGTCCTCCTTATAATACTAAAAGTCACAGCCCTCGAGCTAGAGACCCTGGCCCAAGCACAGACCCTTCACCTTTGAGCATGTGCAGAATATTAAAGTAGCACTTTAGCTTTAAGTTGAAATAAGAGAAATGTAGAGCAATAGAAAACTGCTTTGTGTAATTACTTATGCATATGCATAACTAGACTGTATAAATACTGTACCTGTATGACTGAACTTAGTGCTAGCTTTGTGGAGCTACCACCTAGCACCCATCTCTGCACAGACATGAAATAAAATACCTCTGCCCTGTGTGTATACCAGCATCTCACAAACTGGGTAAACAACCTCACACTTGTGGGATAATGATATCTACAATGTTTCCAAGATCCTTTTACCAAACATAATATTTAATTTACAGCTCTTCCCTGTATTCACACAGATAAAGCCTCTCCCCGAGTGTCTTAATCTTCACACAACGTTGACTTCCGTAAACCATTTTATCACCCACTTATCTAATACCTTCTGCAATTAGATTTAGCTTTCAATTCCATTTAAGTTTTTGTATGATTTACTCAGTGTAATCTATTAACATAATTATTTATCCCCGTTTTAACATTTTTATTCAAGAGTTTGCATTTAATATGCTATTTCTATCAAGATTTCGGAGATGATATACTTTAATTTTGCAGATCATGTTAAGTAAAAGCAGGAGCCCACAATAATCAACTATGTACAGAATGATGCTACAAGAGTTCAAAGCAATTACACTCCTTTTTCCTCTCTCTTGCCAGCAAATTTGTAAAACATCTAGAAACCGTAGGAGAAATGAAGCTAACTTTTATACCGGATTTCTTGCAACAACACCAACCTCCTTCTCCTACCCCAAAGAAAAAAGAGCAGGTTTTTACAAGTCTAGATGATTTTGCTTTTGTGAAATGTCCTTTTTGGGAAACTAGTGGGTTGCACACGCTGGGTGAGGCCAGCCTGGCCAAGAAGGGCTTCGCCAGGACTGCGGCCGCCATCTCCACTCCCGAGCTTCGGTCCCATCTCCTCCTCTTCACCCGCTCATTCCTGCCATTTTTCATCCTGTCCTGCTAGCAGATGCTTAATTCTCATGTTCATCGCACAGGGGATGCACGCAGGCTTTGCTCGTGTTTTCATGTGTGAAGTGTTACTTAAACTCTAAGGTGCGCTTCCTGCAACTGATCCATGCACTTAATAGGACTTCGCATGACAGGAGTCCCTTTCTATACAGGAATATATAGTGACAGATTTATGTACACCAAGAATTATGATTCTGCTTGGATTCACCAACTTACCTCCTACCTTAAAGATTCATTTACACCTTATTCAGTTAATGCTGGCGAGTTACTGTGAAAACTGGTATAAAACACACGCTACTGAGAGCGACGCAGATGCCAACAGTGCAAGGCTGCGTTGGGAGAGAAATTCCGGTCTTTTCCGCATTTTATTAAGAAGAAGGGATGGCAAACCGTGGCCGCTGCCCCGGGGCCCGGCCACCCGAGCGGCGGGGGCGGCGCAGGGGGTCCCGCTGTGAGGCGCCGCGGGGCCAAGGGGCGGGGCTGCCCGTTGCTATGGCCACACAGCAGCTGCGTCTCCGTGAGGGGGTCCCCCACCTGCAGGGGGAGGCTCGCGCGCTCTGTCACCATAGCGACACCGCGGCGGGGAGGGCTGACGCGTGACGGGAGGGAGGCGGGCTCTTCGTGTGACCATAGCAACGGGATGCCGGGGGGGGGGGGAGACGGTGCTCTCCCACAATCCTCTCTGACTGAGGCATCCCTCCGCCCAGGCCCCGAGTGGAGCCGACCCGGTACCTGCTGCAGGCGGAGGCGAGAGGCCAGCACGGGAGGCAAGTGCAGGAAGCAGTCCCGGGTCCTGCTCAGGATGACCGTCACCGCGGCGGCTCCAGCTCCCCCTCCGCCGGGATTGCCGCTGCCCCACATGCCGGCGGCCGGCCGGGCCGGGCCCCGCAGCCCGGCGCCACTGCGCGCCCGCTCCGCCCTCGCAGGGAGCTGCCTACTCGGAGGCGGGCGGGCGGGCCAGGCCTTCCCGAAATCCCCCCTTCTCCCCCCTGTCACCCCCGAGACAATGGTATGACCCACTGGCGGCCAATGCGGGCGCGGCATATACGCATTCCCTGCCTCTGATTGGCTTCTCTATCGAGGGCTTCGTCTCTTTCTGTCTGGTTTATCGACACCATCGATTTCCGCCTCAGTAGGAGCCAATGAGAGTTCTGTCCATTGCGTGATTGGCTGTTCTCTCGGCAAGCAGCTAGAGCTGCCTAGGCGGGGCGCGGTGGGTGATGGGAAGATGGCGGCCGGCGGCAGCGGTACCGGCGGCGGGCTGGGCGATGCCTGCAAGCACCACGCGCAGCTGGGGGTCTGCGAGTCGCGCGCCAAGTACCGGGAGGGGCGGAGGCCGCGCGCCGTGAAGGTGGGGCCGGCCTGGGCCTTCCGCGGGCCGGGGCCCGTGTTAGGGCCGCCTCCGCTGGGAGGGCGGCCGGGGGCTGCTGGCGGGGCCGCGGCGTGGATCTGCCCGTGCGGGACCCCAGCGGGGCGGCCCCGGTCCCGGAGCGCCGCTGGAGCGGGCTGCGGGCGGGGCTGGAGCGGGCTGCAGCAGCCCGGCTCGCGGCCGGGATTATTGGCCGCGGCTTCTCGGGGAGAGGGGGCTCACCAGCCGAGCTCCCCGCGTTCCTCCCGCTACAGCTGCGTCGCCGTCTGGTCGCTTTTATTAGTACTTGTCGCCTTCTGGATGTTTTCCGGTTCTTCTCTCCTTGCTGCTGAGGTGCATCGGGGCGTGGGCTCAGGCAGGCAGTAACACCGGAAGGAATAGCTGGAGTTGGGTCTGGTAAATCTAGTGACTCCCACGTTGCATTTTGGAAATTAATCACTTAGAAACGCATGTAGCACAAGTAGGCTAGTTGTGTGCAAAATATAAACCTAACGGTTAAGAGCAGCGCGAGGAGACTTGCGGAACTGGGTGTTGCTGTTGTTAGCCAACACGCAGTTGGGTACGCGGTGCCACTGGACCTGGCAGGCCTCGCGTGCACCAGGCTGCTTTTGTACCTAAGCTCTGGTGTCCAGCAGCTCCTGGGGGGATGAGGGGAAGGCCACATCATGAGCCTTGCCTGCTGCATAGCAGGAACTTCTCGTTGCAGCAGCAAAAATGCTGGATTTGCTTTTTAGGTGTGCACTTAACATACAGTGTGCTGTAAAGGCACCTTCTAGGGCTGATGTCAGAAAGAGAGCAGGTAGGAGTAAGCTGCCATCACAAGAACAATTTATGTGACCTATTTGCAGAGAGTATCTTTTATGATGGAAGTTTGAGGGCTGGTTACCCGAGTGGTTCCCTCTTTGTCCTGCATTTGCTGTTTTTTGAGAAGGATGTGTAGCTCATGCAATCTAAATGTTTTTTTAACAAATCAGAATGAATTCCCTTTGATCTTGTGGTTTGGCTACCTATTGTATGTTATGAGCTGTCACAGAACTTTCCTTAGAGTCTGTGTTATGCGACAGTCATTATACAAAGCAGAAAAGAGTAGTTTGTTTGGTTTTTAACCTGCAGGGGGAAGACGTTGCTTCTCTCAGCATCTTACTTGTATCTGTCTGTCTTAAAAACATATGCTGTTTGATCACTGTAGCGAGGAGGCAGCTTTGCACACACATGATCTGCCCCAATAAATCATGGTACTTTTTTTTTCCTTCCTGCATTTTACCTGCGTGGCCTCTCTGCCTGTGAACAAGACAGGTTTTACAGTGGTGTTTCCTTTATTTTGACAGTGCCTCATGTTAACTGGTTACCAGTCAGTCTTGCAAGGAAATTGGCCAGATACTTTGAGATTTTAGTCAGCAAACGGCAGTACTCTGACCTGATGCAGAAGAGTCAACTCAAGTCTAGAGTGTTCTACTTTTGAGTAAGAAGCTTGAGTTCAGTTCCCGCTTGGTGATGAAGAGGTCTCAGATAACTCTGCACTTACTGCTCCTGCAAGAGTCCAAAGTCAAAATAGAGTACAGAGGGATTTTCAGCATCCTCAGAGGATTTGAGGAACAACAGAAAACACAGAGAAAATTCCTTACTTTTGCAGTAAAGCAAGAATGTGAACATTTTAGAATACTCTATTCTTTTTTTTTTTTCCCCAGGTTTATACTATCAACTTGGAATCTCGTTATTTACTAATACAAGGAGTTCCTGCATTAGGTGTTATGAAGGAATTAGTTGAACAATTTGCATTATATGGTGCCATTGAAGAGTATCATGCTCTAGATGAATATCCAGCAGAGCAATTTACTGAAGTTTATCTTATAAAATTCCAAAAACTGCAATGTGCAAGGTATTGGACAGGGCAATATCTGCCTATTGCTGTCTTATTCTTTTACACCTTCTTTATTTACAATCTCTTAAGATTCTAGAGAGTTGAAGTAAAATCCTCAGTTTTGCCAATACAATGTAATTCCCCTCAGGGTGGCCAAGAAAAAAATGGATGAACGAAGTTTCTTTGGTAGTTTGCTGCATGTTTGCTACGCTCCAGAATTTGAAACAGTCCAAGAAACTAGGGAGAAGTTGCAGGATAGAAGAAAGTATATAGCAAAAGCAACAAATCAAAGAGGTTTGTAATTAAATTTCCTTTTAACATCTAACTTCAGTGGTGGGTGGGGTTTTGGTTAAAGTGCCCATTAAAGAAAATGCTTGGTATCTGGCTGTTTTAAAGATGCATTTTAAGTATGTTTGCAGCAGAATGGAGACATCTTTCAATATTTAGAGGGCTGTATCCTTTTCAAAGCAACTCTTCACTTCTGGTGAAGACTAAAATAAATAAATGCTTAAGCTTTAATAATGAAGTATTTCCTTCTCTTTTTGTTTTGTTTTCAAAACGTTATCAGAAATTTCAAGCACTGGCAGGAAATTTGGGATCATCTTTTCACTCTTGTTCCAGCTTGTTCAGGCATGCCCAAAGGGAGAGTTTGTAAGAAAGGTGACTATACCAGAACCTTCAACAAAAAATTTCTCCAGCATACATATCGACACTGGAGGAATGCTAAGAATGGACTGGGTTTACAAAGGCTACTGTACTGCAGAGTTCCCAGGCAGCACTGAAGGCCTGGGCAAGCTGAGAAATAAGCAAATGGCCAAGCACAGGCTTCTCCTTTCTTGTGCTTATGTACTTTGATATTATTATTCATTGCATGAGGATATTTAAAGGGAGTAAAAACACTGATTTTAACATCAAAACACCTGGGTGTTTTTAATGCTGCAAGACAGCCTATCCTTCTTGAAATCATAACTGGAAGTAAAAATCATGGATTTGCAACATTAGAAATATTTTCCTCATGTTCTCAAAACTGCTGAAATAATTCTGCACAGGCATTCCTCACAAACCAGCAGAGGGACTAGGCTGAAAAAGTTTAGTTTGAAAGGTGCCACTTAGGAAAAAAGAATCACAGAAAGGTGTAGCTGGGAATGAAGTATCACTGACATTGCTTCTGTAATTGTATTAAATGTTTTTTGTTATGTGTTAGAACTAATGATGACATGAAATAGTGAAGCTACTTTTTTTGTTGTTTTAAAGATTGCTTTGTGTTAAAGAAAGTAGAGGGGCCTGAGAAGACTGTCTCAAAGAACTCTGACTGTCCGTGGAGTACACCAGGGTCATGTACAACTGGTAACTGGGACACATCCTGCTTTACAAGTTCTCACAGGGTATCCCAAAACACAGGATATCCATCTGGGAATCATAATCAGAGCCTGTGGACGCTTCCCCAGTATGATGACAATTGTGCTGAAAATTCTGGGTACTTTGGTCAAAGCACATCCCTAACTCTAAATGTACAGCCGGGAAGATGTACTCCACCAACTCCTTTAATGCAGCAAAGAATAGTTCCAATTGGTAATGGAATCGATAGGTTTATGCCTCGTACAACTCACCTGCAAGAACGTAAGAGGAAGAGAGAAGAAGGTAACAAGTTTTCCCTCATTGGAACAAGTGCAGACAATAGTGAAGTCATTATTGGTCCACAGCTACCAGAAATACCTAAAGTGGATATGGATGATGATTCATTGAATGCTTCTGCTACATTAATTCGAAATAAACTGAAAGAGGTATGGATTCTGAAAGTTCTCATATTTTCATTTTCAAACATATATATGATGTGCTTGTTATCCATAAAAATAGAGACCCTAAGATAACTTAATTCAACATTTATTCAGTATTACCAGTTTATTTGCCACTTAAAGCTAGCGTTCTTACTACTTAACTCTTTCATAATGGAGAATATTGCAGGCCATTCTACTCCATACCTCTTACACTAAACTTCAGCAAGTATAAATGTCAGTGCATGGTCCTAAATGATTTTTAGTAAATGACACTTTTTTTTTTTTCCATGTGGGGAGGCATAACAACTTTGGAGGTAGTCCTGCTGACTCCAGTGTGGTACTTGTATCTGGTTTCTGACTGAAAGGCAGTGAAAAATAATGAAGTCAGAGTTCAATGTAAAACTCCAACACTACTTATGGCATTAAAAGATGTACAGAACCATGCTGAGAAGCATGTCTTAAGCTATATAACCTTTTATGGAGGATATTAATCAATTAGCAGGTCAAACACTCCTGATATATGTTTCCATTTAAATTAAGATATGAAAAAGCTCCCTTGACTATGACTAACTAGACTGATTTGAAAGAGCTTATCTCCAGTCAACTTGATACATAAGTACCCCTTACATTAAATACATTTCTAAAATATGTGTCAAAACACAACGTTTTTCCTTTCCCTTCCCTCTTCTTCCTAGAATACTAGAGTTTAAAAAGCATACTACACCTTACTTTGAAAACAGCTCTGATAGGGAGAGGGGTGATAAGAGATGTAACACTCTATCATTGAGTATCTGAAATTAGTTTGTGCGGTTAAAATATAAAAATAGTACTGCTAACACTTCTGTTTTCTAGTTTTACCTCTTGTGTTTAATGCTGCCTTTGGTGTTAATTTTTTCCCTCTTCCTGCAGGAAAATTCAATACAAGTGTGATTATAGTAATACATCCCTCCCAATACTCAAATATTGGAGACATGGCCTTACTCTAAAACTAGCATAAAAAAGGAGTGGTTACAGTTTACTAAGATTTTTCTTCCCCTCCCCCCCAATTTAGGTAGCAGATTCTGTTTCAAGAACATCTGTGGAAAAGAAGGAGTGTAGCTCAGCCAAACCACTTGTAAAGCAGAGAAGAAGAATATAGATACTGCTGGCACCATCTTCCAACAGTTCTTTTTGTAAAGGATATAGTTTAAAATACTTATTTTTTATGTAAAAATAAAACTATTTTATACTGTATTTCCAAGCAATTCCCTGTCAAAAATTGTATCAATTTGTTTCTTGGAATGAACAAACCAGTATAATATATTATTGTCGCAATCTTGTCCTGTGTACTTCATACTATAACATATTTCATAACTCACTGAAGAACTGTATGTAGGTAGAGTAACACAAGTAAATTCTATTTATTCAGTAGCTTTTACAGTAAAGGAATACTGAAACTTTGTAATAGTTTCAAGTTGCTCCTATTTTTACTATACCATGAAGAATGGTGAAGAAAAACCCTCTTACAATAGTATTCCACTTGGAGTTACAGTTTACGAGTTTCCCGGAAAGTTTTCTGTTCAAATGCCATGCTGCTCTGTTTAAAAAAAAAAAAAAAAAAAAGTTCATTTTCAGTTAACTAAAGGATTGAAATTGAATCGGAAAAGATGCTAAACTGAAATGTATAAGCAGTGACAGTCCTTACACTTAGGCTACCTCCTGCTTTTTAGCTTAGAAAAGGTAAATTCCATAGCATTTATGATGCCATCACCGAGAGACTAGTCAGAACATTCAAAGTTATAGCTGAAGGGGAAATTCAAATTGTAACTGCTCAGCAGTGGTAATGTGTGACCAAGGAGTGATCTGGGCATGGAGGGCAAGAAGGCCTAGCTGCAGAACGAGTTAAACTGAGTGGAAGCAGAAATGCCAGAGACTGAGATGACTTAATGTAAAGGAGTGAAATTTCCCTTGGTGATAAGAAATATCCGCAGCATTGTGTTGTAACAGTCCTGGAGTGGGAGCGCTCAGGGGCCACTTTTGGGAAGCAGAACTGGCGCTGGGGAGGGGGTGAACACAATGCTGGGCTAAGGTGCCCCACGCTGACACTCACAGGATTGGTGCTGGTGCAAGTGTATGTAAGGAATTGGCTTGTGCCACATCTTTGCAGACTCCTTGTAGAACTGCTTATGGTGGCAGGACTCTGTCCCGTAAGTTGTTAATTACATTTTTTAAAAAATGTATTTAAGTATAACTGAGTGTTTAATGTGTGTCAAGGGGTACAATTAAAATTCCCCAGCATAACCCCACTAGGAAATCTAGTAAATTATGGGTTTTCTTCATGTAAAGCTCATAGCCAAAATTTACTTATTCCTTTTAGGGCTTGAAAGGACATGTAAATAGAGTTCTCTTTTAACAGTGAAACTAGAGACCTAGTAAAAAGGCAACAGTTGGATAGGGTACAGAACAGAGGGCACAAATACTGTAAGCAAGAAACAAGCCGAGTTTTCCACCTCTTGCCATGATTAGCCTGAATTGTGTACCTGCTTTATCACCAACACTGACAGAAAGCAAGTAATTTTTCTATGCTGATTAGTGAACGTAATTTTGTTCAGAAACTTTTAAAAACCTTTTCACTGGTGTAAAAAACAGAATACTGACCTGGCTTTTCCCAAACCTTTGAAAGTCTTGTGACAGCCTGCCAGGAGAAGTCTGGCATTTTGGGAACAGCTGTTTTGCAGCAGATGTGATATAATACAGCCTGCAATCATGGCTACAAGACTCTTTCTTCCTATCCTCCAGCCTACCAGGTAGGTGAGCTGGCAGGAAGTGTAGGTTTCCAGCAAATGAAAACTTGCCGTGTTTCTGGCAGTCTTACACAACTTTTCTGTTTCTAGGAACCACTGCATGTATTTCAGAATTTTGTTTTTCCATCTCTATGAAGGCACAACTTTCAGGATTTAAAAATGACACAGAGTTCAAATAGAATAATGATTATTGGATTAGGAAAAAAAATATTCTTTATTATAGAGCAGAAATGCTCTCCACAGTTGAACTTAACACCGAGGAAATGAGCATGTTCTAAATTACCATCTTCAAAAAAACAAAAAAAAAAGAATTCTGAATTGAATTAGATATATTGCTAATAAATAAAGCCCAGTTAGATGTAATTAAAAAACAGCAGTGCCACACTCTGAGATGAAGAACACTCTCGAGGTATTTTTTTCAGAAAGTTACCAGCCTCTCCCAAAAGAAGCTATAAGGGAGGTGATGGCAGTGTTGCCAGTGGCACTGAAGAAAGCAAAATAAAAGTTGTATTCCTGGAGAGCTTTCAGATAAACAATTCAAGAGAATGGTCTCATTTTCTGAGCGGGTGCTCACTGAGGATCATTCATTATATTGCTGCCCCAGGGCAGACAACCATTGAGTAACAATGTGTTCTTATATTCTCTGGTACCAGTGTTTGACTGTACAAGGAAACATCGGCGCTGTGAAAGGTAGATACGAACTCAGCACACGCGTAGCTCAACTGAAGCATTTATCAGCTAACTTCAGCAGGCCCCATGTAATGACAGTTAATACCATAATACATACACCTCCTTAACAATAGTACAGAAAGTATTTGCACTTTTTTAAACTCAAGGTTGATGTACCTTTATGTCTGGCAAACATGGTCCAAAGGCTTCTAAGAGAAGATTTTCATCTCTGACCGCTTTTTCAAAGTCCATAAAAGAAAGCTTGCCATCATGATCATAGTCCTACAAAAGGAAGGGAACTCTTCAGCAAAGGATGATCACTTGTAGTTAACTGTCTTTTTGTTTCACAGACATTTTATTCACATGGATTCTATTTTTAGTTTGAGTGTATAGAAAAATAATTTTCTTTGGGCCATCAGTCTCTGCTCAGACAAGAGCTGTATCATTTGCCTCTACCTAAGGCATAAAAGGTGGAGCAAGCTCAACTATCTCATACAGCTTTGTTAACAGAACTCCAGAGAAGGCAAAACTTTAACATGGGAAGAGGCTGAGGTGAGAATTGCATGGACAAATCTCAAGCACAGTTCCACTGAGACAAATTAGGAGACTTCAAATACATACTGTATATGTATGTATATGTATACATATACGTTCTGTATATGTATTTACACCATGAATGTACCGACACCCTATTCATGAGGCTGGAAATACTTTACCCTAGTGGTCTGCATCATAGGCATACTTCTGCCCTGTCTTTTTCACATACAGCACCCAGAAGCATACGGTGGGGTATGCTGATGCCAGCCCACTTCTTTCGTACTGCAGAATCTCAGCATAGCAGAATATTCTTCTGGGGGTGGAAAAAGCATCTAAAGTTTTAGCTACTAAAGTTTTTAGTATAGTTTACTGAAGTTTACTTTAGTTTACTATAGTTTACTGAAGTTTTTAGTTTTTAGCTACTAAAGTTTTTAGCTTTTTTTAGTAAAAGCAACTAAAGTTTTTAGTATTTCTGCAATTTGAAAACCTGTTTCTACTGATGTGGCAGCTTAAAACACCAACAAACACTACAGTGAGCATAAGTACTTGTTTAAACCATATAAAATAAAGGCTTTAAGTGAAGATTGATGGGTGGATATGACTAGTGTTCAAGGCACAGGGCCAAATCAAAACTTTTGAAGATCAAGCCATGGAACCATGATAGCTGGTGAACATGCAGGGAGCACAGGTTCTAATGGCCAGAAAAGCAGAGGCAAGGAGCTATGCAGAGAGAGAGATTCCTGGACAGGAAAACCTGCCACTGGATGCTTAAGATAAACAGAAGTGGCCAGGTACCCTCTACCTTTTACACTCCTCAGCACAAGGGAGAGCAGGGCATGAACATGTTCATTACAAATGCATTCACACATTAAGTATGAAAACAGTTATCATGGGACTAGGCATATGCTTAGTCACAATGCAGTTGTACCTACAGGCAATTGCTCAAAGAGTAGTTTTTTCTTCTTTGAGTGACGGACTCCACAAATGCATTTTTGGGTATCTAATAATTAGTTGTTTAGTTATTTGAGATGGGCAGCAATATCCTACTTGGACAACTGCCCAGCAGCCAAATCAGATCTGGACATTCTTCAAACACGTATCAGAACGTTATTAAGTTCTCGTGGAAAAGCTGAAACAGGATTATGTATATGATTATTTCATAGTATGTTCTTACATATATGAAGATTCATTATGTCTAGAGCATAGAGCTTGTGCTTGGACTAGCATAGCCCACGTATCAACTGCCCAGAACATGAGGGTGTTCATTTTGGATGCAACCTGCAGGGAGGCTGAGCATGTAGGTGCTCCAAAGATGAACAAATTGCTGAGTCATAGTTTGCCTTCTGTGTGAGAGTAGACTCAGCACTGTCAAGAACTACGGGTAAGATGGATCTTTCAGCTGAGGTTCTGCAAAAGGGGTGGGCTTGAGAAATAGAAAAGATGGGGTTAAATAAAAGGAGTTGGAATTCAAGACCTAGTTTTAAGTGAGATATCTGAACACCACCATAGGAGAGGAGGTTATATTTCTTGATTTGATGAAAACGTTGAAAAACAGTCCCTGGCTGATTTGGATATCCTAGATTAATCACGGTATGACAAGTTTTACATGAATAACCTTGAGGTTACTATTCTAATAGTAAATATAAATTGGATAAAGACATTTAATGATCAATTGATAAAATAAAAATGTACTTAATAATAAAGCTACTGCAGATGCCTAACACTGGAATAAATGCAGCTTACGCTTTTGAATTTTCCACTTTTGACTGGGCTTTTGTTTTGACTGGGCATGCACATGTGTGTATGCACACATACACCCGCTAGTTTATACATAAAGTTTATAATACATTCACATAATAAATTAACAGTTTCATGTGAGGATACTGGACTGGGACTCATTAGATCTGGATTATACTTCTGGCTTTCCTTAGGAGACCTGTTTATCTCAAGTACATAACTAACTCCGTGGCTCAGAATCCCACTGTAAATCAGACACAGTATTTTGTTACCTCATAGGAATGTTCTAAGGTTCAGTTAATGAATGTTTGAAAGATAGTCAAGTATCACAATGAGTAAGTACTTGCCATTTTCTTCAGTGCTATGTCTACCAAGTCCTTAATTCCCTCATCAGGATCTTCTTCTGATGGTTGTTTGAGAAGGCTGTTTTTCAGCATTTGAAACATTTCCTCTCTTGAAATGTATCCATCACCATTCAGGTCGTAAACCTCAAAACAGTCTTTTTGAAAGATAAATAAATTTAAAGTTCATACAAGGTATATCACACACCATTAAAGCTGTCTGTTACCTATAGACGGAAAATGTGAATTGGATGTTGTACAGCATATCTATTGAGCCACATTTACCATATATAATATTTATATATGAAATATATGTATTGCATTTTGATACATATACTAGTCAATTATTGCCTATTTACTCTTCATAGTTAAAATCTATTTCTGCTCAAATAAATAATCTTCAGTTCACAGAAACCATAGTAACTTAAAGATCTTAACTTCTCTAAAATTGTCAATTTAGAATATAAACAAGGTTCTGGTTTAGAAGCCCAATTTCCCATGGTGGGGACCAGCTGTCTATATCAGAAGGGCTTTGCACCTACAAAACACATCCTAGTTATTTCAGAAGTTGAGTTAGAAAAGTAGAGGAAAAAGAAGAATGAGCTGTACTAGCATGGAAAAGACAACTAAGTATCCCTTAATGCAAAGAGAAAATATCTGTAAGAGTATTTTAGGTATGAGTATCTGCCTAATTTATCTTCTAATTGTTTCTACCTCTCTGGAATCAGAAATCTATGACCGTAATAAACTTTACTCGCCTTCACAAAACTTACTTAAACAAACAAACAAAACTCACTCAGTTTTGGAACATAAGAGGTTTATTTCTGCTAAAGGCTAAGCCTACAGTGAAAAATTGCGCTGGCATACATTTATGACAGACAACACTGTATATCGCTACACTCTAGTATATTCTATAGCGCTTACAGCAGGGCTGCATATTTTACTGCTTGTGGTTGTACTGATGTACTGAATTACATCCCAGGCCACCTTCCAGCACAATGCTTTATGATGAATTTATATAGGGCATTAAGGATAGCTGATGCTGCAAACTGGGAACTATGGAAACAACATGCTGTCACTCTCCTTTCTTTATTATATTTTCCCCCAACCCTATCCCCCTTTTTTTCTCCCCCTGCTTCTTAAAATTCTGGAGTTCTTGCTATTTTTTCTCTCCTATCTTTCTCCATCATTACTGCGGAGCTTCTCATGACCATCTTACAAACAGACTCAGTTTTTCCATCTATGCTTCCAGGCTGAAGAACTGCTAGAACTAATGCAACTGCTGCTGTGTCCCCATTGTGCCAGTAAATGAATGTTGGCACAGGGCTTGGTTGGTTTGAGACTCTCTTATTCAGCCAAAATCACCCTTGAGCTACATCTGCTTCTTTCTAATTTTGTGTGTGAATACAAAAACATATATTCTGTCAAAAAAACCGTATGCTGTAGAACAAGCTTTGGTTCAAGAGCTAGTTTTTGTCAGCAACAAAATAAGGTGGCAGCTATGATAACAGCAGTTTACACAGAATAATCTCTGTCTCAGAGAAGCCACTCAGTATTCAGTTTCATTGCATTAAACTACACAGAAGAAAACTCTTCAATTACCAAATACTTTGTAAGAGTAACTAATAAATTATAACAAAAGAAATATGTAATTTAATAGTCATAGATTCCATGACTGCTACTAAATAGTAGCATGCAGATGAACCTTACATTTAATCCTTTCTTCCAATGTCCCCCGAAGAAATACTGATAAGCCTTCCACCCATTCCACCACACTGATGCAGCTATCGTTGTCTCTATCAAAAGTGCGGAACACTGAGAAGTGTATTAGATACATTTTAAATTTATATAATAGGGAAACACAAACAAATATTTTCTTAAATTCAGTGAAAATATAAAAACGTATTATTTCTAAAGATGTTTCTCTGCTTTCATCAAGGTATGATTACCCTTCTTGAATCTTTCTAAGCCATAACAATGAAGGGGATCTCACCCCTTAGTCTACCGATCTTCCACTCCAGAATCCTCCTGGGATAAGACATTTTGTTTCATCTGTTGCTTTCCTGACTTAAACAACTACAGGAAATATGCTTCCATGCAGACATAAACCAAATAAACCAATATCCCTTACACTAAGGCATATTTGCACGTAGAAGAGGATTTTCATTACTAGGTTTTGTCTCAGAAAATCATGGAGGAAGGAATCCTAGAAACAATACATAAATATTTTAAATATACAAAGAAAAATAACCTGCTCCTGTCTTTCATGTACCAAGATTTTTTTTCTTCTCCCTTCCCTGAAATCAGAAAGTTTCAGTCTTGCAGCTTCACTATTTATAACAGCCTGTAATATAGTACCTCAAATCCAAGATACAATTCAAAGCATCAACGAACATCTATCACGAATTCATATTTTAGAATGTTAATTAGTAAGTTGGTTACAGGAACACCTCTACATGCAGAGCCATGCATTTTGGAACTGGAAAACAATAGCTTTGCTTTTGCAACTTAAATCAGTCCCCTGGTATGTAAGCATTAAAATAATTTTTATGAATGCGTCCGTGTAAGGCATTTTCCAAGACACACTTGACTTGTTGCATAAAATGGCATTTAAATACCCCTCCTGCTAGAGAGCGGGAGAAAGTTGAACCAAGGGGTGGCTCTTGGTGGCCTGAGACTGAAAAGAATTGCAGACTCATGCCTCCTCCACATCTTCCTCTAGACACCTGTACATCAGAGATCATTCATGCAACTTTCACCGTAACTGCAAATGTGGCTCTCGTTGATCTGTGAAATCACTATATTTTCAAGGGGTTATTTGGCTCATGACTCTGATCTCCCTGTATTGTCTGCCTAGTCACTTCAGTGCTGTTCACAGCACCTCTATTCCAGAAGTTATCCACTCTAACGAAATGCCCCTCTGGGACCTCTAAGCCGGAGACAGCTGTCCACCAGCAGCAGTGACTGCGGCTCCTGGTGGAAACACCGGAGAAAAGGGGAAAGTGACACCATGCTGCCCTCTTCTGTCACGACACTACAGTGACTGGGATAGAAACTGCCACAGAATAGCACTACCGCTGCCTCTGGCTGGCCTCCCTCGTACAAGAGCGTGAGCTACCCTGAACTAAGGGAAAACTGTTCCGCATAAAGAAAAAAGAAAAAAAGACACCCTTTGCTCAGCAGCTCCTGAGCATAACTCTTCCTTTGCTATCCTTACAGGGATGAGACGGCACTATTTTGCCTAGGCATGCTCATCGGGTCAACAATGTAAACTAAAATCTGACATCTTTTTTAGACCTATCGGTCTCACCTCTGTCCATGATCATGTCATCCGTCATGCCAAACGCGCTGTGCAGAGTGTCTCTGAACATGTTCCGGTCAAAGCCGACCGCAGCAAAGCGGTTGCTGGACTCGGCCACCAGCGTGTCGAAGAGCTTGATCAGACATTCCACTTCTCTTTTATTAACTGCCCAGCCAAAACACAAGCGAACGTCTTTTATAACTTGGTAAAAACACACGCCAGGCGCAGGGAAGCTACAGGGCCCGGACGCCTCGGGTGTTAACCATTAACCCGACTGCCCCACACCCCTGCGCCCCGTACCCGCTGCTCCTAAGGGGGCGGTGGGAAGTGCCCCTCTTGGGGGGGGTGCGTGGTGAATAGGGCCACAGAATGAGCACAGGGGACAACGGGAGGCCGCCGGGAGCAGCGAACGCCCCTCGGGCGGCGGCGGAGGCACGGCTCCCGCAGCCCACCGCCCCGCTCAGGCGGCCGGGCCGGGCGCGGGGGCCGTGTGCCGTGCCGGGACGCCTGCCGCCCCCAGACTCAGGCACAGTGCTCGGCGGATCGGCCCCCAGACTCAGGCACAGTGCTCGGCGGATCGGCCCCCAGACTCAGGCACAGTGCTCGGCCGATCGGCCCCCAGACTCACTCACAGTGCTTGGCGGATCGGCCCAGCGAGTCCACCAGCTGCTGCAGCCTCCTCCTGCTCATGGCGGCGGCCTCGCCGCTGCCCCGGCAACGCGGGCGGGCGGGGCGGCGCGGACCCGGCCGGCAGCGGCCAGACGGTGCCGCTTGTTGACGCTGGCGGGTCATGCATAAATATATACATACAGGCATAACGAAGAGAAATTTTCATCATACATTGAAAAACAGCAGTTGTATAAAAGAAAATAACTGAATGTCAAACTTATAAAAATGCTTCTGGAAAGAAGAGCTAAAAATTAAATACTACATACAATACTGTTTGTTCATGGGCTGGCAGAAGACAGAAGTCTATCAAAATACTTTTATTCCCGCACTGCTCATTTTCTACTTTGTCCCACTGCTCAGACGTTGAACATGCCTGTAGGTTGCCTGGTGCCACCCAAAACCCACGTCGCGTTCTCATGTACTCAGCACGTACAAATCGGAAAAGCTGAAGGGTTGCGACCAGACTTTATGGTCTTCCTTCAGGAAAAAAGAGGATGCAAGAGCAGTTGCAATGTATTTGTTAGCGTGTTGGAAACAGAAACATTTCACTGTCAGTATTAAAGCAGCTTTGTTGTGAACTAGCAAAGCCCGTCAGCCCCTTGAGCAGCTACTCCACTTCCAAAGCATGACAGCAGCATCTGAAGCACACAGCTGACCAGAAGAGAGAGTTATATTCAGACAATTAAAACGACATACCGGCTTATGTATTTGGAAGACTGGGGCTCTCATTTCCATTTTTATTTCTTTCTGTTGCAGGTAGTTGTGTAAAAGTCAAATAAGGTATCACACAGGACAGAACATTTATGCTATGGTTCATGACAAGCTCTTTTACCAAAACTGCAACACCACAGCTTAAAAAGAAAACAACCCCAATAAAACCAAACAAAAACCCCAAACCAAACCCCCACTGTTCACTGCATCTTGCCTTTATTTTAACCTCACTGACAAAACAGTGTCTAGAATCGGTAGTATCAAGCCCAACAGTATAAAATATTTGATCAAAATATTCTTACTATGGGTTAGAGGAACATTGCTGCAACTCAATGGTTGTATTTTCCCAAGAACTTAACTTGAAGTCAATTTCTCTGTAGAATGGCAATATGAAATCATCTTTCTCCCCCAGTTTTTAGTTATGGTTTGCAGACTAATAATCAAGGTCTTAAAGGTCTTAAAATTCTTGGCAATACAATATTTGAAACATCTGTGTGCAACAGAGGTAAGTTCTAAGTAAGCACCTGTGCAATGAAAAAAGGGATGGATCAAGAGTACAATCTATAACTGACCCTTAGGATGGATGGGCAGTTTTTAAAAGGCTAACAGGAGGCCCAGTAATGGGTACTTCAATGGCAAATAGAATTTCATGTAAAAACTAAAATCGAATGGTTGCTTGTGTTTTCTTGCGTGCACATTTAATTTATAAAAGCTTTTTTTCAATTTCTAAAGAAACTAATTTAAAGTAAAACAGCTTTATGATTTAGGTCAACACTCTGTAGCCCTCAAGTACAAAAATATAAATACAAACTGTTTAAACAGTATCTTTAATGCGATTCTGGCAGTAGTTTTTTTATCTAACAAGACACATCACATAACAGGTCTGCCACTGAACTTGCTTAAGAGTAAAATCAGCTTCAATATGAAGCTGTTAAGGTATCAAAACCCTGCTTTTTACATGCTAAATATCTTCAGCAAGTGTGCACTTAAACACAGCAATGAACTTAACTATAAGAATAACTAAATACATACATGAAACTCTGCGTGTGGAACGTAATTCATAGAACTGGTTACAACAAATGATTACCTGCATTTCATTAATTTAAAAATGGTACAAATCATGCAAAACAATTCTAAAGATAATGCAAAGAAAGCTACCAGTGTTTGCAAGAAGTGTTCAACTAAACCAAAATTACATTAAATGAAATAACGCATATTTACTAGCAAAGATCTATCACTATTTCAAAGAAGCAGAGGTAAAATCTTCAGGTTTTGAATGTCAGTTATACTGCAAAATGTCATTGCTCTTGCTTAATGCAGAAGCACATGCTTAGAAGCCCAGAACTGCTTATTCAGAAAAAGTCTGCTGACAATAGTTCTGGCTTCCCTAGAATCAGAGATGCTGCATGGATCAAAAACAGCAGAGATTTGCAAGAATCAAAGGCAAAGGCACCCTATTCAGTTAGCCAAAATGGTAGCATTCCCTTTCTCATAAGCATGAAGACGGTAATGGGGCAGATGATAAACATTTCTACAAAGGCAGCGTTTTAAATGTTATAATTAATTTCCCATTTTGCAAATGCCATTAGCAGACACCAGCTTGTAATAGTTCATGTTATAATATTAACCTGCAGGATGAACTTGGGATTTTATTTGTCCTGATTTACAAATAAAGACTATTACTAATGCTTTAAAAGACTACTTTTACTATCTAAAAAGTTTAACTCTTATTTTCCAATATTTTACACCTCAGATGGACTACCATCTCATACTGTTTCAAACATCTAACACTGCTTACTGGAATTTTATAAAAGTTGTACCTCATGTATTAAGCAGCAGGCAATAACAATGGTCTTTCCCAGCACAGCTGCATCTGGCTGGCTACTGAAAGATTAGGAGTATTTCTAAAACACAGGAAAACTCATGCAGTTTGGTAAAGTTTGCTGTCATTTCACAGTTTAAGTTTCCTTTAGTCATTGCACTTCTGTTGATAGTCTTGTTTTTTTTAAATATTATTCTGAATCCGAATTTGAACCAGCAATCTTCTTTTTCTTCTTTTTACCATGTTTCTTGTGCTTCTTTCTCTTTTTTGTTTTATCCTAAAAAGATAATAAAATTAAATGGAAGTTATTGTATAATAAAATTGCCATCTATTAAATTCTGCTAACACAAAATGAGAGCACGGAAAGGATATCTTTACAAAGACATTTCAAAAGAGATTTCTATAAAAGCCTACTGAGAAATCACAAAAAGAAAATTCATCTTTTACCCAGTAATTTGCACTATTATGAACAGTCTTCAATTTATCTCCATCATGGTCTGGCTATTTCACACCTCTCATCACTGTCACTATTACGTTTCCTAATCTTTTAAATGATTTTCAGTGCTTTATAGGTTTCTGAGAAAGTAACAAGGAAGTGCTTTGACAAGCAGTGACATGTGGGAATAACTAGGATGTTTACATATTTTAAAGTAAGTGCTTATATTTACTGTGCAAAATTAAATAGTTTGACTACACTTGGCTAGAATCTCCAGCACTTGCACCTCATTTGAAATAAAACAATTAGGATCTCAATTGAAAATATGAATACACTCAATTAACCCTCTTGGATTCAGTCCTGAAGTTATTATCCTGATCACTTCAATACAGAAGCTGAAAGATACAATCTTGTATTTTTGCAAGCACAATTTCAACTGGAATTCCTGAATAGGTGTGGCATTATGTAACTAAAACAATCTGAGTATAAAAGCTTTGTTTTATACATATTACTTACACACACAATTCTTCTAAGAAAAAAACCACAATCAGTCACTAGAAATTTTATGGCATACAGCTTATACGATTATGAAAAAACAAACAAGTTCCATGGAAAATGTGTATTGACTATCACTGATACTCCTATGCTTGCATTTTTAGGTGACTAACGTAAGCCTTCCCTTCGCCCTACCTCATCTAGACAACTGAGATGTCTAATTAGGAACACTGTTGCTGACAGGGGAGATAGATGCACAGGCATCTCGAGTAACCGTTTCAGATCTCAAAATCACTATACTCCTAACTGAGGAGCCTCAGGTACATGTGATGAATCTGAGTTCTATATAAATCACTGAACCTTCCTCTCACTTTTACCAACAGAAACAAAACAACAAAATTGAGAAAAGCAACAGATTGCTGACAGCTTTTTATGTGGTTGGAGAAGAATTATATTAGTATAGATGTTGCAGCAATTATGTCCTAAGGCCCTTTTCATGGCCTGGCAGAGGGGGCTTACCAAAGAAGAATTATACACAACTCTAACAAAGGGACAGCACTGATGTCTGTGTGGCAAACTGCTACCCTACCCAATACTATATAGATCTTAGTAGTTCTAGTAGGTTGGTACAGAGTAAAGTATATGCTACAATAAGTGTTAAACTTATATAATTCTCAAACTGTATGTATCCATATAGTGACAAATATCTATAGTGACAAATTCTTCCTTTAATTCAACAATTGAAAAACTGACTTCAGCAGGTAAACAGAGATATTGTTAATTTAGATGCATGTGACAGTAGACTTTTGCTATAAAACATTTGTATTACTGAAAAACGTGAAATTGGAAATTAACCAAGTACAGAGTATTTGTACCCTAAAACTACAGTATGAGTAAGAAGGATACTTGCTGTTTTCTCTTTTTCCTCGTTGTTTTTCTTCTTTTTTGCTTGCACCTGAAAAAAAAAATAAATCAAATGTAATGGGAGAGCAGCTTTGGAAATGCTGTTTTAAATCAAATTTTGAGCATGTAAATGAATGATGGCACAACAGCTGTAGAACATACTGAACAATAACCCATGAAGAAACACTGGTTATCTGTGTTGTATTCTAGAATACACATTATCCAGTAAACATCCTATTTGGGAACACACTCTGCTTTTAATACGCAGCAGAACAAGAAATAGCAGAGATATAAAGGTAAAATTACTAAGCTAATAATGTGGCAAAAATTCTTAATGAAAAAATGCACACATTGGAACCTTCCCAAATTTTGTAATCCTACAAGAATAACAATCTGCAAAGTAGACATACACAAGGGTGAGAGTAGGATTAGTAGGACCAAAATTTTTTAAATCACTGGAAAAGGGAGCCAAAAAATTTTAGCCATCTTGAAATCTGCCAATCTATTCACAAACATCAGAGAGAAATTTTGTGAAGGACACCACACCAATCACTTAGCCTCATTTCATTGAGCTCTAAAATATCCATAAAAAGTTGAAAATTTTCAAGAAAATTAATTCAAAATGAGTTGTAGGTGATAGGAGCTGTACTAAACAATTCTTACTAAAAGTTTTTATTAAAGAGAAAAATACAAACAACTTCGAAAGTGCTGCACTCTTAAATTCAACTGTAGAGAGCAGAACAGTTTCAATAATGTATTAAATCTAAGCTAATTTGTTCATTCATGAGAATCAGTAAGCTAAAAGCATTATAACATCTGAAATTGAGGTTTCACACTGACCTCCTCTGTCTGATCTGATTCTGATACGGATTCTGATGATAAATGTCCATCGCCACGATCAGCTTTCTTCCTTTTCCTGTGGTGATTTTTGCCTTCCTACACAAAGTAATTGTGAATAAAGTCAGGCCTTTCAAATTTTATAAAGCTTCTGCTTAAAACTCAGATTGAAATGTTATTTCTAAGTTGTGAAATATTTTTAAATATTGTTGACATTAAACTAATTACTCATCATCAACAAATTACCAACTGTTAAAATGCTTTTAGTGGAAATAGTATTTTTCTGTATATTGTTCCTCTTGTTACCAAGATACAGCAGCCTTCTAAAAGTGAGACTACGCTACAGTATAGTGCGACTATACTACAGTATAGTCTCTTATTTTAAACAACACCACATGAAGGAGTAAGCATCTGAAAATAAAATGTTTCACCACTTTTAAATACTACTGAGTAAATGAAGATGTCTCATCATACGCATGCAAACACTGCAGCTTCAGAATCTTGCTTTGTTGATGAAATTAGAAGAAAAGGCTCCTCTATATTTGTGTCCAACCAGGACAAGCTGTCCCTGCCAGCTGCACTTCAACACTTCATATATAATCACAGTATATTTAAAGGACAGTCTTTTTTTTTTAATTATTTTAAAAATTTTGATGCTGCATGAGATTGCTCTGATGAGCTACTCCCCCAACACCCCCTTGCTCTGGACCAGGCAAGGTGTTCCTAAGACTGAAGCTACTTTCTTCCATTCAATTTCTAAGGCCAGAAACTGAAAAAATTCTTGCTAATCATCTTTTTGCAAGGTGGGATCACACATCTCAGCTGTGTTATTTAGTCTACTATAGGTACCTCAATCCTTTCCCAAAAGTGCTTATGAAAAGTACACATGATGCAGCCCATTTGAGAGACAGGGTATCTTCAGATAGGGGAAGACCTCTAGTCCCCAAATGCCCTTTGCTTTCAGAAGATGTGTGAAAATAGCATTACAGCTTAACCGAGAATAAGGGGTGTGCTGATTTTGGCTGGGATAGAGTTAATTTTCTCCATAGTAGCTAGTATGGGGCTATGTTTTGGATTTGTGCTGGAAACAGTGTTGGTAACACAGGGATGTTTTCGTCACTGCTGAGCAGTGCTTACACAGAGTCAAGGCCTTTTCTGCTTCTCACACCACTCTACCAGTGAGTAGGCTGGGGGTGCACAAGAAGTTGGGAGGGCTGAGCCCAACTGGCCAAAGGGCTATTCCATACCATATGACGTCATGTTCAGCATATAAAGCTGGGGGAAGAAGAAGGAAGGGGGGGATGTTCGGAGTGATGGCGTTTGTCTTCCCAAGTCCAAGTAACCATTACACGTGATGGAGCCCTGCTTTCCTGGAGATGGCTGAACACCTGCCTGCCCATGGGAAGGAGTGAATGAATTCCTTGTTTTGCTTTGCTTGCGTGCGCGGCTTTTGCTTTACCTATTAAACTGTCTTTCTCTCAACCCACGAGTTTTGTCAGTTTTACCCTTCTGATTCTCTGCCCCATCCCACGGTGGGGGAGTGAGCGAGCGGCTGTGTGGGGATTAGTTGCCGACTGGGGTTAAACCACGACAGGGGCTATGGTAGACACTTGGTCTTTGAAGAGAGGCTACTCAAAGTTAAAAGGAGTTGGTAGGAAATGGAAACTCTGTGAAATGGAAGCAGGAACAAGGAAAAAAAAAATCAACACATTTGCCTTATGCAATGGAGAATTTGTACATCAAAGTCAATACTGTTGACTGTAGTAGTAGAGGCTGATGTGATAAGAAAGGTAACTGGAGAGAAAAATCAAGGTGGGCTCTGAAAGCACTGTTAGTTTACACATAGTGTAGAAATAACTAAAATTTAAGTCAACAAAATTATTTGCGTTAAACATAAGGGAAGGAAGAAAGTCCTCAGAGGTGCGTACAAAATGGTGAGGCGGTAGGAAGGAGAGAGGGTTTTCATGCTCAAAGAAAAGACAGAATAAGGTAATTTTTCTTAAACTAATACATTCTTATCTGGAATTTCTCAATGAATAAAAATCATGAGTAAAATATCTATAATTATGACTATATTTAGATAAATAAATCCTCTGCTTGATGCTCCTTAATTTACAGCAACAAGCCAGTATCCTACCAGGCATGCCACTGAAATATCATCACACATATTTTTAGCTCAATGTGACTGCTCCAGACAAAACCCAAAATACTAGAATGCAGCTGATCTACTACAGCAGATTAGATACTTTTTTCATTTACCTTCATAACAAAAACAGATCCAGCAGTTTCCACTAACAACAATTACTAAAACAGGAGCTGAATCCAACTAAAAGTTTACCTCAAATTGGGGGTACTGAATACCTTCTGACTGTGTAGTTTTGGACAGAAAATTTCCGTAGGTGTAAACTGAGGCATTCAATATTGGGGGGGGAGGAGGGGAGGGAGAGAGAGAGCTCCATTATGTATGTAAAATGCAGTTCTGATGTAAGTATTTTAAGAGTAAAAATACCTTCTCTTTTTCATAATCTTCCTTTGACCTTTTCTTTTTTGTGCTGTCCTAAATAGAAATAAAAACATAAACCATGATGAAATTATTTCAGGAAAAAGGTAGAAATCCCAAAAGCATCCTGACACATTGTCTTTTTCTGTCTATTGAAGGACATTCTTCAAAGTTGTTCTTTCTACCTTGCAGTTAACAGGAAAAATATGAAAAAGCCGTAATTTTGATGCAGCTGCTGATTTCTTCAACCAGAAGTGTTAAAAGGTCTCTATGGAATCAGGTAACAGAGTACTTGCAGTACATGTAGACAGCCTCTGGAAAGGATACCAGCTATCACTACTGTAACCACATATAATGTATGTCTGACATATAACAGTCTGGAGTCTTTATTCTTTATCCATGCCCATCTCCACTGATCAGGCAGGGGTTAAGCAGATATTTTCCATGGAGTTTTCTGCCTTCCAATTTCAGCAGTAAGGGTATCTCTGTGTCCCTTTATGTAGCAAAAGTTTTCAAACTCCCATTAGCACAAATTCATAGGTGTACGCAAACAGTGATTCATCACAATTTATACCACACTGAATTAGGTATTCCAGTGAAAACCTGTGATAAGTCTACACACAGAATCTTAACAACTCGCTCTATTTAGGCAAGAAGTACAGTTACTATCCACTGTAACACAGAAAAATGCTAACATAACAGAACAAATTGCCTCATATATCTTCTCCACTTCTTTGTTCATTCAGTAAGCCTGTGTATGTACATTGCTTTACTTTCAGAAAAGGAAAAAGACACCCTCAAATTAATATGCATTTGGGAAAGGCTCAGTTCTCCCACAGGAAACTACTCAGTCCACAGATATTTTGAAAGGCAATATTCTGGCCACTGATATCCTGCAATATCTGTATTTTCACAGATGGTGTTCAATTAAATAGCATATCCACAAGTATTTCACAGAACGTTTTATTTTTTTAAGTGTTAATGTCGTATTAAAACTAAACATTTTAGCAGCACAAAAGCTGCATATGTCTGAATTCAGAAAAATAGCTAAAAATAGCTGGAAAAAAGCATGTTCATTTTCTAAAGATCAAATTATTTCTGCTAGGCATTGTGGCCAGTGGAGGTAGATTCCTGATTGCATCTGGAAGATACAAGTGCAGCTCAGCTACCATACGAATGCCTGGCTTTAAATTTGGAAGATTAAAAAAAAATATTGATATGCGAAAGTCAGACATGTTTATGTCTTTAGGATCAAGAAAAGATCAAGAACAAGAAAACTTGCCAAGGGTAACACATCTGCATAGTTACCTTGCTGTCTGACTCAGATTCAGAAGTTGAGCTTGCTGAAGATTTCCGTGAGGAGCGATACTTCTTCTTCCTTCTTTTCTTCCCTTGCTTTTTATCCTATCCACAAATATTGTAAGAAAAAAGAAAAACACAACCCTGAATTTATTCTCACTAGAATTAAAGACTTACATTAAATGTAAAGAGTAGGGAACACCAAATTCCTACATGTTATCATGTTCTCTTGAGGAATAAAGTACACTACAATTGATTCTTTTAGCGGAGGACCTTCATAACTCTTCTGCATTGAAAAAATGTAAACTGGTGAAAAATGCAGGTTCTCTAGATTCTGTTTATTATTTAGATGTGTGCTGTAGAATCTGATTATCTGTAACAAAGATTTTTGCTAAAAAGTAAAAACGGTATGTTTGCATTTTTATGATTAGATGGGGGATTCTATTGAAAAAGCATACAATTCAATGTTCAAACAGAAATGGATCCAGTTTACAAGCCAGCCACCCAAAATTTACAGTGTTCATAAAGAAATTCTTGAACAGATATATATCTAAAATTCACAACTTTATTATATGTACCAAATGCAGACAAATTAAATAGTTTTATGGAAACCAAGCCCTCAAACAATATTCTAAAATATACATCTGTGTTAAATAAGCCTCATGAACAAAACATGTTAGATTCCAATAAGTTAGTTCTTACCTCATCTTCTGAATCAGATGAACTGCTGGAAGAATCAGAGCTTGATGAAGAAGAGGAAGATGAAGACAACTTGACCAAACACAACAAAAAGTGAAGCTTGTGAGATGCAGCATTTTGTCTGGCAAATAGTCAAAAGTCCATCCAAACACTCTCTTTAAAATTTCTTCATTTGCAAAGTATTAACAATGGAATTTTACTTCCAAGAAGCTGGTCTTACATAAATTTTCTTAAATAAAACTGGAAAAAGTCACTTCTAACATTTTTCATGTAATGCTCTTTTCCTTCCCTTAAGCAGAAGTAAAACTCTCCTTGTACAGAATGTACGCCACCCCTCTCAAATAAAAATCAGTTAATTTAACAGCTAAATTCAAAATTACAGCCATACTCTCTCTCTTTCCAAGAGAACTTAAATGACAAATAGGAACAAACCCAAACCAAAAAAGCTCAGAAAACTGAAAATTTTGCTCACCCTATTAGATTTCTTCTTTTCCTTTTTCTTTTTCTTAAAAATAGAATAAAACAAATGTTACTTTGGCATCATGTTATTTTGTCGTGCATTTAGGTTTATGTACTTTGATGCTGGCTTTTAAAATATATTCATGACACTTTATATTGTATTGTATAGTTCCTGACTATATGAAATTGAAAATAACTTACCTCTTTCTTTTTGGAGGAACTCTCGTTTCCACCCAGTAATTTCTCCCTGTGTTTTTCCAGTTCTTTCCTCCAATTCTGAAAACAAAACCAAACAGAAACAGTGACATGAGTGTCATTTCCAAACAGCTTCTTTCAAGAGACCTTTTTCAAAATCCTGTCTTCTACCTGACATTATAGTTTTCACAAAACCCACAGAAAATAAACAACATATAATGTTAACCAAAGCTATAATGCATTTGATCTTACAGAAGGTTAATATTCATCGAAATACCATATTAGTTCACACCTTAATGTTCAAGTTATTTGGATTTCAGTGACTGTCATTTATCTTGAGGGTCATCAATTATGGTATTTTTGCTTTTGTATCACAGCGTTCTTGCTAGAGCACTTTAGAAAGCCAGGGCACCCTACCAGAAAAATTGTTATTTTGTCTTAGTTTTAAAATTACCTGAAGCAAAATTTCAAGACAAATTCTCCTGGCCCTTCTTCAATGTATGGTTGTCTCTAGTGTCTGTTCTGGGCCATGTCAGTGTCAATACTGATTAGAATATTAAATTATTATACACATCTTTATAGAAACGCTCTTATTTTTGTTAGGTTAAGCGCACTGCACGGATAAAAGTCTCCTCTCATTCCTCTTTTTCAATCCCTCACAAGGTCTCTAGCTCTACCTAAAATCCCCCCTTCAAGAGCTCTGAAACATCCAACCCACCCCCATTAGACTGAAAGGCTGCTAGCTTCAGTCTGCGCTATTCCTGCTTCCTGTGTCAGACACATCATGTGCTCCATTCTTTATTATTATTCTGATCCCCCCTTTCCTCACAATGAAGCTGTATTTGTATTGTATTGGGAAAGCAATGATAATCCACATATTGTGCTGAAGGGACAGAAATATAAGGAATTAAGTACGATTATACCTGTGCAATGCAATATGATACACAGATCCCCAAGTCAGCATACTGTGAATTAGCTGACAAATGCTGCTGAGAGACATGGCAGATTAGCCAGGATACAGCGCTGTGCGTAATGTGTTTCCATGGTCCAAGGTAGCATCTATGCAGTATTGCAGTGGGTTGTGTACTTTGCTATACCAGCTACCCGGAGCTACCTGAGGGGTCTCTAACAACAGCCTGTGCTTTATTAGGCAGGCATTCTCTTTAAATTATTTTAAGACTGTGCTAGTGTTATGTTTTAAACAAAAAAGCACAACATCTGTCAGTAATATAGGAGAGATATATTCACCTCATTCAGAGACTTACGATCTTTTCAACCACTTAGAGATTTGTTCTTAGGAGCTTTAGGAAGAACTCTTGGCCATTTCACAATTCCCTGCATCCCCTCCTACTGTTCTGCCATACTGAAAGGCTGTTATCAACTATCCATGCCAGCTTCAATTATTTCACAATAAAGCAAAGACAAAAGCAGGAAAGGAATATGATAAAATACTAAACCAAACTCACCAAGCTAAAACTCACAGAGTGCAGAACAACTGATCCTCTCAGAATAGCACCCCATGACCCTCCAAATACTGGTATAACTTCTTAGGCAAAAAGGTATAGCAAGAGCAGAGGTACTACACCCTTCCAATAACAGAGGAGCCTAATCCACTTTAACCAGAAACTCGCACACAATGATGAAGACTACTGCTTGAAGCTTATGCCAAGATACCAGAACCCAGGAAGGAACAGTTAAATTCATCATATACTAATTTCTTCCTAAGTATACAACAAGAGTCATACGTGAAACTTTCTTACACCATGCTGATCTCCAGTAGGTACTGAACACAAGCTTCAGGACAACTGCATTTATAGTAGGGAACCAGCATGGAATGTAATCAGCTTAGGATGAGAGAAAAAGAAGTGCTTTATAGTCCTATCTGTATACTGAAGGCCATTCTTTGTGCCTTCTCCCATATCAATATTACATGTACATTCCTTGCCAAAGACGCCTGTTTCCAGTAATATACCTCTTTCCAATATGTTTGGATTGTGTGACCTTAAGCAAGTGAAGATTAGCACAACAGATGTTAGTTTATCATACTGGAAAATGCACGAGTTTCATTTATTAATATAAACATATGCGTTTGTATAATTATATTTACATTTATGAGAAGTTCAAGTTTTATTCAGCAGCAATTTTCAAAACTTTATATAGTGTTTCTCTGAATTGAGACTAGCTCTTCATTGGTTAAGGGGTAACCTTAACATCCGATACAAATGAAACAAAACATTTACTCATTAAAAGCTTGAGTGAAGTGAAATATTATGGGTACTTGGTGCTGCTAACGATAGTGGAGGAAAAGTAGCATATAAGATAAGAAGAACTGAGTATTAACATACTAATAACATTACCAACCTCATTCATCTTTTCTTCAAACTCAGCCAAAGCCCTGGATCCTTTCTTTTTCTTTTCTAGTTGCTCTTTCACTTCTTCCCTACATAAAAAAGGATCACAATTACTTTATTTTCACAATTAAAAATACCTTTCTCAGTGTCTAACTTTTTGTAGGTGTTTTGAAGTTTAGCTTTGGCTGAACTTCCAACAGAAAGAAGAATGAACGCATCTTAGATGTTATGCATATGGTAACCTAACCCTAATAAGTTAAGTACAGTAGCTAAATCCCTCTGAAAGATCTAAAGCTAACTTTGCAATTAGGTAAATTGTTCTCTAATGTCTTATAAGCAGAGGCAAAATGGACTGAACATAAAGTAAGTTATTGATAATATCTCAAAGTGATGATTTTGTTGGGTAGGGTAAACTGCATTCTAAGAATATACCAGCAAAATATTTTTCTAGAGATTACTTTGTTTCAAAATTAAATATATCTGCAGGCTTTAGATATTAGGATTTGTGAAAGAGGTAAAATGACCAATGTTTTCCTCTTCTGAGAAACCGTTGCCAAAATATTTAAAGACAAATGAGAAATATGCATGTCAAAATGAAATACTATTGTTTTTAAAAGAGGACATTGAATACATATTTAGGAAAGAACACCTTGGCCAGAGACAAGGAATCTTTCAAAATGTATTAATGTGTATTCTGGGGGGGGGAGGCAGGTAACTGTATCATCTTAGTAAGAGAGAACAAATCTTTTACTCAGAAGGGCAGACAAGTATTACCACTTACCATGTTGGTCTTGGCCTGTTCAAGTAGTCTTGTATTGTTGGTCCTGAATTTTGGGCAGGACCTCGTGCTCTGGCCATAGCTATGGGATTCATATAAGCCTTGAATATGAAACAACAAAAATAAATATAAAATTCATCAGCTGTGCTATGATACCAAAATCTGTCCTTTTTGTTCTTCACAGAAACTTTTTCTCACTCACTGAAAAATAATTCTGACTTGTTTCTAAAAATATAAACTATTTAACTAAACTAAGTTGATTTGGTCTGGCAGAAAGACTCAGGTAAGTGCTTTCAATTTGAGTTATACTGTGGCAGAAAGAACTCATCCACAAAGAGACCATGTTCCTTATAATAATTCCCCTCCCTGAGCAATGATTTTGCAAACTGAGTACAGTATCATGATTGCTGAAATATTCTTCCTTGGGATATGGAAAATGTAATTAAATTTCAGCTCTTACTCTCTGGGACAACTGATCTTACGCCTTTAAAGTTCTGCTCAAAATTAATGATAGTAGATTCAACAAATTCTGCAAAAGTTTCTTGCTGTAACACCAAAACAAGCAAGTGGTGGTGCTCTGCTACTGTTATTCATGTATGAAAATTCTGTGACTTAGGGCTATTTTAAGGAGGAAAAAAAATACAAAACTGTCAAAACCCCAATGTTATGAGGTATTCCATGTTTCAAACCCATGCATCCTCTTCATATTCACTAAAAATGTAATAGGTTATAAAAGATGACTTTAAAACTTAGAATCCATAATCCACCTCAGCAATTAATGGAAAAAACTCTAATCTAGCAAACAATTCTTCAATTTTTTTTTATGCCAGTAATATTTTGCTCATGCGAAAGGGAGGTACATGTACCCCCTTACCTTATGGGCTTTTATCGCTACGTCATCCCAACATGTCACAATTTACTTTTGCAAAACGTAACTCACACTGTTCTCACTGTCCACAGTTTGGACATGAGAAAAAAAATCAGATAGTCAAAACAATGACTAGCTTTGGTTGCCCAATCTGAGATAATTTTTTAAGAGTACAACATTTTGTAGATTTAAAATACAGATTTGACCATGTGTGTAGCTTTTACATGTCTGACACTGCTTTTTGTCAGGCCATAAAGTAAGCATTCAGAAACCACCATGCACAGGAAGCGACCATTTGTGAAAGTGGTCAAAAGCAGCAGCTGCTGCCTCCCCTCCGGTTCCCCCCGCTGCAGAAGCAGTGGCCACAGCAGTGCTGGGTTTCTGGACCGGACTGCAAGCAGGCTGGTGGCCTTCAGCTCTTGGGGCTACGTTTAGTCCTGGAAGAGGGACTCCGGGCTCTGCCTGGGAAGGGGCAGCGGGCCGGATGGAAGTACTCCCCACACTGAATTTGGCTCATGGTCCATCAGGTGGACCACACTGAAGCAATCAGAGGACTCTTTCCACTGGACTGCTTTTTGACTCAAGTTGTCTTTGCAACTCTAAGGGTGACATTTGCTTCCATTTCTTGGGGCTTTGTTTTGTTGCTTTAATTCACACAAAAAGGCTAACTAACACGGGCAAGTAAATGCTGAAGTATGCCAATTTAAACTAGTTTAATCTCAGCTTGGCACCTTCTTTTGTAGCCAGGTGGATGTATGTGCTCAAGTAGTTACAGCACTTAAAGATACGTATTCACATTATTAACTCTAGCATTTTATAATATTACAAATCTACAAATGAGTAAAAATTTTGCATTTGAATTCAGCACTTTTCCACTTCGAGTGGAAAAAGAGCTCCTTTAGCAATGCAGGAAAGCAGTATTTGAACACTGTTTTCGTTAAACAAAGGTAATTTCAACCTGCTAGATCCACTAGAGAAGACAACAGAAATGTAATTCATGACTTGGCTTACTCCAGTGAGCAAAGTGAGTCAACTCTTTTTGGTTACCATTCAAGAATTTGTATCTGAAAGCTCTAGCTTCTTACATAATTATCATTCCTAAACCCAAGGTTTCTTGCTGCTCTTAAATTACCTACTTTCTTACCTGAGCTAACCTGAAACGAACACCCCATCGCCCTCCAACAAAACTCTCTCTCTACCTGGAGAAGAGGCTACAACTGTCAAGTGCTGGTTTTCTACTTCCTCAAAACTGACCCCAGATAATTAGCTAGGAAGCTTCCTCCATTCATTGGCTTTCTTTAACTTTCTGGCAGCAAGTACATAATAACTGAATACTACACTATATTCCACAATTAGGAAATTTATGTTTTAAAACATGTTCTTATAATTTAAAACAGGTTTATTTATGAAGAACTACTTTGCCAATAAACATTTCTTAGAAGTATTTACACTACTTTGCCAAACTGCATGTCACTAGCCAGAGCGAGCATAGAAATGCACTCTCAGAAAAGGAAGTGCTTGTCTGCACATTCGTCTTCTTCTTTTGGCAGTTTGCTCAAGCAGTTATTAAAAGGTATTTGTTGTATAGCTTTCATGCTCATGAAAAGCATAAGGCACCTTCAGTCAGCTGGGGTTCTCTGGGTAAGCAATACAAACTGTTACTGCCTTGCAAGTATCCTGCAGATGTGGAAAGCCCAAATTTATTTTCCATCTCCAAAAAGTCAAAATGATGGTGTATTTAAGAAGGGACATGGGAAAGAAGTAACAGGTAGAAAGCCTTACAATCACAGAAGAGAAGCAAAGGGTCCTAGATTATAACTTGTCTGTACTAGCAGCCATCATGGCATAATGAACCTTACATAGGAATATAAAGATTTGCTGGCATTGGCAGGTGCATCCCAACTGTCCCATTAAAAGAAAATGAAGAATAAACAAACAGACACCCAAATACACCCAAAAGCATTACAAGAGGGCAATACATTTCAAGCATAGGCCAGGTCTTGCAGCCTAACACTGTCAATTCTTTCTCAGTAAACTCCATTATTTTGATGCCTCAATACAGTAATCAAAGGCACTTAGCTATCCATTTGTATAATGCATATGTCCATCATGTCTATTACATATTATTCCACCAAAGTAAGCAAAGACGTTTCCCTGAATGGATCTGAGTATGAACTCATAGCACATACTAGAAAGAGACAAAGAAAGGGGAAAATAATAAAAGTATTATAACTTGGTTTTAATGATAAAATTCATTAAGTGTAAATTTACTATGCCTAAATGAAACATGAGCATAAGGTAAATGTCTAACTGGTACAAAAAAGTTTAAAGAAAAATACGAGCAGGGATGAATGTGGTAACAGTGTAAAATCAGGCTCTGCAATCAGGCGTGTAGAAGCGCATTTTTGGCCTTCTGACCGCTGGCTCCTGAGCTTAGCAGAGTGCTGTGTAAAGCTAAATTCCAAATCACTCAGGTACACCTGAATGCCAAGTCTAAGGAAATACGGCTTAGTGACGATCAGAGCTACCTGGGCAAATGCTGCAACTCCCACTGGGAACGTTCTATCTCTGCAAGGACCAGGCCAGCATCTTAATCATCTTCACTTAGCAGATCCCAAAGCAGGCATCAGTCACGACTGCTGCCACATTTGACAAGGCAATTAGAGGTTCTGCCAGGGAGCCGCGGGCACGTGCCTGCCCACGCTGAGGGACACCCCACACGGCACCTCCGGCAGCCCCGGCCCCGCTCCCCGGGGCGCCCACCCGGGCCGGGCGGGTCCGCAGGGCACGGCCCGCCTTTGTTGTCTGGCGGCACGGGGCCCCGAGGTCGGCCGGCCCGCCAGTCCCGACGCCGCGTAACCAGCCAGTCCTCGAGTGCCTCCCGCCCGCCCGCCGCAGCGCAGGCCCGGCGGCACGGGGGCCCTCTTCTCCCTCGCTGTAGGGCGGCGGCCCCCTCCTACCCCGCCGGCGGCCGGAGCACGGCAGCGCGCCGGACAGGCCGGCCTAGGCCGCCGCAGCGCTGCGGCTGCCCGGGCTGAGGCAGCGCCCAGCTCCCCACAGCTTTCCCCACCGGGGCTCGCCGGAAGGTGCCGCCGCCGCGGCTGTGGAGGATCCCAGCGACGTCCGCCGCGCCGGCCTGGCCCCCGCCGCTGCCTCCCCGCCGTAACGCAGCCCGCGTTACTCACCACCCGGTTGTCCCGCTTCCCCATGGTGCCGCCGAGACCCTGCGCCGCCTCCCGCCGTCGCCTCGGCCCAGCCCAGGGCCCTTTCCCCGCGCCCGGGAAGCCGCGCCGCCGGCGGCCCGGCCCTGCTCGGCCCCGAGCAGCCGCCGAGCTGCGGGGAGCGGCGATGGCGGCGGCCACGCAGCGCCGCCTGCCGGGGCCGCGGCGCCACCACGGCCGGAGCTGCCCCTCGCCGCCGGCGGGTGGCGGCCGTTAGCGCCTCGCCTCAGCTCCGCTCCGCCGGCCCCTTGGCGGAGGGCGAGGCCTCGCCGCCATCAGGGGCGAGGGGAGGCGGTGGACGCAGCGGTCGGAAGAGGAAGGGCGGGAAGGGATGATGAAAGCGGGGGAGCTCTCATGCAGGGCGTCGGTTGGGGTGGTGGCAATGGCGGGGAGCCGGCGGCGGCCCCGGGAGGGCGAGCGTCGTCGTGACGGCGGCGGTGAGGGGCCAGCGGCGCGGCGGGCAGGTGCCCGTCAGCGGCCCGGCCTGCCGGCGGGAAGATAACGCTGGGCCGGCCTTCGTGAGGGGGAGCTGGGGGAGCGGAGGGTAACTCTGAGGGGAGAAATAAAATGTAAAGGTGTACTTGGATCCTGGGGCGCAGGGCCCGAGGCGCCTGTCTGGAATAGACATCCCAGGAGAGGACAGAATGTCATTATGAGGTTTTTTTGTCTTGATCTATCTAGTGGTCAGTTACAGGTGGAACTGCCGTGCTCCCTTTTCCTTTTTCCTTCAGTAGATGAATAGACTAAGGTATTATGAAATAGCAGCCTGTCCTGGCATAGAATTCAATGAAACGGGGCTCTATTTGAAAAAAAGAAAAAAAAAAGTTTGTATTCATCACTCGTTAGCTATCTGCACTGCAAAATAAAGAACATTGTAATATTGACCAGGTTAATGCAAATGCTAAAAGCAGCCTGGGAATTACCAGGATCTACTAACTCAGAATTTCAGATGTCCTTTTCTTAAAATGTTACCGTTAAAAATTACTCCATGTTAGTTTTTAGCTTTGTAAAAATGAAGAAAAGTAATTACATATTAATACTTCAATCATACAAAGCACAACTGAGTTTTGTTTCTGCAACAGCATTGCTGTGTTAATCATATTTAGCAATAGCTGGAAAAATTGATGAGTTCATGGGAATTTGTGATACCAAGCTATTTAGTAAAACCAAGAGCATGCTGTGCGGAACTAGGAGAAAACTAACAAGGTGACTACACAAGTAAAATTTGCTCAATTGCAAATAAATTTTCCTGCTGAAAATTGCAAGATAGTGCATAGGGGAAGGGATAACTAATTCCTCAGAAAATAATTGGTATGTTCTAAACCAAGGATGGCTACTTGGGAAACACATCGGGCTGAAGTTCTCACTGAGCTGCCTGTGATGCTAGAGAAGTACATTGAAGACAGAAGAGATGAACTGCATTAAAACATGTACAAAATAAGATTAGGAGTATTAGTAAATATATTATGATAGCCCTTTTGTGAAGCATGGTGATGTCCTCACCCTGAAACCATTTCAGATTTGGGCCATTTTGGAGTCCACCCATGCAGTCCAGTTTTGGGTGACTAATGCCACTGCACTGCAGCCGCGCAGGCTGTCCCCAGCGCTGCCGCAGCCCTTGGCGGCACAAGGGTGGTCCCTAGGTGTTGGAGCACGGCTGTCTGTCTGTCCCTGCACTGACACCGTGGTAGGACAGCAGGTCTCCATGGGCTTCAGCTCAGCTGCAGCAGTGTAGGCAATACCTAAGCTGCGTCAAGTCTGCCAGGACAGAATTGCTTTTCAGAAATGTTTTGACCAAAGTTGAACCAGGAGAGTTTATCCATCCAACACTTTGCGCCGTGATGCTCTGGTGGTCTTGAGCTGGTGTCTGGTGCCTGGAAATAAGACTTGCCATTGCAGGAAGGCGGGGGTGAAGAGTCCCTCCCTCCCTGCGCAGGCAGCAGGGAGGAGGGAGTCCTCCGCTGGGCACCCCGGCGTATTTTAATTAGACTCCTATTAGCTTTTCTTCCCTGGCTGCGAAGGAGGCTTAGGAGTCCAGCCAGACAATTCAGCCAGCTAAATCAGATGTCTAAAAATGGATGAAAATACTTAGAGAAAGGACTTCTGTGTGACAGGAGACTGAAAGATGACCTTGTTTGTCGAAGGGAAAAAAAAAGGCAACACAACTGATGGGTGTAAAATGAGGAATGGTACAGATACTGTAAATCTTGCTATCAGTAAATGGCAGGCAAATGATAGACAAAGGCAATGCACTTACATCTTTTAAAATGAACCTTTGTTTCTATGGTGCTAATAAGCATGTGACATCTAGTGTCATTAGATAATTTTGAGGCGAAGAGGATGAGAACGTTTACGCGAGTAAGGAGAAGAGTAACATTTGTGCTTATTTCTAAAGGTTGTTAGTATTTTTGCTTAATGGATTTTGGTTTTAATTTTCTCTTCTATAATTGGGTTTTATGAACTTCATGCAGGGGGTAAGTCACCTTCTCACAGATGAGGGCTAGGAAGAAAATTCCCATATGAAGAACTTGTTCCGTAATTGTCCACAGACTTAGATTTTCTTCTGTGGTATCTTGCCCTGAGCACTACCAGAGATGAAACACTGGATGGCATCCAGATCTGTATGGTAGCTTTTTTTTGCTCTGTTAAATACTTTCCATGATTTTTCCCTTTTTCACAATGCACTACCTATGGCTAATATGGGTATTTACGACGCTGACTGTTCTGCTCAGCCACACGCCTCACTGCGGTTGATTTTGTGTCTGTCCCTGGCTGGACTGCTGCTCGTACTCTTATGATGTGCTTAAAGACTAATTTGGAATGTCACATAATGTAAAGGTAGCTGCTGTTTTTATTTAATGCTGCATAACATCTGCGGTGTATATAACTATGTCTTGTAAAGGACTTTCATGGGCCCTTATATTTTCTAGGGGCAGTACAAAGTTTTGGGTTTAAGTTATAAAATACTTTGTGGCTTTGGGGTTTGGTTACCTTTGCAGTAATTTCTGTCTAGAGCTTTCATCCAAAAGCTGAAATCTGTTTGCATGCTTGAGCTAATAGTTTTTAGATTCCTATGTCTGGTGGCTCATTGGAGGCCTCGTTAGTAGAAACTACTTGTATCCTGCTCTGAAGAGCACTTAATGATCCTTACAATAAGCCAAAGCTTTATTTGAGTTGTTTTGATGAGGATTTTTCGGTTGGTTAGGAGTGAAGACAGAAAATATGCACCTGGTTTTAGAGTTTGATGTTGCACAAAATTTTGTGTTTGCACAAAATGACACGCACTTTTACCATTGCTATATACCCAGAAATGTTACTAGTCATATTTATAACCAATCAAGAAAAAACAGGTAATCAATAAAGTGTGCTCAGATTCTTAAAAGAAGGAAGCTGAAAGCAGCAGAATTTTTAGGAATACACAAATGCATGCACGTTAGCGCAACATTTGGATCAACTAACACTTGGGGAAAATACTGCGCGTCGTGAATGACTGAGCACCATTATAGCCGAATTAAAGCACAATTTGCCTAAACCAAAACAAAGATTTCAGTAAAGACAAACTAGGGCTGAACCATATAGTGTTCATAGCAATTGCAACAATTTTATGCCTTTGAAAGAAAAAGTGATCACTCAATTTTTTTTTTTTTTAAACGGAATTCATCCTAGGTAAGCAATGAAGTAGTTCAGAAGTGAGAAATCAGGACAAATGAGGTTAGATTTTTATAAAACTAAAGGCATGTGGTAAGGTGCTTGAAAGGGTGTGCATGTGCTTACGTTTCTGTGTCTGGTTGTGTGTATGTTTGTTGATTTTCTAGAATACCCAGGGTGTTGAGAAAAACACTTGCAAACATAAAACTAGAAAACAATGTTGCTAATTTTCTGTATTTAATATACAATACTTACTGCATTTGTATTCATTTTACATTTTTAGATAAAAGAAAAATATAGCTAGAAAGGTGAAGTAAACCTCAGGAAAGCAGTTTTAAATACAAAACTAATTTTTTGCCTTTTTACTTTCCAATAATTTGGGAACAACTAGAAAGAACTTGACACCGTGAAAATTTTTATTGTATTGGTTTTCATACTGAACCCTCAGCACCCAACAATAAATACACAACTTTGCTTTTCTTGCACTGCCAGCAGCAAAACGTTCAGTTCCAAAGGACTGTAATTCTGATATAATACAATATTGATAACCCTCTGTGTGCCTTAATTTAATTTCGCTGTATTGACACATGATTATTTTTGCAGTCAACCATCTCTACAAACTTGTAAAAGCTAAAGAATATGTTATATGGTAAGGTGCATGCTCCGATGAACTTCAATGCAGCCAACATAAAGTAGCCCCAGCTGAGGGTGTTCTTAAAGCGGAAAGCCCCATAGGGTGGAATTTGGGACACAGAGCAGGCATGCCGTTAGATCAAAGGGCTGTGTCTGAAAGCTCGCAAAGGGAGCTCTAGTTTCCAAAGTGTCTGCATTACTTCCCAGCCATTCTGTACAGCAGAAACATACTTCTTTCCAATGCGTATATGGTAATCAGCAGCTGTGCAAGAAGAGGAGAGAGGCTGCCAGATTTCATGTACAGCAATGGTGCAATACTTTTATATACCACAGTTTGCATGTTGTAGCCCCTTGGTGTCATATTGATGACTGAAAGGTAAACCAGTATATCTGAGTAACAATTCAAGAAATCACTGTTACATTTTTCTGTACCTCTGTAGGTGATATTCTGTTCACACATAGGTGATTTAATGCTGAATGCAAAGAATGTAAAGAACACTGAATAGTAATTATTAAGCACACAGAATAAAAAAAATGATGCACCTTTAAAAGAAACAGTAACACACGCACCTTTTCATGTTTGTACCCTGATTAAAAGAACATGAATTTCAAGTATGAAGTGATACAGTGAAATCAGGTCCTGTGAATAGGTATCAATGGTAGTCTAGGTAGTACAGTTTGCACCGTAGGTAACTTTCCACCTTGCAAAATGAAATCCTACTGCATATGTAGGTAAAGTGACTTGAAATGCTAAAACTCGACGTGCCAGCTGTTTCGCTGGTATAAGCTGATATATAGTCAACAGGACTATGCTGATTTTCACCAGCTGAGTATATGCCCTAAGGTGAATGAAAAAAAATATTGCTGAAACTGCTTTGCATGTTTTCCTTGAATTAGCAAGTCCTAGGCGCCTCCAGAGCAAATTATATTTTATTACAAAAAAGGGAAAAAATGGAGAAAAACTAAGCCAAACAGCATTAGAGGCTGTTTTAACTTTCTGAATGTTTTTCATGCTATTTTTTGTGAAATCATACTGAGAAATAAAGGTACCGAGACAGATTTTGATTGCTAATGGATGTTCGTCTGATGTAATATCAATTAATTAAGTTACTCTGGATGTGTCTCAGAAGCTGTCCTCACTGTTCATAGTATTCTGTAAACCTGAAAACACGAGCTTTAATAATGCCTTTTGAGAACGTAACTTATCTTGCAGATTCTGAAACCAGTATCCCGTGAGGGTCACAAACAGGCTTTACTTTATACATGTCTTCTCTTAACTTCAGTGGGATTTGTAACAGGTAAGGTAGGCACACATGGAGTGTCTGGAGCAGTAAGAACTGAATCTTATTTCTGATACATTTCTGTACCAGCATCATGCTTTTCTCCACATATCCCAATGCCACTAAGAAGAGCAATTCTGAACTTTTGTATAGAAAAGTAATGAACAGGAATTTTGAGAGAAATAATGTTACTAGAGTTAAGATTTTTGTCACGCATTACCATTTATATAGTATTCTTGCTGATTTACTAAGCTTAAGTATCTTTATATGGACCTGAGCTGCCTGACACTGAAATTTGTAGACTTACAAGGTCAAATTCTTGGTTTAATTTAACTGTAGTCAGTGGAGCTACAACAAGAGTAAATTATGCTAAATTATTTAAAATACTTTGAAACCCCAATCCTATTTCATGCAATTGTCCATGCACAAAAAAAATTACCTAAATTTGCTGCCTTTATGCTTTTGTTTAGCTAGCAATCTTACTTAAAGCCCAGATGGGCAACTTTATCACTGCAAAAAACTTTCTTCAGTTACAAGATGCCCCACAAACCTGGCCCCTGGCTTAAGCATCTGGAATCGACAGATACCTGCTGGACCTGCTACAAACAAAATAAAGCCAAAGGCAGCCTATGTAATGTTTTCTAATTTTAATTTTTCAGACAACATTCCCCCACTATGTGTAAAATTAGCTCTACAATAGCATTTCAAAGTAATCTGCTTATTTCTTTACATATTAAAACAAATAAAAATACCCTAAAGCATAAAAATACATCTGAACACACATACTACTCTAGTTGCAAAACTCAGTGTACAGTATGAAGCTTATTTATAATTTTTTTGACTGATCTATCTTTCTGCCTCTCTATGAAACTAGCTTCACTTCAACAACCAAAGTATATACTAAATGCAAATAAACAATAAAGCAGCAAGACTCGACACATTTTTTGGCAACTACCCTTTCACAGGACTAATGTGTTTTCATAAGACATAATATACTGAATTGTAATAGCAATAATTTAGGTTAATGTCAAATAGCTTGCAGATAAATGTGTCCACATCTTCAATAAACACTGACCCCATTTACTGGTGTCTTGGTGCTGTTATTAACCACATGTCCTCACAACTAGAGTCAATTACTAAAGGAAAGCCTTTTTCTGCAAATACTTTTTGTGAGCAACTATACTCACATGAGTAACCGCTCTCAGCTCTGTGGGACTGCTCAGGTGAGGTACAGTACTCATGTGTTTGCATACTTGGGCCTTCAGACTGAAGAGTATCAAGCTAGTGAGGAAATACAAATACACACTGTTACACAGAAAGTAGAAGACAGACATACAGAGGAAAGCACCCTGTGATGCTTTTGGGAGTTACAATATAAACATCACTTCCAAAGTATACAGCTCAACTTCTAAGACATCATGTTGAGGGTATAATTTTTCTTTAACTAGAGCATTCGAAGACATTATACTTTTAAAGCTGTTCAAAGTAATGCAGCTAAATATTACATTAAAAATAAAACCCATACGAGATTCAAAGGCAGATATAGATCACTTAAATGAATTGGAATGAAATGGACCATAAATACATTAATCTGGATGCCTGAAAAGAATTTACAAAGAAATTAAAGACTGAAAGGAAAGAATAAATGGGTGCCTGTGGGCTTGGTTTCAGTGCCAAAATCATACAGCTTTGTGTAGAAAACAGATTCTATCGGAAGAATAAATGGCAACGTTATATTTTCTCTATCTATCTTAAGCATTTTAAAATGTGTTTCTCACTTTAACAGAAGTGACTGCCTTGCCTGAGAAAGGTGGCTGGCTAAGAGTCCTCAAGACCCTTTCAGGCCCTGTTTCAACTGGAACCAGCTCTCATTCCTTACCGAAAAGCACCGCCATAATGTAAACTTCTTTTGCCCCCACTGCTGTGACTCTTAAGTGGGTTGTAGGAGGGGAGTTCAGCCTCCAGGAAAAGAGATTTTGAACACTGCGGAGAATGACAGCAAGGTTATTTAACAGTGCTGAATGCAAGGAAGGTGTCGTGGATATGGAAATTCTATTTGTTGGAATCTGAACAGAGACAAATGACTCACTTAATATTGATCACCAGAGAGTGATAAAAATTTTTAGACAGTGCTGGCCTGCTCTGGTTTTAAGCTGGTAAACTAGAGTAATGCTTTTCTATTCAACTTACTATGCACAATAGGAAGGAGAATGGTGGTGGTGGAGGTGAAATAAAACAAATCAAAACAAAACAAAGCTGGAAAACCACTGGATTGCTAGACATCTAGGGAGAAAAAGAAAAGGATGGATCAATTGTTGCAGTCCCTTCAACCTCTAAGCTTATGACACTGCAGTCCTTCTGTCATGTTATGATAGGTAACTTCAGTTCAAAATGTGCATGGCAATCAATACTTTCAGACAAGTACATCCCCACTGAGCTTATATAAGCCACCTTGTACAGCCTCACATCCACAAACTTCTTGCCAGCATCCAATTTCTGATGAACTTGTAGTTGCAATCCATGGTTACAGCCACCTTTGTTACAAGGGACTCCAAGATAAAGTCTCTGCAGGTAATTGTGATGGATTTTGCTGGAAAAAGGTTGAGAAGCACTTCTTATTTAACTAGCACTCTGCAGACCCAGGCTATATTTTGAACCCAGTTTGTTTTTTTCTTTTCTATCACCGATGAAGGATGATTGTTTGAGACACATCATCATCATCCACCTGGAATAAAACACTTTGTCTTTTCCCACAGCGTGTCCAGAATTCAGTCATCATTTTTGTGTAGTGAGAGAGGTTTCTTAGGGAAGTTCTTACAACACTGCTGTTTACAATGCAAAAAAGTCAACTGTCACAGAAACAGTAAGCATACTGTCCCCTCTAGATCCTGGAAAGACTTTTCCTCGGGAAGGATGTATTGGGAGTTAAGGTCCGTCTGTGCCTAGTACTTGTGGCAGGGCTCTGTACTCAAAACTGCCATAGCAAAAAGCAAAGGAGTGAGCTCGATTGCCCACATGCACCCAAGTTATCTCGAGAGTTGGAGACCTTCATATAAGAAAGAACTGTTTCATAGTTGCTCTGCCTCATGCTGGGAGGAAACTTCTCCCTGGGAAGAGTGATCTCGGGGAAGGGAAAGGGAAGAGGGGTAAGCAGTAGGAGGCTGGCATTGCTAGTCTTGTTTGTATCCATTAAAAACTTCTGTATAACAGAAGTATCATTGCCTGCTCTTGTAAACATACACATCGCAGACAGTTGTCCAGGGATCTTCTATACTTAGTAAATAATCTTCTGAATCAAAAATTGTTTTGGCTGATCAAACACATTATGTTCAATCTAATCTATTCTAGCTCATCTCTTTGCTTGAACCAAAGAGTGTAAAAGTAGCACACACTTCGCCATATTCTACTGTAGTATTTCCCTAATGACAAGCAAGGAAAAACTATAGTACAAGTCATTGGCTGCCTGCAGACTCGGGGGCCGCAGAATCACAAGGTAGTAATTTAGCTCACAGCTTCTTAAGTGGCCGTGGAAGTATCAGCAGGGTCAGATACAAGTGATAGGTAATTAAGTATCACTGCAGTGAGAGGAAGCAGGGTGTGGAAAGACTGTTGAGGAGTAGACTCCCCAGGGCTTCTTTCACAGTGTCACAGTAGGATGATCTAGGATAAGGAAAGGGCAGCTTGAGTGGCCCGGTGATCTATCACTATATGTATTTAACAAATGCCAGAGAACTTCTGTGTAGAATTAGAGGTTTCCCATCCCTGGAACTGTGAAATTTGTCTCTGTGCCAAGCCCAGTTGCTCACACTTAATGGAAGGACCAAAATCAGCCACTCTGTGCCAACACTTTCCCAGCCACCCACACACATGGACTAAACACAACAAAATGCTACACAGGCCATGTATTCTGTATTTCTGGAGGTGGCATAACAATAGTTAACTCAGGGTGGCACAGCAGCTCAGAAAGCTCCATTCCTGCTGCACAACCTATGAAAGACTTTTCTTCCCCATGGCAGATGGTTCTGCAGTATTACACTGGATGTTGGACAGACTTGCTAGGCTCTCAGACTTGCTCCTGTAAGATGGTGAACCACCTGAACTGATCCAGCAAAACTTGCATGCGGATAATCTTATCAAAACCCAAGTGCTCAAAAACATGCCATTTTGGATTGCCAAAGGATTTTCAATTTGCGGCAGGAGTCAGCTCGCATTGCACAACGATATTGCACACTGATGGACACTGTTAGTGACTCTCCTGCATGAGAGCTGTACATTCTCCATGTCTGCAGCTGAACTACAGGCAGTGTCTGTGTGGCCAGCTTAATCTGCTCTCAAGCTGTTTCATAAGACTTTTTTTTTATATCTACACAGACAAACCTCTCACTTCTGCAAAATCTGATTTAAAAAATAGAGCTGTTGCTATGTTGAAAAACTGCACTGGAACTCATGACTTGAGTTAGCATAATAAGTATCTGGAACTAAAATCCTGTGCAAGAGTCTTGCTTTATCATCTTATGTTTATGAAAGTGAATGACAGGAGAAAACAAAACACGTGGAAAAAAAGTCTTCCCCCTACACTTATACGTTACTTTTCCACATATTCAAATTCACTTGCCAAAATTGTCCTGAACTCTCCTAATCTCTGCCTATTTTTCCTGTCTTTGTAGCACTTCAGAATTTTCCTCCCTCATCCAGCTACTCAAAATTGATCCTAACGTGCAAGAACTGTTTTTTTTTTTAAAAAGGCTGAGGATTTCCATAACATGGCACACGTATGAAACATGGAATAAGAGGAAAGGCTGCATATTGTAGAACGTTAGTTACAAACTCTTTACGAGTAATTGCACAAAGGAAGCTGGCAGTCTGTGAAAATTCATTTTCCATTCAGTGGCAGAGACAGTGCTCTTTGGCTGGGTTTAACATGAGCATGTCAATGGGAGCAAGTATCCATGTCAACACTAGAAAATGTGTTTTTTTCTGGCATGTGGATGGGTTTAAGGTGCAGAAAGCTAAATAGTGTGGATGCAAATTTAGCTCGCTCAAAAATGGACAGGGAGCTTGAGAGCTTTACAGCATATCCGTGTAATGTCACCAAAGTAAATCACAAGTTAAACATTACTTGTTTTCCCTTCTCCTTTCAGTCAAATAGTATAGGTTGCTTTAGTGCAAATGAACATTAAAATGGTAGTTAGAATAAGTTCATACTTGGATTCTTTTCTTCCATAAAACCCTATCAACTTTGCAAGGTCAGTGAAAAAGTATCAGTTTCAACGCATATTTAATACACAGTGCTTGTATTTACATTTTTCACATTATAAATACGCTCCTTTTCCCTTATCCCAACAATGTTTTCCCAATAGTTCCTTCAAATCTCCTTTTTCATCTTTACTAAGTGTCAGTTGTTTGGTTTTTTTCAAAGAAGGCAATATCTTTTGTCTGATCTTTTTTGGAAACAAAAAATCTACTCTACCACCATCACCCAGTATCAAAATATCCATAGCAGAATCTCTTCTTACTTTCTCCGGCCATGCAAAAGTCTCATTGACATTGGGCTGGATGAAGCCCACCAATATATTCTAACACAGATAAAACATTTAATCTGAAGGAAAAAATGCCATATGGTTAGGGAGTTTTGGTTTATCTTAGCTGTTTTGCACAGTCTTTCAATAAGGGCTGGAAATTCAAATATTGCAGAAGCTCTCAAAGGACTTCATTTAAGTCAAAGCAAATTTTCCAGTAACTTTACTCACAGCAACCTTGGGCTTTTCTGCCCAAGCAAAAGGCTCATCTAAGCATGGTGCTGGCTAATTTCAGCTTCCACTGAACACATAAAGAACTGATGGTATCTACTTGGCCTTGCAGAATCAATTTTGAGAACAAGTTCCTATTTGATTCGGTTCTGTTTGGATGCCTATCGCTGTCTGAATTAAAAACATATACATAATTTTCAGGAATATTTTTAAATGGAAAAATGTATCAGTTTCAAAATTTTTAGTGTTTCAGCTAAAAGAATTATTTTTAGCTGGTTTCTGCAAGACCCTAATGAGCCATTTTTTATATTATCCGTGCACACTACTCCTAAGTGTTTTTTATGGTTCTTATATTGTGTATATATTGCATACCAGTATGCAATACTTGCTAAGCTTCAAACTAAAGCGGAGAAATAACACTTGGCAAAAGTATATTTGTCAGTTCATATGTCCACATCTTTCTTCTTTTAATGGCCTAGTTCATTTAAATCAATGAGAAAGCTTCTTACTGTTTTACAGAAATTACTGGGATTTGATGGTTACAGAGTCTGGTCCAAAAACTAGAATTATATTACAGCCATTATCTAACAATTTGCAAAACAAAGAGATATAATAAAATAAATAGTTCACAAATAAAACTCGTATTTGAGTTGTACAGCCTGTTAGACTGTTAAAATTGTAGTCGTGTTTTTGCACACCTGAACTCTACTTGCACAGAAAAACTGGATATGAAAATGAAAGTCAGAAGGTTAATCATATAAAATCCCATTTACTTTTCTAGAGATTGTTTCTGAATTTTTTCTTCATGGAAAGTAATCTGTATACTCCAATACTTAGTAATCAAAAAGAAGTAAAAGTGATAGCTTATTAACAGTCAGTTACTGAAGATTTCAGTATATAACTTGTTATTATTCTCTGTGAAAGTAAAAATATATTTCTTAATTTTTCCCGCACAACTGCAGTTTGGAAAAACGTTTCTTCTAATATACTAATTTCAAGAAAATAATTTACACATTAAGAGAAGTGTGAAATCCATCAAAAAAGATCTTGATATTTAGAAGCAGTTTTGTAGCAATAAAATAAATATGTTAGGTTCCTAAGCTTGTGATCAATTCAAGCTTCAAGCATAACACAACAAAATCACTCTAATAGCCTAGTATCTTCTAATTCACATTGTATATAAAAATCAATCTATTCCTGAAACTACTATATACGAAAAATACTAGCAAAGTGGTTCTATAAAACAGAGTTCTTAGAATAAACTTCCTCATTATCCAACTGTGTCTTATACATGGAACATAATTAATTTACATGGCCTTTTAAACCAAACTGGGTGGTTTATGATTCATATTCATATTTGACAACTGATGTGTTTTCAGTTGTGAGTCAGATAAGTGCTCCAAGTTTGTTGGCTAAAAGACTAAAACAGCATGTTTTCTCTTTATTTTCCATATTAAAGTTGGCCTAATACCTAACAGCAGAGAGAATTATATGTATAATAAAACATGCTTCTCAAAGACAGTGAGTGAACCTGTGAAAAGTAGCATGGCACAGTATTTTCTTCTTATTCACCAAAACAACCATCGAGTGTAAAAACCACATAAGAGTTACGATGCTGGATACCGTCCCCCACGCAGAAGATGCTCAAATGCTACAACTTACTGATTCCTTTCATGTAAAAGGCTCTGTACACATAGCACCAAATTTCAATATTTTGCAAACATGACGTCCTCATTTTTTGCTGTGTTTTAGGACAGAAACAACAGAGAAAGATACTCTAACATTTACCATTGTGGACTAACAGGCTGAAAAAAATGTGGAGTGTGGACACAGCCTACACAGAAATATGCACAAACCCTATTTTTAGAATTTTACTTGGCACACAGAAGGCAACAGAGGTGTATGCAAAACTAAGGGCAAGCAAGGAGGTGCACAAAGAGATTCTTTTTTAATCATCAGTTCTGGGCTGTTGGACTAAAAGAAGCAACACTTGGTAATAAGGATGTAGGGGACACTGACACTGTGTAGCTATTGAAAATTTGGAAGAATCTTGTTGGAAATAGCACCTGTGAGCATTACTGAAAACTGTTTCCATAAGGGAGCTGAAGGACAAGAACTGAGAGCTAGAGTGAGCGTGGAGACAGGGTGAAGAGAGAAAAGGGCTGCTCCAGATGTATTGCTATGGTTCAGCAATTAGCACTTCACTAGCTGGCTTTGGTGATTTTTTTTTCCTTGGCTATTGGGTCTGTTTTTCCTGCAGAATTATGTAGTAGTGATAAAAAAAAGGTTGGTGGGAGATAGAAATTGCTCCTTCCATTACTTAGAACACCCTGTTCTCTGCTGAGAAGAGCACAGTGCCTGGTTGTGGGTGCTCTAGGAGCTAAACATCTATACCTATTTTTAATATATTTTTTGTTATTCAGTGGTTTTTAGCTGCTGTTGAACCGCTCCTGTAGAACACATACAGGCATAGTTATTGCTAAGAAGAATTGCACTCCGAAGTCTTATTTAAAAGGTGTACGAAGAGTTTTCTTCACAGTGTGGAACATGCATGTCAAGGAGCACTTTCTTTTTCAGATAGACAATTCCTACGTCCTACACATACGGCAGTAATGAGTAAAGGTACTCAAATACTAGAGCTATACCAGTAAAATAAAAAGAGCAAGGGCATGCGCTTGAGCACAGTCCCACAGCTGTCTGCACTGTCTAATTATGAGCATGATACCTGGCATGATTTTAGCCAGTGCCAGCACTTTGCCCAGCCAGAGAACAGGCTTTCTCAGTTTACTACTGTAAGTGAAGCCCCACAGTTTGGCAGGGAAGACTGGAATAAGAGTAAGCCTATGGCATGTCAACTGGAATTTCTTCCTAAAGAGATTTTGAAAAGGAGGTAATTTGAAAAGTTGTTGGTCCTTTGAATCTAGGCCCTTGCTACCACAAGGACCCCATTAGATAAATCTTTTCCCTAACCCTGCTAAGACAGAACTTAGATTTCTTTTTTTGTTCCTGCCATTCCCACTGGAAGGATGTTCCAGAGCGTGACCATTAATGCAGCCCTTCTGAAGCTCTTCTCCTGAATGCCCCCATTTATAACCTGATCCTATATTAGAAAACATACAGCACCATGTTGCAGAAGCTCTGCTTCTGATTCCACAAGCCAGCCCCTGCTTTTCTCTGCTGCTCTCTGAGCTCTTCTTCTGATACTACTGATTGGGAAATACTGCTCCAGTAGTTCATTTCCTTGTGATTTCTGTATTCTGATTAGTTTTGGGGCCAACACTGACCTTTGGCTTGAAGTGTTCTCTTCCCTCCGTTTTGTTTTACCCTAATAATGTACCTACATTCAGCAATCATATTCTCTTCTAGCCTTTGCTTTGCTAAGCTTCATACAACAAGCTCTTCTAACACAAAACAGATGCACATCTCTATCTGAGAGTTTTGAGCCTAATTTGAAAATACTCTCTCCTCCCCTACTTTTTTACTCTGTGTTACTTGTTGGAGAGCTCTGGGAGAATTCCCTGACAGCTGCTGGAAAGCCACACCAGCTGAATGCCCTGATAAAGTATGTGTGATAGCTTGGCACTAGGTAAAATGTGGAATGTTTCTAAAAGTGCTAAACTGTGTAGAAAACTTTTCTATTTCTTACTGTTGCAAGATTCTCCTGAATTTTGGCTGTTTGTTGTTCTAATTAGTGTTTAAAAAATGGTTAGCAAAAATTTCACTCTGGCCCGTCCTTTTCTATGAATGTTAAAACCTATTCACACTCAGGTCCATTGACCCATGGAGGAATAGTGCTGGGACAACACCAGTGCAGTGGGTTTGCAGTTCCCGTGGGATGTAGGAACAGAGAGAATGACAGAGGCAAGGCCAAGATTAGGGGGTTAGCTGCCGTGACCGCTCCCTGGCCTTCAGCTTGCTGCCCGTAGAGCTTCCAAAATTCTTGTGTTACGCATCTGTAGTATCTCTGTGTGCAGATGCCTCATGCATGCTCTTGCCAGGCCTAATTTGCAACGTGCCTGTTCATGCTAGTAGGTTTTGCATAGGCATCATTCTGGGCATGAAGAAAAGCACAGGCCACTGCATGCATGCATGCAAGTGGTCCCTTTAAAATCTGGCTTATTTAAACCAGACCTAATTTAACCATACGTCGCATACATATGTGTCTAACAGTAACAAAAAGCTTTATCCAAGAGACAGGTAAGATCCACTCACTATCCTAGCAATGGACCTGTCCCAGACAGTGCAGATACCCGAAACAGAGTTAACAGTGAAGTTCGCCACAACAGCCAGTCTATCGCAGGACTGAGAAAACTGCCAGGGAGATGGCTACAAGTTCCTGTGCCACAGCTGGAAAAATTATATTGCTCAACTCACTGCTGAGGACCTGCTTCTGCCAAGCATGCTGTGAATGAGGATATAATGCTGGCTCACTAGCTAGACAAGATGAAATAGAGATGAGGAAGAGAGAAGCCTAAGGAACTATCAGAGGAGTAAGCAAAGCTAGCTGCCTCACTTACCATCAGTTATACTGCAATAGTGTATGTTTATGGTTTTATGGTAAGGGCTAACTCGTTGGACCAATATTTTCCCCCAAGTCATGTCCAGGTAAATGCACTAAAGTTGTGCTAGGGAACAGCTTTTATGGATTTAAAATATCTCTTTTTTCCCAGTACAGTATTAAAAAAATAAAAGCTTCTTTTTAAAATACTGAAAATATATTTTAGTTAAGGTAAAAATACTAAATATAAAAATTTAATGTAATATTTAAAATAACTGTGCTATAAAGGCATGTGAATTGCTTAGTTATTTTGACATTCAATAATGGCACATTAACCCTAGTGGAGAAGCATGTGCCAGTATACCCACATGGTGGTTTAGGAGAGAAGCTCATGCATTTCTGCATAGAAAACAAGTCTGCTTAATAAATGACGTCTGAGGGATTTTGAGACAGTAATGTTCATGCACTTGTGATGCATGGGGGGCTGTTGCAGGTAAGGCACCGCAGTATACAGCATACAATTCAGCACAAATACATATCTGTGCTTATTACAGGTGAAGGATTCTCTGCTTCTGAACTGGAAATATTTTTTCTATTTGCCTTTTTGGCTGATAATCAGAACAGGTTGAAGGCGAAAATCTGTATTGATTTTCATTGGCTCTGCTCATGTCTTTGAGCTGCATATCAGAAAATTTGGAATGAGATAAAGAAAATGTGCTTGCAGCTGTTTCCAGGGGGGAATGATGGGTTAGATGATGGGCCAGAATGTGCCTGGATTTCAACACAAACCAACCATTTGGAAACTGAAAGAGTCTTTAAGAACAGGACTCTAGAAGTTTTTTAAAACACTTGTTTTTTGCAACATGCACACAAACGTAGCTAGATAATAACTCGTTTGTGTAGGAAAAAACTAAAAGTTGAGACATTTGTAATGATCACCATCATCACTGTTATTTTGATAGAGCAATTAAATGATAAAATAATCCATTTCAGTTTTCAAGTGGGGAAGCACCTGCACATAGGCTATGAATGAACAGTAGCTGGATGTATTAATGCATGTATCAGTTAACTGCAGGTTGCAGAGATCTGATATTTCAATGCCATTCTTTAAATATCACTGTAAGAGATCACATAATAATAAAAAAAGTACCAAATCATGCTTCAGCAGCTAGAGAGAGAGATTGCATCATGTTTTGGCAGTGACTTGATCATCCTACTCCACACTGGCAGCATTCAATGTTAAAAGGATAAAATGGCAGCAAAACCCGTCAGCAGCTTCTCTTCGTCTGGATTTTTCCCAGGTAGATAAACAAAACAAAACCAAAACAAACATAAAGCTGCAATGGAGCAGGTCAAAGCCCTGGCCCTTGCGTTGCTCTGATGAAAGTAAACTAGATTGATTTCCTTGGATAAGCACATCACAATCCCAAGATAAAAGATAAGTGCATAAAACCTCCAAATAATGATCTTCGCTAGAACACCTATGTGGTTTGTATGGGACAGTGGCCTTGTCAGCTATACGTCTTGTTCATTTATGGTTCATCTTCAGTCAGCATTATGATGCATTCACCTCACTGGAGTTTTGGCTGGATGACATGTGAGAGTCCAGATTCTCCTTGCACTTCTCCAGATCATGGAAATATGGGTGAGAGAGGGCAACATAGGCAGATATTCTCTTGGCTGGATTGAACGCTAAGCATTTCTGTAAGTATGAAAAGAAGTTGGTTTTAACTAAAATGTACAGTTAACAGTGCTAACATTGCATATATACATTAATGCATGCCACTTTCAATTTATGATCAGTATGAGAGACACAACAGGGTCTTGGTAGATGCTGCACGATAAGATGAGCATCCATGTTAAAACAAGCAGTGGGGTCATAATATATGAATAAGGCATCCCCAAAGCTAATAGAAAATAACAAGTCAGAAAATTCAAGTATTCATAGTTTAGGAAATCCCAGAATTGAGGTTTTCTTGAATTCACATGCACAGGACATCTGTCTCACAGACTGCAGGGAGCAACTATTCATGAACAACTTTTGAATCCCCTCAGTGTTCTTTTGTGGCTATATAAACATGGAGAGCATCATAAGGTATATGTTCATTCCTAGGCTCAGCATTTCTATAAGTGTTGGGTCTTTGACTTTATAGCCTTTGTACGCAAATGTTTTGTGTTCAGTTTCTCCCTCTTCTTCCTAGTTGTACTTTGCTTGCGTTCCTTCGAGGTCCTTATCATCCCAGCCTTTGTCCAGCCAGCACTGAAATCTCTCCCATAGCCTTGCATTTTATACCTTGTTCTCTTTTCCTTCACTGACCTCCAAATAGTATTCTTCCTACTATCCTTGTCTAACCACTTTCTACTCCTACTTTCTTTTCTTGTATCAGAATTTCTATCATTTAACTTCCGAAACTTAATTCAGTGTCTTCCAGTCCTACTCTCCCCTTTCATCTGTGGCTTCCAGTTCTCATCTCTTTGCCTAACAGGAACAGCTTCCCTTCCCACCTCACCTTCTAGGCATAGATTTTTGTCTTCTTCCTCCATCCCATCATGCCCCACACTCACTGAGCTCTCTGCCATATTTTATTCCTTGTTGTTCCCAGAATCTAATTCTTGTCCCACGTCTAGCTTCCATTTCCAGGCTGCCTGCAAGCACAACAGATGTGTTTCTCCCTTGTCATTTCAAGTGTCCAGATGTAGTCCAGCTTATCGCAGCTGGGAGCTGCGGTCATAAGGACAGTGGAGGACGATCTGCTGTTCTGTAGAGATAACGCTGGCCAGAGATAGCAGTTCCTGAAGGGATGCAGCAAGTCTTTCAAGAGTTGCACTGAGCCCACTCTACCAAGCCCATGTGAACCAAGATATTTTAAAGGCTTCCAGAGAACAAATTTAGCTAGATTTCAACAAGCACGGTAAAAGGCAAACTGAGGCAAGGCCATTCCCTATATTCCATTCCAAGACTGAACTTCAGGGCTGGGGTTTATAACATCTCTATAAAAATGACGGAAATAATTTAATTGAGTTCAATGTTACCAGTTGTACCAGCACAATTTGTTTACTTCTGTTCAATCCTGCCATTTGTAAGAGGCAACCATTGGTGAATTCCAAATCTCAAGTTTTCAGCATTCAATAGGAGGCATGCAGATGTAATCTGCCCCTACAGCCTATTTTCTGCTTTATACTGGGTCCACTATACCATGAAAATGGTAGATCAGTTTTTGTACTCACGTCAGGCTTATACTATAAGAATGGCTGAAGCAGTGGCACAACAGTGGTCAGTAATGAGGATCTAAAGATCTAAAGACAGGTCAAACAGGTACTTCCCTGACACAGTTTCCTAGTCTCTAACTATTCTCAGCTCTGACACCTTTTGAGCCAAAGGTGGTGCCTTTGTGCTGATGTTTCACAGATTTACATGAATTTGTCTACCTACTTTTGAGCTTTTCTTTAATAACTCCATTAAATGGAAACATAAATGTTTTTGGCATGTTGCATGCACAGTGGGAACTATGAGTCATGCGGCTTGGAGAACAACAAATAGAAACTCACAAGAAGCAAGTCTTTGCCCAGTTCATCAATATCTGGTACAAATTTTTCAATAGGTTGTGCGGGTCTGGAAGTGAAAGCATTTCTTGGAAGGGCAACATCATTAGGCCAGTCCTCTTCTTCTGGGAGTCCAATTACACTGTGAAAGCAAAAACATAATGTTAGGTCTGAACATTTATGCAGTCTCCCCTGTATATTGATTATACTGAGTGGCAGTTTACTTTATAAGTCTTTTTGTTCAAATGAGATTAATTGTACAGTACTGCACTGATCTCTGTGAATAGAGGCTGATGAGTGTAGGTCCTCAGTGTTCTTGGTAGAAATAATTCTGTGGCCAGCACAATTTTCTGGCCTAGGTCTCAATTTTCTGAGTCTTTTTGTTGAAAAAGGGCTGAGTGCTTTGGAAGAAGTTGCTCAGCTCTTGACCGGATGGTGCAACATATGTTGCTCCAGGATGATTAAAAGCAGTAAGTTTCAAAGGGGAATTGCATGCAAGGATCTTTATTCACAAGAATAGGGACTGAGAGAAGAGTGTGGGTCAAGATGAGGGTAAGGCAATAAAAGGGATGTTTCATAATGCTTCAAAGCTATGTCCAGTAATTTTTGCCCAAACTTAAACAATTTATTTGCTTCACAATACAGGTTTTAAAGTCTCAATTCAGAAGTGGCATAGGACTTGAGTGTCTTTATGTTTTTACTTTCAATTGTATTTTAGTTTTTCTGTGCCCTTTAATAGAATATTTTAATCTCTTTTTATAATTAATTTCTTTATTCTTTAAATTCTAGAAGATATTTATACTTATTAAATAATCGTGCTAAGGTTTAAAACCCAAATAAGTAAAATAGTAGGTAAACCTCCAATGGTGGATCATGTCTCATACATTTCGTGTTTTAGTCTGATACTAATATTTGTGGGGTTGAAATGCCAGTTTCTGATGGAAATTCTGGAAAAGATCATACATTACTTGTCAGGTTTTCAGGGAAAATCAATTTTTACAGCCTGTAAAATGGAAATTTTTAATGGAAATGCTGACAGGGTAAGACAAGAAGGAGCATGAAAAAAGGTCACTGAGTACTTGGGGCTGCACTAAGCCCAATGCCACTAGGGAGCAGCATTGACCTTTCTTCTTACTGAGGTTGGTCGTAAGACTGGGTGAAGCCTTGGGCCAAACACTTCGACGTAAATCATAGGTTACCTCAGTGAACTGAGTGGAATTACTGCACATCTATCTACATGGATTTTAGATTTTGTAATTTGGCTCACCTAAATTACCTCCAAAAATTAATATGTCCTCAAAACAACAGCATGGCTAGAAGGGCAAAGCAATTAACATCTCAGGACAATTTAATTTTACTGCATCTGAAGATATTACAGCTCTTGGGAAATGATAAGTTAAATCTGTATGAAAAATTGAATTTGACTTTTATCACCACAGGTACGGTGAGGGTATGGGGCAACTCCCTTGGCCACGGTGGTTAAAGCCATGTGATTAGCTCTTCGAGGATCTGGACATGTATTAAATATAATACAAATAGCACTGTAGGAGGATGGAGGAGTTAAGTATTTTAAATAACAATGAAGTTTAACCTGCCATTCAAATATGTTTGCTTAGTCTCAGTTTTTTTAATGTTTGCGTGAGAGAGCATGAACAGGGCTGAATAAGCACAGGCACAGGCAAAACTAACAAAAAGAAACAAGGAGGCAGCCTGTCAGACAGGTAGGGTGGACAAGACCAAGAGTGGAAAGGAGAGACATTTTTAGTTACACACTCATGTAGTACTCAAAACTCAATAACTCTAATGAATGTCTGAGTAGATGCCCTCACTCTGGTCTGGTAGCACTACCATTTCAGTGACTAAGTTTGGGAGTATCTTGGATGAGTTTCACCTCCTGCCAAAGGTTCAGGCCTGGTCTTGAGAAACGCCGAGTACTTTCCAATCCCATTGATCACAATGGGAGACAAGTCTGCTCAAACCATTGCAGCGTTTAGCCTGAAATCTATGAGGATATCCCACACGCTGATGGTATCCTGGAAAAGCAGGAAATTGTTTTGGGCCACCTCCGAGGGATTTACCCTCAAACGCGGTGGAATGTTACCTGACGCAAATCAGAACGCACATGTAAAGCAAAGGTAGACCACAGCCCCATTATCTGAAAGAATGCATCAGTCCAGATTGCACGAAAATCCCGAAACTACTTTCTGTCCAAATTAGTCTGAAGAATGAGTCACTACTGTAGAAAGAAACAATCCTCCTACAAGAAGAGCTATGCCTAACCGTAGGGGGTTCTCCAGCTGTGAAAACACAAAATAAACACTATTTAGCATATCCCCCCCCACCCCGAACCCAAGGAAGAAGCTTTTGAACTATTTAAGGAGAACTGCACAAAAGAAGCAAAACCAAACTTTCTCTTTAAGTAGATGTCTAATAAGGAATTTCTTCTAATATTAGCACAGCATTTTCTCTTCTTGATGAATTCTTTTCTGCACAGGTAATCTCGGCCCCTAGGGATGGAAAGATCCCCGTCGGAGGCTGCCACTAGCAGCTATGCATTTAATCCTAGCCCAGTTCATTTTGATTTTTTCCCCTTAAATGTCATAAATGAATCCAAATCCTTAAAAAAAATCACAGCTATGTCTTTTTTAATTATAAAATATGTTGTATGTATCAAAACTGTCTTCATTTAATAAAGCAGAATATTGTAGGACTAAAGGAGTAGCTTTGGCAGAAGAAGAAAAAGTAAACTTTAAGGACTGATTTTTCTGGATTGAGCAGGAAGAGCTATTCAGCGCATGACAAATTAACCACGCAAGTGAGTCACATACACTGGTATGGTATGCAGGAAAGGGAAGTCAACTATGTGAAATCAAGACCTGCAATTTAGGAACCTCATATTAAATAATGAAAATGCTTAGAAACAGATCTGTTATGATTTGAGAAGTGGAAAAATGGTTAAACAGAGACGTTCATTATTTGTTCTGTTTAAGCTCTTCTCCTTAGAAATTTTACTATCTTCTCTTTGGAATATCTTCAAGAGAGTAATATTTCAGCCTTCTCTCTCACTCTCTCTCCTATCTACTTCTTATTTCATCCAGTTCCCTGGACCCCTGCAGCCCCTCTGTACGAAAAGGGAAGACAGAGGTGCAGAGGCAAATGGGCATTCATTCTCTGGAGTGGGACCAGCCCTATGTGGCTTTGATTTCCTAACTACATGATACCTACATCAGATCTTAAATTTACATGGTTCTTATAAATTCAGAAACATACCTTGCTCTGAAGAGCTTTTACAAGAAAAAAGTGATATAATCCTACTTAATTATCATATTGGTAATATCCATAACTTAATTTTTTGCTTTTTAACTAAGAGCATATTTTGGAAGAGAATTATTCTACCTCAGAGAATTTAGAGCCTCCCCACCTCCTCAACATATTTGATATATCTGAAGAAGAAAAACACAAACTCCTAGAATTGTAAAGTGGTTTTAAAATAAAGCCAATTAGTTCATCTCCAACAAAGCACATGTTAAAATGCTGATATTCCTTCTGTTCTCACAGTTACCTTCCTGACCGAAATATGGACTGTTAATCATTTTAACAGGCTACACAGTATATTTTAAAAGAGAAAATATTTTCTTATATACAGAAGTCTCTTCTGCAAAGAAGCTGTTGATAATTGTCTTAGATATTTCAGTTTAATAACAATTTTAGAGTATTCTAATGTTGTTTTCCAAAATACACAAAGAAATTACTGAAAAATAAAACCTCTGCATTTGTTTACGTGAAGAGAATCTCTTGGATCTAACTGTTTAGGAAGATGCACGAATGGTACATGCACAATATGTTTAAGAGATTTTAAAAGCCCGAAACAGAAGTCTCGCATAATTTCCTGATGATGGCTGTTAGTTCTGCAGAACTATATTCCATGTTGCTTCCTCCTCCCACTCTGACACAGAATACACGGAAATATCATGTGGCATACAGTAGCAATAGGAAATATGTTCTAGGAATACTTTGTTCTAGTCACACTATTGCAAAAAACATGCAGAGAAACCTCACAGTGTTTCAATGTTAAACAGATATTGACATAATGCAACTAGTTATTACTTACTCAAAAATTTTTCCTAGCTGATCGACATCTGAATTTCCACGGAAGAGTGGTCTGAAAGAATAAAGAAATATTTTTAGGATGTGACTTGCTTTAATTAATGTCGATTTATATTTGTCATTGACAGCTGCCAACGTAGGGTGAAAACATGTTATTTTTTTTGAGACCTCACTTCTTCTGTCTCCATGGTTTATCCAGTCTGTGAGTGTACCTTTCAAGTTTTGACTAAAACTGATAAAAAAGGGGACAGATGAGACATATCTTTGAATATGCTACTTTTGAAAATTTAATTGCGTCCTTTAACATGAATGAAATAACTTTCTCTCTCTCAACTAATATTATCCTATGAATTATATCATTAACAAAATAGTTTTCACTATAAAGAACATACTTAAATAGCTGTTTAGAGAGACAAAAATGGAGTGAATGTCATGCAATTCATTAAAACATAATAAAATTAGAGATGAATTATTATGGATATAAATTCAAAATCAAATTTCTTGTATATTGTATATTGGAAATGTGCTCCTAGGTTTAAGGGGTCAAATAAATGACAATGGATTTATGAAGGTCTGTAAAGAATGGGTTGTGAAACGGTACAGAATTTACCTTGAAGGAGAGGAATACTTCTGCTGCATAAATAAAGATATGTTCAGGAAAGAAACAAATTAATAGGCTGAATGTCCAAAGGCTTTCAGAAAAAACAGTGACTAAAAATACTTTCAGAGAGTGGTACACACTTTTTCTTTTCAAAGTGCAATTTAAAATATTTTCACTCATCATTTATAAAATACTATCATCCCATAGTGCCTGAGTAAAATATGAAACTCAGATTTCTATGGCTGTATGGCTGTATTGCCATCTTTGTGTTGAATTCAGTAAGGTGTGATCAACAGTGCAATTCTATGTTTAAACTCCCAAGACATTCCAACAGATTACTGACAGATGATTAAGGATCCAGCCAAGAACGAGGGCATCTGTGAAGATCAGACCCCAGATGCTGCGTACCATTTTGGTTCAACAAATGGTAGATTACTCCAAGAAACGCAATTCAGAGACACTGCAAACTGAGATACTAACTTGGGTCGACTGATAGCCAGGCTGCCCCTCTCTCTGGAGCACAGCTCTTGGAGTACAGTGCATGCTGGAGATGTACGGTTACAGTTTCCAAAACTGTTCCACTGAGACCTAGTGACTTGACAAACAATGCGTATTCCCATGTCTTCACTGGCAGCCTTTGGTTACGGAGAAACGTCAGTCCTCCTGCCTCTGTCTGCATACTCCTTTTCTTCTGTCTGATACAGGTCCTTAACAGCAGTGATAGCCAAAGACATCATTTCACTGTTGCTCTTCATAGGAGAAGACCTCTCCCATCTACACTGGGAGAACAAGGAGTACTCAGCTATAGTCCTTCCCCTCTCATTGCCCATATGCAGGAGCAGGTGTAGGATCTGGATCTCCTTTTGCTAACCATGAGTTAATTCTGAAAAATGGCGCTTTGTGTCTTCACACTCTCACATAGACAATAGAGCTCCATGTCACTGCCTATCTTGTGGGTCCACACGAAATACAGTAAGCAGACCCAGGGCACTGTGACATTTTTCAGTTAGACATAATAATCTCTACAGAAATCTATGCCACCAAGAAAAAGAGCAGAGCAATAACTGGAAGACATGCTGACCATCTGTGATGAACTCAACGTGCATTTTGTCTCCTTCATGTTTGCTGCCATTCAGGTCATGTCATATCAACTTACACTGCAAACTGCTTTGCACAGGGGCATTGAGAGAACAATTTCATCAAGTCCGATTTGAAACCATACGACATCAGATTGAAACTGATGGGGTAAAATGTGGTAGCCTGTTACTTGTCCATAAAGGGCTTTATTTATTTTGATTCTGAATAAATCGTAAATAATGGTATGCGCTGCTTCCCAGATATATATGATATTTACTAACTGCAACCTCTTTGATGAGACCATTTCAACCAACTCATACTTAGAGGTTTCTGTATTTTTTTAAGCTTTAAGGTATCCAGCAATACTGGCTTCTACAAAAAAACAAAGCTTAACTTCACTCAGACAGGAGCATCTACTCCTGCTGTAAGTTTTCAGCCTGATTTTCAAAATAGTCAGTAGCTACAATCCTAGTATTGTTTGTGGCAGCAGGCACACTCCATATCTCCCAAAATCAGACAATATGACAACCTTAGACATTTTTTTGAATGACTGCTTAAAATTATTAACATACGGTTACTTTGAGTATTCAATTTTGGCTCCAGCCAAAGAAGGGGGCCCTTTAAACTAACAAAATCTACACAATCAAATAATCCTATCCATGCAAATGGAAAGCTGATTTAATGTTTTAAAATGTATGCTGAACCTTGCATTAATATGAAAGCTTGGCAAAGTCAGCCTTGTTCGCAAATCACCTTAGGCAGTGTCATGCCAAAACAAGTATGATTCTTGGGATTTTTAAGGGAGGTTTTTCCCATCATTGCTGCTGTCTCAGATTCACAAAGGGCTGAAGCAAGAATTTAAATTCTTTTGAATATATAATTATACAACACAAGGTGACCTTCCAACATACTTTGATATTTCATCATAATGAAGTGTTATTAATTCATCTTTCAGCCTCCTATCCATCCCACCATCATGACTACAACAGAATGCCAACTCCAGGTTAGGCACCACTAATGTAATGAAATTTGCCTCATGAATTTTGGCTGGAGGTTCAATTGGAATATTGGACGGATGATTGGGGAAGTATATGCACTTAATCAGCAGCCGTATGAAGATCTCATCTCACATTTTGGCACTAGTCACTCTTTAGTAATGACTTGCCAGCACTGCAAGTCCAGTACATAAAAACTTTCACCTCAAGCCAATTGTTTTTTTAATTCTATTTTTAAAGGTGGACATCAGCTCTCCCAGTACCACTGAACTGGGAGCATACTCAGCAGCCACAGAAATGTAGAATTTCACCTTTGTTCCTGGTATCTTTCACTTGACTCACTCACCCACTCACTCCCTGAGGTTTATTTATACAAGCTCAGTCCAGAAGTCCTTACTTGGGGATATGTGCTCCTCTCTGTGATGATAATCTGTGTAAAACTGGTTAAACTCTGAGAGTCTGATTTTGTAGAATCCCTTCTTTTTTCCTTGGGAAAGGCAAGGAGCTGCGTTTGTCTCCTGTGGCAGAAGATGTGAGTCTGTCCTGTGACTTCAAAGAACTCCAAAAATCTGTGTGTACATGTGTCTCAGGAAAGAGGGATATTACAATGGAGGAAAGGGCTATCCATGGGGATACGTTTGCCTTTTGTGTGGTTCCTTGATCCTCTCAACCTTCCCTGACTTCACTTGCTACAAAATCCATGCTCTGAGGGCTCCAACACCACTGTTGTTACAAAACACATACTTGAGTAGGGAAGAAGACGGGACGAAAAGACTTACAGTGCACCTAAGACATTTAATTTCCCTATTTGCTCAAGAAGTCTCAGATGTTGTTGTGTCCCCATAATTTCCTATTTTTGTTGGTTGTTGCTTCTTTGATTTTTTAGGGAGAGGGGAGGAAGGAAATGTTACAGGGAATCTGCAGGTGTCCATCTTGTTTGACCACTCCTTCTCCAGGCTTTGGAGCTAGACCATTGTCCACTGCCTCTGGAATGGTGCCCACTGAATGGAGGAAAACCCCTTTCATGTCTAATGTAGGGCCAGAATGCCCTTAGCCTACAGATATGAAGATGAGTTGGAGGCACCATATTACTACCCTGTCCTGATAAAATAAACTCCTACTGAGTCAATAAGCATGTACCTTAGTTCCTGAGGTACAAAATGTGCAGCTGCACAATTAAATGGATATTAGCTATGAGTCTGCATTGTGACTATTTTCACAGGATAAATCTATCTACCTTTTTATGTGGCAGTCCAACACAAATATGCATATAACTCCTGGGCTGCGTGACGAACAGCGTTGCCAGCAGTCAAGGGAGGTGATCCTTCCCTCTGCTCAGAACTGGTGAGGCCACACCTGGAGTGCTGGGTCCAGTTCTGAGTTCCCCAGTACAAGAGAGACATGGACATACTGGAGAGAGTCCAACAAAGGGCCACGAAGGTGATTAAGGGACTGGAGCATCTGACATATGAGGAGAGGCCGAGAGAGCTGGGAGTGTTTAGCCTAGAGAAAAGAAGGCTCAGGGGGGATCTTCTTAATATATATAAATACGTGAAGGGAGGGTGCAAAGAAGACGGAGCCAGGCTCTTTTCAGTTGTGCCCAGTGACAGGACAAGAGGCAACGGGCACAAGTGGAAGCACAGGAGGTTCCCTCTGAACATAAGGAGACACTTTTTTACTGTGAGGGTGACCGAGCACCGGCACAGGTTGCCCAAAGAGGTTGTGGACCCTCCCACCTTGGAGATATTCAAAAGCCATCTGGACATGGTCCTGGGTAACCATTTCTAGGTGGCCCTGCTTGAGCACGGGGGGTTGGACGAGATGATCTCCAGAGGTCCCTTCCAACCTCAACCATTCTGTGGTTGTGTAATAATACAGAAATAAAAATACAGACCATGACATAAGGTTGCAATGTAAAACCTCACAAATCCTGAAAAAGTTACCATCTGCTTATAGTTTAGAAGGACTTGCACCACCAATCTTCTGGCCGAAAGGCTCTCATGCTTATATGTAGCTGAACAAATTAGATTTCACCTTTCACCAACTTTAGGCTCTTTTCTCTTGTCCAAAGGAATGTACTCAGCTCATGTTGTTGTTTCATGCTGAGTTTCACCTTCACTGAATATTCTGTCTATCTGAACTGGATATTGGTGTCAGAAACATTGAGTACTTTATTTTATAGACACTGTGTTTCATGTCTGTGCTACTCAGTAAAAACTGAGATATAAACATTTCCTAAGCAAGTCTCCATGAAAAATTTTTCCCTGGTGCAACTCCACAGACATGCCAAAGCAATTCTAAAAGTATTGTATACAATGACAATGCAATGACACCAAAGACTTTACTTTCAGCCTTTGGTCTACAAAGCAAAGAGGGTCTGTAACTTCTCATAAGAAAAGTCAGAATTTTCATAAAGACTGTAATTAAAGATCTTGATAAGCATTGCTCTAGTCTGTACTGCAGTGCTGACACAAGGCAAAAAATAGTCTAATAAAACCACATGCATTGAGGCATAGGAAAAGATTTCTGCTGGTTTCTTGATAGTGGCTGACATTTTGCACGAATGAGTGACATTCTGATTGGAAACTATCTTTCAATTTCTGACACTGAGTTATTAAACTACAGGTAAAATGGATACATGGAAGAAAAGGTCATATGAAGAAAAACAGTATTGAAGAGGGAAAAAAAAGCCAAGAAAGTCTCTTTCTTACCAAAACATATTACAGAGCTATCATGACAATTCTAGAGTTGCCAATACAAGTGCCCCCAAAGCTAGACAAGCCTCATTTCTTTCCAGATACATAAGAAATAACTTCCAAAATAACTGTCTGGATTCCTTCTGCTAGTCCATTTGCTACGTGTGGTGACAACAGCAGTTGGGAATCCCATCCCCTTCCTTGTTATCACAGAAAAACAATAAGGATAATTGCTTGATTACTGACTTGAATATATACAATATTCTCAGTGAAAACTCTGTATATTGGGAATCCACATGTACTCAGTGAAGTCATACAAGAACTCTCTAAAATGAAAAGGGCATCATGGGCAGGAAAGGTACAACTTGCTTTTTGGGCAAGTAGGGCTTAGACAGTCTGGTTGAAGAGATGGCAAGGAGAAGTGTTGGGAAGAAGAGCAGCGATTTCAGAACAGGTAGCTGCTGCTTTGAAGGCATGAGACAAGATGGGGGAGCTGTTGAAAGAGAAAGTCCATGATAATTTGACATAGTGGAGAGAAAAATGTAAAGGGAAAGAATATAGCAGCAGTTCACAGAATTGGTACAAGGAATTTTAGAAGCTGGTAAGGTTGTAGTAGTTAAGTCTAGGAGTTTGTATGTCTGTGTGTATAAGAGCAACAAGGTGACGGTGAAGAAACCGAAAAAGCTAAAGCCAAGAAACATTTGCCAAGGAATCCTGCATCGTGCCATGGGAAACCTGCCAAGCTACATAGTCTGTGACTCAGAGATATATTTAAATGATGTTTTTTTTTTTCTTTTCATATTACAAAATATGAATAGCTGGCAAATAATTTTGTCAGATTCTTTGTTACTTGTTACGAATAAAATATTTTCATTTTTAGAATTAAAAACAAATAAGACCTAAAACTAGAATTACGAGATGACTAGAAATAACATGATCTGGACTGTCCTGTGGAAACCTTTATTCAGAGGGATTATTTCTGAGCTGATTCCTCACTCTTGTTCCCACCACTGTTTCTCTTTGACAGATTCCCTGGACAAGTCTGCACTGCAGGCATGAAAAGAGAAACTAAGGCAAGATGAAAGGAAAAAATATGTATCACTGTTTAAGGATGAAGATCAGTGGCCCTTCTGATAGGTAACATGAATACGGTGCAGTATAAAACTTTACTCTGAAAACAGGCCACAGCTGACAACATTGCACGCTCTGGACAGTTACCCACTTCCAGTCACAAGTGACTTGCCTCAGCTGTTGTGCAATTCAGAGTTCTCATTTTAAACGTAACATTTTTTGTACTTCTCCCTCTCCTTTCCCTTTAATAATAATATCTTTGTGTGGGTGGGTGCCAGACACAGCATAGGAAGAAGTTACTTCATGTAGAGCTTATTATACTTGATCACAAATTGCTCAAAACTTTTAAGAAACTTATCTCCTCTTCTCCTGCATATAAGAAGAAAGATGACATAGATAAACATTACGACTGAGGAAATGCTCTTCAGCTAAAATCTGACAGAAAACAGATCAGCCATCCTGAGTTTCTCATTTTAGCCTTTAACAGCCCAATTTTTTTACTTGAAATCTATCATTCTTCAAGTAGGATAGTACCACAATCATGAATAACATCTCTAAGATCATTGGAGCTATGTCAGTATTAAACTATTATTAGAATCAGATCTAATGCATCAAAAGAATTGCAGTAATTATTACTTTCTCTGGAGTTTCTCATGTCACCTGGTAGGCAGAAGCAGATAAAGGAAAACAGGTAGTTTTTGAAAAACTACTGCAAACTTCCAGTGCTGTAGTGTGTTGAATTTGCTCCCCATTGCTATTTAAAATGAAGTAAATGAATTCTAAAACTAAAGATAATATTCTGACCCCCAAATGCACATACAGTCTATTTCCTAAAAAACATATGGGATTTGAACTGAGAAAGCAAGGTGCTTTCTGAGCTGTGAGTAGATACAAGCCAACAAGGGAAAGACCCAGCTGGTACAGTGAGCTTCCAGGACACTGTTCATGTACAGGTCCAAACCTGCTAGAAATGTGGCTGGAAGCTGCAAGACACAGGTGTGCAAGAGGAGGTAAAAGGTAAAATAGAAAAGAATATTAATAGTGAGACAGAACACACTAAAAAGGATTAGGCATCATTTTGGCAGTCCACTTTGGGGTTAAGATTGCTCATCGGATGAATGTTTCCTGGTGTGGGTTTTCATCATGAAAAGTTTGCACTGCTTTGCTGCAAATGATTGTATTACATGGAGATGCTGAACTTTCTGAGGGTTTTTAACATACGAATTGGCAGGCTGGGAAGAGCCAGAGTTGTAAAGTGGACCAATCACAAGAAATTTACAGATGGATATGCATGTTCCCTTTGCATGCACAACTGGAAGGGAACGTTAGTAAAAGGGAAACCAAACAGAGCACTGCGTGCCGCTTTACGACCAAAGCAGGGCCAGCCTACTGTGTAGATTCAGTTGTTGGTTAAAAATATAGCAAAAAGCAAGAGAAAGAGCATAAATGAGAGGAAATATAAGCATCTTCAAAGCTCCCTTAGGAACTGGGCAAAGGAAGATCTTTTTTTGGGTGCTTAACATTTGCTTGATACCTTTCATGTAAGCATTGTGTTTCAAGGTCCCAGGTGGCCTTGGAGCAGAATGATGGGCCTCGTCCCCCACCACTGACATAAAAGGGAGCTTTATCACAGACATCAGTGACCCCAGGATCAAGCCAAGAGAGATCTGGTTTCACAACCTCTTATAAGAAAAAAATGGTGCTTCAACAGAAGGATACACATATATATACATATATATATAAAAAACCCAAAAAGTAAGGTAAGTGCAGATAGTATCTTTGACCAAAATATGCTCTAACGTGGGCAGATCTCATCTGTTCCTGGGCAGAACTGCTTCAGCATTCATCATTTAACACTACTTTTTGAAATGGAAGAGCCTTGATAGGTTGAACGTCCTTCACTTATTCCCTCAGCTCGCACGTCACAGTTCTCTTATCTGTGGACATTTGCTTCTCCAGAAGATTTGTACGTTTATTTCACCAGGGCTTTAAAAGTTGTTATCTCAGCTCAGGGAGCATGATGTAGCAGTGGCATTTTGAAAACTGTCTCAACATTTGAAGCAAGTTCTGGAAATACATACATAACTGACCTTGGAAAAAGGCAAAGAAAAAAAAAATGTATGGTCTCTGCTTGGAGTGGAAAAAGAAGCATTCCTCTTGTTTGTACTGACAGTTCTACCAGCAAATGATTTAACCGTTTGTGTGTTAAACACTCACCCCATCACTGCACACAGTTAAATTACATCTATCTTGTCAATCAGCAGTTTGAATTTCAATTATATAACTAAACCACAGGCTTCTGCATTTTTATAGCAACCTGAAAGAACTATTGGTATGACGAATACAATACAGTCATGCTCTTCCCATGAGCACTTATTTAGTTTTCTCTATTCTCTTCTCTCTCATGAATCTATTTCATATCCCCTTTCTAAACTTGCACCCTGTAAAACTGCCATGCTTCTTTGCTCTTTTTGTGCCACTCAGTTTTAAGGTTTGAAGGCAGTAATTGAACTATGGATTAGATAAAGTCTGTCCTATGTGGATGGGTAGGAGGCAAGAGGGCTCCTTCCTCTCCAGTTCACTCACATAAGCAATGGCGCAAATCAGCGCGCAGGATGCTGTGCGCAGGCAGAGTGTGTGTGCATCTGCGCAGAGCTCAGGAAAATCCTCACCTCCAGGTGTTTGTGCCTGTGAACAAATTTGCCCATATTTTCCTTGAAAAGATCTAAATCCTCCTTCCAGAGCATGCCAGAGCTGTTTTTCACGACTCCTTTCGTTTAACTCATAATTTACTCCTCACTTAAAAGTCTAGCAGACAGTGCTCCAAAATGACACATTTAGTCAGAGTGTGAAGGTGCTCTTTAATGCTGTATTTTCAAGAAGTGGTTTTAAAACATCTATATCACAGAAAAGACCTACCTTCAAGGTAAGCAATAGGAGTTTAAGTCTGTTCCTAGTCTTTATCAATTACACAAATGACATGAAAGCAATCTTTTACATGAAGTATCTTACTCCTTTATCCCCTATGAAATATCATTGTGAAAATCTATTCAAATCACAATTTTCAGAGATACAGAATTAATTTTTTATAGTTCTACAACTTTTGTTGCAATGCCAAGATGACTCTGAGAAAGCTCATCAGTTGACATTTACCATATTTACTGGTCTAAAAAACCCTTTTAAAATGGACTTTGCTCTGAGAGTGCCTCTAATGCTGGAACTAGTTTTAATCAAGGGGGTATGTAATAGGTCTTCAAGTCTGAGGCCCTCTAATTAAAATCCAATTCATGTTCCACAAACTGGATATATTTTCAATCAGATTGCTTTCCCAGTAAAGCTTTAAACTAAAAGATTTTGTGCCATTAGGTTGATTTCTCTTGGAATAAACTCTTTTTAACCAAATGCGTAACAGTGTTGTCATTCTTGTATCAGCTGAAAGTCTATGCACACATAATTATTGCCTGAAGGAAACAAACTCTTACCTACCCCTGATTCTTCTATATCAGAGGAGAAGCAAGTTAATGTAAAAGGAACACATATACTACGCATACTGGTTCATTCAATCTGCCCAAAGATACTTAGCAAATTAACATCCGTGTGTGGATGTATATTGTAACATCCGTGTAACAGCATGTATTCCCAGGTTTTCTAGGGTTTTATTTCTTTCTCAATAATGCTAAGCAAGGAGCTTCACAGACTAAAGTATACCCTATAGATAAAATAGCTTATACTCTAAATACAAATATAAAATAATGAGAAAGTGTTATAAATGATGCTCTAGTTCCATCATTATGAGTTACACATAAAATGGTACATCTATTTGACTAAACTACTAGTCTAAGTTTTTTTTTTTTTTTTAATTCTAGAGCTGGGAAGAGTAAGGCAGAAAAGCAAATATCCAACTAGAAAAGTATCGGAAAAAAAATCTGAAAGACAACATCTTTTCTGTCATCTGCAGTAGTAGAGTGACAGAGTGATAATGAGGTAACAGAGGCTGTGAATGTGCACTCTCCGAGACTTCACACAAGAGAGCTCCCATAGCTGTCAAATTCCTGTATTTGAAGGGAAATATAGAATTCAAAATGTTCTACACAATCCAGAACATAAAATTCTCAATACAGAATAAAATCCAAGAAAAAGGGATTTTTTTTCCCCTCTGGGAAAACATTACAAGCTAAGAGAGAGAGAGAATCCTTGGGTTTTCTCTCCAACTGGGCTTGAGCTGCTCCTATGTGGTATTGAGTACATATTTTGATCTATGATCACTCCTGTTGCCCCCATATTAGGTGGTAATAGCACCTGTTGCACTAAGCCTCTCTAAATTTTCAGATAAACCTGAAATATCAGAACTGCTGCTCCCCCGCAACTAATACGTCTCATCACCTTCAGCTGTAATAAAACACTCTTGGTCAGAAAAAAAATCTCTGAAAGGGGATTACAACCCTTCAGACAAGAAAGGCAGGGAAAACATTTCAGTACTAAACAGCAAACTGTTATGTGAGCAGAGGTGGAATTTCAACTTCAAACTTTTTCTCCAGCTGCTGAGTCTGAGTGTCAAAAGACACAAAAGTGGATTAGAAGGATGGTGTGAAGAAAATACTTTAATTTTTAGCAGCTGTGCTGGCTTACAATGAATTAATAAACACCTGCAGAAAAACTTGAGATAAGCATTTAAGGTAGAAAGTATGTATAGCAACCATGCAAGGAAAACTGATACAGTTTTCAAAGGCCAGTTAAACTACTTATAACTTTGCCCTAAGCAATACTTTGTCCCATGCAAAACACTCTGTTACTCAAGCTGGAGAAGCTGCGAGATTTACATTCACTGGCCCATGACAGTGCACAGTAATCTGAGTTCACCTATTGAGAGCTCTTCGGTTACTTATCCTGTTCAGCTATTAGTGATTTCACATGAAATCTTTTTTTCCCAGTTGAATCCTGACCAAAAGAAAGAGTAAGTGAATTTCTTCTATTAAAGAGAAAAAACAAAAAAGAACTGCCAGGTGACGACACTGCTCAGATGCCACCCTCCCCTGTGCAACTGCAGCGTTAACACACTTTACGCTGTAGACTTGTGTGTTTCAAAGCTTCCCAAATTAATTTTGGGACAACTTTTATGCTGTTTTCTCTGCTTTGCCATTAATGAGCCATAGCCCTGCTTCTGTGTTGTCCATGGCACAACTCTGTTGACTTTTGACGGGAATTAATTTAATGGGAATAGCATACAACTCTGTCTTTACAGAATGCATGTTTCCTCAGTCTCTGAAGTACTGAGCACCTGTAGCTCCTTGAGCCATGCCACATCTTGAACTTTTCAGTCCCTACATCACCAGGTTGTTCACTACCTTCATGTCCACTACAAGGAGTTCCCCAAGATCCAGATGGAGTTGGCTGTTGTTTCTGAAAAAAAATCTCATTTGCTCAGAATTAAAAAACCAGAATCCTCTTCTGGAGTAAGTGAATAACTGAGTAAAAGCTTCCTTCCATGGTAAGCCATTTTATGCCTTGCTTTTCATACAATTGTGGCTGGAGTGTTGGCCAAAAATTGAGAGTTTACCAAAACGTCTGGGCCCTCTTTAAACTCCACTCTCACTTTCCGGCAAAGTGCCCTCACCATCAAACTCTTAAAAGATCTAGGAGATGAGCAACACCTACCTTTCCTTTTGCAATTACTTCCCAGAAAAGGAAAACTGATTCCAAGGCAGGAGAGAAGCAAGCAAGCCTTTTTCTGTGCCTCAGTGGGTAGGACACCCAGCTAGGATACAGTTCTGACTTTGTACTTATACTCTTTCTTTGCTAATGGTGTGATGAGATCTAGTTGTAGCTGAGTATCTTCATTCTTACAGTGGCAGAGTATGATTCATCACTGCCAAACAGGCTTAATTTAACAGCTACAGATAGGAACATTACTGAAAAATCTCTTGCTATGTATACTTCTTTAGATGCTCAAAGCTTGCGCTCCAATTATTTGGATTTAAAGAGCACTTAAAAAATTATTCAATTGTATAGAACACTGTGTATGCTGCACTGACATAATAATAAAACCTGTTTCACGGACATAATCTAATAAAAATGATCTGATAATTCACTATAGTTGGTCAAATTCTGGACGATATAGCTGATTGAGTCATTTATCTTTAGGTAACTGATTCAGACTCAGTCAAAATCAATAGTAACTGAATCTTTATGCCAGTTTACGCCAGCTCAGTAGAATAAATGAGTGGAAATGAAGTAATCCCTTGGATGAAATCCTCATTTGACAAATGTCTATATTCCAAAAGCACTTATTACTGACAAACCTGGATTAGTTAGGAGAGAAGCTATGAATATGGAGAATATTTAAGTAAAAGAAGAAAGACTGCATCAGAGATTGTCTTAGAGTGGCTTCTGGATGGTATGCGTTCAGTGCATCTATAAAAGGAAAGCAGAGCATATTATGCATGAGTTTCTGGAAGAAGTCATATGGTTTGACCATGCATAGCCAGACTGCTGTTTCCTCAAAGCCTGCAAAATGCAGCATGCTGCCAGCATAAGAGGGCAGCCAGGCATGTCACATGCTGACATCAAGAGCTCTCAACTTGTCAAATCCTGGCTCTGTCTCTAGCAGAGCCAGCGTAGCATGGTGGCTCTATCTCACACAGACTCATTTGTACAGGGCCAGTGTGTCAGCAGGTCAAGCAGAGCATGCAAGCGAATGTGATGGCAGTGCCCCAGGCATTGTGCAAACAAAAATTAGAAGCAAGGCAACAACACGTGTATTCATATCACAAGGCGAACTGTGGCTTCAAAGGAAGAAGGAACAGGAACTAGAGTGAGCTGTATCCTGCCATGCCTCTTCTCTATTGTTTAGTACATGGCCAACACCAGGACCCTGAGGACTGATGGCAAAGGCGGCTCCAGCTACGTGTGGGTACCATGTGTGCTGCTCTGTGGCAGTCAGCATGCACATGCAGGAGAGGCTGTGGCCACCTCCCTTCCTCCCCAAATTAGGACTCTATCTAGGTCTTTGACATCTGCAACTACAGCCAAAGCACAGACTCCCAGACCAGCTGGCAAATTCTCTGCAGTAGTCTGAACCCTGCAGCGTAGGTAAGCTTTTCCACAAAGGCAGCAGGGAGCTGCCTCTGGGCACTGTGGTTCCCTTGGAGAAATGGTTTTCCAGAAATCTAAATATCAAACTTCCTCTTGCTTTCTCTTTGACATTTTGAGCTCTCCTCTCACAGCCAATTATTTACTTGGTACAAAGTACAAGTAGTACTTAGTACAACATTTCAGAAAGCTGTCATGTTTTACTCTGCTGTCCTTAGCTGTTTTTAAACTCCTGCTGTTGTCTGTTCCTTTAGGTGCACTTTCCACTTCTCTCATACAGATTTATGATTTTTTTTAGATGTAAAGAACATCTAACAGTTTTGGTGAGCACCTACACATGGAGAAGTGCTAGTGCGAAGCTGTTGAAAAGACACAAACACGAGACAGATTTGTCCTATATACTTCCAAACTATTACATACGACTGACCAATGGTAGCTAATTATTAGATTTCTTTTCTGGACAATCAAATACAGAAAACTCAGTAAAGCTGCCCAGATCAAAATTTCTGACTAGACACTCAATTTGGAAAAAACCCCACTCTTGCGAGCTCAGCAACATGAACCACAGTTAAAATGTAGTCTTTCTCCCCCCTCTCCGGAGTGCACCAGTGTCCAGGAAAGGATCCCGTACACCCACTTGGAGTTTAAATACCTTTTTGTAGCCATTTTCTTATGAAAGAGAAAAGTAAATAAAAACAATGTTTAGTTCTATTACGAGTCAAACAAAAGTACACAGAGCTTCCCCCGGCCAAACTCTAGGCAAAAAGCAAAGCCTCTCTCAGCCAAGTTCCTGAAGAGGGAAGCTGTGTGAAAGAGCCAGGAGACCCTTTCAAAAGGAAAGTCTTTGGGCGGCGTACAGCTGGCTATCCCTCTCCGGGTTGGAGAGGAAGGGGCATGGGTAACATTGCTCTGCTTCTCTCCTGTTCTCTGGCTGGTGGAGTGACCGCTGAAAGCCATCTGCAGCTGAGGATACCATCAAAGCAGCCCTCAGGCTGCTCTGGCTTATCCTAGGAATGAACTTGTCTTTGAGACGCTCCAGAAGACACAAAGGCAGTGCACCTTCACATCGACTGGCCAGCAGCTGTGCCGAGCACAGCTCAGCATGAGGGACTCAGGCATTTCTGCTGCCAGCTGCATTTCCAAATATCCATTGCAAATGCTACGATGTTAATACCAAGGACTTACAAATATCTACATCATGACTGACATGTTGTGGTCTTTCTCCTAGCCACAAGGTCTTTTCCTCTGACCTCTGGCCAGACTAATTCAGATTGTCACAGACTGGAATATCACCCCTCTATGGAATGTATATATTTTTAAGGATGATGGGGGATTTCTGACTAGTGCTGTGCCACCTGCACATGAAGAAGCTACAGGAAGCTGTCCGGGAGGTGAGATCTCTTGTGAGCTTCCACTGGGCTTGAGCTGCATGTGGCAGCCGGCTGCCAGCCCAGAGCCACCCGGCCCCGGTCCCTTGGCCACTGCCCAGCCTGACGTGACCCCACACCTGAACTTAACAGTCAAATTAAACTTGGTCAGCTAACACCGTTTCTGTGGGTCTTCTTACCCCTGCCTCAAGGTTCCCTTCTGTTTTTTTGTCATGGGTAGTGGCAGTTTTTGGTTTCTATGGTTTATCAACGGTTTCCCTTACCAACAGATCTATTCCTCTGACTGAAAGTCTGGCACAGCTGGAAACTAGAAGGAAAACCACAAGTGAATGGCCTAGCACTCACTTACCACTCATCTCCAACCACAGACCGATACAGTTACTGGATTTGACTAACGGCTATCAATCAGCCCAACTGTAGACACTTAGAAAGAGATCAGCTAGAAAAGGCTTGAGGGAAAATGTGAGCTAAAAAACACCAAGGTATTTTACCATTAATGGGGTGATGCTGTCTTGGAAACTCACATCTATTTTGTACTCGATAATTAGTGGTATTATTCTGACTGTTTGCCCTTCTCTCCATTAATGTGCATTTGTGCTCTGCCCAAAGCCAATGGGCGTTCTGTCTCGGAGGTCTGATTAAACAGAAAACAATCCTGCTTATCCGAAAACTGTAATAACATGAACAAGTGCAGTCTTCTGCCTTCCTTTGTCAGTTAAGTTTGAAGCAAAATGTCATTGTTGTTCCATCAGATCACTAAGGTCACTAAGCTAAATTGTGGCTTGGGTCCATTCAGCTTAAAAAATGCTTGAAAAAAATCTTTGTAATAGGCTGGCCACTTATCTGGGGAGGAAGAAAAAATCCTATTTTATTAGGTCTGGTTTGGAAAAACCATCAGCCTCCCACACACCCATATGCACATGAATGGCAGAAGAATAAAGGAGGAAAAGTGCAAAGCACAGAAATTTGAAGGCTGACAAGATCTTTCCAAGGAACGAACCTTCTCCCAGTACAGTTGGTCTCGACTGTGGTGAACTTTTATGGCACTTGCAACTTAAATCATTCTTGTAACAAAACAAGATAATTTCCAAAAATGGCAAAAACAAACTCAGGCCAGAACTGTACAGTACCTTGGTTCAAAGGTTGCAAATCAAGCTGTATAGCTTTTACAGTTCTAAGCTGCAACATCCACCTTTGCTTGTTAAAACAAAGACAAAACAGAAAAGGAAAAAAATAAGTTGTTGTTTTAATTTTCCTGCTACCAAAATCTAACTGCGAGCAAGCAGACAAGTGAATGATTACACTTTCGAGCTCTTGGTCCACTAGATATGTTGGTTTAAGTTTCGCTGGAAAACACCAGATAATATGATTGCAAAGTCTGTGTTTAAAATTGCTGCATGATAAAGAGAACAGTTCTCTCTTAAACCACATTTAAGATGTTTGCCAGTTTATATGGAAAACCCAACTTATAAGCAGCATTCATGGCTGTATTTACTCAGTTGCTTTTTGCCTAGATGTCTCTACTGTCTTGGTTTTATTATACCTTCCCTCCCGACATCCAGTTATATATCCCCCCCTTTTTTTTTTCTTTCACAGATTCCTCTTCTGCTCCCTCTATTTCTCTCTTCTTTCCAACATAAAGAAGATTTGAAAATATATTACAGCTCTCTTCTCTCTCTGCTTTCGAAAGGCATTTCAGAAATGTGTTGAAAATAAGAGAACAGAGCACAAAAAGGGAAGGTCAAGCTAAGAGCTGAAAAAAAGGTAGAAACTTTATCGTATGGATAAATACAGGATCTAGTAGGCAAAGCAAAATATTCCTACTGCTGCATAGCTACAGTGCCCACTTAAAACAGTGAGGACTAAATGATCAGGTACGCTGAAGCACAGGCAAATAACTGACAAAGAATTAAAATGCATCTGAAATGAGACTAAGCCATGTCATAGACATATGTCTCACAATTCCTTACATGGCGGTATTCATATTTTAGAGTAAATTTATTATCTTTACAGTCTCTTTTCAGACTCTGTTCATGGTACTATTCTTGTATGTGCAGAAAGGTAAAACAAAACTGAAGTCTTCACTACTATCAGTCAGAGCTGCCTTTCTCTTGTGTTCAGTATGACCAGGATTTCGTCTGCAATATCCATACACATAGCAAGAAGTTAAAAACCCAGTTTGGTGGCAATTCACAACAGTGTGCAAAACAACCCTTAATAATAAAGATAATTTTAAAAAGACAAGGAATATAATCCTTCCCTACAGAAATCCTGTGATTTTTTCATTATTTCCTACCCTACACAAATCATGCTAAGTTTATCCATTGATTTCAGTTTGAGACAGAGTTTCATTTATGGTGTGTTATATACATATGTGGTCTCTGTCTTCTGGTCCTGTCCAAACCAAAGTATCTTCAGTCACACCTTTGCCTGCACTGATGCACTTGGGCTATGGCAAGAACATAAACTGTACTTAGAAAAGCAAGCTCCATATTAAGTTGCATAGCATTTGCATGCTAATGTTCCAGTATATGATACTTTACTGTTGATTACAGGCTTTAAACAAATGTTTCTGCTCCCCCAATGCTTTGGATAATTGAACAATATTAATGGAAAACATTTTTAAGTGATGACATACTGTTACTTAATTTGAAGTGAGGGTCACTTAGTACATACAAATCCTCCTGTAAGGTATGCATTTGCAAAGTTATGGATTCATTGTCTGTTCCTCAAGACCATTCAACAGCAAAGCAACTCATCACAAGGAGTGACTAACCCAGGACATGTCTGGAGTAGAGGACACAGTACTTCAAGTTTCCAAGCAATTCTCCGCAATAGCAGAATTTCTGTGAATCACTTTCCCCAAAGCCCACTGTCCCCTCTACTTCATTCTCCAGATGAAGAACATGCTTAGGCAGTTGAGAACCTGTGGTTCTGCTGTTGAACATACATTGCCAGACGTACACCTAATTTTTTCAAAGTGCAACCTTAAAAGACTACATCTGTGAGAGATTAGCACCTATAGGAACAGCTAATTCAGACCAAATGGGCGCATGATGAAACTGATGCTAGTTAGAAGAACAGACTCAAGGACGAACTGGACTGCAGATCTCTTCTGAGATAAAAGCTGCCTGTCCCATTCAAAGCACCAGGGAACCTGCAGACTGTTACGAGTTATCAGTTTGTTGCCTACCGGTAACAAATGGGGGTATGTACCTTCTTCTCTGGATAAGGACATCCATACAGCAGCTCACATACTCATGGCCTGATTTCCTTTGAAGGTACCTTTTTGTGTGTGTGTGTGTGTGTGGTATTGTAGCAGACAGATAACAACAATCATACTAGCAGAGTGGCTTAAGTTCTTGCAAATTTAGCTTGAACACACCCTTTTGCTTGTGCCACATAGTCTCACGAAGACCAGAAGAGAGACTGAGAATTCCAGCCTCAGCTCTTCAGCTGACAGTTCTTCCTATCTCCCACATACATTACAACCCTTATTTTGAATGAAAGTCTCACAGTCCTGGGGAGTTACCTGTTGAGGTTTATTTCACAGATAAGACAACTGAAAGCTTCTACAGGACCACTGAAAGAAGTACAAGGCATGGAAGCTGGGACAACGCTATGCAATACCCTCTCCTCCTTGACAGTTTACAACACCGTCTTTTACAGAGATCACTCCAACTAAGTACTGTACTATGCCCATTAACAGAGGTTAGTTCCGCCACTCTTTGTGCCACTCTGTCGCACTGAATTGTTTCTAGAGAGGTTACAATCTCCTTTGAAGTCAGGGTTAATTTTAACAATGATTTCAGTGAAGCCAAGACTTTACCACATGATCCAGCTAAAAAGTTACGCTTTTCACTCAGTGATAGAAGTTCAAACTTCCCTATTCAGCTTCAGGTTTTGGAGACAGCTTAAAAACAGGTGTTCCTGTTATACTTGGCTATTTTCTCCTGCAACCACTTGACCATATTGATCCCACAAAGCATTAAGTGAAACTTAAGCTGCAGAGCCGACTGCTCTTCCCTCGCTCACAAGTAGAGGTAGAATCCAGGAGCAGGTGGGTGCCCCATCTCCTTCCACAGACCTATCCTACCACCTGGTTCTGGAGTCAACACAGAAAAAATACACGCAATGGATCTGATGGCTGCACTTCAAACTCTACTAATAACCTATGGCTTGTTTGGAAAGCGGAATAAAGATTTACTATATTTTAGTGTGAAAGATGCTTTACAATTACTCTATACTGTAAGACATTGTATCTAAGAATGAATACGCGTGTGTTGCTAGTTTTTTTAAACCTGTTGAATGTTTTATGATTAAAGGCAGCCTGTAGGTCCCAAATCCAGTGCTCACATCACAGCCTGATCACCAGACGAGGCTCTAAGCTTTGATTTTATCACATCTGTATACATTACCTAGAGCAACAAAGTCCCGGGCTCATGCCTTTTCTACACACAATGATGTTAATCCTCTAATTGGACAAATTTATACCATTGAAAAACGACTTACATGCCTATAGCTTGTTTCCCTATGTCTGTTGTTTGTGCCCACCAGGGAACTTGTCCCATCATAGGTATTTTAGTACAGTCACACATCTCTTATCTATCTGCTGCTACAATTTTCAAGCATGGCTGGTAATGCAACAACTGCCTCATATATTAGGAGCTGGCAGAGTAAGCTGAAAAATGAGACAACCGCTAAAAACATGATTTAATATTTAAAAATGAATAAATAATAACCTCATGCTATTTGTGCCAATCTTGTGGCTTATGAAATTCTGAGGCTGATGATCTTACCAACAGCAGGCTGATTAAAACACCATGGAGCTGGTGCATGAACGGTCTCAGTAAGAAGCCCATGTGCATGGAATTAATTTCCCTCTCGGCTGGATGAAGCTTGGGGCACTGAGATAATACTGTTTTATTTTGGTTTGGGGAGGTGGAAAAGGTTTTTGGGAGGGGACTGTCTTTCAAGTTTCGGGTTTGAATTGGTACCTGTAATGTTTGTGAAGATTGCACATGCAGTCACAACACTGGCCACTCTCAAATGTATGACTTCTTCAGCTTGACGGGGCTGTGAACGTAACATAGGCTACAAAATCTGATGGTCTCTTTTGATGATTTTTATCTCTATAGTTACTGCAAAGGAAGACAAACTCAGCTGCTTGTGCAATATTATAGCTAAACTTGCCTAGCTGGAATTATTATATAGATATCTGACCCATTAGTCTCACATACACACCTACTAACACCCTAGTCTGTGCAGGACTGAAATCATATAGGACTGTCCTTTTGAAGACTGGGCATGTATAGATGCACTAAGAACTAAGCATCGAAACATTTTCACATTTTTTTCTCAAGACTGCCTACTCAGAAGAGAGCCCAAGACTGGTGATCCCTGCTTTCTGTTATAGATCATTTCACCCAGATTCAGATTCCAGTCTTCTTCCCCTCTCACACGCATTCACTGTGATTAAGTATTACCTAATCCAAGCAAGAAGAGAGACAGTCCCTTCTTCCCTAAAACACTGGTCACAGCTTCCTGCTTTGGAGCCGCCCGCAGTCCCTGAGCCAGCTGGAAGAGTTTCATATATCCAGACAGAAGTGGATGCTACTCCCATATTTGCCTTTCTCTTTAATGAGTTGTCCACTGAGTAGGAGGTACAAGGCCCTTTCCTACTGGCCAGGAAAATGCTCAGCCTCAGAGTGAAACCTTTTTGTAAGTAATCCTTATTTTTACCTAAACATAAAAAGAAAATGCTAATCTTGCTGTGCCAAAGGATGCCCCCATGCCATCAGGCCCTATCAGTCCTGCCAGCTGGATCTCTGAAGGATTCTGTGATATGGTAGCAAGCCATAGCATACTTCACAATTTCCCTTACTGGTTATTATTATCAATGCACCATACTTTTAAATCACAAAGAAAACAGTCACTGTCAGAAATATGTTTACACTTTCATTAGATAAGGACAGTCCATCCAAATGTGTCTAGAAGTCACTGCAACCTACTTAATTAGGAAATTTAAAAACTGAAACTACCATATGAGGAAATTTTCAAGTAATGCTTTATTTGGGGGTGCTCTCATCAGCAGTGCACATGGACAGAAAAAGATGCACAATGCAGAATAGTTTCTGCATACATAACACATACACCTGACTACTGAGCAATTTATTGCTGATCTGTGAGTAGGATCCTTGGGAACCTGTGCAAGGGGTTTCAGGATACAACCTTTGTGCATTCACGTATGCAGAAGCCTACAAATTTGCACCATAACTAAAATGTGCATGTTTTAAATATAGCTATGACTTTATACAAACCTCAGATTGCATGAGGACCAGAGTCCTCAGCTGAGAAGTGTTATTTGTTTAACTGAATCAGGCAAGATGAGAGAAATGTTCAAATTTACTCTAGGTGTATCTAGACGGAGATATATTTATTTTATTTTTTTGTGTCTATGAATTCGTTTATACACTTTTGTGTATTTCCGATCTATTTCTTAAAGAAATACTTTGTTTGCATTTGTCTTAAACCATTTTGGATTAAGGGTGATTTAAATTAAATGCTATGTCTCTCAGAGACATAGCAATCTGTAACATAGGGACTGGACCATTCATATGTCCGCTCACCGCTCACCACTTGTCTGAACTTACAGCACCCTGACTATGTTTGTAACAGCCTACAAAACTATATTCTAGCAAACTCAAACTGTCAGATGTCTTCTTGGCATAAACAGGATTCTAATATGTTTTGTGATGCTGTGTAGTGTTTTATTTTGAAACCCGTTCCAGTGAAGTCTCCATGATAAAAAAAATCCCAGAGGAGTCTCAGTACATTTCTTAAAAATGACAGAACTTTAAAATCTTTCAAAGATAAAGCACAAGAGAGTAGGGAAAGAAGGCAACAAGTACCCAGCAAGATAGTAAAAAGAAAAGGTTGTCTTAATGTCAAACCAACATCTACTTCTAAGCTTTAGCTGCATTCTCGTACTCTTATCCTATCAACATCAGTGGAAATGCGGATTGGTGATTACCCAGGGGCACTACCATTTTCCAGCAGAAATAGCTGTTGCATTTATTCAACCTTTTGGAAATAATCCATGGAGTTTGCAAAATTTTACAGTTTATTGCTACCAAGGTCACAGTAACATGGGTTTTCTTTTGCAATCCATCAGGAGAATCAGCAAGACAACATATATCATACAGAGAGTATTGCAACATTAACCCAATACAGCAGGCCATGGAGATAGCATTCAGTGCTGTTCATTGTAGCTTTATGGCAGTGAGCCTTGAGATTAGTCTTCCAAATCATGCTTGTATACTGAAGTATGTGTAGGTCATATTGTTTCCAATGAAACAACATAGTACATACAGACTTGGCAGATTCCTGACCTCTACAGCTTTTGACAGTCTCCCAAACTTAGGACTGAGAATGTCAGACTGACCCTGCATTTGGCAAGAATAATAGAAGTCCCGGTTTTATCAAACTCCGCTTCAAGTCAGATCTCATTTCCATTTAAAAAAAATTCTCTGATTTTGTAATATTAATGTAATATTTGCATTTGTAAACAAGTAGAAAAGTTAACTGTCCCTAATTTAATTTACCGTGTTGGATTTGGAGAGTCAGTGAGGCTCATACATCATAAAAGGAAAAATAAAATTAAATTGGTGGTGCTTGTATATGGCAGTATTTCTTATCTGTCAGAATACTGCAAATTAAATGAGAAAAAAATGAGAGTTTTGAGCACGTAATAAAGTTCTGTGTTCAGTTGTTTGTCCTGTATCACTCTTATTGCAAATGCTAAAATGAAGTTTTTGACTCTGCTATTTAAATCAGAAAAAATATCAATGGCTTAATGGTATTGTGAACCTGGCAGTATATGGGATAAGACTAAATCTTTAAAAGTTTGTAATGGAGGGTTTAATTGATACTCCTAAAATCCACATTCTTTTTTTCTCTCATTTTCTGACCTCATTTCTGAGTCAGAGACAGAGAGGGTGGAGTATAATAATTCTACCCAGGCCATTTGACCAGGCAAGAAGCCCAAGAAAAATGATTTTTCCATCTACTAACATTAATAAGTAGTAGAATCCCAAAGTTATTTTGCAAGACTTCAATTAGTATTTTGAACTTCACTTTGTATAAATTAAATAGTTGTTTCTCAAGGCCCTTGCAGTATGGATTCTCTTTGTAAATTATACTGACTTTGGTCTTTAGGCCACCCATTTTATCACTTTCTTTCACATTTTCTTTATGTCTATTCTTTGATTTCACAGCGAGCGTTACAGAATGCTACACAGTTTCTACATGGAGGTCACTCAGGTGATGACAACATGCACTTTTTGCAGCAAGCTCAACCAAAATGCATGTGATTGGGTTAATACCGAGACAGATTTATCTCATTAAGGTTCTTGGGGGTTTGTTCCTCTCCACACCCTACGTGGTACAACCTCCATATTAGCGTCCTCCCATGGGGAAAGACCAGTACACAAGCCTTCCTCTTGCATTCACAACTCATCTGCATCCAGCTGTAATATTTTGTAGCAAGACAGTTCTGATAGCCAATTTAATCAAGTCAGACAAAAAAAAAAGACTACATTTAACATCTCTGTTACCCTACACTCAGGCTAAATAGCTTATTCTTAAAAAAACACCTACCTCTCTTTCCTACCTCTAGAAATCAACTTTATAGTGACTTCTGACATCTCAAATATGCCAAGAGGGGACTATGAGCTCCAATGCACAAACTCCGGAGCAAGAAGACTCTGCTGACCACCATGCCCTGTCTTCCTCAGGGTAAATCCTTTCCAGAATCCAGCTTTACTCAAATTGATCAACAGCCTCTCTAGCCCACTTTAATCTGCATTTGGATTCAGGTGTAACAAGAATACAACAATGCTTATACAGGCTTTACCAAGAGCTGAGGCAGACTCCCATCAAAAAAGAAAGACTCCAAGATGGCAACAAGCATGAATTTGCAATGGGTATTTACATTTTGCGCTGCAAATAAAACATCCTATCAGGCCTTTCCAATATAAACGTGATCCAGTGTATTGTACCAGACATTACTGCACATTTTTTTAAATTTCAAATGAAAAACATGAAGAAAATAAAACTGTATTTCTTACTTTCGACGGAACATTTCTGCAAATATGCAGCCAACACTCCAAAGATCAACTGGTGTTGCATAGCTGGACTGAAGCAAAACTTCAGGAGCTCTATACCACAAAGTAACAACCTGTAAAGCAAAAAGGAACATAAGAGAGAGCATGCTTAGCTACAGAATTACAACCTCGTTAAGTGTTGTGTATACAGCTCCCATTTAGTTTAATCCAAATTGTAAAATCTCACAGATTAGGGCAAACTGGTTTGGTCAGTGCATAGAAAAGAGTCCTGTATGGAAAATCTCAGTACAGATAGCTGCAGTGATGATGAGTCGGGAAGTGAGACCACTTCTTGTCAAGAACAGTGCAGTTCAGGGTACAATAAAATTACAATATCAGAGTACAGCATTGGTGTGATATCACAGCACACTACCAGAACAACTTTTAGAAGTTTTTGCAACTTACAGACCCCAAACACTTCCCAGTGGAGACATGGGCTCTCCATAGAGCAAATGTTAGTCTATTGAACAAGGCCTCTTTTTCTTAAACAACTTTTGTGGACCCCTTAGATGTAGTCACCAGAGCCAAACGGGAAACAAATAAGCTAGGCAATACTGTAGGTTTACCCATAGGACAAATCAGAACCTGTAGCCCATGTCTGTCCTAAGCCCTTCATAGTTTATGTATTATTTTTTTTAAAAGAAATGGGGTTAGCTCAAGTGTTTGGGCCAACCTGGGTAAATGTGTCTGACCTGTCTCAAAAGTTCTCTCTGAAGAAACTGAAGAAATTATAACTTTTTTTTTTATCAGTTGGATACAGATTGAGTCAAACCCTCCCAAAAGCTGTCCCTTACCAAAGGCATTCAGTGCTGTCCACTGTGGTCTCCTTGCACATAGAGGTACCTTAAACTGCCAGTTTTCAACTAAGCAACACAGCACAGGGATCCTTGGCAGATTCCTGACCTTTATAGTTGTGTGACTGTCTCTGCCTACATGCTGCTGGTTAGATCAGCACTAACTTCTCTCATGATTTATTTCCAAATGATACACTCTTTCCCAGGGACATATGCCCCGTAAAGCGTCTGCTTTTAGGCTGTTCTTGTCCTGGTGGTCATGTCACAACATGTTGTAGAGACCCAGTGGGAATTCTACTGGCACTGCTCCATCGATGTACTTTGATTGGTACTGCACACTGGACCCACAACAGAGATGGGACAGTTTATATTTATCCTTTTGTTTCCCACAAGTAGACCAAATACAGATGAGGCTGACTGTATCTTCAGTATATTTGCAGAAGGACACAAGGAGCTTCTTCAGAGTCCTGTGTGAGCTATTATGTTGCTAGAATATAATCTCAGAGCCACGGGAGTATCCTGCTCCTGAATACAGTTATAATCCAGCCATAACAGCACATGATCATTAGCTAAATACCAATATTTTCTTAGTGTGTGCTATAATTTAAACCTCTGACTATTCATCTGGGGGCAGGGAGGGTCTCAACAACTATTGATTTGTTTCTCCAACAAACACAAAGGTGGGAGATGCAGCATTCAGGAGGAGCATGAAACAAAGCAAAAACACTGAAAAGAAACAAGTACAAAGATAAGAATGAAAATAACTTTTAAAATTATGTTAACTAGGAGAGTGAGTCCTGAATTTCAAACCAGCACTAAGAAATGTGTAAGAAGAGTGGGGTTTTTTAATGATAACAATATAATTGTCTTCTAAGCAAAAATACCAATGGAAGTAATCAGCTGAATTTGCTGGTCAAAGCCAGCTGAAACAAAAGCAAATACAACATTTATTACAATCATTACATGCCCTGACAGCCTTTGGAACTACTGAATGGCTATTGAAGGGAGTTTCACGGATATTTGCACAAGTGGTCATATTTGCTAACAGTCTTCTTAAACACTTTGATCTCTATTCATAAAATTTGTCTTTGAAACAGTTCAATAACACAGTGCAAAGTACTGCACTGGTGAGCTAGAATTCCAGATACCTGTCCACAGAAACAGATTCCTGTGTGGAAGTTGGGCATTATTTAACTCCATTTGTCTTGTTCCTGATTTGGTACCATACCAGTGATGCTTTTCCAAAATATTTCTCTCTATAAAAAACAGAAAAGTTTCTTCAGAGATTCACTCCAGGGAAAGAAGACAAATGTAACTGGAGGTCAGGGATTTTTACTGGAGCTGCCCTATCTGAGTCAGATAGAATTCCTCCTAAAACACGTACATATTTTTCCTGATGCAGATATACCTCTCAAGCTGATCTGCACTTTTATTCTCTCAGTACATTTGTGGAAAAGCTTATTGAAGAAACGTTGCTTTGAGAAATTAGATAGAACAATTTCAACCCATTATTGTTCGTCAGTGGCTGGGCGCAGTGTCAGGAGCAAGAGCTGTGTGATCTCTGATCTGCGGGAATACCACCAAACCTCCAAATACCACCAAACCTTTGAGATCCACACGGCTCTTCTCACACAGAGTGAAAGGGCGCTTTATTTTCCCCAATCCCACCAGCCCTGCCACATTAAGGCTCTGCACTCTCATAGGCAAAGGTCTGGGGGACGCATGGTTGTGAGACAGTTTGAATACTTCTGACAATGTATGCCCCAAACCGAAGCCCCTTTTCCAGGGAAATGCGGCACAGGACAGCTGCTCCTTTCCCGAGAGGAGCATTGCGGCTCGTGGCCGGTGCCCAGGTGCTCGCTCAGGGGGAACAGTGCTGTTTTCAGAAGGCTGCGGAAGCGTGCAGCACATTAGCTGCTTCCCCCACGTGACCACTTACTGGCACAGTTCCCCAAGCACTTGCACCCTGCTATGCTCCATGCATGCATACACAGGGGACTGGGAGATTTTACTTCTGAGTAATTTGGAAACTTAAACCTTTAAAAAAAAAAAGATTTCCAAAGTCTTACGGTTAAATTCCAGCAAATGCCTGATTGCTTTATAGTCAAAGAAGAAGTAATCTGTGTTGAGCTGTTTTGATATACTCTGTCGTTGCTGTGTAATTATAAAAGTGACCAAGTAACCTTTATGGTTTGTAATATGCAAGCCTGTGTTTCAAAATGTGAACCTGAAAGGGATCAAAATGTACCAAATGTCAGTTTGTACACAAGTAATGCCACAGATGACTCCTCTAGTGGTCAGGGTCTTCTCCTGAAAAGCACAGGATGATGCAGATGATGCAGTGGTTTTGACACAGAGTTTCACACTCTCTTTCTCTTACCATAGAAACCAAGAAAATATTTGTGGACATTCCATTAACATTTGCAGATAAGTAGAAATGAAAATTATTCTGAAGACAGGATATGGTGAGGCTGAACAAATAGATCATCGCTTCCTCTTTAGCACGGTTCTGACTTAGAATGAAAAAATGCTTTGCTTAGGTAAAGCCACACCACCAGTGAGACAAGCTCTCCCTGAGAGATAGGGCACTTCATCAAGAACTGCTTGATAAAGCCCGTTTTTAGGATGAAAAAAGCAAGCACCTGCATCGGTACATTTCACTTAAATTCTGCCTCTCCTGAAAATCTGACACACACAATGTGGCACGTGGTGATGGCTCTGTAGGAAAAGGGGTTTATGTTCACATGCTGACGGAGATCTTAAATTCAGCACAAGACTCCTAAATACTTTGGAGGTGGCAGGCTTTAGCGACCATGTCGCATTTTAGTCTTCTCATCTAATAAACTTCCCTCCTTTGCCTCCTCTTCGCTTCTCCTCACCCTGCCTGGCCTCTTTAGCTCCGCTCTTACACCAGCCAGCTGTCCCCCGACCTCCTGGCTCCTCTCCTCTGCCTCTGCCTTTCTGCCACTTGCAAGTGGCCCCCCTGACAGTGTCACCAAACGTGCCGAACCCCCTGCTGCCTATCTGCGAACGCCCGGGGGGACACGGCCTGCTGCCCCGCTGCGTCCTATGTGCTCTGCCTTCCCTTACGTTCCCCGTCTGCTCCCTTGCACCCTCAGACTCCCCCGAATTTCACACCTGGTCCCTTCTTCTTCCAATTGCCTCCAAATGCTCCTGGGCCAAATTAGCTCCTTTTCCCCCTTTAGCTTCTCAGCCCACTCTGCCTGTCCTGAGGATACCCTATGACATTTGCATTTCATAGATTAAACTACATACAAAAAGATTGAGAATAATTCACACACTGGAAGGAGTATGTACCTAAAGGAGTAACTATGCTCCTTTTCCAGTGCACATTTTATGTTTCCACTACCCAGATAAGATGGGATGATATCAGATAAGGACGATATCAGTAGCTGCAGATCACTGCTTCTAACAATTCAAATGTCAATAGATTTAGGCAGCACTTCAGGATGAAAATAAATGAAATGTGTATCTAGGAGGCATTAGAAAGGAAAGGAACATCTGCAAAAGTCTACTGAGGCTGTGTCTGATCCCCTAAAGAAGGAAATGTGCTCAGTGAGAAGCAAGGGGAGAGCTGCATTTACAGTCAAACGAAGAAAGAGAACTTTATTTTGAAATAAAGCTTTCTGCCTTATTATACCTGACAGATGTTGCTATCTGGGACCATCTAGCCCCAGGAGTTTCAATCCTGCACTTCATGGTATCTGTTTCTGATGAAAAATCAAATTAGTGGTAAGTATCTGCTCACTAGCAATGCAAACACAAGATCTAGGCATTGTGTCAGTCTCATTTAATTTCCATTTACTTTACAGAGCAGATTTTCACTTTTGGATAACTGCTTAATTTAAATGGATCTGCACAATACACAGCCCTTTCCAAATATAGTTGCTGTCTGAATAGCATACAGTTCAAAAAAGACAAAGACAAACAGAGGTTTAGGGATGGGGTTGAGTAACATAGACACAAAAGACTACATTTCGGTTTGCCACAGACTTTAAGTACAGACCAATGCTCAGTTGCACAGCTACAGGAACAAAGCAGGGATCAGACTGTAACACAGCGGCTATGTCTGTGCTAGGAAATTAAATGGGACAGGAAATGTTCCTTTGGCACTGAGACCAACAGGCACAGAGTGGCCTACGTCCATATTACTAAATTCTCAGCCTCCCAAAAAAGGTGACCGCATGCAAACTGCTTATTGGGAATGGTCTTTGGTCCATGCTTAACTGTGCCTAGGAACTGTCTGGGGAAAGGCTGGTTGGCATAACTCGAAACCATGCCAGGAACCATTCTAATAATTTAACAGTATAGACAATTGAGCTCCAGTACCCACGAATGTTTCCTGGCACTCTTTAATCTACTAGCCAGTGAGTCACACTGTGGCCCCGGGTCTTCCTTTCACTCCGGAGAGAAGGCATTTTGCTATGCTGCCCTCATCTCTGCTGATTCAGAGGGGGCTCCAGGAGGGCGATGGGGTGGAGGAGGCATGTCCCACTCCTCATCTCACCCAGCAACTGATCTTATTTTACCGTAAGTGCATTGTACAGGTCAGAGGAAGACATGCTCCTACTGCTTACCATCTACGAGGAGAATCTAACTGACTGGCCCACATGTAGACATCTTCCTTTTAGACATCTAAAGCTGGATGAGATTAATTCTACCCTAATTAGTTCTGAGGGGACTTTGAAGAGGCCTATAAAACCTTTTAAAATATTAGCTTTCATAGAAATCATGCCACAAAAGCAATTAGCAGGATGCTTAAATTCATACAAAGTATCCTTGAATCCAAATAAAAATCTTCTTCCAAATCTTTTGCTTTTGTGATTGTGGTTTCTACTGTACTCTTTTTGGTGCTGATTTTGTTAATTATATTTGCCATTAGACACTGGCTCATTTCATTGCTTAAAGCATTTCAGCCTCATGGAAGATTATTTGTAAATTTTTTTTTTAAGTTCCCTAAATGGTTCTTAAACTCAGTTATTTTGTTCAGTTCTCATCAACAGGGCTTTCACATTATCTTTGGGGCATCTTTTGACTCTTTCCCATTTAATTTTGTCCTTTTTTTTGATTAAAAATGAGGGAACATAGCTATAGAATATATGGTGCAGTATGTAGAATATAGCTCTTTAGTGTTGCTTCGTGGTCTCCCAACTTCACAAAAAATCAATCACTGCAAACTGTTCAGGAGGATTTAAAGTGGAATCTTTCCAACTTCACTATGGAGCTGCTACTGCATGGCTTCTTCTTCAGGTCTGGGACTCTAAAATGACTTGCACAATTTTCTTCAAACTTTGTAGAAATTTCTCCTCAGCTGTATGACTAAGCCTGACACATTCACCACAGACTAGCTGGAGAGGACAGAATTACAGACGGCTAAAAATCCGGGCTTGCATATTGATTGAAGCTTGGCTTCAATCTCCGCTGCGGAGAGACTTTCTCTCCCTAACGCACCTCCCTCTCACTTGCTAGAAACACTGTGCTGAATCTCCACAGAGTCTGAAAAGAAGAAATGTAATTTCCTAAATTAATATGCTTAAAAATGGCTTACTGGTCTGACAGTGTAACATTACTTAAAATGAAGTCAATGTAATATTAAAAATTGCTTAGGAAAAGAAAGAATCATGTTTCGTCACCTGCAGTTTGGAATAGTGATGGACAACCAGGATTGAGCAGGGCAGAAGTGGCAATTCAGAGTGTAGGTGACACTAAGTTATGAGCCGGTGACATTTCTGCAGGATCACGGCCTCTGACACTTGCCCTGCACGCTGCCCTGTGCCTCCCCAGGCAGCCCAAGGTGGCCCGGCTCTGCACTGTGCGGGCAGACCTCCGGCCGCCTCCAGCCCTCTCGCACACGGGCTCACCCCTCGCTGCTCCGCTCCAGCAGTGGGGACATTCCCCACTGCCCCTTCTGCCTCCATGCCCCCCGGGGACACCCCAAAGACATGCGGGACCAGAGCACACCTGTGCCATATAGGGAAAATTTGTGTGTGTGTGTGGAGGGGGGGTCCCAGGAGACAAGGGAAGGGGTAGTCTGGGGTGTGCTGGAAGCGGGGCAGCAAGGAGAGAGGAGATGAGGAAGGGAGAGAGGGATGATGCCTCATTGCACCCTGCACAGCAACCTCTGGCACGGGCAGACAGCCCTTCCAAAACCTGCCTGTCCAAAAGGTATAATAAGGCCAAGGTAGGTGATGGTAGTGTAGGCTTTTTAGCCTTTGTACAAGGACTTCAACATATTTTTCACCCCTAGTTTGGAAGAGCAGTGTGTCTGCTTTACTTGCTGGGAACTGTCTTACTGTATTTTCCCACCACTATCCTTAAATCATTTGCTGAGCATTCTGCGTTTATAAAGCAAGCCTAGGACTCTCTTTAATCTATCTCTGAAGACCTGTTATTATTTCTAACTGTGATGGAGAAGGTAATAATCACTATATTATACAATGTGCTTTAGTTTCCAGGGATAATATCAGCCTGAATAATTATATTTGTTTAATCTCTTTTTTGAGTAGTGGTTCTTCCACTATTATGTAACTGTTTTCAGTTCCATCGCAGAGATAGGTATGGCTGGAGAGAACGTTTCTTTCTTAGAGAAAGATGATTATATTTTCTCTGTTTATAGAAACATTGAAATAGTTTCCCTTTTAAAGTAAAAGTGAACCAAACTACCCTGGTGGCTTTTAGAAAGCACTTTATTTCTTGACAAAAGGTTTAATGTATATAAAAATGACATCCTTTCAGGTGCTATGAGCCTCATGAAGTGCACACAGTAATAGCAATTTTATCTCTTTATTCACATTTGTCTTCATTTTAGGCTCAAGCTTAATTAACTGCTTTGTAAAAAGTGGAAGGATTGTTATTTTTTCATTAGTTAAATCATCAAGCAAAATATTATCTATTTATAGAAGACATAAATCCTGATCACATGTACCACCCACTATCAAGTTGTTATTTTAGAATGTGATCTCCTCTTTTTGATGCTAAAATATTTCTGCTTTGAAGAAAGCAAGTTTTAGCATCTACTGTAAGATAACTTGATAAATAAAGAAGCCATTCATTTCTTTGATGGTTTATACACACAAAACTAATCAGAATTTTGCTTTTTTTATTTCTAGGAAGAACCACCTAACCCAATGTGATAGTGCTGCTGAAGAATATTTCTAGGTACATCCGTTGTCAGTAGGAGTGCGTGTGTGTGTGTGTTTGCACATCATGCGTGCGTATATAAACACCAGCGGAAGATACTTTACCTACATTCAGTGGTTTTTACCTCAAAAGTCTCTGTGCACTAAGCAGCTGTGTGCAACAGCTACTAGAAAGGAAAACTGGCTCTTAGATGAGGTAATATTTTCAAACATTAGTGATAATTCAGAACTTTTACCTCAAAGCTAATACAAGGAAATATATTTCCATTAAGCAGAATATTTCACAGAATTCTCTACTGACACCATACAGAGAACATTTCTGAGACACTACCTGAGACTTCACTTGAAAAGTGTTTTATCTTTATATGAAAAGAAAGAAGCAAAAATAATATCAGCAACACTGCCATAACTGACACAGAGCCCACAAAAGTCAATGAAAGACTTGCCAGGGCTTGTTGTGTATTATAATTGAAACCATGATGCCCTAATCCCTGAGCTGCAGAGCAGCCTTCTATGGAATATGGGACAGCCCAGTTCTTTACAGAAGTGGTCAGCTTTGCATGCAGTGAGGCTTGTGCTGATATTGCAATGTATTTACCTATAGAGATACTTGACAACACTGAGAGTGACAGGCTTTAAAAAAAAGTAGCCATTCTTCAGTCATGCTTCAAGACTCAATAATCAAACAAAATTTGTAGCAGCAAATTCTAATACTCTTCTAATACTTGAAACAGCAAATTCTAATAATCTATCTCAGAGCTGAAAAAAACACAAAAGCAGAAAGAAATAAACGCCATGGGCTTCTTATGCCGATCCAGTCAAACATCTACTATAAGAAAGAAGAGAATTCCTTCCACAATACCAAAAGAAACAAAGCATTAAAAAGGTGGTAGCCTGCAACTGTGCCTTGGAATACAGGTCTTGTTCTGGATCTGTCTGCAGCAATTTGGCACGTTTCCACTCACGTCAGTCACCTGTTGCCATTAGCTAGCTGAGGGAACAGTCATAATTTCTAGTACCAAATCTTGGGCCTTGTTCCAGTTGCTTTGCTCTACTCTATGTCTCTAGGTAGCCACAAAACCAACTCATCTAGCACCCTACATATTCCCGCTGCGTGGAATCCAGGTCTTCTACAGTCTCTCACATCACTTATGCCCAGTCCCTGGAAGAAGGAGAACATGTAGCTCTAACTTGCGCCAAGGACCAAACCATGGTCAGCTCCATGCTGAGATCCCCAGAAGCTGCCCTTGTGACTGCCTGGTCTCTTTCTGAGTTCATCATGGCTAGACTAGAGAATGTGAGCCTTTACCACATACGGTTTGGCTTTATAATGAAGACCAGCTTTCCATTGCTACTAGAAAACCAGAGTCTGGTTAATAGAAAAAGGTCTCCCCACTTCCTGGGGTGCTGTGTTAGACTTCAGTTCTGAGCAGAAAAGACCTAAATAAAGCAAAACCATGAAGGCCACCACAGACCTCTCTCCCATGGAACTTGGGCCCACTTCTGTTTCAAGCCATCTTTAACAAAAGGAGCCAATGCACAAAGCAAATACTGCCCCAAAGAATGGCTTAAATACTGCCAGTTCTCTAGGTGAGAGGCTTTACCGTGGACTCTACAGCTGCTTTTAGATGAGAAAGAAGGTGGAATTAAAAAGTTTTAAATGAAGCACGACCATCAAAATTGACCTGAACAAATGAGTCACTCTCAAAAAGAAATACTCTGTACCATTTGGAGGCAAATGTAACCACTGGGTCAGAGTTTAACACAGAATTCTGTTAGGATCCTGAATTGTTACAGACTACTATGAATAAAATGAAGTTTTTCAGCTTGGGACTCTAAAAAAGGGGAAACTTGGTGCAAACAACTTCTACAAGATACTGTTTTCATTCAGTTGAGAATGAAACTTATGAACTAATGCTGTGCTTTGAGTTAATAGAAATAGAAAAGTAAGGAATAGAAAATAGCTGAGTAGCTGAATAGAAAAGTAAGGATACAAATAGCAATCAGGGCATATAAGTAAGAGAGGTGTACCTTGTTTGCATATGGCAGGGTGAGCAGAGGACATGTGTGCATGAGCGGGTTAGCTGCTGAGTAAGAGCTTACCTGATCTTTACCCAGAATGTGTAATAAGGTAAAATAAGCTCAGTCCCAATTAATCGTAAAATATTTCTCCAAATGTCTTTTATACTGAACGCCTGATTTGGACAAGAGTAGTCTCTGGCACATCTAAAATTAAGATATTTGTCTGGATAACTTATAAAGCTGATACATAGGAGAAATTTCATATCTCTACTACATTTTAGCTACAGTTGTTAAAAATTCTTGTTGTAACTTTGGGCTCTCTTCACTTCTGTGTCCCATCAACTCCTAGGAGAAGCACTCATCTATCAGCTGCACTAAGAGTTGTAACCTTTCTCCAGCATCATGGCATGGTATGGTGGGAGCTCCCACAGCACCTGATATAGTGTTATACAGCCACACAGCTCTCCTTCTCCAAATTAGATTGGAGCTGTGATGCCCCTGTTGGAAGTGGAAACTTATGCTCCTAGTGATACAGACTCCAGCAAGGCCTGAGTAGGGGCCTGGAGGCAAAGTACCAATTTCATTGATAGCCTGATATAGTATATAAAAGGGCTGGTGGAGCAACATCTGTCAGTGATGCTCATGTGAAGCAATAGCTTACAGTTAAACCTCCTGTATTACAGCAAAACCCAACGGGAACCCAGGGTTGCAAACAAGGCAGCTTCTCTGAAGTAGAAGCTCCTCTTGGAATGTACCTGCACTCATTACTTCACAAGGTACAGACTTCAATCCTATTATCACCATGATGGCTGATATGAAGCTGGACCTTCCTATACCTATGGCATAAAGAATCTGGGCAACTCCAAACACTGCAAATCTGTTCTACATTTGACACTGAATGTAGTAGATTTTACTATGCCTTTAAATAAATGTATGGCTTTAAACTGAAGTACGTAAAAATGTCAATGATACCATAAAGATGAAGCTCCTATGAAACGCCTTTCAAGGGCTCTTTGAAATTACATTTGGGAAACAAAACCCTCACGAAACACCTCTCTAAAAACAAATAAGAAAAGAGGTTTGGAAATATACAGGGTTCCAGAAAAAAAGAAAAAGATGAACTTTCTATATACAGATGCAATATATCGATAGGTGTATGTGTTTATACATAAACATACCACAGATCATTAGAAATGAGTGGAGTTTTGAAGTAAATATCAGCAGGACAAGGACCTGCTGTAGACATGTAATTTCATGGCAAAACCAAGGACTGGACAGAAAGGACAAAAAGACTAAGGGGAGTCTTCGGGCTGTCTGAATCTCACACTTAAGTAGCTTAGTGAGCTTAAGACCAATAAAATGCCAGGCACAATCCGCTGACTTTCCAAGGCTATGAGCTTTGTAGGCATCTTTACTCATCAAATTCCTCTTAGTCTGAAAGTGCCTGTGGGTCTTAAGCGTAGATGGTCACACGCATTAGAAAGGCCTGTGCTGGAGAAACAAGCATCTGCGTTTCAGCTGAAGCTCTACTGTGTGTGATGCATGTTTAGGCAGACAGATACCCTAGATACCTGGATGTTCTCAACAGAAGTCCATATGGAGTCCTACCTGGTGAAGCCTGTAACTAAGAGTGGGTGGTGGAAGCAATCCGTGTTTGCATCCACATTAACATCGTGTACAGATGTTATGGTAACTCAGTTAATCTCTCTTTGAGTTAATCTCAAAGTGGAAACTCAGCCTGAAGGGGACTTAATTGGCACCTCCTACATCCAAGCAAATACTTTGACCACTAGGCTAGGGGTTTGTTGGGTGACAGCTCCTTCCTTGCCTTTGCTGAAGCCAAGTCACTATTCTGCCAGGAGTATATGAGTCATGGGGCAAGACTGTGTCTGAAAGTAGCTGAATGCTTAAGAACAATCAGCTGGAAGGGGTGAGGAGCTGAGTTTCTGGATACTGCTCTCTGGAATGTGTATGCATTTTACATTAGACCATCACTGGATAAAAATAAAAGCAGGCATTAATTACATTAACCAGGCTGGATTCTACTTTGGATCCAGGCAGATTGTATTCCATCTCTCTGACTCTAATGGATGGGACTCATAAAAACTCTAGAAGACAGCACTCTGTTTTATTCTGTGGAGAAAGAAGTAACATCTCCTCCCTTGCTACTTGATACACTACTCACTAGCCAAAACTTAGGATTCACAGTACAAACTGAAGCCCAAGATTTTTAAAGACTCCAAAAGAAAATTTCCTCCACTTATAAATGCTACAGGATTTTCTAAACTGATATTAAGAATCTGAAGATTTAGCAGAAAACCAGAATGTTATAGTTGAGTTGGTCCAATACTAGACCTTGCTAGGCTTTATTTCCCTATTTTAACTTTAAAGCTTGTATGATTAATTTATGCTATTTTCAAGAAGCCAGATTCCAAGGGAAATTAATTACAGATAACATATTGTATTAGTTGGATGAAAAAGATCTGAATTAGTCTAGATCACTGAAGGTGATTACTCCAGGATGGTTATAGACTTATAAAAATATAAAATGTTCTATTTGTGAAAATGATGTTGTAGAACAGACTTCTACAGATGACTCATGTCTCTCAATATTGATACAAAGCATCTTATTTAAGTGAAAGAGATAATAGCTTAAGACAATACAAACAGGAATGTTCAAGGTAATGAGTGCTTTCATGTTACAAGTTCTCATGTCTGAGGGCACTGCATCAGGCTAAAGGACAACGAGATAAGAACAATATTGCTAGTTACTAACAAATGGCAGATAAAAGAGCTCTTCTGGATTCTGATTAAGTGACAGCATTCTACACATTCCTGTGAGTTGAGAAAGTTTGCCTGAGAACAGCAGCTATGCTACATGTGAAGTACCACTAAAAAAGCATATCTCTATGTTTTCAAATTCCAGCGTGAGTAATGGCTCTTTCCTTCATCTCTTTAACTTGAACAGAAGCTCCCTCTCTCCTTCTGGACATGCAGGAATAACTTGCTGTGCTTCAGTTTCCATTAAGACGTATAAATGTATATGCTGAAAGTAAAGAGAAGTTCTGTAGGACTCCATGGCTGCGAGCCAATGTTTACAATCCCCTGGGTGGGAAATGCCGGGTGAAAGGCTCTCCATGGCAGGCTGTAGGAGTCTTTGCTGTTGCCGCCAATGACCTTCTGCCTCTGTTTTCAAAGTAGCTCCCTTGTTAACCCCTTGCACACTGTGTGCATAGAGGCCTTAGAGAGGAAACACTTTCTCTGAGAGCCCAAATCCACTTCCAGGCATCTGTTTGACAGATTCCGATTTCAGCAGCGGTTAAGGGAGTGTGGGCTAATATATGTACTCTGCATCTGCTGTTGGAGCTGTAGCACTGAGATGTATTTTTAATAGTCCAGAACTGGGCTTAGCTGTGTTCTGCATGTTACAAAGTGAATGTTCTCAGCTTCAGGCAATGGACATCAGTTTGCAGGCACAGGGGTTGTGAAACACTGAGTGTTTCACAACCAGGAGAGAAGGAAACATCCAATTTACAGAGATATGTTTTAGTTCTCTCTGGCCAATCAGTAGCAACGTTGTTTGCTGGTAGTGGCAATACCTTCTCTTCAGGTCTCCTCGGGAGAGGAATGATACTTAAAATTGAAGACAAGCTGAACTGCCATTGGCGCAATGGAGATACACCACAAGGGAGCATCCAGTGTGGAATGGAGATCTACTGCTTTAAAAGGTTTTGACCCTCTCCTGCCTGAGAATGAAAAATACAATATTCAGGAGGTCTCCCCCTATGTCACATCCCTTTTGCTGCTCTGTGAATCACTCATGGCTCCTAACTGTTCAGGAAGAGTCCTTATAAAAATGATAAAAATGGACATACAAAGAAGGCCTTCTAAAATTTTATCGCAATATGTAATCCATCCTTGAAAATGGAGAATAGATCAAATGGGAACTAATGTTCAAGAACTAGTGTAAATGTTCTAATGGTCTCAGAGAGGGAGCCGAGAGCTCTTGGAATAATATCAACCTTACTACCAGTTGACCTTGGAATAATCAGTTACATAGTCTACATGTGTTTCCCCATCATCATCATCATCATGCTTGTCCATGCATTTCCCCACAAAAATCTGTTCTTAGAAGCAATCATTCTATGCAAAAATCTCCCTACACATTCCCTGCAAGGGAATAAGAGTGCCTGCCACCTCCAGAAAACTTTCATCGCATTAACAGCCACATAGGGACAGCAACATCCTACCCCTCCTCCAAGAACTTTCAGAGGAAGTCCTTTAAATAACATCCTCATGCGGTCAGGAAATCCTTCAATGCGTGGCTCTGTGGATGCTGAGGAGGAGAGAAGAGAGAAGCTGTGCTAGAAGCTAGAGCTTCTGCAGAGAAACCAAGTCCAAGTGCCAACAGCTCTGGGATTGACACAGATCAACAGTCCCTAAAGTTGTTGCGTGGTCTAAGGGTCTAAACCTAAAGGTAGAGAAGGTACAGAACAAGCTGATAGGACCTCATCTATTCTTCTGAGGCAAAAAATGTCATGCTTGAAAAGGCTAATGTTATTAAGCTGTGTTAAAAAACCCAACTGGACATCTCATAAAAAGCTCCAACCTAACTCCAAATACGCATGTAATTCCTACTGATTTCAGTGGAAGCTCTGGGTGGTTAGAGGAAGACATCTTCAGACAGTGGAATTATTTATATTTAGATCTATCCCTGTTCTTAATTGTTAGTATTTTAAAAAGTAGTTTTAGAAACAAGAAATGAGAAATAACCTATGTTTTCTAGAGAGTATACAATTCCATCTAATAAATAACTATGTATTTTTTCTAGGAAAGTGGCAGTCTGCAAGGAAAAGGAATTTTTTATGACGGCAAACAAAGAATGTATTTAGTTTAGAATATTTTTCTTTTTTGTTAATATCATGAGGTTATGTTACTGCTGTTTAAAATCATTAATGATTATGGGATCAGAAACTAAGTGTTTTCAAGAGCTAACAGTATGATTGTTTTTAGAAGGATACTCTCAGGCTGAATTTAGACCAAGTTAGTTTTTGTAATATGAAGCTTGTACAAAACATGGGTCTAAATGACTCCTTCTTAAGCTTTTTTATTTACAAAGCATCTTTAAACACCACATAAACTTTGTTTTGTTTTGGGCTACTGCAAGAAAATCTGAAAATGAAACTTGTTTGAAACGAAGTAGGAACAAGACTAAAATAACCCATTAGCATAATCCAGCAGAAGGAAAACAGAAGTGAACAGCATAACTAATGAAAAAAACAGAATGGATTTTAAATCTTTTCAGCTACAGTGAAGGTGTTATCAGCAACAATAAAAGAGGCCTCTAGTGCTTCTTCTGAATAATTGAAGTGTTAGTCTGGCAACATGCCTTGAAATCAATTATGTGGAGACTCACAGTATTTCTTAAAACAATTCTGGAGTGGAATCTTCAGGCTGAAAAATAATGTAGAGTACTGCAGATGACCTCTCTTAACCATCCTGCCGTTTCTGTCTCTAGGACCTGAGATGAATGACAGTTGACCGGGAAACGCTGTACACAAGAATGCCATGTGCTGTAGCTCACACGTGAGGCATGAATGTAATTTTAATCAATTACATCTAAGGCAAGTACAAAGTAGATTACTTGCCGCTCCCATAATAAGTGATCTATAAATCAGCTTCTTTTTCAAAGTTTAAAAGACTCGCCTTGTCCTTGACTGGAGAAGGAACCAGTGTACTTATGGGAAATGAAGCCCATTCTAATTAATCTGACTTCCAGTGAAGTTTTACATATTTTATGATGAATAGTAGCTCACTAGGTTGCAAATATATGATTTTTCATTTTTGTGAGAGAAAAAGATGAATCTGGAATTTGGAAAAGAATTTTGGTATCAGTGCATTATGTTGCTAAGCATAGACCTGCTCTTGAACTTTGCTGACTTCAATGGGACTTAAGGAGTCTCATGCCTGCCAGTGATCAGTAGCTAGCCATACTCCTCTCTACCATAGATCTGACCCTTTTCTTCATCTAGTGTTTTTACATCACTTTGACAGCTTGTTCCTAACTGATATCCCTAATTGTGAATAAATTACATTTATAGATGCCATTAGGGACTGGAAATGTGTAGAGGGTCTTTAAAGTGAGTAAGAATCAGTTTCCACATGTGGTAGGATACACAATGGTTGGTTATAAGGGTATGAAGAAGGGATCCGTGCATAGGAAGCAGCACATATATTAGTAAAAAATGAGTGATTTTGCATGTTGGCTTTTACTGAGGGAAACAGAAAGAGTCCTTTGAGACTCTCTTAGAACTCTGCAGATTCCTTCTAGTAGGGGACAACCATCAGAAGCAGCACGTATATAATACATTTAAGCTTCTAGCATGGCCTGTTACTGAAGTTATCTGTATAAGACCCTGTTTTCAGCAGTTTTTAACGTCACCAAAATTTCACTGATTACAATAACATTTTCCATGCTGGATCTTTCTGGAATATACTCAATTTTATTGGAATATTTCTGTTGAAGCCGTACAGGGGTTTCCATGAGTGAGGCTAGGAAAAAATACATGGTTTGCCCATCTCAAATTCTGGTGACCTTCTTTTTGAGAAGCTCTGGTGCCCTCATGTTTTGGAACAAGGGCTGTGGAACTTGGCCTCTATGGCAAGGAGGTGCCTTTTGCTGTCCTGGAAAACTTGGCTCCAAATTTGGCCATGTCATAAATCTGAAAAACAGCACATGCTCAGTAAGGATTTATACTAATGTATAATTATTGCACTTTCAGAAGGTTTTGTTTTCAACGAGCATGGTTCAGGCCAGCTCCAGGGGGCTCAGCAGGACATCATGGCATCTCAAGCTTTCGACTGAATGCAGAAAGCCTGTTACTCTATAAATGGTCTATCCCATGTTTGAAGAGGAACCTATCAATCAGACTCAGCCACAGAGATGAAAATAGCTGGACACACTGGGGGAAGAGGGTATGAAAGCCAGATTAAGAGAAGAGATTAAGGCATCCCCTTGTTGGGTTGAAGAACAATGAGGAATGGGAGTGTGTGTGGAGAGTTGGGGTAACTGACACTGAGTGAGAAAGAAGACTATGAGCTATGGGGGGGAAGAAGAAGGAAAAATGACTAGTAAGGCGTGTGATACTGGGATCAGACAAAAATTTTTAAAGGAGATGGGGACTGCTGAGGAACGCCTGAAGCTGAAAGTAGTGGAGACTGTGAAGTTGGTGAGGGGCATGTCTGGAGCCCAGTGGGAGGGCAGACTTCACAGAGGATTTGGGGTGGGAGCTAGATTTAGTAGAGAGAGGAGACTGGGCTGGAGGAAAGGTAGGAATACAGGTTTGAGAGGAAGGAATAGCAGTAGTTGTGTGTTGGAAGATGAATGGGAATCTGGGAAATCCACTGGCAATGCATCCTGCCTTCTTCTAGTTTAATGAGCTGCTTATGACAGCCATCCACTACAGACAGATAATCTGCTAGCTCAGGATGAAGAAATCTATGCGACTGATCCATAGGTTCAGCCCTGCTGATAACCAGGGTGCATATGAATATAATGCCAAGTGAAGAAATTCCATTTTTTTATATACTTTTCTTTTCTTATAAAGAACACTGCACATGTACAAAGAAATAATGGAATAGATTACTTCCATATTTTGCAGCTAAAACCAATCACAAAAAAATCTGCCCTAAAACCAAAAACACAAACAAAGAAAAAAACAAAGTACTTAACGCCAGAAAGAGCATGTGAGTTGGGAAGTGAAAACAAGCCTGTGGCAACAAGGCCCACTGGTCACTGGAAGATGGTCCGAGTACATCCAAAAATGCTGTAGAAATATATGACAATTTAAGCTCATAACAATAATTTCTTCTCCATCAATTGAACTACAGACCTGCTGTAGCTGCAAACCCTGTCACTGCCTAGTGCAGTTGGTTCTCTTCTCTATACATATTGATAGTCTTCACACCAACTTTCATCTTCTTTGGAGAGGCTGCCTAATATCTGCAAGGCTATTTTACCTGTAGAAGAAAATAACAGCAACCTATTCTTGTTTCTTCTCTTCTTTGCTGTGTACTAGTAGTAGCAAAATCACTTACTACATTGTGTCTAGTAAATCAGGAGTATAAAACTTCCTTAAGAAGATGCCAATACCTTAACTGTTTATAAAGACAAAGAAAATAGAAAAACAGTATCAAACTAGCATGTTTATGCAGCCTCCCGTTTTTATCCAAGTGTTAATGCTATATTGTGGGCTTTTCCCTAAACCAGATAACTGTAAGGACAGATTTCATTGATGAGTTCAAAAAGGCAGCATTCACTGCCACTGAGGGTCTCCTCCTTGCAGCTGTTGCTGTGATGGGTTGTACTTAATGAAATTTTCTCCCTCTTCCCTCTGAAAACTTAACACCTATAATTTAACATTTAAAACACAGCCTCTGTTTAAACATCTCATAACAACAAAAATGCATATGCATTGACATAATTTTATTTCTTGTAACAAAATCATTAGATTCATGCAGCAACAACTGAACTGCTCCATACACAGTATATAGTTAAAACTGCACAACTGAAGCCAAAATATGCACAGCTAAAAGGAATGTTACAGGGGGGCCTCTCTTAGTGAACAAAGCAGGCTCAGTTTGGCTCTTTTTCCCTAGCGCTACCACATCCGCACATCGTTAGTTGGAAAATTCCAGATATATGCTGTAATTTTTTGTGCTTTTTTTTCCCAGTACACTTGAGGCTTTAGTGTCCAGATGCCATTTTCCCCCCCTTATCTGTCCCTGCTAGTTTGGGTCTTTGCCAGTTGTGGTCAACAATTAATACAGCAAAAGAAAAATACAGTACACTCCCTGGCAACTGGCAGAGGCTCACAGGAAATACCAAATAAAAACTTTATTATGTATTGTTTAACTATTTTGTTTGCCTGTGGGCCACCCTGTTGTTGGTGTAATTTAGAAAAGCATGCTCCATCTGGATGATCTGTGCGCAGGCTCATTGTTCCCAGAATCTGTCACGCACAATCACTGCTTCAGCCTGTGGCCCTCTGCAGAAAGAAGCAAAGGCATGGCAGCCCTCCAGACTGCATTCCTTTTCATTAGACAACTTGTGACCAAATGTTAGAATAGAAGAGTAACCTTTTAATATTCATGTAATTAATTTACTTTCCCCTTTAATTATAAACCTTCACGTGAAAAGAAGAAAATAAAAAGACTTCCCTTTATGATTCTCCTCCCTCCCCCATCCTTTCTATTTGCTTTTTGGGACATGGAAGGTGCTGGGAGTTTCATTATACATAGGTACCGGTACCTCTGTCTATTGGGAAATTCTCATGGTCCTAATACGTTTGTGGGCTTTCACTTTATGTATTAATTGCTCTGCTACGTGGAATAGATTCTGAATTATAATAAAATGGGAGAAATGAAATTCTTTCCTTCTACATGCCCTTGCAGCATCTGCTTCCTTGTCTTAATCAGTGGGATAATCCATTGAACACAAAGCCATTCTTCTATATTTGAAAACACAATAGACATCTAATTGAAGTTCCCTTTCATACTAAGGTCAGCATATGACTCCAAATACTGTGTCAGCTGGGACTTTGGTTGTGCAGGCTTAGGTGCATAGGCAGCGCTTTGTCAGTTCTGCTTTCCTGGAAAATGGTGCCATTTTCTTCAGCTGAGGTTAGACCAATGCTGAACTGGCTAACGTGATGCAAAACTTTGCTCCCCACAACTCAAAAAGTGCATTTGATTAACAGGGAAAGCATCTGATGCTGTAAGGTCCTACCATATGAGTTCATTTCAGCACACTGAACTGGGGCCCTGATTTCCGTGTGGGTAGTTTACCTCTTTGTTTCTGCAGACCGTTCAAAGGAATCGAATTGTAGTAGGTTGTAATTTGAGCAGATGAAGCTAAGATAGAAATTGTGTGTCTTCAGGTCGCAGCATTTAAGTTCTTGTTGCCTGATTTTGATTACAGTTTCAATAGGCAATGAGGACATTAAGAACTCACAGAAAGCCACTTGGCATATCTAAGGATGAGGGCCCGAAAGCAGTCAAGTATCCTATATAAGGTCCAATGGTTTCTATGGCAACTGAGGAAATGTTACTGAACTTCACTCATTTTTCTTTTATTAAATAGGTATACTGCCATGTTAAGTCTGCAAGTGATCAACATGGATGTTAGTGGTTTTGATTAGTTCATGCACCAACCCATCATAGGAATGGAAAGTAGCACAAGAGATTTTCTGTTGTGGCCACGTGGGCACAAAGATAATGTAACAAGTCAGGATGTTTTAGATGAGGGCAAGACTTAAAAAGTTTCTGGAATGTCTTTTACTTAGTTTTAAAATAGCACTTAATTGAGTTGGAACGATTCTGTCTGTGAAGCACCTTTAGCAGGGAATAGAACAAAAACGATGTCATTTGTCATATTAATTGCAAATTCAGGGTATAATATTTCATATATTCACTAGGAAAGAATTTCAGCTATGTGGCAAATTAAACTGCTTGCATATAAAAAGTAGCATCTTCTGTCCAGAAGGCAAAGCAGCAACTGGAAATAAAAGTGAATTCAAACACTTCTTGGCCTAAAGCAACAAGAAATTAAAAAAACCCAACCAAGCAAAACCCAACAAAAAAATCCTTGTCATTGTATTTGGTATGGCATCATTTTCCCTGTCAATGCAATGACTGTCCCAGTCTTTTTATGCCTCCTCACTTTCTTTTTGCTCTCTTTTCTCCTAGCTCCCTCTATGTACTCTACACAGGCTGCTAGGGATGTGCCATCAAATATACAGTATTTGCGGGAAACAAAGATGTTAGGAACTGTGCTAAGCAGAATTCAAAGAAAGAGGTAGGATGGTCTGTATTCTAGCCAGAACACTACAATTTTTAAAAAAATTACAGTATACTTATGACAAGACATTAAAGATGTAACAGAGGTCAAGCTCCTCCTACAATTCCAAACTTCTCCATTTCGCTTCCTGACCAAATAAGTTTGAATACTAATGTAAAAACTCAGTAATTTAATTTACATGAATTTAAATTACATTCCTGAGAGGATAATACCCGGAGAATGATGAGCAATAGGGGTAACTACACACAGATGCTTATAAATATCAAAGGAGAGTAATACACTCACATAAATAAATCTTTCCTCTGAAGAATAGGAGATGTTGTTAAAATCATTGATTAAAATAATTATGTTGACTAATAGGAAGAATTACTATAGTAACTAGGAATTTATCATAGTGGAAAAATATAATGTTTGGCCATAAATAGATAATATGATAAAATGTCTTCAAAAAAGGCTATGAAAGAAAACTAGGTCTTGATTCAAGTTTGTACAGCTCTTAACACAATGATGTTCTGTTCCATGATGAGGGAGTCTCAAAAGGAATCATTTCTGCTGAGGGAATTATGACAGCAAGGACTTAACTGTAGACAAGTTCTTTCCTGATGTCAGAACATAAATCCGTAGTTTCTCTGAATGAGCTTAGCCTGACAGGATGGTCCTATAACTTCCCTTATTTTACAGCCCATCATCCTCAGTTCCACTGACCAACTCCGGAATCCTTTACAGTGTAAATACTGTCCCAATGCCATATGTATCCATATACATGCCATGCAATGGGAGATTTCCTGAAGATTGTGGTGGAAGCATGCAGGACGAGTTCTGTTGAGCTCTTCACTTGGACAAGGTGTTTATAAAGACACCTTAATTCTTGGAAATACCCAAAGCAGTGTTCACAGCAGGACATTTCAGTCCTGAAATGAATGTTCAATCAGGATTAAAGGGCTTTGCTTCCCCATTTTAGCATGCACCTCACCAGGAATTATTGAGAGGTTTGTGCTCACTCCTCCAAATGGGTTCCAGAACCTAAAGGACATGTAGGGAATCCTCAGAAGAAAATGTTAGATCCGATGGATATGATTGTCTGTTCAATACTCATGCTGTCTTTTCAGACTTCTGGGCTCAATTACAGCTACTGTCTATTGAGTTATTCATGTTATTAATCTAATGTACATCTAACATGAACATCTTCTCAAGGTACAAGGTGAAAGCTTCTCTGTCACGATGATTTGACTACCAACACTGAAAAAGAAAATTGAGACCAGGATATCAACTGTATTAAAATCTTAACTCACTTCAATTTAATAGAAAGCAGCAAGTGAACAGAGAGCCTATTTCATTGCATATTAAATACAAAATACATGGTTCCCTTCACCTTCAGCTGTTCTTCAGGGTAAAGTATAACAGGCCTTCCATTTTTTCATACTAGTTATCTGTGTACTGTAGCCTACTACCACTGCTTGTGATGTTACTGAAGGTAGAGAGGAAAAAAAAATCTCTTTGATTTTTAATTAAAGAGCTTCGGGTATTTTGCGTATTTTTGATTGTATGTGCCTATGATACGGGAAGATATTCATAGTTCTCTTATTTTAAAAAATCTTTTTTTCATCCCTTGGTGTGAAAAATAAGAAGAAAAACTTACTAGTGGAGTACCCAGGAAGAAGAGTGACACAATACACACAGTGATATCGAATACTCACTATAAATAAGAATTAGCATCCACTTATCATGAACATTTTTATTTCTAGTCAGTCTAATAGCTTCCTCAGTTTGGTATGAATCTAAGAGTTTTTGAAAGATTTATGCATTTTACTTGCTAATAGTGTGAGGGTCAGATTACACTTGTGGTGTATCAACTGCAGGAAAAGTAAGTTCTGCATATGCATAGCAGTTCCTCTCTCAGACAACCTGGTATTTGCACACTGTCCTGCACACTAATGATGTAGGAAGGGAGATAATAGCTCCTTAATCCCTTCCTGGTGAATCCACTCTTGATAATAACATTTCCTTAAAAAGGTGAGGGCTGGAGCTATCAGGCAGATCTGGACAACAAACATCACTCAGAATAGAAGGGAAATGAGGACATGTACCGATAAAGTAAAAAAAAATTATCAAAGTTTGAGGAAAAAAGTATCATCGCTTGTAAATTCTAAGAACAGAATTTGTAGTTTTTGTCCTTGCTTTTCTGTGAGTTAGTGGTAATGTCCAAGACTACAGAAGGGGATAAATCTGTGCGTACATTCAGAGTTAGCAGTGTATGACTCCCATTTTCAGAACCTGACACTTTGCTACTGGAGCAGTGCAGTAGCCAATCTGTCGAATGTGTGACTATACATAGAATATGCACAGAGCCTTCTCACAGCAGGGTGGGAACTCCACCCCCTCTAGGGCCTCAAGAAATCTCTGCAGGGTAAATATATAGCTGATGTTGTAAACACAAAGTAGAGCGAGACAGAATTCAGGAAACTCAGGCTAAGTTCAGAAGATATTTACATTGACTATAAAAATCTGAAAACAGTGTTTACATTGAGAGAGGCTTTCTTCTTTTCCGGCTTAATACAGACTTTTAATCCAAACTTGCCAAAACCTAATGTACACGGTTTCCAATTTTTAATCTGAACTTACCTGATGCAAATGTATTGTTTTTTCTTCGATTCATTTGTTTATCTAATGCTGCTTTTTAAACAGTAGCATCTATTACTGCCTATGTCAAATTTAATTTCATAACATGGAAATGTTACTATTTCAGTAGTTTTGCTGATAACTGCAGTTATGGATACATTTTCATTTTTATGCAGCAATGATTGTTGCTTTAGTGGATGTCAAGTGGCTACTATAGTTTTTAAATGATGTACTCAAAGTATTATTCAACAATGTCTTTCAGTGTTACTTCATATTCTTGAAACTTCGTAAGATTTTTCATTCACTCTTGCATTAAAAAATGGATCACCTGCAAGGCCTTTAGAATTTTAATCTGTTATTTTGACACTGTTCTATTAACACTAGGGGAAAAAAAAAAGACGTTGAATTCTACAAAGTACCTGTGAGAATTCTGTGGCCAAAGCCCGTGAACTGGATAGGCACTTGTATCAATACCATTTCTGAAGGTCATTGGTGTTCTCTGTATACTCCACTCCTCCAAAGCAGCTTGAATATTTGTTCAGAGAAAGTGTCTGTATTTTTCAAACAGAATATGAAAACCTGGAATGAGATCCTGGCCACAGTGAATTTAAAAGGATGTTTTCCATTGACTGCACTGAAGCTAGGATTTCATACCATGCAGATTCAATATGAGCGTGCCAGTTCACCATCAGCAAAAATTGAAGCTAAAACCAAAATGGAGTTATTTTCTTGCTCCACATTTCTTCTTCTTCGTTTGTATCAAGGGATACTTGCTAGTCAAGTGACTATGTCTGGAGATACCAAGCTTTGTGTTTAAAACTTAGCTCATACTATAAATTCAGTTTTACTACAAACTCATGTTTTTTACATTTTCAGATATTGATGGTAATACAAATGGCCTTGATTTCTGTTGAAAATTATTCACTTATCCCATATATGACTTGAATTTGTCTGGCTACAGTCTATGACACTGTCTGCTTTTAATGTCCTCTGAAATTACGGTTCGAACCATGTTTAAAGCTCATAGCCAGCTTCCCACAAACCAGAGAAGTCCATAGTGAATTTTTCACTCTGTTCCATCTACATATTGTTTTTGTCTAGAAAATCTACTTGCATTTTTTATAAACTAATTATTATTTTTTTTTCACAGACTGGTGAAAACTAGTTTTCTGGGACTAGGTTACGCACAGACTTTGGTCCATTTAACAAGGTCAGATTATTTATTCTTGACCAAATTCTTTCCCACTGTAAAAAGGTACTTTTAAATGCCACATTCCAAACCCAGTGCCAGTAAGTCACTGAAGCATATTTTCCCACAAGAACTGATACCGTGCACAGGCCCCTCCTTATTTAATCCTTCTGGTGTTTAAATTACATAAGGTACAGGATGTCTTTAGTGTCACAAATCACTTAAATCTATCCATAGCTTAGTAGCACTGAATCTACACAGTGCCAGCTGTGTCTTTATTAACTTAAATAGTCCCATTCATTTCAAAGCAACAGTGTCTGAGCAGCCTCAGACAGTGAAAGAGAAACAAAAAGACAATTAAGTACCAAATTTAAATATAAAATAAAAATAAACCAAATGCAACATATTCACTGTTGATTTAAAGACACACTCTCTTATTCGCCTTATAAATTGGCTTAGTTTGATGAAGCCATGCTGATTTATACCAGCTGAAGTATGTGGCTATTATGACCTACTGCAATAGCCATAAGAAAATGGAAACCAGTAAAACACTTCAAATTTTTAAGCTATGTTTCCAAGCTGGTTTTCATTTTATGGAGCCACAATATAAAAATGTACACAAAATTAAGGAAAATACCATTACATTAAGAAGATACATATCTGCCTCTGATCCTCTCTGTTTAGATGTTATACTGAGCATGTTTTGAGATATGTTTTTTCTTAATGTAACGTGGCACCCAGATCAACCCGCATACTAAACTGCACACCAAGATTTTCAAATTTTCCAGCAACCACCTTCTGCATTTTAAGAATGACGTGATTGGTTCCATCCTTGCAAATGCAATACGAAGCAGAACATGTAAGAATCACATGAAAAATGTATATCCAAATATAGCAGGGTTAAAAAGCATCAGCTAAATCTTTTTCTGGATGTACTGTCATTGAAATTACAGTACCAGTGACAGAAGCATATTCTTTGAAGTGATCAATAATATATTTGCAAGGTAGCCAAAACTGCACTGCCTCTAATGAACATAAGAAGTATATATTACTCTTAGTGAATAATAGAAGACATTTACTCAACTACTCACACTGAAGCTGTTTAGAAATACAGAACAGTCAAGAAAAGTGTGTTTGATTATACTTTGATTCCAACAGAACACCTGAAAAAGTACCCCCCCAAATTAAAAAATACTCAAAGGTTCTCCTATCTGTTTTTTCACTGGAATTTCAAAACCTTCAACATAACTCTATGCACTCTAACACGAAATCCATGCCGTGCTCCTTTCTTGCACTTGAAGAACTCAGTCACACTGTTCAGTAGAAAGTACTTCAAAAAAACCCAGAAACAACTGGGTTTCCATGAATGGTCTTAACATTTTGTGAAAAAACTACACGTTTTCCATACTTTGTAGTGAACCCTGTAAAAGAGCTAAAATTTTTGTTCACTGTCACCTAAGAAGTGCCAGGCTTTATGCCATAGTGAACTAAATATCTAGTTTGCCTGTTCCATGGAGACAATCAGTAGAAGTGGTGCTAGTAGAAACTAGCACGTAGTTTGCATCTATCTCAATGTTATTGATATTCCAAGTGAATTTAAAAAAATAATTAATTATTCTCTGAAAACTATTGCCAGAAGTGGTATTATGAGATATTAATACCATTCTAGAAAGCCTCAACTGATTTACTGTACTCCCAAAGATATTATACACTGGCAGCTCCTGATAGCTTTCATTTTCAAGCTCACACCTTACTTTTAGGGGTAGTAAGATTCTCACAGACTTAGGCCTTGCAATTTCTTACACCCCAAATTCTTCTGCTATGTATATACCAATGAATACACAGAAGAAAAATATTCCATGTTTTTTTAAGACACAACATCCTCAGGCTGTATTAGTTTATAGCGTCTTCTGCCTGAAAATTTAATCAAAATAGGGGACTCATATTAATTTTTTATAGGCTAGGTGAGGAGGGGCAAGAAGACATGAAGTGATGATGGAAGTCATGTATTTCTTTGTTTTGCTTCATAAAAAAGGTGTAGAAAATCCTGTTTCCCTGAACGAATCAAACAGGAGGATACAGTTTTCCTCTAGGACTCATTCCAAATACTCCACCCAAAGCTCTCAGCTTTCTCAACATTTTGCTGTATATGTTCCTATTGATGTCTGTGTGTGACTTGTGTGTGTGTGTATGTATTCGTGCACTGCTTCCCAATGCTTCTCTCACTCTCACAGATATCTTCTCAAACACCACTGGCTCTTCTGCACTTCCATTCAGGTTTCAGTCAAACCTGCTCACCCACATAGCTTAGATTCCTAACTAGCCTTGCGTATGTCGTGTATTTTGGGTGGTGGTTCTTGTTATTTCAGCTATATATTCCAGAAAAGTGCTTAATTGCTTTTACAGATTTATCCAAAACATACCACTGCTTTTATGCTTCAATTAGACTTCATTTCACGGGGAGCTGTCTCAGCTCTGCCCATATCTTGATGGAATCCTTGATAATGATGTTCTTTGTGACTCACCAAGAGCCCAAAAGGCAATGGTATCAGGATTGACTTGGGCTGGATTCAGCTCAGCTTACTTCAGATCTGAATACCATGTAGATGTTCACATCTGAACTTGTCACCCTTGACAGTCAGTGGCAAGAAGTAGGTACTTGATTCATCTGACCTATGTTAACTGTCTTCCTTAAGGTGAGATAACTCACTCTTCACTTTACTGATCACACTGATTAGGAGATCTCCTTTGATTACTACTAGGCTACTTAGTCAGTGGGCTAGCTTAGAGTTAGATGTCTACCCTTGGTCAGATAAATCTCATTTACAGTATTTCTATGTCAGGAGATATTCATACAGCCTTCCAAGTCCCCTTATAGTTTTTCCTCCTTTGTCCAATTTCCTTTCAACTATTTCTCAGATATCCCCAAGAAATGGTTCTTGCTTTTAACAATAATAGGTTGTCTGGGACACAGGGACACACCTTGATAGTTTTATCCTAATTGGGAATGTATCACTACTACAGGTTTTTCAACCTTCTTTTGGCAGCATGTATATATATTTGATGGGTGCTCACTGGGGATTGGCTGGACAATGCTGAGGTTACTATGGGATCTATCTGTTGGCTTCCTATTCACCACTCCATTTATTTAGGTCAGCATTGGTCAGCAGTACTCTCTGAATTTCTTCAGTATTGATTTTTACCCCCTAATTTCTCCTAGCCCTCTGGGACAGTGTTAAACCCCCCTTTTTAAAAGCTTTTGCACATGTTATAAGCCATTGAGCATTTTTAACTTATGAGAGATTATCACCAATTTTTCCTCAGAAAGATGTGAGCTCTTCCAAATTAGGACAGTTCCTGCATCAACCAAGTGGTCCAAATCTCTCTGATTCCTGTCAGGAGAATCATGGTCCTTGCAGATCCATGCAGTGTGCATGACGTAAACGTAGATCATTAGCTCATACCTAGACATAATGAATGCTGAGGCACACTATAGCTTTAATGATTCTGTATGCTATCAGAATTAATATTATATGCTGATTCCAGTCCCTTTTGTGCTGTTCTACAAGGGTACACAGCTAAACTCCAGCTTTGACTGAAAAGTTTCAAAATTGCAGATTCCTGAAATAATTTTTCCCTTATGTTTTTGTGCAATTTGCCTGGGATCCCGCGCCTAGTCAAGAATTAACTTGTTACAATGTCTGCCTTTTGGTTCCTTGCTTTGTATATCCTCAGCCATCTCAAAAAATGGCCTACTGCTAACATCTAATATCGGCTGATGGCCTTCTCCTCCACACTGAGGTCCAAACATCAGTAGCCATGTGCTTCACTGCTACTCTCAGCGATACTGTAGCAAGCTGGATCTATCTTTCTCTTAGGAAGAAACTTCTTTGCCATACAACCATGGCATATCCTGCACTTGTTTTCCATTTTCTCCATGCCCTCCACTGAGTAAAATTCTTCCTTTAGTTTGAGCAGGGATTTCCCAATCCCAAAATGTGCAACAGTTTAACAAGCACAGCTGAATCTTTCTTTCACTGATACCTGTAATTATCACCTGCTGTTTCTCCCCACTCCTTGTTGACTCTGTATCTCATCTTTAACTACCAGACTACTACCATCTGCTACCATCATTGTGTTATCCAAAGATGATACTAAATTCCACGTGCCAAACAAGTTTTCAATTCACATTCATGATGCTCTCTTCTGGGAAGCTTTTAACTGAACAGGGGATCATTCCAGCTGTCCCAGTGGATAAGCCATAAACATTCGTCCTTCTGTAAACTACATGAAAGGAGAAAATAAAAATCTTTCGAGGATGCATGTTTCTTTGCCAACATATTCCTCATGGTTCCGCTTAGGGCCACGCTTGCAATCAGCACTTCACCTAGGCACTCAATCTGTCCTATCCTCAAACTTTCTCTCATACAAATGACAGTGAAGATACTGTAGAGACTTAAGCACCTCTAAATGTTTGGGTTTTGTTGAGTGGCATAAGTTCTTTCCATACTACTGAGATAATCATCTAGGTTTGTGGTGTTTCTGCATCAATATTGCCATGGAACTGTAAGCTCTAGAATTTGTGCCCAGTATGAGCCAAAAAAGGTTTGGAAAGGGTTTTGAAAAGGGATAGGTGAAGGGAGAAGAACTTGTAAGAACCATTTCGAACACTGAAAATTAAAAAGTCTTACTCTTTTGTTCACTTACACAGCTTTTTACCTAAAATAATTTTGCAATGTTGGTCAATGCATAAATAAACTTCCTGTAATAGGAACACAATGCTCCATACAGGTGGGTGGCTGTGGAGTTGACAGTTCTGTACAGCTGCAAGTTTCTTGTCTTTAGCGGAAACTCCCCCATTCATAGACTGGGTGTGCAAGGTAAAAGACCTCTTTTGGAAGCAACTCACCATCCACTAGGTATTCTTCCTCCTGTTCTGCAGAACAGAATATATGTATTTTCAGGTCATTTGTGCTAGGAATAAGGCTGTTAAAAATGTTTATTCCAAAACCAGGTCATTTACCTTAAGTACAGCAGATGAATCTGTGCAGAATAGGAGAAAGAAATCCTGTGGACTGCCTTTTCTACTAGCTACTCAACTTGTCCCAGCCAAAGACCTCTTGCTCTGAATTGCCTCCAAAGTTTTTTGGATAGTTAGTGTACTTCCCCCCTCCTTTGTACCTGCTTGACATTATCTACTGCTAACAGTCAAGGTGAAAACAAGTACTACAGCATTAAGGGTACTATTTATTCATTGTAATAAACAATAATTCTTTGAAGTTAAAGGTATTAATTTTGGTTGTTAATAGCCATACAAAATACAGTGCTGTCATTTTCTTCTGAATCATAGCTAAGAGTAAAGCCCAAGAACTAGCTGAAGGCACATCTCTGTCTCCACGTATTTCTTCAAAACGTATTTCTTCTTTCCTGCAGGTCAACAATGAACTAGCTGTTTACATGGCAGGTTTCCATGGTTACAATCTTGCATGGGGCCCACCCAGTAAAACTTATATCTTTGTTAAATCAAAAAAATATCTCCTGCTTCCTAAGCAGAAAGTCCCTACTCTTGTTATTCCTCTTTTAAATCTATAACATGACCTCAGAACACAATCAGCATGAACTTGCAGGTTGTTGCTTTCCCTCCTTTTTTGCATCAGAGTTTTCTCCTGTATCTGTGCTTACTAGATTCATTGCTCATGTTTTGTAATGCTAGTTGGTTTTGTTTTTTTCTTTTTATCATCTGCTCTTTGTCACTCAGGCTCAGCAAATGATCAAAACTCTGATCCTGTTTCAAATAAATCTGAACTTTAAAAGCAAAAATGTACTAAGTCTTCAAATAGTATGCAGTCATTCCTCTTTTTTTCTTCTTTACTGGAAAGCTACTACAAGATGCCTATGTCATTATGATAGTTGCCCCAGAGAGCAGAACAACTTGCTGACTGCAAACCAATTGCCCACAAATCAGTTCTTCCATGCTGATCACAAGTTTAAAGGGTATTTTCATAGGCTGTATCTGTAGAACAACTTTGCCTTGCATTCATTACAGAGATAGCAAAATCCAAAGCAATCATTAGTTTATCCACTACTTTAGCTGTTTTGATTTGCACTTGAATTCTACAGACTCCATTTTCAAATTCAGTTTTCCCAGTTTTGCAATGGACAACTTCTGTGTGCATTTCAGAACAATTAGAAGTTTTATTTTCAAATCTCCTGCTTAAGTTTTTTAGCATGCCTCATTCAGTAACTAATTTATGACCTCTCTGCACATTTCATAGAGCCAGTTATACATTTTAATAGACCAGTTTTGACTACTGCTACTCATCTGTCTGACCTAAACAAAAACTCAAGCCACTGTTTGTACCTCCAAGGTCTGACTTTCAGTCTGGAGGAATTTCCTGAACTATATGTCCTGGCTGGTTTTGTATTTTTGAAAAGCATTCTGCAGTCATCTTTCATGACACTTATATTTAACCGAATTATTTCTTAATCTTGGCACTGATGTAAATTTTTCTTGTTTTATAAACCAAATATAGTATTTTTTCTGCTTACCTACAAATGCAATTTATCAGATCAGAATCCTCTTTTCCATTGTCTTTTAAACAGAGAACTGTTCTCCTAGAGTTTCAGACAAGCAGATTCTGTGGTAGCTGTATCATCTTCTGATTTATTTCAATAAGAAAATATTCAATTTCCGTGGCAAATCTTACAGATCCCCAGAGTGTCTTTCGCTTCTTTGCTTTACCTTGATTGCAAAACTCAATCACTGCTAATGGGTCTTGTCAGGCTCTGTGGTATCTGCACGTTGCAAGAATGCAAGTGTCCTCAGGTGTCTCTAGAGAGGTGTCCTCTCTCTAGCTCTTAGTCTCTCCAAGCCCACTCAGAGTGATGCCTGTCCTTGACATATATATAATGGCCTTACAGCAGATTTGAACAGCTGAGGCTGAGTATAAATTCTGAAGCACCATCAGATCTGGGCTACCTAGAAAGGCTACCAGAAGTGCTCCTTTCTGCTCCTTTTCCTCACCATTCATATAGAGTACAATGCCGAAGTCAGCTTCCCTGGGATGTTCAGTAGGCATTTCTATTATTTGAGCTTGGAAAATATAAGTCTGCAGGATGCATGCTAAGTAAAAAAATTATAAACAGACAATCTCCTGACAGGTTCATTTTTACATCCAGGTGTTCACTTTACTTCCACAGTAGCCTATGTTTCTGGTAACTTTCACGTGCTCATTTTTCAGTTCAAGTCCTTGTTGCAGGTTATTTCTGTTAGCCAGTTCCAAGTTTATCCAAGCTTTTCTGGCATCCCCTGTTTCATGGAAAGCCTTCTGATCAGGTTTTCAGCAGTCAAGTTGGTTGTTGTTCACTGATGTGACCTGCCCAGTTCATCCCATTTCCAGATGGGGAATGTTGCAACCAGACTTCCCACTCCATCTGGACGTTTTCAACTTGCTGTCCCAACAAAGATTCCATTTTTGCCTTCAGATCATATTTAATCCCAATTTGGGAAACTTCCAGGTTGTCTTTTCACTTCTTTAGTGGAGTGTCTCTCTGTTTTATATCTCATTTTAATTCTTTGCGCTCTCATGCTAGCCTTTATTTTGACTGTAGCCTCCTTTGGTTTATGAGACTATCTATCTCCACTATTTGCTCCATCTCATCTTAATAAGGCTAAGTAGCTCACCATTTCTTTCTTTGGAAAATGATTTTGCTCTGACATTTATGCCAGTCCATCTGACCTGCTGAAAGCTGTTTCCATTCAGGGAGTAGCCTGTGAAGTGCATCTCTTTGGTAAAGTTGACTCTATAATGCACATAAAATCTTGAACAGGCAAATACTGAGATATGGAACTGGAATGGACTGCCTCAGTGATGCCAACTGCATCACAGACATTCATCAAGCTCGCTCTCAAAATCAGTTACATTTCTTGCCTGCATTGGTCCTACTGTAGGCTGCTTCAGAATCTTCCCCATGCCTGTTCCTGTCCAAAATCATCTCTCAACCACAGAGAAACTGAATAGCTCACCGTATTCTAGATGAGGTCTGATCAACTAATCTGTGTTGTGTCATCAGTATTTTCTTATTTCTAATAAAATATCCTACATGTAACAGTCTAAATTTCCATTTGCTCTTTTCATGCATCTAAACAGTGACTCATAGCCTGCCTGTGACCTCTGCAGCTTGTTACCAAGCTATTTGTAAAATCCCTAAAACTGAGGAATTCACCCTGTAGCTCAATAATTATTTTAATGTAACATATTTTCCTCTGGATTTATCCACTTAATTCTAGAAGATGGGAAGTCTAGAGAAATCTAGTTTAATTCATTTGTGCCCTATAATTTACTGAAATCTGGATAATCTAGGACTATTATACTTCCACTGTTTATCAAGTTGATTATCTTTTCACATTTTGCAGGGACGAATGTACACAGCAATATGTAACTGATTTCTCTAATGCAGGGAGCCAACTACAAGGCCTTGGCCATCTGCTACCATTCAGCATATAATAACAAAGAATATAATGGAGTTAAATTAAGAATGGGAAATTGAAGGCTGGACATCAAGGAAACTTTCTGAGAGTGATTATATAGAGGTTTTGGAACAGGCTCCCATGGGAAGCGATGGAATCCCTATTTCTTGGCACATTTAAAGTTAACATGGGCAAAACATTAGAAATTACATAACAGAGAACAATCCTGTCTTATTCACAAAAGGACTGGATGATTTCACGTCTCTTCTGCTTTTGAGCTCTAGAATTCCACGCCAGCAACACTGAACAAGTACTAAATATTGTTAGGCTAAGAGAAATTTCCTCAGGTGTACCTGTACAAGGGAATTTTCAGTTAGAAATACCTTCTACAGCAGGACTTCGGCCAGTGTGCAGAGAAAATGTACAGATACTTCCCTGCCACTGCAAAAATGCGTCAGCGACTCATTTTTATTATATATTAAGCCCTAAGAGCATTTCCGTCAGCAGCGTACAGACACCTGCCTTCACTCTGGAATAGCATGAGCTCCAAGGAGCGTATGCTATTTTCTCTGCTCCTCTTCCTTTGGCTGTCTCACATTCAAGTACCAAACAGGCCCATGCCTGCTTACCCTGTGTGCTGTGATAAGAGCGTAACCTGAGGCCGTATTTTAGTGTTTCAGGATGGTTTGAAATTATGTGGGAACAGTTTTGTAAATACACAAGGAGAGACCTTGTCAAACAATCAAATTGTTTTTACAATCCAACCCACTCAATTATCTCTCAGAGTAAATGTAAAAACAGACCCGCTTAAATCAACAGAAGAGTAGTACAAAGAAGATGTAAATCACTGGGAAATGAAAAATATGTGGAAATGCACCACATATTTTTATATTCGAAAACAGAAGATAGAAGTATGGTCACACAATAGCAGGATGCTCTTTTATAGCATAGAGAAAATATACAGTAGTAATTTTCTGCCTTTCTTTCCCCCTTTTACAACCTCTCTGCCCCCATTTTTTTAGCAGATTAAGCACAGCCTGTTCCTTATAAATTCAGTTCTTCTACATCCTAAAGTCCGTTCACCAGATTTTTGTATGAAAACTGTCAGTATCGTACCATTACTAACAATATCTACTGTATCTTCTTAAGTGAAAGAGAAGGAAAATAAAGAGAAGAGAAAAGAAAAAAGAACAATTCACATCAACATGTGAAGGCCTATTTGCACTGAGTACATTTTTCTTGCACAAATGGAATGGTACTGCTGCAAAATAATACCAAACTTCACCCAGAGGTGAAAAGAGAATGTCTCACAAAAGCAGAATTAAGAGGAACCTAAGTAAAATTATCAGGTGTCAGATTTACAACAAAATAAAGAGTTTTTCTTACAGTGCAGAAGTTAACTGTAGCCCAAAGTATAAATGGTTCAAAAAGTAAGTAGATTAATTTATGGAGGATGGGTACTCCAGTAATTATTATAGCAATGACCCAGATACAATCTCCAGTACTGGAAATTGCTGGATTTCTGATCGCTGAAAGCTGGTTCTTACTCTCCGTCCTAAGCATCCTCTGTTGGACATTATCCTGGATAGCGCGCACAGTCAAACCTTTGGTCCAACCCAGCAGAAACTTCCTTTGTTCTGATATGAACTGTGCTTGAAGTTGTACCTTTTTTCCCTTTTTCCACCAGCACGAGGTAAATCTATTCTACAAGGTTGCACTGGTGCAGCTGCAGGGCTGCAAAATGTGGTCAGCTCAGTGTGGACAAACTCTCATCACGTGATATATATTCTAATGTTTGCAGCTCTGAAAAGGAGTTTTTTGGCACAGAAAATATTCTCATGTGGAGCCAATTTGCTTGTTTACTGTGAAATAATTTACTTTCCTTGAGAGATTAAAAGATAGGCTTTTTATGGTTCATGATAAACCTGGGCCTGAATCAGAGCAGAGGGTTGCATTCCCTGCATTCCTGACAGGTCTCGAGGGTGAGTTGTGGCATCAGCTGCAGAGGAACAGCACAGAGCCCTGAACCCAGGCCTTGGCACTGAGGGGGTAAAAAATACTTCAAACATCAATACAGATACCCTTAGAAGTTTTGTTAGTCGGATACAGTAAGAGCCTTCAATGAACCAGTAACTGGTTCATCTAACATCTTCAAAACAGCGTAAGTCAGCATGAGTTGCGAGGTTTTGAAAAACATTTCCGCCTTTGAGTTAGTTTAGTTATTCGAGTCCTCAGCTGAAGACTTCAGATGTGGTTTCATAACTGACTCCAACAAACCTAAGACTGTGGTGTCTACGGAGTGGATGACCCCGTCTTTCTGCTCACCCTCCCCTGTGTGTCAGTTCTTTCACTCATGTGGCTGCACAGTGATTTGCATCCGCTAATCCACCTGAAAATGAATAACTGCTTTTTATGGGGCTCATTTTCAGTTGGACTGCAAGGGTGCAACCACTAATGCCGACACAAGGGAAGTGATGGGTGCGTGTGGTCAAAAGCAGGACCACCCTTTCAGCTGCAGTAGAAATGTTACATCTACTTATGCTGACTGTGAAACGGCACCCTTAGAATATTATCTCTAGGATGTGTTTCTAAAAATAACAACCTTGCCATAAATCCTCTGTGTCTCTACAAAAGCAGCTAGTACCGAGCAGCTAGTACTGCTCTTCCAGACAAGTCTTAAAAACTTTGAAGTTTCTTCTGATGGGTAACAAAAATTAATACTCACTTTTGAAAATGATTTTATATGATCATAATGCAGATGAATAAAAGAAACTTCTATTCTAATTTCCTAACTTTGTCCACATGTATTTCTGTATTGCCCTTTGATAATATTGTGACATTGAGCAATCTGTTTTTTCATTGTTATTTTCAAATCTGAGCCCTCTTAGTGAACATCTGATCTGAGCGAAGTCAACGTAAATATATATTTAAATGTTTTTAGTCAGCTGCGGACTTTACTGTCAATGTGCCGATAATGATTTTTGTTCTTAAGATGGCTCCGGAGATAAATTACTCATTTTATGCAATGGAAATAACTTTCCTATAGGGTGTCTGGGAGGATGCAATAAAGATTCCTTCAGCTATCCAGATGTTAAAATATCAGACAAATTAACTAACTCATTTCTTCACAACGCCAGATACATGGACTTTTTATGCAGAACTCTGTGTTAGTAGGGAAGACAGATTTTCCTTAAATAAGCCAACCAATTTAATCATACTGCATTCCTAAATAGCCACAACCTTTCAGCAGCAGCACTGACAAGCTCAACAACACATATTTTGATCCTCTGGATGTCTGTCTGTGACTCATTTTCCTTTTCAGGGACATTTGGGTGGACTGGAGAAACGCACCATGAAGAAAGAACTGGAGACTGGGGCTCAGATCTAAGGTGATGTGCTCCCTCACAACAGTGAAGACTCAGTGCATACCAAAACAACGTCACTGCCACCTTGTCAGAGGGAGGAAGATTTATGCTCTTATCAAACTATGTATGAAATAAAATCTAGTGTCACTATACTGATTCCATTAGGGCACTCTTTAACACAGCCTGGATTTTGACTTTGATTCACCAAAGGCAGGTGCTTGATTAATTTCCATAGGTCTACTCCTATGTTTGATGTTAGCGGTGAGCTTTAAATAGATTGCTGAATCAGGTCCATTTAGGGATACCCAATGCATCTCAGGTTAAAGCTGTACTGCAACAGTCTCCAGGTCTGCTGGAACATACCCAACATAGGAATGGACTCTGCAGGGTGTATTACATACAAATAAATATGTGGATTTTGGGAAGCACAGTATCATGAAGAGGTGGCCATAAAAAAAGGGCAAAAAACCCCCAAAACAAGGCAAAGCAAAAGAAAGTTCTTTGACTGTGCTCTCAACTATCATATTAGCTCAGAGGAGAGTTTACATTCACATTATTTACTAACAGGTGGCATTTATTAGAAAATTACAATGCAACACTGGGCAGAAAGCAGGAAAGCACTCGTTCCTCTTTGGAAGAGGGTTTTTCTATCTTTTTTTGTTGTTGTTTTTGTTGCTGTAACTAATTTATACATTTATTTTTACAAAGTAAGCCCAGTTAGTGAAAATTATTTTATGCTCCCTTGCTACTATACCAACAAAATGAAATCCAAGTTCCTGCATGATGTGACATGTAAACCATTTGTGCTGAAGGGACTGCCAGAAATGGATGGAAAGTTTCTGTCCTGAAGAAACACTCAAATAAAATGCTAGCGTAATCTAAAATTATTCACTGACAGTAACTGCAGGATTTTTTGTGTCTTCTCTTTCTAATCGTCAATTTAGCCGAGTCTAGTATTCAACAACTTAGAGCATCAGCAGAGAAAGTGATCAGTTTTCCCTTTTGATGTTCAGTAAATCTGAAAACAAGTGGGTTTTTTCTAAAAGGAAGACATAAAACAATTTTGTTTGCATTTGATGGGAAAAAACCCCATCAGTGGTGCTGCCATCTAAGGTAAAGCACACATGTTTTCAAAGAAAGTATTATGAGTGTGTTATAAACACTAACATTTTGCCAGTTTCGCTCAGATCCTGATGCAGGTCAGGTTTAAAAGCTGGACAGCCTCAGCTCCACCTAGATGCTGTGATCACAACTGCGTGCGCTTATCTCACTTAGTGTTCTCGTGTGCCATGATTCAGCTTTATTTCCTTTCTTTAAGGCAGTTAGAAGTCAAGAAAAATAGATAAATGGCTTATTTCTTTTTCATAATATAACTTCAGATTTTCCAGACAGCAACTTGCTCCTTTGCTCAGAGAAAGTCAGAACAGAGTGCCTGTTCTTCTGCACCAGGAGAAAAAGTGACAGTTCATTAGCTTTTGCTATCAAACTCTAAGATTACACAGTCACATCAATCCACCTCCTCTGTCCTATGGAGCTTCTCTGTTATCACAAAGCCTATTCAAAATTTCCCCAAGGGCCAAGACCAACACTTGAAAAAGAGTCTAACTTTGTACGAAACCAAAAGCGTGCCCTATTACCCACCACCTGAGACACCCCCGCCCGACCTCATTCTTTCTAGTGCTGTTACTTCAGACCCATATCAGTTCTCAGCCTGATCACAGCTGGGAGTAGTGATCTCCACCCTGCCCCCCCCCACGCCTGTGTAACATTAGTTTGAATCTTTTATTCATTCACTGACAGAAATATCAAGAGGTTTCTTTAAATGACAGCAATATGCCCGGATGACTGATCTGCCAGCAGGATTCTTTAGCTTTGTGGAAATAACTGGCTATCAGAGGGAGACTGCTTTGAAGTTACCATTTGCAGCACCCGGAGTATTTGGGTTGGATCGGTTTTTACTGGATTACTTTCATGGCAAGCTCTTTTTGTCCCATCTGAAGAGTTTCTTTGTGAGCAATGAATGAGGATGCATCTTGGGAATGATCTGATACTTCAAAAGATGATTCTTGTAGTTTATCTTGCAGTAAGCTTCTCTTCTGAAGGAAATGCTGCAGAGCCCTTGTATTGATCACAGCGATAGCGCATGCAGTGTGCCTTTTCTCACTGGGCTGTCACACCATCACTTTTCAATATCACTCCGAAGCAAATCCTTGCAAGCTAGGACTTTTATTAATTGATATATGTGCAGATATACGCTGTCTTTTGTAATGCAACATTTTTTTCTGCAAACACTTCAAAACAAAGCTAGTCCTGCTGAAGTCAATGAAAGTTTACTCGCTGCCTGGCAAAGAACTGCAATTTAGACTATTTTGGGAACGGTAAAGTCAAGAATATCTTTATGTTTAAAAAACAGAGGTGGTTTTTTTTAAAGTTTTGTTTCCTGTTCTGAGTTTTAATGGAGGAAAAAAAAAGAAGAATTTGCACACCAAAGCAGCTCACCAAAGGTAAAAGTTACATTCAGAAAAGGAAAACTGATGGCCTGTATCAGCTAATACACATTTAGTAAAAGTTTCTAACCAGCACTCAGTCTGCAGGAGCAATGAAGACTGACATTTAAAACCATACCACATTATCACATTGTAAGCAACAATCCCCTATAGGTTTCGACACATCCAGACAAAAGTTGATTTTTAAGGTGTTAAACAGTAAGTGTTTTAAAACCAATAAATTTTTAACCTAAAAAAGCCATGGCCATAGCTGGGTTTTTTAATAAGAAAATAATGATACACTAAGTTCTAGGTATGAAAGCCATTATTCACACCTATTCCCATATACTTTATTTGTCATTGGTCACTGAATAATTCAATTATTTTAATACCCCTTAGCATAGCTGCAATGACAATTGAATGCTTTTGCGAACACAGTACAAACTTGCATGTGGACAATCCCTTAGTCCGAACAGCTCTTGTTCACAGCAGCACTAAGGGTACTAGCTAATGGTTTTGGAAACATGACTTCTAGCACGCAAGGATTAGATACTTGAGCATACGTACATCCTTCGCACAGCAATTCTGGCAATGTTCTCTTACAAGCAGGTCTTGGTATGTTTTTGCCTCAGTAGATGCACTCTGTTTCTGGGTCTTTTGACCTTCCTTCCTATGCAGGCTGCATGATCGTGGACAAACTCCTGCTCAGTTCTGTAGATATTTTTTCCTCATTTTATGCAGAACTTTTAAAAAACGCCCTGCTGGAAGCCTTACAACACTGCACAATTTTAGCTTAAAGAATTTTATGGATCAATAGAAATACTCATTGAAGCTGTTACTGACTGATAACTGGGAAATGAAAAATTACAGCAATTCCGGAACAACTCTTCTTTCCTTTTCTTCAGAGCTCTGTTTTGAGTTACAACATGATCAATCCTCACTGACCTCAGCAGAGAGATTCTTTCAGCTTTGGATTAGGCTATATCCTACAGGCAATGAAAAAAGCCAGCCCCAAAACACAAGTTTACATATGCTTTATGCGATGAGGATACTTTCTGATGTTTAGCAAGATGATGATATCATTTTCTGTTGCTTCCTGCCTTCATTCACACTGAAGCTGGAACCCAGGATGTCATAGTTACATCACACAATGATGGGAAGACTCTTACAGTAACTAAGAATAACAACGGATTGCTTTTTATCAACGTGAGCCAGGCTAATCTCTACAATATGATGTAAAACACAAAGTGTACTCCTTTCAGTTTCTTTTCTCAGCAGTTCTCCCTTTCCTGTCTTTAGCGTAAGTGATACTGTCATGGCAGTTGTGATACTCAGAATAGAAAATGGAAATTCAAAAACTCCTGTTCCCAAAAACAAAAAAAAATTATGAGCAGGCAACAAAACCAAATGACACCCAACATGCATGCAGCACGGTTACTCTTCAATACACTTCAGAGATGCTGTGCCAAGCTAACAGCAGCTGATTCTGGGGGCAGGGCCAGCAAGTGTGGAAATGGGGTCAAAAAGTGAGGAGCCAGCAGGGCTTTTCTACCAGCATTAATGCAGGAGAGGGCCAGACCTTCTGGGAGTGAGTTCATGTCTGAGCCAAGGACAACCAGGAGAGCTGCTGGGAGAGGGGCAACAGTGGCAGGGGGCCTAGAGATACAGGAGGTGCTCTTTAACAGCTGGCTTGGGAAATAGCTGTGATTTTGGCTGCCAGGTCCACTTGAGCTGCCTCCAGCACAGCCCTATTTGGAATCATTCAGTAACATATGGGAGCAAGCTTTGAACCCATATTCACAGAGACAGAAAATCAGAGGCAAGACAGTGTGGCATTTTCACAAGTATCTGTGTATTTTTCAGGCAAGATACCTGGGGATCAGCAAGAGTTTTATCTTAAAATAGGTACTTCAGAAACTTTCACCCTACCTGTCTAGCTTAATGTGCAAAAGAAGTCAGTATCACAACAGAAGCTAGACTGACGGAGTTTCCGAAAACTAGCACATACGTCTCCTTCAGTAATCAGTCATGATTTAATTTAGAACCAGTAAGCAGTAATTGATTACTTGTACAAAGTAATCACAACAACTTCGGTCCTGGCTGCAAAGCAATTTTTTTCAGAGACACAAGTAACTTCAATTGCAGAGATGGTTTTAGAAGCAGCATTATAACATGGGATAAAAAGCCAGGAACATAGAGAGTAAAGCACGTCGTCGCATTAAAAGAAAAATAAAAGCCTCCAGAAACTTACCACTGAGGTAAGAGCCATCTGAAAACTGTAGATTCGTGCAAGGCCAAAGTCAGCTAACTTTATCTGCCCGCTGCTGGTTACAAGGATATTTTGGGGTTTCAGGTCCCGATGCACCACACGATGTGAATGCAGAAAATCCAGTCCCCGAAACAGCTGAAGCATCATATCCTAAATATAAAGAAGAAATCAATATGCAATCATCAAGACAAGGTGGCAAAGAAGTCAACTCCCTGTCATAATCTGCAAAACTAATTTAATAAATATTGACTTAAATATGTGCACAGGAGATAAAAACAACTATTAATATAAAATGGACAGGATGTTGCTAGAACCAGCTGACTTGAACAGGTGTCCTTATCAAGTTAATGTATTGTTTCTAGCTGAATTATTTGAGGTTGATTGATAGAAGTATAAAGACTGGTCAACATACTTAAAAGAAATAGTAAAAGCATGCCTGTAAATCCCAGGACAACTTCAGAAGAATGCTGTCCAAGTAAGAAAAATACATAGCAGCTTTTTGCTCTTAACTTTAAACCACACACCACTTTGCATCTCACAAGTTTATGCTTTGTCCTGCCCCAGTGAAGTGAAATTTTATCATTCACTTCAACAGGCACAAGGATCTGTTTCAATCAGAAGAGCTGTTTAAATGACAAATTCACCAGGATTTAATGTTATAGAGGGAAAAAGTTTATTTGGCAAAACCTGTTGTATCGAATTTACTGAATAGGACAGAAACTACCTTTAGATCAAAGTTTAGCACTAAATCAGTGTAATAATCATAAGTAAAATAAGTATTTGCTTTCTGTTTTGTTATAGTGATGGAATCTTCTATGACATTTCCACAGCTGAAGAAACTATTTCATCTGTACTCATGTTTTCACATTAATCTTAGTAACGTGAAAGGAATGAACCAACAGACTCAAAACTAAATACTAGAAATCCCCTGAATTCCAAATTAGAAGGATACTGTCAACTTGAAAATTATATTTGCAAAACAGGCAGTTACAATAAGATGCTGCAACAAGTAAGAAACAAAAGGGATAAAGAAAAAGTTTATTTTCTGTATGCACTTGACTTGAGTTCATGAAACTCCAGCTCTGTGTTTGCTGGTGACATATGCCCGTTCCATAAGCCATGCAGCAGGGTGTCTGCCAATCCTGTTATTAGCAACCAAAATGATCTTGGAGAGGTGGATGGCATGAAACATGAGAAAAGAGAAGAAGGATAAACTGAATTTGGTTGCTTTTGTTCTTTTCTATGGACTTGGGCAGGTTTCAAGTAAATATTCAAGGCACACTATTAAAAGGAATGATATCGGAAAATGGCTTTAAAAATAGCTCAAAACATTCAACTTGATAATATTGCTTTAGCTGGATGCATTTTTAAGATACACTTTATATATTGTATATATACACATTGCTATATAATTTAATACAAAACTATTATTTTCACGTAATGTTCCCTGATCATCTCTACAGAAAGTACTCTAAAATATATAGATATTAATGCTGGAAGCTCTAATCTGACCTCTGATAAAACATGGCCATTTCTATATATAGCCTATAACTCTGCCAAACAGTAGTAACAGTGGGCTGCCCATAAAGTAATCAGGTTTTATTTGAAGACCCTGATAATGGAGATATTACCATGGAACTATGGATGCTGTGACAGCATTTAATTATTATCACCTCTGAAGGATGGCGGTAAACTGAGAACCCCATTCCCTGTTAACTGATGCCTTTTATTCCCTTTGCTTCCCCAGGAAAAATTGAGATCTGACAGTTTTGATAACTAGTATAATAGGGTTTGTACCTTTAAAACAAGTATACAAAGTGTATTGCATCCTCTTGTATTTATATAATTTCCCTTTTGCAGTTCAGAAATATATTCAGAAGAGCTAGGACTACAACTCTGCAGGTTTCAGTCATCAGTAGAATTAATACATGTCATATCTGCTCACTCTGTGCTATTATAACTTAAATCGAATCCCCACAGTCTTTGGATCAGTCTTGCAGATGTAAAGAACACACCAAGAACATTTAGTGTGTGGTTATCTTAAGTATCTACTTAATGGTTTCACTGAATTTGGGTCTAATTTTTTTTATTCCAGGTAGACATAATATCAGATAAAATAAGAAAATAATTTAAAGAATTCAAGGATTAGTCAGTAGACCCTGGCGAGTCCCTTTTTGGTGACATTTCTGTATCCTACTCATTTGTCAAGTACGTAAACTCATTCCTGCAATTACCAAACATACCAAGAATATTTTTTTCTTACAACTGATGCTGGTTTTGTTTCAGCAAATGCAATTCTGCTCTGCTAGTTGCAAGTTGCAAGCAATGTCTTTAGTTTCTAAATTCAGAGTCTTCTTCCAGGCACAGGTAAAAAAAGAAAATATTCGAAAATGGAAACTGGTATAATTTTCCCTCCCCCCATAGGACTCAAAAAGTGAATACCATTTACTGAAGTTCCTCTTCACACATAAAAAATGAGATGTGCTGCAGAAAAGCGTGCCAGGAAAGTGTACATTTAAAAGGTATTAGAAAGAAGAAAGAAAACTGGGGAAAGAAGTGCTGTATTTCCTCTTCCAGGAAATTCCGAGTTAGTCCATACAGGCTGTTCTCTAGTATTCATTTTGGACTGTTGATTATGCTCTTTTGCTATCCCTTATTACTTACTATTACACGTATGAACAAATTTCAGTTCAAAATTATCTTGGAAGAACAGCCCAAAGATTCATGTGTGTAAAGAAGGGCATTTGGATGTAAAAAGATCTCTTGCTATTTGTGATTCATTATTGCCCTGTTTTTAAATCCTCAGCCAGTTAGAAAAAGAGCAGAAACCAAAATCACATGACATAGGCTTATTATTATGCACTTTAAATACAGAATACCAAATTGTGCAGCTCAGAATTTGATTTTTTTTTTCAGAAATAGATTTTCAATATCAAAGCAAACAAAAGAGAGAGCTTTTAAATTACTTTTTTATCCATAATGTATGATTAATTTTGTGCTGTACATAAGCCTAGTCAAAAACCATTAGGCCTCATGTTTGGAAAATGACTTCATACTCTTAGTCAGCCACTTGTAAGAAACATTAGACTCAGTGTGGGCTGTGTGTTTTCTTTGATACTGTAGCTAATATCAGAAGATACTAACCTTTGCTAGCAAATTGGATAAAGGCCGTAAACATGCACAAGCCAGATCACTAGCTAATTAAATCAGGATAATTCCACTCATCTGACGGAAATGCATCCATTTTTATTACTGATGATTACCCAATATTATCTAAATTACCAAGATCTAGAAATAACTGCAAGAGAGTCTTCATGGGCCTCAAGGATTAGTTTGTTCCATGTTCTGCTTTTCCCTGAGAAATTTTCTGTGGTAGCTAGGCATTACAGTTAAAATCATATTTCAAAAGTTAATTGAAAAATGATCAATTCTATTTGACAAACAAGAAGATTCATGCCTTAGAAGATTTGAGGAACAAGCTCTAATGAGTCATGATCAAACCTCTACTGACGTCTATCAGCTGTTCTTTGGATATTGTATGTTTACAAACATAGATTCAGAATAGCGCCTGTTGTTTCAGATTAGAGATTTCTGCCATGCTTCTAGTATCACAAAACCTACGATGGTTGTTGCCCGAGTTGAAGATATATACTTTATTCCACTGTGATTACTTTCAGATAATCATGGCTTTACAATGTTTTCCCTTTTCAGGCTACATTTTCAATGCAGTCTATGCACAAATCTAAAATATTTATCCGTAACTCAGTTGAAAACTGAGCTATTTTGGGACGCAATGAACAAACACACTTTCCTTACAGGCAAATACGTAGCTTTAATTTTGTGAAAGCCTCACAATGGAAACAGTTAGGAGGAAAATTTGTTATGGAAATGCTGCATCTTTTGCATGTTCCACCATATATGGTATTGGTGATGGCATTGCTCAGTCTGATATTTACTGAATTTATCAGCACTGAATGTCAGGACCAAATTACGATAAACTTTTCAAGCAATACCATATAATGTCATGAGTCTCAATATTACACAGAAATATGTCCTGCATATTCTGCCTCTGGCGTCAGCGAGGATGGAGATAGGCTTGGGTTAGGCCAAGCAGCTGCTGCTGCTGCCTCTGCCAAAGGCAGGCTTCACGGCTCACATTTCCCGACTCAGGGGCAGCAGGAGCAGAAAGCCTTGATTTCCTACAGACTTTTATCTCTTCCTTGTCCTATCCCCTCTTGACCCTATGCTTCACTGACCCCTCTTAACCCTCCTCCAGCTTCTGATCCATAAATCCCTTCCAAGCCATTGGTTTTCAAAATACCACTCTGATCCTTTCAGAGTCACCCACCGTCTTGACTTCCAGCTAAAATGTCTGTCAATTGCCTGCAGTAACTCACTTGTTTAAGACCAGACAGATTCTCCAGAGTACTCTGCCTGCCTAATCCAAATGAGGATGGCATGGCTGTCGACTAAATAATTCAAGTATCTACTCAAAGAAAACAGAAAGTACGGAGTTGTTTTGGGTGTTGGTGCCCAGGTGCTGGCAGCCAGGGCTGCAGGGGCCTCTTGTCAGGGGAGACCAGGGGCTGCCCCGTCCCAGACACAGCTGGTTCCAGCCGGCTCCAACGGACCCACCATAGGGCACAGCTGGGCCCGTCAGCCAAGATGGTGGTGCCTCCGTGAACATGTATTTAAGAAAGGGCAGAAAAGGCTGGAAGGAAAGAGGAGGAGGGAACAAAAGGAGCAAGAAACAGCACAGGGAACACCAAGGTGAGAGGAGGAGAAAGAGGAGGTACTCCATGGTGGAGCAGATATCCACACTGCAGCCCATGGAGGACCTGCATTGGAGCAGATGGATATTCCTGAGGGAACTGCAGCCTGTTCCCTCAGGAACAGCAGGAACTGTATTCCTGAGGGACCTATGCTGGAGCAGGCAGAAAGTGTGAGGAGGAAGGAGCAGCAGAGAGGAGCTGCTACGGAATGACCACAACCCCTCACATCCCACGCCGCTGTGCTGCTCGGGGTGGGGAGACTCAGGGGTGATGTGGAGCCTGGAAAAAGGCAGGGGAAGGTGTTCTTTGAATGTTTGCCTTTTTTTTTCCCCCACTACCTGAATTAGCAATTAAATATCTATCTTAATTGGCATTAAACTAAGTTCATTTTCCCCAAGGTGAGTCTATTGTGCCCATGATGGTAACTGGTAAGCAATCTCCCTGTCTTATCTCAGCCCATGAGCTTTCTTGTTCCTTGTTCTTCTTTATTTTCTGTAGCCATCCTGCTGAGGTGGGGGAAGTGAGTGAGCGGCTGGGTGGGAGTTTGGCTGTTGGGCTAGGCTAACCCACCACTGTGGTAAAGGTATAGATGTTAGATTTTGTCTTTGTAAAGGGGGACACAGCATGATGCAACCTGAAGGAAAACACCAAGAATAATATGTCTTCAGAGAACACATGCACCCAGAGGTAACATACACGTATGAACGGCTGCTCATGATGTGAAGCTCACATTTTTCTCAATTGACTAGTATGTAAAGAAAGAAAAACCTTTAACCAGATTGTTCTTGGACATGGTGACAGGAGTTCCTAATACCAGAAAAAGTAAGTCTGTGGAAGCCCACAAATATACTTGGTCATACCACCAAATAAAAGCAACACAGTCCAGATTCCTGTCAACTACAACAGACCCTAAATTTGTACTAACGCACAGCCTTTTTATGGCTTTTTTTTTTACCTGCCTATTTTCCTCTTCCTGCTCAATTTCTGTGCTAACATTTTGTAAAACACAGCAATCCCTTGGAATCTCCTAACGTTTCTCCTACTCCTCTGTGGAGTATCTCATGCACCTGCACAACAACCCGCATCCTTCACCCAGAGTTTCTATCTATTTGTAACTCATTTTTCTCTTTTTGCTGAGCAGAATGGAATGTCCCTATTTTGGCTGGCAGGTGTTGGGATACTTGTCCTGAACATTTCCTGTAGGAGTGTTTGCGTAAGAGACAACTGCAAGTGTAAACAAAGGGGATGAGTTTTAGACAGCAACGTGTAATGAATCAGTCAAGCTAGTTTGACGAAAAGGCTCCCTGCCTCTCACTGAACGGCAGGACCTTCTCTGAGCAGAAGAGGAGTAGGATGAGGCTTCCTTTGTATCCTACGGCATTATACAGAACCCCCAACCATCAAATTACTTTCATTTTAAAGGATGTTTTTTAAACATGCTGGAATGAAAGTTTAAAGAGTTTTCACATTCTCTGGGGCCTATTTTTGAAGCAGCATAATTACAGCACTTCTATGGTTATACTTTGTAACAAACAGTCAACATTAATTAATGCCAAAAAAACAATGGCATTCCTCAGGAATTACACAGTACAGATACATGAATAACAAAGGACATGATTAATGTTGTTACACTGAATCCCAAAGGCATTAGTAATAATGTAGTGACTCCCTGTTAAATGCAGTGATTTTCTTTCTTAAATCTTGTCCTCACACTGGGCTGGGAACCCATCACACCAGCCTATCTAGAATGCCAAGACTGTGATGGTAGGGGCAGAGAAGCAATTTGCCAGAGCCTATGGAGCTGCAGAATGCTCTTCTCCATGCAGCCAGCTGCATGCAGTGGCTGGGACACAGTAAGAGGCAGACAGATCTCCGCTCTTGTGCCCTTTTCCTTCTTCTCTCAGGAGAAAGCTATTCTGATCGGTCTCCCTGCACGACATTCAGAAAGGGGAGGAGGAGGCTGTGCTCTTTGCCTTCACCTAGCCACACTAGAGCCTCTCAGGAGTCATCCATGATCCAACCCAACATACACCCAAGATACAGAGCTCTTACTTTTCCTTATATTGGGTAACAGTTTATCTCAGAGTAGTCCTATTGCTTTCCACAAAAGTATTCACAGGGTAAGGGTCATCCCTCAGAAGAGAAGACTGCTGTGATATTCCTGTCAATTAACTAGAGAGTACCAAGAGAACGTGAACTTCACAGCATGTTTAATTTAAATATGTTCACTGTTTTGATAAGAGAACAATAAATCCAAATGACCCATTCACTTAGTCGTATTAATCAACCTCACTGTACATGATAAAATGTTCATTTTCTGTTCATAGAATAAAATGCTATGCAGAGAGAAAAATACAGCAAATTCATTTAGTGTATTGTTAGCAGAAGGGAACTAATATCTGCCAAGCTTATGCAAGGAATTGGTCTAAAAATTGTCGGTGTTTTGTATGCTGCTACTCTAAAGGTAAACAATTTGTTGAAAATTAATTAGCAGTTATATATATTTTTAAATATGAAGTAAAATATTTGTGTAATTATTTTTGAATTGTAAAATTATTTTAATTGTATCAAAGATACTTTAATACACTCAGAGTAGATTAATGGATATTTTAAAATATATTCCAATAAACAGTTTCTAATCTATTTTAAACTACTTTTTTAAGAAAGAAAGCAGAAATCCAGATGGATAATCCAATCCATTTGGATAATCCCGAAAGTGATTCTGGATTATCCAATTGTTAGGATGAAGAACCCTACAGACATGTACATTGACAAAAGTATGCATGTATGTATTACATGCATTTTAGTGTTTTGAATAATCCCGTTGAAGGCAATGCTATCCATACTAGTCCACTGCAAAAGTATAAACACCGAAATGAATATAGTTGGGTTGTTTCGGATTTTTGTTTGTTTATTTGTGTTTTTTTAATGGCTAGAGCGGTTTGTATAACAATTTAAAAGATACAATACCTGAAGGACTGGAGTCTCTAAACCACTATTTTGAAGACTATCCTGATTGCTATTAGAAGTAGCAAGGTAACCAAGATCAGAAAGTCCTAAATAAATTACTGTGGAATACAATAATCAGTCAATCAGTTAATAGTCAATCTCCTAGAACTTGCAAATGTCACTATTATGCACGGACCTGCCTGTATATCATGAATGTTATATGTCAGTCTCAAGCAAAAGTACCGCAACTGTGCACAAGATTCAGGAAAAATGCAAAACTTTAACTGAATTATAAAGGTCCATGATAGTCTTTGAAAAACTTTGAGGCTTAACAATGCCATTGCGTTGCCATAAGTTTATGATTGAATTTTATGTATGTATATAATAGCTTTCAATATACCGAGGCACTATTTTCCTTTTATTGTCATGCTCCTGTTTGTAGACTGAATTAAATTCATAGCCACCACAGCAGGTTTAGCATGTTCTAGTCCCTTTGCTTAAACTCACCAACTGTCCTTTCTGAGTTGGAAGGGAACCACTGAATTTGTACTGCCGCAGGAGATCCTGACCAAGCATATTTTGGAGTGCTACAAACACTCCCCCAACACCAGTGCTCACCAGCAGCAAAGGTGACATAATTAAGACTAGATTAAGACAAACAGATGCACCCGATTGTGTTCAGGGAACTGTTCTGAGTAACCTTCTCTCTGCCCTCCATAAAATAGAGACCTGGATTAATATTTGAGAGGTCTATAAAAGTTTCAATCTTAGTACATGTCTGTTTTACCACTATCTTAATACTGCTAGATTTTCATACCGATCTCAGTAGTTGTGAACCAAAGACCAAATTCAGTATATGAAATGCGTACTTAACGTCTGTGGGATACATACGTACGTACACATGTATAGGCACGCATGTGGATACATTTAATTTTGGGTAGATCAATATTAATTCTCTCCACATCAATTTATCATTTTATAGCTCAACACCTGTCAAGTCAGTATGCAATATAGATCTTTCAAGTTTTACTTTATCAGCTGCTATTTTTCATATTTGATGAGAAGAATTTGCACGAGTGAAAGGAAACCTATGTGATTATTGTCCTACTTACTTATTTTCAGTGATTCAGTGTACCAAAAATTCCTATCAAAGTGGAATTACCAGACATGCAAATGAAACACATAACATTTTCTACCAGCTACTGGTATTTTTAAGAGAAAATACATGCAAATTAAATGAGAACAGAGGGGAATTTTGTTTTAACAATTTGACAGAAATTGGCAAATGTGGCACTGTTACCAGACCTGTCCTGGCTGTGAAATGTTTACAGCAGGCGAATGTAACTTTGTGATTAACAATCTTTTTCACTGCTCAAACCTTTCCACTCTTTGTGGGAAAACCAATAGAAGGCACAGCTCTTAACAGAATTTATAGATCTGAGCCTAGATAAGCAAACAAACAGATTTTTTTCCTGTACCTCTGGATGATATCATCATAGTTTTGTACATCCCCAAATACTCTCTGGGAAACTTCCGTTCTTTTATTACAAGCTTTTCATAACACTGTACTGGAGACAGTAGTCTCTTACAGCACATCCTGGTTTGACAGTTGTTACCCACTCTGTTCTTTTATTCCTCATACCATCTGAAAAAGACATGAGGACTAAAATGAACGTAGAAATCCCCCAAACTCTTTACTGGCTCACCCAGTTGGTAAGCCCCATACAAATGACTTGAAATAGCATCTGTGATTTGTATGCATTGGCTCTGAAGCCCCTTCTGGCACATGTCTGGGGACTGATACCAGTCAAAATTTGGTATCTAAGTGTCTCATCAGGTCAAGCTGGATAGCTGGGGCAGAGCTGCAGTTTGGATTCTGGACTACACTTTTCATATAATTCCAGCTTCTTTAATGGTCATGTTTTTCAACAAGGCAAGTCATCCTTCCTTTGACTGATGCTGTGAGCCTCTTCCTTCTGGGGTAAACCCCAGACTTCCACTTGACTAAGTCAATCTATTCTGGAGCACTGCATATACTCCTCTATCTCTATCACCTCTCAGTAGAGCTTAGCGCTTTCAGTGTTTAAAAAAGATTTTTGATTGCTTCTAATAGTATATATTTCCTTCTCTCATCGTGGGACAGCATTGCCATTTCATCTTCACAGACTTTGCTTCTGCAATCCCAAGCTGTATTTTGGGACATCCTAAGCGTATCATCACTTGTTGCAATCCTTATAGAAGCTCTCCTGATGTAATCAGAGAAATTAGTCAACCCAGAAAATCCACAAAGCTGGATGTGACTCCCTTTAACTACTTCAGCATGCTTCCGAGAGGAGTTTACAGAAATCACTGTCTCACTCCCTGCCAGAATCTACAAACTACAGTAAATAATCAACCACTGACAAGCCGATTCTCCTTCAGCGCTGCTCACACCGGTCCTTACGAGGAATGGTACCAACAAACAAACCCCCTTCCCTAGAGGAGACCGCTGCTCAATCAGCACTACGGCTATTCACCAGCCAGCAACTTCGTGACACTGTTGGTCATAATAGCTCTTTTAAACTTACTCAAACTCCATGAAGGGTTAAAAATATGGCATATGTTGACAGCCAACACTCCTCGCTAACAGGAAAGACACGTTGCTGTGGGGCCCAGATCTCGGCTTCTCCTTCCCTGCAGCTGTCTGTGGATAGCAGCTAATTGTATCCACTTGTTTAACCTCGGGGATAACGTCTGCAGGGGACCAAGTGCCACAAGCGTACTTTTTTTTTTAACGGTCATTTCCTCTCTGGTGTAACTTGCATGACAGCATGTGACAAGCAGAAATTAATGGGGACACTGCTGTGCCAATACCTCTTGAATTGCTTTGACACTGGCTGCAGGCTGCCTGCTTGGCCACCCAGCCAAGACCTCACATGAAACGTGGCAAGGGGCCCACAGCTCTATTCACTAACAAGCCAGCTGGTCAGTGATTAGAAAGCTGAAACAATGCTGTGCACATACATCAAGAAAAATGCTTTACAAACAGCTTCGGACTTTGGAGGTAAAGTGTCCTAGAAGAGTAAATCTGTAAATTTATCTTCTGGGGACTGCTAACTTAAGGTAACATTAGAGATAATATGGAAGGCCCTGGAAGATGACTGCCCTATGTTGTCACCTGAGCACAAGAAGGGTTAACCTCAGAACAAAGACTAACATCTTAACATGCTCAAAATCATGTGCAAACAGCTTAGACCACATGGATTCTGGTCCAGAGGAGCATTCAAATTATGTAAATACATAGAGATTTATGACAGACTACTCTTCCCAATGGTCTATCAACACCTTGGCAACATTACTGACATTTCTGCAGAAATTCTCATTGATTTGTCTGCAGTGTGCCATCAAGAAGGTTGAGATTTGTTTATACGCTGATACATAACAAGAAAGGATGAGACTTTAGAAGTATCCCAGGGGATCTGGATGACCAGATCTCCTACACCCAAGGCAGCTTTGAACGTTTCAGCCAAGACTTTTTTGAAAACTGTCAAATCCTTGGCTAGACACAAAAGGCTCAAGAAGACTGTTCCTTTAATTTCTCTCTCAGTTGTTTTCTAAAACAGTATCCACTAAAAATGCATGGGTTCTTTATGAAACACCTGCATGGCAACAAGAAAATAAGTTATGCTTTTTTAAAACTGAGAAAAAAGCAGTCAATAGGATCCTACGGATAAGAAAGCTATGATTTAAAATCAATAGGAATTGGACACCTAATTCCTATGGCTCCTTTGAAGCTATAAACTCAGTCCAGCAATTTTTGTTTAATAGAAAATGTGTTTAAACTTATTATAACACAGGCCTGCTCCAATTCTTGATATATAAGGAAATATATTTTGTGACATATACAGACACATAAGAGCTCAAGGCACTGTAAAAGAGGCTGGCAGGATAGCAAAGTCACTTTTGTGAATTAGAAATTGTGGTTACTGTAGAGTTTGGACTTTGGGCCTAATTGATTTTGACTGCTTCCATCATAAAAATGTCTAGGAATTCAGCATAGTCATGAACGGCACTTGCATGCTGAGGAAGAAGATGGTCTTGTATTAGGCACAACCAAAGCCCAATAAAGTCACTTGGGACTTTATCCATCAATTTTCAAAGACCTGAGCTGGTCCCACTGCTTTTTAATATTTCCATCCTCCTCCCACACTCATCAGAACCAGCAGGACCTTCAGAGAGATGTAGCCAACATTCTCTGAGCAAAAGTGTCAGCATGACAGCAGACATCGAAATACAGCTATTCTCTAGAGTTAGACACTCTTTTAATAAATAGTTAACAGTTTTTGTTAAAGATGGGAACACAGAGAAAAGTAAGAAGACAATCCCTTCCTAACCTCTCCAGGGAATACATAATAAATAAAGCTCAGTTGTGCACTTTTTGAAAGCCACTGTTCGATAATTTTTTTTGCTTGTAACATACTTGCATGGAGGAAGTACAGGAGTTCATTTAACTTTGCTGCCTCTCTTGCTCCATATTATAAATTCAGGGATAATGGTTAACTACTTCATGAGTGTTGCAAAGACTAACTGGTTAATGTTTGTTAAGTACTCCAAAGATCTAGAATTTGCTTTCAGTTATAAAGGCATAACAACCTTCAAGAAAACCAGGGGTACACACAAGAGGAAAGATTTCTTGGATATAAGTTAGGGGTAGAAATGGGCTTCAAGGAAGAGCTGAGAGAGGACAGTAGCCTACTGGAACCAGCTTGGCCAGGAGCCCCAGTCCAAGAATTGTACATATAGCTTTGCAATGCTGTTATAGCATTGTATGAACTGCCAAAATAGTCTTCAGGATGAGAATCTTACTGATGCCTTAGTACACCTAAATCAAAAGCAGGGAAGAAGAAAATTGTTTCTTGGAAGCACTCAGCAGATTGAGTTGTTCTCCATATTTACAGTAGCAATTCATTTGTAATTCTATGACATTGAATTAAAAAATCAATACCTCTTGAACCAACAGCTTTACAAGGGGAACAGGCAAGCACTTTTTCCCACAGACAAGGAATAGAGAAGAGATTTTGCAAGAGGAGTCAAGCAAGTGCACAAAGTCTTTTGTTTTCACTGAAAGTGTGAGAAGTTTGCCAATAGCACCAGGCTAGGGGAATGGCTGCCCATTCCCTTCTACTTACATAGTTCATCACTTTCTCCTCTCTTTTCTGATTTCCTACCTTTTCCTTTACTTCTTTCTTTCTTCCCTTCATGCGCCCTGTTGCCCTTTCCTGCCCCATCCCCAGTTCTGATCCTTCTCTTCACGCCTTCACTGCACCCCATCCCACTCAGCCATTTCCTCTCCCACCACACTCACTTTCAGGCCCTGTGGTCCTACTCCATCTCTTTGGGTTGCTGCCTCCCACAGGCCAGATGATTACCGAGCAAGGTAGATCAGCAGAAGACGCCAGCTATTAGCATGTCTCAGCAGCTCACCTTTGGATTTCAGATACAACAAAGTGTAACAGGTAGTGATGCACCTGAGATGTTTGCTGGGGCTGCAGCTGTGGGATATGGTCCCACACATCTGCCAAGTCTCTCTGAAGTGCCATGGGCCATAGCCCCTCCAGTTCTGACCAAACCGACACTGATTTACATGAGTGTAAATTAGTGTAAACCTCGCCTTGTTTTCTTTTGAACACTTGACTGGTTCTTAAAAAAGGAGGCATCTTCAACTCGTAATGACACAATGAGTGATGAGCCTACTTATTTCTTAATGTTAGCACAATAGACAAGAATCAGCTCTGCTTTGGGGGTGAGGGTGATGCTTGGGGATGGGGGGAAAGGTGCAACATCAGAGTCAATAGTCTTCTTGGGAGGGGAGAAGATTGCCTCCAGTGTTTCACAGGCACGATATTCTCTCCCTTCTCCCACCTCCCTGAATGCTAAACAAAACAAACTCTAAGAGATTTTTAATAAAAAGCCAAAGGTATGTTAGAAGTTAACTTGTAAAAAGAGCCAATCAATGGAACAAACTGCTTCCATGAAGAAGTATCTTTTGAAAGTAAAGTGTCACAAATTATGCACTTGACAAATGTAGCTTGTGACAAATGCATCACTGCTTCTCAAAAGGGTAATTTGTGACAAGCAAAAAAGTATGCTATTGAGTATGTAAGCCAATTTGGAAAACAAAACTACATGTCTTCTTGTGTATCATCTTCACTGTAACCATTCATGGAAAGCCTATGAGAACAAAAGTAGCTACGATCCAGACAACCTGGAGCACATACGTCTGTGCTTTGCTGAATCAGGCCCTAGAAGGAGAAGTCTTTTCTTTTCCCTATCAACAAAAAAATTATTACAAATCATGCAACGCAATATCAAACTCTATGTTATTCCAAAATGACAGTCGATTAAGTAGAAACAAACTGTATCTTCGGAAGGGCAAATGAGAGAGGCTCGGGATCGCTATCAAAGGACTTCTGTTTTCTTTTGTTTATTAAATAGCAACTGTATTATTTACTGCAGCTTTGCAAGCTAGTGAGCAGCTGGGTGTAACACATTTCCATGCTGTGTAACCTCTCCTTATGCTTCGTTAGATTCCTTATCAGGATTAGAAGAAAAGAAATCTCTCTGTTATGCTTTTCCTGTGGCAAAGAAAAAGACAAGATGATGACTTTCCAGCTCATTTCACTTGTACAACGTCCTCATCAATCACCATGGGGTAGGTCTTTGTTATTTTCACTGAAGGACTGTTCTTAGTTTTCTGTCACAATAAAGTGTGACTCCACTAACTAGCAAATCAAGGTTACCTCCACCACATTTGCAAAAGAACAAAATGCAAACATAAGGCTAAAGCTACTTCTGAAATATTTTCCAAGGCCCCGGCTTCACAGACATAAACCTAAGTCGAATTAGGTCTAAATTCTTTTCATTGAAACAAAGGTTAAAGTCTGAAACACTCAGAGCAGTTGAGGTAAGGAAGCTAAACTAACCATTTCATCAAGAACCAGAAGTTTTCTGCTTGTTTTGCGACTTTCTGCTCCAGAAACCAAGCAAAGAAACTGTGGTTTATTTTTATTTTAAACTCTCTGTCAAGTATGCATCTCTTTGCAGTTTTGGTTCACTATAGCCCACGCAGCTTGGCCTCTATTCTCCTTTTCCTATGTCTTCAATAAGCCCTATAGACATCAGCAGGAATTATGTGAGCAAACAAAAAGCAAGAAAGGGATATATTCTAATCAAGGCAAAAACATAATTAAAAATGCTTTGTAAGATGGTCTCTCCTCCTTTAACTTCATGTTTTTATATGTCTTTTCCTTTTTGGTCTGTGTTGTTTCTCACTGAATGACAGTTACACACAACATACTATTGTAATAACAAGCATATGGCTCAGAGATCGTTGTTGACTTTCTCAAGTCTCAAATTAGACATTTTTATTTAAAATACATGAAAGACATCTGTATACTCTTTCATTAAATGCATTTTACATTTGTAACATCCTACGTATTCTTTTGGAACCATTTCCATTAAAATGCCGACTCTGGGTTTGGATAGCAAGTATTTCCTTTGTAACACTAAGGGCGGAGTATGTTACTGTCAAAATTTCTCTCAAAAAGTCCTTGCTAAAATATTTACTCTGCTTGTCAGAACAGGAATATCTGAAGCTAATTCCAAATGAAAGAATATTTTAGAATGAATCATAAACTAGATGTTAAAAAAAGGCAACACACTGCCATTCCAGTGCCCCTTCCCTGCTGTAAAACTAAATGAAAAACAACTCTGCGTTTGCATCCACAGAATATTGTAACGTTTCGGGGCCTTCTGAGATTCCTTAATTGTAGTTATGCAACAGAACTGTCACATCCTAAAACAAAGGATAAAAATTCAGCAGCTGAATTTATTGGCTTGGAAATGAAACGTTCTTTAGAGATGGCTAACATGTCTTCTTGATTATTTTTGGCATTTCAGAGTTACAGTGCAATGCTTCCTATTGCATAGACCAAAGAAGTGGGACATTTTAGAAATACTTAGAATTTTTATGGCGCTGTTTGTAAAGTCACATATTTAGCAACAGTGAAAACTGTTGAGCAGTAACCTTCTTTGCAATTAAGACACTAATTTCAATGGGCCCTTTATGGTATAAGACACTGGTCAACATTAATAAAGATATAATGCGCTGGCTTCTAAGGAGTTGGTCATGATGGTAAAAACCAGCTTCTTCTTTTAAACGGATATTCTCAAGGGTCATGATTTTCAAAGGCAAACAGGATAAATTCTGTGGCCAGAACAGTTATGACATTAATGAAAAAAGAAATAAACAAACCAGTCTGTCAAACCTGTGATGCTCCAGAGCCCTTTTCCATTACTGAGTCAGTTTACTATGATGACCAACTATGACACACTTTTGTGAATAGTCAGGAGTATGGTTCCAAAGGCACAGACATTGCTTACACATAAGTTTTGAGGGAAGACTACTTCCTTGCTCTCACAAAGCATTTAAACACAAGCTAAATGCATGTGTATGACTAATCTGAGACTATGGAAACAACGGTTTCAATTCTTCTTTGCTCTAACCTTGGAATTCATCAGGTCAGTAGTACAGGGTAACAACCAATTCTCCTCTGTTAGCTCCTCTAATTTGCAGTCTTTCAACGTCACTTCTAAAGCTGGAGCAATCTGTTTACATAAAATTAAGCAGATGCTTAAGTGCTTTGCTGGAGCAGAGCCTCTGCTCCCTTTGGGGTTTCTCCTTTAAGGTCTGAAGTTGAACCAGAAGGTTCAGGTACATATTCCAGCATGAGTTTAAATGTTTTATGTATACTGACATAAGTGGTAGTACTGTATAGCTGTAACGATAACAGAAAAGTAAGAAGAACCTAAAATACTGATGTTTATAAGTCTTTGGATAAGGCTTCCAAGCCAAAAATTACGGACAGATTTGATCTAGAAGCTTGAGCCTTTGTAATTTGCTCTTTCTTAATTGCAAACTGTTCAGGCTTTGTGTGAAAACAAATGAAAGGCTGCTTGCTAACTGATGCTAATAGCATTGCACCACACTCACCCCTGGAGGAACCCTAAGAAGCCAACAGTTACACCACAGAAGGATTTGACCCATAGTTGTACTCTGGAGTACTGACATTGGCAAATATTATAAAACCATGTCTGCTTTATTAAAACTACAAATAAATTAATCATTTTAATTTCTAAATATTTTCTCTTGCTGTCACACCAAGAGCAAACAACAAACAGTATTTCTGTTATTTCACTCGTGTTTCCATTCTAAATTTTCTGTCTTCTGGCAGCTGCTTGCAAACTTACTAATAATGTGTGTCTTTGTTTGCACTTCTTAAAAAGAAGGATCTTCTCAAAATGGAAGAAAGCTCATTTTATTTCACTTTGAAACCCGATAAACCTGTAACATGAACCATACACTGATTACAGAGCACTGATATATAAAGGAAGCAGTTGTGTAAATGTGTGAAGTGGCTGTGGTGGGGAAACAGCAGAGCAGAGGAGAAGCACTATTTTAGACAAATAATGCTGTTGTAGGATCTGATTATCGTGACTCATGTGGAACAAGGTATGGTGTAAAGGCCAGCCAAAAAGAAGGACCTGTTATGGTGGGCACTATACAGTCAAGGGTTTTCACACAGCCTCTTCCATTAAAAGCTCACAAATAAAATGGACAAGACAGACCCCAGGTGGAGAAACAGTGTGACAGTTCCATGATACTACTTTTTAATGGGAGTAGAGTCAGTGAGAGGGGATAGGCAAAATGGAAAGAAAAGTGATGGAGAGAAAAGTTCTGGAGGGAGGAAAAGAACAGAAGAGAAGAGTGCTATACAGTGTAAATACAGAGTGAAAGTGAGGTGAAAAAACAAAGGTGGAAGGGAAGGATGGAAGGAAAAAAGGGCTGGACAAAATGGGATTAGCACAGGCAGAGAACATGGAGTTGAAGTCACTGGAAGCTCTCAGTGTCAGAGGTTCTGGCTTTGGTTGCTTCAGCAGCTGAGTGTAGCTGGCTGATGCCACTGGCTGGTGCTTCTCGGCAGTTTTGTCCCTGATAGCCAGAGGATGGGAAGCAGGGAGGAACCGTGTCTGTGCTGGTATCTGCAGGGGCGGGTGGGATGGGGGCTCTCCATGTGTCTCTGATCCGACACCCTGAGTAGGAGAGAGAGGCGCAGCCTCGGCTGGGTCCCATTTTATTCCTTCCTTATGACTGTAACAGCCCTCATTCCAGCTCAGCTGTATCTGTGATGAGCTGAAACATAAGCCTATGGGATGGACTCTGGGAATCAGCAGGTATACGTGTATATATATACATGTATGTGTACGTGTAGTATGCCTTCACATCTATACATATAAAGACGATATACACCAAACCACTCCCTAGGCACAGGAGGAGAACTGGTGCTACCCCTTCTGTATTCTTGTACTTTTGACTCTTCTCTAAGCATCTGAGTTGCCAGTTCTGGCTCTTCTGGCCCACAGCTATTTTGAGATCATGAACTTCACAGACAGTAGAGTGACGATCATCGAGTTTCCCTTTCCCTTTCTCCCACTTGCTCAAATAGCAACATTTTTTCTGCAAATATGTTAGAGGACTTTTACAATAATTATATGTATATATGTATGTGTGTTTATGTGCCTATATATATATATAAATAATTTAAAAATTCTTAAAGCTAATTTTAAGTTCTACATATGAAAACATGCAATACAAAAAAATTCCACCCCTATCCATTTGTATGGGACTCTGGCATAAGCTAAATACATCTGTTATAGATGAAAAGAAACAAACACAACATATCTTGATTAAATCAGTAAATAGCTAAGGTAACACGCTTCAAATGAATTTTTACTGTGGGATACAATAACCTGCCTATTCACTGGCATAAAAGCAGTGCATACAGCTAGTGCAAGAGTATTAAATTTCTCTTGGGGTGGAATAGAGAAAAGTTTTATAAAAAAATAACTTATTTGATTACTATATTATCTTCTATTAGCTATGAGTTGTCTGTGGGCAACTTTTGAATGATTTTACACTACAGCTGTATATTTGCTGTGAATAAATATGGACACTTTGTGAATATTCTAGTGTAGAGAATCTGAGCTGCAATAACTTGGGTTGGCTGAGATGGGAAGGGTATCCTGCCGCAATGTTTCTTGTCCCAGATCAGCTGAGTTCAACCCTCTGAATCTGGAGTTCAATGAGAAAAAAAGATGTTGGCGAGGTTTCCCAGATATCTGCTTTGTCGCAATTTGTGTTGTTCTGTCTCCTCTTCCCCATCTCTGTGTGCTTGTTTTGGGGTGAAGTATAGCTTTGTGGGTATGCAGAGGCATAGGGGCCTGATTTCCTTCCAGTGCAGAAACTACTATTAAGAAAGTGATTCCTATCTGCCCCCATAAAAATCAAGATGATTTGAACGTCTCCTCTTTATCTCACATCTGCTGCAGTCCGACCTTCAAATGACTTGTCAAAAGTAACATATGGCTTGTAAGCAAAATTTAGAACATGGGTAAATCCAAACATTTCAGTCTATTGTTCTGCCCCTGCTTTACGTGCACCATGAACTGCAACAGCTTTCTCTTAATTGCTTTAACTGTGGCATCTCATCTTTGATGAAGAGAAAGACTCTGAAAACATGGGTGATGCTTCTGCTGATCACTGAGGCAGGATTTACTTGCAGAGCAAGTTGCGACTATACACCACCACCACGAGACAAAGGACAGCATCTTGAAAATACTGCCCGCTCTGAGGAACTGCCACTGGCTCGCTGCAGAACAGTACGGCACTGTCTCTGACATGCTGCCTGGCAGTCTAGCCCACTTTTACATCTGCTTGAGCATTATTCCTACCATGTGCTCCCTTTTTTTCTTTCAGTGTCATCAAAGCATTTCACATCGCAATTGCTACCACATTGATGTTCCAATAGCAAAAACCCAGTGTCACTAATAATCCGAGAGTGTCTCAAGGGAATCCAGAGCAGTAGGATCCATAAGCTTTTTTTTGCATCACATCAACGTCCAGCTCTGCAGAATTAACAGAAATGAAATGAGCTGATAGCAACATTTCACTTCCAGTGTTTGTAATACTGCAATTTTGCAATGACTTGATCATAAATTCTGTTCTACCAAAGGCTCAATCTCCATCCCTGACCACAATTCAGAACCTCTTCGGTTTCTTAATTCTCTTTGACTTTCTGAATAAAGATGATTTCTGGCCCTCCATCTATTGAAAACAATAGCTTCCTTCTGACTTCTAAAAGGATGTGTCCCTTAGGGCCCTACTGGACTGTACTGCTGCCTTGAGAGTTTGGGCCATAAAAGAAAAGTAGGTTGAGATGTCTATTTAGAGAGTCCTTGATAGACATCTTTTCACAGTGACATTTCTCATTCAGTGTCATTGTTTTGAAAGACTAAAATTATTATTTCAGGCAGGTTGCTTTCATGCATTATGCTACAGTGTTGCTCATCTGCTTTCCAAACTGGAACAACTGAAAAAATGTGAAGCGCTCCAATGATTTTAAATCACTCTGTCCTGACTAGAGTGATTTAAAATTATTGGAGTGCCTCACATTTTTATGAGCTCTCAGTTTGCAAGCAATGGAGGTCTGGGCAGTCCTGGGCTACAGCACTGCAAAAAAACCAACTACACATTATCATCAGTTTGAAAATGTTTGCATTTGAATTTGGAAATGCTAGGGATTTGGAGATATTTAACACCACCATAATGAAAATCAGTGGCTTGTACACTGACTGTAAAAAGGATCAAGCTACAGAAGTAACTGTACGGATACAACAGTATATTTTGTAGCATCCTGTGCTCAGCAGTCCTTTCATTTGAATCATGACTCCTCCTAGTCCCTTGTCCCTAGTCCCCCCGTATATTACTACCTGAACCACCGCACCAAAGGAGATGTGGCTGTGTCTCTACATGCAGCACAGTATGGGAAAGAAGTGACAACACCTGCAACAGAGGGAACCACCACCCTTTGGAGAATATCCGCTTTTTAAGGTTCAGTTCCGTCAGAGCTGCCACTTGTGCAGGGCACCTGCTCTCTCTCCTGCTACCCTTCCATGCAGCAGTCCAGCCCCTGGTAGTAGGCTAACAGAGAAAAAAATAAAAGATTTATCCCACAATAATATATCAGTTCAGTCCTTTTGTTTTCCATTTATTTATAGTGGCAACTCTTCTTTAATTCATCATACGGATTCAGGACAAAATTTATTGCAAAATACTCCACAAAGAATGAGATCCTTAGCAGCTGTAAATGGGCATCATTTCACTGAAGCTAATGGATTTACACCTCTTAGTATCAGCTGGGGATCTGATCCATTATTTGTGGACTCTAAATTCCTCACTAAGTTTTGCTTCTTTCTTTACCACAAAAGTACCGACAGGAAAATGTTGGTAACAGCTCTTCTCTTAGTATCTTTCTTATTAATTTGAGTAGGCTCTTTTTTTAGTTAGACTTTTAACTTTGATGTTGTTAAACACAGCCACGCTCTGAAGACTCTCAGTACTAGTGAATCTGTTTTCCTGGAATATCTTGTGTTGTTTTCAGAATTGCATGATTGTGTGACATCTGCTCCACATCTCATACGTGATCGACTGAGTAGGTACAACCGTGGCAGATGGCTGATGACTCACCTCACAACACTGAACACTGGTTTGCTTTCTGAGAAGCAACATCTTCATATTAATTTTCTAAGAGTCTTGCAAAGATGTGACTGGTTTGCCTGGTTTGATAGCAGGTAATGTAAGTTACAGGAAATGCATAGGGATGCAACAGCAACAGTTGAAAGGACTGGGGGTAATATTTTAAAATTCAATTTTCGGGCTACTGTCAGATAAGTCCACAAAAGGAAATTAGGTTCACTGCTGTTCTTTCTAAATTTTAGGCATCTAAATAGCAAAATCTGGATGCCTGAATAAGATGGAGATCTAGGCTTCCTATGCAAAGGAGATACAGAATAATATCCACAGAAGCCATTCACTTGAGTGAGGAATCAGAAAATACCAGAGAAAAAGATATACCTTAAACTGTTCTCTCTGTGATTTGGCTGCCCTGTTCCAGGCTGGGGGGAATACTGTGAAGATTCACAGATCACAGACCTGGGTGGAAGGACATTCCCAGCTCTTCTAACATCCCATGATAGATAACGTATGCACCTGCTATACCGGAGACCTTTGTTCTGTCCCCTCCTCTGTTGACTGTCAGATTGGAACAGGCACAGCCCAGTTAGCACGTGTAGCTTGGGTAGGATAAGGATCAGTTGTAAGAAAACTATTGCAAGAAGCCACAAGTTTACTTATAATGACATTACCTCGCAAAGTTAACTTTGTTCATTACTAAAATTAAAGAACCTTGGTAACAGTTTGTTATCCCCTCTCGTTCTTACAGACTCCTTGGCTCGGCAGAACAAGATGACTGGAAGGAACTCCAAAGAGCCATTCCTAAACCACTTAATTTACAACTCTATATACAAAGACATCACATGCCTATATTAATTTAAAGCTACATATTGTTATATACATTGCAATAGCTTAAAGGAATATACATCAACTTCTTTGCACACACATGATTTCCCTATTAAAAAGGTAATTAGTGTTATAACAACCATATCCATATCCAAATGCTTTAGGATCAAAAACAACCATGCCAGCCTCACAAACATCACATCAAAATGTGACCACCCAGCTTAAACATGCTTCAGACCCAAAGACTAACACTTCAAAATGCTTTAGTGGCCTGTTAACTATTTAAAAAAAAAAAATCTTTCTGTGGCAGAGATGTGTCATTCCCATTTCCACTAACCTTATGTCAACTAACAAAAGTTCCTAACGAGCCAAGTCTCTTGGAGGCTCAACTGCTAACGCCATTAACATTACCAAAGACCTGTGCATGACTAACAGCTGTGTTCTAAGGAAACTGAACTCATACCTTCCATTTCCACATAAACTGCCCTAAAGTTAAAGAGTATCCCAGGAAGAAAAGAAGGGAGGAGACGATGGGTAGACAGGAAAGAAGGAAGATGTTGTTATTGCTGATTCTGATTCATCCCGTATGGAACATATATTAATCAGGTCTGACAGAGGAAGCCAGGAAGGGTAAGCAGGACTATAATCCAGTAGTTACAAAGACATATTAAATAGATTCAGGGCTTGAACATAGTTCTCTTTCAAAGGCGAATGCCATGTCCACAAGTATTTGGAGTCATGCTCTCCATCCCTCTAGCCCAAAGTATACTCCATTAAAAAATAATGGAAGTGCTTCAGCAGAAAAGTTTTACAATACCTCTGTCCAGAATAACCTAGAACTCAGTAGCCGGAGCTATAGCCACAGAAACAGACTACAGCATTCATGCTCCTGGTGACAGGGAGGGGAAGTGAGCCTGTCTGCCCTGCCTCCTGGGTAAGTATTGCCACTACCAGGCAGTGCCTCAAAGGCAAACTGCCTCTATTCTATCATTTTATGGGCACCTGTGGATATGTTCCTAAAATGCCCTCTGGGGTGACTCCTGCTGCAGGGCTTTAGACATTAGAAAGGCATTACGACAAAAGCTTTAGTTGTGTTTAAATGATCGATACAGTTAGTTTCTCTGAACTACTACAGCCTGACTACTCTCTGCTAAACATAAAGGAAATTCTTAAAATGGTAATGGTGTCACTTATATTCCTCGACAGTTGGTAACTAAAAACCCCAGCATGCCCCAAATCAGCAAAAGCTGAGTCTCCCTCCCCCAAATGGTATGTAATGATGGTAGTTAATTCACACAGAAAAGATCTTTTGGGGCTGATACTTCTCTCATAGTAATTTTATGTCATTCAAGTTCCACTAACAACTGTTGAGTTTACACCATGGTGCCAAAGAGGTATATTAGATCCTTCAACTTCAAGCTATCCAGAGCTTACTCGGCTCATTTGGCACCTCTGTGTTGCTGACACATGCAGAACTTTAACAGATGGTCTTATAATACTGGCAGTTGTTTTGTACTGTGCTAGTGGTGAGGGGAAATACTCTACACAAATTGTCTGCAATTCTGGAAAATAAATGAAGTACAAATCCATATTAACCTCAAAAGCCAAACTATAAAAAGTCAGATTAGTCATTTAACGATGTATGTGCTCTGGGTTAAATGCTGAGTTGCTGCAAAATGGCAATATTTCCCTGCAGCCAGGAGAACTATGCTTTACTTCAGTTTCTACCAGGAATATCCATAAAGACCGTATCATTAGGTATCGAAATGCCTTAGAAATAAGCCTTGAGACCCTTCCTCATGTGATCAGCCCTGACTATCAGCAAAAGTACCTCCATAAAGTCAGTGTTTTCACATAAATAGCGAAGCAACAGGGTGCAACTTATGTTAACTGAATCTCTTTTTTCCCGTGCCAAACAGAATTCAAGAAATAACACATCAGCTACTGTGCAAATGTTGAAATCAACAGTGACAAGCAAGTAAACAGCAATTTTCCATTTTTCCTCACCCTTTTAAAAAGAGTTGAATGTACCACAAGCTGAATTTTACACTCACTAATTTCACCGGCTGCAGTGGAACTTGCACTGTACATAAAAGACCAGAATTGCTCCTCCTTGTTTCTGTGTGGCTAAATTTTTCTCTTTTATTGTGCCAAATTATCAGATATATCAACTGGATTGAACTAGTAAACCATGTATGCAGAACAGTGCTTTTCAAAAGTAAACCCAACAATTTCCTTTACCAGTATATAACTTCCATGAAATGTATGTTCACACATACGTATTACAGTCTACTAGTGCAAATTTAGAACAGGCTTTTAGAAAATCACAAATGTTTTAGTCCAATGCTCGCCTCTTGTATTTGCTTTAAATGAAACATAGCTCGACATTTATTTCAAACTGAGACTTCAGAGGCTTGGTCATTCAGTTCCCATCCATTTCAATATATTTAGTTAGATAATATGTCAGTCACCTTGTATGTTATTTTCACAATGTTAGTTACGTTGAAATACTGTTCCCTTAGGTAGCTTCGAAGCCCTAGAAGGAAGTAGAACCCTAAAAGCATTATCATAAAAGAGTCCTTCAAATGTGGGAGGTACATTCCAGTCTTCTGCTGGGACCAAATCAAAGCTGTATCCCTTTTTTAAAAATTTTATTTTATCCACTAAGGGTGCTTAAAAAACATGATTGCTGGAACTGACTGATATTATACGTTTGTGACTTTGATACAAGTGAAAAGATCTTTATCAGTTTTATGTCTAATTTTATACTGAAAGATCAAACAACTCCTAAGTTTGAAGCTGCTAACAAAAAAAAATATTAAAACAACTAAATTTCAGATAGGTTTCATGTGTTCTTTTCCTCCCTCAGGACTTTTGCCAGACTAAGATGACACAACATACTTCCAGAAAGTACTTATACAAATGCAAGATAATCCGTCTCTGAGAGCATAAATTATTTCTCCTCATGAAAAATGAAAAATCAAAAGAAATGTTAAACAGACACAGTCAAAATGTAGGAATATTAATCCCTCTGCTTCTCTTCCCAGGCGTAAACATTTTGTCAAACATTTCAAGCTATGATCCTCAATGTAGCACTTCGCTGTGAAATTCCCAGGAGAGAAGAGGAGTTGGTATACATATTTTAGTACCAATAATGCAAGCACGTCCTACCCTGGGAAGAGGCCATCCCTTACAGATGCAGAGTATGAGGTAACATGATGGGAAAACTTCATGCTCATCCTTCAAGTTACTGAGAGACTTCCCAGCTTCTACAACAACTGGCCATGGCTGCCCCCTTCCTTGAGCCCATCCTCTGCAGAGCTCACCACAGGTCCACGGTGAACATTTTCTGCTCTTGGAATGTACAGAAACCTTTCTGGCAAGAGGTACATGAAATGAAAGGAGTTTCTTGGGGAAACAAAAGGCAAAGGGAAGGGGATAGGAGCACAGGATTTATTTTATCCATTCTAACAATATCCAGCACTCTACCAGACACCTTCTAGTGAAGGTTCAAGTAGTCTTGGACTAAACAATAATGGAATCATCTGCCTACAGCTGCAAGCGAAGGTCATTCTTAATGATTTGGAATGCTGGTAAAACAGTAGAGATTCAGGGGATTTATAAATCTAAAAGAGAAAAAAAAAGTGCAGCCTTTCCACGAAGAGATTACATCTGTTAGTGAATACAGATCTTTGTGCTGCAGTTCATATCCCAACCTGGGCAATACTCAATTTTGATATAACAAAATCCGATGGAATCAAAACGCAGTTTGTGATTTCTCTCTTTGCCCTTCCTATCTAATATTTTCTGAAATAATATCCAAAATCTTTCTTCTTAAATACCTTTATAGTTTCAGTAGGCACTCCAGGCTCTGGAACTTTATCCAAGTAAGTAGTCAAGTCTTGATCCACGTGTTCAAACACTAATGTTAACTTGGTCTCTCTGTCTGTTCGTGACACGGTGCACACATCAAACAATCTGAGAGGAGGAAAAGAAAAGAGGAGGTAAGTATACAGGAACTAGTACAGACATACATACCTTGCAGCTCATACATGTCTATTTAAATTTCTTACAGTATATAGAATGGAAAAAAGAGCTTTCCAAAGGTAGAGCAATCTTTGAGCTCTTGATTCATCAGGTAACTACTGATACATCAATAATATAATCTCTCTCTTTCATGTGTGGATTCTGAAATAGGATTAAGTATTAAGAATTCATCAGCTGTTCAAAGTAAAATAATTACATGAAAATAAAATATTTTTTGATAGAGCAACTAGAGTTGATACAGAAAATGACTTCATATTTATCAGTTAATACAGAAAATTACTTCATATTTATCCACATTCTATGCTGCAGCACTTACAGTCATTTAAAAAAAAAAAAAGGCGAGAAACATTTTTGAGAAAAAATATACAAGGTGTTTGCATGCACCTTCAGTTTCTTCCCACATAACTCCCACGTTCACCATTACATGGCTTTATAATTAAATCTCCTTTGGCAGAAACAGAATTTTTTTGCTGATTACTCTTGCAAGTTCCTGGACGCAAGGAATACCTTCAGAGTCAGGATACAGTCTGGAAAAAAGCTTTGTGCACAAGATGCCACTACTAAGAAAACTTTCTGCTCTCATCACTTTCTGTCATGCTTTTACTGAAATTTCTTTATTATTTCACCTTGTTGCACAACATCAAATTCAAACTAATTTGCAAAACTCTTCACAATGTCACATTCCTATCCGATTACTCTATTTTCCATTGTTTCCTCTTTTTAATTAGGATTTCTCTCATCTTCTCCACTTCATCTACCGTACCAGCTTTAATCACTGTTTTATCTTTTCACAAATGTCTGCCCATCCTTCTATGCTTCACACCTGTACTCATACCAGTGACTTTCACTAATCTTCCTCAAGTCCCACTTCTACAAAATCACAGTAGGAAACCATCTTACAGATGGAAGGACGCTCGTTCCCTGCTCACATACTTTACTAATATGTTTATTCATTTAGTTTTAAATTGTACAGATCAGATTGCCTTTCTCTCTGAAGTGAGGCAGAAAATCAATCGCTACTTTTATTAGGTGACAGTAGATTTAAAAAATGAATGAATACAGTTATTGAGAAGAAAGTCTATACAGTTAAACCGAAGAACTTATCATTGATAACAAACCAAAGTAGTGTTGATACTACTGCTTATTTTGGTCAACATCATAGCAGTTACGTTGTTTTATTACATGTATCTTTCGTCCTCTTACTTAGAGTAACTGCTTCCTTGCTTTGTGCAAAGTGCAGGATTTCTGATAACATTATCAAATAACATTTTTGTTCTTTGTCCTAGGACTAAAAGCTTTATATGCAGGACCTGTAGACAACCGATCATGCACAAAGCCTTGGGGGTCACTGCTTTTCAAAGAGGACATCTGACAAACAGACTAGGAAAACACTTTGTACTGAGTTTTTATTTCTTACCTTAAATCTCAAAATACTTTGCAAGAGAAGGGAAGATAAGAATTGGCACAACTATCTGTGAAGACTGTAATCCAGGTTTAGAGAGCAGTATGTTTCACTTGAGATGATACAGATTTAACATGTTAAGGCCGTGGTCCCACTTTAACAGCATTTCTTAAATAATCTTTGGTCAGACACTTAAAAATTGTTTATTAGCCACCGTGTTTTGAAAATGGATGCATGCACATTCCTTTTAGCTTAAAGAAGCTTTTCAGTGAGTAATAATTTGGGAACCAGAGCTACAGAATATACAGAGACTGTCACCCTACCTCTACTGGAAGACTAATCTGTACTTAATCTGTAATCATCATATGAACAAATATTAATTAAATTATTATGGGAACATACTGACTGTAACAGCAAATGCCTCAGCACATTTCTCATAAAGACAAATACTGTTCTTTTCATGATTCCCTTAATGGGGCGACCACGGAAGATAGATGTCTTGTACACAGTAAATCAGTTTTGTGAAAAGTCACAAACCTTCCTAAAAAGTGAAATTTGCTGGTATTTGGCTGGAGGTTAATAATCTGCAATATATTTATATAAATCAATGTGGAATGTAGCCGGACTGCCTATAACCCCAACACATGCAAATAGAGAGGAGCCAGACAGGTCTGAACATCTGAACATAAACACTGGAAAATATTTCCAACTGTATGATTCCTTTATGTTGACCTACATTTACCTAAAAATTTTCTAAAACACCTTTTTTGCCAGGTATTTAATACACTGGCAAAATTATCTTTTTGACTATAGCAGAATTATAATTCAAGAAAAAAAGGAAAAAACATTTCACTGTATAGAATACAGAAGCAACATGTAATTTCCAACTCACTGTGGAAGGAAAAGCTGATTCTCTGTTTAATTCTTCTGCATGTGGCTTATTTTGATTCTGGCATTTTCTGGCACAGCAAAATAAGGAACTCAGAGGAGCGCAATTCTAGTCACTTATTACTGAGTAATAATATTATCACTGAGTAATAATATTATCTTTCCTTTTTATACACCCTTTATGTGAAAATTTAAATGCTTTATTGTTAATAATAAAAGCTCCAGATCCTGCACCAGGCTGGGTGGAAGCACATTGTGTTTACTCATAGAAAATACAGCTGCTGCCTTAGAAAGACAATAATTTAAAGCACAGCTTATATGAATCCGTGATATTGCAAAAAGACAACATCTGGCATTGCCCGTGCTAATCATTCTGGAAATAAACTGAAAAAGACACAGCCTCTTTATTTAGTAGTTTCCATAGTGATAAAACTACTTTTTATAAATTATATTCTTTTATGTCCACTGTGAGAAAATAATCCATAAAGTTGTCTTCTTTAGCTAGGAACATCTCTGCTGTCTACGGTGCACATCTCTCAAGCCATTTCTTCATGATTTTCTGTACGTGACGGGTTAGTTTTGCATGTGATTGCCTCTCTGGAACAGGCAACAGCAAAAGGCCTTTTATTTAAAGAGTTACTATGTGGACGCTGTCCTAAATGAAGTAAATGTACCTCAATTAATACAGGATTTCCATACTGAATACTTTGTAAACACAAGCCCTGCCCTTCCATTGTACTTACAAAAGAAATGTTTGAATTATTTGATTAAAGTTAGATCCGCTATGGGAAATCCTGCAAGTATTTAACAAGATGTTTGGCTGGGACTCATACACCGCCTGATGTGTCGATCTGAATTGGAACATTGTTGAACAGACACTTATGGAGTACCTGTGTTTTAATGCAGACATTTTTTCAAGTTAATTGTACTAAAGTAAAAAAAGCTTATCAGCTACAACTCTATGTCTCTGTTTTATTTTACATGTCTAGTGCCTAGTGAATCTCACTACAACCTAGCAGAACACCTGCCTTCCTACAAAAATACTTCATTTTTTTTTAATGCAGAAAACTAGATGATGCATCTTGAAGTCTCCATAGCTTCTTACAACATGTAATCTGACAAATGCAACCTCAGTTCATCTTCATTTTACCACATACAGTCTGAATTCTTAATGCTTTTATAAGAAAAGACATAGTTATGCCAATTCCTTTGAAAACTATTGCGTCTACTGATGGGTACTAATTTGGTAATTGCTTCTAGAAAGTCCTTAAATGTTACTGGACTTGCTTATGAGATGCTCTGAGAACTGCTATAAAATTACCCACTTTCAAGTGGAATAAACATTTTTTTCCTGAGCAAACTGAGATAACAGCGATGGAGATCAAACCCATCAGCCCAAGCCACCTGTAAGAAATATGAAAAACCAGATCTGACTGTAAGACCTGAAAAACTGTAGGACATCAGTTCTCCTGGCTATTGTCAAATAGATGAGTAAGTACATCTGGAAAATTAGCCAGATCATAGTCAAAGGGAAGACCAAAGAATTAGATACTTGCTGCCAATGCATCTAAAGGCTTATTGTTATTTTTATTGCAGTAGGACTAATCCAACATGAACACATATCCCTTTACTTTGCTGGTCACTCATAGCACTGAACAAAAACACAGTCCTTGACCTCTAAAGCTTTTCAGTAACATGGATTTACTTTCATTTTCTTGGGAACAGTGTCTTCCTAGGAAGAGTTACGTCCTAGCTTATACATGACAGAGAAAGAGAACTGGAGCCATTGATTTATGAGTAGGAGAAATGTTTAAGACAACTGTGGTGGTAAGTAGTGGCATAGTAATACACTACAGTTTTAAGGTTTCCTAAGTCTGGACAAAGACTCTGATGGAAAGAGTTTGGTGGTCTCAACTTAACTCCAAAAGGTATTTATCCACATGACAGAAAACCAGCACAGCATTTATGTATGATTGACAGTGTTTACACAAACACCACAGGATTGGGATACCAAGACTACTACAGGTCATGATTGAGGTTTATTGACAAATATGGGGGGGGGGGGAGCCTGAATAGCTTCTGCTTTCACTGCCTTTGGCTCAGGTTAATCCTGTGAGTCCCTAATTTTCAAGGGCACAGAAAATTTCAGGCTCTCATAGCTAAAAGCATTGAAGAATGACAGTCAGGCATCCTTTGAGTCCAAATTTCAGCAGCAGCCTTAGACTCTTCTGTTCTCTGGAAGCCACTCAGCAGCAAGCCCTTCGTTCACCCCAACTTCTTAAACTACGTACTCCTTGAACAAAACAGTTTTCCCCATACTTTTAATATTAGCTACCTTCTCCTTTCTTGCTTTTGAAGAGCAAAAAGACTCTGCTAACAGAAACCAGTCTCTACTTGGAATCACATATACCCAATGTATTGTAACAAAGGGGTCGTATTTCAGATGAAGAAGACAATAGCTGGGCAAGTGGAGTGGAACATGTGCGTTATGAGAACCATGTCCCACGTAGCAAAACAGGAAACAGAGCTTCATACTCTGAAACGTACGACAGAGCTCTTTCCCTTTGTTCAGGACATGCTGCTTTGCCTCATCTTAATCAGCAATCACCTACTCCTCCATGCCTCTGAAAGCTGGTATTTCAGATGTAGATTCTTCTCGCTTGAAGGAGCTTTAGTGAAGTACTTTTAGATTTAAAAAGAGCACATGCAGATGAACAGGCCACTAAATTCAAAGTATCTCATATTTTAAGTGCATTATTGGGGGGGATAACATTTGTAAAACCACATAGTAATGCAAGACCCAAGTTCCATTTTCAAAAATGTACAGGGTCTTCAGGAGCTTCCCAATGTGCTTGCCATGCCAGCTGCAGCTGTGTGTGCATCAATACTTAGGATATGCCTCCATGGCAGACTGCAACATAATGCAGAGACATTTACACCACGCTCCACTGACCCGCCTCAGTACCGAAAACATACAGCATGGCAGCACAGCACTGCCTGCAGTGTAAACTAGCCCACCGTGAGCTCCATCCAGCAGCAGTCAGATGCCTAGAGTCAAACTTGATTAATGAAAATAAGCTTGGGTATCTCTACACTGCTCATGGCAACTTTACATCTCAAATCCTTATTCTCTACATTTTTACTGGGTTCTTGGAGTTTGTGAACATTCTTCCTGCTTCGCTACCTTTCCAGGAAAGAGTAGCAGGATCTCTTCTTGTCTTCAGAAGAAACCTCTTTCAGGCAAATAGCAGAAAAGGGCAGAACATAACATCAGATAAAATAAATGAATTTATCTAGGACAGGCAGATGTTATGCAGATAGATGTTCTCAACTCTGCAGTCACTCATTCATTATCTGCTGTGTGCAGAGCAGAAGGAGCTACCGCGAAGAAGCAACTGCATGAGGAAAGCAAGGCAGCAGAAAGTCCTATCCTGGAGACCTACTCCAGCAGAACCCAGCCAATATTCTTGCTTATATCCCACTCACCAGTGAGGTTTAAGGGAAGGAAGGGGGATATTAGGATGACAAGGCAATCGTTCATCTGCAAGCTGAGCTTTGTGCTGTAATTTTTTCCAGTCTTTCTCCCTTTCTGACTTGGAAAAATTATTTAAAATGCTTAGCTGTATAAAAGATGTTTTTGTTCTTTAAGTGTGTATGAGGAAGAGAGACAGAGAAAGTGACAGAGAGAAATAGATGCTCTTGAAAGCGAAGTAAATAGCACTGGCTAAAGTCCGATAGTGTGGGCTGACTGGGCAAGCTTTCAACGCTCAGTACCGACTGCAGCCCTGACCTGCAACACCCCTGCTCTCCTCCGCTGGGCCCCACTCGAGCAACGACGAGCCCTGGTGCCAGACCGAATGGTTTTGTGATGCAGACAAATGTCTGCTCCGATGAAACCACCAAAACTAATTTTCATTTTCAACAGAAGCCAAGATTTGTGCCCAAAAGATGAAAAGGCCAAGTACGTTTACTCACTGTGCCACCCAAGGCACTAAAAGATTCAGTTGTTAAGAGCTTTACTTCAAGGAAAAATACGCCTGACAGGACGTTCTCTGCACCTCTTTGTTTATAGCAGCATGCTGTCTTTTTTAGCCCTCACACTGCCATTTCTTGTTCACCTTCTTTGCGAAGGGAGATTATTTTTAATAGGCAAGGACCAGAAATGGATCTGGTAAGGCTCAGTAATTCAAACAATATCCTGCCTCGCAGAACTTCACTTTCAGGACTCATCCTACAGCTCACCAATTTTTGAAATACTTAACTCCTCACCAGTCCATTAACAGCTTCATCTCATTGCAATCGATTTTAAATCCAAACTGGCCACACACTGAGCAATTGCCATTACCGAAGGAAAATACCAGCCTGCTGGTGCCTACGCTTACTCCTGTGCACTGCTGTACCAAACAGGCTGTCAGATTCTCTCTGCAAGGGACAGGCCAAGTCACCCCCAGATCAGAAAAATAACATGGCCTGTTACGAAGACAGTCGCTGACAGATTGTTTAGGATCAGCAATAGCTGTCTGACCTATTCATAGTGCTCTCATGTGATCCTCGAGCAAGCAAACGTACACTGCCTTTCAGAGTCATGTACGCTGCCGTTATACAGTACTGAGAGCTTCCAGTAAGCTTCCAGAAGCTTCCAGTTCAGAGTACAAATTAAAGATGCTCCGATTCACTGGCAGTGCATGTGCATCTTTTATTAAGTGTTTTAGATTTTCTGTAGAATACCTTCCTCAGGGAAAGCTGCATTCCTTTTCACATTCCCTAAATTGCTCAACATGTAAATAAAACTTATGTCTGAATATTGATTTTGTTTAATTCAAATGAAAGGAGTACAGAAGTTATTCTGGACTCCCAGCTGTACCTGGTGCAAGATGGGATACAACAAAATCCAGTCTTTATTCATGTGTAGCTCACAGTCAAACTGATTGTTACAGACTCCACATTTCAGTTTATATTTTTAATTCATGCTTGTGCCAAACTTACAGGATCTAAATCTAAGTAGGTTGATCATCTCTCTCCTAGATTTAAATAAAAGCAACAACTCATCTTCGAAAGATTTTACAACAGTATAAGTTATCATTCATTCTTTAGTAGCTTAATAATCTAATCTATCTACACTTGAAACTTAATGGTGATGCCAACATATCAAAAATAACAAAGGAAATAATAACACTCCACTCCATATAAAAAGTATTCACAGCAAAAAATCAAATGTCCTGTTTGATACTTTGTACCATCTCATATAATTTTTTAAATCCTTGCAATATCACAGCAGTTCCTGAGGTGTTTGATCCAGTGTTTTTTAAGTGGTAAGTAATTCCAATGCAAATTTGATTCCAAGCTCTTGCTTTTTAGAGATGCATGGGGAAACCTAAAAAACAAGAGGAGGTACTGTAGAAGATGACAGAAGAGGTCTACTGTTTTGATGCTTACCATCAATTCAGGGACTGCTGTTCCTGAATGATCTCCAGGTTACTCTACAGCCACAATTCTACTGGGGGATGGCAGCTGTATGCAAAACTCAGACTCTGTTTGAATCTGAATTAACCTTCCAGCATATGCTAAGCCCTCAGGAATACAAGCAACCACAGCCTGACCGATAGTACTTCTGAAGGGCAAATCCAGTCGTCAGAGCCGTTGAACAAGTAAGGTAAGGGGGCTTGCTAAATGGTGCAAATACACCTGAGCCCTGATGATGTTGCTACCACTTCCTAGGAAGAAGAGCCAGTACTGGTAGTAGCTGAAAGGAGCCCAAAGCTGGTATGGGGATGGTGATGAGGAGGGGAGAGAGCACTAGGTGCAAAATGTCTTGCTGTGGTTCTTTTACTGGCATTAACAACAGTTTTGATTAAGACCCTCCGAGAATGTATCGTCGTAGTGATTTGCGAGACACCGACACATTAAAGCCTTGTAAGAAAATACGTTTCTACAATGTTTCATAGGTAGAGATGGGACCAAATGGTCTGTGTTTCTCAAAGAAGGATCAAGAGCTGACTTTTAGAAAGGGAAAACTTCCTCGGTTCAACAATACTGTGAACTCCACTGAAAAAGCAAAAGAGCAGGAAAACAGCAGAAAAAAAAGCCTAAAGAAAAATAAAAGGCTAAATTGGCTAAAGTTGACAATACTGATATGCACAAAGTAAATAAATAGTGTATATGTTAGTAAAGACAGCTGTTAATTTGAAAACCAAATTAATTCTTTTTAGTCCTTTGAATTGTGTTTTTCTAATGTATTCAAGCAATTATTAAGGAAATCTGTAGGCTTTTTAATGTAACATGCTGTATATCCATGTATTAAACAGAAAGCAATTAGTAAACATAGGAGTAAAACACAGTAAAACATTGCATGGTTCACTGTCATGCCCATTTGTTTATATTTGGGGTTATTATTATGTATCATTTCTTAAATACAACATTCTTGGCTCTCTAGATGACCTTATAGCAAAGAAAATCCTTGGTAAGAGAATGAAACAAGCACCACTCTGGGAAATCAGGTGCAAACTTCTTACAGTCTGTTTGTTTATTGCTATGACAGCACAGTCAGTTGACATAACACAGGCTTTGAGCAATGTTTGAGAAATTTGAGAAATATTTTGAGATCTGTCAGTACAAAAATGCAATTTTGGAGTTAGGCTAGTAGTGTGCAGAAAAAAACCTGTCATAGATCTTGATCTTGCACGATCCACTAGCCCTGAACTACCAAAGAACTTACGCTGCGCTTAAATTCCACCATGCAAATAACCTAAGTGACTTCTAAGGAAGTATACATCACCTAAAGCTTCATCTCCCTTATATGCCTGCTATCTTTCAGAAATGAAAGCAGAGAAGAAAAAAGAAAAAAAGAGAATTCATTGTCTGTGCACATGGAACGAAAGACAAAAGGCCAAAAAAGGTCATTTTTCTCTTCCTTATACTCAGCCAGTCATTACCTGGACAGAGCAATGTAAATCCCTGTATGGCCTTTAAACCTGTATCTGCTATGGTAGTTGGTGTTTGTGGTTCCTGGTCTGGCTTCTCTTACCCACGCAGTGAGAACTCTGCAACTGGGGGCCCTGCACATGAGCTCCTCTTTTGCACCTCAGTGTCCTTATCTGTACCACAGTCGCTCCTTCCTAACTTTTTAATTACCTTTAGGACTCAAGTTAATTCTTGAATATGGCTGTACATCTCTGAAAATGATGTTCATGATCTGTTCCACAGAGTTCATCACAATATTTGTTTTTTCTTAAATTCCAAAATGAACAAAACTGTGAACCGTTGCTTTCCCGGTGTTTACCCAGGGGACTAGAAAACAGCAATGGATACGAACAGTTCTTGTTATCTTACAAACGGAAACAGCAATTTAACACCAGATATTTAAACTGCATGAAAACAACTTTTAAAAAATGCCTAAATCTGTTGAAAGAATCTGTTTATGGATTCACTAGAACTGCTCAAAATTTCCTGAAAACAGACCAGACGTATCCACCCACTTCCAACACAAGCATGGTGGTTAGGCGGCGAACGCAGTTGCCACATTCAGCAATAAACCAAGTGAAAATCCAAAAGGTGTCTTACATTTTGTGTGTTGATTTCCACACATGCTTGTCCTGCATGAGGTTAAAAGACATAAAAATAGAGACCCAGTTCGCAGTGCTTTTTGGCTACACTTGATATGGGGAATGACTTTGATCAGGCTTTGATGCCAGATGTATTCCCAAGAAGCCCATGTGCCGTGATGCCAGGGGCACCATTAACTTCAGACAAAGGGAATTCCTCCATTCACTTCAGCAAAACCTGGAAGGGAGCACAGTGAACTCAACCGACCTCCCAGAGGCACTGGACCGAGTCCTGTCGCCACCGCTCAATGTGCTACGAATCACATCCCATCTGCCCAAAAGTAAATAGCACTCAGGTGATTTCCAAAAATCAAAAGACAAAGGCGATTGCTCACATGGATAAGAAAAACAAACAGGATTTGGCCAGGTTTTGGGAGGCAGCCAGATTTATGCACCTAAACATTGCACTCTTCTTTATAAGTTGCATTCTAAAAGAAAAACTGAGTGGCAGAGAGTAATACAAAACTTTATAAGAGAAAGAAAACAGTGAGGGGATATGTATTCCAAAACCGAAGCGTCAAAAGTAAGGGAATACAAAGTCAAGGTAACACTTCAATTCAGCACATACAGGAGGCAGATTTAAGGCTTGCAAGAAAATTAACAACTCCGTTGAACGTAGCTGTCTTTGGCTACCCATCATCAGACAGTTCAAATGCCATCCATCTACACAACAGCCTAGCAGAGCTCGTGGAGCGCTGAGTTCTCCTCTCAGCTACTGAGGAAGAGATACAACTCGGGTATGGAGCTGCTCAGGAGTTTGGTGGTTAGTCTGAACGGGTCGTGTAGGCCTCCATATATTCAAGGGAAAGAAGTAGGTTGGCTGAATCATTCGGGCTGAGGGGTACTGTCTCTCCCTGCTTGCTATGGAAGACACCTAGATGACTAATTTAGACAAGATGCTTGAATTTAACTGAATTTAGGAGAGAAGACTCCTTCCCAGGAAGCCTATAACTGAGCAATTTTACTTGGTGGGATTCCACATTATGTTCAATTGATTTTTGAAGATATTTAAAAATATTTCTTCTCATGAGGAACTTAAAACAAAATGAGAAAGAAGTTGAAAGAAAAAAAAAAAAGACACTGCAAATGCCTCTGTCCTATTCACTCAACTCCCACAGACCGGGATCAATCCTAAAAAGCTCTGCACACAAGAGCCTTTACCTAAGGCCTCATGAAGTCAGTACACGGATTTAACTGGCTTTGGCTCAGGTCCAGAATTTCCTTTAATTTGAAAGGGAGTTCCACCTGTGACAAACTTGCAGGATTGAGTTTAATATCCATGTTGTACAGACCAGAAACAAATGGGACTAATAAATCTTCAATAGAAATTTACAAGATTTTTCTGGCTTAATAAATTTAGCCAGGGGGCAATTGCTCTTACACACTCGATACACAAAAAAGGATACTCATTTCCATTAGCATGCAAATTCCTTACACGTTTCATCAGAATTTAAGACATTACATCTTCCAAGTTTTTAAAAATGTGAACTTAATGGCTGCTCTTTTTCCCATTCACAGCCATTCACACGTGGCCATACAAGCTCCTGGGCTGTCATGTCATTTCTTCTACTAAGCTGCCTTTTTTTTATTTTAAATTAATTCATAGCACATGCAAAGAAAACAAAAAATGTCTATTTCTGTAAGATTCTCAGGTGCTTTAATCCTCCAGCTCTTCAGGTAGATGTCTAATACACGTTTCCTCCTTTTCCAGCCAGTTTACACAGCACTGTGAGCCAGCTATTTAAAGATAAATGCACATGGAGTGAAGTATTCTACAGCCTATACAGCTCTTTAAGTATTTCCTTTAAGCTCTTGCACACATATGTAAAAGAAAACAAATTAAAGATTATTTGCAGAGTTTGGCAATGAAAATGAGGTGTTAGTAGCATTTTGAGCTGGCAATAAATTTTATTCAACTGTTTTATTACTTCAGGGCAAAGGCAACTATTTCTTTTGGGTCGTCTTTTAGCAGCATGAGATGAGGGTTTACATTTTAACGCATGGATAGTTTTGAAACAAATTCAGCATTTTGTAAATGATAGTGTATGTCAGATGTAAATACATGACAAAACTGTATTTTGGTTGTTTTGCAACAACGTCTTTCACATTTCTGAAAGAAATGAGCAAACTATAATAAGTCTTGCAAAACAAGGTCTGGTTCCTGGAGCGCTAAAACATTTTTACGTCTAGGCAAATGAAAACAAAGTACATCTACCCAAGCTCTGCAGGCAAAGGAGAGCGTGCTCTGCGACATCCAGGCAGCCAGCGTCGGCTCAGGCTGAGCCGAGGAAGATCTGAGGACAGCAGAGCGTAATGGCTGAGGCTCCGCAGCACTAACATGGCTACGCGGCTTCCAGCTGGCTCGAAGCACCGGCAGAGCAAGTAGGCATCTGCCTGGGAATGAGGCAGGGCTGGCTCACATCTGCTTGCAAATGCTGCATGGACTTACAAAGCAGTGGACACAGATTACTTAAGATCGTAGAGCAAGTTGGTGTCAAAACTGCCGAGCCTTAATTTGCCAGGAATTATCACTTCTGGTCTGTCCTGCTCTTACACCTCTCCCTAAGCTATCTGCTCTTTCTCACTTCAGAAAAATACTGGGTGAGATGGAAATTGTTCTAACCCTTTCTAAGCCATATATGAATTGTTTTATTAATGTAATGATTTTCATTTCAAGAATACGTCAAGAGACATCAAGGGCTGAAGGAGTATCTATCCCGAAACCCTACAATCATCCTGTTTACCTCTGTTCGGAGAAACAGCACAGAAACTTATACCACAGCTGATGGTCTTGAGCCTTCGTACAGTTGACTGAACAGGCAACACTACAAACCATACAGGGCCCACAGAACAGCACAGTCTACAAAAGCCTTTTCTGGCTGTGGTCAGCTTGCCTATTCCAGTGACACACTACTGTTTTGGTTTTTTTTTCAATTTCCATCTTTTTTCCATCTAACAGAAGCAATTACCCCTCTTAGTTCTTCTTCAGAGCTTCCATTTCTCTTCTATTTAAATATGTAGTCAAGGAAAAGCCAAATTTTCACACCGTGAAATGTATGTAATCATACTGGACATCATTATTTATGTACAATTTCTATATGAATGTTCATGCTTGTTGCACCACAGGCTTTTAATTAAGGTGTCACTGGACTATCAATGATGTATATCAATTTCTATATGGTGTAACTTCTGTGTGTGTGTGTGGTGAACACTTACCAGTGGCACTGGCCTACAAAGACAAATATATTTTTTCTCACCCACGTGGTCAATATATAATGGAATAGCAGGGGTTAGAAAATAAAATCAGATTCCAAACTCAAGGAGTCAAGAGTAATTAAACTCAATAGATACAGGGAACACATTAAGGAAATGTACAATCTTAGATAGTAAAGATATGGCTGCAATTGCAAGGGGAAAAAAAAAGACATCATAAAACTGTCAAGATAAGTTAAGTGATTTAGGAATCAAGGTCCTACATAACAAAATAACCTAGGTATTTAGGGTTGTCAGTACATTTGAGAATCACTTGTTGTCCAAAGTGTCACTTCTCAATGATTTTCAATTACTATCCCAATGCCTAAATCATAAGAATATAGGATTGGAAGAAACAAATGAGACTAGTTGCCTGCATTAATAAGCACCCACGTGACAGATAGTCATGAGGATGCGCAGACACCGCAGGCCACGAGATGCTTCCTACCATCCCGCACCAAATGCAGAGCTAGAACGAGAGCTACGGCCCTGCAGCTTTTCCTTACGGCGCATTTTAGTTCGAGAGCCTCACCGTCACCCCAGGTCCCTGCAGCAGTAGGGTGTTCGTGAAATAAAACTCCTAAGTTATTCCAGGAAGCTGACCTCTACCATTTTACACAGGATATTAAATAGACCCCAGCTGTCTCCACTTAGAAGTGACTTAGTTCACATGTTTTATAAAGGTCCATTCAGCTGCTTTCTGAGTTATCACAGAATTGAAGTGACTTTCTGTGAAGAAAAAGTCAAACTTTCTGATGATTTCCCTTACCTACTTTTCATGCAGGCATGTCTTGGTTTTCAAACATCACAACTGGCATCTATATGTTCTGAAATAAGAATCTGTGTCTGGATTATGAAAATATTTGACTGAGAAATAACTGTCTCAAGTCCATTTGGAAGAAACATACACAGTAGAGCATTTTTTTTTGCTAAATCCAGGAAGACACAGTAGTCTTCATTTCCATGACTTCCTCTATACACAAGCCCCTATGGTATATGACTATTGATCTAAGCGCAGTATAGTCTGCATGATTTCACTCCAGAAGGCAGAGAAGTGACATGGATTTAGATTTTCCAAAGCACAAGAACACTTTTTCAGGCTTGTGAAAGTGACAGTGATCAATATACTAGAAATGCCATGATAATCATGTCCGTTCAGAAAATTTTAGTTACATTATTTCAAGAACTCAACAGTCTCTTTTGAGAAGAGCCTCCATTTAAAAGCTGACAAGATGATATTGCAGCATTTTTGTATAAAGGATGTGCTCTGGCATGAGTGAGTTCTGGAACTGAGTGAATAATGCAATTTAAAGATGGCAATTTCATGCTTGAAAGAAGAAAGATCAAAGTGACCTTAAATTTTCAAAGATTTGAAAAATTTAAAAAAGGGTCAATATTAAAAGGAGACACATAATCCCATCATCTAAATATTCCTTAAAGCCTTTAAAAATATATATTTGTACTGCACACAGGACGAAAAAAAGGCATCTGTTTCAAAAATTAGTTCTGCTGCTTTTAAATATTGACATCCCCTGTTCAATTGCCTGCTGCAGCGGACTGTGCCCCAGTTAGGTTAAGCCATTAGATGTTTACTCTTTTGGATATTGCCTGGGCTCTCTGCCACTCACATCAGGCTTTATAATTTTCACTTACTCTTTCCAGAATACATTCAATAAAATTTACTATTTTATTATACTTAGGAGTGAGATGGCATTTCAGTTCCAAGTTCCAATTTTCAATGTCATGTAACTTTTTAAAAACAATTAGCTTTTGGGATGGTTATTTTCCTGGCTTGCCCTCATTTCCTTTCATTTTTTTCTTTTAACTTTAAAAAAGAAAACTTTTCAGACATTTTGAAGGCACAGACTTTAAACTAATTGAAGTCCGGCATGTCTAACAATCCTCATCCATGTTACAAAATAATAATTCTGAACTTCCTGGTATAAATGCAGTCAAATCTTGAAATTTTCATGGTTTTTCTTTTCCACATATACACACACACATAAGTAATATGCATATCCAAACAGCTTAATAGAGCAGCTTATTTGCTTTACTACAATTATGTTGTCTTGGCGGTTCCATAATAAAAAAGCTGTTTTCAGGCTTTGTAAATCAAGCTATAAAAGAGCTAGCTCCAACAGACACTCAACATAAAAAATGATGGAGCAGAATCTGTTAGCATTATTGATTGATTGTAATTTTGCAGGCTGTTACCAAACAATGTGGGCTGACACATTTTAAGATTATGGAAAAATAAAACTTCAAATTAAAAAAAAAATATTCCAAGAGATAAAGGTATAGTACCACTGCTTTCCAGGCACTCAGGTCTTGGATAATTCAGAGTGGAATATAAGTTAGGCACCAGAATTTTCCCACTACTTGCAATTGTACAATCACATCATTTGCTCAAAGGAATTGGAGGCAATGAAACTAGGTGTAGCACCAGAATTTTATCAATAATGAGAGAATTAGCCCACTTAGTGGCAAATTCTGTATAAGACCAGTATGGCAGAGTGAAGGGAAATGAGAAAATTATGCAAGGGAAACTGCATGTGAGAAAGCTTTGAAAGGTGCCTCAAATCACTGGTAGGCTGCATGACTGGCCATCTCCAACACCTGTCTTCAGCAACTCTTCTTCCTCTTGTAAAAGATTAACAAGTTTTGACCAAAATGGCTGCTGCTGGAGCTTAAAATTGGGTACAGGGTAACCAGGCAATGCCCACCCATTCCAGCTACATCCTGTTCCCCTTAGTACTTTAACGCCAAGCACAAACTAGAAGCAGATTGTCTGAAGTCAGTACATTTCACAGAAACCCACACTCTGCTATTAGGAAAAAAAGTACATCATTTTTGCCAACTGATAAAAAAAGTGTCTGGTACAAACCCTTACCAACAATCCATATACTATAGACTTTGGTAAAAAAAAAAAGTTCCCCTATAATAGTAATTTCTTATTTGATTACCTCCTCTAATTTCTCATAGTTCAAGTGCCCTCTGATTTCAATACTAGCTTTTTGTTCCCCCACCCCTAAAATAATTTCCTATTTGCTTTTGTAACTTCTCTTATTTGCTGTACAAACTCCCTCCTAGTGTTTCCACTTTCCACTTTCAAACGTGAACCATACTGGCATTAATCTCATCTAGCTGTGGTTGGGTAGCAGGCTATGGTTGGGTGTCCACTCTGCATTAGCCACCTGGGCTCTCTCTGCAGTCAACCAGAGAGAGGCAGGCGTTTCCAGAGAGCAATTCAGTCTGCTCCAGGGTGGGTATGGAGGGTGAGTGGGATGAATTATTCTCAGAAAGCACATCCTCTCTCTGCAGTCACTATGGGGAGACTCTAAATGACTAGGATGGTGCATACTTTTAATATTCAGATGGTTAAAGTTAGATGTCTGCTCACAATTATCTTACATTCCTGTTTTATTTTTTTACACATGGCTATGTGTACCTTCTCTGCATCCATCATGATATACTGGAGCAGAGTCATAAAAGGGGTAGAGAAAGTTTGGTGACTCCCTTTGACATCCCCCACCCCTCCAGAGAGTTTGAGGAATCCATACGTTTAAACTGTCCTGCTATATCTAGTGCCCAGGAAGAGGCTATAGATCCAAAGCAGCAGCCAGGATTTCCAGTGGCTGGACAGAGCATCACCAGGGAAAGGTGTATGTCCCAAGTGACAAAATGTGTTGCTACAAATCTCTATTTAAGTACCTACCATGCTAAATCTAAGCATTTTCATATCCTTCCTCTTGACTGTTGAATTTTTTTTACCTCTGGTTTATTAATTTCTCTTTTCTAAAGCCTATTGTTGCTACATCAAGTTTGGGAACCATCCCTTTCCCAAATATATCAGATTTTATTATTGTGGTCACTGTGACTGTGTGTCTTGACTATAAGAATTTCTTAAGCCAGCTACTGCAAGTTACGTCAGGCTATGCAGAGAGTGATCTCTCTTCCTTGTACTCCAGGAACAGCTGCTTCATTGATGGTGTCTGCAAGTTTTGTCTTTAAACTTTGTCTCATTTGTCCACTTTAGTATGAACAGTAGTTTAAATTGTTCTTTATTACTGTTTTAGTAAACTTAGTTGACTTTCCAGAATTATACACTCAATATCCTTTCACTGATCTAGAGGATGGCAGAAGATTTAAATTTGCTTTTCATTACTTAAGTTTTGTTTCTGCAGAATGGGCTTGTCCACTCTCAACTTTGGGTTACGGGAAATCTTTGCAATGTATTTTCTTACAGACATCACAATATCCTATTGATTTAGGACATTCCAATATACTTAAAATGTCTTCTAAAAAGACTCCCTCATCAGTGTTATTCGCCTATCTGGGTTTTATCTATAGCCACAAATACCTTTCATTTTTAGTTAAATGGGTTACCTGGCTCTTCTGTGCAACTCCTAACTATTCTTGCTGTTGTACTGCTGTAGTCTTCAGTTCCAGTCTATTTCTGTTTGTATTTTTTCACTACTGCATAAAGATTTGGTTTTGAAATAACTGACATCTCTGAAAGATGTTTTAATTCACCAAATAAAAAGCAATAAAACTTTATTGATTTCTTAAGAAGAGAGGCAACATGGATAATAAGCAGCATAGAATTACATAATGCCAAGTAATGCTCTTTTTTTCTTTTTTAATGATGTTACAAACGTAAAGGCAATGTGATGAACGGGATTCCATGCAATGAAGAGATACAGGTGCTCACTTCCGCAGAAGTACTAACTTGTTTGGGCCCTTCCAAGAATGCCAAATCTTTTACGTTTAATGAGACATTTAATTCTGATTTTCAGGCTATAGTCATTGATTCAAACCTGTCTGGATATGGGTATATTGCTTTGATCAAAACTTGTTGCTCAGCGTTTTATAAAAAGCAGAGATGAACATTAAGGCAACAAATTGATTAGAGATGTCTGAGAGGAAACCGCAGAGATCAGTGGGTAGGCCTATCTCCATTAACAATCTAGAAGGTTATCTAAGGATAAACAACACACTAATTAAAAGTGCAGGTGCTGCTCAATCTCTATGTTGTAAAGATCACAAATACAAACAAAGTATGCTGTTAGATAACATTAGCAAAACGAGATTCACCTTATAACCTACTTCCTACTAGAGAAAAATAATACAGGTCATTAACTTGCACCATCCTGAAGAAACCTGGAAATCAGTAATAAAGGTTCTAGTGCTGTGCTAGTGAATAACAAGGTAGACATAAACTTTCAAAGCTATACAGCAATCAGAAAGTCTCTAACTGTAGCTATAGAAGCATTTTCTCTTAAAGAAGGGAGATGTACATGGCACTGAAATGGCCATGTCTGTGATGCAACCTGGAGTTCGGGGGTAAGCACAGCATTGTACAAATTGCTTAAGTGACAACATAGAGATAGATACCCCATATTTCCGAGGGTACTTACTAAGGCAGAGAGGAATTATTTGTGGTGCTAAAAGGGAATGTAATTAGGAGGAGTGAAACAGGTCAACAGAAACTTTGAGTCCATATCAGTGAAAAACCACCTAATGAAAGAACTATTTTTATACCCCAGTTTGGTAAACTCAATAGTTGCAGCACCTAAAATCTGAATGGTAAAGTCTCAAATGTGCATGCTTGATGGGACGCCTCTGCACAGTCTGCCTGTCCTAACGCATTTTTGTTCATCTTAACATTAGGAATTTATGATTGGAACCATCAGAGCTGTTTGAATCAGTGTAGCTCTACGGACTTTAACTTCACCAGCAGAAACTCAAGCCTTAAATTTACAACTGCATCCTTGGATTAGCTGGGAGATGTGGATGTAATTCCCCCGTTAGCAGTGAGTGTTAGGCTGCCCACACAGATGAACAGTTAACTGTGCATATTGGTTTTCAGAACATATTACAAGAATAACCAGAAGATCTTCCTTCAACTGTAATCTGCTAGTTAAAATATTGTATATATGATGATCCACTACTGCATAGTCAGAGCACTTAAAGATCAGAACTCTCTTTTCTGGAGAATACCATCCAACTACAATTTATTGAAGGGCTGTCATTTATTATGAGACACAGTGATATTCTAGAGACCCACAAGACTTTTTCTAGGAAAATGATTTGATCACCAGTGAGGGCAACTGAAAAGCAAAAATCATATATAATACATAATGCTGTAAATCTGAAGAATCTAATTTCATCTTGAATATGCAACATAAAAAACCATCACAATATTTTTATATGATGAGAAAAGGGGTAGAAAGTCAAAGCTAGGAGAATGACAGAATGTGGGAATCTTACTAAGACTTACTAAAAGGGATACAATTTTAACATTGATACGATATATCTGAGAAACCCACCATATTTCTATTTATATGCTGGATTTTATTCTAACTTTATTCAAAATGCTGTTGGTAGGGTTGTTTAAGTTGTTGTAAATAAAAGACTTTCATATCCTATATCTGTTCTTAAGATCACAGGGTTTTTTTAAAATGTATGATTATGTATTATGCATTATGCATTAAAGGTTTCCAATTTTTTGTAGAAACACTCACAAGGAGTGCAATTCCTTGTTATAATGAGTGAAAGTTAAATGTGACAGTCAATGGCTTCACAGCCCTCTTTTTATGGCGAAGGAGCAGAGTGGGCAAGTCCTCTAAGGTTGTTTCTCTTCAGCGGTAGCTGTGTATCCAAACCAGAACTCCCCCAAACATCTAAGCACAGTCAGTACATTCCCAACTCCTACTGCCAAGTTAAAATGAAAACGGTCTTAGTTCAGAAATGATTGAGGTGGTTTGCTCTAATCAAATTAAACCAGCCAAATGTTCTTTTCAAAGGTAACTGTCTACTCTGCAGCTGTATGCAAAATACCACATCAAATGTGGGGAAAAAAAAAAAATAGTGATAGAATTCTATCCTTACAGTAGAGCCCTGGCTCCACAGATGAAGAGAAACAAAAGCACCAGTGCAGCTAGGAATTACATTCACAGAAAGCTCCTAGAAATATGCTAACTTAAGAAACAGTGAACAAAGTACTGAAATTTCCAGTTTATAATTAATTTATTTCAGGAAGAAGTGAATTCTCTGACACTGTTAAACAGCAACAGACACCTTCAGTTATTTATCATAGTGACCACACTTCAAATAGATATTAAAAGACTAGCCAAAGCTTCACATAAAAGAGAGAAAAAAATCACATAGGTTTTTGCATTCTATTTCTCACTTCCTTTCTCTGTTTCTATCAAAACATGTAACATTCTGCACTGACTAATGTTGCAAAAGTCCAAACTCAATGGGTTTCATTTAAACTCAGTATGATTCATCTGCACTAGAACTGAGTTTTCAATCATTAAATATGGGAAATTCCTGCAAAGATGAATTCATATGCGAGTTATTTTTTTATTTTCTTTTACTAAGAAAAGATCAGTCACCTGTTAATGATAATCCAGAGTGATAACCAGTCAGTGTTTGCATGAATGCTTTTAAAACAGTATGGAACTTTTTGCTAAGTTTGTAAATTGTTTGCTAGGTACATCATGGGAAATCTACCCCAGGGCAACTCTACCAATATCAGCAAATTGGCACATTCCAGTACACCCTCTATTTAGGTATCCGAAATTATCACCTGGTCCTAAAATTACGTGGGATGCTTCTTAGGCTAGAGACCCATCTTCTTCTAAAACCCTAAAAAGACATCTAAAGCATCATATGGAAGACTTTCTTATTACTCATATAAAACATTCTTTGTTCTGCCCAAAGAAAACACAAGTCTGTTGTTAGAATTTTAAGGCCTGATTTTAAAAGGATTATTTAGCGGAATATTTCCTTGTGAACATTTTCTAAGGATGGGGCAAATTTTCAAAGGCTAAGGGTAAATAAATAAATAGGAAAATCAATGCAATAATCTGGATGCAATGAGGTACTTTGAAACAGTTCGGAAATCAACAGTCACATTTCCACTCTTTGATGATCATCTCATCAAAAGCTTCCCAAATGGAGGTTTCCCAAATGAAAAATGTCAAAGTACACAATGGAAAAAAACACTCCTTGGAAAATTCTAAAGTGGTTTGTTTATTAAATACAAATGCTTTCTAGTTTAAAGGTATAGCTGTTAAATAACCACGCATGCGTAATTTAAAATATTTTTCAGAATGCAAGAAAATCATATGAAGAACTGATATAGGAGGAGAAATTTCCTCTCTTTCGAATGAAAAAACACAGCTTAATTATATATGTATATGGGCACAGTTATCTTTTGATAATTTGTTAGATCATTAAGAATCAACTTGTTCAGCAAAACTGGAAAACAACTAGATTTCATATGAAGAGTAAAAACCAAATGCTCTATATTTGGTTTTATCTGCAAAGTTTTGGAATGAACAGCAACTTCTATTTTATTTAGGGTCATGAAACTTTATAAAATAATTTTAGAACTTCAGAACTAAATTAAGTCAACTAAGAATTACTACAAAGACAAATAACCACTCTTGATGCCAAATTCACGTTACTGCTATATCAGGATAGTTATATTATTTATTCTGCATGATTTATTTTAACTTTTAATAGAAAAATTCTCTAGAAATAAGGCTTCAGTTAATGTAATACATGAATAAGAATCAATATCTGTGATTCATATTCTTATGTATATTGTCCCTGAACTCTATTCAGAAGACCATTTTAAAATTCAGTGTATATGTAATATCATAGCTATTTCTACTCGATAATGCACTTACATCTGTGCTAAACTTCAAACAATGTCTTAAATCCCACCAAGTGTACCTGAGTGACTTCACTTAGTGCTTTGCTAAGTCATAGCCTCCAGCCTACTCTTTTTCAAACACCTGGAAAGTGGGCACTTTCCTTCTCCCTGCTCTGTTCTGCACTTCAGATGGTGGTAGGTACTGTGAAGCAAACTGGAAAGTCCCAATTAATCTACCCAGGCCCCTGTTTGCTGGGGTGGACCATCCACTTTCCTGTCCTTTTCAAGGCTCAGTTTTGAATCCTGGACCCAAGTCCAGGGGATGCCGACACTTTGCCTGGCAATCACAGGCTGTCACCAGTAATGGTTGTGGCGTAATGGTTTTCCATTCTGGGCAGGACCCAGCAAGACTAGATCTCTTGAAGAACAGCATAGACATAACCATGCACAGATTTAAAGAAGGAAGGGAGCACTGGACATAATCTAAAATGACTAACATTTACTCCCACAAAGACTGGAAACATGTTTTTTGTAAAAAGCTTAGATTCAGAATAAGATAAAATACTTTTCGAAGAAAGCTTGTACTCACTCCAGAAACTGAATTTCCTAAGGCTCAGAAGGCTATTCCATATTCAGTCCTTCCTTCCTGACATGCTCTTATCTTGTCCTGTTTCTGGCAGACCATGTATTCAAACTAAATCATCACATGCATTACTAATAAACAATTCATATGGACAGGAAGAATATAACTTCTTTTCCCTGTACGTGCTTATTCTGTGTACTGTAGGGTTGCAAGCAGATGATGACAGGCCAGCATTCATGTGCAGTCACTTCACAATGTCCTCTGCCAACTTAACAAACTTCTCCAAATCCTACCTACTGCCAAACCCTGTTCAGCGTCAGCCACATCGTTCCCCTTTGCCCTCTCGCCATGAGAGAAGCCATGTTTCCAGGTAGGCTGTCCCCTCCTCCCCAAGACCTTTGCAGTGTTCCTCCTCGCAGTGGTCGGTCAGTGCAGGGACCATCTCCCTTCCCCTCCGACCACCACCACTCTCCAGCCTGGAAATGCTCTCTCCCACCAAGGCACTTCCCGTCTTCATGTCTGCCTTGAAGACCATCCTGTTTGTGTTAGACTAAAACTGACTCTGAAGCTCATTCAGTTTTTCCTTCCCATTACTCATCCACCTCTTCTACCTCAGCTGAGACTCATCTGCCACATTAATCCCTTTAACCTTGGCAAACTTCAAGTTCAGTTTCTTCTGCTTCACTCCACCCCTGCATCTTATTTTACTCTTTCTGCATGCAAGACAATCCCTTCACCTAGCAATGCAGAGGTAACCCTTTCTTTCTCTCCAGGGACCTGCCAGATGCCATATGAGTGGTGCTACACAAAAATAAATTGTATGGCACAATACAGCACACTGCTGATCTGTACGAATGATGTCACACACTAGAAGTTTAATGGTAGCTTGGCAGAAAAAGGAAGTAAGGAAGGAAGCAGAATTCACTGGAGACAAACACCCCCTAAAATAGAAATGTTTCACTTGACAGGATGGAACATCTCAGTGATTTTGAGAAGATCATCCTTTAAACTTATTAACAGTACAGTAATAAAGCCAGCGGCCAATATCAACGTTACCACAAACTGGAAAGAGAAACAAAATTAGCTACTGCACTTTGAAATTCTTTTCCCTCTGTATGTTCCTGTATAATTTCAGTTTAACAAACAGAACAAAGCAAAACAACTACAAGTTCAAATTGCCTTGCAAAAGTTTAGCTAGCTATTGATGAGCTGCTACAGATACGTTCTGAATGCTCTATCAGATTAGACAGGGAATTTTAAGACACTTATAAAAAGACACTGTCTAAGTATAACGCAATTTTGAGCACCAAGCCATTATACACTTCTGGGACCTTTGAGCAGTCAAGTGCTGGTCTTTATGTCAGGGCACATGGGGATGGGGGAGTCAAGTGTGCCCCAGCCTCTTCCCTCCACACTCAGGTTGCCTGGCCGAGGCAATCAGCTGATGGGCTCCATCCAGTACTCAAGTTCAAACCAAGAGATAACAGCATGGACCCCTGGACTGCAAAAGCGGGGAAAAAGCAACATGACAGTATTGCTGTACCACAGAGGGCAGTTTACAGTGTCATTTATATTTCCGTGGATATAAAATCACATAAAACCTTGAACATGGCATAATTGTGCAAATACTCGTAATTACTGGGTTTCCCCCACACTGATCCGTATACCAGAAAGACTGAGGAATAGAGTTACGCTTGCAGCTAGGTGGATCATTCTGTGAAACCTCAGTCAATTAGCTGGGGCACCTCTTCTGCAAGTTAACAGGAAGAACTAAGATTTTTAATTCCTTATTATATGGTAATGATGACCCTGAATGGCAAGATTTCTGACACTTATCTTTGAAATAATAACCCAGATTAGATTATATTCTAATAGATTATATTCAATATAATTTTGGTTATTTTAAAATTGAAGACTTACTAACCCATGAAAATACTAAAAAAGTTGTATTTATAAAAAAGTACAAGCCAGGAAGCAAAAATATACAGCTTTGAAGGTTTGCCCTTTTTGCTTAAGGTTTAACACTATTAAAACTGTTAAATATATATATGTTAGAAAACAAGCACGGCAAGAATTACAGTATTCTATCTTGTATGCCACCTTCCCAGAGTGCAAATTCACAGTTTGATGGATGATTAACATTAGGGGAAAATTATTCATCTGATTACCAGCAGGAGAGAGATAAAATGAACACTATATATTGCTGAATTTAGCATTATAATCACAAGAAGAATTTTTACAGATATATTGCAGCAGGGAATACTCCCAGTTTTACACACAGGAATTTCCTGAATCTAATATGTCATTTATTCCTGGCAAAGTCTGTCCTTTGTCTACATATATTTCATTTTTCCCAAACAGAACAGCACTAAGCTACATAAGTGCTGGACCAACTTTTGCCAGATTTAACTACTGTATATAGTAAAGCTTTAGTAAAGCATTACATCTTATTATCTGAAAGGTGAGCTAGAGGAGCACCTTAATCATCCTACCAGTTACAAAGGACATTTCAAAGCCTACAACATACCTCATTTTAGAGCAATTCACAGTAAGATTTACTCTTGAAGATTCTATTTTTTACTTTGTTTTGTGAAGATAAATAGAACAGAGTAAGGTGTCCTGACGGAGAGGAACTCTACAGAAGGGCAAATGTGAACAGGAGAGGATTTTAAGCATATCAGTCCTTTTAACTGTATTTTCCCCATGCCTTTCTGTATACTATTTTTGACAGTCTTACAAGATTTTAGATCAGTCCTCCAGGCCTTATTTCCATTACAGTCAATAGTCCAGAGACTTTCTACGATCACTTTTCTGATGAAAATTAGACTTCCTTTCACTTCTTATCTTGCACCTTGTTTTGCTTTATTCTGCAGTGAAGTCTTATCTAACTTCATTATCTATCATTGTAAAAGCAACTCTGCTGCGAAAAATGCATCTCTTCATTGTACGAATATGGAAACGATAGACTTGGAGAGAAGGAACGCGAAACAAAGCTCTCATAATTAGCATGCAGTAGCATGGAAAAATATGAGAAATACTTTGTTTAAAATTATTCTATGCTATTTAGACATTTCTGCTTTATGGAGAAAATTCTCTTCCATCCCCAATGCCAAGCACTGGAAACCAGTTTTGGCTCTAAGCATTTCTCAGGATTTTAGAGGAAGGGAATCTGTGACCGCTATGACAAACCTGGGCTGCAGTAGCAATGCTGGTCCTGCATCCTGGCTCTGTGACCAACAAAGCCATGGAGCTCCACGTCTGCCTACCAAGTACCGGGTCTTTTCCTTACCAAACTGTTCTTCACGGTCAGCACCACTTCATGGAGACAGAGAAGCCCTGGACTGCTGAGCTCCTTACTGTACTCTCTGGAGATGTCCAGACCTACCATTTGAGTTCAGCATGACATTCACCATAAGTTCATGTGGCCTGTGATTTCTGCCGTTGCCATCAGCTGATGGCAGAGTACCACAGCCGAGCACAGGGCATGTGCGGCTCATCTGTTTAAAGTCTGTCTAAATTTTGACTCACAGAATGACTGTCGGTTTGCATTGAGCAACTCACAGATCACACATGCCATTACTCAGAGGTAACAGATTCAACATTATATTTGCAGTTCTCACTTATTTCTCTCAGGCTAGTTGCCTGTAATATTCAGAAAAAAGCTAGACGTCCCCTCGAAATAAAAAAAAATTGATTTTAAATATTTGTGTTGTTATCCCAGTGCTCTGAAAATGATGTACATTTTAATCCAGTATGTAGACAATGCATTTGACATTATTTTTATTTAGTGGCCTGGCCATGATACCAGTTCCCAGAATGTATGCCCAAACAATGAACATTTTTGTGAGAATAGTAAGTTAAATAATTAAGTACAGCTAGGTCAGCTGCTTAAAATTGCAGATCTTCTTTTACAGTATTTCCTTCTCTATCTACATAATACAAAAATAGACCTTTAATTTCAATAAATTACAAGCTCTTCTACCTTATTTTGCAATGCAACTGGGGCATTTAAATATTTTCAAATAATCTTTCATTATAAGGATATGATTTCAGTCACACCAAAGTGCTACTTATAGCTTCATCTGCTCTACAGATTAAAAACATGCACAACAGAGCAAAGTTTTTAAATAGCATTCCTCACATTTTAGAAGAAATAATGTTTGAAATTGCTTCTTATATTCCCCTGCCTGTTTGTGGAAAAAGGTGTGCAGCCGAGGTCCCAAGCATCCTGATGTATCACAGACCAACCCCTTGCATCTGAAATGATGCTTATGGCAAAAGGTACAGGCTTCACAACACCACTATGAGGACCTGGAACACACTTTCAGAGATTTTTATATTGAAACTACATTCTCGTATTGCTGGTTGAATTACTTAACTGCTTGCAGAGAATGAATTTTCATTCAAACTTGTAAAAATATTTTAAGCTTCACTGTATTTATCCAATGCTATGTCGAGATTGCACTGCACTTAAACCCAAGCAAAACAAGCCTGCAGCTGGATAGTCAGTTCATCAAATAGCTCTTTGGAAAACAATAATTTTATTTTCATGATGTTGCTGAATTCAGGATTAAAAAGCTCTTAAAAAAAATCCTTTACTTTATATGGAAAGATCTCAATGGCAGAAAAATTCGTAAGTATTGTTGTGTTGAATTATTCCCAAACAAGGTTTACAATTTTCAAATACGTAAATGTCTAAACCTGGACAACTAAATCCTCATTTAGTCTCATAAATTATTGGGCTGGATTTCAGAGATTTTGAGAACTCTCAATTATCTCTCTACTGCCAAGGAAGAACTTTGTGTGCACTCCTCTGTAAACCAAGCCACTTGATTCGGTGATCAAATACAACATGTTGTCCACACAAAGATGCTCCCACTTTTGAAATTTATTGACTAAGCCTCTGGCATTACTAGGTGCCAGTCAAAATAATGGTTATTAATCAAGTTGTGGATTTGCTTGATTAGCAATGGAAAGTGTGAGCTGCAGCCTGTATCCCATCGCTCACTGCAGTGAAATCGATGATGCGCACTCCATTATCAGCATTTCAGAATACACGTGCTTTGCCTATTCAGTTTAGACAGAAATGAGACTGTTGTATTACATTGCCTTGAGATGAACAAAAATGAATTTATCTCTAGCTATTCACTTTTGTATTTTAAATATTACTCTCTGTCTCACCTTTCCTCTTGCACCTACTATAAACCCCTTCATCTCAGACCCTAAAACAGGAGGATCACAGCTACAGTCCTTTTTGAAGGTCACTTCTAACTTCAGAGTGTCTATTTCTCTAGGACTGAAAGAGTCTTGATGTTAGTGAGGTAGACAATATTTTCCTTTTTCTATGCAATATGTGCGTACAGCAATGCAAATAACAGGAAATATTCTTGTTAATACAGCACCATCAGCAAGATGCTGACCAGTTTCAAATCATTGCGTACCTGGGTATCTGCAAAGTGAAGCTTACTTGTTACAGTTCATAATATTAATAAAAGATGCTCACAGGCTGCTGGAAGTTTCCAGCTATAGAAAAATGTAAGAGGTTACAGTAGGGCCAGCCTTACCACTGAGAGAATCTGTTCAAGAACACAGGTCATTTATCTGGGGTTTATGCTACCGACATGACAGAAAGGACATCCTGGGGCCACTGCCATCATTTTGCAAGCAAGGCTTGACATCTGTACTGTTGCACTCTTGGTAGTACAATCATCAGCACGCGGTAAAATTAGTACCAGTGAAACAGTATTCAACCGTAAGGCCGCCTGCAAAGCTTGAAGTCTTAAGCTGTTACTTCTCTTTAACATGATGATCTACAACTCTTTATAAAAGCATCTAAAAAGGTGGAACGCACATTCCACTACCGCTCTTATAATCTTTGTCATTTCGATAAAGAATAGAGCTGCTAAAATCAGATGCAGATGGCAGAACTAATACTTGAGACAAAACCAGGAGATGCTGGGGTTTTTTCATTCTCTCTTATGCCTGAGGAAATAGTGTATATATGGCTCCTTGCCCATCCACTCAAACACTTAAGTCACACACCTATGCCTCTGGAGATGGGTGTTTGTGTGTGTGGGAGGCAATGCACAGGGATGAGGTGAGGTCTGGCAGGCAGCACCATGGCCTGCTGAAACCTCAAACCACACTTCATGTACACAGTTTAGTGCTCACTTCATCCACAAACCCAAACTAGTGTCCAGTCCATTTATGTACCCAAGCTCTTGCTTGCCCAATGCATGTACTAAAACCAGGACCCTGCTGATCGGGACGCCTGCCCCACTTCCTCACCTGACCACGTTGGGGTGCTCGAACGTCTCCAGGTGCCTCAAAACTGCCACCTCTCGGATGGTGGACAGCGGCATCCCCTCCTCGCTGGTCTGCACCCGTACCCGCTTCAGCGCAACAAAGCGACCTCCATTCTTCAAGTCTCGGGCTTTGAACACCTTCCCGTAGGCTCCTTCCCCAATCTCAGCCACACATTCATACTGCTGGTCAGCCAGGTTTGTGCTGTCCTTATCCATGCTGGCGCTGCTCCTCTTCCTCCCGTGCTCCAAGCGCCTTGGGGCAGCTCTGGGTCTCGCTCGCTTTCTGAAAACTAGTACTTTGCTCGCGTTGCAGATACGCCACGCACTTGGCACCTCTGCCAGAGGGGCAGTAGGAAGCTCTTGCCCTCGTGTCCTCGTTCCTCTTCTGTACAGGCCCCAATGTGCCTCCTCTTTTGGCCACCGGGAATTATCATACAGTCTTTGGGAGCATTGTCTGTGTAAAGCCAATTAGATCTGGAGGACAAACCAAGCAAGAAAAGTGAGTTTAGTTTACTTCATTACTTTGCATCATTCAAAACCTGAGAAAATAAAGCTGATATAGTAGATAGCTACAAGCAAAGCAAAAATGTGGTGCAAAGGAAGACGTTGAACCACCAGGGTGACACATGTATCAACGTTCCTGCATGGCTGATACAACACTACATAGTTATCATGGTCTGCACAGAAGGCTACAACACACAGCTACAGAGCAACCACGTGCTGTGGGATTTTACTGAGCAATGGGCTGAATACGAGGACCCTGTGAGACCTGAATGATGGGGATGACAGAGCAACCTGTGCACGTGCGAGAGGAAGTTATGTCCAGGAGCTTATGTCAGGACTGCAGGACTCACAGGTTTCTTCAGTGCACACGGTGGGGTCTTGGAAATATATCCCATGCTATCTTACTGTTACTTATTTGTAAATGATAGCACTTGGAGGTTTCAGCCTTGATCTGCTCGCCCCTGTGCTAAGCCCTGCACGAACACATTGCAAGAGACAAGTTCCTGCCTCAAAGCGCCGGCGGGGAGGAGAAATATGTAGATATTTAAATGACGGTAATAATATGTTACCGAGCATTGTGTGCTAGAGGTAGATTCAGAAATGTACGCTTTAGCAAACTTATGAACGTGCAAGGGTTTTGGCCGCGGATACTGCTACCGCTGGATGTGCGACTGGCAGTTCCTTGCAGAACAGCACGATGAAAGATGGGCTTCAGGAACAGCACGCTCTGCTGTGTAGTGCATGAGGCTGGAGAGCAGAAGCGCTTCCTCCCGCATCCAGTTTCATCCACTTTCTGCAGGACTCTGGGCAAATCCTCTCCCCTCACAAAGCTCCGCATCAGTCGTCTCCCTTCCCCCTGCCTCTTTTTAATATAAAGACATTGCGACCTCCGGGGCTGTAGCCCTCTCCTACACTGCATTTTTACCGTCCTAGGCTTGAGGTGTCCCCGACAGCTCACTCGGGATCCCCTAACTTGAACCCACACATACAGCCAGAGGTCTGTTTTACGTTTGCGCTCATCTCACACCGCAGCTGCAGACGGAAAGAGGAGCGACCTGAAGGCAACCTGCGCCCGCCGCCCACCACTGCTCCCCGGCCGCAGCCAGAGGCACCACCCCGCCCCGCCGGCTTCGGCTGCCCGCACCAGCCGCCGCCGCCCCGCCCCGCCCAGCGGGCAGCCCCGCGCCTCCGCGCCCGCAGCCCCGCCGGGCGGCACCGCGCGCCGGCCGCCGCGCCTCGTCCCCGCCGCCGCGGGGGACACGCGCCCCGCACCCCGCGCCGCGCCGCTGCGGAGGGCGCCCCCCGGCGGCGGGCAGCGGCGACGCGCGTGTGCGTGGCCGCGGGGGCGGCGGGCCTGGCTCGGCGCGGCCGCTGCGCCCGGTGGAAAGTTACCGCTGGCCCTGCCCGGGCACGGCGGGACACCGGGGGCGGCCCCCGGCCCCCACCGCCCGCCTCGGCGCCCAGCTCCCCTCCGCGCGCGCCCCACACGCGGCGGGGGGGGGGGGGGGGGCGGCGGGGGACACGCGGGGAACCGCGTCCCCCCGCTTCCTCGCAGGGGACGGGGACGGCCCGGCTCGGGTTCTCGGCAGGACGCTGAGGGGACCCCCCCGGCGGCTCCCCGGGAGGGCGGCCCCCTCCCCCGCGACCCCCTCCACGGCCCCGACACGGGGGGCACCCCCACGCCGACCCTGATGGGGGTGCGGCGGCACCGCGGGGCGAGCTGCCCCCGGCCCCGGCCGCCGAACGGACGCGTCCGCGGTGCCGTCCGCGGGGGGGTGCGCGGCGTGGGCTCCCCGGGCCGGGCGGGGGGCGGCGTGTGGGCCACGCCGCCGGGCCGGGTGCGCGGAGCACATGGGCGCGCCGCGTTACCTGGTGTGCGCCACGGCCGCCTCCACCGCCACCAGATCCCCAAATAATCCTCAGCCCCGGGGGGGGGGGGGTGTTGGGGAGGGAGGGGGTGAGTCCTCCCTAAAACAAACCTCCCATTGAGCGAGGCGGGGTGGAGAGCCGGCCCGGGGTCTGCCCCTTCACATGGCGATGTCTCCGGCAGGTCCCGGCAGCGGCCGCCCGGGCCACACAGGTAGCTGCTCCGCGGCTCGGCCGCCCTCGGCTCGCATCCTCCTGCCGCCGCCGCCGCCGGGCTGCACCTTGGCGCAGAAGGCAGCTCGCACTCGTCCCCCAGCCCGCTCCTCCCGCCCCCACCCTGCCCGGGGAAAACGAAAACGCGAAATAAAAATCGCGGCCGGCGGCCCCCGGGGAGCTGCAGCGCCGCGACCGCAGCCCCGCCGGCCGCAGCCTGCCGGTGCGGGGCTCGGGCACCGGCCCTCGGCGCTGCCGCTGCTCCGCCGCTGCCCGCTGCGCTGCCTCTCCTCGCTCGCTCCCTCGGCCTCTGTTCAGCCTGGGAGCAGCAGCAGCTTGCTTTTTTTTTTTTCCCCTCTCCTCAACTTTTTTTTTTTCCCTTGCTTTCCCACGCTGGCTGAATGTGACTTGACCCCGTTTCAAAAAAGTTTGACATAGTGCTTCAACATTTCCGCATTCCTCCCCGACTACAAAGGCTGCAGCCGCCTCCTTCTGCTTTCTGTCTCTGCTCTCTGTCTTCACACTCAATGAAATCCTTCATGTGCCTCTGCCAAAGGCAGCCGCATACCGCAAGGGTCGCCGCGAGCGCCGCGGCCAGGCATGGCCCGGGGCGAGGCGCCCCGGGGGGTCCCGGCAGGGCCCGGCCCCGGCCCCGGCCCCGGCTCCAGCCCCGGCCCCGCCGCCGTGCTCGGCGCTGCACGGCCGCGGGCTCAGCCGGCCGCGGCAGCACTGAGAAGCCTGACTCATTCCTAGGGCTCAGCGTGCACGGCGCTGGGAAATAACCCTTTTGGGTTGTTGTGGGTTGATGGTTTTTTTCCCCTTCCTGGGAAATAACCGTATTTTTTTTCTCCAGAAAAACGCGGATTCTTCTGTGCTTTTTCGCTACTTTCCATTCACAGCGAGCGCAGAGCTCCGGCAGGAAGTGAGCGCTCGTGAATGCTTTCGGGAAGCATCAAGAAACTTCGTTGCTGAAGAATCCCCCCCCCAGCAAAGTCTTTGCCCCGACAGGCTTGCAGCTGGAGAGGCACGGGCAGGGGGGCGAGGCGGGCAGGGTGTGCGGAGGAGCTGGGCACGCCGTCAGCCCGTCTCTGATGCGGAGAACATTTTGTAGGGAGCCGATTCCTACAAATATTGAAATTCACCGCAGAAAAAAAAAATCACAAAACAGATGCTGACCTACTCCATCTCCATGGGGGAAAACACACATCTGGAGTGCCTAACTCCCAGTTCTCCCAGCTGGTACCCTCCAGCACATGCTTTTCTGGACCTCAAGGGTGATTATGGTCCAGCTCCAGAGCCAGCCCCTATGGTGGTTTAACTGATCCAGATCCCCTCTTAGAATGGGAAGCGTAATTTAATTAAGTGGGTTTATAACTCAAAAAGTGTATGTCAAGGACTTGGCATCATACACTGATTTAGAATAAGTAAAAAAATAGATATAATACTGTACAAGCAAAGAAAGCAGCATATAATTACTCTGTCTGGACTCACAGTGCTACCGAGCATATATGAAATCCTATAGTTGAAATAAGATTTCTTTTCCTGGCTTCAAAACTGACCCCAGCAATTCCACATGCCCTTCCTATTTCTGAGAAGTTTAGAAGCAGCACTTGGGGGGCTGGTGAGGGGAAACTGGCTGAGAGCAGAAGGGAGACCTCTGATTTCCCCTGGAGAAAGGAGGGAGCTGGTACCACCCACCCCTTCAAGGAAAAGGCCAGTGGCATGTGAGTGTTTGGAGGAGACCATGCATACTTTGCCAGAACTTAATTTATGCTCATAATGTATTTTAGTTTAAATCACAGAAATTCCTCAACAACTTCTGAAGTCCGGGATTTATCAGAAAAAGATGCTGAAGTTAATGGCAAACCCCATAACCTTTAAATGTGAAAGTGTCAAAGATTCAAATACACAGATCAAATCTTTTTTTTTTTGAAGAAGTGAAAAATCACATTACGTTACAAGGTTCATATGAACATACACTACCTCCCTCCATTTCTCTGTTTTGTAACATGCTTTTCTTAAATGTATCTTCTTTCTTTCTTTCTTCCTTCCTTCCTTTCTTCCTTTCCTTCCTTCCTTCCTTTTCTTTCTTTCTTACTTTTCTTTCTTTCTTTTCTTTCTTTTTTAACCTAATATTTAGGCAGCTGTAACAGGCTTGGTAGAGAAAACCCTCCTCAGGCTCCAGGGGCACTCTCTGTCTCACTTTACATGCAAAAGGCTTCACTTTTGGGGAAGGAGAAGTGAAGTCTGGGTTGCTGTCTCCCCCAGAAGATCTCTGTATCTTTAAACTCCGGTCTGGCTCTGTTCCCGAGAAGGGACTGAGGGGCTCCGGGTCCTTTGGCCAGGTAAATGTGCAGCTTCACATTCAGGATGAACATGGAAGGGAGATTTCTGCAGTCCCCTGACATTTACCTCTGAGCTCAAATGTGCTGATTTATCATTCTCCTAATAAACAGTGTTCAACACAAACTCACCCTTTCTTCTCATATTCTCCCAATGGGTTTGGGGAGTATATGTAATGGTTCTGTCCTTTAGAAGTGTTTTATCTGCCTTTCTGTGTGGTGATGTCAGTAGAGATTGCCATGGGAGATTATAATGCTCATGCTATCAAACTCAATTAATTTGAAACATAAAAGTGCCACATAGTTAGTGTGGCTTTATATGATTCTCAGATTTTTTGCAGGGACTTTTTCAAAAAATGATGTGACTATTTTTTTTCTTTCTCTCCACCTGAAGATCAGGTAATCAAAGTACTTTGTCTCCCAAAATACAGAGTTCAAAGAAGCTATACAAACCTCTAAAATGACCTAAACCAATTTTCTCAATTTTCTTTATATAAAAGTTAGGTGATTTCAGGAAGAAATTTCCAAACATGATTCACTCTAAACATCAGCTAAAATGGATGATATTACAAATAATTTGTTATAGAGGCTGAAATTACTTACCTGAATTGTTGGAATTCTTTGAAAATATAAAATCTACTACATTTGTTTTAAAGTTCAAAGTCAAGAAGATGTTTCAAATAATATACATTTTAGAATAGTTATAAATCATCAAAAAATACACTTTAAATAAAGGATTTTTTCCTTTTAATAACAACCTTTAAAAATGCTTAATCTTTTGTTTTCATGAAAGCAACATTCTACTTTTAACATTTCTAATTTAGAATAGGTAAGTATACATTTATTTTTTATCAACAACAGAAGTTTCTGCATAGAGAAATTAATAAATTCTTTATTTCTTTTATAATTGAAAACATCTTAATTTTTAGAAATTTACAGCTATTTTGAAAAATTAATGTTTTAAGAAGCTTATTAAATATTGTTATGAAATGAATTCGGAACACCATTTGTTGCTAATTCTAAAGTTACTTAATTCTGAAGTATTTTTTGTTCTGGAAAAACAAAAACTTGGGAATGTGTATCGAAAGAGGAAGAAAAGAAATTTATTTCTACATCACTGTTTTCTGATATTCCATCAACTTTTTCTTAGTGAAAATATGTTTTTCAATATTTATCAATCCCAGTATTTTTAATTCTAGTATTTTTTTTAAATCACAGCAAGAAAGAGAAACAACTTATACTGAAATGCATTTAAAAAGGAAAATTCTAATGTGTTATTATTTGAATTGAAATTAAATTGCAATCAAACTCCATTAGAACCAAAAAGAAATTATGTTACATGTTACAGAAATCATTTTCATAAAATGAGGTCTGTAATGTTTTGCTGGAAATAATGAATAAGCCAGTGGTGTGGAAATGGATAGCAAGCAATTACCAGAATGAGTATAAAGCAGTTGATTAAAATAAGCTGGTAGCGGTGGGCACTACCAAGAAGTGTGATGAATAGACTAAGACTTTCAGAAAGGATGAGACACAGTGTATTGTTTTGCTTTGTGTATTTTATCTGTGTTTCGGGAAGAGCTGAGGTTCTGCTGGGGATTCACAGTTTAATCTTACAAGAAGTGTTCTACAAAACAGCATGAAAGTTCCTTTTCAAAGTACAGATTTTCAGAAAGCTTTTGGAAAATAGTTTGCTTTGATTATGGTGTTATTGCCGGGTTTTGTTTGTTAACTTACATCTTCAGTCTCAGTTAATGTGATTTTTAACCCATTTTTCTGGGCATTTATCCTGAAGAAAACACCTGAACTGATGAGAGTCCAACTATTGTTGTAGTAGAGAGATATCAGTCAACTATCATGAATATGAATATTTAGAACCTGCAGTAGCCAGAATTTGTTTTAAAATGGTAGCATAAATTATGGCTTTTTAGAAGTTCCCTTTAGCAAGCTGAAAGAGGTTTTATAAACAAAACAATCAGTATTTATACTGTGTGGAAAATTATTCCTGAAAACATATTTCAGATATCACATCTCATACTGAACTTGGGAAATAATTATTTTCACCTATCATTAGCTGTGTTATATGTGTGTGAAAATGGACTATAAATATTTACTAAATATTTTAAAGCTACTTTCAACAAAGCATAGGCATAATGAGAAATGTGATATAACTGAACACTAAGAATTAATTCCAATGTGAAATATTAAAATATTTTCCATATGTACCTTCTTAGTTAGTTGAACAAGAACACAAAAAAATATAAATCATATTTACAAAAAAATAATTCATTAACATTCACATAATGTTTTAACTAATTCAAGTGAGAGAAAATACTGTCTAATCCATGTAAAATATATGCAGCCACTGCATAATTGGCACTGATTAAGGTATCTAAGCCAATTACAGTATGATTATTTAGTTTATTTTTCTTTCAATCAGAGCCTTTGTTCATAGCAGATAATTTTATGTTTTACAAATTGTATCTTTCTGTTATTACAGTAATAAACTATACCGTGGGGCTATTGTTTCTCAGTACAAAGAACCATAACATAATGTTAGGCATTTACGCAGACACATATTTCCCCATATTTGTTTGTGTATGCTTTAGTAATTACCAGTCGCAGGAGTGGCCAAGAAACATGCCATGTGAAAAGCATGCCTCCAACTAACACAAGCCTGTTTGCTCCAATAGTCTCTGAATACTCCAAGGAATGCACCCGAGTGAATCCACCAGATGTATTTTCTTATCCAGCTCTTAAGGCAAGAGCCAGTGAACTTCATTGGCTTTCTTCAGGAAGCTGACTTTGGGGATTATTACACAATGGAAGATCAAGGGCAAAATGTACACCTACTGTCAAGAAAACAGCTCGCTATTTGGATTTGCATTGTTCCCTCAAAGCTTTAGCTAGGAACTGGGTCCCTTCTTGCACTCCATGCTATGCAGCATCATACTGAAAGGCAGTCTTTGCACCAAATTGCTTGCAGTTGGAGCCACGGAAATGGAAGGATAGAGAACAGGAAAGATTTGCTGAAAATCACACTGCAGATCAGTCGGGAAAAAATAGAGCAAGAAGATGGAGATTCATGGAGCCCTGATCCTGTGATCTAGCACAGGGGCAGATAAACTGTAGCATTCACGCTGCAGACGGTGTCCAAGGTGGTGGGGTCCTGGTGGCACGTTTTACACCACGGGACTGGCAGCCAGGCTGTGCCGCTGTGGAAGCTGCTAGGTAATCCAAATCCCTAACAGAAGTGACAGTGGGGAAGCAAGCCAGCGGGGTCTGCTGAGTTGGGCACTGCCAGCTCATCCTGGGACCCCACGGCATGCAGCACGAGGTGGGACTCCCGAGGAGCCGGTGCCATCTCCCATCTGTGGTCTCTTGCTGGCACTCTTCCTTTTAGCTCAGACTGCTGAGCCGAGGGGTATCTGTCTTGGCCTCAAGATTAAGATTTTTTTGGAATGGGGCTCATAGGGGTAGAAATATCGGCCACCCTGACGTTGACAGTAGCTAACAATTGAGGGACACAGTAGAGAAGGGACCTGTGTTTTATTTTCTTCAAAGTGTTTTCCCTAATTTGCAGTCACTGCACGTTGGCATTACATTCTACACTTCTTTATAGCAATATTTGGCATGGGTAAGATTCTTCCCTCTTCCTTTCTGCTCTATTTGTTTTAGTGGCTTTTACATCTGCTTCAGATAAGTGTATTTACATCTGTGCATATATATTCAATGCATGTCCGTATCTTTTTTTCTTCACACCTTTTGTAGGATGCTTATTCTTAATCTCTGTTTTCCATTCAGTGTAGGAGAGAAGCAGAGACAGATCTTTAGCTGTGAAAACTGATGTTGTCCGTGGAAGCTTTCAAAGAAAATGCTGTTTGATTTGTACACCATAAACCTAAACTTTTTGTGTCATTCAGGTCTTAAAAAATGACTCACAATATGACTTATTTTAGAGTGTAGCTGTGATCAGGAAAGTTGGCCACAGAAAACAGGACTTTACTCAGCTGATCTGGCCCCGAGTAAACATAGTCTTATCTGTTGGTAACAGTGACTAATACAAGATTTTATAAATTTTTCTTCTGTTAGTGTTTCACAGAAAGGGAGCAGACTTTGCATGTAGATAATGCATGGACCAAGTTCTTAAACATGTTCCAGTTGTGGGTTTCCTTCTGTCATGCAGAAAGAACATACCTTATCCCAGAGCCCACCCGGCATTTATCCGGTGGGTGGCCAGTAAGCCTTTTTTGTGCTGCACTTGGGAATTACGTAAATTTGATCTGGAAATCACCAGTTCACCCAGAACCCCAGCGTGCCATCTGTATAGTCACATTTTGGAGAGAAATTGCATATTTGTTCCTGCTTTTTCAAAAATGCAGTAAGGTTTGTCATAGTGTGCTAGAAAAACTGGTGTACGAGATAGGAACATGCCCTAAGTATGATATCACTGTAAATTAATGAACATTTAGCCAATAAATCAAATAGAAATAGGACCACATTCAATCTCTGGTGTCAGTCAGTAAAAATAAATTTAATGAAAATTAAGTTGAAATTATGTAACATTTGACTGCAGAAAAACTGAATATGGTAAAAGTGCTGGGAGCTAGTAAGAAATTGCTGCCCTAAAGCACCAAAGAAGCATCGTGTCCTATCAGTCAAGTGATGGAGGGGATAACGAACGGATGCTGTTCAGCTGCTGCAATAGGGAGCTGTGTTTTATTAAGTAGAAATAACTGAGAGTTACATTGTCATCGATTGATTTATATGGATTTATCAGATCTGTGCTGTTTATTGATCTGTATCAAGAAACAATTGGCTTAATTTACAGCACAGATCTATTTTAGGCATTAAAAAACACTTTCTAAAGAAAAGCATATAGTTAAGTACAAGTATTCTAGCACAGGGTCAGGCAACCACAAGAGGCAAACATCTTTTGGGAATGATCTAATCCTGCTCCAGAGAACTGGGATGGACTAGGTTATTCTGAGATCATTTCCCGTCTAGCTGTATGCATTTCTGATTATGTACCGTTCCTGAGTACAAAGACAGTAATAGTATATAAGCATCAACAACAGCTGTCACAGAATGCATAACATTTTGGATAAGGAAGTCTTTTATATATTCCGGAAAAGCACTGGGAACATGGAAACCCTGTAGCTAACTGCTCTCTAACATTTAGTAGCAAGTGTTTAACACTGATCCCCCTGCCTACAGTGTCACATCAGTGCACCCACCTCTGTTTCTTCCCAGGGAGCTGGTAAATACATGGCAACAATTTGGAAAGGGGAAAACTTGGTCTGCCTTACACAATTCCATGGATTGGAAAGCTGGGATAAGAAGGAAGGCAAAACTTTAAGAACAACCAAAATTAGTAGGAATGACAACAAGTTATACCAGCCAGTGTAATTTACCTGTATTTGGCATCCAGTGATGCCACTTATGTGTAAACTGTTGTAAAGGACAAGCACAATGCTGTGAATGTTGGTAAGGGATGTCAATATACTTACCTGTCGCATCATCTAAAATACCCATGCACTTTAAATTAGAAACTTCATTAGATAAAGATATATATTTATACATTATATACATTACACTGCCTACGAAATTGACTATATTATTCTTATCTCTATAAAGTTATACCTATGTAATGTTGAAGGAATAGTTGCCTTTTCAAGTGGTATGGAGGCTGTTGTGGATTCTTCATCTCACCTTAGTGCCATAGGGTAGGGATTGATGGCTTCTGGTCAGCAATTCTTTAATGTTGCCCATGACATAAGCTTAGAAATCCAGTGCTATTGAATCCAAATTGTCACTGTTATTGATTTTATTATACTGCACATTTGTGTAGACCTCAATATTTCTATAGCAGGCACAAAATGCAATGTATGCTGAAGTCATGTAGATAACAGTAGCTACAAAATGTTGCTGTTCACTGTTTTAAAGGAAAATTAGACTTTGCAAATAGTGGGCAGGTATGTTTTCAGGGTAAAAGCACTTCTGCCAGTATTCTGTAGAGTATAACGTGATCTCATTGCACATGGATTTACATGCATAACTTCTATTAAAATAAATCAATGTTACTTGCATAAATGCCCTTGCTTGTCCACAGGAATAATGTATCCCTTAAGGCTGCAATACAGTTTAATCTGTTTAGTAAATGTAATGTAATACTACAGTATGAAAAAGACTTGGGAAACTAATGTTGAGCATGCACTAACTCATTTTAGGAACATTCCAGATTCATAAATACATGAGCTGTTTATTATCCACACATACCAGAAAGCTTCTATCAAATATAATTATGCAGTACATTATGTACAATGGATGCCTGCCAATATTCCCTACTTGTACGACCACTATTATAGGGTGGTCAGTTCTGAGTATGCAGTCTGGCCTTCATCAAGAGATACTCTCCTTAAGCTGCTTTAGAAAATTAATTCTTTTGTTTTCATGCCTGGTGCAAGCAATGTGCAGTAGTTATCAAAAGCCAACATTGATATCAGGATGTCACATTTTTAATTTCTACACCAAGCAGAGGAGGTAAACATGGGATTTCAGGTACCAGATAATGGCAACAGCCAATTTACAGCTACACTGGATCAGAACAAAGATCTCTGTAGTGTAGTTTCTGACAGTGGTTAATAATGTATGCCTAGGAGAAGAGTTTAAGCGTAGCACTATCAGTTCCCTGCTCTACTATTACTTTTTCAAGATAAAGGAAATTGTCTGATGCCTAGAACTAGGGATTAAAACCCCAAAGTTCAAGTTCCTAGCTTCACCTCTGCTATTAGTACATAAAGCTGAGCAAATAAGAAACAGTGTGTGCACCAGCCCAGCAATTGCTAACGTGATTCCCTTATCCCTGTTTCACAGGGTGAAGACTGTGAAGGGTCCTACACAAGGGAGCACTGTCATTATTTATGACAGTGAAGTAAAACCATTATTTATCTCTTCCTAGCTAAGAATATCCCAAACTTTAATGGGAAATTGCATCACCTTTCAAGCGTGGGTGTACATAGGCACACATGCGTGTACACACACAGCTCAAATATTTTGCTCTGAACAAGATCTAACATTGCTGACAAAACCTCACCAAGTATTAAAAAGAGATGACATTAAAAGGCAAAATAATTACCTGAGGGTTAACTTTATAATTGCATATTTTGTGATAATGCAAATATATTGAAATCAGATTTAATAAATGACAAAGTTATGAACAAAATTGTACCGAATACTTGGGCTCCTTCTAAGCTGAGAGACCTGGGAGTGCTGCAGTACTCCATGTCAGGGCAAGACCAGGGTGTGTACACCTCCCTCTTCCTCCTCCTTTCCCTATTCTCTATGCCCCACTTTCTGCAAAAAGTAAACCCCGATTTCTGGGCTGGACAGGACCTGTGGCACCTTCCCGCCATGACAGAGAGACAGAGCCCAGTGGCTTACTGGAGTTCCTCACTACAGATCAGCTTAGATGTACTTCTGAGATTTCTAACACCCGACTAACATAGCTATTTTATTTTTTTTTTGTTTCCTAAAAGCTTTGCCATGTGAAAATTTACTGCACATATTTCCTAAGTACTTAGGGAAAAAACAAACCAGAAGCAAGAACAGAAACCAATAAAGGAGATGATAGATAGGTGTATACAGCCTGCTTCATTCAGCCTGTCCACTATTGGTGTAAGAGCAGCTCTTACTGAAATCTTTCTAAGTCTCTCTGCTTCACTGATTAAACTTCCCTGATCTGTTTTTATGTCACAACTGAAAACATCGACCAGATCTACCCTTTGGCACAGTTCAGCAGTGAACCTCTCCATACTAATTCTATGACTGAATTTCAGTTTATTCTTATATATGGCTTGATTCCAGGAAAGACTAATGCATCAAAATGTAACTTCCGAGGAATTTGGATGTCCAGATTTATAATCACAGTTCCGAAAACTCCCACTTTCCTACTGCCTAAACTGAAGTACAGTGAATTAAGTAATTAAGGTTTCTGCATTTGGGGATATAGCTGTTTCCAGAAATGTCCAATAGTAATGTAGTACAAAAGTCATTAAGACAGTAACTTTAAAAATCTACGAAGAACAATAGGCTTCTCATAACGTCTATCTGAAGGCAGAAGTTAGACTGGTTTCTTTCCAAGTACACGTTTACATATTGTTTCCACAGTCCTTGAAAGCTCTTAACGGTTACAAGTAACAGCTTTACCGTAACACCTGCCATTCTGAGAAAACCAGATTGCTGCAGTTAAAAACTAAAGGTGTTCTTATATTTATTGTATAGTTAGAGCACTTTCCCATACTTAAACCACTGTTTATCAGAGACTAATTATCCAAAGGATTTTATTGCAAGATAAGAATCTTACTGCAATTTTCACTTTTTTATTGCATGAGCATGTGGTGGCTAAAATACAAACACGCTGAATAGGACTGCCTTTTCTCTTGAAACCACACCTAAAGGAAAAAAAAAGTCGTGTGGCACTACAGAAAATATTGCTTCCATCAAGGTTCCTTCTATTAGCTTCAGTCTCCTTAGGAAAATGTGAATCCTTTTCTTTGCTGTTCTAAAAACAGTGTAGAAGGTTGGGATCACATGACAGATGTTTTTCTTACCATGCTTTGCATCACCAAAGAATGCATCCCCTGACCTCTTCTCTTGGCCATACTTCAGTTGAGAAAGCAGTAGAAGATCAATGTTCCCCTCCAGTGCTGTTAATAACAAAATTGAGACAGACCTCTGAATTAGCGAAAACCGGGAAAAACCTGACAACTAGTAGATTTGGTCTTTTAGGTAGAGATGCAGTGAGTTTTGAGGGCCAGGCAATGATTGTTCATACCTAACCTCAATGTATTCTATAAAGACACTGTGAAGCCCTGCAAAACTGCTAAACTTGGTAAAGACACTGCATGAAATTTATGGATAGGAAAATGGAGACAAAAAGACTAGTGCAAGGAAGAGACAATGGAGGAAAAACTGAATTTTGCCACCTTGATCCGTGAGCAGGCTGTTCCTGCCACAGGAAAGGGAGCAGCAGGGCTAATGGACGAGCTAGGACAGGACTCTGCAGAGCTGAGCTGGATCCTGCTGCCACCGAAGGAGGGAAGGGGAGGGAGAGACAGAGGCACGGGAGACCTGCGGTACCTGGGGCCAGCTTGCCCAGCACAGGTACCAGCGGTGCCATCGCACCCCCTTCCTGCCAGCGGTTGTCCCCGTCTTCTGGCACAGGCAGCAAGGCCACGGACATTTTGCTGCACCGTTCCTCCCCTCGTCTTCCCCATTTTGCTGCATTACTAGGCTTGTTGAATAAAAGTATTTATTGATATAGCCATGCCCTCCTTCCTTATTGTCTTAGTGATCTCTTGTTACTGTTTTAGCATTTTTCTAGCATATATATGTGCTTTCCAGGACATGGAGCACGTTCTCATTCCTCAAACACAAATTATCCCTAAGTATCAGAAACTACAGTATAATGACAAGTAAAGCCGCATTCTGAGTGATGGAGAGAAAGGGAAAGGGCACTTGTGTATGTCAAAGACTCTTTCACTTTATACAGGGCCCAGCATTGATGCACTAGAGTAAAAGGAATCATTCTTGAAGAGTTTGGGTTGAGCCTGCCGCAAAATTGTGCTCAGGGGAGTCTCAGACTGCAAGGAGGAGCTGGACTCCGATTCATTGAAGGCAAAGGAAGTTCAAGGCTCTGGCACCTCCAAAAGAGGCTCAGTACCTTTTAGGACTGAACCAACACTTAATTAATAGGGCAATTTGCATTTATAGTTATGACGTTTAAAATGTTTCTTTTTTTAAGTAGGAAGCACCATAACAAAGGAAGAAGGCACAGAGCTAGCTGGAAATCTACAGACACTGGGATGCATCAAAAGCGACAGCTTTTTGTATCGGATGTGACAGCTCCTCTAAAAAAACTATTTAAAGTTCGAGGGAGAAAAGCATGCAAATGGGATGCCTGGTTTTCAAAAGTCCATCCAGCAGCTTGCATGAGCTTCCAGGGGAGCTGCTGGGAACTCGGAGGCTTTCAAGGACTCTAAAGATTTTAAAAAACAGGTCTATTATTTAGATGTCTAACTTGAGGCTCCTGCTTCCAAAGTCACATTTTATATCTCCATAATGGGTTGGGGACTTATTCATGCACCAAAAGAAAGAGATCTGAGGGTAAAGATTATGGACTACTTTCACTTATTATCCATCAGTGAAATTTTTCGTGCTCATAATCCAAAAGAACAAATTTAAGAGTGCTGCAACAGACTCATTGTTCAGTAATGTTATATCAACGCTTAATGATTCAGCACAGAAAAAACATAGGAATGAAACCAGTAACTGTGGTTATCGCTTATCAGCTACACAACAAGACATTTGACTCAGCAAAGTAAGCTGTCAGTGCCGCACACATCAGATTAAGCACACAACTGCCTTTTGCTGCAGGGTAATAACCAATGTACAAACGTAAAATGAAACTACAAAGTGGGTATTCTAAATGCCCATCATGGTACTGAAAGATCAACAAAAGTTACTGACATGAAGTGCATTTGTCTTCCCATGCACTGGACTTTGGATATTTGGAAACTGATTTTAATTTAGTTGTTCAATCCTTTAGCAGAAAGGAAAATATACATTGTTCTTGAAAAAATGGAGTTTATGTATGTGAGTTGTTGATAAGTTTACCCACTGCAATGAATCTGTACAATTATAATTTTAAAGTAAATGAACAAGGTTAGTGTGAATTCAGCATTTTACTTGACAGCAAAAGAAGCCTAAAAAAGACTCCTGCAGTATATCCATACCAGTTCAGGCATTTGGAATATAGAAGCTGAGCAAATTACTGTCTTCCAATTGGAAACAATATCACTGGAGATCTGTATCATAGTATTTAAAAGCCTGTAACTGCCAAAGCTGAATCCATGGGTAAACATATGAGAAAAAAATGGACCTGGATAGCCAGACTCCCATGAGGTAAACAGGTCTGTTGAAGTCCACTGAAGTCAAAGGCTAGATCTTTCTTGTTGCCTCAGAAATATATGGCAGTCCTAATTAATTGAAATAGGCTTGGAAGTGCATAAAAGTAACTGAAATGGAGGAAAAATACGAACTTACCTTCCTTAAACCTCAGTTTCCCCATTTGTGTTTTAAGGTCCCTGGACTGAAAATGCAATAGAAATAAATATTATTATGAAATAAATAAGCATTTTGATATGTAAAGGAATAAGAATAGATCTCTAGGATGTATTCTAGCACAGCAGATACACAACTTAACAAGGAATTTGCTATGGTTCCACAAATGTACCAGCTCCACACTCAGGAGCTGGTCATTCCCTGCCATGCTAGCACAGACCATTTTCATCAGGCAGGGGCACCTTCAAAATATTATTCCTATAGTTGCAGCTTATTGTTTGATAGGAGTTGTCTGCTTATGTAGCTATTCTGAAAGACATGCAATAGTCAGATACTATGGAAAAGTCCATATTCCCAAATTCTAGCTATCTAAAATTTAGGCAGCTACTCTAAACAAACTAGCTAGTTTCCCTCCATAGTTACTAGAAGCTGGGCACTTCCAGAGAATTATTCATGCTACTGCTCTTAACTATCTATTTTAAGGCAAGATGACTCATGCTATGAGTATCTGTCTCTTTCTAAACTGAACACCTATCTTTTAGATCACCAAAAGTAGGTGAGATGAATGCCCTCTTTGGTGTAGGGGAATGTGCCTTTCCTTAAGGGAACTGCAGCTACCCAGAAACCACAACGAATGTCTGTGCCCTCCAGGGGGGTGAAAATCAACTAATCAAATTTTTTGGGGGTGGGTGAACTGTAGGATTTAAAACAGGAAACTAACCTGAGCAGTTCAGCTTTGGAACCTTATCATCAGATGCTGGACTCTAAACCCCTAATACCTGAGGTATCAGTAATAAGACTGTGCTTAGGAGCTTTAGGGGAAAATTGGACCACTGGGAATTTTTAAAGATCAAAAAATTAAAGAGACATCATTATCCCAGTGAAAACAAAATGTTACTAACGGCTTCAGTCTGAAAATCTTTTGGAGCTGACAATATACAGCTTGAAAAAATGATGCATGATCATAACTCTAAAAACTCTGGGATCCCATGCCCAAAGCCTTCCATAGTGTTCTGTTCCCTTGTCCTTTCAGGCATCACTTAATTCTGGGCTGCTTCTGATTTTAATTAAAGGGAAATAATGATACAAGGTATCTTCTTTCATGAACCCCAGAAGGGAGAATGAGAATTATAAAAGGTAAAGGAATACTTTAGACTCAAGGAAGTAGGGATTATGTATTACAGGAAATATACTATTATATTAAACATTCTTTTAAATCAGCATGGTTTGTTTCTTATCAAAGGCTTGCTTTTAGCTCCTAGTTCCACTAACTACCTTTTGAAATGGATGCCAGCACTCTCTGTTCTTTTTGAGTTTGTTCGTTTTATCCAGGGGTGGGAGATTAGTGTTAGGAAAAAATACTTTGCCTCAAAGCATGCCAAAAAAGGTAGCTGAATACTAGCACTCTATGGGCAAAAATCTGTACTGACTACATTTTAGGCAGACCCACTGACTGCAATAATACTTGGAATGAGTACAACTCAAAAGTCAGCTCCATTTAATATAAGAAGGGAACCTCTCTTGATTTGTACCCATAAAAATGTGAATTATAATAACCTATGTCAATTAGGTTTAGCATAATTTGCTTTTTTGTTGATATTTTTGATTGGAACAGGCTTTATCTAAATAAGTAGAGCCTTTAAACAACAGGGCCCCACAGTTCAAGCCTTTTGTCAGTGGTGTAGAAACCAGACTTTCATAAAAGTCATTCCTTCAGTCAGGCTTTTTTCAGTGAAACTTATAGGGTAATGGTTGGTGATGAGAGACAGTCTTGCAAAATTTGATGATATTGCAAAGTACTGTAGTAATTTAAAACACACTGCTTAGGAAACGCAAAAAATTTGCATTAAACCATGCAGTCAGTTTCTTTGAGCATCTGAATTACTGTTGAAGTCGGTATTACATTCTGTGATCAGCCTGGGAAATAAGCTATTTTCCAGGTGAATCTTGCTATATAGTTGGGCCAGACTCCTTCTCAGCCCCTTTGACCTAGAAATCCCCCTGCAATGTGGAAAAAATAAGAGATTTCTAGATGTTCTACATTTTCAGTTGGGTAGAAATACCATCAGAGAATCATTCTTGTGGCATTTTGAGATCTGATATCTAAGGAAACTAAGAAGCAGAGAAGCTAAAACTAAACAAAAGCAAGAGAAGGATTAACATATTTTTCAAGATAGTAAAAACCATAAACCAACATAAGTTGAGAAAAACAATAATTACCTTTCAGTTTCAATTAAATTTAAATTATGTCTACAAACTGAAGTTGGTTCTTATTATATCCACAGAATAACAGAATGGTTGAGGTTGGAAGGTACCTTTGGAGGTTATCTGTTCCAACACCCCTGCTCAAGCAGAGTCACCTAGAGCTAGTTGCCCAGGACCATGTCCAGATGGCTTCTGAATATCTCCAAGGATGGTAACTCCACAACCTCTCCAGGCAACCTGTAGCATTTGTTCATGAAAATAAATGAATGAAAAGAAAGACTTTGTTCTTGGTTCCTGCCAGGACTTAGAAAAGTATATCTCATTTCTGTGAATCAAGGATTCAGGATGGATTTCATTGGCTGCTTCTTTCCCTCTACTTCTTCACGCTTGATTGATATTGATGACCTAACAGTCTTGAGACAGAGGGAAAACTGATTTTAGTGAACTTCACATCTAGTCTAAAGATACTTGTTTCTTAAGAGGGAACATTGGCTCCCACCACACAAAATAATACTGAGTCTGTGGCTTTGGAGCCACGATTCAGGGCATCGTGTGTGGCTCTGATGGAATCCAGAGGAGCTGAGGGAATTCCTCTCTGTGGCTGGGGACCGCAGGATAACCATGCTTGTTACAAGAGTGATCCCTGTGACCCATATAAAACAGGAGAGGGACAGCTGAGCAAACATGGCACCAGGGAGAACCCTTCCCCATTTCTTTAAGTGGCCAAAATAAGGAAAAGGACAATGAAAGAGAGAAAAACAACCCCACACCGTAATAAGAGTTTGGAGGTGAGACTGGGGAAAATGAAGATTATGAGTAGAAATGCTTTTTATTCCCTGCCAACATCTACAAAAGAAGGTGGGAGTATGACGAGCGGAGTGGTTGAGACCCACAATAAAAGGCTGAGCTTTGCACTATGGTATCTGTGTGTCTTCTCCAAATCTGATGATCAAAGGTCAATGTATTCTACTCTTTGATGGTATTTTGCATAACAGTGAAACCTGAGGAGGACAAATCTTATTATGCCTATTTCTATGCCCCTATGCAGAACTATTGGGGAACAATTATTAAAAAACCGAAACCAACAACAAAAAATTGAACCCAGCCTTGAAGTTGGTGGCAAACAAATAATAACAATGTTTTGCTCTCTAGGCTCCCTCTTCTGGCTCTGGACTAGTAGTTTTCTAATGAGCACTGTTCCTGGAATCATATTAGTTTCTGTTAACTGAATGATGACTTCAGTGCACAAAGAAATAAAGTGGAAATATTGGGGAAATAGGAGAAAATTCATTCTTGCCCAAGGGAAAAATTATAATCTGTATCCCAAGAAAAGTTTAACATTTTTAAAGTGTGGTGGCAAAAGCAATTTAAAAAGCACAAAAGTACTCTGCTAGTTATTAGTAAATGTACAATATGCTGTATGTTAGATATGATGAATGTTTTACTTGTAAAAATAATTTAGATCCAGTAAATGAATAAATCAATATCCCTCTACAGCTTCTGTGACTCATTTGTCAATAACAACTGTACTGGGACTGAAGTATTTCTGTAGCTTAAATATGGCTTTTTCCACAGTGGTTTCAACACAGTGCCACAAACTATCTTGAAGCCTAGAAGATGGAAATCTGGTCTTTGAATTCAGAAATGTATTTTCATTGACAAACATAATCACAACTAAAGACCCAGTCATATCAACGAGGGAATGGCACAGAGCCGTGGCAAAGCACAGGTGCATATTTGGCTCAGGGCATGCCAATGCATTTTTTTCTCTGGCCATAAAAAACAGAAAACAGGTAGTTGCTTGAGGAAAAATGAAGTTTTGGGTGTGGCACCTTCCCCGCCTCCCCCCCCGCCCCACTACTTGACATCTGTAGAGAAAGAGAGCTAGAGACTTCAGTAATAATACACCATTTTGTTTTTCTGTTCACTTTTTCCACTTAACACAGCAGCTAAACAATCAAACTTGCAGATTTTTCCCACAAAAAAGTTCTTTCCAGATTTGATAAATCTTAAAGGATTCAAAAAAGTGCCTTAGAAAGCATTTTTAAAGGCATCTTATACTGTAGGAAAATTTACAGTTAATCACTGGCCAGGTTTTCGGGAGTGCTGGGTGATTACCTCTCCCACAGGAGTCAGCAGGAGCTGTGGGCACCTCTGAAAATCAGGTCAGAATTTTTTCAAGACAGAACTGCCAGACATCAGGTACCTGATTCCTTCTTGTTTTTATCATACTAAAGCACAATAAATAGCTTATACTGAGGGATTAATTTGGCCAATGTTTGTTGGTTTGTTTTGGCCCCGTAGTCGTTGAATCCATCTTTCTAACCTGCTGGAGAACTTTTGTCCTGGTCGGAATTGCCAAGCAGTTACAAAGATATCCCACCACTTGGCTTCCAGGCTGCTGGGCTCCCACTGGGATAAACTGAAACCCATCCTGTCGTTTCAGTGGGGGGGACAGGGAGCACAATGACTGCTATAAAAGACATTGATTTAAAAATAAAAGAAAAGAGGGTTCCCCTCCTTAAAGAGAACCATGAAATATAGACTGAAAGGGATCCTTTTCACTCCAAATTCCCTCTGCATTGCCTGATTTGCTTGCTATTAACTATCTGAGAGCAAAGTGTTCTTGACTTAAATGAGTTTCATCCTTGAGCTTTAAACAGTACGAGTATCTACCCTTTTACCCACCCCTTCAACCTGTATTTCCACTGCTGCACACAGCTATACATGAATATGTCTATCATAACATATAACAGGGCTGTAATAATAGATTGTTAATTTCTGGATTATAGCACCTCTGAAAAACAGATATACAATGCCTATGAAGAGGAAGTCTACTTTACTCTCTAAGGATCTCTGCTATGTTGTTTTATAAACAGTTGAACTACAACACAGGGGCAGTATGAGTTCCCCTTATCTCTAGGATGCCTAATGCTTTCAACCACATTAAAATATTATTAATTTTGTTTTAAAAGTTTCCATATCTCCATGGTTTTCAAATAGGCTTTCAAATTTGGCAGTGGTATAGTCTTGGTGTCAGGAAAATGCTTTTTGTGGGAACTATGTAGATCTGTTCAAAACTAGCCAAATTATAAGATGTCAAAATCCTGACGTTTTCTGTCTTTCAGATGGCACAGCTTGGTTTTGGCTCTGTACCAGAGTTCCCTGAGATCTGCTAATGCTGAATGTGCACTTGGCCAATGTCTTAGCCTTGCTGTCATTTGAGAACAAATACTCAAGACAGGACATGCTAAACAGATCCTTCTCCTTATCCTTCTGCCATCATTTTCACGGGGATCCAAGAGACCATTCATTCTGGATCTTTTCTCACTGTGGTGAATGAATGCTCACTGTACTTTCATGCCAATGGCTTGCTAACCTAGGACTGCAGAACCTGCAAAAGGATTCTCATTCCTTTGGATGGCCAATACCATCTTGAGGCTTTGCTGCTCACTCTCAACAAATCTGAGAAACGTTTACTGGCATACCTAGTGAAAGGGGTTGCTCCTACAGATAAAGCCTGCTGTGGTTTGCGTAAGGGACAGAGCTCCTGTCAGTTAACAATCACCTTGCTAAAACATGTCAGTGCTATGTTTTACTGCACTTTGTTGTTTAAATAGAGAATATTGTGATTACTTTCTTCTCTCTCTTAAAGTTGTGGTGCAGCCCACGGTGCACTGCTGTGGAGACACCTCCAGAATGATCCAGTACAACTGTGTTCAACAGCAGGATTTATTCTGTAAGGTTGTACCTGAGCTACTCACCCAAATTTCACAATGTGAATATAGCATTCACTCTGTGAATATAGCATTATAGTAAATTTATTTGACAAATAAAGGATATCCACTGAGCAGGAGTAAGAAAAGTTTTTTTTGTCTTGGTTCTGTTATTATTTGTCGTATCTTCACTTAGATGCAGGCAGAATGTGTGTGCAACGTACTATTTTCACATTTTTGGTGCAACTGATATTACGGACTTGCAGACTTGTGGAATCACATGGAACACAAACCATTAACAGTACTGGCATTGTTTACCTCCAACTCTGCCACAAAATCTGTTCCTCAAACTTGTAGTTTCATGCAAGCTCTAAAGCATTTAATGAATACAGACCCTAGCGACAACTTTTATCTGGGCATGAGCTACTCTGCTCTACCGGCTTAGTCCCTAGTAATTCTCTCTTCATTTACATCTCTGGATGTTATCGGGGACACAATCACTTATGGAGTGCCGTGAGTTAACACAGATCCTGCTATGAACACCTTAAAATATACAAGGAACAAAGAAGTAAATTATTACGCAGAACAATTGCAAAGTGGCTTGGTTATTACAGAAGAAGGCTCTTAACAGGTATCAATAGTTTATGACTTGTCTAGCCTTGAACCCCTCAGAGATTTGTAAGTGGCTGGGGCTGCCCAGTGTGATCCACTTTCACTCGGTTCTTCTCAGCTGCTTTTCTGAGCCACAAACTGTTTTTTCTGCATGGGGGTGTTGGCTTTCTTAGTATGGGCATCTCTAAAGCAAGGGGTTAACATACGGATGCTTTGCCTTGTGCTCAACACTCAGTATTGTTTACATGAAAAATAAAATCCAAAACATTTTATGTCTTTCATTCATTTTAACATTATTTAAAGGCTGGAAATGAGGAGGAGCTAGAAGAATGTAACAGGTGAATACTGATCTCGAGCAACACTCCTTGAATTACTTCCAATAGGCACAGTATCAAAACAAATGCAATTAAGTTCATGATAGGAAGTGTAAGCCTATAGATGCAGAACTGATGAAGAGGCAAAAAGATACCTGGGCATCTTCCTATCCAGGCAATAAACCAAGTGGCGTATCTTTTTCTGCGTCATTACAAGATGATGGAGTGTAAGAAGTGCTCTAGATAACTAGGTCTTAGGTGTAATTTCCCACAGCAGGTATATACTTTTTCATGCCCAGGGATGAGGCATGCTGAACAGAGAAAGTGGGAAAAGTCCTTTGATGGTGATGTTTAAGACAATGAAAAAAATAGCCTGAAGAGACCTTGCATGGGGAATGAAGAGGATGTGAACAGAAAACAAAGCACAGGAAATAGGGAGATGACAACTTATGAAAAAGGGTACTGGATTTGTGCATTATAGGCACAGGTGGAAGGTTTAGAAGTTGGAAAGAGGAGATACGTTTTGTCATGGGAATGAGGACAACAGTTAGCACCTGGAAGAACAGCTCAAATTGGACAACTGAACTAGAGAAAAGGGAGAAAAATATATTATGATGCTTTTAGGAGCCTTTGAACGTTAAAGCAGCCATAGTAAATTAAGCAGACATTGCATTTTTTGATGATTATTAGATCTTCCTCTCCCATCTCCATACTCTGTAATATCCATTCACAGAGACATTTCCTTCTCTTTGGTGTTGCTGTGAGAACTGAACTTTAAGGTGACTGTGTCCATGACTCAAGCCAGGCTCACAGTGAGTCCAGCTTGGGGAACCCTGAGAACTGCAGCTGCAACAATTCACACAGGAGGTCTGGCCTCAAGAGCACGTTTAAAGGCAGAAAAGTAACAGATTTGCAAACTATCACTAAATTTAGGAGTTTAACAATCTTCCCAACCAGGTACTGCTTGTCATTGTCAAAAACTATGTATGCAGGGAGGTTTAGTCTTGATTTCCTATGCCCTGAGCTAGGAAGTTTGCGCACTCTTATCACAGGGTTGACTTCTATAGTTACAAATGTTAACAAACAAACAACTAACGAACAATCCTTTTTTAAAATCCAACTGCAGCAGTTTTGCAACTACCTTCTGCAGTGTTGAATTCCAGTCTGACTGCACACTCCTGAAGGAGATACTTCCTTTTCTTTGTCAGAAATGCACTGCCCTTGCATTTTTCTGGTCTACCATTGCACAGCTGGTGACAGCAGACGGGCTGTGAATTTCTGTGGAATCCCTGAGAATTCTCAATATTTCAGTCAGGTGCCTTTCAAGTTTTGTTTTCTTTAGGATTAAAATCACATTCATCTTTATAAGCTCTGCGTGTACCTGAGACCATTTAAGCTCTATGTTATCCACCTTTTCACTCTGTACTAGAGGACCGTAAAGGTAAGTTGATATACGAAGGACACCTTACCAGAACTGAGCATATCGTTGCTAGTTTTTTGCTCTGTGTCTTGGACAACAGACAAGTTATGTTACAACTTGTAACAACACGGTAAGACAGTATTGCATTTAATACCCCTATACACCTAAATGAGTGTTGCTAACATTAGTTGCTGACAAGAAATAAAAATACATTTTACTGTCATTCTATTGCATTCTTTGCAAAGAATCAGAGTTTATCAGCAAACACAAGATGTTTTGTAAGTACGACTTCTCATATGTTGATTCGAAAATAGTTTTCATCTCTAGTATTCAATCACCTTTAGCCATGGTACAAGAATTTAATGAGAAATTGCAGCTCGGATGTCCACTCCCCATAATACTTTCATTGTTCCAATGAAAAAAATGGCTTGGAAACCAAGATTATTTTATTTCCTTTTTCGGGTCTTATCAAACCCTTCTGAAAGCCAGTAGGCTTTCAAAGTAGCCAATTACATCTCCTATTCCTCCAGTTGGTGTTTAACTTTGAATATAACACCTTTTCAAAATGAAAATTTACTTCCTCTTTCATGGCATGAGTTCTAAGTGTATCAAATAACACCATTGCCCATAGCAGCAACTGGCATATCTTACTATTATTTTTTATCACTCTGAAGAGCACCTCTTCATTATTACTTTGATTTTATAATTTAACAAATTTTTAATCCAGACAAGCTGTTAGCCCAATGATCCATGATTATTTGACTTCCTTATTAATTTCTTATCAAAACTTTTTGAAATCCACATAAATTACATCTCCCAGGCTGTTTTTATCTACAGATTTATAACCTACCCAAATCCTGTCAGGTTATATTATGTTTACTTGCACTTTGCAGTTTCTGTAGGACTGTGAGGAGGCTGGGTAGTCACGTTGTTCCAAACCCCTTCTTAGATCATTTTTAATATGCATACTAATACAGTAACAGAATGCAGCAGCTTTTAAGATTCTAGATATGACTTCTACTCTGAAGAGTATATTGTTTATACTGTTAAAAGCTCAGCTTTTTCACAACTTAGTTTCTTAAGATTTCCCATTCTTACCCATCCCAGTGAGTAATATCACCTAAATTATTTAGGTTGCTCCAGAATATCTTCCAGGATGAAACATTCAGATTATTAGTCCACGTGCTTTTGCAATAGTGCTATTCTAGAATTTTCTCCTCTGATATTCATATAAAATATTTTACCTGACTTCTCAATTGTGTTAATTTATACCTGTTCACACGTTCTAGGCCTGTAATTAAGCTAGGATAACACTGGAATGTGAGACTGCAAGCTATGGTGCTAAAGGACAAACATATTTCAGTGGGGCTTTTCTACCTTCTTGGTTAATGCTGGGACAATACTCAGCTGTATCTTTTGAATTAGAGGTAAGTGGATATCTTGACCATTAATCCTACGACATCTTGTATAAACAGGGTTACAATATTCTGACTTTTTAGCCAAGCTCTGATGGGGACCACTGTCCTATATTCTGACTGTTCTGTGTTTCCATTAGTGCAAAACTGGCCTTTAACACATTTTAATCGCAGATTTTAAGGACTGGAGGGGGCACAGGGATTTCATTTGACCTCTGACATAGCACAAACCATATCTTTTTACTCTCACTACCTACATCACAGTCTATTAAAATGTGTATATTAAAACCCATTACTATGTTTTGCATTTGAATTGCATGCAGTATTTAATTCTTTAGGACTCCTGAATGCTTTAAAAACTTGCTGCAGACAGGTATTGCTATACCCACCAGGGAAAGCCAGCCACCTGTAGGCAACAATTACAGTGATACCAGAACACTACATAAAAGTTTTAATACCGGAAGTAAAGAAGAATGAAATTAATTGATGTGACAGGGAGATTTAGACAGCCAGAATGCAATAATATGAGGCTACAAGACTAACCCATGCTCTTATGGACAGTGTCATGGAGTCTTTAAGCTAACAAGTTGTCCTAAAGCTTTCTACCTGCATTCATGAACTCAAGATTTTGCTCATCTATGGTACCCATCACTTCTTGGCTTTTTTGTTTTCTCCTTCATTTCCTTCCAAGACTGTCTGACCAAGATCAACCAGCTAGATAAATCCCAACACTGCACAACAGATGATCCATTTTAAAAAAAACAGTAAAATGTCACTTACAGTAAAAACAGCACATGACAATTCTGAAATTTTCGTTTATGATTCATTTTTTTCACCAGCAGGCTATTGAGTACATTGTACAAATCTGCAATATGTTAGGGTAGGAAAAACTATGAAGAACCTATTTTTAAATATTTTACATATTAACTGATTCAGGAAAAAAATAATATTTGCCAATGTTTTCTGACTTTGCTATTGTTAGAGAACGGCGAAAATGAAGGAAGGAAAAAAAAAAGGAAAGAAAGAAGTAACTACAATTTCTAGAGTCAGGCATCTACCATTGACTCAGATAGATACCCAGATGCCATCAGTTGCATCTGTAATGTATTGCAGATAAATGTGGGAACAAACAAGAAGCTAGCTGCCTTCTTCCAAGAACTGTGAACATAAAGATAACATTCTGTTTGCTGCATAAACAGCAAGGAAATATTATTAAACTGATCTGTAAAATAACTTTAGCAAGGTCATTTTATGGCACTTGATAGTAACTTAATCCCTTGTGAATTTCCTAGCTAATGTCGATTGAACTAGGTACAGGATGAATTGGACTCATTAAACATAATTATTGAAAAAGTGGGGCTCACCTTAACAATTGCATGCCACAGTACCTTCCTTTTCTTTCTTTCCTTCCTTTTTTCTTTTTCTCTTTCTTTCCTTCATTTTTCTTTTTCTCTTTCCTTCATTTTTCTCTTTCTCTTTCTCTCTCCCCTCCCCCGATTTTGTATTAAACTAGAGGCCTGAAAACTGTAAAAACTCATCTGTAAGAAACAACCACCCTGCCCCCCCCACCCACCAAAAACAACCAAAAAAAAGAAAAAAGAAAGAATACAGGACCTACAAAAAGAGGCAGGATCTACAGAAGATTTTATGAATACTCTAGGGAAATTAATTGTAATTTTTATAGATTAAAAATTTACTTGGAAATTCTTCATTGAAAGAAGTAGCTAAGTGCACAAGTCTTAAAATTTGGCTTCTAAATTTTGCCTGGAAAAGTTGATGCAATGTGTGGTACGGTTACAGTAAAGCAGAGCTAACATCTGAATTCCACACTCCTCAGCTTTTTGGTGGGGAAGTTAATTAGAAAATACCCTGGCCTACTTGATTTACTTTCAAGCATCTGAGCATTTGAAGAACTTCCTGCTATTTACCCAAAGCTCCTTCTAGTGAGAGACTTTTTTTTAAAAAAAATTAACCATTATATACTCAGAAAATCAACAGAAGTGTCTAAAAGCAATCTTATTCATATATTTTATAGATTCCTATGAAAGTGTGCATTGTGACCTGGAGCACGAGCAATGTCAGACTTCATAGCCTTAGAAGAAACTTAAAGGAAAACTGCCTGTAAGAGGCACCTATGTTCCAAAATGTAGGTTTAAATATGGATATAATTACTTGTGACCAATCACAGAGACTTTGTGAGAGTGAATGCAATTGTTAAAATATTTTTTTAGATATTAAACAAGTACATGGGTATAGATTTCAAACACAGTATATTTATTCCAGTTTACCTTTGAGGGGGATGCCACACACTAATTTGAAATAATACAGGAGCTTGGTAAAGATGTAAGATGTAGATGATGATAAAGACGTAAGACCTTCTGATTTAACAATTGCAATCCGGATGCCCACAGAGCATTGCTCCTACCAAGCTCTCAGAAGAAAGAGAACTTTCATAGGATTTCCCTGTTGAAAATTTTGGCTGAAGTCAAAAGAATGCTGCCTGTCATGCCAACAGCTTGGGAGATTAGCTCAGTTATTAGCAATCAACAGTCCCATTTTTTGGCTTTCTTCAAATGAGCGTCTGAACTGTATAATCCGAATGATGAGTCTCCTCTTTAATCATGATGTTCTTGTAAGAAATAAATAATAATAAATGACCTAACTGGGGATTAAATAAAGGTCTTTTGGCCACTATTATTCTGGTATTCTGTCAACTAAACCATTAAAGCATCTGTCTGACCTAATGTTTGCTTTATTGATATCATTCACCAAGCCTATAACTTCAGATGCAGTCTGCAAGAGACAGCCTGATGCCTCAGTATAGCCCGCTTGGCTAAATGAAAAAAACCTCAACAACATAAACCATTTTAAGAGAGTTTAGGCCTCCCCTCCCACCTCATTTATGAAGTGCAATTGTTCCATAATATAGGAATGTTAGGCAGAGTTTCTCAAGGGTGTCCACAGTTGAATGTTAATTTGGATGAAAGTAGGATGTGAATTAAGGGCAAAATTATTTTTCCTCATATTCTTGCCATTTGGACAGGAATAAGTTTCACTAGAACGATTCTTTGTATGCCCAGAATTAAACTAATGATTGAACACAATAAAATTAAGAAAATATATTAAGTCATTTTTTACTTTATATACAGGTTAGATAAAGAGTATTCATTTGGGATATGTAGCAGTTTCACTGATTAGCAATGTCTTCCTACACATGACATCTTACTTACACGCTTGTACTACACAAGGGTCATCACAGAGTCATTTAAGCATAGCAGAGCTCTGCATAGACAAACCCTGAGCAAACAAACGAGAAGCCTTCTTCAAAAACCTCTTTTGAATGGGCCTCATCTGAAGATCTGGGGTAGAAGGAAGGAACCAAAACTGTCAGTCAGCTGCTGACTTCCCTCTCCTTAAATAATGGCCACCATGCCATGTGCGGTTCATAGCGCCTGTAAAATTGGGACTTCCCCTGCACACCATAAGGCCAGAGTTGGGTTTACCCTTATACTGTGCTTGTTACAAGCAGGTTCAGCCATGGCCATTTCATGCGACAGTAGAGGTGCAATGACCTGCTGATCAATCGTATGTGGCAGAAGAGAAAGGAGCTCAGACTTCGTTAGCTGTCTCTGGGAAAGCTGTGTCTGACAGGACCACTTTCAATCCAAGCAATCTGAGAGGCAACCATCAGCGTCCCATTTGTGCTGATCTCCATTATACCCTCATCTACTGGTTATCAGAGGATCTCAAATACAAACAGGAATCAGACTCACTATTTCTTTTGTACCCTACAGCACAACTGGTCCTAGTTCGTATTTAGATCTTATTTGTCCTACTCCTTTTCTGCTACTTTTTGCCTTCTGTCTCACAGGAGTCTGGATTAGTCAGCCAGGACAAATCTAATCTTGTGACACTTTGCTGTGATTAGTTTGGCAAGCTACAAACCATTCCCGAGCAGTGCAATCTTGGTTAATAAAACCCTCTCTGTTTTCCACAGACTAGCCAAAGGAAAGTAAGAGCCAGCCAGCCTGTAGAGCCAGCAGAGGAAAGCTGGTGTCCAAGAACGGCTAAGGGATTTGTGTGCCATGTGCTATACCTGCACTCTACCAGCAACTGAACTGTAGCATCACGGTTCAAAATGATTTTTCCTTACCTATGGCTGTTCTTTTTGCTTGACCTGCATGTATGCCTTCACCTTAAGTTTAAGCCGCCTTAAAAACAGAGATGGAAGAATCTCACCTATGGTTTCTGATAACATGCTAATATATTTTATTGGGGTAAAAAAAGAATCTATTTGTACTACTAGGACATGTTCAGCTGAGGTTATCCCTCACAGAAGTTTATACAAATGCTGGGAGAAGGAATAGGACAGCAGCATGTGGAATAAATCAATGTCAAGTCAAAAACCTGCTTTTTAAACATCTCTGTATGCATGAGAGTATTTATTGGGCTATATAAAGCAGCCCTTTTCCTCTGGTCTCTTCCCCTTAAGGGTTAAGTCACTTCCTCAAGGACTGTCAGGAAGATGCTTCCTTCCCTTTACAGCTGAACCATCTATCAAGGGTAGCCTTGTTCTGGGAGAGCATTGCTACAAATGTACCCAGTCAGCATCTTACACCCCTTCCTGACCTACCTAGACCTAGTTCTCTTTCACAGACCTCATGAGAACAGTCCCATAAGAAAACAATCTCCCCTTGTAGAAGGGTCAGCACTGGGCTTCTGCACAGTGGTAGACAGAAAAACCAGTATGAGATACAGTGTTATCTTTTACAGTATTCAACAATTTTCTGCTAAACAGGAACATAGAGCTTTACAGAAACAGCTTTCTGAAGAAAGTTTAAGACAAACATTGGCTAGACAACTCCAAGAGCAGGCAAGGACCATTGACCAGGGACAAATTCACTCTACCCACCAAATACGTGTAAGATCTTCCAAATTTCAGACCCCTAGATCCAACCATCAGGAACCCACTTCCTTCCCTTCAAAACTGAACTAAGTTCACAAGAAGAATTTCCTTCCTTTCTAGTGTGACTCCCTATCCTCTAAGGCAAAGCCTTTTTATAGCAGCAGCTGCAATTGCATACAGCTGGTCAGCTTCCTGCCCCTCCCAAGGCTGCAGTTAACTCCTTCTCTGCCTCTCCGTGTGTGTGGACTGTAGGCAGCTCCTCATTTTCCTCAGTACTACCCTGCTCTTGATGGCTATCTGAGCCTTCACAAAGTCTCACTGCACCACCACTTTGTTATCTCCTAGTTAAAGACTACAAGTGTATCCCCTCATAATTTAACTTGCTTGATTAAACAAGCAAATTTCCCTACTGAATTTACCTGTTGCTTTTTAAAGACTGAACTGAGGAAAAAAAGGCACGAATGATGGAGGCTTTGACTACGTAATGATGCTTTCCAGAAAGGCACTGGCACCTGGTTGCAATGTGCTGATACCTCCCAGAGTGTTTCTGTGAGGCTGGGACTCCAGAGGCACCTGGCAGGGTCAGTTCAGTTCAGTTCAGTCAGATCACTGACATGCATATACATGCTCATGTACACATCTGGAACATTATTCTTCAATAGATCATTCAAGGAACAGAGTATCTTCAAATGTGTTATTAGGAGTCATTAAAACCCTAGCTGTGGAAAGACTGACAATTTCAAAGGAAACTGTTTACACTGTTTATAAACTGTTTATAAACTGGCTAGCATATATATCTGAAAAATGTCTTAACTTGTAAAAAAAAAAGTGTAGCCCCCTATTTTTTCATGCTCTGATTCTGCTTAAATTTCCAAAACCACCAGTTCACTTTTGGGCAGAAAAACACTGGACATGTCAATTTATTTTTAAAGGCATAACTAACTGAAAAAAAGGGGAGGAGGTAAAGAAGTTTTTTTTAAACAATAAAGCTATCAGTAAGAAAACAGCCAACAACTGTCATATCCTCACACTCGTACCTCTGATCCCAATACCGCAAACAGTCACACATCTGATAACTCCTATGAATGTGAATAGTGCGAACTCTCCCACACAGTGCCCTTTGTGCATGTGCAATTCCAGGAAGCCTGAGCTAATTTGTCAATATCTCCAAAAATCTGGCCCTGAGTGTCTGCAAAATGGGTGACTATATTAAAACAAATGACTTATATTTATAAAAAGCTATTGTTTGAAGACACAAGCTCTTAAAAGGACCTATTAAATTTTCACAATTACATAATAAAGCCAAATTTGAATTTGTTATTAGACATTGAAATCTCTACTTTATTGCACCTAAAAGGAAAAAAAAAGGGCTAAAAATAACACTTAATTATCCCCTGGTTATTTCCAGACACACAAAGTGCTGAGGTTTTGTCCTTGTTAAGAAGATTATCTTCGCTTTTTCCTCTGGAATGCATGTAAAACAGCTCTTGCCTTGCTGCAAGCTTTAGGAAAAAAGTTCACTGCTAAATTACCTGTTGTCTGGGGACTTACATTTTGCAATAAGCTGCTGAAATTGCATTTTAATAAGGAGTCTTGACCTGTGCTGTGTATTTCCCTTCAAGGCTCTACAAGCCATTTTTCTTACGGAGGTCCTGACCTGAGAAGCTCAACCTGGATAACCACAGCCAGAGGGGGATAAAATGCAACACCTAGGAGATTTCAGTAAACAGTAAAACCATTCCAACTTAATCTTTGCTAAAATGCTTGGAATGTGAGAGCCACCGATGATGCCCCTTGTCTGTGTGTCTGACTGAGTCTTTTCTTTTCTTGGAGGAAAGCAGAGCCTGGGAACTAGGCCAAACGCCTGCCACTTACCTTAAATTGATCAGCCACTTTAAGATTAAAAACACTGAAAACTGCAACACCACGAAAACAAGGCTTCCTTCACATTAAATGCAAAATGCAACATTGGGCTTGCTGTGATCTTTTTTCCATTTTACTCAGTGTACACTTTTTTCCAGTTCTGCTCAAAGGTAGAAGCCAATAGTTACAGCATCTTGGCCAAATATTCATTAAGGTTTATAAAAAAGAAATTTATGGTTATTTAGGAGCTGGCACAAAAGCACGTTGTGCTGGAAAAGAAATATAGTTTTGAAACAGTCTGAAAGATTGGATGTCTTATTTCAAGTAAAAGCTATATTCTACCTTTGCTTGTTGTATTTAGAGAAGTATTGAAGTATGTGCTTGGGATAATCAGTAGGTAAATTTCTCAGTGGTTTTATGTACTGTAAATACATAGTCAATTCAAGAATTTACTTTGTTCTGCAAGAATTATTTCATTGTTGCAATAAAGATAAGTGTAGTTATAAAATAATGGAACAAAGTCATCATTCACCGAAGCAGGTGCATCTACATGAAATTAGGTTTTTTGTGTGTGTCTGTCTTTTCTGGAAGATTGGATTCTGGATCAGTTTTGGATCAGTTCTGGAAGAACTGATTAAAAGTACAGTACCAAAGGCCTATTTGACCGAAAAAAATTCAGGCTGGATCCACACTCAAATATGGATATACCCAGACCATGGTACTGGCAAAATCTTCTAGTAAAAATGGTTGGCTTGTAGATTTAATATCACTTCCTCAACTTAAACAAGTCAATCAAAGAAGACACATTTAAGTCAAAATTAATGTGTCTATATATTTGGATTTTTCTTCATATGGAGGTAGCTAGAAATACTTTCTCTCTAACACATGTTGGCAGAAGTGCCAATATGAAACCTGGTGTCCTGTAATTTCAGCTGTTCTGAGTGCTGTGTGGCTTAATTAAATTATTTGAACTGTTTTTCTCTCCAGTATTTCTTGACAGTCACAAAAATCACCATCACATAACATAACAGTTATTCACGTAACGTCACAACACTGTTGCTGTGTGTCTTCAGTCAGTCCTGGGGAGCAACAGCGAGCTTGAGCCGGGTGGACTGTGGTGTCCATGCAAGCTCCCCAGGGACCACCCTGAGCGCTCACTCGGGGGCCCAGGATGAAGGCGAGGGGGAGTGCGCTCCTGCTCTGCTGCTGCTGTATGCCTGCCAGCAGCTGGATTTTCTCCCTTCTCTCTTAGGAGAGTAATTTGCTTGTTTTTAATCCTTTTCTTCTCATTTTAAGGTCAGATCAAGCAGAAAAGACACATGACTTTCTGGCCGTGCATGTCTTAGAAGCTGTAAGATGCTGGCCCTCCAATGGGTTGGCTTAATTAAGGGGAGGTCAGCCAGCGAAAGAAGGCCAAAAGTAAAACAGAATAATATACTCCCTTGGAGGCAGATTAGATTGGTTAAAAGAAGAAAAGCTTATGTTAGATTTACAAAACCTAATGCTCAACAGTGTCTGATTTTAGATTTGTCTCTATGTATTTCTACATCTGCAGCAACATCTGGAGTCACTGAGCAGTATGGCCATGGCACAGGAAGACAGGCAGTTCTGACATAAGGCCTGGAGATCTGTACTCATAACTGTACAGCTATTTGGGAGCAGGAGGAGCAAAGACATCTCTCCTCTGAACCCTGAGGAATTATGTTAATGCTGCCTTCTTTCTCAGGATTAGGCCCCCTACATGAAAGAAGCAGAAAGCAAAAGAAAGCAACCGTCGCTCCAAAGAATTCGACAAACTTATAATGGAAGCATCAATTTCCTTTTTGAAAATGCAGCTATTAACTTTGGAGGCTTTTTTTTGTCTTCCACCAAGATAATATATAAACCTACTTGTGGATTTATAGGCTGCATAGAATGTCACTAGTGAGAAAGTGTCACCTGAAAGACATAAGGCAATGAAGAATATATACCTCAGCTCTGGTCTGTGGAGATCCCTCAGAAAAAGCATAAGGACATTGGGTTAATCAATGGTCTCCCTAAACCCATGGCCAAAGGTAAATGACTGTGGATAATAGAACAATGGGTGAATATCGGAAGATACTGTTCATGGGAGTATTGCTTTTGGAAATCTGTGCTTTGGGGAATTCCTGAGCCACATGATGTCTTTTCAACGTAGACTTTCTGTAAATGATCTTGAAGCCATTTAGACTTTCGGTACTTAAAGTGTCTTTGACAATGAGCTGTGTGATGAAATTTCATGCTTTATATTCCTCTTGTTTGTTTTAAATCTGCTGTCTTACAATTTTATCTGGTGATTCCTTATTCTTGAGATAGGTGTAAATGAGCGAGTTACTGTTTCTCGTCATCCCCTCCTTTTCTAGGTCTAAAAGTCCTAACCTGTGCAATCTCTCCCTGTATAGAAGTCTTTCTCTACCTCTGATTATCAATACTGTATCCTGTGCCTCTTCTAGTTCTTTAATAAACATTTAGAAAAGGCTTCCCAGAACAGTAAACAATATTCAAATTTTTGGCACAAAATGATAATATAGTAGCATAATGCTGTTTTCCCACTTTATTCTTGCTTTCTTTCCCAACATGTATTTTCTTTTTTTGAGCAGTCTTAGGCATGGAACCGATGTCTTCAGGGAACTAACCAAAATGGGCCCAAGATTTCTCTTTTCAGTGCCATTTTTAGTGCACAGTTACTTTATCAAGTGGCATCATGAGATCCTTCTTTTTTCCTCTTTGTAGTACAACTCCCTAGAGACTCTGCAGGTAGTGAAGACCAACTATTTACTCATACCTTTGTCCCCTGATTGCTAACTACTTTTTTATTCATGGACTGACCTTCCTTCAATGGCATTTATAATAATTTCTGTAGAGGAGCATTGTCAAAGACTTTTTGGAAATCCACTGAAGCTGTATAAACCATCAGTGTTTTTCTAAAATGGAGTCCTGCAAAAATCTTCAATGGCCTGGAGAGGTGTGATTTTTCTGCAAAAGGTGTGTTAAAGCCAATTCTAATATATTTTAATTCAATTTTTTAATATTTCTATACCATTTTTCTGGTACAGAAGGAAAAGTTGTTCAAATCTTTACTAAAATCCCTTTAAAACTTGAAGTATATGGGCAAGCTTTAGTTCCTTTAATTTCATTTGGCATTGGTTGAACTTAAGTGATGACATAGCTAAATAGCACATCTTATAGTTCAGCCACTTCAAATCTGAGTTCCTTTAGAACATCTGGTTCTGCTGATTTGTTCCTCTTTATTGGATAGATTTGTTTGAAACCTCTTCTGCTGACATGTCAATTTGATACAGTGCCTCAAAGTCTTCACTTCTGAAGAAAGGCTGTGTGGATTCTCCCTAAGGCTCTTTGTGATGAATATCAATACAATAACTCATTTAGAAACTTTGCCGTGGCTGTATCTTTCTCAAGTGCTTCCTTTAAATTGTCATCACCTATTTGGCAGAGTCTGACAGGCTTCCTGCTTCTGATATGTTTGAAAAAGTTTTTATTAGTAGTTATTATCTGCTCAGCTAGTTATTCCTTAGAATATTATCTAGCCTGTTTTATTATGGCTTTATAGTTAACTTGCTGAATCTTATACACTCTAAGATTTTCCTTACCTGAACACAACTTCTACTTTTTGAAAGACCAACTACTCTCTTTAGATTTCTACTATTCTCCTCTACTGTTTAAATATGATGATTTTTTGGGGGAGGGTCAGTTGGGCTGTTTTGTGTGACTCTTTAAAAGTCTCTTTGGATTGATATTATCCATTCACCTTGATATTATAATATGATGCCAGTAAACAGTCTCAATGCCACATGCAAACATTTTATCCTCTTAGAGTACGGTTTTAATTTTATTTTTAAAAGTGGTCTCAGTTTAATGACATGAAATGCTACTGAAGATGGTAGCATACTCTGACTCTTCCTGTAACAAGGATCCTGAATTAAAAAATGTTGTTATCCCTCCTACCCTGCGGGTTCTTCATTGGTCCCCCTTGCACTGCTTAGGATGACATCAAGAGTTGCCTTTTCTCTTATGAATTCCTAACTAGTTGGTCTAGGAGGGCAACAAAAAATTCAGTCTCTGCACTGTAACCTTTCAAGATATTTACACAGTCTACATGGGCATAAAAGAACTCTCCAGTTGTTACTGTGCTTTTTGCCCACTTGGCTCCCTTGTCTCCCTTGGCATGTCACAGTCATTACAGAATCACAGAATCACAGAATCATATAGGTTGGAAAAGACCTTTAAGATCATCGAGTCCAATCATAAACCTAACACTACCAAGACCACCACTAAACCATGTTCCTAAGCACCTCATCCAAACGTCTTTTAAATACTTCCAGGGATGGTGACTCATTCTCACTCTCTGAGCTGGGTGACTGCTGGGATAGCCCTGATGTTACACCCTCAATATTTCACTGTCTCATCGCTTTCACCAATTTCTGTCTACTACCTGCTATTTTAATATTTTCATTTATCATCTAGTATTCCAGTTCATCCAGCTATTTTTAGACTTATAGCATATATGTTGAAATCCATTGTGTTGGTTTTGACTGGGATAGAGTTAATTTTCTCCATAGTAGCTAGTATGGGGCTGTGTTTTGGATTTGTGCTGAAAACGGTGTTGATAATTCAGGGACGTTTTCGTTACTGCTGAGCAGCGCTTCCACAGAGTCAAGGCCTTTTCTGCTTCTCACCCCACCCCACCAGCGAGTAGGCTGGGGGTGCACAAGAAGCTGGGAGGGGACACGGCTGGGACAGCTGACCTCAACTGACCAAAGGGATATGCCATACCATATGACGTCATGCTCAATATATAAAGCTGGAGGGAAGAAGAAGGAAGGGGGGGACGTTCGGAGTGATGGCGTTTGTCTTCCCAAGTAACCATTATGCGTGATGGAGCCCTGCTTTCCTGGAGATGGCTGAACACCTGCCTGCCCATGGGAAGCAGTGAATGAATTCCTTGTTTGGCTTTGCTTGTGTGCGTGGCTTTTGCTTTACCTATTAAAGTGTCTTTATCTCAGCCCACGAGTTTTCTCACTTTTACTCTTCCCATTCTCTCCCCCATCCCACCGGGGGGAAATGACCAAGTGGCTGTGTGGGGATTAGTTGCTGGCTGGGGTTAAACCACAACATCCATATAAGTTTCTTGTCAGCCTGCTTGTCTGTTTTTACATCCTCTGCTTAAACAAGACTTTACTTGAACCTGTTCTTCAGTGTTTCCTTCTTCAGTTGTAGCAACTTCTGTTCTATCTGTTATCCAAGGATGCAGGGTTTTATACCTTCATATCTAGAGGATGCAGCATTTCAAAATCTTCCTCACCTGCCAGCTTTCCTTCAAAGTTAAAAAATTTCCATTTGACCTTTTCTATTTTTAGTGTCAGCAGCCTGATTCCATTTTGGTTTACATGAAGTTCATCCTTCCTGCTCTATTTATTCAAAAATTTTCCTTCATAAATCAATCCTTTCTTTCCTTTATTACATTCATTGCCATGCACTGAAACTTAGTTCTCTGTTTTTCCTGGTTACACTGATGGTGAGATAGATCTACTGCCACAATGCCCAGCACCTCAGCGGGAAGCACAAGAATTGCTTTCCCGATATTGTACGGTTTCAAATTAGTTAAGACTTGTATTTGAAATCTGTGGATTTCTTTTCATCTATGATGTTCAACTGCTAGGCTTTAAAATTTACTAAAATCTAACAGACTAGAGTTTAAACTCTGAAACTTTTTCTTTCACAAAGCTAAATTGTACAGTCTTAGCATATGTCAAAATCTGACCAAATTTGGAGCCTACAAGCTCTCCCTGAAATTAAATGTTAAAACATAAATGCTTCTGAAGACTGGCTAAGGTGTAGAATTAAAATTTATTTTTCTAGGTTTTAAAATTTGTTAAACTCCAAAACTGAATTTAGTCTAAGTAATATCCTAAACCAGAGATTAAAGTTTTGAAAGCAGAAGTCACTGAGAGGTTTAGTTGGAAACTTCTAGATTTTGAGTAGCTAAACTACAAGTTCACCTAGAGTCCCTTAGGAAGTTTAAACTGAAAATACTTGCGTCCATGAACAGGGAACACTTTGTAGGTGAATACGCAAACATAATGTCCCAGTGGACTTTTGCTTTTGCCCCTTGCACAAATGTCAGCTAGGTACCTGTCGACCACTGAAAGTTAATGGGAATTGTATCCCATATATCTCCTGAGCCTTTGACATCCGTCCTTTTAGGCTCCAAAGTGACTGATGTGCTTTTGAAAATGTTACCCGGAGGTTGTTTTTTGCTTAAATAAGATTATATTTGAAAAAAGTAACAATTTGATCTCAGAATTATAATCCTGAGAAGTAAGCAGGAATACAAGGAGCCAGGGGCTCAGGAAAAGCAAAGGACCTGGAGATCCCAGGAAAATGAAGAAATAGCTCTTTCACCTTCTGACCACATCAGTTTTCTATCAGTAACTTCAATTTTTAGTGATTGACAAGGACCCTGTGAATAGCTCTTTGCAATTGGATTTACCTCCAGGAAGTTACCTTCAAAGAAGCCACCATAAAAATGATTGGAAAAATGTTCTTTGCTCAAATAAGGAACGTACACCTGCTAAAACAAAACTCCAAAAGAAATAAAGCATGGCTTTAGTTTACATACGAGAAAGGTAAGCAGGAATTGTTCAGGATTCATTGCAGTGTTTCATACCCTAAGTGCCCTGAATATGTTAACTGCTGCACAGCACAGTTTGTCTGCTCTTTGTGGTATATATCAGGACAAATGACTATCAAATGTTTTAAAGTTCTTACTTAACAAAGCAAGCACTATGAATAAAAGTCCTTTTTTTTTTAAAAAAAAAAGGTCATATTTAAAAACTAAATTTAAAAGGAGAGAAACAAAAGGAGAGGAAAAGGAGAACAAACATTGTTTCTACAGCTCTTAATACAGAGCAAACCAGCAAATGACCTGCAATTTCTGGATCATTTTTCATGGGCAAAAGCAAATGTCTGTGGGTTCTAGACTGGACTTTTCAGAACTAACTTTAGACTTAAACTAAGAGATTGGACTAAACTCCCTGTCCCAGAAAGACCTAGAAATCTCTAGAGGGCAATTTAGACCTTAGAGGAACAGAACTGCCTCCAGAGGTAAGAACAAAGATTAAACAAGAGTAATTAAGCTTGTAGTTCAGTTGTTTCAGTTATGTGTCAAAAGTTGGATAGTTTGAATATGGGCCCAATATCTTACATAAATGTCCATCCAGCTGGCTCGTGTTAAGAAGAAGAGAGCTCTTTATCAGTGTCGTTGTCCCTCATTGTGCACAGCCCTTCCCCTATCGGCTGAATGCCCTTTGGAAGCAATACACTCCAGCCCTGTATATCCTAACCTGCAAGCACCATTGTATTTCTTGTGTAGGAAATTAAGGGCCTGGACTGAAGTCTTTTCTATCCATCTCATGACTGGAAGCTGCTGAAGTTCTTGCTGGCTCTAGAAGTCAGAGAACTTTTCTTTCACAATTGTTCAAGCATCCTGGGCAGGCTGAATGCACTACATCGTTAGACCATGGGATTCTTTTACCTTGAAAGATTTGTTTGATAGGCTAGCCTGAGGTCAACAAGTATCTTTCTTGGGTCCTTTATGATAGGATTTCCCTTTTCCATTTTCTCTCCCCTTCCTCCGTTCCCCTGCATACATTACTGTGAATATTTTATAAAGAGACAATGGCAAGATGTAATAGATATATCTGTTTCAGCCTAGGCCATGTGAGAGGCTGGTCATAAGAAGTACTGAAAGACTTTTGTTGCCATAATACTGAATAGGTATTTTCATCTTCAAGCAGAATGGAAGGGTAATGACTTCCCAGCTCTGAGGTTCATGTCTTTCAAAATATCATGGCAAGAAGCTTTAGCTGAGGTTTTGAAAGGAATTCGTACTCTAAATTCTCATTCTAATCTTATAGCCAATGGATACTTTTAACATTTTAATAATTTTTTTCTATATCCAAGATAGTTCTTATTTTGAGTGTGATTCAATCAATGAAGATATGGAACAAAAAATCTACCCACTTTTCTCACTTATTCTATTGAAGATAAAAGACGTATGAGGCTTCATGGTGTTATTTGACTAAGAACTAGTTTGGTACTCTGCCTTTTATGTTACTTCAAATACCCTCACACACCTTTTTTTCTCATATAGTCACAAGTTTCTCCCTTGTTTCTTTTTTTCTAAATGCTTACCATCAGTGTTAACATACCAACCTTTTTATCTTTAAAAAGTCAAAAAAAATACATCCAAGGGGGGTAGAAGAAAGATTCAGAGTAACTCCTGATGACTCGGTATTTTTCTTATCAGTAAAGCCTACACTTTACTCACCTTTTCTCTCAGGAAACAAATGCTCAACCCTTGTGTTTAGTTGTGATGGATGTCTACCATAGACACAGGCCAACAGGACACAGCTCATAATAAAACCTATGTGTTAAAAAATAAATATTTTCCCTTGCAGTGTAAAAAAAGTTAAATTAATTTAAAAAATTAGGCAGCAATATTCTTCTCCCACAAAATTACCTTTTGAATCCTGAAATTTGGAACAAAATGGTCATTTTCTACCTTGGAAATGAAAGAGATGGTCCTATGTTACAAACATTTAATTGCAAAATTCCAGCAGCTGTCACCTTTGACATCTGTCCTGTGTGAGCTGTGGACAGGAAAGAAAGACGAATGTGGAAAAAGAGTATAGAAGGCTGCTGACATCTCTTTGCTTTTATCCCTGTTCAAAGTTAGCTTTAAGAAAAGGAGTGCCCTGTACCTGCCTCAAGAAGAAGGTAAAGATTCCTAAAAGCAAATTTGCTATATGCAAGAAACCATTATTTTTCATTAAACCCATCACTCTGGAGAGAGTGATGAATCTAATTTTCTTCCTATTTTGGGGAAAGAGGACCAGGAAACTCATGAAGGTAGGAAAGCTCCCTCAGCCCCCTTCAAAAACAAACCCCCCAAAATAGGGTAAAGCTGGGGCTGTCCTGTGTTTTTCACAAATATCGTTTTGCTGACATATGTCTAGCCTAGTGTGATTATGCCACATTTCACTGAATTAATCAGTTAGAATGACATGAATCATAATAAGAACTGACAGCCTACTCTGTTGTCTTTGTACAGGCTTCAAAATTCAGCAATGAGCACCACTCAGAAGCAGTGGGTTGAAATCACACACAGATTTTGGTCAGTCATGAACATGCACAACTGAACATACAGAATGAACTTTCAAAATTAATCTGAACAGTGAACTGATTCTTCCCATTTTCCCAACACTGAACAGAGTTCTAGACACTCATGATGTGAATGTCATTCTCTAGGTAGGGCAAAACCAAAGCAATACCAGAGAGAAGTCAGAAAAATATTCTGCCTACTTTCTAACTCATGCCTCTTCCAAAGTAATGTGAAGGTAGGTCATAGCAGATTCAAAAGTGGATATGAGCAAATGTTTGGACACAGGACAAATTTTTGCTTAAGAGTGCCTCTTGGATTGTGTGCATTTGTGAATCTCCAAAATTATCTTATTTATTTATTTATATATGAACTCTTAAAATCAAACCTTGACAGCTCTAGAATAAGAAATATTTTTACATTAAATACAACAAAAACTTCCGCTGACTTCTTCCCTTCCAAAGACAGGACTGAAATGGATTCAGACTAAAAACAGTCCCACATCCAGGCCCCTTCACCATTGTGAAGGTATTTATTAAAGAACCATAAAAAGAATAATTCCTCAAAGCAGCATCAGATAGACTCGTCTCATCACTACCAGATGTTGTCTAACCTGGTATTTCCTTCAACAACAGGGATTCCACACTTCCCAGGACAATCTACACTAGTGTTTCCATAAGTTCAGAATTTTTGAACTTCCCTTAAGTCAGAATTTTTTCCAGATCTCTCTCTGAAAACTAGTCTTTAATCCCTCTTTGTCATTTTTGTCTTTAGACATCCTTCTATAAAGCCATGAGGTACAAGTAATTCTCCACACTTAAACCTTCCTCAAAACGTAGCCCTAGCAGAGGTCTTCCCCACACCAGCCTGCATGTTCTCAAGACAGACTTGTTAACAACCAATGAGACAAAACTAACAGTTAACTGTAACAAAGTAAAGCTAAAGACTGCAGAATTAATGAGCTATGCTATTTAATTCTCCCTCTTTTGGTGATTCAATGTTCGCTTACCTTGCTTGCATGTAATCTCCAGCATATACAAACACCTACTCCAGACTGCTGGCTGCTCTGGACAAGGACCTGATTTTCTTCTCTGTAAATCCCTCAGTTATTGTTGGCACTTTCCAGTGACAGGAGTAATGAAAAATACATATTTCATTTATATTGTGATGGGCTCCTTCTCCCTTCTCTGAAGTGCTGGGGAATATGACTTGAAAATGCAGAGGACAAGCCTAGATAGCTGTGCTGGAGGTGAGGCTGCCTGAACTGTGCTTTGGGGGTTTCTGACTGCACTCAGGGTGGTTGGATTTTTCTTTCAAATATCGCAATAGTTCCAAATTTTAGAGAAAGGAACACACTTTTACCCTTGTCGTGTTTACAATAGAAACCCTGCAGTATGACAGTCAAATCACAGGGGCAAGTGAAAACACAATGTCCATTGCTGCCTGGAAACTTTTGCAAAAGCCCATGACGACCTACCTGCAATGTAATATGATGACTCTGAGAGACCTACACTGGAAAAGGCTGTCAACAAGAAGTACATAAAAGCAAGGAAGATGTCTCTGTCGAGTGCATTTACTATCTTTAATAAAGCAAATAGGCAACTTAAGTTTTTAAATTTGTTGATCCATGCAAGTAAGATTTTCTTGTATGGTTTATTGCTAATCTGAGATAGAAAAGAACCATCAATAAGGCAGGAAGAACTGCATAGCAACAAAATGTTTTGTTAATATATCAGTGGCAATACAAATACATGTATTGTTTTAGTACTTGATTAAATAAGTGAACAATTATAACCATTCTGATCTGGCAAATTTTCTTGGTCACCAGCATCCCTTCAAAGGAACTCTGGCTGATAAAGTGGCAATAAAGTGCTGCTGTTCAGGCATATCAGATTGCACTTGATTACTTAAAAAAAGAATATTTGCAGTTGGGGTTTGACATACAGTAAAATGAAGTTACAAAGGAGACCGGTTTTCTGTTTGTTAGCAGCAGCTGCAGATATTAAATCAGCTGCTCCAAGAAGAGCATAGCTCACAGAGCACTTCAGAATTGCTCATTTTTCTCCACGCAACTGTTTGAATATAGAGTATTTGAACAAACTAATTTAAAACCTTTGAGGTTTTTCCATTAATAGAGAGGGCAAGGAATGAGATGAAATGCAAAGTAGATCTGGGACCATCAAGGTTCAGAAAAACAAACTGTTTTAAGAAAGTGTCCAATTAATACAAATATGCTTTTTTGGCCTTGGTCATCTTCCTTCACTCTTTTGGAAAACAAGGGTTTCTCCACCAACCTGAATTGAACTACAGTGTATTGTGTAAGTGACAAAGCACATTTCTTCTGGTTAATCTGAAAAAGCAGATTAAAGTTGTTAGTGTCTCATTTTTATGTGGTTTGCATTTTCCATCCATTTGTGACAAAAATATAGATGGCTGGCTAGACAAAGATTAGCAATTTGATTTAATGCCAAAGCAATAGTAATGCAATCAAATTAAAACACACACTTTTGCAAATAAGCACATGCAGTTTTTCAGTTTCTTTTTCTTAAGATCCATTCTGTGCCCAGATCAACTCTTTTCTATGATGAGTGACCATGGACTGGAAGATGGCATCGCTCTGTGGATCAGTGAAGGACTGTGAAGACTTCCGTGCAGGTCACAGATTTGTGTGTAGAACAGTGCAACACCGACGGAAAGTTATTGCTATCTAACGAGCATATGGCAGCAAAATGAAATATGTGTGTCAGTCCAAGCGTCCGCATCACAAAAACCACAACTACCACACATTTGCTGGCAATCCTCTCTGTGTCAAAACCCAAAAAACAGGCATGGAAATTTAGCTGGTTTTAGTCCTCAGAGGTAGCCCAACATTTCAGGCTTGAGGGACGTTAACAACATAATATGGAAAAGTTTACTGACTCGTGTAGTCAGTTTATGTATACACAGACATCAGCAGAGCCGAGTGAATACTGCAAGGAGTATTTGTGCAGAGCCCTTTACATTCTGAATACCTCTTTCTTCATACTGCTATGCAGGCACTTTTGAGGGTTTTGTCTGTATGTTTCTCTTCTGGGTAGGAGGAGTGGGGTCAAAATGGCTAATCGTCATAAGATAAAACTGCACAACCTGAGGTGAGCCTCCTCTCACTGAGCAGCAGTCATGAATTTGAACTCTCAGGCGGAGATTGATGAAATTTATCATGCCTAACTTCAGCGATTTCATATCTATGCCTAGCTGTAGCCAGGCATCTAGAGTCTTTCTACAGTCAATGCAAAAACATGGGTAACTCCAGAAGGCGGTTCATCCAACCTACGTTACACATCTTAGGGGGCTTCTTTGCCTCCACTCACTGTACAGAAAGTGTTGAGGATGAGCTTAGACTAGATACTTAACTTATAGGTGGCTAAATGTGGATGTGATGAATCCTATCCACCCAGACAAATGTACTCAAACAAGAGCATTCCACTTACTATCCTTCTTATTAAAAAAGTTTGATGCAACCCAAACCTAAACCAGTAATCTGGGCTCAAGGTGATCAGTTTGGTAGTTTAACAAACAGATTAAGTATTAGACAGTCAATAAGGTCAATTCATAAACAGGGTTATTAACATCCCCTATTCTGTGGGGAGTGACAGCAAGTTTGTTGTTTGGTAATTCATGACCACATGCACATACAAAACAATGCTTTCTTTATTTAAATCAATAATTATGCCAGACAATCCCAGTTTCTGAGAGATTTAACATATAGGATCATCAGAATATGATCCATTCTCTTCTTCTTCTTCAAAAAAAATTCTTTTTAGAGCTGAGATTTTACTTATCTCTATCATTTTCTGTAACATTACTTTGTAATCCTCAGATCCTATAAGAGGGGGAGATACTGGGAAGATGAAGGTGTACTCCAGGAACCAAAAGGTCCTGCTACAGCTGTGCTGTTACTCATACAAAGTGTTTTCACCAACCTTTCCTTCTTTTTTTTGCACCAGTATCAGGGACAGGTTTTGTAGCTTCATCATGAAAAAACAAAACTGCTATTCAGCTGTGGAGGATATAGTGTCCCTCCTACATGAGGCTAAAAGATTTTCAGTGCACAGACTGAATTTTCAGTGCCTAGCTCTAAAACGTTTCTTTTTAACATATCAGCGGGGTAAATGTAGAAGTCATTTGGAACAAGCATGTGCACCTCCCTGTCCAAATTGCTGAAGAGGAGGTCTAAGTAAAGAATGGAATAATATCTTTTCTCCTATTTCTCTCCCTAGAATAAATTAGTAGAAGGACAGGATCTTTTCAATTGTACACAACATAAACTTGTATCCCATATCTCCTAAGGAGGACTGTAGAGTTGTACAGTTCCAAGAGTTAATGAACCCTATAAAACCTTTTAACAGAATTCTTTTTCAGCATACTACCACACTTTAAAGTTAAAGCTCTGATTTGTACTTCCACCAGCTTTTTATTCTAAACAAAATACTCTGCCATCCTAGTTTTCATTTGGCTTCTTATGCTTCACTGCTAAATGCTCTTCTACCACGAATTAGATGTTATTTAACATTTTGAGATTTTTCTTCATTTTTTTCCCTTATTTCTCAGTTCTTGGGGTTCTCAGAATGTCTTTTAGAAGTGTTGAAGTGTCTCTTAGAAGTGTTAGGTGGCCCTAACAAGGAGGAATCCAAGCTGAAGATATGCCTTTTGAAGAAGACAGAAAAATGTTTGTAGCCATTTCATGCATGGGCTAATGGAGGTCATTAAAAAAAGAGGGTTGAAGCTAATGAAGGGTGTGGATCTAGATCAGAAGAAAGAAAGACGTCTTTTGTGTTTCTTGGAAGGTGCAACCAATCCAAGTGGCAGGCACAAAACTGGGATTTCTCAGCATGAATCCAATACAAATCATTAGGAAACAGGGTTTATTTCAGTTTCTTTTAAAGGAAATGTTGGACAAGCCAGCAGGAGTCTTACGGGAGACCTGAAACTGAGTCCTGAGCTCACTTCCTTACTACTGGGCAAAAGAATGAGAAAACATGGTAGATGCTGCAGGCTCAGCTCTTTTCTGTGGCCCTGGCAGCTGTATTAATGATGTACTGGAGAGACATGCATCCTACTCTGACTGAGCGAGGTGGAAATTACCAGGTGGAAAAGAAAAAGGCTCTAGAAAGTCCTGTCTCCAAACAGTGTATATTTTAAGTAACAATAAATCAGCATATTGGGATTTTATTTGATTACTTTCCATGCTTTCCCTTAATACTAATCATATAAGGCATAACCCTCTGTCAGCACTGGAATGGTATCTATTACATGAATTACTAACAACTGTACACATTCTAGATCACCTTTATGTTGCACTAATTTAGTACCTTCACATTTCTGCGTAAGTGAATCTGAGAGCCCATAAAGCAATAGTAAAATATAACAGAATCCTAGAGAACTGCTTAAAATCTGACGTTCAGTATACAGACGAGTGCTTTCATAGCAGTTTATTTGTAAGCAGAAGGCAAGTCCAATTTTATCTATGAAAATGTCACCTTACCAGTAAATGCTGTCTTGGCATCTTCAAAAGACTCTTCTTTCCTCAGAATAAATACAGATTCTCCATTTGTATGATGTCAGTGTAATCATCCCAAGTAAGAAAAAAGCAGAACTAATCAAGGTACATAGAGCTACATGGGGAGGGGAAAAGGGGAGAGGAGGAAGCTGAGGAAAAAGCAGATTTTTCAGGAGAAAACCTGAATTCTTTGAAGTCTGCATTTGGGATGAGGGGGCTGTTGACAGACATGTGTAATTACAGACAGAAAACTGATAGATGTGTGATTATAGACAGATGGTTAGCTCGGCAGGAGTTTCTGACAGCTGGGCTCCAGCACTTCTTCTCGTAAGTCTTTATGACCTGATCTTTCTTCAGCACATAAATATTCATGTACTTACATTTTTATGTATGATTTAGGTGTAAAACAAGTAATGGTTCTGCAAGGTGCTGAACAGCCTTGCCTTTAAAATTAACCATGAAAACTTATGCCAGATGGTTAAATTTAAGCAGTCCTGCTGACTTTATTCGTTTTCATGAATCTTTCTATTGGATTCACTGGTCTGTGTCTCAGTTGTCATGGATAGGTTTTACTTAACCTGATTTTGGCTATCTAAAGTGAGGTGTCTATTTTAAGACATCCTTCAAAGCACCCTTTGACTCCCTGGAGAGGAGTGACAACCTTCAGAAGGGAATTCCTTCTACCTCAGTAGGATGTCTCAAGCATGTGGGAACAATCATGCCTGATAACTAGTTTGGATTAATTTTTAGTTTGATTAATATTAAATAGAATGAATATTTGCCTAAATTGCATGCTCTGGGACATTAAAAAAGAAACTTTTCTTGTTTCCAACGAACTTCTCCAAAGCAAAAATAGTATGATGGCTACGTCCAGCAGAGGCTCTTAGAGCACTTGTGTGTTCTTCAGTTTGGGTGCATGATGTAATTGTGCACAAAATCTGTATTAGGACAAGGCTTAGACAGGCACCAGCCTTTCCTTTCTAGGCAAAGGACACCAACACGTGGGTAGGAGGGAAGTGACAGTTTGCTCTGATCGGGTTCCTAAACCACATAATCTGTGGTGACGGATTCAGGGGCAAGCTAAAAAAATCCCATGAGACTGAAGTCAGCTCTTCCCTTTCCCTCAGACTTTATTTCTTTTAACCTCTCTTTTCATTCTTTCACTCTTCATAACAATTTCCTCAGCACAGGCAGGGAGACAGACTTCTTTGATTCGTTCTATAAGAACTGCAAAAGCTGAGGTATCCTAGACAGAGACATACAAGATAGAGACTTCTCTTGTCGTTATTTCAGCTTTTTGCAAGTAGAGCAAACACTCACATTTTTGATCTCAGTAGCCTGAGTGCCTTGACAGCTGTAAATGAGTTAGTCAGAAGATGTGGCTACGAGGTCTTTGGGTCTTCTTACTATGTCAGTTGTCTGATTTTTTAGCTTAAAAAACCTGCTTCTGAATTTCCCTTCTGTCTTACTAGTTTTAGTTTATTCTTCCTGAAAATGTTTTGTCCTAAGGTAACTTCATATTTGTTAAAGAAACATAAAGCAAAAGCATAAAATGTTTCAACTCAAATGTCTGTAGCTGGTCTCCTAGTTTTGGACCTCTTCTCACACGCATTTAGCAATTAGTCCATTGTGTTCAGCTCCCAGTCAAGTCATGCAGTGTTACATCATGCTGTGGTTTCTATATGGAGCTCAATAGCAAATTTACCAGTGTGAATTTTGAAGCGGTAGTCACTTTTGCAGAGCTGTCAAAACCACACACAGCCAACAAATAGTTCCATACGTTGAATTAAAATGCATCTCAGTCTTCTCTGCACTCATTAAATGCTAGATCTCCTTCAGCACTTGTCTTGCAAGCTCTGCTGAATGTAGTTATTATGTTTTTAGGACAAGACACATTTTCCACACAGAACTAAGCCAAGGATATCTTACACCACTGGATCTCTGCAGTTTGAACATGGTCTTACTTTTGAAATGAAGAGGTGGCTAGCCAGACATGACCAGTATTATTTGCTCTCTTTTAATTATGACAAGCTATCTTTGTTGCCTCTGGTTTTGAAGATCTGACATTAAAGTAAATGATCATATGATAAGGCCCAGAAAGAGTAATACAACTTCGATGTTCCTAATTGCTAGTTGTATACAAACTTTTTTAGTTCTAGGACACAGGTCTAAAGCAAAACTCATGTAATAAAACAAAAGCACTGGCACTATTTCAACTTTCCTGAGCAACTCAGCAATCATTCCAACTCCTGAGATACAAAGTCACACACTGATATTTTAGACCTGAAAAAGTTACTCTAGTGGAGACAGTAAAGTTCTCTCTTGCAAGAACCTGCAGTTACAATTCACACTGTCTCCTGAAAGCATCCAAAAAGACTCTCTGACTGTTGTATACTACTTTCTCTGTTTAGGCTCACTGATGATGACTCTCTGAAACTGTGCTATATGTTACCTGCCACAGAGCAGGCTCTGAATGCAGTCCATGGAAATCTTTACTCACCAGCCAGGTAAATGTGAGTCTCTTGGATTAAAGCAGGGGTGAGGAATCCGTGGTCTAGTCTCCAGTGTTGTTTTATATGGCTTCCAATCATGCGATCCTTTTATTCCTTATTCCTGGGTCACATTACACTGTGTAGTACAGATATGCAATTTGCCAATTGTGTCTAAAAGGCCTCAGAAAAGACAGAGTTCCTCATTTGTGCATTAACCAGAAGCAGCCATCATCCTATCATGCCAGATGTGTTTCAGCAGGGATGAAGCTAAAACACTGTGCAAAAAGCTAGTGGTATTTAAAATTAGCAAAGACTGCAGTTAAAAAAAAAGTTCATAAATGTAGGTAAAGAGCTTATGTGAGAAGGCCAGTTGGAAAGAGAAGGTTCCTTGTGTGCAATTCCTATCTGTATATATGGAACTGTTTTTGTTGATTCTGTTTAACTGCACTCATTGTGGCATTCTAGCAAAGCAAGTTATGACTGAGCCTGTCTGATGCAATGTAGTTCTAGATTTCAGGAGTGCTGCTTTCTCAGAAGAATGTAATGATCTTACACCTCCATTATACTGATTGTGTTTGCTGAAAAAAAGTCCACTTTTGCCAGTTATTTAATAGCCATTTCTTTTGAAATCACAACAAAAGGCTATCAGAAAATAACTGCACCAAGTTCATAAACCTCTCCGAAGAGTCAACATTTTTTTGAAAGACAAGTTGGGTTTTGTTTTTCTCTATCCAGTGGCAGTTTCAGGCTTCTTGTCTGGTGTATTACATCAAAGCTGCAAGTACAAGTGCTATGTCCATTTGTAGCTGCTTAATTCTAAGGTTGGTTCTGCTCTGGTCCTGGTGTTCCTCACAGCAGAGTCCTCCCTGAGCCTGACTGCCAGTTCAAGAATGGCTGGGAATTTGTAGTGCAGGAGATCCAACTGACATCTGGCTCATTTTTTCCAAATCATTAGAAATTTTAGTAGAAAAAAAATATCTGTTCATCCAAGTATAATTTAAGGACTCCTTCTGAGTTGCCAGAAGACTTTCTGAAGGTATTGCTAGCTTCTGTGAAGTTATTTCCTAGGAACCCTTCAAGTAAACATAAAGGAACACATATGAAAGGCACTGATTGTCCACTTTAATTTCCTGACCATTTGCAAGCACAAAACTACTGTAAAATTAGCATGGGATCATTTTATAATCACCCTACATACAGTGGACCTGCCATATGTAATGCTTCTCCTCAATTTTTCTCCAGTGTAACCTTCCCCATGTAATGGTGCAGAACTTGTAAAGAGGTATGAAAGGAGATTTGATTTCAGCTTACTCAGGATAATATAAATTAGCCAGGTGAAGATCTAGCGCAAAATTGAATCAGTCCCATTAAAATGGAAAGAGGGAGTTCACCTCCATAGGAAGTATTTACCTCATGATAACTTTTACCTTAACAGATCCTGTTATTTTTATTGCAATCGCCTAAAAACAATTAGGTTAGTATTTTTGAGAAACCAGATACTTGAAACTGCTTCAAGCTGAGCCAAAATCCATACCTTTAAGTACTGGAGACTGCTAAAATGTCTAATACAGCCCAATTAATTTGTAACCAGCCAGTGCTGTGGGAAACCTTTGTTCTACTTTCTTAAGTGTTGTTAGCCTATGATCACACTTTAAATTTAACATTCACTTTTTTATATCAAAGCTATAACTGTATTGCTAGTTTCCTGTAGTCAGTAATTTTATGCATATGTAAAAAATGGCTATATAAAATAAGATAATGAGGAAGTGATATTTTTGGCGTGTTCCTCTATAAGGACTAAAGGGTTCAGTGTTATCCCCTTTGCAGGTACACATGAATATGCTAGTTATATAGAAGTCCAATCCTGTGAAAGAAGCTCTTCTGAGAAACTAGTCATCATCAGATTCTGTATCCACTGTAAAATGTAGAAGACAAACTTTAAGCTGACTCATTCAAATGCCTCTTCAGGATCAAAAGACAACAGTTATAGGTTATGCCTTATTTTTTTTACATCTGTTTCATAGTATTACAGAACAATCTACTATCAATTAATTCTGCTTGGTTGAGATGAATAAAGCTCCTGAGGACCATTTCAAAACTGTGAGATTATCTGCCAATAGGTCAGAGACTGCATTTATTAATGACACTGGATATTTACTTAAACAAATACCTCTCATGCATCTCCAGTATTTAGAATTATTTTAAGAAGATTTTTCTTATTTTAGCTTGTAAAGATGCATCATCCAACACTGATTTGCTTGTTTGTCTGAGAACAGCCATTAGCACCAATTTGTAAACCTAATAAAAATTTTCTGGGATCCCTTATAGTCTGAAGTTTTCCTGGTTTTCTTGGATTTAATTTCACCCCTTATTTTTTCTGCTATGTTCTCATTCAAAATGTATTTTTTATCTCCTTTTAGACATGGACATTCTACTAAATTAAAATAAATAAACTGTAATCTTCTCTACTTTAGCAGTATTCTTCTGTAGACTCCACAGAAGTGGAGTCTAATATAATTTCTTAATATTAATTTGTTTTCTTACCTATGATCAACTCAGTCTTATTAGGGGTGCATCTATATTCCAGTAAATCATACAATTTTTCTTTTCGACAAAATCTGAAGAGAGTCCAATTCTGCTAACACAATTTCAATATTTGGGCTTTGATTATATAATTTGTACAGTCTTAGATGCATTCTATAGCAAGATTTACATTTTTCAGTTTATTCTTTTTTTTCTACTAATTTAGACTGTTGGTAGAAAAATTAATTACTCTGAATTTAAACCAGAGTTTTGAGTATTTGAACCAATACCCTGCTGGCTTTCTCTTATCCTATGTGAACAGTATAAATAATGTATTAGAATGCCCCCTTGAGGAACACTGCCAATGACTATCTATTTCAGCCATCATCTTTTCAGGGAGAGATCTGAAGAATCTCCAGTTTTAGTTCATTCCACAACTGACTACAGTATTAGTTGGTCAGGACAAGACACAGCCTGTTCAGAACAGGGAAAATACAAGGAGGTAAGATTCAGATACCTAGGTCCCTATTTTAAAAGGAGAGCATGCTGTTTTTCTGTTTGGGGCAGGTAAGAAAAAATATCCTGTATGTATGTACAAGCTGAGATCAAATGTGTTCATTGGTTGTGCAAATTCCCAGCTTTACACCCCAGACTTCAGGTTCTCACCTCTCACAGATGTTATTAAGATCAGGATTTCAGTGTTAGTGTGCAATTCAGATAAGAAGTGCTCTCCTCTCCAAACATATTTTTTGTTGGCTACACAGCTGGTGCTGGGCTCAACATGTTTCTCACTGTAATGGAATGGGAGAGTTGGGGCAAGTACGATGGGGGTTGCCACTTACACAGAGTAAAATGGGAATCAGGAAGGTTTGGGCAGATGGAGAGGGGATGACCAGAAGTTTTACATGCTATTAATGGCACAGTTTTAGGAAAATATACAGACCATTTGGAGTCACCGGAAGATGAAAAATAAAATTAAAACAAGGGTAAAAACTAACCAGACAATTCACAATTTTTTTAAAGCAAGGCTGCAGAAGACAACAACCAAAAAACAGCCCCACCTCAGCCCAGTATCACTTAATTGACCAGGAGACTGTCTCCTCCCCAGGTGCAGAGGAATTTAATTATTCCAAGAAGGACAGGATTTTCTTTGGAGGAGCACTTATGGGTCATAGAACTTTTTTCTGAGAGACCTTCACATGTCGTAAATACAGAATAAAGAAAGGGTAGAAGAGTGCTGAAACTGCATGTTTTGTCTTTCCTTTACTGTATCTGTAGGCATTAGAGTCTCTCATTCCCTGTAAGGCAGGAGAATGGCATCTCAGAGTGTAGTCTACATCCTCAGCAGTCACCATCTGCTAGTAGAGATAACACCCCCCCTGTCTGCATTCTTTTTCTGATATTTGGCATGATTGATAATGGTAAGAAGGGAGATGGTACTACAGATCAGAGACATAGAATAGATCATGATCAGTGCTGATTTACACCAGCAGAGGACTTGGCCCAGTGCTCCTTACCTAGGGAGACACCAGGAGACACTTGCCTCCCTGTTGAAACAAAATCATTTAATTCCCTGACTATTCCACTAATACGTGATTCAGGATGACACAGCTGGATGAGATAACCAAATGCCTAAAATGGATCAACCTAACCCAGCTGTCTCATTTAAGGATGATTTAAAGCTAATGAAAAATCAAAATGGCATTTTTTTAAACTTAAACCAAAAAATAACAAGAAATTCTGAAGATTTGAATTGACTTAATGACTATGCACAACATTTTTTAGGAAACTGGTTGAATTTGCTGATCTGAAACCAACCGAATGAGCACTGAGTTCAGAGTTCATCTCTGCCATAACTCTAACTTGAGCTCTCATTCTATGGAATTACAGTGGCCTGAACATGGCTGAGGGTGCTTAGACAAACTAATGCCACCCAGTTGAGGAGCCTGTGAGTCAAACTGGAGGAAATACACCTCACATCTCCCACTAAAAAGAGCTGAATAGTTAAAAACTATTAAATAACACTGTACTCTTTTGTAAACAGTCAGACAGAAATTTACCCTAGATATTATCAGTTGTTTGAGCATTGTAGCTTTTCCTTTGATCTGTTTTTAGAAGAGAAAATAGCAGAAGATTGAATTCTTCAGATATTTCTCAACATATGGGACTTTTACTGTTTAAATTCTGAAGAGAGTGAGAAAGAGATGGTCAATGTAACCTTGAAACACAGCATTTGAAAAAAAATACTTAAAAACAAAGCACCTGTATTTTCTGGCTGGACAACAGTGTATCAGCCAAAATAGCTGTTTTAACAATTCTGGCTGTGTTGAGCTAGCTCCCCATAATTCATTTCACAATTGGGAAAAAATGTAGCATTTTCTGACATCATCTCAGTGCAGTTTTGGACACAATATACTGCAGAGAATCCAACAATAACCACTTAATTTTCCTCTCCATGATTTAAGAAGAATCCAGTGACCAGGACTGCATATGGTGGCAATACGTTTTCATTTGGGCTTTTTGGTTCAAAATCTAGACACAAATAATAAATGTGCATTTGAGTATAAATGGAATTCTATCTATGAACTTGTATTCTTTCTCTTTCCCTGCTATTAAAAATAAATCAAAGAATCAGACCCAGAAGTTTCAGAGGCCAGAATCTGAAAACTAGATGTTGGACTCTGTGAGAGAGGAGAAAGGTGTCATCTCTCTGTTTTGTGGTTTGGAGTTATATTTAAATGTTATCACTCAGTGTTTTTTTCTCTCCAGTCCCTATCTCAGTGGTAACTGACTCGTGTCCTATTACTTGTTTATTACTAATTTTAAACCACAGGCTCAATCACACAACTGGGCTCAGAATTCCTCTGTGTCACATATGAGTAAAATCTGTGAACTTCAGCTGGCAGATCTCCCTCCGCAGCTGAGCGGGTCGTTGCAGAAGGAACTGTTTTTTGGAGAGGAAGTGATCTTCCCACCAGAAATTGTCTGCAATTCTAGGACAATAATTACTACAAAGACGGCAGCAAAATCCTGATTCTGACCTTGGCCATCCTGATGCAAATCCTGAATACGACCCCCTCAAGTTAGTTACTCCGAATGTATAGATCGAAGAATATAATTTGACTTTTTCTTCTACAGGGAAACAGGGACCTGTTCTGAGAACGCTCTGGTGTTTTTCACCATGTGAGAGCTTTCTGGTGAGAAAGTAGCAGGTGGCAGTCAGCCTGCCTTTTCTGGCTTATTTTGCTTTACCTGATCCGATTTAAGACAGATTACAGAAAGTGATGCAGATGGACACAGGTCAATGAAGGAAACACAGAGGATGCAGCAAATGCAAAGGGGGCAGGGATGGTGCCCATTCATTTCCACCTGGCTGCCTGTCTCCAGGGTGACTGTCATTATCAGGGGACACAACCAAGTCCTATTTTTAACTTGAGTAAAAAAAGCAATTGTGCTCTAGTTCATATTGAAAACCAATTGAATAACAACTCCTATCTGGGAGAGAATGTCTAAGATTCTGCAAGATCAACTTGTAGAGAATGGCCCAAGAATTACAAATCTAAACAAAAACTCAGTTGTCTATTGACATAAACCTTTCCAGACTCCTTCACTGTCCCTCTGTCTAGCATCATTTAGAACTGAGTGGGAAGGGGATATGAAGACAGGAATGAAAAGGAAGGGAAGTGGAATGGACACAGAAAGGAGAAGATAAAAGTAGAGAGCAGCAGAAAGAGGTGGAGAAAACAACCGCAAAATTCTGCTAAAAAGATCTTAAAAATTGCATGTCACATCCAATTCTTCAAACATAACCCATGACAGAGCAGCAATGTAAAGTTTCTCATGATCCAGTCTTCAGTTTGTTCACATATTGCATAAAAGGGAACATTCATAAAGGGATTACAAAGACTAACAAATGATTAATGACTATTATACATGCTACAGACCTGGATGGTATGTGCTACACCTGGCTTTAGGTATAGCACTAAAAGTGTTCTATATGGTTAGAAGCCATACCATAAACCTCAAATCCTTTATTATGAGCTTATTTGATTTTGCAATTCAGCTTTAATGTAATGAGTTAAAAATTGTCAAAGATGAAGAGTCTCATCATCTCTATAACCAACTAATTGCAGTTGAAAAGTCATATTTCTGGGGCAGTATTTTAATTTTTACTGACACTACATCAGGAACATGTGATCTTGCTGGTATTTAATGGGAATAGAACTACAGCAAGATTTCTCTGCACTGAAAAAACCAATAACATCACCTACAGCTGAAGTATTCTGACACTTTATGAGACTGCTACTAGTGGTCTATAATTTTATTAAAAATATGACCTCTGGAATTAAATTACCCATAACCTCTGTCTCAGTCTGGTTAGTCTATGTTGCAGCAGAAACATTTCAGATGTTTCCAAGAAATAGATCACCAGCAGTACATTATCTTTCCATTATAAATTCGTAAAAGTGCTTTCATGAACAGGTCTAAGTGCCATATTTTGCACCAGGGATGTGTGAGGGACATGACTTTTTAGAGTCTAGAAAAAACGTATCAAATTAGGCCAATCTGTAAGAATTTGAACAATCTGGGCTTTGCCTGTTTAAGTCTTGAAATCATCTGTCTGACCTGATCATGCTTACAATCATGCCTATGATAATCAGAATCTTCTGCCTGGATGCTAATTAGACCATGGCTGAAGACATTATCCAAAGACAAGCTTTCACTACTGTAGCTAGGCACCAAGGCAAGCAGCCTCCTAATGTTCTGCCCATACAGTTCAAGGAACACCCTGGATGAAGTGACCACGGAGGAGAAACGAGGCACATGCATTGTGGTAGTAGCTTATGAAGGAAATGATAAGACCAAGACTGGGAGTCAGGAGTGTTAGAAGCATAATGAAAAACTGGGACCAGCTGAGCAAGTATGGAGCTGACAGCTGGGACTCATACCAGGAATGACAGGGAAAGAAGATGGGAACATGGGATCAGGAACAGAGTGAGGAGCAACAAGCTGGAACAGATAACACCAGGCAGAATCAGGCAGAGTTTAGGCAAATAGGGATGCTGGTGTGTACAGACTTCCCTCCAGCATCTGGAGTTGGGCTGAACATCTCTCTCCTGTCTATAAACGTCAGTGGTGCTCAGTGGAAAAAGGCACGTATCATCCCGTCTTGTGTCTGCTCCACAATGTGGATGGCAATTTGCTCCTTTTGTCAATTATTCCATTGTTTCCAGTGCCAGAAGTCAGTTCTCTGGTTGAAAAAGGTTCACTCCTATCTAAGGTGATGGTGATTTGCAGAGGACCAGTGTGATTTCCTGTATGAGAGAAGAGGTACAAGGTTATGCAGAGCTGAGTGATGTTTGGTTTTTAAATAATTTGGGTTTACATCCAATTGCACAGCACCAAAAAGCCGAAGACACATAGTACTTCTGTAGCAGTACAAGGTAGTGGCTATTGTCAATGGTGACTGTGAACACAAATGACCCTGAAGATCATCCACAGAAGTAGGATGGATGTGCTTAACGTCTCAGTGGTTGATCTGTGAATGATTGTTTAAAATACTGATATGTGTGATCAGTTTTTGATCACACACTTCTTCATCCTCTGTAATAGTGCTGACATTTAAAGCCAAAAATGTGACAACAGATTATATCATGGCTTCTGTGGTTCAGCTCACTGATTATGTGCTTCAGGTTCAGTTTACCATAACATAGAACAATGCTGCTGAAAGATGGCGTGGAAAAGGTGCAAATTCCCATGCAACATATGTAGACTGAGAAACCTGTATCAGAGTACCAAGCTCAAAGTGCTGCTGAACTGAATGGTCTCTAAACACAATGCTGTGTATGTGCTGAGTTTCTACTGTTCTAGAAGATTCTTGTGTTAACAGACATGTTGGCTGAATGCTTGTTCAAAAACAAATTCAAATGTTATATTTTTAAGAAACTGGCTAACATAGAAGAAACTCATGTAGTTTACTCTGCATTTGAAACCATGTAACCCTACCTGGAAAAGTCAACTGCAACTCTTGACAGTTTTATCAGAAAATCTGCTTCTGACTGCATATTGAAAAACCAAGTTCTTATGAATGAATGCAAATAAATAAAAAAGTATCCTAACACAATTCTAATGTGTACAACTTCACAGTAAGTACATAAGACACATACTCACTTTCAGGTCAATATTCACATGAGAAAAAAATAGGGACCATTTTCATTTATTTGGCTATGACTAGAAGAATGATGTCCACAGAACTTTAGGGAAATGGGTTTCACTATAGTCAGTTAAAGGATGATTCCCTACAATCAACTGCTAACTGTCATGGCATGGGATTTTTAGAGACAGTTTTCTCAACTTCCCTTTGCATTGTCAAATCAAACAATTAACACTGTTGGAGAGAGCTGGCTACAGCCATATTTCTCAGCTTCCTTCCTAAAGTGCAATGTAAGATGAAGATCCTTTTTTTTTAACAGTGTAATTAATTTTATGTTTAAAAATCAAGTATTAAAAACTAGCATTACATCTCACAGACAAAATATTGATTCTATGACAGCAAACAAAAACTCTTAAGGGGGTATGGACAAAGACAGAAAAGTGCACATTTTCAAATACAATCATATGCAAAAATAATCAAATATGCTGCTATGAATGTCAACAATTGGCAACAAATAACATAAAGAGTAAGTCAGCTAGTAATATATGTGTCTCAAAGAGATTTTAGTATAATAGAGTATTTAGTATAACTTCACTGTGATAGTGTAATGATTTTTAAAGTCATGTCATTTATAGAAGTCAACAGAATTAACTGGCATAAAATCCACAAAATCCTTACACTGTGCCTATATTTGGAAGGAAGAAATGTTAATGGTGACTATAATTATTTGTTATTTCAGAGAAATAGCTGCCTCTTGATGCTTTTGAACATGCCTAAGACAAATCCAAGACCTTTAACAGAAATTGTTATGGTGTCTAACTTTTGTTCCAGGCAGGCTAGGACTACAGACACAGAGCCAACTCTGTATCTGGCCTAACTCCACTCACAAAATTTGGCCAAAGATAAATTTGTCACATGGATTTCAAGTAAAGTTTGGATCCTGTGTGGTGCTCAGGGCCTTTCCAGAACAAATTGTAATACAGGAAGTCTGTAAAACCACATTTGGAACTGAAGGCTTTGAATTACTGTTCTTTCTATGACTTCCATATAAATGACTGAGCTTGCATTTCTCTACCATTGAGTATTTCTCTATTTATCTTAGCTATTTACTAAAACAAATCATCATTTGTTTTCATGGATACTATACAAACACCAGAGAATGTGTCCTATTGTAAAAACTGCCTGGGTAGATTGAAGGAGAAAAAAGAAGTACAAGTAAAGTTGCCATATAGCAACCGAATACATCTTGACAATGTCAATTTTGAGAATGTTTTTCTAAAACTAAAAGCAAAGAGACTTCTAAACTGTCCCTCAGGTTTGCTATTTTCAATCATTTAGTTTCTTGCAGATACAGAAATTGTTCTGAAAACAGGTCTTGCAGAGTTACAGTGCAGAAAATAAAGGTCCTGTGACCCAGCTGAGGAACAAAGCTTATGAAGATTACGCATAGGAAACACCAGGGAGGAAAGCATGGAAAACAGATTTGAGAGAGGCAGATAAATGAAAAACAAAGGCTGGCATCTTTGATGCACCATATGGAGTGACGGGGTGACATAAAAAAAGGCAAAATAGTCCAATACTGTGGACTTGGTAGGCAAGGCCAGCAAGTTTGTTTGCAGCAGTTATTTCAGAGATTCAGATTGGAAGGATGATAAATATTTATGAGGAAGCTTTTAAATTGCCATGGTGAAAGAACATGGTCAGTCTGTTAAAGGAATCACTGTTTGGTGTCAGCATTGAACTTAAGATACTCTGATCAGTGTATATTTTATACCAGATGGTATAAACTGTTCTCTCATTAGAGTAAGGAAACCATGATCTCTGTACAATTACAAGTTCTCCATTTTTCATTACATCTTCTGAGAATCTGATATTTCCCACGCATAACTAAGATCTCAGCAATGTACACAATTGTGCAAAAGCGTGTGCAAAAGTCCTTTATTTCTTGTTGCTTAAATGCTTCTGCAATGACAAAATGAAAATCTTTCAACCCAGTCCACAGAAGGTACTAGCTGTGGTAACCCACCTCTACAAAACTTCAGTTTAAGCTGTTGCATTTTATGTTTACAGCTCTGATAATGTCTTGTGTGAGGATCTGAATGCTTAACTGGTTTCTGTAGGAGTAAACCGGAAGGCACAGGTGAGTTGGGTGGAGGCTTTTGTTGTTTGGCACTGACCATAAGGAATGCAAGCATAGGTCTGGGCAAATTCCCTGGCTCTGGGTCATTTCTGAACACCCCATCTGAGCCATCGGCTGGTGAGTTAGCCAAGCTGCATTAGAACAACTTAGGTATCAGTTTCTCTTTACAGGTACAAGTAAGACAAAAAAGGGTGAGAATCCATGCAGCGTGCCTTAGTACGGAGCAGAAGGGAGGTAGTTTGCATAGTTTGTTCAAAAGTCTTAGTGCCAGGCTGCAGCTGGGATAAGCTCTTTTCAGTGCACACCCTTAGCTCTAGATAGTCTGTCTCCCTGCATCAGGTCAATGCTGCCATTGTGGGATCCTCACTCTTTAAATGCAAGACTTGTTTCTCTACTCCCCAAATACTGGCACATATTTGAGATAGTTCTGTGGTAAAGGGAAAAGAGCACTTTGAACCCCAAATCTTCCTCCAGCAGCAGGCTGTAGGCAGAATGACTATCAGTAAGCTAAAAATACATTAACTTTCCAACTTGGTGAACAGGTATCACTACTGATCACACCTGTGTGGAAGCTCCCTGTACTGATACGGAGCCATCTGGCAGAAAAACATCAAAAATACAAAAACATAGTAAGGAAAAAGTCTTCAGTGGCCAGCAGAGTGCAAGCTTCTTTTATTAAAGTGAGGGTGATGTCTGAGTGCAGTGTGTGTTATCTTGCTCTGTTGTCCATTCAGAATAGAGATGACAAATATGCATGGGAAAATATCCAATTCTCACATCCAAGGAGGACCAGAAAATCTGTCTTTCTCCTCAGCAGCAGAGAAATATTTGGTATTCTTTTACTGTGTGCAAGTTATTCAAGGCCTGTCAGATTTAGGATATATTTTGTTTTACCAGCTGGGTTACAAAACTTTAGTCATTGCTGTGAGCATTTGCATAACTTTAGTCATTGTTATGAGGATATGCATTTGTTTAGTCATTTTACTTTCCAGGGAACACAGCCAAACTGATCTTTGGATCTGACAAAAATGTGCATTACCTGTTTTTCCTGAAGCTTCATGTGATGCTTTAAAACCAAACTTGTGACAATGAAATAATCTAAATTAATCTTACTAGCAGGTATTTTAAACTAATAGTTCTCCTCCTTCATAGTTTTTTTACCCTACTGCCACATAAACAGTTGGAGTGGACTGATTTTCTACAGCAATCCATTTACGCTAGGACTATATGGCAGAGTGTCCTGGCCATTGTGTAAGGATTCAGTCCTGCTTCTAATTGCTCTTGGTACCTTTTCTTCAGACTGCTTCTTCCTGCTCTTCTGCCAGATTGGTTCTTATTTAAACACAGAGTTTCTTATTCTAGCTCATGCCTTTTTCATTCAATATTGATACTGGTTTGGGCTCTGTCAAGTGCTCTTTTGCACATTTGTGTTCACTGCACCCACTCAGTGCAGGAAGCTGTGCCTTCAGAGTTCTGTGAAATTGTTAAGCATCTGCCTGAGACAATAAAATGTACTTTCCATCTGCTGCCATACCATATCTTTTAAGATTGTTTCCAAGATTTTCTCATATGCTCGTTGTTAAGTTCATTGATCTACAGCTTCCTGGTTTATCTTTTCAAGTTTTGGAAGTATGCATTAATAAAAATACTGTAGTTTCTAGGAACTTGTGCTGATTCCAGTGAATTTTTACATTTTTCATTTCAGAGTTTCACCTGTTTCCATGCCAGTTCCCTTTCAGTCATTTTCCTGCCACAGTCAAAAGTTCAAGCCTTCCTTGGTCATTTAATTTAAAATATTTACATATACATTATTTACATATACACTATTTGTCCTTAATGATTTTACTGTCTTTAGTGCCTATAATCTTCCGGTTTGCACATAGCTGTGTCGTCCCCCCCCATATACCTAAAACTGTCTCTTCTCAACAGATATTGATCTCGTTCCTATAAATGTTGAGTTGGGACGTTCTATATATACCATCACAAATCATTACCACTTAAGAGTGATTTTCCTTTTTTGTTTCACTGACTTTATATAGATTTAGATGTATTTTTTGGATCTTCCAGTTTCTCCTCTAATCTAGTGATTTGTCTTCTATTATCATCTCTTTAGTGTTTTCTTTTTTTCCTTCCTTACTTTTTTCCTTAAATATTTTTCTGCAACTAGAAGAGTAATTCTCAATATCTATTCTTCCCAAACTCTCTAATGATTTAAAAGTACCCTACCATTTATCCTGATTTGTTCTGATGTGACATGGTGGTTCCTATTGTATGTGACTGGATTTGGAGTTTGCATAATCCCCACCTGTGCTGAATCAGTCCCCAGCTATAGATTTTCTGTACATTGCTGAATTCCAATAAATTTCCTTTACCTTCTCACACCATTCCAAAATCTGTTTACAAACATCAATATTTTTTACTATTTAGTCTATATAAATCCCAATCAAGTTTTTCAAGCCTAAGTGCTCTCCTCTTAGGTCTGATTCTGATTTAATACATACAGGCTTTGCATTTGTCATTTCATTGATATTAGTGGATTTTCTTCTGACCCACAGTGGTGTAAAGCAAGGCTCAGCTCCTCTGATTCACAGAATGCAACAAAGATTGCTACACAGAATGTAACAAACTGCTCACAGTTTGTTATGCTTGCCTCATTTCCAACTATTAGGTATAAAATTGTTTCAGCTCTAGCTGGCTCTTGTGTAGTACATTTAAACTTGTCTTCAGTTTGCTGGACTTCCCCCAGCTAACAAACACATTGTATTCAAAACAAAAAACTAATATCAGAAGTGAAAAGAACAGTTAAAGACATTTCTTTGGCCTGACTCAGATGAGTAATGAGGGTACAGATTTCCCCCCATACAGATTTGTTAGCTTAATGTTACCCTTGTGAATTGTACTTCAGAAATAAATGCACGAACTACTTGTATCAGCTGAACAAAACAGTGAGACTGTTTAAGCAAGAAGGAGCATGTTTTTTTAAGCCATGCATCCCTAAAATAGTATCAATTTTGGTTAGTTTTGTTCTCAACAAGCTTCTCAGTTTACCACTGTTCCTCCTTGCCCTCAGCTCCCTGTAATCTCTAACCCTTCTCAAGGTGCTCTCAAGTGTCCAGTCTTAGAAACTGTAAATATATGAATACTATTGAGCACTGGTGTTCATGCTACATCAGTTCACTTTCATCATCAGCTGATGCTTAATCTTGCTCTTTTACAAATGGCCTGCTCAATATTTCAACCTGTTATTAGAAAAGCTAAAAAAAAAAAAAAAGAGTTAATTCTGTTGTGGCTGGTGCCCATGCGGAGAATGACAGACAACAGGTAAGACGTGTGGAGTATTATCTATACTTTAAGTAAGAAAAAGAAAAAATACTTGAGCTCATTACCAATCAGCATTTTTACACTTTTACTGTTTTTCTCCTGAGGATCTTGAGACCGTAACAACAAGAAAAGCTGGATTACGTCACCAGAACACAGCTCAATACGTGGGATTACTACTGTTTTTCAAATGTGATGGTAACAAGCAATATAAGTATTTCTAATGACAGAAAAAAGGCAAATGTCACATTCGTTTTCAAGAATGGAAAGAGGGATGATTTATAAGCCAGTCAGCTTCCCCTCTGATCCCAGAAAGACTATGAAACAAATCCTCCTAGATGCCATTTCTGGGCACATGAAAGACAAAGGGGTGTCTGGAAACAGCCAGCGTAGATGTACCAAGGGCAAAATAAGTCTGACCAATCTGATTGCTTTCTATGATAAGATGACTGGCTTTGTGGACAGAGGGACAGTAGTGGATGATGTTTACTTTGACTTCAGCAAGGCTTTTGGTGGCTCCCCATAGTCAAATCAGTGAGATATTGTTTGGTTAGGTGGACAAAAGATATTTGGAACACTGGTTAGATTGCTGGGCTCAAAGCATTGTGGTCAAAGTTCAGCCAGTGGATGGTTCCTAGTGATAATCTTCAGAGATCAATCTGATACTGAAGCCGTTATTACTTAATGTCTAATAAAGACCTGCATGTTGGGATGCAATGCACCTGTAGAAGCTTCACAGATGACCTCATCTTGAGGGGAATGCAGTGAGATACAGCGAAAGGCAGGTCTGCTATTTAGAACATCTGGAGAAATGGACTGACAGGAATCTCATCCCTAAGAGCAGAGTCCTGCACCTTCAATGGAGTTAGCCATGCAGCAGTACAGGCTGAGTGACAACTGGCTGGAAAGCAGCTCTGCAGAAAGTATTGGTGCCCTGGGAATCCTGGTGGACAAGCTGAGCATGAACACTTGGGTTGCTCTTATGGTGAGGAAAGCCAACTGCACATTGGGCTGTGCAGGAGTGTAGCTGGCAGGTTGAGGGATGTCATTCTTTTCTGTTCAGCACTTGTGAGACCAGATATGTAGTACTGTGTTCAGTCTGGGGACTCGCCAGTACAAGAAAGTCATTGATGTATAACCATGAATCTGGTGGTGGGCCATGAAGCTGATTGGAGGCCTAACCACATGATTTCAAGGAAAGGCTGAGAACTGTTTTAGTTTCAGATTAAGAATAGAAATCTAAGGGGGATTTTATTGGCATGTTCATCTACCTAATGGAAGGGTTTAGAGAAGATGGAGGACTAGTGACAGGACTAGGAGGCAACAGAAGCAAGCTGGAACATGGAAATTCTGATCAGATAGAAGGGGGAAAAAAAACCTTATGAGAGTGGCCAAATACTGGAACAGGTGCCCAGAGACACTGTGGAATCTCCATACTTCAAGATATTCAAAACTCAACTGGACAAGGTCTAAGCAACCTGATCTAAGTGCTTGAGGGCTGGAGGGCATCTAAATCTACAAGGTGAGATCCAAATGTCCCTTCCAACCTAAATTCTTCTGTGGTTCTGTGATTCTGTCCTCCCAAATCCTGTCTCTGGTTTAGAGCTTTAGAAACGGACAGGTAAAAAAGACTATTCCTGAGGCTTTTAAAAAACAAACAAACAAAACCCCAGAAAAACTCTAGCCAAAAAGTTAACAGAGCTGAAAAAAAGTCTACTGGGAGAGCCAGGTTACCAATATTTGTCCTATAAAACCAGTTAAAAAAGACTTTTCTGGCTTTAACGAAAGCCAAATGTTGGAACTAGTAATTAGAGTGTTTAGGGTGAAGTGCAGTTTTAGATCTGCAGTATAGCCATGCCTGACAGGTTTTGATTAATAATGGCAAGCCACAAAATAGGCTGTTCTTTCAGTAACATGCTGCAAGATATCCATCTGTATCTGTATCCAAGATATCCATCAGTCATAGTGTGCCTGCTTCCCCATCTCCCCTCCTGACTTTACAGGCTGGTGAATCCCTAGCCGTAAAGGAGTTATCCAAAGAGAACACTTTGTTGTCCTAAGCAGCCTCTGGTTGAGCAGGGTAAATATCAAACTTGGATCAGGTTGCGTGGGGCTTTTTAAGATAAGTTTTGTATATCTCCAAGGATGAAGATTTCACAGCCTCTCTGGGCAACCTGCTCCAGTGCTTCATAGCCCTCAGTGGTTCTGTCTTCAGAAATACGGCTGCTTGGTTCTATTTCCATACAGTCTGTTCTCGGTACTTTTAGCTCTGTCTATACTAACAATCAAAGCACGGGCAGGATCCCCAATTTTCCATACTATTTAATTGTTACATTGGCATGGTTTTGGTTTGTGCTAGTCAGCAATTACCCAACCAGTGCTTGGCAAAGGCATTTGATATGCACTGTGAATCATTGTAATAGTGACTGCCCGCAGTCGACAGTTCAGATGTGTCCATCCTGTGCTGGATGAAGGAGAAATAAGATGCATGAACACATAGCTAACTCCTTTTGCTTAAATGATGCACATTTAACCTTGTGGCTTAAATGTGTATCAGAACAAGAGAACAATCCCAAACCTGCTCTGTTTAGTAGTATAGCTGTGACTCCCCCTCACAAATCCCCTCTGCTTCTTTTCCCTTATCATTAAGCACTAACATAGGCACTTGTTGCTGAATTGTGAGAGGAAACGTTATTATTAAATAGAAACAGTGAATTTCTTCTGACACAGAAGACAAAAAACATATTCTGACCTCATGACAAGGCCTGAGTTGGTGAGCAGGGTACAAGGCTAGCTATCCTAGTAGGATACATGGGAATCATAGAGATGTCTGCCAGCTCAGTTCTATATTGCAGCCTAAGAGACACTATTTTCTCTTACCCTTGTGTAATCTGGCTACAGTCCGCCCCACACATACCTGTCTCCTTTTACTGCTTCCATTCTACTGATTCCTTGTTTTAATCTTGTTTCATATGCATCGTTCATGTACAAATAAAATGGTGCATTGCTACTCTTGTAAATGTGCTGATATTACACCTGTAATAGAAAGTCACACCAAAATATGTGGATGTTGTCTGCGCATGTTGTCTAATCATTATATTAGTAGTGAATCGTATACAGATGTAAGACATCATAAAACTAGAATTTTTCTGTTGATGTGCCGCAGTCCTATATGAAAACTTTTGCCTTGACTTTGACTGTCCAGATGGAACTGCTTGAAGATGCATGGAAAGAGAAGGCGGCACACAGGCTTTAAAAACTTTAAAAGAGGTGGAAATGCTGAAGTGTACTGTATTTGATGGTGAATCTCAAACCTTAGAAGTAGTGTGCTGCACTCTTCCAATAACATGAAAAGAGGGAAGTTTTAAGGAACTGTCAAAGTTCCAGTAAGAAAAACGTTGAAAACTCCTGAAATAAACTATTAATACAGCTGAAGTCCCCATGCCACAGTGGACCAGAAAGACAGCTTTCTATTTCATTGCCTAGATACACAGCGTCTCCCAAACTTTGACATCTCAGCTGGGATATACATGAAATAATGTATTTTTCCCTTGTGACTTCACTGTGGTGCAGTGTTAGCTTGTTCAGTGCTCTGTTTCAGGCTCTTAGTAATGCACAGTACTGCAGCAAGTCACAATTTATACAACTGAATAGAATGAAAGTCATCACATCACATACAGTCTAAGAATGTAAGATACATGTGTGTTATGAGTCCATCCACATGTCATGGAACATATGCTTCATGAATAGTCACAATAATGGTGATGATGAGGTTTGTGTAGAAGTCACAAGGCAGAGGCAAAAAAGGAAGTATGTTGCTGCAGCCACATGTGAGCTGAAATAGGTATATAGTTTTCACTTCACTTTGAGCAAGACTTACTCAGGACTGCTGCAGAGAAAGGATCACAAGTACTCAAGCATCTACTGGCAGAAGAAGTGGGAAGTTTAGCTTGTCAACAGAGGATCTAGTTTGCTACTTCTTTTCTTCTAGCATACACTAGTGGAAGGATTTTGGAAGCACTGTGTATCACTGTAGAACAGCACACTAGCTAACACTACACATTTACACCAATCTTTTCCAGATGTTGTTTCCTTACCACTCCTGGCTACACCACTTTGGACATCTTAGATATATGTATGGAGAAAAGCATTGTAACTTTGTCACTGAATATCCTCTGCAAAAGGAAGAAAATTGTGCCAGAAGTACAGTTTGAGTGCAAGTTGGTAGTGGCCAGGTTTCTACACAACCTGTAACTGAGGTGAAAATCCGACCTATTTATGGTACTGCTGCTGCTCTGACCTGGGCAAAGGTAAGTTTTTTCTGGCAAAATTTTTTGATCCTCCAATTGAAAAAAACCTAATAGCAGAGAAAGGGAAAGAAAAAGTGACAAGAAAAGGAGAAAAGAAAGAAAATAATTAATGGAAGAATAAAAGAAATTGAAGATATAACAATAAGAGAAGAAAAAAAATAGCTTCAGAAAAATTGAGTTAGAAAATAGAGAGGGGAATACTGAGGAAAGGGAATAGAGGAGAAAGGAACAGAATGGAATGTAATATAGCATTTGTGTAATTTAAAATCGACTTTAAATCCAAAATCTATTTAAAACTTAGTTGTGTTGTCGCTGTGTACATGCACCACCCACAGTCCTTGCATCCCAAATGCAAATCCAGTGACATAAACTAATGTTAGCCCATTTCAATTCTACAGGAGCAGAAAGGGCTTCATGAAGGGAGTTTAGCTAGTGAGAGAAAGGCAGACAGAGTATTTTCTTCCATTGAAAGCATTAAGTTCACTAGAAGAAAAAATGCAGCATTTTTAACATGCACAAAGTACATATCACTTACAATGTGTGTCTGAAAGTGAATTGATACCACATATAAATTAGCTGCTTATCATCCTTCTTTGAGCATAAACCCATTCTATCATTGTATGCTCCCAAGGCAACTAAAATATTGTAGAAATTGACATCTATGCAAAAATCTTAAATAAAGTACATTGATTAAACAATTGCCAGATCTAGAAACATAATGGAGAGAAGTGCATCTTTATGAAAACAACTGGAAATCTGAAAAAATTTCTGAACAACCTGAAGTAGAATTTGTGAACAAATGAGAGTACAGAGGTAACTAACAGACCTTCCAAAAGGAAATCAGTTTGACAACTGATTTGAAATCAGTTTGACAACCGATTACAGTTGTCAAAAAAGCACCCAGGACTTTATAAGAAAAGATCTATTTCCTTTTCTCTTCATGTATTTACACTGCAATTTTTCAACTCTGCAATTGGGGAAATAAAGAAGTTTGATGGAAACAGTCCAGGAGTTACTAATACTGGGAAAGGGACAAGTTCAATTAAAGTAAAATCAAAGTTCCAGTATGACTGGAGAGTTTCAAGTGTTTTGAATATCAATATTTTGTGTTAGTATTATCATCTCAAATAAGTCTCTTCTGGTTTTGACCTTCACTTGCTCACATATGACAAAACCTAGCTGAAGTGCTTTTTGTACATCTGAAAGACACCTAGAAATAGAACTATGATGGGAACCTAAGAACCAGAATAAAGCAGAATTCACTATAGGGTCAACTTCTTTGGTTATGACAAACATAGTCCTCAAGTGAGAGGAAAAAAAGTGGGGGCCTTTTATGGCTGATCAGTGAAGATAATCTCTAAAGTGGCCTGCTCTTAATTACCCTACGAGGTACTACTGACTATAAAGACAGTTTAACCTATCAATTTAATAAAATAGGCAAATTCCCCAAACAGAAATCCCTGTGCAACACACTGACCACAGATGTGGTCAGGCTGCCTCCTGGAATTGCCTGTGCCCAGGGCCAGGTCAGCTTTTTCTAAAGTCAGCACTAGTGGATGCACAACATCTCAGAAAGTTAGACCTTAAAAGATCATACAGGCTACTTGAGCAAATATCACTGAAAATATCTGCTACACACTTAGGAAAGTGGATGGTGATGATACTTTTACATTTAGAATATAACTTACATGGATTTGTTTCCGTATATCAAGGCAACACCTGGGAGCCCAAGGGTGGACAAGAACCCCATATGCTGTTATACAGACACAGCACAAAATGATGGATCCTGGCTGAGGAAACTTAAAATCTGAGGATGGTGTTTCTGTGAATTATGTGTAAACTTTTTTTATCTACTGGTTGCATGGTGCAGTGAATTCATTAGGTATTCAGGTAGTAGCAGATAACTGGGCAGTTGCTCTAGTTCAACCAGACATGAAGCAGCTCTGATCCTGAAACAATTACTGCAGTGCTGAGATCCTGTTAAATGAGGTCTGATTCAAAGCTAGAGAAATGTGATTACAAGGCTTCTGGATCAGAGCTGGCTTTCCCTCAGGCAGTTCAGAGCATAGGGGAAGTGGCCATGCAGTTGTCTATATTTCTTTATGCAGATATGTTCTGCAGATGTTTGTTTCAAGTTTCAAATGCTTTTTTTATTTTCTTTGGGGAGCAGGTTAGGGTAACGTAAAAATGCCCAGAGCCTGGAAAAATACTGGGTAGGTGGGAACCTTGCTAAGTATGATAAAATTGGATGTTACTTCAAGTTGACTAAAAATTTATTAAGTCAAAGTAAAAAAATCTGTAAAGAAAACATAACCTTGAGACTGATTTCATGCTATCCAGCACCTACTATCTATTTGAAAATGGGTGTAAAGTTCATGGTGCACAGTTGGCACACTTATGTACAATTGCAGATGACTTCATGCATTGTAGGGCAATGCCTCTATAGTGAGTCTGCAAGGTAATGGCTTGATCCTGTGCCTTGCACCATCAATAGTAAGGTTTTCAATGCCTTCGGTTGTTTAGAATCCAGACACTAGAACAACATCTGGAAAAAGCCAGTGTCATCCAGAAGCACACATGCTTTTAACACATACTGTTTTCAGGGCAATCAGGCTGACACAGAAAGAAGAGGAACCACTCAAAACATGGTTTTGACATTGAGCTAATCAGCACTGTCTGGGATTTATTATTCTTCATACAAAAACAAACTGAAAGGCAAAAATCTTGTGAACATAACTTGATAATCATTTTGCATGTAGAACTCCCTTTGACAAACACCTCTTTGGTGGTACAAAGGGCTCATCTTGCCCCTTTGCACATTAACTGGTGAAACATGCCGAAGACTGTGATGCTCAATTAGAAATTAGTTACAAGACCACCTTAAAATTAAACTAATTTAAATTTGCTTTCATGAGAAAAGAATGGCCTTGCTTTCTACAAACATCAATTGTAAAATTGTATCAAATGATCCAATATTTCCTACAGCCATAAATTATGTGGATGCTGTGTGCAAGCTGTGTAAGTGAGCCTGTAAGATTCCAGTGCAAATGCTGAAAAGAAAAGAACTCCTTGTGTTTGTGGAGGATCTCATGTAGCAACAGTCTAAATCTGCCTTTCTCTCAAGTGGACAGTATCCAAAAGTTAAACCATCTGCTGGGGCCTATATTCAAGATTAAGCACTCAGCCTGTCAGCCAAGAGGCATGACTGATTCTTAGTTTTAGGACATAAAAATGCTAATGTGATATATATTTTTTCTTATGCTCTTTGTGAACATTTCCCTTTTTAATCTGAGCCCTCTTAGGCCTAATGAGATCAGCATGGTTTGTTATACTGAAGTACTTGTTCTACCTGCAGGCATCTGAGACTATTTTCCCTCTATATTGCATGTCCAGAAACTTTAAAAAAATGAAAAATGGTGGGAAAAAATGTTTGCACAGAAGATGGAACTGTCAAAGAACATGCAAATCTGAGTTAGATTCTTTTCAGGTGTAAACAGGTCCTTCTAATGCAGTCTGACTAACATTTACACACCTGGGCTATTACATACCTCTCAAACATTGCCACAATAAACTTTTCAGTTTTAGGAATATTAAAAAAATTCTGCTTCTTAACCAGGCATACTTTTAACCTTGTTTGCTTGGAAAAAAACCCATATCTCATCCTTGTGTTGAATAGTCAATGCCTTGTTCTAGGAACAAGTGATTCTGAAATAATAAAGGCTTTCTGGCTCTCCAGAGGTTCTTAGGTCCTTATTATTGCTTTTGGATGATGGTCGCCTTCTGTTTAGAATTGCTAAATGCATTTATCCTGGCTGACAGGCCTTCTGATACCTGTAGAGTTGACTGCAGGGTTCTGTGTGTGCGCAAGCATGCTGGATCCTAACAAAACACCTTGTTTACATGGTCTGTCCCTAACCTGGGAAGTGTTATTTTCTTTCTTTTGTTTAAGTAATCACCACAGTGACCCATTAGCCTAAACGACCTTATACTGCTGGTAACAAACTGCCTGAAGGAGTATTGACCACAAATACCAAGTCTGATACTTGTCACTCTCTCTTTGTGGAGCTTTCCAGAGCACACTCCATTTCCAGCTACATGAGTATCAGATCTGCACTGATGTGACTGAGTGGAGCTGTGACTGACTCACCTATAGGCCAACGATGACCTTGTCAAAGCCAGTGCTCAGACTTCTGGTCACCACAGATCTGTGTTTTTCTTCTCATAAGCAAGAACTAGATGAGAGGAGAGGATTTAGAAGCTGATCACAGCAGGACCCTGACTGAAATATATGCTTTGACTTCTCCTCTGAGGGAGTCTATGTCTCTTCACTAATCGCTAGGAAGCCCTGGGAGACCAGCCAGGTACCTAAGCAACTGAAACTAGAGAATTTAAAATCCAACCTCCCCATCATGAGTGAGGTGAAGTACTGCCTCCATCCTGCCAGCTGATTTTTGTGGGTGAACTCCTGAAAAATTACTATTATTTGTATGGTTATCTTGTGTGATTAAGCTCTATATAAAAACCATTTTAAAGGTGTTTTGTGCAGTTAGAGCTACCACTGCTTACCCATTACTAAAATAGCACTATAGTAATGTAGGCTTCCCTGTAGGCACAGTGACTGAAGAAGAAACCACTTCAGGCTGACTGATATGAGTAAGCAGTGATGAAGCATTTTGCGTGGGAGCACAATGCAGCGTGTGTGCATGTGGATGTGTGGGGTTTTTTTTTTCCCAAAGGACTATAAAATCAGGTATCCAAGACATCTACACAAAGGCTTCTTTCATATTCATGACTCTAAACACAGTATTTGCTACAGGCTATTTTTAAATATAGTGTCAATTAACTTTCACCATTTGCTTATACCTAAAACCAAGACCAGTCATAAGGATAGCTTCTAAAGATATTTTATGTGAAAACCACTATAGATAGCTACTAAAAGAATGCATGCCCTGTATAGTTTTCAGTTTAGAGAGCTCAGTTACACCACATACATGCATATATAAATATACACAAAGAAATGCTCCATTAAATAAAAAGTGGCAATAAGGAGTTATTCAAAAGTCAGAACTCTTTGAGCAGTTTAATCTTACGATTCAGTTCTAAAAGATAAGTAAAATTATTGATGTGCCTTGTGCAAAATGCAGACATACTCAACAAATGTTTCTGTCCCATATCTGGAAAGAAGCAAGATTACACATTTTTCATGCATTGATGACGGAGTAGTTTGCAGCCCATTAGTAACTATGAAGGATGTTAAACATCTACTAGAAATAAACATTTTTAAATCAGCAAGCTAGATAACTAGCACCCAAAAGTCCCTTAAAGAGTTGGTTGAGGAAATGTCTGGTATGCCAATGCAGTTTTTTAATAAATCCTGGAGTAGTGAGGAAAGTCTAGAAGAGTACAAATGAGATAACATTGATTCAATATTAAAAAGAAGGACATAAAGGAAGGCCTGAGTAATTATGCTGCTGTGACATCAGGCCTAGACAGAATAAGAAATAGCGCATGCAATTCAGTTAATAGAGTGAATGGATGTGAATGGAATTCCTGTTTTTCAGTAAAGCTCTATGTTCTTTAAATTGAGGATTTTAAACTAAACTGTTGCCATTTTTAAACAAAATTCCAATTTTGCTTGGTAAAGGTAACTGGACAGGTGGAACAGTATAATTCATAGGATGTTTAAGTCTTACCTGGCACTCTGCTGGGCATTGCTACTGTTCAGTGCATCATGCATTAAAACAGTTTATGAACAAGTTTGACAAGAGTTTTAAAAAGTAATTGACAAATCAGAACCATTTTTCCCTGGACTCATTCTGTCATTATTATGCCTCATGCTGTTCAGCAGTTTTGCAAATGACCTGGGAGTAAATATGAAACTACTTGTGCTAAAGCTAGCGGGCAAGGAAATGGTTGCTGGAATAATGCTGAGGAACTAGATTAAGTAATAAGCTGATCACATTCCAGGAAGACACATTTTAATAGCTGCCCTAATAGAAAGACAATACTTCTCCCTGTATCTTATCTCGCTCATATCCTTAACTAAATCAGGACCGCAAAGCTACAATGTCTATTCAAGCAGAAACACTGAGAAGTTACAGGTCACGCTGGAGATAAAGTTTCACATGAACGCCTAGTGTGATACATACATCCTAGATACATTTATTTGGAGTATCGAGCAGGACAAGAGAGATGATGGCACCTCTGTGAATTGTGTTGGTGTGGCCAGCATTATGATACTATGTACAGTCCTGCGATGAAATTTGTCTCACTTCATCACACACACTCACAGCGTAGACTTCTACATGTGTTAATCTCTAGATGTCTTTCACAGTTAATGGAAATGAGCTCATTTAAGGTGATGCTCTTTTCATTATAAAAGGCATCCTAAAATAGCTTGAAGATGCCTGTCTGTGGCACACTGTAGGTGCTTCTCCTTAGGTTAAATGAATCCAATCTGTGGCATCAGATACTTTAGAAAATAGTGAGAAACTGGACAGCACGCAAAGTTATTCCAAGCTGCCTAAGAATCATGTACAGGAAGAATCCACAATTGTTTATGGTATCAGAAGAGTGAAAAATGACTTTTTAGAATAAAGAAGAAACAGAATAACGAAAGTATAAATTGGTGGTAGCTAAACAGGGAGCAAACTACTAAGGGAAAATGGAGAAATCTCCTGTCTGAAGAAAAATCAGGTATCTTCTTAGAATACATGGTTTAGCTGAAGACAAGATAGAGTACAGCAGTAAATGAGTGAAAAGCAATGGCCTGTGATGTACTGATTAGACTGGATGATCTAATGATCTTTTGTGATCTTAACCTTGACAAGACAATGAGTTGCTCAGTTTAACTGCAGGAAAGATAAGGTTCTGATGCAGAAATGCTCTCAGTATAAGAATGGAGGCATGCTTATAGGCAAATAAAGTTAGTTAAGACAAGCTGCAAACCTGTGATTTAAAGTTTATTATGCGTTAGTTAATAGCATTTTTTTTTCCATAGAGTTAAATTTCACAGCTTTTTGTGGGTCTGCTTGGTGCTAAAGCTATAGCATAAACAGGGTTTTATTATGGGTAGAGACCATATAGAAGAAAAAAAAATATTATATATGAGTTTTTTTAGAATGCAGGTGGAAGACAAGTAATAATAAAAGGCAGATAACTCCCATGTTGGCCTGTCTTAACTAAATAGTTATGACTAGTAACCCCTTGCCTATATTCTGGAAATGTTTGGTTAAAGATAAGCAGTCTTTTGTGTTGTTAATGCATCAAATAATGTATTACCAAGGCACAGCTTTGTCCAGTGCACCTAGAGAGCTACAGCTGTACCTCTTCAGGCTTGCCTTATGGTGCAGGACAGTATGTGTATGTTCATACAGACCTCCAGACTGGGCTGAAGTCTGCTCCTGTTAGTTCTCCAACATTAAAATAGGGCAATTCAATTGAGTTGGTTGCTTTACTGGTAGATGAACCTCCTAAGGATCAGCTCTATTCTGCAGCAAGCTGTATTCATATCCACAATGCTCAATAAGGTACTAAGAAAATGTATGGTGGGTAGAAAAAAAGAGCAGAAAAGATTTGCAGAAGTATGTTTGGCTTTGTTAATTTCATCACATATACGTGCAGAGCCCTGTAAAACATGCAACAGATTAGGAACTGCACACAGAAAGTAGCATCAACACAGGGCGAGCCACTTACCACTGTCACTTCCTAGAAACATGAACAGAATGCTGGTAATAAGGAACGAACATTTCAGCAGTGAGTATAAAGACCAGAAGAAAACATATCTGAATGTGATGTATACACTGATTTACCCTTAACTCACTGCTGCTCCTGATGCATGTCTAGTCCAGAATTCACAGCACAATTCACAATTTTTTTACTTCTTCTGAATTAACCTATCCAACTCTAAAATATGCAGTTGAATGTTAATGAAAGAGCTAGTCAGAAAATAGAAGTCTCCAAAAGCAAGTTGCATTGTCCTCCAGCTTCTATTTTTTTCCCAGCCCTCAGTCTTGTACTCTTGATTTTCTTATATGGAGTAAGTATCAACCATTGTTTTGCTAGCTTGAGTAAGCCACCCTCTTTGCTTCATTCTGTTCCCCTTCAGACCATGCTAATCCCTCTCTGCAGCTATGCCATGTAGAGTTTTTCTTGCATGTGAACAACCATGGCTCTACCCACCATTCCCGATGAAAAGAGGTTGCCAAATAGAGACCTGATCACGGATATGATAGAGCTCACTAGCCAGGGTGGATGTTGTACACTGAGATACACTGAGAGAGGTCTTCTTCAAAGAGCTGACAGTAGACAATATAACTGAGATGGACAAAAGATGTGATGTGAGATGGAAGGTCTTGCTTCACTAGGGTGAGGTAAGAAGCTGAGGGTTGATATTAAAAAATACTTAAGGGTCTCAAGTAGATTCGTAGTAAGAGTTTCAAAAATGCTGTAGCTGACTAGGCACTTAAATCTTGCTGATTGCACTAGAAGCTGGGTTCCTTATCTGCCAATTGCATATCCACAGCTTCAGGTTAGCAGCAACCCAGGAAGTCTCTGAGGTAGCAGAATGAGGCAGTGGATTCCTCACAGTTTCTACAATTTTCACCAGTTGCCTTGTCCCACTAGTTTGGGGATGACAGAGCATTAACAGCCACACATTATAAACCAGAGATAAGTGTAATGCCAAGTGAATTAACTCCTTAAAACATGAGCTCCTCCCTGTTGGGGAAACCTTCTCATGAAAGCCACCATGCTATGATGGTGCAAATAGGTGGCAAAGAGCCAGGTTCTAGGCTAGGTAGTTTATTTCCTAGGCACAAACATGACCCATTTCTCTAGAGATATTAATAACCCCTCTTACGACTGGGCCAGCATCTATCAAGTCCAGCAATGTTAGTTTTAAAAACCTTTACAAACCATCGCTAGCTCTCCAGGATCAAGGATACTGTTCCTGAATTTTCAGGAAAAATTGCTGTGTGATCTGGCATTTCCAAACTCATATTCAGTTGGACATATATTTCAAGTAGCTAAAGTAGTTTGAAAGGGAGGAGGGGAAGGAAACTCCATCTTACTACTACAGTGCTAACAATGTTAAAAAAAGTGAGCATGCCAATTGGTAATGCAACATTCACAAAAGTCTTTGCAGGTTTTATCCAAGCTGTATCCCTGTCCAGCCAGTAAAAATGCTGTAACCTCCCATCCAAACATGCCCTTCTAACCCTTACTAATTCCTACATTTTTCTCATTCCTCTGCTATAATGTTAGTTTGCTTACTAAAGTGTGGGTACCTAACTTGAGGTCCAGCTGCTACTGTTTGTGAGCCAATCCATAGGACTGTGCATATTTTTGAAACACTGAGACTGCTGTTTCCCTGTAGAAAGTAAAAGTGTTTCCCTGATAATGCACAACCAGCTGGCTGACCAGTTTTTGCTTATGTACAGTCAATGTCTATTGTTCTTCATTTTGCAGTGTTCTGAGAGATCCACCACTGATTAGTGTCCCAAAAGAAAACTTACCATCTCTTAATTGATTCACTCAGAATTCCCAGGAACCCTTAAATTCTTCATGCTCATCAGATCTTAAAAGAAAACAAGAGTAAAAGATGTATTACTGTCTGACCTAAAGGGATTTATTAAAGTTACTTTATGCAGGATTTAAATAGATGTTTATAAAACAAGATAAACTTTGAAAACAATAACTTTGTATGTTACTACAGATAACTATGGATAAATACATAAGGAAAAATAAAAGTGATGAACTACGATATGAAATACTCTAGCTTTTGTTTAAGCTGAGTTTTAATGTCTTAAAAAGACATTTATGTGGTGGTATGTTTCCTGAACTGAATATCTATGTTATATAAAGGCCACTGAAGTGCTCCCTTCCCCCTTCCATTTATAGCCTTTTTAGTTTAGATCAATCGTCATCCATCTGAACATGAAAAGCCACTTCTCATATTTTTCCCTCAGTGTTTTCTCTATCTGCAGCAATCAATAAAAGAAATAAGAAAATATAAAAAGTAGAAATCAATGAAATTTTATCAAGCATGAAATGGCATTTTAACAAAACAGGGGGTTTTGCTGAAGTAATGTTTCAGTAAGGAAGGAAATACCATTGACTTTATTACAGCTGCCTAATGTTTTCCATGAACTGCAGAAAATAATTCATTGTATCTTAGTGACCTACAATAACAGCTGACTGCTTGCACTTGATGGAAATGTGATTTGTGCCTACTAAAAATTAACTATTTAACTTCTCCATATTCTTCTCTCTGGTAACACATTAGTTTCCTTTGCATTCTGTTTTGAACTGCTTCCTGAGATGTGAACTCCAGTAAACACAAACACCAATTGCTATGCAATGTTCTTCCACGAAAGAAGAAAAATACAGGTAGACTGTATGTTTCTGTGATCTGTAAAACCCATGCTGGGCTCTAAAAGACTGCACTTAGATGAGGCCCCTTCTTTTTAACAGTCATTTTATCTCAAAGGTTCAATAACATAATAAAGGAACATTTCTGACAGTTGCACATGTGCAGACACATGCATACACATGCACGCTCAGCAGAAAGTTCCAGTATCTATTCACATAGTGTAAAACTGTATATGTAGGTACATCACATATACAATATCTATGAACATATACACCTACACTGCATACACACTACATATACTACACATATACACTACATACACTACCCACCTACACTGCATATACACCGACAGTTCTCCACTTCATTTCCCACCTGCCGCTTAAAGTACTGGATCCATGCGTCAATTGCCTCTATGCACGTCAGGATGCAACTGGGCTCCAAGAATAGCTGAAATACCAAAGTGAGAAGGAACCTGTGGTTGTTGAACCACAACAAGCTTATATAATGAAAAGTTTGACTCTTCTGTCACTGGGAGGTCATTCAACAAAATTCCCTGAGATTGTTCAGTGTTTTATTGGACTTTTTATTTATTTTATCCTTCCTGTCAAAGGGAAATGATTGGGTAATCAATTGGCACAGGCTACAAGCAGACTTAATGTCCCCACGAGTACCTTTATATTGAGTTCACTTTTATCTGGTGAAAAGAAGCTTATATTCATATAGACCTACATTTTTCCTTTTCAGGCATTTAAATGAATGAAGAGAAAACATGTAATGTAAACCTTGATAAACAGGTTCAGAATGATGGCCATATGCTTAAATATTGTGAAAATCAAATTCTACAGAAGGGGAACACTCATCACTGAGAGCTGTGTCATAACAGGCCTTTCAGATAAATGTATTCCATAGCTAGCTTATGTGGTTCTTACAAACTAAAGGTGGATATGTCTGACAGATTTTATCTTGCTTAACCTCATAGAAAACATCTATGTGATGCAAATAAATGTTTGAACCATTTTATAAAAAATACTGCAAGGCTTTCTGTCTCAGTGGGTATTCCAATAGCATGCTTCAGACATTCATTATGTAGAAAGCATCACTCACTGATACTCATTCTTTATTACTAATTTCACTGGATATAATCTTTGGGATATAAGAAGCAAAATGCAGATGCCTAAATGGCTTGCTCTACACCATCATATTCTACACTTCACCTTCTCTTCTAATGTTCCTTCTCCCTAAACTAAATTGCCTCAAAATTTTTAGTCTGTCTTTGCATTGAAATTTTTCTCTGCCCTAGTAAGAATTAATGAGAAAGTAAAAATAAAGTTATATTTGGCATATTGTTTTTGAGCTTGTGTGATCTTAACACTCAGGTTAGAAAGGTAAAACTGTTTGTATGTGGCATTAAAATGTTTACAGTATTACTCTCAATATTTTTCTTAGAGTGACTTAATTTCTTGCTTGGTTTTCACTGACTGTTAAAAATGGAGTGGATTTTTTCAGTTTATAATTATACATAGGTTTTCCCAGCTGATTTATAGCACATCAACATGTACAAGTAGTTTGATTTCCTTGACTTACCTACGCTGAATTCTATATGTCATCATGTTTCTACATTTTATTATCTTCCCTTGAAGTTTTTCACTAGCCTCTTGCCATTTTACTACACCTTTTCCTTCTTCTACAAATGCTTGTACTGATTCGTAAGACTCTCTATTTTTTTTCTCCAGGTTAAACATCAGGAGAGGAACGCTCACTTAGAATAAGATCTTAGAGAGTCCTAACCAGCTATTACCATACTGTAGAATTTTATATTTTAATGTTATTATTAAAAAAATGCCTTAATGAAAAAAGTGCACTGAGAAACCTGCACAAAGATTACTTACAACACCAGTAGATAATGGTGCTCCCAGTGGCACCAATGTCATCGGGAATGACAGCACTAAAGTAAATATAGTTACAAGACATAGCTGTATCAGTGTTAAGGCAGAAAAGAATCAGTTCCATAATATTTGGTTATACGTTTGCACAATATTATTTAAAGAATATAACACAAATTCATACTTTTTTTTCCTAAAGGACACCTTCCAGATGAGTATGTAGTAATATCTTGTACACTTTTTCATTCCTCTGTGTGTATACATTGTGCAAAAGTGTATGTACTGGATGTGTTGTCTTCTACTGTCAACATAATTGTTCTTAAATACAGTTCAGAAAATGAGATGGTTAACTAACTGTGCACTTTCTCAGGTTACAGCCATTCTTAAATACAACTTGTGAAGTTGAGAGATTACCCTTCAATGAATTTACCCCCGTGTGCACCAAAGCAAGTACAAGTAAAGGGTGTAAAATTAATCCCTGTAGTGTTGTAGACATTTTAAAGTATTTTGGTCAATGCTTGCAATTCAGTCTCAGCTTGGTGCATGTTTCAGTACCTGATACATCAACATTTTCTTACTGTAGCTTCTTAACAAAAGCTAGGTATGTTTCTCTAGCAGAGTCAGATGCACGTAACTGCAGCTATGTCAATTACTGTATCGTGGGCATGTAGCAAAACACACCTCCAGTGTTCTGCTTGGCATGTTTTTAGCGAGCTGCCAGCTTTCCAGACAAATGTAAAAGTCTAGAGGGTACTGTAGCAGAGAAACCACAGTGGAATGCTGCAACAAAAGAGTTAAGATCGGAAGCCCTACAAAATATAAAACATCAATAATTATACTACAAAAAGCTACTCAGTAAATAACATATGGTAATAAGCTGTATTTTTGCATGCTACACTAACTGATCTTCTGTGGAAATATAGTCTTCTCTCATACTTGTTAAATATATCCAGACAATGAGACAGCTTGCTTGCCAGGTGGATTTTCTTTTTTTTTTTTTTAAAATCTTGTGGAATAGTAGAGATAAATCCATGCCTAGATCACCACACTAATTGCTGAAGAGAGTGATGCAAGTCCATATAAGCGAAATATCTGGTGCTGAGCCAATACTGTACTTTTCAGGGGCCTTAGCTAAAAGGAATTTGAAATAGACACTTGATAGAGAAATTGGAGTCTCTTGCAGGTTTGCCTCTCTCAGGAGTTCAGTGGACAGTGGCTTCCATGTCTGACATCAAGAAGTATCTTTCAGTGGAATCTGTCAGGTTTACCAGGGTGCTCTGCCATTTCAGACCCCTGTCAATCCATGCACTCGGTCCTCCACCATGAATACAGGCAATTGGGACATCTCTTTTCCACATGCTAAAAGGACTCAGTGTATGTATCTTGCTAGGAGCTGGTGCAGGCAAGCAGTTCCTGGAATGGTGAGACAGCTCATCTGTAAATTGCTTTTGCTTCAGTTCCACAGCTGCAAGAGCAGCAAGCGCTGGAGCCAGATGAGTCCAGAGAAGAGACTTTGCTAAAGGCTGGCCAGGAAGCCAAGCCACAGGCAGAGACACTGGTACATAAAATGCATTCCAGTGGTTGGCATCTGGGCCTTGCAGCTGCCAAGCACACCCAGTGTGTGGCCATGGGTGTTGGCTTCAATACTAGAACATTTTGAGGAGGAGGCCAACAACCAGTAACCAGAGAAGACAGCGCCAAGTTACTACAGAAATTACATTCATGTGCCAATTTGCTTGCTATTTCAAAAGACAAAATTTTATCTCATAAGTATTGTTTTGAACATACCCACATGACAGTTAACAGAAATATGCTTATATTTGCTAGTGGGGGGAAGGGTGAAATACTTGTGTAAGTGAAACGATGCTCCTTGGGGCACTGGTTAACAAAACAGAACCATACCCATTATACTATTCCTTAATTAATGCACGAGTTTCCTTAGAGACCACAGCTCTGTTGGGGGACACAAGTCTGGTGTATTTCTTTCTAAGAGACAGTGTGGGGAGAGTTATATAAAACAAAGACAGAGGTGAAATGCAGCAAAGATATGCAGCAAGGCTAAGCAAGTTTCAGCTCCAAAGACAGGCTTTGTGCACTATTAATGTGTGAGCAGGTCAGAGCATCACATAAAAACAGGAAGGTTGTATTAAACCTTTAGAACATAATAGAATTGAACACATGGCTTAGAGTATAGTATATCTAATGGGATGCATGCTACACAGTCACAAACTGTATCAGGCTGTATATCCAGCTCTCTTCACTGGAGATTATGTCACAACAGATGATTACCTTTAATAATGTGTTAAGAGTATCCAGGGTCAATGTATAAGCAGAATCTTTGCCTCCCTCCTGGGAGAGTTACCTTTAAAAAATAAAAGCCCTTAGGTACTGAAAATACTTGAGCTGTGGTAGCAAAAACTTCATACAGGCTAATTTACCAATCAGATCACATGTTAATTAGCCAAAGGGATTACTGTTTTAAACACAGTGTTCATTTTCCTTTGAACGAGGCTTGAGCATGTAGCCTCTGCACGATTCTGCAGTTCCTGTCTCCCCAACCTCAAAAGCAATGCTGGAGTGCAGTGCTTCTCTGAAGGAGAGCTCTCTAAAAATGTGAGGGTAAGATCCCATCTCAATGCCTCTCGCAGACCTCCCACCAAATCTTCTCACTTTGCAGCATCTGCAAATTCAGTTCAGAATCTGAATGTCAATCAATGGTTTTCTCTGGCTCAGTAATCATTCACAATAATGATTTTGTTATTGAAACTTCAGCACCAGTTCTGTTGAAGATTTACAGGCCAGAATGGAATCCAGCTCTCTGGCCTTTAATTACCCTAGCTCTATAGTGCTAAAAAACCTAAGAAAAAATATCAAAAGCCACTGAATTAGGCAGATATAACTTTACAAACTCTTGGGACATATTCATTGAGAAAGACAACACGGACAATTGAAATAAAAAATCCTAAGTTTCTATCATATATGCACTTGAATAAATACAAACAAAACAAGAAACCTCAAATTGCACCAGAAACCTGTCAACAATCTACTCATAATTTTCTTCTGAGATCTTGGCTTTTAAATGCCTATCTCATTCAGACTATAAATTAGTGGTGAACTCTTCAGCAGTTAAAATGGCAAGATGTAATAGTCATCCTAGTTAATAGGAATGTTTTCTTAACTCAGTTAAAGACTTCGAAGTGAGAAACAACTACCTTAAATCCTAGTTTAACTCAACAATTATTTTGTCTCTGAACATAGCTGTTGCATATTAAGTGTTTGATTTTAATCCCTTTGTTATAACTGAGAATTTACTCACCAAATTACCATGTTCATGTCAATATAAAAAATATCGTATGTGTATCACAGGAGAGCCTGTGAATTCAAATGTTAATGAGATCTTTTCTTTTCTTTTCTGTTTCTGTGTTACTGGACTAGACTGTGCTGTACTGGGGCTTCTTAACAGTTTGATGTCTGTGGAACAGATGGCTGAACAGAATGAGTTACTGATGCAGATGCAAAGTTGACACAGAACCATCTCCAGGCAGTGATAATAGAGATGGATGGCTCTGGGAGGGAAAGTTCACACATCGGTCTGTCTTATCAGCACACTGTAGACCTTAAGTCCTTGACATTTCAGCTTGTTCTCAAGAAAGATGATTTCTCTTTGCTATTATGCTCATTTTGTTTCTTTTGATACTTGCCTTTTCATGACAACTGCAGGCTGAAGAAATTTAACCATAAAGATTAGTTGTATTTTCTTGTTCTTCTGTAGAAACCCTACTTGCAAGACTTGTTACAAACAGCTTAACTAGGCAGGACTTTAAAACACCGTTTTGCTTCTCCTTTTAAGAAGACTCTAATTCCTTCTCTATCTTTGCCTTCTACTTAGCCTTTTGGGAGAGCATGTCCATATACCAACATGCAACTCCCAAATGATCCCTGTGGCCACACTGATCATCATTATCTTGAAATCTCCTATACACTGATGCCAACAGGAGTTTTACCAAGAATCTCAGCTATTGTTTCTTACGTTCCTCTGCTGTGCAGTCCACTGGTCAGTCTATCATGAGGTGGTAACTCATGCAACATTGCATGCATAGTATTGAGCATGTCTGAGGTATTTTTTGTAACTCTTCCTATGTTTTGTTTCATTGGAGCACACACATCCCATCATATGCATAAACGGGATCCATCTTGACTGCTTGAACTAAAACAGTCAGTTTGTGCTCTTTTCTCATTTCCCTTAGTCACAAGACTTAAATACAGGAATTATCGTTGAAGAAGGCAGGAAGCTAGCATGAGGACAGGTCTTCTTTCTCACTCCTTCTCATTATTTTCATTATTAATTCATAACTGTTACTGTATTCTTTGCTGTTGCAACTTTCTCCTTCAGTCTCCCATCTGCTGCAAAGCCAGACCTCTCCCAACACAGCCATAGCTGCACTGAAGCTGGTGCTACAGTTTGGCTCAGCGCGAAGTGGTGGAGCCCTAAGCTCCTCCCAGGGAACACAGCTGCTGAGTAGGAAAGAGCACGTTTTTCATTCTGAGCTTTTAAGCAACAGCCAGGAACAGGCAAGTGCCTATGAAGAGGAAGTCAGAAGTTGTCTTGTGACAGGTTACATAAGCTGAAGGTTTGTGGTTCCAATAGGCAAAGGGAAACCAGAAAAAGCTTTCTGCAGCAGAGTCCTCAAATTCAAGCAATACGGATTTGTCACAGCCAACACTCCCCTCACTGGAGGGTGGGTTGTGCTTCTAGCTGGGATCAACCCAAAGTGAGAAACTCCCTGTGGTGCTGGCTCTCCTCAGTCCCCTTGGGCAACAGTAAGTCCCTCCAGCTGAGCCCTGCCACTCTCCTCCCATCTTTTCACTCAGGATGCATTAACTCCTGCCACACTGCCGCCTGGATCGGACATTTTGCTGTTAGACAAAGTCCAGGTCATTCATTGCAGCCCCATCAGTCTCTGGTCCTTCTGCTCAGCATCTGCCGAAACGGTGGCAGTGATGGAGAGGGCCTGCCACTGCCCTGGCACAGCTGACACCCTCAGACAGGTCCACGCTCAGTCCCCTCACGACACCGCTGGTGGTTACCCTCGCACGGGTTCGCGACGTGGGAGCAAGGCGCTCGGGAAGGGGAAGGCCCTGTCCCACTCAGGATGGATATTGCTCGTGGTTGCTCTTGTGCAGCTTCTGGAGCAATTTCCCCACAGCTGTGGGACTTCCCCTGAGGTGGCCCCCCGCTACACGTGGATGGCGTTTTCCTTATCCCTCTCATGCAGGATGAGTGGTCTCTTGCTACAGCGACCAAAGTGCCTCTCTTCTCTCGCCCCGCTGGCATCAGCGGAGGCAGTGGCGCCTTCCCCTTGGCCTCTGGCGGGTCGACGGGACACGCGTGACCGTGGCGGAGGAGTGCGGCCCCCGCAGAGCTCTCGCGGGCCGCGGCGGACGGCGCGGGAGGGCGCAGCGCGACGGGCGCGGAGCAACAGCGCCGCCTACTGGCCGGCGCCCGCGCCGCCGCAGAGAGCCTGGGGCGCGGGCGGGCCGCAGCTCCGCCGCGGCTCCCGCCCGCCTGCCATTTTGTGACCCGGGCTGACAGGCGGCGGGAGGTCTGGTTTCTTTTCCTTTTTTACTCTTCTGTGGCCAAGAAGTAAATATCCGTGGCCCCTTTTTTTTTTTGGTGGAAGCATGGGTCGTTGCACGTACCAAAAGCCTCCAGGTTCACCTCTTGTCCAGCACCCATATGGGTGACGTGTGGCGGCTGCTGGCAGGGAACGGCCTCTTCCTCAGGGCCTTCCTCCCACAGCCTTCCCTGCGCTGGCGGCTGCTCCTGGCCTGCCCAGCATTGGGCTCTCCTCAGAGTTTCACTATTGCTGTGTTTTTATGTGAATCATCTTGGTTGCTCCTGCCACGCAAGACTGCATCATTGCCTGCCTCATTGGCCCTGTAGATAAGCTCAGCTCTCATTAGTGATAAAATTCCTCCTGCCTTATTTTTCCCATTCCACAGATATTTAAGTTTATTTCAGCCCTGGGTCTTTTAAGTCTCATACACATTTGTGTGAAGAAAAAAACCCCAACAACCCAGAAATAAACAGAAGCGTATTCTGTAGAAAGCCTTGGGCCCTACAGTTTCTGTTTGAAATAAAAGTGTGAAGTGTGAGTAATAGGGATACGGCTCCTTCCACCAGACAGAGGCAGGAGGAGGACTAGGCAGCAGGAGTGTGTTATATTTTAACACACAAATACTAAGTTATTCTTACATCTTTACTATGAGTACATACTAATATGTTCCATTTTATAGATAGAAATATTGGCATAAAATTTCTTACCTTATGTCACATGGAGAATAAATGACAGACTTGAGATTTCAGTTTAGGCATTACCAGATAACACATGTGGTGCATGCGGTTGCCCACCTCAAATTTATGAAATTTTTCCTATTGAATAGATATTCATTATAAACAAATATCCATAAAAAGAGTGCTGAATCATATTTTTTACTCATATCATATACTTTTACAGGGATATGCTCAAATCTCAAAGTGGATAACTGAAGTTAAAGTGGTGCTGACAACAAGACTGTCACAGTCTGTAATCACAATGGCCTCTAAAGAGGAAAAACAAGCTCTTGCCACATACTTTGACACTGAATTATTTATAGATTGCATATGGTGAGAAGAGGAAGATCTTTCATTTTGATAGACACATTCTTTGCATAGGCAAAGGAGCTACCTAATCTTTGTCATTGAATATGTAGGAATGGGACCGTGGCATCAACAGGAGCTTGAAAAACTGCAGAGAAGACAGAACCACCAAAATAATTTTCATCTCTGCCTCTAAGAGGTGGCTGGAATCTCCTCCGATGTTGAGCATCTAGGAGATGTCCTCTGTGGATGCTTTCCCAGGTAATACATTTAGGATGGCATGATGCTAAAGTTGTCTTTGCCCTGGGTCCAGGATCTGACGATTTAGGAAGCTCTGTGAGCAGCTGAGCATGTTTATTACGGTCAGGGGACCTCCATGGCTGCAACCTGGCACAAGTGATTTGACACACTTGCTTTGCCAGCTCTCATTCTCCTCCATACTACGTCAACTGTGAGTGGCATCCAGGCAGGAGGTTTGCACAGATCCAAGATTTTGGAGGAATGACTGGGAAGAAAGCAACTGGTCATTTCACAGAGATGCCACAGAAGAAAGGCCAAGAAGAGGAGAGTAAGGGACAGGAGGTGAAGGTAGTCTTTGCTGAGCAGCTTTGCTACAGTTTGTGTGGTTCCCAGACCAAGCTACCTCCTCCATGGCATAATCCCTCAAATGAGCATGATTCCTCTGTACCTGTCCATAGAGCGGGAGCAATATCACACCTCATGTACATTTATGTGGGGTATGATGACTCCATTTTGTTGCATCTTTAGTCATGGATACATTCATGTGGGGCTGGTCCCAGGTTGGTAAGTTCCTTTGGAAAAGATTTGGATGCAACATTATATAAATACAGCTAAACTGCTCGCCATGGCTCAGTATCTTTTCACCATGTTCCACTAGCAGTTCTAGATTAAACAAGAGCTGCCAGCATGGTGAGAAAAATTACAAAGACAATCTAGAACTCCAAATTAAATTCAAACTAGGAAGAACAGCTGTGGTATGTTTACCACAGTATGTATACTATATATGCATATGATATATGTATATATACAAATATACACACTGCAAATTATAGTGGATATCCTGCAAAGAAAGTTCAGTGTAAACATTTCAGAAAAACTGTGTACTTTATACCCAATTGATTTGTTTGAGCAGTCTTACATTTGTTTCAGAAGAAAGGCTATATGCTCCTAATGTTTACAATACAGAGAAAGGAAAGCTCAAACTGTGTTAGAAATGGACTTGCCCTTTTCACTTGGCCATACAACAGGGATGTAAGCAGTTATTTGAGCAATGTAAGGCTCTTTGCTACCTTTGCTGCCTGAATGTTCACTTCTTTTTGGAGATAGGTAGAAGAGAAGAGTCCAGATGAAAAAAAAGGTACAGTGGGAAAAGGAAGGAGAGAGAATATGGCTTGATTTCCAGAAAGAAAATATACTCTGGAGCAACAGTAGAAGATGCTTAATATAGGAAATAATTATTTTTGGCTATCTATCTGGATTAAATTTAGGACTTAGCTATTTAAATATTTGACATATCCTGTCTATTAAATAATAATATATTTAAGTAGAACATGCAAATTTAATGAGACTGATGAAAGATTTTTAAAAAATATTTTGAATGTGAGACTTCTACATCTGGAAGTAAGTGTTAAGTATTCTGTATGTAAGTAAAACAGTAAATTAAAGAAATGTGGTTGCATTAGGGTTTTCCTCAGCTCTTAGTTTACTTTCTGATGCTGTAAAGATTTTACATATAAGGATCCCTGGAGTTCTCGTGAATCTTTATTGAGAAATACTTGGAAAATTTGATACATAAAGAAGTTGCTTTGTGTTCTTGGATGCTCATTTCCCACTTGTGTTCTATAGCCTCGTCACAGCAGGTAAATAAAGAAATTGGGTGGAAAAGCACAAGGGGAAAGAGTTAATACAGTAATAGGAAATGTACAGTTGGCACTCTCTCTTAGGAGAGGAGGGAGTTTTACTCCTCTCTTAGGAGTGTGCAGACAGTAAGTGGAATCTCCATTCATATAGGCACATTTTTTGCATAAGTTGACTTTTTAACCTGAAACTATCACACACATTCGCAAAAGAAGACAGAGTAGTTTCAAGCCAAAAAGCAGAGTAAAAACCATAGTTTTTTAAAATGTCATGATTCAAAATGGAAATCTCATGATTTTTGGGGTCTGGTTTGTGACTTTTTTTTTTGTTCCCTTTGAGGTTTGAGCTAACAAAATATCTGACAGGTGGGAAATGTAATTTTTAACAAAAAGGTTTTTATCATGATAAAACCACATTGCAGGAATGGTCTCAGCTGTAATCAAACAAACAAGTGGTGCAGAATTTAGCTAATTCTACAGTTTGTAGCTGATCGCTCCATGCTCCCACAACCCATCTCTCCACATCAGTTTGGCTCCTCAGGGATATACAAGGAAGCAGGACTTTTTGCTATGTCTCCTTAAGGTCAGAGGCAATCTGAGTATCCTTGCAATGGGGAGGGTTTGGGGTACGCAGGCCTTTGCTCTGATGCCTTCAAAGCCACAGAAAATTTATGGGTGACTGGGTAGATGCATGAAGCATTTAAAGAAGGGCAGTCCTGTGGAGGGGAGTTTGATCCCAGCAGGCATTTCTTATCTAACAATCACGCTAAAGTAAGTCTAAAAAAGAGCTTAAGAGATCCTCTAGACTGTTCTAGAGTGGATGACTTACAACTATTGAATCTATCTCAAATGTTTGCCTACTCCATTTTTCAAGATCTGCAAAGAGACATTCCTATGATGTTCCAGTCTATCCCAGTACATCACTTTTACTGACACTTTTTTTTTTCCCCGTGAGGTGTATCTTGAATCCTTCCTATGGTATGTTTTTACTCTCACTCCATGCCCACCTTGGGCCTGGAGAACATTCTACTACCTTTATTTTTGTTCTATTAGAAGACAACATGTCCTCCTCCACATTCTCTTTTCTAGGGAATCTCTATTTGTTCTGTCTTACCTGATAAGTCCTACAGTCCCTGCTCTGGTGGCACATCTTGAGAGTCTTCAGCCCTGGAAATATTCCTGTAAGAAGTACAATCCCCTTCAGACATAGATCTGAGGGACTTTGCACACCCCTGTGCACACCTTTTCTGTGGCTTGATCAGCTGGTATGATTGCTAGTCTGCATGCCAGCAGCTGACTTCCCTGCCCTGCCCTGCTCTGCCCTGCCCTGCCCTTCTCCTCCCTGCCCTGCCCTGCCCTGCCCCTGCCCTGCCCTGCCCTGCCCTTCCTTGCCCTCCCCTCTTGTGTGTTTTTTTTGTTCCATTGAGCTGCTTTCCCTTGAGCATCATGGCTCTCCATATCTGCCTCTTGTCCCATCACCTTCTGATACCTGTTTCTCGATTCTTGTTCCCTCTTGCCTAGTCTAGACCCTGCCACTACTCTCATCCTAAATCTTAGCAGCTGTGCTCCAGTCTCTTTCCCCTAAGATCTCCTTAGTGGAAATTTTCCTTTCTGTCACCAGTTGTGAAGCCCCCTCCATGTTCTGTACTTCTAGCTCTGCTTTTAGACAGAGAAGGATCCTCAGTGCTCTTAACTTCCACCCCCTAAACTGATTTTTGCAGGCCTTGCACTCCTCCAGGAGAGGATTCCTCAGCTCCTGTTCCTACACAGGAGTTCACAGTCCGCAAATGTCGCTTGGGTGCAGTGGGGACCCTGGCTTCTCCATCAGCACACTGGAGGGAGCTGCTGAGATAGCATCGCAATGGTTTGTGGAAATCAAACAGCTTCCTGGGCGTCCCTGCCTCTCCTCCTTCCTGCAGACCTGGCTTTGGCTCCTGTTGTATCAGGTTGTCTCCTCCAGGTTTCTAGACTCAACACTGTCAGGGCAGGGCTGGAGCTCTTAGCTTTGGCTTGGCCCATCACAGGCCAGACCTGCAGCTTCTGGGGTTGTCATCTGTGTATAGACTCTGAAGTTAAAACCCAAGCTTGCATATGCCCATATATAAATGGCAGTCTTTTCAGGCCTTGCAATTTGATAAAATTAGTGTTGTGCAGACAAATGTCCCCTCACATCTACCTTTTTTCTCCTACCAGAGTAGACCCTTTTTTAAACACCACTCCAAAGAATTCCTGAGCATGCTGGAAAAAGCTGGTAGAGTTGTTTAAGATAGGCAATACAACATATTTTTTTCTTGACCTCACACTTGGAAGCTACTGAGCCCTTTGGCTTTAATTAACACAAAATAGGTCTGAGGCAGATATTTGGCATGGGAGAGCTTAGTTTTCAAAATATGAAGATTAACAAAGTTATAAGCCATGAAAAAAATGGTCTTACAAAGTAATGGAAAATGGAAAGTACTTGTAAAAAGCAATTCTGTCAGCCTTTGTGTGTGATATGTATCATCAAATACAGTTCCACACCATGCAATTAAGGATGTTATCAAATATCTGTATTTATTAATGAGCTACTGCTTATAAAAATACAATTTTGTAACAAACAGCCTGATATATACAAATAATAAAATCTGTATTTCTGTAAACTCACACAGGCATGTAGTGCAGTGTCTAGCATATAATACACTGTGCCAGATCCCAAGGGTTATAAGTAAATGTACATGTGTTGTGGGCAAAACAGTCTCAACTTGGGGAGTTTCACTTAATTTATTGCCAATTAACATAAACATTTAATTACTGATTGGGATATTGAGAAACCAAGAAGACAAACAACTAAGCAAACACATAGGGAAATGCCTTTCTTCCCCTTTCAACTTCAGTCCAACACCTCTCCTTCCCCCTTCCTAGCCACAACTCCCCTTGTTTTCACCTCTGCTCAGTCCTTCCCAATCCCTCTGCCAAGGCGACGGGCCTGCAGCGGAGGAGGTTGGTCTCAGTGAGTAGTGGTTTATTTTTGCCACTCCTTGCTTCTGATTCTTTTCTTCTGCTTCTCCTTCCTTCTTGTTTCCTCTGCCCTGGCATGGGTCGCCCATGGGCTGCATTCCCTCAGGGTGTCCCTGTTCCGTCGTGGGTCACCCATGGGCTGCAGTCCTTCAGAGGTATCCCAGCCCTGATATGGGTCACCCCTTTCCAGAAGTGTGTCTCCAGCCATGCCCCAACAATGTCCCCTTCCACATGTCTCCAACAGTATCTCCCCCACCAGCTCTCCTGCCTGTCACAGGTGCCGCTCTTTCTTAAACTTGCCTGATCACCATGGCTCCCCTGAATGGTGGAGGCTTGGTGGGTGATGGGGTGCTCACACCGGTGCTGGAGCCGGCTGGAACCAGCTGCAACCAGCCCAGGGCGGTTCATGGCCTCCCGCCACCGGGCACCCCGCAGCCGCCCGCCACCGCACCCTGCCAGGTGTGCCCAATGCCGCCACCCTGCCCAGGTCAGCTGAGTTTGAGCACGTGAAAATACTTGCAGTTCTTAGGAGATGTGACTGACTGAGATGAAGACTGAAGTCTTCAATTGCCATGAAGACATGGCAAATTATTTGCTGTAAATCTTTATTTGGAAGGGAAAACACTTTAGTCATTGATAAATTGTATGGCGATATCTTGAGGACTAACTAGGACAAATAATGAATTATCATGAAAATTGATCCTATAGCACCCTATCTGAAATAAAAGTATACTGTTAGAAACAAAGTGGATACAGGTTAAAACAAAGAGTGTATTCTTGCCAAGAGAAATATATTTTGGCTAGACTTAAAAAGCAGTCTGGATTATATAACAAAACTCCTTATCCATATTTACAACTAAAAGAAGACCTGCACTAGAGCAGAATGGTCCACTGCTTTATTATTTTTCTTTTTGTCCATTTGTTTTTACTAATCTGTTGAGATGTCACTTATTTTTGCCTGCCTCTTTGCCTGACAGAAAGAGCAAAGAGGACTTGCGGGGTGATGAAAGACCCGTCCTGCAGTCCTCTTTCAGGCCATTAATTGCATTGAACTCCTCTGGTTTTCATGAATCATACGCATATAGTGCAAAGTGCAACACTTTGCACCCCCCAGACAGTAGTAACTTCTTGTTTCTGGTGCTTCGCACCAATCTCTTTTCCTTTTTTTTAACATTAATTGTGTCTAAACATAGCAAGCAGTTTTATACATGAGGAAGGCAAAGCAATCAATGACCACTTTAAGCATTTAAATTGCCTATTTTTGTGAGGATCAAAGTTGATAAGAAATCTATCACTGGAAGGAACTAATGGAATTTATAAGGAAAGGAATGACCAAACTGGATCAGTTTTATATAAAGCAGAAACAGACCCACCACAAAATAATAAAATCTATTTAATATGGACATCAAATGCCAGCTGGTGTGTGCTTTTACAGTACAGCAGAAAGTAGTGGTATCTTTAATAATCACATATTTAGAAATGCCCTGAGAAGGTAAAAGACCAGTGCTTCTGTCCTCCCACAAGATGTACAGCTTGGCTATTAATACAGGCCCATATATAAATGCATTGCATTATGCAAGCATGTGCAATAATAACAGAGAAAAAAATGCTGCTTACATGATACATGTTTTCTAACATACATTCCTTGTTCTTACATTACTTATACAAGAGTATGAAAATCATCGTGAGACATCCTTTATTACAAGCAATGGCAAAAAAGCTAGCAAGACAGTGGGGTTCTTAAAAGTGATGGTATTACAGATAATATTTTCAAAACATTCTTCTTTAGAATTCTCTTTTTTTTTGTTTGTTTGAATGATTTCTCATGTTGTTATCAACCAAAGAACTTTGAGTAGTAGTGACCAGTCTATAGGACTCACTGCACCACCATGTCAGTTTGACTGACTGTCCGAACAGCAGTTATGACAGTAGACAGACAATTCTGCGTGGGACTGAAAGACTAACATAGCGAGGAAGGAGATATAATGGACAGTCTGAGGTTGTCATCTGCAATTGTTGACCAAAAAATAACCAAACTAAAAACCAGTTAAAGGACAATTTTGCCTGGAAAAGCCTTGTAGCTGAGAAACTGCAATACCTATTGTTTTAATGAGAGACTTTGTGTGTTGTATGCCAAGAGACCAGCAATGGAAAACCCAAGGTAAAAAGACACTCTTTCTATGTTTGGGCCATTTTTCAATAGGCATGAGGGAACAGGCTGCACTGGTATCCTAAAGGTTTCATTGCTGCCATAGTCGACGTAGATAACCTTACCCTCAGCTCTTCCATCCAAAGGAAGCAAAAGATCTTGAACAGCCTTTTCCTTCCAGATATTTCCACTCTGCCAGAGGGAATTCAGTTCCTGTTCTGAAAGTGAACTAAAAAGCTGATCTATTTTTCCTTTGTGAACAAACCTGTTTAGGCCACTGCCTTTTGCCAGATAGAAAAGAGCCAGAGGCTGCCTGGAACGATGCAGGGTTCCATAGAGCTCTTTGAAAGACTCACTTAAGCATTTAACAAAAGTTTCCATTTTCCTGGAATCTTCATTTAGTTGTTTCCTATCCTGGGGCCAGAGCAACAAGGAGGCTAGGAAGAAAGGCTCTACACACTGTGAAGCTGGTTCCACTTCCTGTAGAATGCTTAGAAGCAGACTTCTCAGCACCTTAGAAGGATATAACTTAGTGGATTTAGGTTTAATGCAACTCAGAACAACATTTGCCAAAATCAAATTCTGTTTGTCTTTCAGAGTTGCTTGTGCATTCTCCTCACACAGAAATGCATATGCTTCTACTATGTCTTCTATTTCTCTGTCAGCATTTCTGTGGAGGTATTCCAAAATGCCAGAAAATGAGCCTGCTTTGGAAGCCTCCAGAGTGTCCCTGTATGCTTCTATACACTGAGACATGGGCCACTTTGAGACCTGTTTACTTTTCAGTTGCTCAAAACTGAAATGACAAAATATTTCTGTGTATTTGGTAAAACGTTCTTGAACTTTCTCATACAATTTTGTGTCTACAATTTCTTTTTCATTGGTCTGCGTTTTGAAAAACACAAAGTAGTCTTCAAAAAAGTCAAATGCCCTTTTCAACCGTGATCGCAAATTACATAAAAAGCTGGAATGATATTCAAGAACCTTGACCATTTCTGTCTCTGTGTTAGGGTTATCTACATTGAAAACACTATTTCCTGATAGATACTTTGTCATATTTTTTCTACACTGTAAGTCTTTTTTGCTGAAAAAAGGGACATGCCAAAGGACATCAATAACATAAAGACCAGTTTCTATCTCTCCCTGATAACCAGCAGTATTGTACATTTGCAACTTTCGTTTAAGCTTTTGATGCTGCAAATATTGTTCATTGTCTGCATTTTCAGCTTGCCACTGAGATTCTCTGAAAGCCTGTGAAGCATTCTCAGCAAGCTCTAGCAAGTATTTCAGTTCCTCAGCTGTCAGGACTGCACTTTTTGCTTTGCACTCTACATGGTATTTTAGCTTACTTTTAAAGACTTGACCTACTGTATCTGATATGTATGAATTGTGTTGTGCTCTTTGTTTGGCTGCTTTAGCCCAATATAAGGCAGAGTCAAAATTCCTTTCTTTAATGTAGAAGTATCTTGCTAAGGCTTGGCAAATGTAACCATTCTGCTCAAATCTAGCGGATGCTTGTTTTAACACATATTCCACATTACCACGCTTCTCTTCCCTATGAATGGCTTCAATTAAGGGGGAAAACAATGTGTCTGACTCATCGCCATGTTCCTTGCGCTGTCTAGTAATCAGCAGGGTTTGTATATCACGAATAAGTTTGTCTTGCTTTAACGAAGTCTTATAAAATAAATCTTCTTTCAATAAGTGCAATGTAATTTCACTTTTAGGCAAGTCATAGGTTAGTTTCAATTCTGTTAGGCAGTGAGATGCTATCAATGGGTGAATGATACGAAGACCTTTGTATCTTGTGTATTCATGTACCTGATCATATATTAGAATATTGGAACAAATTCCCATCTTTTCAATCAATTTATCTTTACTGCAGCCAATCTCTTGAGAATTAATTCCTAAGAATTCTTCACATAGTGATATTGAAACTGTAGATGTTCTTACATAAGAGTTTAACAGTGTTAGATAGCAAACAAGTTGTGCTGGTTTAGAGGCAGTATTCAAGTTATGCAAGGTATGTTTTACTACTTTTTTAATGTACTGTGAATCAAAGTTTTTCTTCATAATCATAAATGAATAGAAATTGTCAGGATTTGGATGCACCTTTTCAATATATTTTAGTTTCTGATCAAAGGCCCTTTGCTCTTTTTCAGAAAGCATATGCTTTAAAGAAATACTGTTCAAGGAATTGATTGTTGAACTTTCATCAGGATTCTGGGATCTCATACAGTTTAGAATGATCACTAAAGGAGTTACATACCGAATGCATTTTTCTGTTATAGCCGCCTGAATTTCTTTCTGCAGAAAATAGACATTTTCTTGCTCTTCAAAATCATCCACAAGAAGTAACACTGGTAAATAGCCTGTGTCATCGTTTGCTCCACAGGTGAGTAAAGTTGTCAGCTGTGTTCCAAAATCACTTGGTTTGTTTTTCAGAACAGCACATCTGAATCGCTTCCGGAGATCCCAAAGGATATGCATAGCTAATGTTGTCCCACCACAGCCTGGGTGATGGTAAAGGTTGATAATTTTTACAGGTGATTGATTAGCACTGTTAGATGAAGACAAAATTAGGTGTTCAAGCTTTTCATAACTGTCCCTTCTGATAAAATCTGAAGTATAATTTTCAGAAGAAAAATAGAAATTCCACCATGATACTTTACCACCTCGATAAAAATCTTCTTCCCGCTCTTTCAGGAAATTTTGAAATTTATCTGCATCCTTCTCTATTCCTGTGTCTTTGCATTCATTTTCACAAAGTATTTCCAATGCTGCCATGCAGTCCTCTTTCTTCTTTAGAAGAATGGTAGAATGACCAACAGAGGGCAGAAGTCTTTCAGAAGACTGTGTCACTGAATTTAATTTTATGATGGTACCATTTACCATTTGCAGGGTTAAATTAGAAACACATTTGTTTGAAAGTGCTTCCTCACTAATGCCTCTAGCATGCAGAAGATCTTTCCATCGCTGGTATGTACCTGCACCAATGCAAATGCAGGCCATGTATTCTAGTCCCTTTAATTCTTGGTAAAATGTCATAAAAGTCTCAGTAAGGGGATCCACTGAATCTTCCACTGTGGAAAGCAAAAGAAACACTATTAAAAACTTTCCATTCTGCTTTACATCTTTGTGTGAAAGAAATGAAATCATTTTTCTGACACCAGCAGCTCTGTCTCGTACCCATGAAGTGGGATCTAATGGTAGTTTGTTATTGCCTTTGAAGTCTGATCCACCATTGCAGAAAATCCAGTTGGTCTCCTGATGTAGTTTCAGCTTTTCAGCTTGTTCAGAAATTGAATCCACCTTGTTTTCATAATAATCTGGGAAGTAAAGTTTGGCATTTCGATTTTTTTTGTAAGTCTTTAACACACCATTCATTTCTGATTCAAAATCAAAGTCAAGCACAGCAAACCATTTTATTTCCTGTAAAAAGTCTAAGTGCAAAGTTTGACTTGGGTGGCACTTATTTGTTACCAAAATGTAGTAGTCATAATAAGAGCTATCTAGTGAGTCCCTGTTACCCGTGAGCAGACTAGCTAGCTTTAGTCCTTCATTCATTGACTTCTTTTGCTTTAAGTTATATTCTTCCTCTGCTCTTTTACGAGACTCTGCTAAAGATGTCAGGGTATGTTTAAAAGTTTTAAATTCTTTTGTATTTTGAATATTTTTGGAACTAGCTCCATCCCGGATGAAGACAGCTTCTTTCCAACTCTTACTCTTATATTCGTATGTGTTGGTACAGAAATATTTTGTACCACAGATGCAGTGTTTGGGAACCACATCTATTTCAATGACAAACATATGTGATGGAGTTCCATTTTGTAATAATACTTCCACAAATCTAGGTTGTCTAATGCAAGGTTTTGCAATGCTGATGTCTTGCTTATTAAAGTACTTTCCAATGAATGTATTCAAATGGTCAATGTATGCTTCTTTCTTGGTAACTTTTATTCCTTCAATTTCCCCATGTGGATTGTCAGATACTCCAAAATGAATAGTGCCATTTGTGCGGGAGTTCATGCAGGCTGCAGCAAACCTAAAGACTTCATTGCTAAATTTCATCATGATATCCTCTTCTAGTGCCTTTTCTGTGTTGGTAAGTAATTTGAATTCATGTGCTGGATCAATGAGATTGAGTGGCCCTGTTTCAGGGACATTAAGAATATTATACTGTGTGTATCGAGTACCATCACTGAAATTATCAAAAGGATATGGCATACACATCTTTCCAGTTGGGTGCTGGCTGCTTGACAGTGGCTTCTCTGATACATTCTCTTTGTCAGCTGACTTCATTGCTTTTTTGTCTTCTATGGGCCCCATCTTAGAATCCTGCAGTATACTGGAATTAAATGACCCATATTTTTTCTTGCACTCTTTCTCTGCAATCTCTCCATCTTTTCCTTCTCCATCAAGACTCTGTTCACTGCCTTCTTGTTCTACAGCCTGGTCTGAACCTTGAGCTAGAATGTCATGATTTTTCAGGAAATACATTATTTGCAGAGCAGGCCCATGAGGTATGCCCATTTCCACAAAATCTGCTTTAGTCATCAATTTCAAGGTAAAACCAGTCACGTCTTGGTTAAACAGGATTTCTGCATGTTTCTGGTCGATCTTAACAAATTCAGTTGTCCATTGTTTGACTTCCTCTTTTGTCCACTGTTCAATATGTTGATATGAATGTGATTTCTCATTTTTTTCAGTGTTTGCATTTTCCATTCTTTAAGGAAAAAATAACAAAATTACTAAACAAAGTATTTATAATAGCCTATTAACTGTATTTCCTTGCTATTATCAACCATTAATTTCTTCATTAGTGTAATCTGCCACATGGAATACCACAGTTCAATTAGGGGACATTGTGGGAATGTGAAGTAAGATCATATATAAGGCATTAGCTAGTTATAAAAGACAGATTTATTACAAAATGATTTTATTTCAGTCCTGTTTTTAAACCACTTCTGTAGCTGACACTACACAAATTTTGTGACTGGTACCTATTTGTGGTCATTTGGACACCTACTTGTGGTTGTATGGGCCATCCAATAATAATTAAAAAAAAATTCATAAAATCATAGAATCACAGAATATCCTGAGTTGGAGGGGACCCACGAGGATCATCGAGCCCAACTCCTGACTCCACATAGGACAACCTAAAAGTTAAACCATATATCTAAGAGCATTGTCCAAACACTTGTTGAACACTGACAGGTTTGGGGCCATGACCACTTCCCTGGGGTCTTGTTCCAGTGCTTGACCACCCTCTCAGTGAAGAGCTTTCTCCTAATAGCCAATCTGAACTTCCCCTGATGCAGCTTTAAGCCATTCCCTTGTGTCTTATCACCGGACACCAGACAGAAGAGATCAGCACCTCCCTCTCTGCTCCCCCTCATAAGGAATTTGTAGGCAGCAATGAGGTTGTCTCTCAGTCTCCTCTTTTCTAAGCTGAACAAACCTAGTATCCTCAGCCATTCCTCATAAGTCATGCCCTCTAGTCCTTTCACCATCTTTGTTTTCCTCCTTTGGACACATTCTGATATTTTTATATCCTTATATTGTGGAGCCCAAAACTGCATACAGTACTCAAGGTGAGGCAACACCAATGCTGAGTATAGTGGGACAATCACTTCTTTTGACCAGTTCGCTATACTGTGCCTAATGCATCCCAGGATATGGTTGGCCCTTTTGGCCACCAGAGCACATTGTTGACTCTTCTTGTGCTGACCATCAACCAAAGCCCCCAGATCCTGTTCTGCAGGGCTGCACTCCAGCCTCTTGTCTCCAATCTATATGTACATCCAGGATTACACTGTCCCAGGTGCAGAATCTGGCATTTGTCCTCATTGAATTTCATATGGTTGGTGACTGCCCAGCACTCTAATCTGTCAAGATCTCTCTGTAAGGCCTCTCAATCAATGGCTTCTCTTAATCTAGTATCATTGCCAAAGTTGCTTAGTGTGCACTCAACTCCTGTGTCCAGGTCATTGCTAAAAACATTGAAGAGAACTGGCCCTAAAATTGAGCCCTGGAGAACACCACTAGTGACTGGCCACCAGCCAGATGTTACTCCATTTACTACAATGCTTTGAGTCCAATCCTTCAGCCAATTGTTCACCCATCATGTTGTGTACATGTCACAAATGGCTCTCTTGAAATTCCCAGTTTGGTGAAGAAGAAAAAACAACCACACATGGAAATCCAACCTTGTTTTTACCCTTAGATGTGGTTAGGTACAGAATTTGCTTGAATAACACTGTGAAGAGACATTGGGATGGAAAGACACTGCTGTGATTACTTAGCTGTTGCTATTGCAAATGAAAGGAAAATCTTTTCCATATTACCTTTTCAGTACCTTTTGCGTTCACTAAGGTTTCTCAAATTAAACAAAAGCAAGTAGTTCAGCAGCATTTGTGGAGATAAGTGACAGGAAGAAGAACATCTTACAATCCACTTGGTCTTAGTAAATGTGGACTTTTTGGAAAAACTGTAAAGAAAGAAACACAATAAAATAAAATAATTCCCCTTAATAGTGTCTAATTTTACTTACTCCCACTTCCTTTGGGAGAATTATATTCATTAATCTGAAATTTCTACTTTATGGAATTGCACCCAGCTACAGTTGTTGCATTAGTGGTAATGGTCTCCTCCATGCACCTTTTCTTATTCATAGCTGAGCGTTCCTGAGACAAAATTACTTCTTAGATTTCTTCAGTGAATTTTTTTTTCCTGAAAGAACACTTGGTTATCTAAGCCACCCTAATGACATGCCTTCCTCAATCTATTATTTGGTTTCCTAAACTGTAAACTTTAATGAGAAGCAATAGTAAATATTTCTTATAGCTAGGGCAGGAAAACAGCTGTCCTACCTTTGGCCAAGCTGCCTCCTGATTTAACTAATGAACTGTGAGAGCAGAGAAAAAAGTGGGTCTGTGGGCTATGGAAGCCTGCAGTTACATTTGCTCTTAACAGACCCTCCCTTTTGCTCACAGAAAAAGAAAAACTAGTTTCTCATTCTTTAAAATGCCACTATGGTAACTTATTGTCAAAAATTGAGGGTGCAGGGGGGAAGAAGCTCAATATTTTTATTCTGTGACTGAAGTAGTTATCGTATTCACCAGTAACTCCACCCAGGGTACTTAAAAGCTGAGAAAAGAAACTGAAACTAAAGCACTTCTGCTCAGAGACATTGTTCAACCCAGCAATGTAAAAGTATTATTTTAATTCCCACCAAACTTATAGTTTCTAATAGAGGTACAGTTTATTCCTAACCTAAAAACAAACATGTTTATGCCCTTGAAACAGTTACTCCATATTTTAGTGTTTGGAACCCCCTAATGAGATAAAGCTCCAGAATGGGATACTTTCATTTCCTAGACTTGATGCAGTGTTTCTACGTTTCATGTTACTGGCTAGTTAATGATTCTGGCCAACTGAAATGCTTTAAAGATCTCCTTTTCCAACATGGAACAACTCTATCATATTATTTCTGCAGAATAATTTATTTGAGGACATATTCCTTGGGATTATTTCACTGTAATCTCATAACAACCACTTTTCATGTGCAGACATGTAACAGATTTGGAAGAGTTTATTTTAGTAGATTATAGATCTCTTTATATATAAAATTAATGTCTTTAAAAAAACAAAAAAAAGAAATGGTATCAGGTCTTCGTAAAATATTCCATCCTAGAAGTAAATATGCATGTACTTACTGTAACTGTTCTGTTCTGCAGGTTTTTTCCTGTATTTGTTCAATACATGTATTTTGTTCAAGCAGGAAACCCAACAGCTAAAATTCAGCTGAACTGCACTTCTATGGTATGGGAAAAAAACCCCTAAAATTAGTTTACAAACTTCTAACAGAATTCTGAGGGTTAGAAATAGTAGGAAGGAAAGAGCATCGATAGACATACAATCAGTTTTTCCCAGTGACAAACACCCATCTCTAGAGGAGAGAAATGACAGTGCCTGCTAGAGAATATTTATTATTGCTTACCTTTTCCTTGCATGCTTCTAATTTACCCTTCCAGCACAGTATCTAAATGCTGTAGACTGGGCAAGCCAGAAGGTGGGTGTTGCAGAGAAATAGGAGGAAATAGATGCCGGGTGTTTGGGAGTTCTACTGCTCTCCTCCCCTTTTGCTTTCTCTTTTACCAACCAAGGTTGCTTCTGGTCTGCCTCTTCCTAACTTCCTGTTTGAGAAATCATTGTTCTCTGAAGAAGTTAATGCAAGAATTCTGTTCTAGGATGCTTTTATTAAAACACTTACACGGCACTGTCTTGAGCTGCTATCCAGAAACTTGAGCAATACTTAGCTAATAAAAAGCAATTAATTAGACATATGGTCTTAAACCAGCAGAACTTTCCTGGAATGAGGGGAAAAAGGAAAATAATACAAGAGATGCTTTTGAGAAATGTGAATATCCTTCAATATAAGCACTTCCAAATAATCAGGCTTACTGACTTGTTCCTCATTTTGGTTGCTTGATTTCCCACACTGCAAATGTGTTAGTTTATTCCCGGTCTCCTTCTTTGGAGCTAACAACTAGTTTGATTTGAAGTGTAGCTTGGATATAATTCTGTGGATAGTTTACTCCAGAAATGTTTTCCCTTAGGCAGCGTGCTCATATTGCATCGTATCGTCCTCCAGTGCCCAGTGAACAAGCTTTATGTTGTAATACCCTGCTATTGACTGTTTCTGCTTCCAATGTGTCGCAGTACTGACACAGATCTTACAATACCCTTCTGACCATTGCCATTACCCTGTTTTTTCATCCTTTGCCCTTGGCTGTCTTGAATGACCATGATAAGCAGGCATCTGAGGAAGATAATCATGACCATTAAAACACATTTGTTTAGAAGGGTGGAAGCAAGAGTGCTCACACTAGCAGTTGTGTGTCCAGTCCCACAGATGAAGAGGTTGAAAATCCTTGTATTGGGTGTAAGGACCCACATTGAAGCAGCTCATGAAGGACTGCAGCCTGTGGGAAGGACTCAAGCTGGGACAGGGGAAAAGTGTGAGGAGGAAGGAGCAGCAGAGAGGAACAGCTATGGACTGACCAAACTGTTGTGAACTGACCACAGTCCCCCATTCCCCATCCCTCTGTGTTGCTTGGGGTGGGAGAGGGAGGAGGTGGAAGAGTTGGGAAAGAAGGAGTGAAGTTGAGCCTGGGAAAATGGAGTAGGGTGAGGGGAAGTTGTTTTTTTTTCCTTTTTTCTCACTATCCAACTCCATTTTAATTGGCAATGAATTAAATTAATTTTTCCCAAGTCAGGTCTGTTTTGCCCATAATGGTAACTGGGCAAAATCACCCTCTTTTTCTTGACCCAGGAGCTTTAGCATCTTATTTTCTCCCCTATCCTGCTAAGGAGGTGGAGTGAGAGGGTGGCTGGGTGGGTACCTGACAGCCAGCCAAGATCAACCCACCACAGTCCTTCAGAATGATATCTGTTCTGAGAACAACTGAGTGAGGTCACCAGGGTACTTCAAGTTTTAGAAAGCAAACAGCATCTCCAGCCACCACAAAGGCAGCTGTGGAAAGCCAGCATCTCTTCCAGTTGTTGATGCTGATCATACTACTATTTCTTTCTATCCTTATATGCTTCCCTATGTACTTTAGCTATGTGTATTTCTTAAGTCCTGGCATGCACCTGTCTGCTATTGCACAAATTCTTATTGGAAAAATTATATCACTACCTGTTGAATCCCTAATTGCTGCACTTTTCAGGAATGCATCCTCAGCAGATAGGATGGTATGGCTGTACATTAAACACTCCCGTATATTCTCATGTCAAGGCCAAGGGATACAAACTAATGCTTGATGTGATGCAATAAAAACATCACCTTTCCAGACTATGGTGCAGGTCTGACATTAGTTTAAGCACTCTGGTATGAAAAATTATAAGAAATAATAATACTGTCTTTGACTCAGCATATGGGACTCAGAGAACACCAAGTGCCATGAAGTGCAGCATCTGCTTTAGATGCTGCTGGCCCTGAGCACTGTGGATGTGAACCACTGCTGCACCCTTTTGCTTGGGAGAGAGTGACTGCTTTCTCTGGCAGGTGCCTTTGTTTATAGACGGACTTCCTCTATAGCCTGCTTCCCTGGAGATCATTAAACTTTTCTCCCTGTAGCTGTGTGTGCTTGCTGAGGCAGCTGGTTACTGCTAATCTGTAGGAATCCAAGCAATGCCCAAATTGAGGTGTTGCCCCAGAGGGGCTGTTGATTTTCCCCAGCTTCATCCCAGTTTACAGGGTCACAGCTCTGCTGCCAGTTAGGGGGACTTGCCTGTTCCCATGTTCGAGGCTGCTGGCTGGGAGACTGTGCAGGCAATATATCCTCATATTAACCAGATCATTGTTGGTACACCTGGCTAGCTGTGTTTTCTCATCTATCACTACCACTAGTCAGCTTCAGTCCTACCAGTCTTGTGAGACAGACTCCTCTTTAGCTGCTCTACTCTCTGTGCTTTGACTAAGTTGTTAATCCATTTTTTTTCACAAGGTTTTGGGTTGGGTTTCTTTTTTGGTGTTAGCTATTTCCATTAACCAGGTCTGCTGTTTTGGTATGGTACGTCTTGCCTATTTGGCCATCAGCAGCATCCCTTTCCCACAAGTTTTTTCCCTTCAGATGCCATTTGCAGACATTTAAGCATGAAGTTTGTTGATGTGATTCTCCAGCATAAAATCAACTCTTCTAGAATGACTTCATTATTTATTAAAATAAAAATTCTTATTGTACATCAGGTCTTTCCCTGTAGTCTCATTATTCAGAAAAACTGAGTCAAAAATACTGTCTTGTTTCTCAGTGACTGGTGTGGAAACTCACCTCTGAAATCCTGTCCCCTGCTGCAACTCATAGGATTTGTTCTCTAATGTGTATTAGTAATTCCAGTAATGATACCATTCCTTCTGCATTTCCTTTGCCTATTGAAATTAGAGATCACTGTTCATATCCACTGTGATTTGTAGATCAGACTGCCAGCAGTTCTCAAGTTTCCAGTTATAAGAGCTTCCAGAGTTATTTTGATTCCTGCTATTTCCTCTAATTTCTTTATATTTGTCAAATCATTACCTGTACAACATTATTCTGCCATTTCAACCTTTACTCTATCTTTTGACACCTATATTCCATGATTATTACCTCACTGTATTTCTGTTACCTTAATAATTCCTCCTATCACATTGTGCACCAACAATTGAAATAATCCAGCCAGCTCCTTGAGCTCTTCTCACTAGTGAAAAAAACATTTGCATGATCTTTTACAAAACTTGTTTCTCATTCCCTTTTTAAAAAAAAAAAATCAGCTCTTTTCTTTACTCTGTTCCCTAAGTTACTACTCACCCATTTCTTAGGTTGTTTCTCCTTGCTGTCCTACTGATACCTACTGATATTTATCTGTTCCAGCATCTGCTCTATTTTTCAGGTATGGAGGTCACACAGAGGCCTCCAGAGCTTTTTCTTTTCACAGGCAAATAACTTCTGTGTCTACTCTGGCAATAGCATCTCAACTTTTCTTTAAAAAGACTTACTAGTCACATAGGCCTGCATTTTCCTGAAGCTGATGTGACTGTCTGGCCATCTCGCTCATAATTTCCTGTTTGCCCATCATCCTCCCTTCAGTTCTTTCTCAAAACTTCCTGCATGTTACTCTCCTTCCTTCTAGGGCTGTGCTTCCTGAGGCTTCTCTTTAAAGAAAGGAAGTGAAAATGAAATGACAAATGCCAATCAGAAACACCCACAAATACATATACAGTGATCACTGCATTGAATTCATCATGTTTTTCTGCCTGCTGCCACTGGCCCACAGGAAGATATATTCCCTGGCATTTACTTAAATTCTCAGTTGCTGAATAGCGAAAGTTGAGTGAACTGCAAATGATCCTTTTCCCTGGGAACGAGTCTTGCAAGCACTGTAATAGCAACCAGTCCAGAGACAGCAGGACCTGCTAGTCTCTTAGGAGCAGTAGGCAGGTCGGCATAGATCATTTCTGCGTACTTGGTTTATCAGCCAGCAGAGCTGGCGTTCAGATTGGGACTCACACCAGCCTTGCTCAGTTGTGCACTCTGATGAGCTCACAGTCTGAGGGAATCTCCACGGGCCTAACCCTGTATCTACATAATCTTAGTGCTCATGTAAAGAGCAGCTGTACTCCTTTGATTATTGCAGGACAGTTATCTGTTGAGCCACTCTGTGGGTGTTAGTTTAATTTTCTTAAATTGCTGGCTGTTTCCTGATTGTATGGCATGCTGCTGTGTTTTCCTGAGCTGTGTTGTATGGGCTGATGTGACAACCATTCCTTCCCTGCACCACCATTTAACAGATGGCTCTTAACCTGACATTCCCCAGCAGCTCGTGATCTCAGTGGGGTTTGAAGCAGTATCATCCTTCTCCCAGTTCTGGCCTCTTCTCTTGCACTGTATGATTTTGTGGTCAGCTGGTCCAAGGAACTGAAGCACTCTGTTATATGTCAGTTTAGTCTATGGACAGATCAGATCTGGTCAGCTTTCTGTGAGGTTGCTTGAGCTCCTTACTAGCATGGGCCAGACCATACCAATGGAAGGATTGGAAAGTGCTGTAAAACCACATACTTGTATGGACATGTGCATTTGCAGGCTACCAGACTACACAAACAACATATTCTTTTGTGTTCTGCAATGTCAGTCAAAGTATGGGAAGGCTCTAACAGGTAATTGCAAAATGGCTCTAATGATTGCCCCTAACTTGCCTTGTTCTTTGCTGTTATCTTTTGTAAGGTAACTGCCTGCTTAAAAGGCTTTGGCATTGTGATCTGTAACACTGCTGTTACCTGGTTAGCTGTCTCTCTAGGAAATACACAGCTCCCTTCCCACCCTCACAGTTCCCCTCTTTGTTTATGCCTTTTGTTATAAAATTATACATCACAACCCTTATTCATATTCCTTGTGGTGGAACTCCTAAGTAGATGATATCCTTGACTTATGAAGTTAGAGCAAAGACATTTCTTGAGTACTTTTTTTTTTCTGGTTTCCTAAATAGGCATGGTTGACAACTGGCACTCTGTGTGCCCTTCCTATGCTGGCAGGCAGACGGAGATGGGCGCTGAAGCTCAGTAGTATTTCTGTGGAGACACATGCTGCTATGACTGCAGGTTGTGCAAACCTAGCTGAATTAGCTAGCTTGAGTGCTGGTAGCAGTGCAGACAGGCAGCAAGGGCCTTTGAGGGGCTGGACTCAGACGTATGTTACTCAGGCTACCCCGGAGCTGTGTGGCCACCACTGAATACCCATGTCTGAGGCACCTGGGAGATCAGAGAATTGGAGGAAGCTGGGCTACCAGGTGCCTCGAGGGAACTGACCTGCAGACCTCTCAGAGGACCCAAGCTATTTGATCTAGAATAGAATAGAATAGAATAGAATAGAATAGAATAGAATAGAATAGAATAGAATAGAATAGACTATTTCAGTTGGAAGGGACCTACAATGATCACCTAGTCCAACTGCCTGACCACTTCAGGGCTGACCAAGTTAAAGCATGTTATTAAGGGCATTGTCCAAATGCCTCTTAAACACTGACGGGCACGGGGCATCGACCATCTCTCGAGGAAGCCTGTTCCACTGTTTGACCACTCTCTCGGTAAAGAAATGCTTCCCAATGTCTGGTCTAAACCTCCCCTGGCGCAGCTTTGAGCCATTCCCATGCATCCTATCACTGGATACCAGGGAGAAGAGATCAGCACCTCCCTCTCCACTTCCCCTCCTCAGGAAGCTGTGGAGAGCAATGAGGTCGCCCCTCAGCCTCCTTTTCTCCAAACTAGACAACCCCAAAGTCCTTAGCCGCTCCTTGTAGGGCATTCCTTCCAGCCCTTTCACCAGCTTTGTTGCCCTCCTATATTAAGCAGGTCTTTCCTTTTCCTTATCTTATTAGAGATGGAGAAAAAGTGATCACAGGCCCTTTTGTTAGAAGAACTTTTTCTACATACTAGAGAAGTTATTTCATCTTTCTTGGTATCTTTTCCCACCAAGATAAAACATTTTTTTAGGCCTTTTCTAAGCTTTTTTTCTCATTTATATTGCTTCTCAAAGGCTTTCCTCATTTGGCTGTATCTTTCAGACACACTTGAAAGGAATTTCAAATGGAATCCAGTTTTCTAACTGTCCTAGCTTGCTGTTTAGAATAGTGATCTGGAATATTTGAATGTAATTGGAATGTTCTGTACTTTTAGATACAACTCGTGGATGGGACTAAGCATGACAAGCTGAAAGGACTCGGAAAGTGCTTGAAAGCCAGGTTTTGAATTGAATATGATTTGATAAATATAAAAAATTGGCAAGGTGAAGTTAAAGACGAAAGTGTAGCTCTAAGGAAAACACATGAATGACACCCAACACAATTTTGGTTTTCTCCCAGGTAAGCTTTTGTTTTGACTGAGCAAAACAACCTTATTCATTTACTATTAAGATTGAAAAAAGTTACATAGATGTTACTTTTTAGAACTATAGGAAATATAAAAGATGTACCCTGATGAAAATCTAAATGTTGACATTAGGCAGTACTTTTCTAAATAAGAATATGTGTTCATTTTTGGTCAGGGTATGCTATTGTGTAGAGGTGCTCTAGTTTGGAAGCCCTGCCCTAATATTTCTACATTAAATTGTATCTGAGTTATGAGATCCACTGTGACCAGCAGCTTTGTACTGTGCCCTGGAATGCAGCACATAGCCTGAAGAGATACATACATATTATCTTTTGAGGTGGAGCAGGATTTCCAACACGCTGGTATTTGCATTGCATGTTTAATGGACCTGTTATGCAAATTTATACTTGAACGGACTCCTTAGATGTCTAATCTTTTATTTGTCTTCAACACTCCTTGTCTATTGTTTATTTACCACAGGTTCTAATCAAGAAATGATCCTTTGCTTTTTTCCTCATTATTTTAATGACACAGCACAACTGTCACTTTCCATCCCAGTCTATGGGCCCTGATGAGATCCACCCGAGAGTACTGAAGGAACTGGCAGATGTGCTCACCAAGCCTCTTTCCATCATTTACCAGCAGTCCTGGCTAACTGGGGAGGTCTCAGTTGACTGGAGATTAGCAAATGTGACACCCATCTACAAGAAGGGCCAGAAGGAGGACCCGGGGAACTACAGGCCTGTCAGCCTGACCTCGGTACCAGGGAAGCTGATGGAGAAGATCATCTTGAGTGCTATCACATGGTATGTAGAGGATAACCAAGGGATCAAGCCCAGCCAGCATGGGTTCAGGAAAAGCAGATCCTGCTTGACCAACCTGATCTCCTTCTATGACAAGGCAACCAGCCTAATGGATGAGGGGAAGGCTGTGGATTTTGTCTATCTAGACTTCAGTAAAGCCTTAGACACGGTTTCCCACAGCATTCTCCTGGAGAAACTGGCTGCTCATGGCTTGGACGGGTGTAATCTTCGCTGGGTAAAGAACTGGCTGGATGGCTGGGCCCAAAGAGTGGTGGTGCATGGAGTTTACTCCAGTTGACAGCCGATCACAAGTGGTGTCCCCCAGGGCTCTGTGTTGGGGTCAGTTCTGTTTAATACCTTTATCAATGATCTGGACGAAGGGATCGACTGCACCCTCAGTAAATTTGCAGATGACACCAAGTTGTGTGGGAGTGTTGATCTGCTTGAGGGTAGGAAGGCTCTACAGAGGGACCTGAACAGGCTGGATGCGCTGAGGTCAATTGTATGGGGTTCAACAAGGCTAAGTGCAAGGTCCTGCACTTGGGCCACAACAACCCCATGCAACGCCACAGGCTTGGGGAAGAGTGGCTGGAAAGCTGCCCAGCAGAGAAGGACCTGGGAGTGCTGGTTGACAGCTGGCAGAATATGAGCCAGCAGTGTGCCCAGCTGGCCAAGAAGGCCAAAAGCATCCTGGCTTGGATCAGAAATAGTGTGGCCAGCAGGACTAGGGAAGTGATCATGCCCCTGTACTCAGCACTGGTGAGGCTGCACCTCAAATACTGTGTTCAGTTTTGGGCCCCTCACTACAAGAGAGACATTGAGGTGCTGGAGTCTGTCCAAAGAAGGGCAACGAAGCTGGTGAAGGGTCTGGAGCACAAGTCTGATGAGGAGCGGCTGAGGAACTGGGGTTGTTTAGCCTGGAGAAAAGGAGGCTGAGAGGAGACCTTATTGCTCTCTACAACTACCTGAAAGGAGGTTGTAGCAAAGTGGGGGTCGGTCTCTTCTCCCAGGTAACAAGCGATAGGATGAGAGGAAATGGCCTCAAGTTGCATCAGGAGAGGTTTAGATTGGATATTAGGAAATTTTACTTCACCAAAAGGGTTATCAAGCATTGGAACAGGCTGCCCAGGGAAGTGGTTGAGTCGCCATCCCTGGAGGTATTTAAAAGACGTTTGGATGAGGTGCTTAGGGACATGGTATAGTGGTGGTCTTGGTAGTGTTAGGTTTACAGTTGGACTCGATGATCTTAAAGGTCTTTTCCAACCTATACTATTCTGTGATTCTGTGATTCTATGTGTGAGTAGAGAATATATTAAAAAATACAGCATGACTTCAAGGGCATCCTAATACAATGGCGTTAAAAAAAATCTTTGTTTGGCTGCAAAAATATTCTCAACACAAGACATTTAGCTATGTAGAAAGTAGCTGTTATAAATCAGGAAGCTTCTTATAGGAGGCAGGACTGAGGAATCAGTCCCCCTTCAAATGTACAGGTCATCTGGGACATGCTCAATTCACATGTCTGTCAGAAAAAGTTAGTGTTTGCTAGTATTAGCTCCTTTCCCTTTCTCCTTCTCCTTGTCCCAAGCATAGTTACCCAGAACCTTCTGCCATCTCCTGTGGGAAGCCATTGCCCTCTAGCTCCCAGAAAGATGTATGATACAGATGCATTGATAGCAGTGTGGTGACAGATTTCTGAAGGAATTACGCTAACACTGAAGAAACTCCATAGAAAATATGTGATTGTATTTTATCTGAGTAAGGCAAAAAGAAATAAAAAAGAATTAAGCTACTTAAAACAAAAAAGTTTTTTAACCTGAGATTATAAAACAATGAGCTCTTTCCTTTTCAAGGTTCAGCTTTCTACAGGTAAAGCATAGAGGTACACCCACAGTGCTGTGCTTGCATTTTGCCTTCATATCTAGCTTAGCTGGCCATACATGTTTCAAGGGGGTGGATAATGGAAGCATACATTCTCTTTACATTAACATGAACTCATTGTGTTATAACTGCTAGTGTCATTTTTGCTGAGAACTACCGACTAATCATCTCCCTCCCTGTGCTCACAGAATCACAGCATGGCTGAGGCGGGAGAGCACCTCTGGAGATCATCTAATCCAACTCCTGCTCAAAGCAGGGTGTTAGGAAAATCTCATTCCCTAACTATTATACCAATTAATATTTATAGTATAAAATTGTATTAACTTTCTTTAAAAAATATATATAGTTTACATTGTATACTGAATAGCCATGCTTAAGCAAGCAAACTAAAGGACCCCAGCTCATCATAAGGAGAAGAAGGACAGCCTAGCCCCCGAGATAAGTACTTTGCTTCTCAGAATCTTAAAAGCTGTCCATGAAGGATAAAAGATACCCCTGGACAACCAAGATAATGCCAGCACCCTAGCCCCTCTAACACATCTTTGAAACCCTCCCATTGTCTGTCATCGTAGATAAGTAACTACAGCAAGACCGACTCCAGGGCTGTCTGATCAATGGAGAAGCAGGTGGATGATGACACTGTAGAAATATAGTTGCTTTGCAAAGTTTTACTATGATTAGTAAATGGTAGTGTGTGTTAAGTAGCAATTAGTCAAATTGTGTTGCACCTGAACGCCTGAAACGCTTGTAAAACTACATTCAGGGTGCCCCAATTTGAATGGGACACCTCATGCACATGAATAAAAGAATTACTCTTGTAATTCTATGCTTTGCATCCTAGCCTCATGGGCCGGTATGGGCCGGCATGGGCCAGTTGCAAATTTTCATAACAAGGGTCAGCTACAGCAGGTTGCCCGGGACTGTGTTCAGTTTACAATATTTCCAAGGATGGAGACTCCACAGCCTCTCTGGGCAGCCAGCTCCAGTGTGTGACCACCTTGACAGTAAAAAGATTTTTTCTTATATTCATACAGAATTTATTGTGTTTCAGTTTGTCCCCATTGCCTCTTGTCCTGTCACTGGGCACCACTAAAAAGAGCCTGGCTCTGTCTTCTCTGCACCCCCATTTGAGGTATTTATTAGCATTGATAAGATCCCGCTGAGTCTTCTCTTCTTCAGGCTGAGCAGTCCCAGCTCTCTCAACTCACCATTGCATGTCAGATGATCCTTCATCATCATTGTGGGCCTTTGCTGGATTCACTCCAGTGTGTCCATGTCTTGTACTGGGAAGCCCAGCACTGGACCCAGCACTCCAGTTGTGTCTCACCAGTGCTGAGTAAAGGGGAAGGGTCACCTCCCTCGACCTGCTGGCAACGCTTCTCCTAATGCTGCCCAGGATACCGTTGGCCTTCTTGATCTTGCTGTAGTCTTAATAGGATTGTGGAATATTAGTCTGTTGCCCTGTAAGAAGGGGTTAATGTTTCAAAGCCATAACGAAGTGTAAGATGGAGCATTCTCATATAAGCAGCGGTGAAAGCCCAAAGTGACATTCTTCAGTATTCTTATGAATTGCCTTTAAGCGATGTAGTAAGAAAAGACCAAGTACTACACACCACCTTGTGATTCGGTACAAGTGCCTGGAGTTGCTCTGACTGCTCTTGCTGTTCCTGCACTCTGCTTCCAGTTATGGCTTATCTTCCCTACCTTTGATCTCAAGTCCACAGCCTCACTTCATCAAAGAACGCCATTCTTCACCCTCATCGGTGGACAAATGAAACAGCAAAAGCCTCCACCAAAGGGAATGAGAAGAAAACATGACAGGACTTTTTCTAATTTTTTTCCCCACATTTCAAATTTTGAACATACTACATACTCATTATCCCCATCTCACATTTGAACAGCCTGACTTATACATCATCGAGTTGCATGGACAAATTCTCCATTATTTTTGGTAAAATTTGGAATAGATCTTACATCAATAAATAAAAGCTTATCAATCTCTTTTGCATGTGGTAGTACCAGTGAGAAAAGGGCAAGAATCCAATATGAAAAGGTTTTTTCATCCATTAAAATTCTGTGACATTTCAGAGCTGTTTTTTCCCCACAGTTTATTGTTTTTATACCTCCATCAAAAGGATTTATCCACCAAAAGTAGCTAAATGCAGTGTGCAAATTTTGGAAGAATAGTAAAGAATGAGCATAGTTTGAATAGGAATTTAAACCACTGGTGTGTTTTTGTTTAACAGCCAGTAATACACAAGACTCAGTGAAATAAAAATAGATGAGAACAATATAATATAAGCAGAAGGCAACTTGCCTGTGTTTGCTCTCTGTCCCTTGCAATAACATATTGCTATTTGCACAGCTAGTTCTGCTGTCATAGCTAGAATAATTATTTAAACCAGACAATGAGCTTTCCTTCTTTCTACAGCAAAATAAGTTTCCCCACCAGCTGAGTTTTTGTCAGTAAATTTTGCTTGTAAGCGGGGAGTAGGAATGTGGCTGCCAGAACCTGCATACATATTCACATTTTTACGGCGAGGTTGTAGCTAGATGCAGAGAGGAAGCCCCAGGGCGGCAGTGGGGCTGGGGGGTGCAGTGGGGCTGGGGGTGCTCCCCCTGCGCCACTGCGTGACAAGGGAAGGGAGGGGGCCTCCAGGGGACATTTTACGTGACCTTCACCAGATCAACAGGCACATTTTTGTTCCTTATTTATAAACCTAAAGATACATGTCCTTTCCAGTGAAAATGCATAGCCATACACGGACCCACAGAACTATCAGACATTATGTGCTGCATAAACAAAAGTATTTTATTAAAATATTGTCCAGGTATTTTGCAGAAGTTTAAAAGACTGTTAGGGTGGACTTCTGTCTTAGATTGCTAAAGTCATCTCGCATTACTGACAGATGGCTTAATTTGAAATGGCTTGCCAATGTATTATAAAGACATGAGCACAGATTCTGAAACAAAATGTTTCAGGAGCCTTATAATGCACTTAGGCATGGGCCAAATATGCCTATAGTGAGCTTAAAAGAATGAAGAATGGAAATGCTATCGAACTGATTTATTTTTGTTTGTCACAAAAATACTTAGAACAATGTATACTACTGGCAGTTTTAACTACAGAGGCTCCAGAGGTGGAGAAACAATTATTTCTATAAATCCATCTGCATTTTTTGCCCCGTGGCCCTGCAGTGACATCAAATGTGGTAAGATGGAATGGTATCGAGCACTTCAGAAATCTGTATGCTCATTTCAGAGCAATTCAAATACCCACTCCAGCAAGAAGGGGAGGAGAAAAGAGGGTGAAAATCAGACTTTGCACATCCCAAAGGGCTGTCCCAATTTGAAACACACAAATGAAGTCAGCTTTGAATGAACAATGGAGGAACTTGTGGGGATGGCCTCTGAGCTTCTCAACCCTTCAGGACAACTTCAGTACTTCAGAGTTCTGCCCAAATGTTTCTACTTACAGACTCTGCCTGACGCCTTCATGTCAGAGGGTCATTTCTTAGGGAGCAAACTGGGTGACTACGTTATCTTTGAGATCACCTCAGTAATTCTCTCAAATCTGGGCAGCACTAGCTGCCTCTGTGAGGTGCCAAGTCCTCTTTTCTTCACACGCAATGGTGAAGTTGTCCTCTTCCCTTTTTTTCAGCATCATGAGATCAGAATATTCACTGAAAACCATGTTATTTTGCCTCATCTTTGAAAAAAGGAGGCAGGAAGAATGTTTAGTAAACACGGATTAGGGAGGTATTTTAAATAAGTGCAAATTATTTTTCATAATAGAGAGTGCTTTAAATAATCCCATACAGCCTGTCTTAAAGGGTGGACACACTGTATGCTTTCTCACTACTCACCCTAATGATTTTCTACACAATTAGCTGTTACTGAAGTATCCTTTTTTTCTGTAGATTATTCTAATTCAATTCATAATTCCCTTTTTCCCTGGCTGCAGCTAACTGATGCCATCTAATAGCTGACCCTGTGGAAATGATAGTGAATTTTCCTGCAGGATTCAGATACCTGCTAACAGAAGCTTATGAAAGAGGATTCCTCTATTTGTGAAGGGACTTGTAGCACACTGCTTGTTTAAGCAGAGTAAGATGATTGGTTTCATTAGCGCTGGAGAATTTTAATTTTAATGTATAAATAGCCTGAATATTCTGCAGCTTGCAGAAATTACTCGAATATTACTTGCTCTTCTAGTCAATGAGAAACAGGCTCTTCGGCAGCAAATAGAAAACCAGTTCAAATGCAAAGGAAACAGCATTTAATAAGAACACATTCTTTTGAATAATATACATATGTACATTTTTAAACTGTAACTGCCTGACAGATCAGTTTCTATGTTTGTAAATTAAAAGATAATGTTACATTAAAAGAGTTAAAAGAATGGCTTTATTTTAAACCCCAAATGTATTTTGCAATCTGACATATTGCATTTATTACTTCTCATGCCAATATGGAGACTTTCTCTTGTAAAAGTCAACCCCAATGAAAAACTCCCATACACATTGTTTCGCCATTTTTTTAGTAACACAAGTGTGGGAGGCATCTTGGGCCCGATTCCTCCCTGTGCCTCCCACCCATTATTGTAATAAAACATATAGGTTTTATACTGCAATATTTAAGCTGTCCCTTTGTCTTTTGTATTCACAAATAAGGAAAAAATGTAAGGATGAAAAAACCCATATTTTTCAGGAAAGTATTACTTAAAAAGAAGCAAAAAAAAAATTTTTAAAAATGGGCAATTTGGAGCACCTGAAGGAAAGGGGTTCTCAGACTGAAAAGAAATTGCTATTTCAAGAAATGCTGGCATAAACCTTTGCCATTCTTAGAGTTGTTGGCATTTCCTTTCAATATATAATAAAGAAGTCACTTTTGTATTTTCAGATGCTTTGATTTCCTGTTCCCGTGTCGTCATATATATCTAGGAAAAAACAGATATGATAACAGTTGTCTACAATGCTGTCTTTCTTTTCTTTAAAAAACAGTGTAAACAAACTATATAAACAAACCAGCAGTTCTAAACACAAAAGTAAAACAGTTCGTCAGCATGAATGACAGCTCCAGGGACATACTTGTAACACGCTGATATTTGACTGAATTTTTAGTATCCATAAGATCACGAGTTTTGAAAAGATATGACTAGTGGCAAGACAGGTCTGAGCCATAAGTCATGTAATGGCTAATATAGCACCCCACATGCTGCTTTTTCAGTACAGATATTTCAAGTTGCTCATACGTTATCAACACTGATGTACTTGAGCACCTGCTATAGGGTAGCAGTAGCGGTGGGCTGAGTCGGTGTAGTCCGCAGTACAAACCCCGTGCTGAAATGCCTGGCAAGGGTTTGCATCCTCATTGCTCTTCAGCAGCTGGCAGAGCAGAAATTTGTGAAATGGTTAATGCTTGATCTGAGAGAAACAGTGTGTATGAGAGGAGAGGGAGATGAGGTAAATTTATCTTCATTTGAAGTGAAAATGAAACCTAAGTTACAAACAGTTTCTGCTCTCAGAAGAGTTGTGAGCTGTCAGTGCTTATGTATAAAAGCTGGCTAAACTTTGTGCTCATTAGCTTTTGCAGCCATTTTTGGATTTCTTTCATATGTGGAAGAGCCTGTTGTCCAGTTTGTCATAGGGTTTATATTTAGTTTAAAAAATATGCAAGAGTCATAAACACCACCCCCCCCCCCAATGGCTTAAAAGAGTGTGTTTAATGAAATAGTTGAGTATGCAACAGTCGCGTAACACCCTGTGACTGTGGAGCCCAGAGATGAAGCAGAACAGTTTCTTCAAAAACCAATTATTTCATGTTTTCCCTTCAATGCTTTGGAGAAGCAGGGGAGGCAAATCTGCAAAAGACTGTTGTGAACAGTGACTAATATCACTGTGTGAATGTAAAAGTGCAAAGCCAGCTATCATCTCTGCTAATTTTTTGACTGCAATTAGGTTACGAATCCATCAGTCCAAACCCAAGAGAGTTGAAGAGTTTAATTACTTTCCAGCAGTATTCTTACTTTTTAAGAGCTGGGGCACGTCTAAAATTTTGTAATTATTTAGAGCGTCAGAGGCATATGTGTATGTGTGGATGAATGGATAAAAAGACTGATGAAAGCATAAGGAAAAGTGTAAGGAAAAAGCTATTCCCAGGGTGTTAGGCATCGCCTAGTCCACAGATTTGCTGGTCATGTCACGGGGATTTCTAACAGCAAGAGAGAGAACATCAGCTAACACTGTAGAAGTTAGATTCAAAGAGAGGATTTGAAAGATTCTCAGACTGTAAATCTGAGAATGAAACAGTGGTTTTGACTTATTTTCTTTGCACATTAATTCTAATAAATTTATGAATTTCCAGCAGTTCCAGTCAGAACCACTGGGAATAAAATGATCACTTTACCAACAAACCTGTTTGGCTCCTGTAGCATCCATTCTTTTTTTTTGCACAAAGAGAAATTCCTGCCGTAAGCAGAGTGCAGGCAAGTTCTGTATCATTTTTCCCATGAACATTGCTGATTACCGTACAGATGGCTGTATACCAAGTCCGTGGGATCCATCCATAAGCAATCATTACTTTGCACTACTGGAGTCTGGAATTACTTTCCCAGCTCCATTCCTTGTTCTGTGGTGTTTTGTTTTTTCCTTATACTGAATGCTGAAGCATCCTGCTGCAAGTACCAGTATCAACCTAGTTGTCCTTATTTAGTTACCGCACAGAGTGCTCCTTTGCGGCAGGTCAGGAATTGGAAAATTCATGAAAGTGGTCTTTCTAATCTGAGTAGTTTACCCATTATCGTGTTTAGCAGATTTTGTTTTATTAGTGAAACTTTTGTTCCTAAGTTTCTTTTTTAAAATCTTGATATATGAAAAAGCAGCAAAATGGGTTTATGCAAACGAGTCCTTTACAACTACAGAATATGTTTTGCGAAGTTTGAGTTGAAATCTGAACTATCACGAAGTTCAAGTTACCTTTACTTTGAATTTATTCCTTTTTTAGAGGGGTCATGTATCAGTGAGAAAGTTGAGAAGGAAGACATGTAGGAGGAAGAATAAGAAAAGATGTAATTTATGAATTCTATTTTTTACATCTTGTTTAAAAAACATCTTAAGGTTCAAAGTGAGTAACTCCAAGCAGAACAAAAATGTCATTAGTAATTAATTATTGCTTTCTCCCTGATCAGCTTGCTTTTACAAGCATGGCTGCATGTTTGCATACGTAATTTGGACACACAGTTGAAGAGGTAACCTGCACAAAATTTTTAATAGTGTAAGTACTGAATGCTAATGCAGTCACATAAAGATTGTGATTACTCAGCCAACAGATTAGTATATTGGTAAGAGCGCACATTTTCCTTTTCAACTGTAAAAGAAACAGAACACATCGTAAAAACATGGAAAATGTGATAAAATAGGCTTGTTACCAAATAAAGTCTTGTGTGCTGTTCTTAATTTGTAAGAAAGACTGTCGATATTCACAACAGATTTATGGCAGCTATACTGCAAATACAGAAACTTTATAGTGTATTCACTCTTCTTATGCCAAGAAGTGCTACAAAGTAGGTGATTTGAACAAAACCAGGACTACCAGACACTAACTGCATAAGCACAACATGCTGTGGTCTCTCTGGAATTTAACTCAGCAAAAGTGTTTCTGTGGAGTTCCCAGCCCGGGTACTGCAGAACAAGAATTCTTTTGCACCAAATCATTAGTTAAGATACAAATTAAGACATTGCTTACTCAGGTAACTAAGCATTGTCCATTAATATTTCAGTGACCATTTTAACAACTGCTGGTTATTGATCAGCTGACCAGTTTCAACATTGCAAAAAACCCCCCCTAACTCTACTTGGCGTGCGGTTGGCAGGTCTGGAAGCCGTGCTGCTGATTAAACTGCTTTGAAGATTTAACCTGCTCAGTGGGAAGTACTGGTGTCTCAGTGCCGTGAAACCATGGCTGTCCCCTTAAAACATTTGGGAATTTTAATTTGAAATTGTGTTTGAAGATCTTACCTTTTGTTTTTCACACTTAGACAAAACTGGCATGATGAAACAGCAGACTGGAGTCTTGAGGAAAAGTGAGGGATTGGATACGGAATGGTGGAGGAACTGAGGTAGCTTACACCTGTGTTCCTTCCTTACCCCTCTCGCTGGAATCAAACACCAACTACCAAAATGTAAATTGTTCTGGATGCAAAAGCATTTGTCTTTGAGCTACCACACGAGTGCACACAGGCTTTAACTTACTGTTGATGGTCTTGTTGCAGCTGCTCAGGAACATGCTGAATAACTTCATAAACCGTACTAAGCATATCCTGGCCTGGGACAAAGCCAGAGCCAGGAACAGATTGACTTGAAACCTAAAAGTAGCAAAGAGTATTCCTACTGTAAGTACAAATGGGAAAAGATTCAACAGAAATTAAACTGATAATGTAACTTCTCATTTTTTTAACTTTTCCCTATCAATGGTTTGTGTGTGGATTTAACAGTTCATCTCTATTAGTTTACATTTCATCTAAGTTTTCATCACATTTACAGTAAAGCAAGCAATAGTTTTAAATTAAATTAGGATCTTAGAAGATTTAGGATGCAGCTCCTGCATTTAATATAGCAAGTGTTTTATATTAGTGTACCACAAGTCAAGGAAGGAACATTTAATAAAGAGAGAAGCGGGAGAATAGATAGTAAAAAAGGAGAAAATATTCAGGGAAAGGGTTCAGCATAAAACTCCCACCAGCATGTCAAAGAGAGGGAACTGCAAGGAATTTCCATAAATGAAGTAATAATGAAATTGTTCAATATGTTAAGTATACAAATCTGCTCTTATGTCAACACAACACCTAGACTCCCCATCCATAAGGAATTCTCAGTCTTTCTGCCTCTACCCAACCTCCAGTTCTTCATTATATCCACTTTCTTATTCTTCCCTTTTTCTGCTAACTAACTACAACGAATCAGTGGATCAAATGCTGCCTTTTATCTGCAATGCCATAAACCTGAGTAACTGAACATGAATCAGTGGAGTTTCTCCTGTTTCTTGAAATTTTACTGGAAATTAGAATAGATTTCATTGCTTGTACATTCATTCTGTTGTCCTTGTCACCTCTCTCTCCCTCCTGACCTACTAAGGCCCCGATTCTGCAAGAATGTGACTTTGTGATATGATCAGCCTAAGCGATATCGTAGTGTGCCTAAGGCTGTGATGATTTAGGGCCTGATCTCTGTACTTAATAAGCCTCCTACGGTCACAAACTTTCACAGATACAGTTTGGCTCCTCTGTTTTCTAAAAGCCTTTTATCTCTGCTGCTGTAAAAGTCTGTCCTCTCCACTAACCTTTATGGTAACACTCGAGCCCGTAGAAATGTCTGTTTCAATCATCTAACCCCAGCAGAGAAAAGGGTTTGACTATCTCTGACTGGGTTTTGCTAATACATTACGTATTATGAGAACTAATCATAATAACAAAATAGGTGAGACTGTTGATGTGACCCTCTGTGATCATGTTTTAAGAGCTCTCTCTTACCTGACCATATTGATGCTCTCCAAGGGTACAAGACTGCACTGCCAGAAATTTTCCCTAGCAAAGGGAAAGTGCTTCGTCTACTTCCTCCCAGTTTCAGTCTGTTGTCCCTAAATTTTGTGGCCCTATTTCTCATTTTTTCTTTGTCCTTTTACACCACATCAGAATGATCTCCAACTGCTCTACAGTAATTTCAGCAAAGCCACAATGCAGAGAAGTAGCATATGGAGTAGAATTTTTTCTGCTAGCGAAGTTCCTGTGCTTAAGGCCTCCCCCACAATACATGAAGCTAACAGAATAATTCTTGTGAAATATAGCTGAGATTTAGTTTGCATATTTTTACAATGAAAACTTTAAATACCTCCCTGAGGCTTTTCTGCACTGCCGAAGTTGTATGTTGCGTGAGCAGCAATATTAGGGCCAAGGGAGACAATGGTATCATAAGAATTAATTTGCATGTGTGACACGAGGGGTTCAGTGCTACCCATCTACCCAACACTACTAATATTCTTTTAATATAGGGTAACTGAACTGACATTGTTCCCTTTAGAGCTTGGTTAGTTCCTTACTGCACCATGTTAATACACGTACTGAGCTATTATAGTAAAGAAAGAATAAGTACTGGGTAAACAACAGCAATGAATATGGCGTCATACAGACATCTGTAAAAAGCAACAGGACCAAACTGACAGAAGGATTCTAGTACAGATATTTAGTACACCTTAAGAAATAGAAAAGAAACCATCAGTTTATGATGTAAAATCACATACCCTAGAACCACTGGCAAGATCAGGAATAGCGACAAATTCATATATCCCAAAATCATCCAAAGCACTTTCATGTCCTAAAGTTAGAACAAACAAACATACATGAAAAAAGGTATCGAGATGTAGTATGAATCTGGAAAAGACAGCTTGCACAACGATGGGCAAAGTAATTTGGCCTAATTTTTAAAACATTTGATTATTGGTTGTTAAGCTGGCGTGGAGCGAGGCAGGGCAGCTGCACAGTTGGTGTGCACAGTGCTTGGCTATCTCCAACACCTCGGACCAAGTGAGGAGCCTCTTGCTAACCTCAGTAACAGTTTTGGTAGAGCCATTGGGACTATCTTTGCTGGAAGGCTAAACAGACCAATTTACTTTCATTTCCCACAGAAAAGAGGCCCAGTCCATAAGCTCAGCATGTCTACACTGTAGTGAGGCAGTACCACCTGAATCTTTTATAAATGCTGAGAATAAAAAAAAGGGAACATGACACTAATAGGTGCCACATTATTAAGCCAGTTGACAGATTGTATCTGGGACTTCAGATACCACTTGTAGTTAGGGTGGGAGTCTCTTTCTCTACCCTCCCACTGTCCAGGAGATCCGAGACTCTTGGTTGTCTCTTGGGCAGTGCTGCACAGCAGAGGCTGCAGCACTAAAGACAGTGCTGAGACTCTCTCCTCTGATACTGCTTGCTGGGGTGAAGGACCCTCTGTGCTCAAGTGAATTTCTTACCTTCCTAAGCTTCATATACTTCTCTATCGTCTCGCATGTAGCAGCTTATAGACTGCTCTGATGCTTTGGTAGAAAGGGATGGGAACAAAAGTGCTACCCTTCCAAAGCATGGCCGGTCTCCAGCCTCTCCTGCCCAGGATGATGTGGGAAAGATTGTGGAGGAAAAAGAGGCAGTGACAAAAACACACTGGGTCCTGATGACACAGAGAAAGGTAGTACAGAATGTGGTAGAGGCTAAAATATATATACTGTAATGTCATATTAACATCTCACGATTTTGGTACTGATTGGTGCCACAAACATTTAGAAGTGCGATCCTCCCACGGCGTATCACCTCTCACTGCTATCCCATAATAACACTAATTTATTTCATATTGGTGAGAACAACAGAACACAGGTGATTCTAACTGGAATTAACAGCTGCAATTCAAGCCAACAGGTACATACTGCTGTGAACTCCAGGCATGAGCTAAACCCACACTGACCTGTTGTCATTTTGGTTTTATCTTAAGTAAGCTAACACAGAGGTAAGCGTGCAACCCAAGTTAAAAACACACCTCCCTTCCTTTCCTTCTTTCTTTTTGTATGTGGAGATGGTAAGTTTTTGCAGGAATGGATTTTGACCTTATGCTCACGTTTCTTTCATTAGCATTACCTGAAAATGTCTGTGCCTTCCTGTAATCAGCCTCTGGCCTAGAAAACATAAACATGTTTTTTCAGTTTGATGTCATAAGCCAAGGAAAGAAAATTAATATGATAAAATGCAATTCTCTTGATGGAAGGGACTTCAAGACCTAAGAATCATTTATTTTTGTACCTGCTCTGCAGCTTCTGTTGTATCACTGAAAAGAAGAAAGAAAGAAAAATCATTCTTTTTGCTCTGATGCTCCAAAAGAAGAGCTGGAAAGTGCTTAACTTTACATACCTTTATGTGGCTGATATCTTTTCCAGATGAATAAAAAGGCCATAGCTAGGATCAAAAATAATGAAACTCCCGTTATTACTGCAAGAGATGACAAGGATTTTCCTTTCTGGGCCAGCTTTTCCAATCCTGTGACAAAGAAGATGAGTACTGTATTTAGTCTCTTGTTCTGTATAATGTGCTATTATGACACGGAAAAAAATGTCTCTATCTTTTGAAATTCATGTGAAGCTAGTAAACCTGCATACAGATACAAAATAGATACAAAATTTAGGTTCTTGTGAATGGGTAATTTTTTTTCCCCACAAATCTCCTGAACTGGCAAAGTAATGATATGCATATCAGAAATGAGTCCAGAAGAGACTGGTACCTAGAGCTAAATGAAGGTCAGTAAACGTAATCCACGAATAACAGCATCACAAAAAGTAGATGAATATTCTAGTTTTAGGTATAGAGACACTGAACTACCAAGAAATTAGGTGACAATTAGGTGAGCAGTTTGTGCTAGATGGGAGGGAAATCCTCCTAGCTGTAGGAGCTGTAGAGTAGGAGGGGATAACTGAATAACTATTGCATTTTTTCTAAAGATTTTCAGATCACTGACAGTCTGATTGTTTATCTTTTGCTGAGATATGCATTAGCAGCAGTTTTCCAGCAGGATTTACTGATAAAACACAAATACAATATGTATATAATTACATACACAAAACCATGTTGAAAACATTTGCAAAGCCCGGAATGTGAAAGTTAGGAAATGTCAGACATAGCTGCTTGTACACCCTTAATTTCCTCCTTTTGCTCTGAATCGTGCAGAATTCATGTAATTAAAGGCCGTGTCACAATCCATACAGGTAAATTAATGCTGCATATTTGTCAGTGCCACCTTTATGGGTACAATTCAAATGTGTATTATTTAGCTGGATGTGTTTCCAGTACCTCTGTGAACTCCTGTGCAGACAGGCAGTGTTACTTACATCTACTTACACCTCCATGTAATTCCCTGGCATTGTGCTGGCTGTGTGTGCAGCAGTTATCACAAAGATTAAGTATGTGGATTTCAAACCAAATTAATCTCGAAGATATGGGGAAAATAAACCACTGCAATTTCACCAAATTTCTTTCACACTCCTTCAATGTACTGCTTTCCTCAGAAAAAAAACCCCAAATGCTGGAGAATCAGCTGTGTCCTTAAAAATGTTCTTTAAAATGAATAATTTCAAATAAATAACTCAATAAATCTTATCTCCACAGGCATACCAGTACAGAAAACAAAGATGTGATCTTTATGTGCATTTAACACACTCAAGTTGACTCAACTTGAGAACTGAGCAATGACTTGTGTACATAATGAGATACATTCTCTTATTTTAAAATATCTAACTTGTCTTGGCTAAAACTGGGTAACAGCTTAGTGCAATGATTGATATAATTGTAACTTATTGATATAACTGTTTTCTTGATGGTTTTTAGCATTAATTAGGCAGCTGTTTGTAGCTGAGTTTATAGGTGAGTTTCAGTCCCTCCGGTGGGGAAGTTGCGTAAGGTCTTCTGAAACATCGAAGTTCCTGTTGCTGCTGAAAATGGGGTTTCCAGTATTTTGAGAGGCACAGGCTCTGTATCTAGGATTACGGGGACAGGGAGAAGAGATATGGGTAATATTCATAGTCTTTGCTTAGTGTGTTTAATCGGTTCCAAGCAGAAATTAGCCTGAGCAGGATCTCTGAGGTTTAGCCTCGTGTGTGAATTCACACCTCTTAGAGTCCATCAGTGCTGCACTGCCAAGTGTAGGCTCAACACCTGGATTTAGTGCTATCTGAATAAATACTCATCAAGAAGAAAATGGCTATAGAGGGGGAAACTGATATTTTTAAATTTGTAAATACACAGGACAAAATGTTTTAAAAAACTATTTAGGCAAAATATTTGTAATTAGGAAATGTATGTTTTTAAGTGCAACTAAACAGGAAGCTGTGGAGTTTTCCCTTCTTTTCGGCCTTTGAAAGGAAATTTCAGCTGAATTTCTTAACACTTATGGATGAATATTCACATATATATCATAGCTTACATGAACTTCCTGGAGAAATGTCATGTTTATTTCTACTGACACATAGCTCTGGTTGCATTTTCTTTCGCCACTAACCACAATGTTTAGTTTTAAAGTGCAGTATTCTCATTGTAAAATTGCAACCTGTTTTCATTCCAGCATACTGAAAGCCATGGATTTGTGATGAATTCGTAAGTCAGCCTGAACGATGGACATCTGTTCTCCTTGTTTATCTGACTAACAAATGGCTGAGCTCTTTGTTCTGCACAAGCGAAATTGCTTTGTTAAATTTTCTAAAAGGCAATCTATTCTATCCTGTTGAACATTAATAGCATACATTCCTTATCTGAAAATACTTGTATCGATCTGTATTAATAAGAGATAACAGACTTCCTCAATATCTTGTTCTTCGCTGTATGCTTCTGGAGATTTTCTGAAAAACTGCTTTGTTGCTGTTTAACGCAATCTGGTACAGGAACTGAGGTTATAATGTATGAGAAATAAAGGTGTGCGTTCAGCAGAATCTAGCAGTCAATCCATAGATTCATAAATATAACAGTGAAATAATTTTTATGAACCAATTTTAATAAAACCATTCATCATTGCAGCTTGCATTATTATCATACACTAAACTAAGGTTCTTATAATACCTAACCACACTGGAAAAATATTAAAGACCTTCACTGCTGGGTGTCTGTGCCTGGTTATTTTAGTCAGCGATGTATGCTTGGAACTATCCCATGTACTGGTCACCTGGTGGCCCCAGGGCTCACAGCTCCTGAAAGCTGTGGGACAGTGAGCCTTGGACAACATCTGCCCTTGGGACAAAAGGCCCACGTTGGCATTCAGCAGATTTCCGCATAATTCTCTCCATTCATCTTTACCATTTTTAAAGGCAAACAGTAAGAAACAGAGTAAGAGACATATAATTCTGCCATGTTACTTGGTCGTGATGAGGTTTGCCTACCAAGGAAGTTTTTCTGCTCAAGGGATAAAGTTCCAAAGGACCAAATATATTTCAGTGTTAAACTCCCACAAAACTTCAGCATCTTAGTGGGTCTTGTCCCAAGCCGTGTCACACTGTGAGTAAAACCTAGATCCCACTGAACGGCCCAAATCCCCTTTACCACGTTGCTAGCAAGACCTCACTTCTGATACATATTCTCTCTCTAAGAATTATTTCCTTTTTCTGGGGTTGACACTCTGCTCAGATGTTACGGTTACAGCAATGAATTAATGTTCTTACCTACAGAAGTAACGACGACTGTGAAGTGAGTTTCATCTCGTTTTCCAGTCACATTGTTGAAAGCACAGCACATGTAATCTATTGTCTTCTGGGCCACTTTATCAGATACAACTTCCAGATGGGGTCCATATTTGATTACATGAGTGGTATTGTCAGCCCTTTGAATCCACGAATAAGTATTTGGTGGATTTGAATCTGCTGAGCAGTCGAACAGTATAACTTCCCCCATGTCAACTGTAAACACTGCCCCTATATTCAGACCTTTATCTGATTTAACTCTAAGTCCATAAGGTCCATCTGCATTGAAAAAAAAGAAAACACGGTGGAAAAATTAAAATCAAAGTATATAATTAAACTTTAAATAGAAGCATATCTTTAAACTTAGAATTTTTAAGTTAGACTAGCCTTTAGAATGGCTGGCATTGGATTCAGTCATTTCACTTAAAAGGCTTTCAGTGCAATAACTTGATCTAGGTTTATCTAACAATAACTAGGTTTATCTCAGACTACACCCACTTAATACTGATCTAATCACTGTTTAGGGAAAAAGCACAGGTCTGTACATTGTTCAGTACGATAAAAAGAATGAAAACTGAAAACAGTTGGAAAAGGTGTGAAATAAAGGAGCAGGTCTTCTTCAGGGGCATATTTGACCCTTTCTACTTAAATGCCAAACTTACTGGCATAAGTAATTTCTCTGCACGTTTAAAAAAGAACAAATTAGCCTTGAAATATCTAAATATTCACTCTAATACTTTGCAGTATAATAATTATTTGAGGAACTATCCTACAGGTATAATATAGAGTGGGGTGTGCCTTAGATAACTTCAGAAAAAGTTTACCATAAATGACTGCTAAAATAAACTTTAACCTTCCCCCACTTTAGTAGGCTTCTACTATTTCAACATGGATATTTCTTTCAAGAGTAAGCCCTTGTGCTGAAAGCAAGCTGTGTTTCTGAATATAATTAGAAGAGTCATATATTGTCCAATAGTCATGTGTTCATTACTCAGAAAATTGAGCAGCTAAGTATTTTTAGGGTAATCTCCATAGGAAAATGGGAAGGGATACAATATGTTTAAATATTATAAAAATATCTCCCATGCTATTTTTAATAGATGATTTCAGATCATGGGGTTTTTGTATCTTTACATGTTAAAATCTGTTTTAGGAATCTAAGTATAGAAATTAAGGTAGAGAATATAATAATAAAAATGTGCCTTACTAAATTACTTTTTCTAGTCAAAAGAACTAATCATTTTAATGTTGCTAATTCCCTAAGGGCTTACATGCTTAATCAGAAATGCACAGGCCTAATATTGACAGAAGCCAAAAGAAGAAAATGTGCAGAATGAGCAGGAGACATCTTTTCGGTAGGATCCCTGAAGTTCAGTAAAGCTGCTGACAAGTGCCCCACACAGAATGGCATAGCAAAAAGGCAGATAAGTCATTATGCCCATTGTAGACAGTGCAATCAAGTAATATTTCCACCTTCCTAAGGTTGTCTGGAAGCATTAAGATAATGCAGCTGAGTTTGAATGTGAAATTCCCTGCTACATGAAGTGGCACACTGGCACGTTTGACTATTTCTCATCAGGAAACTCGGGCTGACATTAGACCTTCCTCTAACATGCACACTTCTATTTATTGCCTGTCTTTTTTTATGAGACTGATTTATTCTTCAAGAACACATAGGCACGCAGCACAAAACAGGCCATTTTGTGTGAGCCTCTGGGTTTTTTTCTCTATTTGTGAAGGCTTAGACAAGAGAATGTAGACTATCACACCATGACTTCAGTTTAGTCCACTTTTAACCAGATGTCCATATTTCACAACATAAACTGGCCAAATTTTCTATTTTCGCTACTTATTTCTTAGCGGTAAGCTTTTTGCAGTCTCATTTTAAGGAAGGCCTAACATCATGCATAATATTTACTTGGGAAATGCAACACAGATTCACTTCAGCATGAATTAGTGCTGCTCCCACCTACATGGCACGGTCTGAGAAGTGGCATTCCTTGATGAAGTCAACACAAGCATCGGGTAACCCTTCTGCTTCGCCTGGATCAGTCTTTTGCCTCTCCTGGGCACCGTGTACATCACTGAGATCCCTAAACACCGGGTAGCTGAGGGATATACACAGCTTCAAGGATGATCCTGAAAAGCAGGTAATTAACCATTTCCTCTCTAGGACCAAATATATTCTAGCTTTGGGAAGTCCCAAGGAAGGAAATCCCACTTAGTCTGTTAAATTCAACTCCGTCAGCACAGTACAGCAGTTTCTGCTGCAGCCTCCATGACAGCAGCTTCTTCCCATCTTGAAATAATTTGTTTCTGGGTCACGCTACTACAATAGCCATGTTCTGGGGTGCGTTACCATCATAGCTAATGGAGAAGCAGAATAATATTAATGAGAAATGAAGAACAGAACACTTTTGATTCTCAGTAAAAAAACACAGTGACAGCCTTCATGGATCCCTCAGCTCTCCTTCTCCTTTCCAGTATTGTTCTCAACAGAAATCTGCCTCTTGTCTCAGTCAAGCCAGTTAACTAAATGACTTGTAAAATAATAAATCATCTGTTCTGAGTAACAATTTACTGCTCTGTGGGAATATTTCCAATTGCTCCTATGACCACGAGACTGTTACAGTTTCCAAGCAGATGGCAGGTATTTACTGTGAGTGACCTTTTTTTTTATCACCTCCAGTAACTCCCCCGCAGCCATGACATATGGCACATAGAGATCCCGGGGCCTGTTCTGGATTGTTATTGACAACTGGGAGCTGGGAGACAAAGTACCGCTGCAGGCAGAGGTTGGACCGAATTAGGTGACTTTGTATAGCTCAGGAAGCAAGACCCCAACTCCCATCACTAACTTGGATATGGATAGTAGCGCAAGTATTGCAGTCTTTCAGCATTGCATTGTTTTCTCTTAATATTTTTTTCAAATTTTAAATTACGCACAAAGCAAACTGTCAGTTCTGATGAAATAAAAAGTACATTCTGAAAATGCAAATACTTATTACAATATTTCCACATGTGGAGAAAAACTGAACCTCAAAGTTTTTGATATATACAGATCTTTTGAGCAGCTCTCTATCACAGATCTCTATCACAATCACTCAAAATGCAAAAGTTCCAGAAACGTGGGCACTGAAGTAACTTTGAGATTTTAAAGTTCTGCTAAACAATGCATCAAAAATAGGTTTTCAGTTTAGAACTTGGAAAGATTTTTCAAATTTGCTGGAAAATACATGTAGTTGAGTGAGGGAGAAGGGAGGAAGCAGTTCCAGAACTGAGACTGAAGGGCACACGCCTTGTCAGTGCAAGTGTCCCAGACACCCGCCAGTGCGATGTGTGCTCTGGAGCCAGTCCTGTGTGCAACAGGTCAGAAATGCGAATGCCAAAGGGGCTGTGCCACAAACGACCAGAGCAGTCCGAAAGGTAGCAAGAGTGGCAGATATTTTTCTAGCCTGACCTGATTTCATTGCATTGTAAGAAGGCTGTCAGGTTGTGCTGGATACAGCATCCCCAAATTTTGTGTAGGTATTCTTTGAAGAGAGAGGTGTAGAAGGTCCATTCATAGCTCATTCAAGTGAGAAGAGCAGTAGAGGCAGCACATTCATACACATGCAGCTCTCATTCTTAGCACTTCAAGCACTTAAGTGAGCTGAGGTTGATGACTGTACAAAAGCAGGCATTTAAAAATGTGCTACCTTGAGGAAAGAATATGATTTATTTTCTTTTTTATTATGGTAATAAGTTAAAAATCCATCGATGCTGGTTATTTCCTTGTAGAGCATTTTATCATGATTCCTCTGTCTAATGTGATTGGAAGCTCAATTCACATCTGCCCTGTTTAGGACTCTTTGCAGCAGCTCCTTCATCTTCATGTCTGCATTGCTGTCCATTTTATAAGCTGCACCTAAGGGATCAGCTCTTGTCTAACAATGTCCTTGCTAGTCTTCACTAATTCAGGCAGTCTTTCTCTCCTCTCCTGGTGCAGTGTAGAGACCCCCACACACACTTTAGATGCAAGATGCCCCCTCATCCAATTCTTCCAAGTTACAGTTAAAAATAAGTAAGAATGGATAATCAGGGAAGAAAGGAGGAGGAGGAAAATATGACATAGTAAGAGGTGTAGGTTCTGAATATGCTGGTAGTGCAATCATAACAATTCTAGGGCATGGGCTGTCTACCAGCTGCCAGGTTACAGAGCCCAGCAAAACCAAGAGAGAGCACCAGCCCTTGGCTGGACAGAAATCCAGTTCCAGTCCTTGCACTGTGCCGTCCACACTGTGCCATTGGGTAAACTGGTTATATCTGAACAGGGCTGGTGGCAAGGTAGGTCCTGACCTGTCTGATTTCAGCTCTCCTCTGAGAAGGACAGTTCGACCCCTGAGGACGTGAGGATTAGAGCCTGGCAAGGTCACATACACAGCATGTGCTGCTTGCAAATCTTGGAGGCACTGGAAGTTGAGATTACAGGAGGGATAAGGAATAAAATGAGAGTGCCCTTTCTAAGATTTGAAGTATAATTGTTGAATGCTGATTAAGCCAATCTTTTGTTTCCTCCAACACATTTCATTCTTGAACTCAATCTACATTCACAGTTAGTTTCTCAGATCACTTCATTTCCAGTCAAAATATATGGCTAGTTTATGGTTTATTCTTCTGCCAGCATTGGTCTTTATGCAACTCTTCTTGCTCCCTCATGTTTCTCACTTGATGTGGAAAGCAAACACTCCTTTCAGCTCTGATTTCGCTAAGCCAGACTGAGTTCTCTGGGTCTCTTCTCCGTTCCTTTCTGTTCTCTTTCTTTCTGGTTCGAGATCATTGCTCTGGGATGTGCAGGAACTGCACACAGTATTCTACATGTGGTCTCACCTTCTGTGTGCCATTAGTATTCCCCTTATTTCCTTGTTGGAAATACTTTGCCAATACACCCTAGAATTACATGTGTCTTTCTCATGCCTGAATCACACTGCCAGTTCACAGACATCCTGTGATAGCTCAATCACCCAGGCTCACTGCCTCAGTTATTTCTCAGTCATTCTCCATCTTATCAGCAGAAGTTCATGTTTTTTATTCTCTAAAAGGGCATGCCCATTTATTTTTTTACTAGCAAATTTCATACCAGTTCTATTACTCTGTCAAAGTCATTCAGTCCTCCCAGTTTAATGTCACAGGTGAACTTAAATTGAGATACTCCCAATCTTTATGCTGATGTCATTAATGGAAGTATTACACAGGACTGGACTCAAAATTATCTTGAGGAAAACCACTAATACCAGTCTTTCAGCCTAGTACTTCTTGAACTTAGCCTTTTTATACTGTTTGCTGTCTCAATTTTTAACAATATTTTCACATATACCCATCTGATTGTTTTTTTCCTTTGAGTCACATCTCCTCCAGATCTGAAGATGTCTGTACTGTGAAATTCTTGAAGTTGCTATTTGAATTCTGTAGTTCAGACTCGTCTGCACAACTACATAACACTGAGTAACTTTTTATTATACTGTTGTGAGAGCTGTTACAAACAAGCTCATGTTGAATAAAAGCTCACATATAATGTTGACTCAACTGTTTTCTGCCTGTTTCCGAGTTAGAGGCACTCTTTCCAACCAGATCATTTCTACAAAGGTAATTATGAATATTTCATATACTCACAATATATGGTTGGTGCAATTATCTCACTTTCCATTGCACTGACAGGGTTAGATACCAGACAGCTGTAATTCCCAATGTCTTCTTTTACAACAGGAACAATTAGAAGTGTTGCATTTTTTGATGAAAAGGTGTAATTAGGGCCAGCATGGAGAGGCTTCCCATTTTTCATCCACTGGTAAACTACCCTTGTACCTTTTGCCACAGTACATTTCAATGTAATATTCCCTACATACTCCACTACCCCTGAAGATGGTTCAGTATGTACAATTGGCTTTGTGACAGGAACTGTAAAATAAAGAGATATGAAGAGTTATAAAAGTGACGAGCCAGTATATCACAGTCTTCATTGTCAAGATGATACAAATAGCAGTCATCATCCTCTCTGGAAAGTACTCGGATTTCAAATTTTATTTATTAAATGTGGTTGAAGGTTGAAAAGAGAAGTCCATATCCTCAGCTGGTGACTGTAAGAATTGTTCTAGTACTTAAATAAAACTAGACTCTATATTACTGGTAGTACGACAGAGGCTGCAGTCAGGTATACCATGGCCTCCCGCTCCTGCCTCATAAGCAATCCCACAGAAACAAAAAGAGTGCAAAGCGTGACATTGCCCACAGTGTGCAACTTCCTCGGTACGGCTGCCTGCAGCTTTGCTGACACTGGGCACCACTGAAATATGCTGTCAATCCGGTCGTGAGGATGACTGCAAACTGCGATGGGTATGGGAGTTAAATGGCAGCTACAACCTTATCATGCTACTCTGTCATTAATTTCATTATTCCAAGCCCAATAGTTACAGCTCGCTCCATATAATCCATAAATTAGTAGCCTCTTGTCATTCTTTTAGATCATGATTTTCTATTCCTCCTTTTTTTTCTATCCCCACTACAAGGAGTAAAGAACAAAGAGGGAACTTCAGTATTTTAGGAATTCAGATCTGGGCTTCTTTTACAGACACAAGGTCACCAGCAAAAGCCAATGACTCCTCTTTGACAGTGACAGAAGATAAAAGACATGGTAGGCCCAAGTAGAGAGCTCATCTAAGAAAAGAGAGAACGAAGGGGCAGTCAGCTCTTCTCTGTCTGACTGGCTGTTCAGCATAGGGAATGCGAACAACAAATAAATCTTCCAATAAAAAAACTGGAGACAGGGGGATAAAACACTGGAAAAAGATCTACAGGTGGGATTGAATTTTGCCCCCTCAGATCCCATTGTGGTCTTTCCTTTTTTAGGGATACCTTGCCACAGTCCTCTAGCTTGCAGGCAGAATAAAATTCTGAGTTGGCAAATGGTTGCAGATTTCCTCGGGGAAGAGTTGTTCAGGGAAAAAGACTATTTGAAAGTTAATGCACCCTCATGATTGATAGCACAGTAGAGACTTATGAAACATTATTTCTTAGAAGTTTGTCTAATTTAATATTAATTATTGGTTTCTATACTCCTTCAATTTTTTACTTATGATCCTGAAACATTAGTCAATATATTAATTTTGTTTAAAATGACATATTGCAGCATACCCTCCAGCAGCAGTAGAAAATACCATAACTTAGTTGTTAGTATTTATTCATGTATGGTTGGATTAAATTATACATTATTGTAACTGGATACTAAGAACCAGTACTTTAAAACTATTGCAATTTTTTTTTCAAAATGAAGATACTATATTTTACTAACTTACCATCAACAGCTACTTGAATCTTTTGACTGGCAGCTATTGTCCCATTTCCACGGACATTGACTTTTACAATATAATTGCCCTCGTCACTGATATGCAATGGATTGATCATCAAAGATGCATTCGGTGGTATGAGGGTAAACTTGTGCTGGTATTCCAAGTCTGGAACTACTGTTTGATTTACAGAGCCAAGCAAGTATTTTGGATTACTTTGAGGCCTCTCAAAAAGCCAAATTATCTGGATTTCGGAAGCTGTAGCATTGAAATTGTAGTCAACAGTAAGATGGAGTGGTTGCCCCTCAATACCATGGATGGTATGAGACGGTACTGTCAACTTTAAGGCAGAACAAATACCTGCATAAAAATGAAAGAACAAACAAATAAACAAACCCAAAGCACAAATGGAAACTCTGGAAAACTCAAATGAGAAATTCTCACAGAGAAGAAGCTCTCAAGGTTAAAGCTTACACTTTTTTGTATGGTGATAACTCAGATGTCAAGTAAGAAAGGGGCAAACACTCATTGACCTCGGTGAAGTTGGATCTAGCTACAGAGTTCCAGCTTTAAAATATATGAAAAGCCAAAAGAAGGATATTTGCAGTTTCTGGGCAGAGGATCTTTTATTGCTGAAAGTTTGACAAAAATGAGAAAATGTGCATTTACCTTAATGTTTAAAATATTTTCCCTTTAAAATATTCCCAGTTTCTAGGTCTTATACTGTCTAACAGTCTTGGATTGCAAACTCAATTTTTAGGATTTTTTTTCTGGGTTGGTTTAGCTAGGGAGAAATTTCTTAGTGTTACTTTGCCAGTTATACTGAGAAACTGACTGAAAATCTAACAAGCAGCACTTCCATGAATTTGTCTGATTAAATGTATATATAGTTATTATTGCTGACTGCTCTGTATACATAAGACTAAATTCAAGAAACATTACTAAGCCTGCAGAAGTCAAATATTCCAGTTTTAGGAAAGAGCAGAATTAAGATTTGCTGTTGATATACACAAAAGCAAAATTTTCAGCCACATGATTAAACCTGTTCTCCAAGAACCCTGCCTCTGTTAGGGTGCTAAAAGGCCACTCCTCAGTTAATCATCGGCTTTCCCATATATTATTTTCAAATCATTTTTCATTGTGTCGGCCTGAGACAGATTTATAGAACATTATTAAAACTTTACTCTTAGAACAGAGTGATCTATTTCCATGTGAACTTTTCCACAGCACTCACGAGTACAGCAATGGTGTAAACCGTTGACATTAATGAATTGATTTCACACCACCATTATAATTGATATGACTTTACAGATGAGGAATTTAAGCCCAGAGAAAATTAACAACAAAAATACCCACTCATTTTGGATGATCAATTTGAAATATTAAGGACTGGATTTTTCAAAATACATATAAACAGATTTTAGTATGTTCAAGATGCAACTCCTATTGACTTCAGTTGCAGGTTTGATTGCTCAGCTTTGAGCAATCTCAATGCTCAATATTGCTGAAAAGCACACTGTAAGTGCTAAGTCAAAACCCTAGGAAAAAAGCAACCTCTTATTAGTAAGAACATGTAAAAACTGTGATTTAAGTAATCCATCTACCACTGCATAAGAGCACACTGGAAATTGAACGAGAATGCACTGCCCAGGGCAACATGCAATGCTTTCACCATGCACCATCTATTCTTTTCCTGCTACTGAACATCTTTGGTTGGACCAAGTGATTCCTGAGGTCCCTTCCAACCTGGTATTCTAGGATTCTTGACACGCTTCCCAATCCCTGTAACAAAAAAGTAACTCCTCAGCTGAAGTACATATACCCTCTAGCTGGAAAGGAGCGGCAGAGGGAGCCATGTGTGAAAAATATGTGACTGTGCTATTAAAGATTAATATAATGCAGAGATAACGTTGTTTCTTAAATTTCTTACCTTCATAGCATTTGTCTTCACGACAAATAGAAATTGTTAAAGGTTCATTTGTGTCTAATTTCCTAGGTTATATAGCAGGAAAAGATAAAAATATCGATTCAGTAGCATAATATGGTATCTGTGTATGTCTTTTGGGTTAGAATCTTCAAATTTAACTGCACAGCTGTTTGCCACTTGAGCTAATCGCAGATTAGCTAATCGCAGAAAACTGTCACTGGGGATCCAGGTAGGGACACAAAAAGGGGGTGAGGGTAACAGACGCAGCACGGCAATATGTAATGCCAGTAATTAACGTTAGAGGTACTCTGAAAGGGCACAAAAAGTAGCAGGGCAGAGATGGTGTGGGAAGGGACTGGCTTGTGGGTAGCCAGCAATGTTGTCCCTGCTGCTGAAGGTGCCCACAAAACCATCTGTGAGATACTAACTGTATTTCAGGAAAAAACCCTATTGCTAAGAAATCTCTGGTCATACGCTGTCCATGCAGGAACTAGTGAGTTTTATAGCCAACACAAAGCCAGCTACAAAGTCTACCCAAAAAAAGTAACTTTGTGGCTGGCTTCACTTTTCATAAAGCTGAGCAATACTATACTCAACTAGAGAAGACAGCTCGCAGCGTTTCTGAGGGTATGGCAGGGAAACCAAAGAAAAATGTGGCAGAACACTATAGGGGTGGTATGTGTAAAGACAGTGAAATCCTTTGGCAGAAAGACTGGCAAACCCACCTTCTCAGGGGCTAAAGAAGAAGTGAGCAGAAGACTTCAGGTTGCATCGACACTGATGTGGAAAGGACGGTTGAGGGTCAGTGGGAGGAGAAGGGCACAAAAAAGGAGGAAGAGTGTAGAAAAAATATGGAGAGGCTTAAGTGGAGGATACACAGGACAGGGATGTTTACATGCTTAACTTTTTCTAGATCAAAAACCTGAAATGGCTGAAGCATATCAAATTGAAGCTTCCTCCCCTAGCCCTTTTTAATACTATTTGTGGCCTGTTCTTGCAGTGTTTTCTAACGCTGCACAACTCTTAGGGACTGGATAGACTCTGATTAGTGGGAGATTAGTTTTGTTGGTTGTTGTAACATTTCTCAGAGGCAAATTGCCTCCCTGCAAACGTTATAATACAAATCAGACTTAAACTGCTGTTGTCTATTTGAAAAAGAGAAGAGAGTAATTCCTCAGTAAAATCCTTCACAAACTATTTAATGTTGGAAATATATGTCATATAACCCATCGAATAAATTTCAACTTTTAAATCTCCTTGAATGAAGTCAAAAACATCTTTCAAACACTGGGAGATCTGTAAATGATCAATTAAAAGATCTGTCCATATCCTTCCTCATTCTTTAGGCATGACATTGCTCAATTTTTGAGTTTATTTAGCTGTCAATAAGCGATTGTGCTGTAGGATAAGAAGCCAGTAACAGCTGCAGTGTAATCATAAAATATGTATAACAAATAATATTTCTCACAGATCCGTTTGCTTGTGCAGAAAATTAGCAAAAACCAAGCAGGTCTAGTGAGCACGAGGATAACTGGGACCACCAGTGTAGAAGGTACCACCATAATACAGTAAGATAAAGAGAACTGCATCTGGAAAACTCAATTTCTTCTCAGTTAAAAAATGTGGGAATAGAAACTGTAAATTAACTTTGTTCTACTTGATTCATGGGGAAAAGTGGCTCAATGTAACAGGTTGGAAAGACATTTTGATCTTCAGTCAAGGAAATTCTTTTAGCAAAGACCAGAGGTGGGTAAGGGCAGAAACCCTGTTTTCCCCTGGAGTCTGTTCAGGAGTGACGTTGGGCGACTGCAGTTTTTGCTGCTCCCTCCGGGTCTGCTGGGGCGATTTCATGCAGTGCCATCAGCCGGCAGGAGCTCCTCCGTGGCCGGCAGGCTGAGAGGCAAGGCAGGCTGAGGCTTGGAGAAGTCGTTAGAGAATGGTGCTCTGCTGAAGGCAAGGGTTTTACAAGAGCAATGCTGGGAGACTTCTGGCTTGAACAGAGATCAAATCTTTTACAGTCTGGAATATTCTTCACTGAAAAGGCTATTCTTCACTGAAAGGGTTATCTTCTTCACCGGAAGGGTTATTTCTTCACCAAAAGGGTTGTCCAGCATTGGAACAGGCTGCCCAGGGAAGTGGTTGAGTCACCACCCCTGGAGGTATTTAAAAGACGTGTAGACGTGGTGCTTAGGGCCATGGTTTAGGGGTGGACTTGGCAGTGTTACATTTATGGTTGGACTCGATGATCTTAAAGGTCTTTTCCAACATAAATGGTTCTATGATTCTATTCTATTATACTAATTTTTATTTTTAATTAAAACTGAAGACTGTTATGACTAATCCATGAATTAATGTTAACAGTGAAATCAAGCCAATGTGCCAAACTCTTACTTCATTCTCATTGGGCACAAACTCCATATAATTTAAGCCTATCTCTATAGCTTTCTAAATATAATATAGATTTTTCCAAGACAATGGAATTTGGAAAACTAGTTTTTGTATAATGACCGTAAGGGTTGTACCAAAATGACCTCCATTTGGAGCTCAGTGATCTGTGCTTTGCTTCCACCTCACTTTGCTATCATCAGTATTAGCAAGCACAACAGAATCATTGTTGACATAAAACAAGGGCTGCAGCTTTAGTTTAAATAAAAAACTATGACATAACTTTTGAGTTTACGGCATAAACTGAAACCTGCTTAGCGAGGTTTTATCATTCTCTGAATTTAACATGCACATCTCCTTGTCAAAGTGAGTTTGGATTCTCAACTGCTTTTCACCAGAGTGTTCATTTAGCTCTTCGGCTCTCCAAAAACCCCGAACTTGGTGTAAAATGTCACTAGATCAGTGATAATAGTTTTTACACTTCTTGCAAATATGTTCATTTATGAAAAAAACCCAGATATAATGGACCAGGGAATCTGCAATTCCTATACCCCCATTTATATCAGCAGAGACTTGGGCATACTCTTCCCCAGTTTGGGATTTTTGCCCAAGAACAAGTTCCAATGAGCTTTGTTATTGGACCTAATTTTAGCTTCTGAGGTCAATGTCTTTGGTGGGCTTTGTGTCATGTCCCCAGCGCACCTGATTCTTGCCATTATATAGAGTACAAGCTGCACATTTCCCATACTAGGAAATGTGTATATCTGAGTAAGGGTATACGATGAGACTTCCTGGTGAACAAACGTGTACTCTAAAGCACTCTGCTTGCATACCAATATCTCTTGTAGGACTTCGATAAAAAATGTCCAATAAAGTTGTAATGTAGATAAAGTGCACATTCACTGTTTTTTATCAACCCAGGTTTTCATTTTTAAAGAAGAAATCCAATAATCTTCATAGAAAACTGCAACTGTTATGAAGCCAAAACTCTTGACAAAGTATTTAGCTCAAAATAAAGGAGACTAGGTGACTGTATATGAAATTCACAAAGAAAAAAGAAAAATTGTCCTTACATATGAATGAGTAGAGGATGCACTACATTTGTAATATTGTATATTCCCTCTGTTGATATTTACAAAAACAATTAAATACAGAAGAAGTGGACTACAAGAGTTTGTAGAAATATAAGTTTATCTAACATTTGATCGCAGGATATTCCTGTCAAAGTGCATAGAACATCAATTTTTTATCAAGTGCATGGATAACAAATGGATACTTACAAAAACTGCACCCAGATACCAAACAAATGTGCTATTAATGGGAAGACATTCTTCAGCTGATTGAAAGCTTAATTTAGTTTTAATACCAAGTACCTTTAAATATTACATATAAATTTTCCCTATTATCTGTAAGGCATCATAACTAACTGAAAAATAATGCATCAGCAGTGTCTCAACATAATGCATTTTTAAAGACATGTGTAACAGCTTCTGTATAAACTTTGGTTCAGAACCTGTCCAGCCTTACTTGTTAAAAAGAATGCATAATGTATATATTAATTAATAAACCGTGACAATATATATGTAATGAATGCCCATATTTTATATACAGATTATGTATAGCACTAATTTTTGTCAGTTGCTAAAAGTTTATAGGTCCACTCATAAAACAAGGTGACACTATCTGATTAAAAGCTTTTAGACTACTTTCTTGAAATAAAATCATCCGACAATACAACAGAAATATCTTTAAATTTAGGAGTATAAAAGCAACCCACATTTCCACAGTGACAATCAAATATAATTTATACTGTTTCTTACCTACAAGCAGAAAATATATTTTGCACTGTAAGTCCCAAAAGAAGTTGGCTAACGGGCTCCATGAAAGCATCCTGTCCCACACAAATCCCACCTTTTTCTCAGCGCAAAGCCAGAGCTTGGACCTGCAGCTGCTGGTTTATTTGCTAGGGAAATCAGCAATGAGTTAACAGGCCCTATCCTGTCCCCTGCCTTATGTGATTTGAATATGTGTATACAAAGAACAAAGGGAGTGGAGCACCTGTTAGATGAGCACCCATCTTCATTGCCTCTGACTTTATCGTAACCCTTCCCCGGCAGTCACAGCAAATATGACATAGAATGTAATAAATGGGGCACAGAATACAAAGTACGTTCAATTAATAAGTGAACACACCCAATGTACAGGTTATATAGGTATCAACATCCTTTAGCTACGGTTTCATAAAAAATACCACGCTGCTACATGGTTCTGCTTATTTCCAAGTAGCATTCAGAAGATTTTTCTTCAGATCTTTTCCAGTGACAGCCTCTCCTTTTCTGTTATAAAAAGTATTAAGAGCAAGAGCCTTGCTTAAATTTTTTTCTAGCACTTTCAAGCCCATAACTTTTCTGTATTTTTTTCCTTAACATAAGCATAACTTGGCGATGATTTTGTTCCCTTTCTCTAAACAACATGTAATATGAAGTATCTATCAGGCATCTTCCAACAAAGAATCCTGTGGCTAGAGTGGACAGCTGACTACAGTTCTTGAGTTAGCTGCTGATTACTGTTTATTCTGCATTAACTTACATTGTTTAATTAATATTAATAAATATTAATATTAATGTAAGATTTGGATTTTGTCCAAGGCTGTCACTCACCGTACAAATCTAATCAGCAGCAAACCAGGCAACGCTCCCACAGTTGTATGTGCAGTAACAGTCTGCAACAGCAAATATTTGCATCGACAGGGATGGTTTATCCACAGAAAAACACACTAAGTTTTTGCTATACAGCACTTAGGCAGACTATTATGGATTAACAAATACTAGGCTAGACTGTATCCTGCCTTGTGCAGGAGGGACTGGTAGCAAGGAATTGCCTCCCCCTCACTGCAAGGGTCCTGCAAGGTGCTAAGCCCCCACCAGAAGGGCTGAACACTCAATTTTTACCTAAGGGAGGTGAAAATAACCAGATCCTTCCAGAATTCTTAGCAGCTCTGTATAATCAAATGTAAGAAACATGAGGGTTATTTCAGGTTAACAAAAATGTAAGGACAGTGGTCCCACCAGAAATAATGTCACCACCTGACATGAGCCAGTAGATGAAGAGGGTATTTTGCATATTCCCAAAGGCTTCCCAGGTCCACTGTCCTGCCCTTCCTGAATGCTGCTGTTTATAACCTGCTTAATCCACTTCACTGTAGGCTAGATGTATCAAATTGCAACCTTTTATAAAACCTGAGTTAGAAATTATTATCTACTTGGTTTCAACATGTAATAAAATATTGGTCACAGGTTCCAATTAATTTCTAACTGAAATGAATGGGAGCTTTCACATTGGGATAAAGTCTGTGTTGGTGTTTTAAATGCCCTATGTGGGCAAAGAAAATGAAAAAAAAAAAAAAGAAGAGATGAGCAAAGTTGTATTTTTCAAGTGTGTCCCCTTACTTGCAGCATTTGGATATGCTCTCGATGTCATTAATACGCTGCAATTTTTTACACTGAATAATTTACACAAATAAAGCGGGTGCTAAAAAAGTGCATTATTTTTTCTATAGAATTCTAGCTTGTGCTGGTTGTTAAATGGCATTTAGACTTAATCAAACCTCGCTCATTTCTTTTTAATAAAAGCAACTACATTAAAGCAACTTCAGTTGCAGCAGTAACATAATGAGTACTTTCAGTATTTCTGTGAGTTTTAGTTATTTTATTACTAACAAGTAACTTTTTCATGTGCTAAATTTGTTAGAGGTTTTCCACAGAAATAACTACGGATTATATTCCCAGTGGTAGCCAGAAGTAATGAATTCTTGCTAAGAATGCAGGGAAGGGACGACCAGTCCCGACCTTCCCTTCATCACTGTATCAGTTCAAACGGAGAGCAGCACGCCCGCTTTTACCTGTCATACCCTGCAACAAGTTATCGGCCAGCTGGGGGGCTAAATAATAACGGGATTAGGAAACGCGTGCTGAGCTGACCTGTGTGCAGACTCCAGTAATTCCAAAAGGAAAGACAACCTTTTCTGCGGGTATTACTATGCTGCAGTGGATGTGTTGGTAGACTTATTACTGAGTGTCGTCTCCAGTTAAGCAAAGATTGCAGGATAAATTCTTCCTTTTTTTGTATTGACAGAAAATAGATTTTAAAGTTATCAGCTTTTTTTTTTTAGTTGCGATCTATACAACCAAAGTATACAGACACACAAGCCTGTTTCAGTGATGCAAAACTGCATCATCCGTGAACAGACCCAACACCCTTTTGCATAATGCCCAAAATAACCCAAGGCAGACAGAAAATGGTCATTATCCAAGTGTATTTTCTAGCTAATCTGTCTCTTTAGAGAGCGCCTCGTTTTGTCTTCTCAGATAATTGCTTTCAAAGTCTAAACAAGCGAACCTCAATGTTCAAATACTCTATAATCCCCCAAATCCCAGAGAAACCCTCGGCCTGCTGGGCCACCAGTGCCGGTCGAGGGATCGGGGATATAAACGTAACGAAGATGCCAAGGCTGAGCACGGGTTTTGGCGACACGAGTTTAGCAGTGCTTTCAAATAGCAGGCTGCCAAACTACGAGCTCCTTCCACCGCTCCGGAGGGGTGCCGGAGGGGTGCCAGAGCCGCACCGAAGCCGCACCGGAGCCGCCGGCCCGCCGGCCGGAGCCTTTCCTTCTCCGCGGCCCAGTTCCGCCTCCCCGGCGGAGGCGCCTCCCGCAGCCCCCGCGGCGGCTGGCTCCCCGCTTCCCGGCAACGGCAGCGGGCCTGGCCCGCGTCTCCTCACGGCACCCCCGGTCCGGCCCGCGCCCCGCTCCCCCCACGGCGCCCCGGCCCGGCCACCCAGGGGCCTGGCAGAGAGGAGCCGCCTCCGCCTTGCCGGGCCAGCCGAGCGCGCCGCGGCGGAAGGAGCCGCCCGCGCCCTTCTCGGGTGCCCGCCCTGCCGGCCGTGCTGACGGGGGTTGTAGTTGGGCGCCGCCGGCCGAGGACTACCGGTCCCAGGGAGCAGCGGGCGGGCTCTGTCAGGTGGCGTCCAACATGGCTTCCCCGTGCCCGCTGGGGCCGGAGCCCGCGGCCGTGCGGGGCTGCTGAGCGCTTTCGGGCGGCGGGGTGGTACCGGTACCATCATGCAGAAGATCAAGTCGCTGATGACCCGCCAGGTGAGCGGCTCGCGTCGGGAGGGCAGCGGGGCCCTGCCGCGGGTGTCCCGGGCTCTCCCCGGGGACGCCGTGTCTGGACCCGGTGGTGAGGGGGGGCCGGGGCCAGCACAGGCGTGTGCGGCCGTGCCCGGGCACCCTGGTGGGCCTCCGGGGCGCGGGCATGGCCCTCAGTCCTGCTTGTGGGGAGAGGGAAGCCTTAGTGTGTATTAGCTCTTGGTACGCATGCATCCAGCTCTTTTTTCTCTTTAAATCAAGAAATGGAAGCACGCACGGGTGCCAGCACGTAGCTTGTGCCATAACAGACAAATGGGCGTTAAAGATGACACGATGCTCTGTGCCCGTTTCCTTTTTTCACCTATAACTTCAGAGTGCTGGGCCGTGGTACTCTAACATAGCTTTGTGTGATAGCAAGCGCTTTTGATCAAAAGGCAGGGCTGTGGCAGTGCTGGGGAAGTATTTGGGTGGACACGTATTGAATGTGTGTGCCGGGGTACTTGCTGTGTTTCTGTTAGCCCGCTTCACTTTGTACCAGTTGTCTCTAGGATTACGTAGATCTAGTCTTTGTTTGGACCAGTATTTCTAAGGTTGTGAGCCTTTTTAAAGGAGTGTATTAGAAGAGCATTCAAGTCATTCACGTATACGAAATACCTCTAAAAATGAAGCCTGTTTGCCCGTGTGTCTAAATTTGAGAACTTAAAAAATCACTTGAGTCACCCACCACATCAGATATTCTAGATAGTTATAGAAAATGATGGGAACGTCGGCAACTGAACTTCGTTTTTTTTCTAAACTATGTCTTCAGAGTTGTGATGCTTATGTGGGAGACAGGGCTTAAAAATGGAGATCAGCATGAGAGCTGAGTATCCAAAATAACGTTCTGCTCCCCTTCAGTATAGGGGTAAACGATCAGTTTTCAGCTTGACTAAGAGGAGTTGTGGGAAGCCTGCCCAGTGTGGAAATGCTGTGGTCTGAAAATGATGCGACTTATGCAATTTTCAGCCTTTGGGAAGGATTAAGTTCCATTTAGCATTTGATAAGTGAAACTTTTTACTGCTTTTGAAGATAAGCTGCTAGTATTGCAGATTTTTGAGAGGATGTGTGGAAGATTACATGTGAAGTATAAGAAGCTGCAGCAGTTGCTTTGGTTGTTTGTTACCTTGAATTTCCGATGCATGGAGGTGAGTCATCTTTGGTGGTGGCAATTAGAAAGGGAGGATGTTTTGAAATGATGTGCAAGGAAATCTGAGAATCAAAACCAAAATGAAGAGGTTTTGCATCCTAGGAAGATGAAACAATTGTAAAATATAGTAGTTACCTAAAAAGCGATGAACTTGTAAAACACTTTGTCAGTTTCAAAGGATAAATACGAACTTTTCTCATCATAAACTCACATAGTAATTGCATAGGTCCTTTTGTTTCAAAGAAAGTGTAGGTACCCAGGGCCTGAAAGGGGCTTGGAAACAGTACTGTTAGCATCAGCCACAAGAGTAGGAGGGAAGTCTGCCTGAAACTCGTGACTCACGTGAACACCCTGAAGTCTCAAGGGAAGCTGGAGTGAGAACCGAGTCTGAAACTTGAACATTTAGATTCACCGCTGCCTAGGGAGCTGGCAGAAAATGCACTAAGCAGCATGTTGTGTGGTATTGCTTCATAAAATTGTGAATGTGTTGGATATTCAGCAAACACATTCTCAGCTGGTTAATTGATGCTTCCTGTACAAAGCTTCAGTCTACTAGAGCTTATTCTATTTATGTGGCTATATATGTTTAAAGAGTATTAATTATATAAAACAGCTAATGTGGATTATGCATCTTTTTCAGTTTAGTTATGCATGAGGAAAACCAGTCCTAATAGTGTTATATGGTAAATAGATGAATATGCCATCAAGCAAAAATAGTATAATTTTGCTGCAGAGTAGGTGGCACTTAACTTGAATTCGATTATTTGATTCCATTAAACCATTAAGTTAGTGGAATGAAGTATGTTATGTTTTTTGGACACATGTGCATTTTTAAATTTAAAATAACATCTGGAAGTTGAGAGGGGGATATAAGTGAACTTTATGAAGGGAATGTTAGTGAACTGTACTGAAAAGGTACATATTGCAGCATAAAGTTGGAAATGCTTAGATGTTTGAGGAGCATAATTTATACACCAATGGTCTTGCTTAAATGTTTATAGAATAAGGTCTTAGGCTTCCAGCCTTGTGTCAGTGTAATTTATTAAAAGATTTGTAGGTATATATTCAACATCACGTAAGACTTGTGCAGTTTGATTGCAAGATACATAAAATAATCAGTCTTAACTGACTATTAAAATTCTTTTAAAGGGTCTAAGAAGTCCTCAAGAGAGTGCTCATGACCTCAGTCCTATTGAAAGCTTTCGGATTCCTAGTAAGGTATGATACACAGTCCCTCCACTCCCACCCCCTTCATTTTTAGTTTTTCATTTTGTAGTTAGATGACACTTAGTTGTTTCTTTTTCTTTTTTTTTTTAGACACCAGATTTGCTGTTGTTCTTTTTGACAGTTTTATTTCTTGCTGAAAATCTTTAAAAATGTTTTTATGAAAGAATTAAGAGCTATGAGGCAAAATAGTTCACTGACTTAGAATGAACTTGCATTAAAATGTCTTTCTTGGAACTTATGAGTTGTCACTGGATGATGATCTTAATATTATCTAGGTTTCCTGCTGGAATGAAGAAAACAAAAAGAAGGAAAAAAGTGCCTTTTTTTTTTTTTACTTTGGAAAGTAGGTGCTACATGGGGTAGCCTGTATAGTTCTAGTCTTGATATTTAGTTGCTTCATGGTTTTGGTGCTGTAAGTATGTTACATAGTTTCATGGTTTTAATCTTCAGCATGTATAATTAACTTCATGTTCTACTTTAAATGTTATAGCTTTAGAAGAATAATAGTTTTTTGGCCTTTTTTGGGTCTCACTGCTTAAATGATGCCAGCTTACTCTTGTCTCACAAATCATGCTGAATAATCTGGGTATGAGGGAACAGCTGCCACAATATTTGACTGCTCCTTATACCCTTGATCTGAGTGGATGATTTACAAGACTTGCTGTGGATGCTGTTTATTATTTTCCCCAAATTTGGACTTTGCCTTTAACCAATGAGATATTTAAGTTACTGACTTGAATTTGGATGCCTTATTTTACAATAGTTTTAAAAAAACCAAAACAGAAAACCCCTTGTGTTTCTTTGTCTCTGTATAAGTACTGTGTAATATATTGCTTGTGCTGAGGCAGACCAGAAAATCAGTGTTACTGTATATTTAAAAAATCAAGTAACAATCTCTGAATTGGTACATAATACTGTTAAACAGTGGCCAATATATTGATTTCAAAGAGTGAAAGTATTCAGTTGCAGTGATGTTGGAAGAACTGTCTCTTCTCCACGGCTTAGATTTCAAAATTGCAGACTCCTGCCACCCACTGAGCATCCAGTTTCCAACTTTTTTGCCAAGTTGACTATCCAGGTAAAAGTAGATGTAGGGTATCTTGGCTGGATTTCCATTCTATAATAGTTAGGTGTTATGTGTCTGGTAAGCCTACACCTTGTATCAATAACAATCGGAAAACAAATACCTCTCAATAATTTTTTTCATACATTTATGTTAAACATTTGTAATGCGAGAACATTATCTGCAACTGTTCTGCAAACAATCTCACTGCAGTTATGAATTCTGTGCCTGAAAAGCCAAGATTGCATCAACATTAGAACTTTTCACCTGATTACTTTTTTTTTAAAGTTGATAAAATTAGAGTATTATTCTCTTCTGTGCCACAGAATAAAACTTTTCTATTTTTCAGTCTTTTAATGTTTTTTTTCCAAAATGTTTTAGGTGAGTAGTTCCCAGAATATTCAGAACTGTATATTCAGAATATAGATTCTGAGTTGCTTACATTAATTTTTACCTTCTCAACAAGCTGTATTGAGTCTCTGAAACTCTTAGAAATTTGCCTGGTTATCTGATTATCTGGATGACACAATTAGTCACGTGGTATAGTTTTAGGTAGTCCTGCGAGGAGCAGGGAGTTGGACTTGATGATCCTTATGAATCCCTTCCAACTTGAGATATTCTATGATTCTGAGAGAATGTTGAATAAAACTACCGTGTTTTAATCAGTTTAACTCCTGGCTATGGTTCCAAGACATTTGTCATGGTAACTTTACTTCCAGCCCTTTTCTTTTAGAGGAAGGGTTTATACTGTCATGCCTCCTTAACATTGCTAAAACCTTTATTGTAGGATTTTACTTTTCAAATGATGAGACATTGGATGAGGCACTGTAATATGTCTCCCACTGTAAGCGTAGATTCAGATACCCTTTCTTGAAAACAGGAATTTTGGGGGGTGGGGAGGGAGAGATGCTGTCTGTGTTTGTGGTGTGAGTAACTGTCAAGGAGATTAGGTTTCAGTACTGCACAGAAGTTGAAAGTCATTGAGCTTTTGGATATTGGTATTTGTTTTGAACTGAAGCTATGTTCAATGCCATGGCAACATACTGATGTCACAAATGCGAATTGCATTGTAATTATAGGATCAAGCAGCTTTGCTGGATAATTGAGGCTAATGCCCCTCAATAATTATTTTATAATAATGGGCAGGTTTGGTAAAGGGAATTCACTTTTGAATGCCAAAGTAAAGGCTAAAGAAAAGGTGCAGATTTTAAAAGGCAACGAGTAAAAGCATAACTTCATACTGTTGCAGGCTGCTATTTGAAAGCATATGTTGTTCTCTGCTGCCATATTTTAGTAACTGTTTTTATATCTTGAATAACAAAAGTCTCAAGCTTGCCAGCCAAATACTGTTTTGATGATAGAATGGTTATGTTGATGCACTTCCATCATCACACTTCCACATTCAAAGTGGTATCTCCAGATTGATTTAGTGCAAGCATTACTGAAAATTTCAAAAGCTGAGTTAAAACTATAGAGAGGTATACAGAATGAAAGGCTGCAGAGCCCATGTATTACTGGAAAGAGCACAAACCATTGATAGATAATGCTAACTCTAGGGACAAAAACATGTTTTTGAGATGGGGGACTGTCACGCTAGTTTGGGAGTCAAATGGGAAATATTGAGCACAGAAAGAAGAATATGTTGATGTTGCATACCCTGAGGGGAAAAGCAGCAAAATTCATTTGGGTCTTGATATCTGAAAGTTGTTGGTTTGCTGACTGGTGGCTTGCTGGCAAGCATGTTAGTGATGACTGTGCTCCTCAATTTTTTATTTTTTATTTTTAAACAATGAAATTATTTGGTACCTGAATATTTTACTGCATACCTCCAAGTATATGCACTCACATTAACGAGTACTCCAATAAGTTCTGCAACTATCTTGAAAAATTTCAATTTGCTTCTGTCATATGAAGGCAAATCACTAGCAAACTTGCTTTACTTTCTGTTGTAATACAGAGTCATACGGCCAACTCGGTCACACAGAGAAGTAAGTGTGTAATAGTTTATGATATAGTCTGTAGATAAGGCAAATCTGAACTGCAAGGCCAGATTTCTAGAAGAGAAAGTTGTCTGCAGAGAGATTTCATATCTTTTTTGATTGAGATACCTTACTTCATCTGTGTGCCCTGATTGCCCTGGGGAACTGTAATACTTTTTGAACCATTCTGTTATTGTCAGCTTTGTTGTTTCCCAAGCTGATAACAGTTTTGGTTAGTAGATTCTGTCACAAAAGGGTGAGATAGGTATTTTGTACACTTGAGTTCAAGTGTGTGGGGTTAATAATGAGCTGACTTTGAATTAGGTTATGTTTATCTTGATGATAATCAGCTCATACACAATATATAAATATTAGTTGACTTTGTGGCTTATGCTGGTAAACAACACTGAAAGCTTATTTTTTAATGCTTTTCCTATAGATATAGAAGTGTGGGTTTCTATTTCCCCAACATTAGCTGAGTGTTTTTCAGGAGTGCATTAAGCAGTGGTGTGACTAATACCTGTTCTATGGATCAGGCTTTGTTGTTCTCTCCACCAGGAGAATGGTTTTCATAGTGTAATGTTTGTTTTGGTAGAGTGAGGGCTTTTTAATAAGTACTCTGTATACATACTGAAGAAGGAAAGATCAAAAGAAGGTTCTGGGCATTTCATGTGAAAGATAAGGGAATACCACAAACTTCCCTGTGGGACTGCCTTCCCTAGCTGTGGATTAGCCTGGGGAAAAAAAAAGGAAAAAAAAAAAGTTTTGAGGTAATTTTATAGATATAGTTATACATACATTATGAGACATATAATTTATATCTTTTTATATAGATAAAATGAAAAGGTTGTTTGTGCATATATATTAAAAAAACTTTTTATACTTTATTTATTTCATGGTGGTAGGATGTTGCAATGTACCTGCTGATTGACTCTGTTGAGCAGGGCCCTCATCCTAGTATTTAGGATTAGCTTTTAACATAGGTGTTATCCAAGTTCAGAATGGAGTGATATAAATAGACAGCGTGTTCATTTGTGTGGTTTTTGGCTCATGACAAAGAGAGGGAGGCTGTGTGCAAATGAGTACAGTGCAGACTTGGCCCCTGGCACTCTCTGTGTAGAGGTGCCAGGCTACTGCTGACTTCCAGCTTCTAATTAGATTAGAAACTTTTTAGTTAGTTTTTTTTTTTTCTCTGAGTAGTATCAGTTAACTTTTTTCAGTGTCTTCACTTCACAAGTCTTTTGGTTGGTAGTGACTGGAATGCAGAAGGTGTTTGCTTCAACTCTCTACCAGTAATACTTCATTCAACAGAGCAATACTGGTTTTGGTGTTACAGGCAGTTTAGAATACAAGGAGAGTGGGAGTGTGACGCACTGGGAAATAGCTGGGTAACTCATCTAAAACTTGCTGAACTGCATTTCAGATGAGTCTGCAATTAAATGACTCTTCTGAAATATATTTCAAGGAATTGCCGCAGGCTCCTAGACCTGTAAACTTCTATTTCCGTAGAACAGGAAGGCAAAATAATGTGAGAAGTGTGTGGATGCAAACACTGTGTTTTACTTAGCAATGGTTTCTTCAGGAGTGCAAAGCTGTCAGACAGATAGGGGTTTTCTTTTTTTTTTCTTTTTTCTTTCTCTCCCCAGAAACTGTCTATCACTGATCTATTTAGGTGGCATTATGAAAGAGAGACCTGCTGCTTAGGGTTGCACTAATCGTAACCTTTGTTACAAAGGAAGGAAGTATGTTTGACAGGATAAATTTTCTTTCCATGAAAGTATGATCCAAAGTACTGGCAAATAAAAATTGCACATTTGGCACCACAAGTGATGCAAGTTTCATGTAGGAGGTGAAGTCCCTTGCTGAACAAAACTTCGGAAAAATGAGTAGCCCACGAAACAGCATCTTAGATGGCTGTGTTGGTCCATTATTGCTTGGAGAGTTCCTACTGCTGAACATGTGTATTAACCTGGGCGGGTGGATTGAAATGAATACTGTGGAGTCCACGTTGCCAATGTGCTGCTCTTCCTGATCTCCTGTGTATCTGATTCAGTTGAGCAATGGCAAAGTTCTCTTTATGATTATCATCATATGATTCCCTCCGTCCCAATTTTTTATACATTTTTATATTCAGAATAGCACTTGGAATTGCTGAATTTACATAAAATTTACTGACAAGTGTGTTTTAATGTTGACTTTTTTTTTTTTAAAGGGAGATATTTAAGTGGCAATAGTTAGAAAAGTTTTGAGGTGGAAAAGTGCCTTGAGGGATTTAATAGAGCTTCTCTACCTCTGCAAAGTGTGTGAGTACTAGCTCCACAGTGCTAAATCTGGCCTTCCCTAAGGCCCCTGAAACATATGTATGTAGTAAGATTTTTTTTGTATTTCTAATTGAAGGGATAAGGAAAATCGAGTATCAGCAAATAAACTTTAGCCAAGGACCTTTGCTTCCTTCAGTGGTGAGTGAATAGATTGGCCTTGAGCTTGTTAGTTATTTGAAACTAGTGGAGCATGATGCACTGGAAGCTGCAGTTTATAATAGCATAAAGTCTGGTGGCACATAGTGTAATTTCTATGGGAATTTAAGTTTATTCTGGAGAGTTGTTCTCACTAGACTGCTTTTCTAGAAAGAATGAACAAGATAACCCCCCTCCCCCCCGTCCATTTAATCAATATTTTCCTAATTTAATTAATTGCATTTAATCAATATTCTTTAGACATTGATTTAATTCCATTTAATCAATATTTTCTCTTTGGCAAGAGAGAGAGACGAACAATCTTTCTGAGAAAGGATAAAATAGTTTCTTAGTAATTTTTCTAGCCACATCAACATCAGCTTTATTTGTGTGCTGAAAACTGTGGTATTCTACAAAGACAAAAAGGTCATTGATTAGGTTTCATTTAAATGCTAATATTAAAACCAACCCTCCCAATTAATTATCACATGGGTCTAAATCCAGCATATGTGTACACGATGGCTTTCTTAATACACCTTCAGGGGATGTCAACTACCATTGACCTATGCCATTGACGTATAATTTCACCGATATGATAAGATATCGATAGTCTAGAAATTCGAATGATCCTAAAGATTTCTTCTTGCGTTTAGTTTTTCTTCTTTTTTCTTTTAACAAACAACCATGCAGGAACTGGTAGCCAAATATCAGATGATAAATTACATGATTCCATTTGCAATGGTTTGGTGGACAAATTAAGCTGACCTAGTTGCCTGTCTTGGATAATTTTTAATTTTAGTTTCATATAGCTAAAACTCAATGTACTGTAAGATGTTAAGCTAATTTATAGAGGGGTGTACAGCATAGAGCTTCCATTTGTTAGGGAGTCCAGAGGGAAATAAGGTTTTGTTTGTTTGTTTTAAAAGACAGGAATACATATGGTTAGATTCATTGCTTTATAAATTAAATCATTGCAAGAGCAGTATGCCATTGAATGTGAATGTGTGCATCCTCTGTTAATCCATGCACCCTCACGTGATGGAAACTTCAAAACCATAGCTTAAAACATTGAAACAGGCTCTAAAAGGGACTATTTTTCAAGAATCTTTTCATTCACATCCCTCATATCTGCCCTCCTCTCCTCTGTTTCTCATGCTCTTAGTAAAGCTGAAACACGAGGTGGAAAGGTGTCGGCGCTGGGTGAATTGTGTGGCTGGAGCTGAAGGGACAGGGCTGCCTGTCTCTTGTGGAGTCCTGCCTGTCTCTTCAGTGCCGGTGTGGTGCCGCAGGCTCTTCCGTGCCAGCTCCCTGCAAACTTGTCGTGCTGGTACCATCTGCTGTCAGTGGCTAACCCGGCCTTTGCCTTTGCCTGAGCAAGGTGCTGTTGTGGCTTGTGGCGTTGCGGACGTGTGCTCTCTAAGAGCGGGACCGTGCTCAAAACCCGTTTTTAAGAGTTTGTCTAAAGAATAGCATCACTGTGCTTTGTTATTGTTATTTACTGTTGTTAGATTGTTATTTATGTGTACTATTTCCTTATTTCTCTCGCGTCTGTTGGTGCACCCCTTCGTCCATGCCTTCCCTTGCACAGCCTCCTGCCCGGTGCGTGTGCGGCTGGGAGGTGGGTTGCTGCATTCACCCCGTGGTGCGAGGCAGGTTTCTCCACCTCGCTGCACGTCGGCCAGCCGCCGCCGGGAAGCGCTGGTGGCAGTGACTGAATCAGGCGTTGTCAGACTGTCCGTCTGTGGAGATCTCAGGCGCCTGGGGCCTCAGGGGAGAGGAAGAAGGTGGCTCCTCGATGGCTTTTCTCCGGGGTACCCTCTGCCCCATCTCGGCTCGAAGCCGCCTTCCGGCTGCGGATTCGCCCGCCCTCCAGCGGGTGGCGCCCGAGCACCGCGCGGCGGCAGGGGGCCGGGGCCGGGGCCGGGGCCGGGGCCGGGGCCGGGGGCAGACCGGTCTGCGGCGGGGCGGCGTCCCGGCCACCCTCTGCTTTGGCCTCGATTGTGCCCGCTCGTGTCACCGAGGGGCTCCCGCCGCTCGGGAACACGAAATCCGGTTTAAATCCGGTTTTCTCTGTATTGGAGCCATTGCTTTTGGCTCCAGCCCTCTTTTGTTATTTTTCTTTTTCCTGCCAGAGGTATGTTAGAGGAGCAGTGGCTCCTTCTGATGCTCTTCCAAACTGTTCACTTGTCACCCCTTGGCTGTCTCTAATTGCGCGGACAAACAGCACCTTGCTTTGTATTTAAAATGTCGCTTTGCCTCATAACGTGTACGCATTTACCTTATTTCAATTGATTTCAAAATAAGCAAGTCAGTGGTTGTTTAGTCAATTAGACTGAAATCTGATGCCTCTAGCCGGTGAAATAAGCCCTTGAGCTCTTGGTGATGAAAATACCAGCACCTACACAACAACTGGGCGTTGTTGGGAGGCTTGGGATCTTCACGGGACACTTCAGTCCACTGGATCACTTCACCAGGGTTAAATTCCAATATTGAGCAATTTGATCTGTTTTATCTTGATTTTTGGTGAAAGAATATCCTGGCACTTCTCCCATTTGAGTTTCTGATAAAGGATTTTCATTCCTTCGGTGGGAACAGCCTGCAGGAGAGGGCTAGTATTAGTTGAAATGTCCAGTATAGGAGCGGAAGGGGAGGCTCAGGGTCGGTCCTCGGTTTATTGCAAGCAGTGGAAGCAGTTGGGTTGTTGAGAAGACCTTCCAGGGGAGATCATGACAGCAAGGAAGAGGATGCTCACCTCTTGAATATTAGCTTTCAGAATGCTGACAGTGCATCTCTGCTTAGACCACCCTGCTAATCGGAGAAAAATCTGAAATCTGTTAATTTTTGCAAAGGTGGCAGCTCTGTTCTGTTTTTGCCTGTAAAAAATTCAAGTGTTTTATGGTATGACTTCAATGAAAGTGAATTCTGAGAGCTGAATTGAAAAGTTATACATTTGTAGTGACACTGTCTACCTTATGTTTACAAACATGGTTCTTTTGGTTTAAAAAATTCAGGTTTTGTTACATTTTTGTGGGGTCTTTTTGCTTCTGGAGAAATAGCCTGCCAATTTATTTTTAGTGTATTATGAGAATTTCTAAACTTCAGGAGGAAAAAAACTGTGGACTCAACATGCATTTGTGCCATAAATGTATTGATGAAGAAGTGTTTAAGTGATTGGCAACATTGACATCTGCACTATGTTCTTTGAAAAGTTTTAAATATCTTGCTGTTTGTAATGGGAAGAACGAGCCACAGCGTACTGATCTTTCTGTTCTTTGCCATTGCTTGTTGTACTAATGTTGTAAATGGCTTTTGAAAAATATTTGTTTTGGTAAAACATTGTTCTTGTTAGGATGTGATATAACATAATGGAAATCCTTTTTTGTTTTGAGAAGGAGGAGCTCAGAGAATTACGTGAAGAACCAACTGATCCTCAAGCTCAGCAAGAAATAATTAATAGCATTGAAGAAGTTTATTTTTCCAATGATTCCTTTGATATTGTGAAGTATGAGTTAGAGGTAAGTTGTCTTCTTAAAAGAAAAGACAGTAATTTAGCAAACAGTGAGGGTCAAAAGTATGCTTGTTTCAACGAGCTATTTTTAATTTTGTTTCTTATATCTTGCATTAATCCAAAACTGTACCCTCCCGCCTCATCTTGCGGTTGTGTGGAGCTTCTAGCATATAGTATTGGTATGGAGTCTCTTTTTTTAATGTGGTAGAATTAATATCAGCTGTGCTAACAGGCACTTCATAATTTAAACTATTGTGAAAAAGCCAAAATAGTTGGAGGGGGGAAAAAAAAATCTGTTCTATATTACGTGTATTTTTTTAGCAAACTGACTGAGACATAATAATTTCAATGATTCAGGGGGTTGTGTGTATACATATATGGCTTAAAATAAGGTGGCTTTGAGGTAACTGATATTATGTGATGTAATTATGATAATGCATTTTTTATCTTAACACTGATTTATTTCAGTATCCATCATTTGAAATAATGGATTAATTCTGCAAATTAAATTGCAGAAATAATAAGAATGTTTAACGGAATTGATTGATTAGTTAATACTACATTTATTAAAGGGCGTATTTAACATCCTTTAATTTCTCACTGAATTTAATTTGTTTACATGCAGAGGCTTCCTCCAGTACTTAGTCTTCAAGAACTGGAAGAGTACAGAGACAAATTAAAACAACAGCAAGCTGCTGTAAGTAAGGTTGTTTCCTCTGTACCCTCAGGCAATTTGTTGTATTGTCTATAAGTGTAGCCAGAAGTGTAACTGAAAAAGTTTTGATTTCTTAAACACACTAGATATTAAGCATTTTTTCTTTTAATATTATGTTGTGTGCTTTTATAGTGGAAAATCATATCAGTAAATCAGATAATCACATGAAATAATGGAAGTAAATCTTGGTGATAAGTATTGTAACAAGGAGCAAACGCGCTAACTATTTCTTTAGATACTTGACTTTCTGAATGTTCAGCTTTTCCTATGTGTTGCAAGAAAAGTAATGTTCAGCATAGCACTGAATAGTGCAGTAGTATCTCTTTTTCTGAGGGATTTCTGTCAACGTAAAACATAAAATGTTTTAAAACCTTTTTCCTTGGAGTTGCTATTTTCTCCTTATTTTTAATTTGCCAATTTGTTAATCGTCCACAAGGGTTTCTAGTGAATACTGGTACAGAGTTACTATGTAATAAAACAAATGAAATGTAACAACGAGTAATAACTATAATTTACAGGGGGAAAACAGAGTTGCAGCTTCTGAAAAGTACTTGTTACATTTCAGACTTTTAAAATTATTGATTCATTGCTGTTTTAAAGATGAATAATATGGTACAGGGAACAAATGTGTTAACTGTGGCATTTGGAGAGTATCTGCTCATAAAATAACAGTAATAATCCTAATTCATGTCTTTAAATGAATGAAATGTGCAGAAGGAGAATACTGGATCGTTAACAATACATAGAGAATAAATTCCTTCTGCCTAAGACTGCTTTTCCCAGAATAAACCTATCAAATTTTGTAAAGTATTAGTGAGAAGTTGAGCAAATGAATATTCCATGTTTCTCACCAAGAGGTATAAGGAAAGAAGTTGAAAGTGGGTGGTGGTTTTTGGTTTTGTGTTGTTTTGTTGTGGGTTTGGTTTTTTTTTGAAGTTTAAGAGGACATCTGGTGGTGACCTAGTTTTGCAAGGAAATACACTCAAGGCTGAGAGACAACTTCACTGACATATGCTGGATAATCCTAATACCTGTTATCAACGTCTTGGCCATTCTGCCTGCATGGTGGGAACTGGCTGCAGCTGGGGGAGTTAGTTTCAGTGCATGGCTGCTGCTGAAACATGTGAACTGGAAGGTGCATGCAGCTAATGGATAGTAGGGATGAGAACTGAGCACGAGGTTTCCAGGAAATATGGCCCAGATGTGTGTGTCTTTTAGAACACAAACAAACAACAACTCTCAAAGCCAATACTTTTGACAAGAAACATGTGTCCAATTCTTCCCCATCATCCCCCAGTCAGGATTAGGGCTTTCTTGTGTCTTCCTTAATCTAGTCTAAATGTGATTCTGCTGTAGGACGGAATTGTTGCTTGGGTTTTTTTTCCTCCTTGGGCATGTTCGAAGTTGCTAAAATTTCTTGTATGCTGTATATCATGTCCTTGTGTCATATTTCCAGGTGGAGTGTGAGAGACCGTTGCATGTTTTCTTCTCTCTCAATTATTGTCCATTTATTTTGTGATACGTCATTTAGATTACTGTCTGTCTTAAAGGCCAGTAGCGTCCTTCATGGAAAACAGTACTGCAGGATGTTGTACATTGTTAGTTCAGTCCTAAAAATACCTTAATGCTGATGGTGAATAGGTTGTTAGATGGAGGACTCACGATGTCTGTTGACAGATCACACAATACCTCTGCTTTTGAAAAAGAATAAATACTGCCTTTTTCACTTCAGTGCCTGTATCTATAGCTGACATAGGATTTACAATAGTGTTTTAGAGATAATTCCAACTTCTAAATTTCTGTAACACAGATCACTCAGATGAGTGTGAATTACAGGTAACAGAGCTCTGATCTTCCTCTTCTCACTGACTGTTACCATCTGCTTTTGCACAGCTAATCTTGGATATGCCTTTGTTTTCGGGGTCACTATAGACTGTATTTTCTGTTGTTTTCCCATTACAATTTTCCATTCCATTGGATAGATGCCAACTTACTCAAGATTTCTTTAATATATGTATCGTGACAGCTTTAATTTGTCTGATCATCTTGGTACAGACAATTTGAATTAGGAGGCTTTTTAGTTGTATGTCTGTTTGGCTTCATTTTAATTAGTAGACTGATATCCTCAGCTGTATCTTTTTTTCTTCAGGAGATGAAATATTTTTTTCCTGAAGTGATTAGGAAAGAGAAGATTGTTTTGGAGAAAATTGTTTGGTCCCCTCAAAGAACTTTGTTGTTTGCATGCATTGGTAACTGCAGCTGCATTCATTGCTAGCAATTGCAATTCTGGATTCCAAAAGTTAAGAATTAAAAAAATAAATCAACATAATTGTATGGAAGATGTCAAAAGGGGTGGGACAATTTGGAAATGAATAACCTGGGATAATAGCACTCATCTAGAAGAAAGGAAAGAGAATAGCTTGGAAGCTCAGAAAAGTAGTATCACTAAGTTCAGGGAAAGAAAAAATAAAGATATGGCTGTGGCAGATGCTTGACAGTGTTGAGGTTGTTATTAGTCAAGGGTAACTGAGAACTTGCAAAAGAAAAAAAAGCAGTGTAAAAACTGAAAATGAAATGCATCTTTTATTCATGTGTACTGCTTGATGAATCCCTTTAACAGTAAAGAATCAAACTGTTAGATTTGTAGCAGGGAAATGCGTGACTAGCAGGTATATCCCTGTCCTAAAGTTTTTACAGGTACAAGGCTAGTGGAAAGAACAGGTTGGAAAAGGGAGGTGAAAATTTCACAGGATATAGACTGTGCAGAGGACAAAACTTTAGAGCCCCAAGGTCATGTAGGCTTGTGTAGCTTTTGGCCTGATAACATCCTTTCCTGTCCCCACCCTTCTCTGAAGTGGTTCTTTTGCTGTCCTGCAGAAGAAAGCTTTATTATTTATAGAACAACTAAGAGGTTTTAAAATCATTTTCTGGCCATGGCGTTTCTGGTGATTCTGGCCATTTTTTAATGTGGAAGGAGGAAAGTATAGCTAGATATATATCCCTTGTCCAGATTGCCAGCTAATGATATCGGAGTACTTTGAACACCATTCGTGTGCAGGTGCTCTTCCAGAGGATGGGAACAGACCTGGTGGAGCCACTGTAAGTTTGTTACAGGAATGCTGACTGAAGATCCCAACTTTGTGCTATGTTTGACTAAGCAGTCAAATATATAAAAAACTCCTCATCTCTCTTCCCCAGTAGTGCATTGTGGGCTGGCTGACTGTCAGAGCCAGTTTTATTTTATTTTCATTTCTGGGAGTATTGTTCCCCAGGAAGAATATAGAGCAATACCAATAATTTCTTTGTCATGTTTGAAACTGTTTCTTCTTAAATATTTGTAGTCCCTGCTGAAAAACAGAACAAAACAAAACACACTATTCTCAAACTTGCATTTATATGACTGTTAGTGTTGGATTTTTTTTTTAAGCTTGTGTTTTTGTGCACAAGACACTGATCAAGGTAGCAATGCCCGTTTTTAAATTCAGTGCAGACAGCAGCTCTCAGTAGCATTCTCCTTACTGTTAGTTCAGAACAATGGAGAAAATTTTAAAATATGCATGTTTTGTGTGCTAAAGAAAGGGTACAATGTGCACAGGGTGAATATTCATTTTGACACGGATTTTATTTAATACAATATCAGTCTGAAAGGTAGGTGTCCTTATGGCTTTTTTAGATCTCCATGGCAGATGGTTAACTTAAATTTGTACTCTAGCCATACCACAAGCAGAATGTAAGCAGTTGTAGTGTCCCATATTATTGCTATTTTCTATTCTAGTGTGTTCCTTAACAAGCAGAGAGGTAAGGGATTAATTTAAAAATGCATTTAAATATTTAAAACATTTTTCTTATCTTGCTCCTAAGGAAAGCTGATTGTAATTTTTAGGATTTTTTACCTTGTTGTGGCATATTTATTAATAAATTTGAAAACTACAGAACTAAATGATACAGAATCACAAACTTGTAGAACTTTAGTATAGGGATGGCCTACTTAATTGAGATTGCTATGTATCACATGTAATACTCTTCTTTTTAAGGTATCTAAGAAAGTTGCAGACTTGATTCTTGAAAAACAGCCTGCATATGTTCAGGTAAGACAACTAACAGTCACTTTTTAAGAGTAAACCACTCCATTTTGTGCTGTTATAATGCTGCTCTTGTTTCATTGGGGATTAAATCTAGTAATTTGTTAGTAGAGATGCTAGTGCCTGGTTGGAACTAGCTGTCTATGTATGCTAAACCTGTCTCTGTAGAGTGAAAAGAGCCAAGGGCGTATTGAGCTGGAGGCCCTTAGGATGATAAAGACTTCAGCATATGACCATTTTAAGAAGGCTTTCTGAAAACATGAATTCACAGGCTTGACTAATACCTGTAATGGACTTGAACAGGAGCTTATTTAGTGCCTGTGTTTAGGAATGGTTTCAGATCTTTTTCCATAAGAGAAAACAGCAATGACCTTTCTTAAGAGCACTTAACCAGAAACCTGCCACTAATCTCAGGCAGTCATGAGAAGAAAGCATTTAAAGAAGACTGAGCTGAAAATAGAGCTGCAACACGTCAAAGATTTCCGAGAGCGAAACAAAGCAAAACCGCTTTAGCTGCTTGCAACAGAATATTGGCACGGCTTCTCTCCTTGCTCCCAAAACATAATTGGAACAGCTGTCTCAATGATTCTCTAAACAGAAGGTTTTTTGTTTTTTTTCTACCCGTTCATTTTTAATAACGCCCCTATACATTTGGTCAGCTCTGCCTGATTTTATCTGATCTTTCTACGAAACAACAGTGAGAATTCTGGAAAGTGAAAACTTAGGATTGTTATCAAAGTAGTCTGAGAATTATCCTGTGGTGGATAATTCTGTGTGTGTACAGCACCTTGCGTAAGCATTGTCATGCCAGTGATCATGGCAATTCTCACTTTGGTCAAGAAGCTGGAGAGAGTGTGGGAGGGCAATGATGGCTGCATTCGGTGGTGGAGGTCTCTCCCTCTTCCCCTCCTCTCCTCTCCTTTCTGCTCTCCTGCCCTTCCTGTTAACCATCTTCCTGTTACATCCCTCCCTTCCTTGCTTCCTGCTTCTCAGCTGATACACTGTAGCTGCAGGGGAGGGCTTGTACCTCCTGCGTGTTAACCCAAGGTAGATGTGGTGGAGCTGGAATTATTTTAGTCTTTCATCCAGGGGGCACAACTTCCTCTTCTGCTTGCTTGCGCTTGTGGCCCACACATCCAGCCTTAGTGACCTTGCAAGTGTCCCATCTGTGCTCTGCCATTTTGCTGGGTAGAAGGAGGAGTGCTGATGTTTAAAGAAAAATGGGGGGAGGGGGAGAGCATTGCTTGCATCATCTGCAATAGCTGGTGGAAGAAAAAAGCTGTAAGTAATATTATTTCAGTTTTAGTTAAAGGAGTCAGGTGGGAGGCTATTGCAGAAGGAGGCTGGGTAAGTGCTACAGGGGTCGAGTCTTCATAAGATAGTGTAGAGGGGGGCAGAAGGGGTAATTGTACAGTATCAAATCCTTCTGGTATAGTTTTGCTGTTGTGCATCTTTGGAACTGTTGTTGTTGAGCGAGTGCTGCTTTTTCTGAATCCAGCAGCTTCACTTTGAAAACCCCCTCTCAATGCATAATAGCACTGTGGAGAATGTGCTTCTTGCATTTTGCTGTGTAATGTTCATATTCTTATCCCAGCAACATCTTAGTGAGGTGCATGTGTTTTATACCAAGAAGTTCTTTCAGATGTTCCAAAGGGACAGTTAAAAATCCATAGTGCCAGTAAGAATATTTTAAAAACATTTCTCAAAGGCATATTTGCCTGATTAAGTCAATAATCCTTCAGTGTTACTTATGGACACAGGCTTGCACAGAGTTACTCTTGTCAGTAGACTTACTTATCAGAGATTTCTGGTGGGCATCATAGGACTCACTTTCCCACTGACTCGTTAAATGAACCTCCTGATGGGCTGTGGGTACTTTGTAATGGCAGCTCCAGTTCAGTGTCCAATTACAGTAACAGGTCATTAGAAGAAGCAAAAATGCAGTTGACCCTTTGTTGCCTGGACAAATTGCTTTCACTGTGCAAAGGAAAGTGTGGGGAAGTCATGGTTTGCACCCCATTCCTAGTATGAAGTACTGGTCTAACAGGCACTACTATGGGCTGAGAGAGACATGGCACAGACACAAGAAAAGGGTTTTATAGTTTTCCCTTCTCCTTAGAAGAAAAGGCATGCTTTAGGAGCAACCAATGGGTGGAAGATTGTCTTTGAGAAGAGAAAACATGTATTCAGCCCTAAATGCTGGACGGAAGACTCCCTCTCTGGGGACCATTAGTCTGTACTTTCTCCCTGTGCCTCTCCATCCAGTCACATTCAAAGGAGAGATTTTACAGAATCTTTGCAAGAGGCAAGACTGGAATGGAGCTGTTCCTTATTGTATGTGTTTCCTCATGAAAAAGGGAACAATGGCCTTTTGAATAGCTCTGACATTTGCAAAGTATGTTTTTAGTAAGAAGTAGGTACTGAGGAAAGTAATCTTTGAATTCGGTTTCTTAAGATATTATGCATATCACCCACTAAGCTGTCATTTTTCCAAAAGCAACCTTGGTAACATAAAGGAGGAAATGTTTTTGGTGAAAGATGCAGCTCAGTGATTTGTCAGAATTACTTGTATCTTTGGAAACTGACCAGGGGCTGATCTTAAACTGAACTAAACTTTAAACCTGTTTTTGCTTGTCAGATCTTTAGAATTAGGTTAGTTTTCAAAGTGAATGTCTCCCTTCTCCCCATGGAAAGCACTTGATATGTTTTGAAATGATGAGCAGTATTTAAAAAAAAAGAAGTTGTGTGTTTTTTTTTTTTCTTTAGTGTGGGGAGAGTGTTCACTTTTCTGCAGTGCTGTTCCTAACAAAATAAATCCTAATAGATATACTAAAAAAATTATTTTTAAAGGAGTTGAGATTATGCTAGGCACTTCATGAAGTCAAAATCAAGCTAAATTCAGGTCACCTGTGCTGAAGAGTTTTCAGCTGAAATTCAACAGGATACAATTAACATTCATTATGAAGTGACATCTATTAAATTGGTAGAACACAAGTGCTTCTAAACAAGAAAATGCTGTGTGAAACATGATTTTTTGTTGTTGTTGTTTTGCTGCTCTCTGGCATATTAATGCAAATTACACCCTGTGCTTCTGTTCCTGAAGCTTTGATCATTCTGCTGTTGTGCATTAATGGTATAGAGATTCTTAGGCTAAATGTACAGTATATAAATGTAGAGGGTCCACTGCAATGAAAATGGAATTCAAGTATCTTTCTTCAAAAGAGAACTGGATTTTAAATGATAGTTTATATTAATGTTTCATTCCAGTGCTTAGCATATATCAAATGATGAAACAAATAATATATAAAGTAACTCTACAAAGTCATTATAACATCTCAAGAGAAACCTACTAATCACTAGTCTTTGCTGGTGTGTAGCACGACTTTAACTTGTATATTTATTTAACCCGTTGTCTCTCTGTAGGAACTTGAACGTGTTACATCATTGCAGACTGGCCTTCAGTTAGCAGCTGTTATTTGCACGAATGGAAGAAGGTATCTTGCTTAAATAATGGCAGACATTGAAAGGGGGAGAAAGTATTTAAGAAGAAATCTGTAAACCCAGGAAGTTTGCTTGCTGATGAGGTTTCCTCTTTATGTGCTGAATGGAATTAGCAATAGTAGTTAAAGATACTGAAACAAATACTAGCTGCTTTCTCTCTTGCAGCTCTCACTTTTTTCAGTTGGGAGTTCTCTTTAAAACAGGAACCTTTTGAGATACACCATTCATCCACAGAGAAGTTTTGCAGAAGGGAAAACATACCTTCTTAGTAGTCTGTTGGTATCATCTCAATTTCTGGGTTTCCCTAATAATGCTGACAATCTTTCTTTCTAGCATGTATTTTGATGGACATGTTAGAATTTATTAGAAATAAGTTTTATTTTACCTATCGTCAAGGATTGTGTTCATTTTTAACTTTTGCAGACACCTGAATATAGCAAAGGAAGGCTTCACACAAACTAGTTTGGGGCTTCTTGCAAATCAAAGGAAACGACAGTTGCTTATTGGACTGCTAAAGTCTCTGAGAACAATAAAAACACTGGTATGTACAGTTGGTTTTGTTCAATGGCAAAATATTTTTCTTCATTTCTGTGTAATTATCACTTTATTTTTTTATTTTTAGCAAAGAACTGATGTGCGTTTGAGTGAGATGTTGGAGGTAAGTCCCCGCCAGACGATTATAATTTGAGGCTATTCTAAGTCTACTTTTGTCAGTCATCTTAATTTTGTCCCTTCTTTCCTTCCTCTTGCAAACAGGCTATGGGGGGGTGTGTGTGTGTGGTGAAATTATATTTTTATTCTTTTTTTAAATATTGTGAGAAATACTTCATATCAAATTAGATAGCCCCTGTGCTGGAGGGGAGTATTTTCTGTCAAAGACTCAATCCTGCCTTTAGATCTGGGCACTGAGGCTTGAGTTAGTTCAGTAAGAGTGCTGTGGAGTCTTCACTCCCCTCCCTACCCTCAACTTATACTTCTTTTCTGGCCTTAGCTTGATATTTGGAAGAAAAAAAGAAGGTGAGATTTAGCTGATTGTTAATATGCTGGGTTTGGATAGAGTACTTCTACTGGTATATTACTGTACAAATTTATATATGGGCTCCCTACTTAGTATTTTATTTGTAAGTGTAGTAGCTTCTCTCCTTTTTCATTGGGTTGGCGTTTTAATAGTCAGTTGTAGAAAACATTGCAGCATGCAGGCCATGACACTGAAAATTCTACTGATACAGTATCTACTGATACAGTATCTACTGATACAGTATCTACTGCCTAAAAATGCAGTAGATACTGCACAGAGCAATAATAAGATCTTCTCTTAAGGTGATCAATTGTATGAAAGACAGCTTCAGGATTTTATTGACAACTATATTTTAATCATGTAGTGTAACAATTTTGACTTGCTAGTTTGCCAAATATTTACAGCTGATACTGGGTGGAACATCATTATGATAACCCCTAGTTACTAAATTTCAAAATTGAGTCTTAATAATTGTAACTCTTAAGATTCTTTGAGCTTAATTCTGTCTTGGGTAATACACCTTGTCTCGGCACACTTTCTTATTCTTTACCAAGCAAGAATGTATTAATTTACAGGCTGCATAAACATTGCCTCCTGCTTAGTAAGCCCTGTACAATGATTAGCTTTTCATTTCTGTGCTGTATTTTGTTGCACAGGAAATCAGCTCTTCAGTGTCTTCTGGTAGGAGTTGTCTTGAAACAGAGGTGTGGGTGTTGCATTCACACACAGACCCTAATGTCCGCTTATCATAATTTGCCAGTGATTTTTAAACGTTAAGGGCTGGAACTGCCCTTTCTGGCTAAGTGCAGGTTTAGAGCTGTGCTCAGTGTCTGCTCCCAATAAGGTATCCCAGATAATGGCCAAATTATTGTCTTTACTCCAAGAAGAAGTTAGTAGCTTGGAATATGCATGAGAGCTATTAGTAGCCATTCACAGAGGAACATTTAGATAGGGTTCCCAATTAAAAAAAGACCAGACACGAAGCTATAATAACTTACTGGGGTGAGCTGCATCTGGAATATATTAGTAATATATGTTATGCAAGCAGGCTTTCTGATTTGAGCTCTGTTAGACTTAATGGAGCAAGTACCAGGTTTCCAGTGGAGAAAGATGCAAACAACTGTAAATGCAGCAATGATTTTAGACCAATGTACTGTTCTGTTTTCATCTAATGGATGATGTGTGGGGTTTTTTGAGTTTTTAGCTAAACTTGATCTGCATTAGAATGCTGCTGTTAAAACGAATTTCATTTCAGAAACTCCTTTATGATGATAGCCGAATATAAATTGCCCTTGCGTTTTTACTCTTCAATCAATTACTTTGAAATTCCAGTAACAGCTTTGCATTTGAGCTCTCTGAAGCACGTAATGTAATGGATGTAATTAGGACAAAAAAAGGAAGCTCTTGGCTATTAAAGAGGGTTTTCCTTCCTCCAAGTGTCTTTCTGGCCTCATATCTAATAGAATACAAAAATAATAGTTATACCCAAGGCACTGCCCATGTTCTGTTGGCAAGATCCTGGGGTTTTACATTTATGTGTGTATGTTTTTATTTTGGTTTTGTCCTGGCATCTTTATGTACTTCCTGATTAATCTGCCTACCTATTGGATATTCTTCTTATAAATTAGGACAATATTTCCATATTTTTTTTTCTAAAATATGTTATTTTTGTCCTAGGGCCTTGTGTGAGCCAGTTGTCTTTAAATTTGTTTCTAATTGGCTATAGAATGTGTCAAATTAAATAGTGTTTATTTGGGCATAATGTTGGAGTGTCTCCCTTGTCTCTTTTTAGGTTTTGTAAACTATGGCAACAGCCTGTCAGTGCCTGAACTTAACCTCTTTCCTTGCTCATGAATAGATCATATTGTATTAACAAAGGTTTGAACAGTAACTGCGAAGATGTTAGTTGTTTTGTAATAAAAACTTTCTGATATGTTTTGTATGAATGCATAAGGAAACAAAACAGCAAGTCATTTGCATAAGGTAATGTAATACATAATGTTTTAAGATGTTGCTAACATGTTGTCTGTTTCTAATGCTAAACTGCTTGCACATTAAGTTCAGAAACAGACCCTCACTCCTTAACTTTACTGTATAGGCGTAAGAGGTAAAATATTTTGTTCTTAATGTTTATAAAGAAGCATGCAAGCAAAAATGGGTGTTGCAGTGTTTGCTTTAAAAGCCCAATTAGCTTTCCATTGTATTTTATCTTAAGGAAGAGGACTATCCAGGAGCTATTCAGCTATGCTTGGAATGCCAGAAAGCTGCCAGCACTTTCAAACACTACAGCTGTATAAGGTAAGGTGACATTGTGCATATTTCAGCTTCTGTATGATTTTATTTGTAAATGGTATAAAACAGTGATCATTAATTCTCAGCCTCTAAAGCAGCTTTGATTGAAATTTAATTTTCTGCTTAGAAAAGTAAAATTGAGGCATTTATAAAAGCATAAGCATCCTCAGTAGTTTCTCCCCTCCCTGTAGCACTACTAACCAGTCTTCGCAATCATAACACTGTATAATCTATGTTTGGACTATGTCATTGTTTTGTAACTGTTGTAGTATGTTGGCAGGTAAAGTTTCAACTAAGACTGAATTATAACTGAGCTACAACCTGCAGCCTAGAGACACCTGAGCTAATTTTTCAATAAGCAAGTTTATATTCTGGAATTAATTTACTTACAGCAAGATGGCTTGTGGAGGATAAGTTACCCTGATTCTTGGCAATGAAATTAGCAAGTGCAGAGCTTCGTGCTGTCATGGAGAAATTGCTTTCAGAACCGGAACTAATTCGAATATCTGCAGTTCCTAGCTTAGAAAGACTTGATGTTTCCATTGCTTTTTAGAAAGAAAAAAAAATAATTGGGTGAACATCATGAAGTTCAAAGTCATAGAGATATGACAACAAAGAAGTAAAATGAAGTGAATTTTTATGTTTCATCCACTAAGATAATTAGATTAATTAGATTTTCTTTTTGTGTTATTGTAAATCAGAATTTTAAATTTGTGGATAAAATTCTGACATTGTTTGATCTCCTGTCAGAATGGTCTGTGACTTAGAAGGGCTAAAATCTATGAAAACACATGCTTTGCCTCCGTCTGTCCGCTAAATGTATGCTTTGTTGCAACTTCAGAGTAATTACCCGTAATCCTTGATTTCAGTTTAGGATCTGATTTTGAGGTATAGTTGTTTCAGGATCTGAAGATGCACCAAAAAAGTGTGTAAAGTTAGAAATTGTACCTCCAAATAAGCCCCTCTCTATTCTGAAGTCAGATTTCAAAGCCACTTTTCGCTTTCTTTTTAGTTCCATAGGAGTTGTGTGTGGATATAAATTGACTATACAGCCAACATTTACCTACATATATTAAAATTTTGAATCCCTTCCTTATAGTAGTGAATGAAAACAATTATTTATTTGAATGAAGAAAAATGACTGTGATTTCCCTCAGTCCTTGACAATTTAGTTGTTGAGAAGCAAGATGGCTCCTGAACAACTTTTGCTCTGCTTGACTCTACCTTCTGTAGAGTCATGGGTCTTGCAATCTTCCATACCTGTATCTCATCTATACTGTTCCGTAAGCTCTCCTTAGTATTTATTGCTCTTTCAGATGCTCTATGGCTCCAAACTTTAATCTGATTTACTCTGCGTATGTCCTGCATTTTTTCTTTTGGAGAAATTAGCAACATTTATTCAGCTTGAAAAGGCAGCTTGATTTCTCAGAATCTTGCAGTGCTCATCTGGAAAACCTTGCTCTTTTGAGATTTAGGTTAAATTACACAGTTTCTTTGACTTAAATTCTGTTTTGTGTAAATGATATGAAAGTTTCTGTTTAATGTTGATTCACTTCAAGCTTTTATTGCAGCTTCAAAGTTTATCTCTGCTACACTATGTCCAGTATAGCAAAATTTGTAACTTAAACTAACAGTTCATGTTTTTGCCATTTGGAATATTTAAATGCAAAAGTCATACTATTTTAAATCTGATAGCGTACTGACAAGTTATGTGACAAATAACTGTGAGGATTTACTTTGTTGTTGCACTCAAAAGGATATCCTTGCATCCAAGAAGACAGTTTCTTGAAAGAAAGGAAGATGACAGAAAAAATCAGCACTGGTGCTTTATTCTAAGAGAGTTTTTGAGCTTGTTTTTGTTTGCATTGTGAGAGGAGAAGGATATTTTAGCTGTAAATCCCAGTCCCAGTGCATACATTTCAGTTCTGTGCAGTATTACTTGCAGAAGTCTGAAAGAATATGTATTGTATGGAATAACATCTCACTAGCAGTGGATTGGGGTAAATGAATAAATAGATCTTTTGCATTTCTGTTTAGGACTGCAGTAAAAAGCAGCTAGTCAAGATAACAGACGTGCTGGCATTTATAACATCTACTTACATGAGGCATCACATCTGTATCTTACCATCAAATTTTCATAGTATCCCTTTGATTGTCCGCTGTCCACATGACAAAAATCAGTGCCTTCCTTTGTACAATCATTCTTCACATTTTTCTTGCTAGGTGGTGGTAGGAATTGGGTGTAGCTCTTAAACGGCAGGGGATTTAAACGTTTCTATGAAGCATACAATTTTTTTATTTTGGTGTATACATGATCTAAAGAAGGAAGCACTTCGGCTTGTCTGCTTAGACTTCTTTGGTTTTCAGAGTGGCTGTTCATCCTCCTTTGAAATAATAGGCTGGGTGGCTATTATTTTTGTTCTCCATTGTCTTCTTCCTAGGGAATGCTTGTGTTATGTGATTCATTTTTGTTTAAAAATATAAATCAAAGTCTTCTGCCTTCTGCTTGTTGATCAGTTCTGATGTGAGTAGACTCCCTTGAAAAACCTGTAGGAAAATGTAGTGTCAGATAATAGGATGACTCTGTCTATTGCGTTTGGGTTGAAATGTTACATCTGTTATATTGCAGTAATGTGCCTTCTAAAAATGCACTAATTTAGATCTGTGTGGATGGGAATGCAAAAAAAAGACTTCTAATAAGTTTTTTGTCAATGCAATGAGTGCCTTGAATTAAATTCTCAATTATGGTAAATGGGCTTTCATAATAATAATGTAGCCATTGTGTCTAAGCACTACATTTATAATTCTGGCTTAGAAAATACATACAGATTTAGCTAGACACTGCACTTCTACATTTTCACTTCAATACTTGATCACAGTTACCTTTCTTATGAAATTTTGTGATTGCACCTTCTTTTCCTAAATTAGTCAGCATAAATGTAGGCTGTAATTCTTGCAAACACCTCCATATATCATAGCTTGGTCGAATAAATAATCTATGAATGTGTGGATTTAAAATTGGTGCTTGAGCCTTCACTTGAATGGGAAGACAGCGCTGTCACAGGAGTTGCGCTAAATGGTAGGGGTAAGAAACACATGGCAGTTTTACCTTGGTTGTGTTTCATGTGGAACAAGATCTTTTGAATTCCTCCCCATCCTCCACTTCCAAAAGAAAAGAAACATACACCGTTCTGGAATGGCTCTGATCTTGGGGCATTTGCTGGGAATTGTGACGTGAGGGCTCAGGTCCCTGAGCTGCCCAAGCCTCCTATGTCACCAAGTGATTGCAAGCTGAGGCTTGCCTAGCATTAAGAATAGTGGAAACAAGGAACTAGTTTTCATGAGGATCTGTGCTGGTATATGGATGAAATTAGTCAAATGTGATCACCTGCAATAATCAAGAAATGGTTTATGGAGCCCAGGAAGGTTTTCAGCGCTACACTGCAGTAGTTGAGCAAGTTCTTCATGTGTGTGAGTGTGTAAGTTGCCTGGCTGAGGTGAAAAATCCATGTGTATTTTTATTTTAATTAGAAAAGGTAATTAAATGCTAGATTAGCAGCAGCATGTTCATGACATTTGTTTGAAAGGAATCATAGTCTTGTGTTCATATGGTACCTGCTACCTTTAGGGGCTTTGTGAATTTTCATAGGACTTAACAGCAGTACAACTGCTTAATTTGTTCAGTCTGTGCAGAGGCTACCTGTGCGTTGCATCACTTTTTGCTAATGTCAGCAGCTTCTATATTTTAGACCAGTTAATTTCAACATGTAAACCAACTATATGTTTATACATAGGGGGTGATAGTCTATGCTGTACCTAATTCAAAGGTGGAAAGAAGGAGTGATTCTGTACAGAGAGCAAGGTTCTTACTCTTGTTCTAATGTCTTCTTGCTAGCTAAAAGAACTGGAGTAACAGGAAATGCTCAAACTCTAGCAGGAGATGTAGTAAACATGAAATTGTTATGGAGGCTTTTCTGTTTGAAGGCTTGTTCCATGTGGAGAAACAACAAGGAAATATTGGCGACTTGATTTAGTGTTTAATGCCAGCTCTTTCTGATGCAGTTTTTTCTGTTTAAACCTTTCTTTGGAGGGTGCTGTATCCAGGTTATCTAACAGAACCAAAAAAGGAGGGGTGATGAGCATATCATTTAAGTGGAGAGAACTAGGTAGGGAAGCTAGAATCTGTAATTTGATAGTTAATGTAGGCCCCTTAGGAGAAGATTCAGAGCGCAGAAGTAAGTTGTCTAAAATCAGGTATGGTGATTATCCCATGAAAACTCGGTGCTTTCCATGCTTGATAATATCCTGGCTATTTCTTGGTTGCTTCGACCCTACCAAACAAAAACATAGTAGTCATATTTTATGTCTTATTTTTCTGTCTGGCTTTTTGAAATTTTTAAAGCTGATTGTTGGAAAGGAGCAGTTGTGCCTTTCTTTGTCCTAAATAGTTTCTATTATGGTAGCTATTTTTTTTAATCTTTCTATACCAAATATAGCTCAGAGAAGTGAAATGATGGTCTTAAAAAGATTTTCTAAGAGTTGTGTAAGCTTTAAGTTCTTTTTTTCCTATAGTGTTTCTGTAAGGGGTTCCTGAGCAACAAATAAAAGTTGCTATACCATAGTTTGCAAAGACTTGACAGCCCTGACCTTTCTGGGTGTGTTCTGCTGTACACCACAGTGCCAAATCAAAACACTTAGAGCACAAATTTCTTGGGGGTTGGGAATGTCTTTGAATGCTTGGCTAAATCCTAGCAGGATGAGGTCTTGTTTAGGCCCTCTTAACACTGTTGCATTATAAACCTAGGATAATGTGCTGCTGCAACAGATGTTTTAATTTGAAGTGTTAGGAATACTGCAAATGCCTGCAGTAAGTGCCTTTCAGTAATAACAGTGGTGTGGTGATGCTAGTCTGCCACAGTAACAGCACATTGATGATTTATGATAAATTACTATATTGCAGCTTGGTAGCAGGCAGATGTGTTTTTTGGAAACAAGAAACGTGGTGTGAAATGTTAATATCATCAGTAGTTCTATTTTAAACATTTTTTTTTCTTTTATTAATAGTGAGTTGAATTCAAAGCTACAAGACACCTTGGAACAAATAGAGGTAAGAATTAATATATTGATGTTTAGTATATGTTAGTATTTAATCTCTAGGTACTAGAGTTTGCTATTCGTGTAGACTTTGCTATTCGTGTAGACTTTTGTGCTGCAATCAACCTGAATGCTCTATAATACATTATCAAACTTATGAGCCCAGCTCACTAATTGTGCCCACTTTAAGTGGTAAAGTAGTCAAATAAAATAGGCGCATAACATTTGAAGTACTGGAGCAAAGGTATGCTCCCTGTATGATCAAGGTATGTGGTGGTTTTCAGTCCATGAACTGCTGTGAATTGTTTAGACTAATCCTAAATAGTTGTGAAAAGTAAATTGTCAGCATGCCAGTAGGTTTGGATAAGCTACACAAGGATCACAGTTTCACTGGAAATTTCAAAGGTCAGCAAACTGGAAACTGCTGGATAGGGCCAGTGCTAAGCCATAGAAACTGACTTGAATAGCTGGGAAAGACATGACCAAGACAGATCAGTTTCAGTTGGTAGATAGTATCGCAAAAGCAAATGAATATAGAATGGTAAGTGTCTTGCTGGAAATTGGTGGCAAATAAAAGTTCATGAACAATAGGAATTCTTTTCAGTCCATGTGGTGGATTGACCCTGGCTGGACACCAGGTGCCCACCGAAGCTGCTCTATCCCTCCCATCCTCAGCTGGACAGGGGAGAGAAAATATAACGAAAGGCTCATGGGTCGAGATAAGGACAGGGAGAGATCATTCACCAATTACCATCATGGGCAAAACAGACTTGCCTTGGGGAAATTAGTTTAATTTATTGCCAATCAAATCAGAGTAGGATAATGAGAAATAAACCCAAATCTTAAAAACATCTTCCCCCCACCCCTCCCTTCTTCCTGGGCTTAACTTTACTCCCAAATTCTCTACCTCCTACCCCTCAGCGGCGCAGGGGGAGGGGGAATGGGAGTTGTGGTCAGTTCATCACACGTTGTTTCTGCTGCTCCTTCCTCCTCAGGGGAAGGATTCCTCACACTCTTCCCCTGCTGCAGCATGGGGTCCCTCCCATGGGAGACAGTCCTCCACGAACTTCTCCAATGTGAGTCCTTCCCATGGGCTACAGTTCTTCATGAACTGCTCCAGTGTGGGTGCCTTCCACAGGATGCAGTTCTTCAGGAACAGATTGATCCCGCGTGGGTCCCCCACGGGGTCACAAGTCCTGCCAGCAAACCTGCTCCAGTGTGGGCTCCTCTCTCCATGGGTCCACAGGTCCTGCCAGGAGCCTGCTCCAGCGTGGGCTTCCCACAGGGTCACAGCCTCCTTCGGGCATCCACCTGCTCCAGTGTGGGGTCCTCCACAGGCTGCAGGTGGATATCTGCTCCACTGTTAACCTCCATGGGCTGCAGGGGGACAGCCTGCCTCACCATGGTCTTCACCACAGGCTGCAGGGGAATCTCTGCTCTGGTGCCTGGAGCACCTGCTCCTCCTCCTCCTTCTTCTCTGGCCTTGATGTCAGCATAGTTGTTTCTCTCACATATTCTCACTCTTCTTTCTCTGGCTGCAGTTGCTGCTGTGCAGGGGTTTTTTTCCCCTTCTTAAATACGTTATCAGAGAGGCACTACCACCATTGCTGATGAGCTCAGCCTTGGCCAGCGGCGGGTCTGTCTTGGAGACAGCTGGCATTGGCTCTATCGGACATAGGGGAAGCTTCTAAAAGCTTCTCACAGAAGCACCCCTCTAGCCCCCCGGCTACCAAAAAAATATTTTGTGGCTAATGAAGTAATTAATGAAAATTTTCCAGTGGAGTAAGTCAAAGTACATAGGAACTAAACAACCATCTCCTGTGGTTTCTGTTTGCAAGAGCAAGACTACATTGCGAGATCATTAAATAACAGGAATTGAAATGGCTTTAGTGACTAGCAAGGAGAGAAAGTATCTGCGAGCTGTGTATGTTATCATATGTTATTGATTCATGTTTTCTTTTCTTCCATTGTTGATTGAAAATAGCTAGAGTTAGGCTGTGTACCTCTGAATATATTACAGCATCTAAGTAAGAATTATGTTATTAAGCTACATGGTCAAATTCTTGGAAGCTTTATTAGGTAGTCATTAAGTATATGATCCTATTTTAGTTTTTTTTTCATTCAGTGCACATAATAGATGAACTCCATTTATTGCAAAGCTGTTCAGTATACTCAGCACAGCTCTGATGGCAGAACTAGTAATTGTGTGTGTGTATGTGCGCGTGCTTTCTTTTTTTTCTCCTGTGGTACTGATCATTGTGCTGGTATAGTACTCTGTAAATGACTTGTTTCACAATGAACTTTTAAGTCACTGCTAATTCCATTTAATAGATGGCAGTCAGAGGGTTAAGAAGTCTATAACTGAGTTGCTTGAGCTGAAACACCTGTGGAGCATTTTCATTTTTTTCCCTAGATCTGGGTTTTTATTAGGAGTGGGAGTAGACCAAGTTAGAAATCCCAGCTCTCCCATATTGATTCAATTTACCTTCTCAAAGTAAACATCACTTTGAATTTGACTTCAGCGAAGTAGTGTACCTTTTACTGTGCTTGTTCTTGGAAATGGTGGAACTGTTTGGCTGACAGAAATTTCAGACTGAAGTACTTTAGGCCGCAAGAAGTAACATTTGAGCACCTCAGAATAGTCCGGTAATGTACAGTCTTGGCTATTTTACGATCATATTTATCAGATTGTTTAAATAAACATCTTTTCCTCACTTGCTATTGTTTAAATAATGTATTACTTGGCCTTTTTTTATTTACTGTTTGACACATTATTTTCCTTCTTTTATATAGGAACAATTGGACGTAGCGCTCTCCAAAATATGCAAGAACTTTGATATCAGTCATTATACAAAGGTTCAGCAGGCTTACAGGCTGCTTGGAAAAACACAGGTTAGTACTCATCTTCTGAGTAAGTCACAAAGAACAGTGGTGTAACAGTGTGAAGCTTTGAGTACTGTGACAGAAATTTATTTTCCTAATTGTTGTGGTTTAACCCCAGCTGGCAACTAAGCACCACACAGCTGCTCGCTCACTCCCCCCCCGTGGGATGGGGGAGAGAATCAGAAGAGTAAAAGTGAGAAAACTCGTGGGTTGAGAGAAAGACAGTTTCATAGGTAAAGCAAAAGCCACACACACAAGCAAAGCCAAACAAGGAATTCATTCACTGCTTCCCATGGGCAGGCAGGTGTTCAGCCATCTCCAGGAAGGCAGGACTGCATCACACATAACGGTTACTTGGGAAGACAAACGCCATCACTCCGAATGTCCCCCCCCTTCCTCCTTCTTCCCCAGCTTTACACGCTGAGCATGATGCCATATGATATGGCATATCCCTTTGGTCATTGGGGTCAGCTGTCCCAGCCGTGTCCCCTCCCAACTTCTTGTGCACCCCCAGCCTACTCGCTGGTGGGGTGGGGTGAGAGGCAGAAGAGGCCCTGACTCTGTGTAAGCACTGCTCAGCAGTAATGAAAACACCCCTGAATTATCAACACTGTTTCCAGCACAAATCCAAAACATAGCCCCATACTAGCTACTATGGAGAAGATTAACTCTGTCACAGCCAAAACCAACACACTAATGCTGATGAATCTTACTGAGTATACAAAGGCTTTTATAATGCTCAGATAATTTAACAGTACTTGCTAAAGGTAAACTGTGTGTTACTGTAACATGTAGCTTTTTGGACATGGTATAACTGTAACAGTTCCATATTTCAGCTCCGTTTATAATGCTATTTGCATTATTAATTGTATTTGGGCATGTGAGTACTATTTTTTTTATAGCTAGGTCCATGTTACTGAGTTGTGCACAACCTGTACCTTGTATGTGTGCATTCCCATTTCATATTGTACTCAAATGTGACAGGAATGAAGATGTGAGGAGGTAATTTTTTTTGGCAACAAAATATGACAAGGTGTGTCAAACCTATACTGTGGACATGTCCTAAAAGTTACATTTCTGTATGACTAGAGCCTTTTTTTATGTAAATAGGAGTAGGTCTAAACTCTCCGATAGTATGTACTTCTCTTCTTTTGGTGCGCTGCCTTGAGGCTTAGGATGGTTTCTCTGGGAAGGCGGTGAACCTGTTTCCTTCCGAAGCAGCTATGAAGTGTGGGAGCTAGTACCAGGCTCCTGAGAAGTAAAGGGGGGTAAGGAGACAAGAAAGTCCTGGAGGCATCTTTCATCAGTGATCAGTGTTCATAACATAGTGAGGCTAAACATGGTGGTGCCAGCGTAGCAATGATGTTTTGCTTAGAGAAGAGATTCCTCCAGAAAGCTTTAGTTGCTAAAAATCACGTCGAAGTGCCTGTCCCCTAATGAAGACAGGACAAGAACCCCATTCATTCTTTATTATGCTTGGGTTTTTTTAATGTTGTTTCCCAGTATTCAGAAATGTGTCTGACATTAGAATACCTTTTTTGGGTTAGTTTTTAAATTTTTGTTTGGTTTTTGTTTCTTTCTAATTAGAACCTTTCTAGCAACGTTGGGCTCTTTTTCCATGGCCTGACTGTGATAACAGTGTAGCTCTGCAATAGGATAGAAACGGATTTCTCTTCCCATACTTTGACAATGTGCAGAATTATTGGGCTGCCTAAAGACTGTGACTTAAAATCAGGGCAGAAGATTAATTAGACTTTTCCTTTGTTAGAGCATTGTATGCAATTTCTTTATTTACTGAACAAAAGTAGATATAATGCATTCACTGCTCCGAAGTCTAGTGCATGATATGTTGAGAAAGGCAGACTTTTTTTTGTTGTTGTTGGAGAGGAATGAAGTTTCTGAACAAAACAAAACTGTTATTTGTTACTGCACGGTTTTGCCTGCTCTGTTCTCATGATAGAGTGACTTGTTTCTGACATTCTTTTTGCTACTATTAAAGTAAGTATTTTGAACTTGTCCTGAAAAGAATTTAGTTGCATCATTATGGAAATATTTCTCATTTTGACCCCTCCTCATTAAACAAGATGACAAGAACCTTCAGTATCTTCAAAACTTTTCATGTTTCCATTTGTAATTCTGTTTTCTTTGACTAATTCAAGTTGTGACTAGCTGCAGAAGACCGATTATTTGCAATAGGATTGAAGCAGAATTGCTTGTTCATTTCTTATGGGGGTTATTGAGTTCTCAGCTCTTGTCAGTAGCTAAGAATGTCAAATAGAAAGTAGCAAAACCGACCATTTTCAAATCTGCAGGAAGTGATAACTTCATTGTAGCATACCAAGTAATTTTTTCATCAATTCTTATATACCATATGTACTGATTGTTAGCATATCTTGAAAGAGTGAGAAAATTCAGGGTCTGAAATGGACTAATGTTATGTACAGTTTATTAACAAAGGATCAGGGAAACAGCCTGACTTGAAACTGTGGCATCATTATGGCAAAACTTGTATCTTATATAGTCATCAGTGTTTAGTACATGTGCTGATATTTTTTTTTTTGGAAAAAAGCAAGTTTTGTTAAACAAATGTCATATTTTGCTTTTATTGCAAAGAGAATTTTTGTGAGAAATTTATTAATAGTGATGTGCATGCCTTTCTGTAACACTTAATCCTACTTTATATTCTTCAAGGAAGAACTCAGTTTGGCAAGTGGATGGATTGAAGACTTTGTAATTGTGGTTTTAGTTTTACTAACTGCAAAAGAAATATTTTTATTTTAGTTGGAAGTGTTTCCAATGGGGAAAAACAGCACAGATCAACTCATATCTTTTTGACACATTCATCAGTGATTGGGAGGGTAAATGAATGAATGAGTAAATTCTATAATTAAATATATTATATACACGTAAAATTAATATTTACTAGTGATAAAGTCAAAAAACTGGTGAGTTATAGAGGGAAGATGGCAGGGGAAGCTGATTTTACTGGTAATACCTGAACTCTTTTACATTACCATATTGTAATATGGCCAAGTCCTATGTTAGGTATTTTTGAAACAAAGATTGGAGGCCATGCTTACAATCTCCTGTGTTCAGTACTGAGAAAGACTTATATTAAAAGACTATGGCATATGACAAATTGAATTTTACTGTTTGATTTTATGTTATTCCTTTTCTTTCAGACAGCAATGGACCAGTTACATATGCATTTCACTCAAGCCATTCACAACACTGTCTTTCAAGTAGTCCTTGGATATGTGGAGCTGTGTGCGGGAAACACAGACACCAAGTTTCAGAAGTTACAGTACAAAGACCTCTGTACAGTATGTAATTCTTGCATATATGTATATTTTTTAATCTGAATTTTTCCACTGTTATAAGTGTACCTTATGTAAGTAGGGACTCAGTTATTAAAATAACCGTGCAGCTACTATAGTTTCTTAATACAACTCATAGGCTAATTGAGAGATTGGTTATTCACAACTTCATACTGGTTTTGATTGCACTAAATCTTAGCACTTTGGATTTAGTGTACACACCGTCTAAACAAATGTCAAGAAGTAAGTAGCAGGATACAAACAGGAGATCAAGATTTCAAACCTCCCATGTCTTCAGTGTAATATGCTAGTTACTGTAATCACTGTTAGCTTTGAACTTTATTTCAGTGCGTTTTGGCAGTATTCACAGTTTCTGTAATATTGCATTTCAGTAAGAATTCTTGTAAAGGTATTAACTTAATTGGCGTCTTCTCATTTCTCCTAACTTTGTGTCAGATTCATTGCACTTTTGGTATCAAGATAAGGGACAGCTGTAATATTGAGATGAAAAAGCCTGATGATAGGCAGATCATGGACTGGGCATAACCGTGTATTTTCCTCTAGTATAGATTTGAGGTGCAGTTTCTTGCATGTGTGTATTTTGTTTATTTTTTTAATGTTATTAGAATGAATTACTGTATTTTGAGTAGTATTTTTAGTTCACTCTTTAATTCTTTCACTTGTGATCTTACCGTTACACCCTGAGAAATTTTCTTAAACTTCAGTGGTGGGGAGAGAGAGTGTGAGATATTTTAGGTGGTTGTAACATTGATTTAAAACTTGAAATTGTTTGTATCTTGAATGTTCTTCATTTGTTTCAGTCACAGACTAAACCCTCATCATACTTCATCAACTCCAGGACCCTCCCCATCAGTTGCAATTTATTAAATCAAAGTACAGTCAAAAGGAGATGAAAGTTCATATTCTGATCCACTTTCTGCTCTTTCACTTCTCAGATCTCCAGGGACTGTGTAGCTTCAACTAGTAAACAACACATCTGCAGTGAAAACCATTTCATTATGAAGAGGAGCCCCTTTGACTTAGAAGGCTTACATAATCCAAGAGCCTTCATATGAGTGAAAGTGGATTATGCAAATTAATTTATTGGGAGTAATTGACATACGTATTAATGAACAGAATGAGTAAGATTCCAGATAGATTGTATTTGCACTTCTCTGAGATGAATTCTAGTTGAAGAAAGCCAGCAAACCCTGATCTCTGTTCTCCAGACTGCAGCCCTTTCGTACTTCTGCTTTAAGCCTTCAGAGGGTGTTTTTGTTTTCATTTATTAGTTTCTAATGCACTTTTCTTCTGAGTTATTTTGCTTTATACTTCTATATGCCCTTCAGTATTATTTCTCATTCTTTGCTAATATTTATGATACTAAGCCCATTTATTTACATTTACAAATAGTATTACTGAGCTCCTCCTGGCATCTTCTAAAATACAGATGGTGTGCTGCTGTTAATCCTTACCCTTTACAGTGCAGAAGGATCTTTCATATCACTGGAAATACCGTATTTTGTAATACACAGAAAGAGAGTGGCTTTAACTGTGTGGTTACAAAATTATTACCTCATTATTTCTATTTGGTTTTCCTTCTGCAGAACCCTCATGAGATGGTTCTTTAGTTATGTGAGCCTGCAATAGCTGGAATCTGGCAGTCTGTATAAAGGAAGGTACCTAAACTTTAGGACTACAATGTACTATGAATACTGCAGTAATTTCCTTGAAATTTATTGAATTTTTTTAAAAAATTTTTTCATTACTCTCTTGGTAGCAATTAGGTATTTAGGGATAAGCTGCAGATGGGAAATCTTGGTTTCTGTTACAAACCATGCTGTTCAGAGTTGGTTGTTACCTGTTTGCAGTGCATTTGTGAAAATCAGAGCGCTGAATAAGCTGGACTATCATAGCAATTCCATTTCTAACTTCCCGTAGAAAAAATACCAACAGACTTTCGTCTCTTGTGTTCAGTTGTCAGGGAATAAATTGTTTAAGACTAAAATATGAGCCTTCTTTCTCTGTGTCTGGTTCCATTGAGAACCCTCTTCAACTTGTCTACATTGTTAAGCCAGGATGCTCTTAATGTATAAGTGGTTACAGAATGCTTACTCTAATTAAATAATGGAAGTCATACAAAATTAAAGTCTTCCTTTGTGGGCAGTTCTCCTGTTGTGTGTTTCTAAAAATCTTTCTAAATGAACTCATTTAGCTCACTTCCATTTTTACATGGGCAGTGGGGGACTATGGTGGGTTTTTTTTTTTCTTTGTTTTAATTTTTTGTTTGTTTGTTTCTTTTCTGGAAGTCAGATACTGGATTTTTTAATAATGTTTTTTATTCTTTTTAAAAAAGGGTTTTTTTAAAAGAATAATGTTTTCAGTAATTCTTAGCCATTTACGTAAGTTATGTGCCTGTGCACTCTGAGTCACTATTTCCTTGTTGAGCATTTCTTTTCCTAGCGATGTGCCATGCTCTAACTCTTACATCCTTTTTCCTTTTGAATACTACTGGAGCAGAGGAGAGTTTGGCTGCTTCATCTTGAAGTTTTGATTTTCTTTGTTCTAGCAGAAGTTCAAAGAAATTCAGTTGTTAATTTCCTTAGTCTAAATGGAATTATCTTGGTATTTAGGAAGTGATCCTTTCTTCCTGGCCACCTGGAAACCAATATGTCTTCAAGTATAGTAATCTGCACACCAAAGTTTAGATTTTTATAGCTACTAAAAGCTGAATACAGTAAGAGTATACTCTTACTGTGTTTTTGAAATGTATCTGTATCTACTGAAATACAGTAAGAGTAACATTTTCTGATGAGTTGGCAGAGAAAATTGCTGAAACAGCTGTTGAAATGGCAGGGCGACTTATTGTTTAAATGATAAACTTATTACCCTATTGTGTTTCTTTGTTAGCAAAGGTCTATAGTATCTGAGATTAAAGTGTCTCAGTAATGCAGTCAGTAATGTATATCAACTCTCCAATTAAAGAGTGTTTTAGAAAAAAAAGCAGTATTCTCAATTGTTATGTTTTTTATGGCTTGGGCAGTATGTGCTACTGCCAGGAACATGAAGCTTAGAAAGCAAGAGAACATTAAATAGAAAGCAAAGACATGTGGTTTATATTTTTTTAAAATTTTTTTTTTACCTGAAAGCTGAAAAATAGGAGGAGCATAAGTGATGCATCTGCATTTGCGAAGAAATCTGTCCAGTCTGATGTTTATTATCCAACAACCGTAATATTCAAGCTTATCAAGGTTTTCTTGCAGTTCATTGCTCAGGAAGGACACTCAGTGTTTAGAAAGCCATAGTTACATCAGTAGATGAGGGTGCAATTCAGTGGGAATCGATTGCTTTGATTAAGGGTTTGCTCTCTGTAGAATACATGGTTGATTATTTTGGTGGTTACGTTGACATCATTGTTGCAGAAGCTGTTACTGTTTTTGAAGACTTTTGTTGTAACTGTAATGCCAAAGTTTTTATATCATCTTGGATATACATTTTTGGGTTAGCATGCAGTGCCCACATGGTAAAAGCCTTGCAGAAGTCAACTGTGGACACTGAAGTAGCAATGGGAAAGTATGAACTTGTTTTCTACAACAGTGTTAGTTTGAAGTGTTAATTTCCAGACTTCTCTGTGAACCTTTAAATAATAATGTAATTGAAATCACATTTGTGCAGCTGGACTTTGCCCTTGTTTATAAGCTGTGAGACTGTGCTTCTTCACAGCAAGTGAGACAAGGATAACTTTCCATTACCACTCAGATAAGCAATATATTTTACAGTCTTTTCTTTACCCAGCAAGACTCCTTCTCAAGTTCATTGCTTTACCTGACAATGTCATCTTAGATATTTCTACTGCGTATCTATCTCTCTGATAAAAATTATACTCTTCACCTAATGAATATCTTAAATCGCAATGGCTCTTTGGAGCAGGGTGGATCAGGGAGGTAGGACAGCTGCCATCGAAGTTTGTTTGTTTTTAAACTACTTTATACAGCATTCAGTGCAATGGGATGTCAGCCAGGATGGCTTCTGTGTAGTGCTGAAGTACTAGTATCTATATCATTGAATTGACACAGTGTCTGCATGGCACAGGGTTGACTGCATCCCTCTTTGATGGTGGGATGTGCTGACCATTAGACTGTATGGCTTTACTTCTGTATCTACCTTGCTGTTCCATAAATATAAGAGGTGGTTAATATATGCGCAATTGAAAAGAAAAAAAAGGTGCTAACGAATAAACTTTGCACTTTTAGAAAGCATTTGATTAGTTGACTAAAATCAGGCATTTGTCATCTCTCAAATACTTTTGAAAAGGAAACTGATATATGTCAAGCACCTCAGTTGTATGAATATGGAGGGTTTCGTATGGTTTGTTTTGCCTCTGCAAAAGATGAACACAGTTGCTAAGTTTCACAATATTATTTTGTCTTTCTGTAGCATATTACATCAGACAGCTACATTCCATGCCTTGCTGATCTGTGCAAAGCCCTCTGGGAAGTCATGCTCAGTTACTACCGAACGATGCAGTGGCATGAGAATCATGACCAAGATGAGGTAGCAGCTGCGTCTTCTGGTAAGAAACTGTTCTGGAAACAAAACTTATGATATTTGGAAATAACTTTTCTTATGCTCAAGTTGTTAACTTGTGTGTCGGTACCTTTGTGATCTTGACTCAGTGCCTTCAGCATTATTGCTTATAGTGTGCAGTAAGGACTTAAATAATCACTGGATTTTTGTAGTCTTCAGTATAAGGTTCATTTTTTAATGAATACGTGTATGTGCCGTTATTACAGATATAAACAGTTTTAAACTGCTTATTGTTGAGTTGGAAGTCAGCTGTGGTAGATGTCTACAAAGTCTGAGGATTTTTTCCTTTAATATAGGACCAATGTGAAGTTGCAGATTTTCTTATCAATGTTAAAATTTTCACTGCATATTAAGTTTAGTAGATTGGTATACTGGATTATGTACTAGGAAAGGTGACTGAAACAATAGGGAATTAATCTGTTGTAAACCTGTCGTTGTGATTTTCAGGAAATCCAATTTAATGAATGTTGTATGTCATCTATACTAGTGAATCCATCATAAGATGTGGTCACAATTTCCTCGACACCCTTACAGGAAAAGGCAAACATTTAATCTTAAAGTATAATTTTGGTTTTCTTTTATTGTTGTTCCAGGACAACAATGTTTTTTAGGACAGAAGCACAAAACCTTTGTCTATTCTCTAAGTTCTCCTAAGTACGTTTTGCTGGATGTATTCTAAATTATTATAAAATGTCTGAAGACAGACTTTATTTCCCTACTAACTTAAGATGCTTGTGTTTGGCAGAGGGCAGACTGTGAAATTTACAGTATTAAGATTTATGTAAAACTCCTATTTATTTGAATCGGATAGGATTGCTCTTTTCTTACTGAAAAGGAGGCTTCTGTCAAAGGACAAGGACTGTAGGATTGCTGCTAAAGTTATTCTTCCTTGCCTGATTTGCAGAAAACTTGTATCCTTTACGTTAGATGATAAGAAGAAAGGGGAAAAAAAATTGGAAATAGAAGTAAGGAACAGATTTTGGAACACTGGACTTTTCTGACATTCTGACATTTCTTTCAAAAGTCAGATTTATTGCAGATTTTAAGTCTTAAAAATAATTAAATTTATGCTAATTAACATTGTTTTCCTACTTTAAATTTGAAAAATTGACAAAAATATTTTCTTCAGAGTGTCCTTCCTGTATTGTGTGGAATCTTAAAAAAAAAAAAAAATTAAAAATTGTGGATTAATTGAAAATGTTATTTCAGATGAAAGTTTTTATATCAGAATTAAAATTCAGAGTTGAAATGTTTAATTTTGAGATGCACCATGTGAAGAAAGATTCTGAAGTTTTGAGTGAATTGCTCATTCTCAATAATACTTATTTTAAAATTTAAAATAACTTCAGATAATTACATTTCCTTCTCTTGTTTTCATTTCGTTGTGATCCCTGCATGTGTAAAATAAAGCAGGTATCATAAAGAGTTTATTGCATGGAAACATTATCACAGTAGACTACTTGCTCAGCTCCAGATGTAATTTTAAAAATAGTTCCCCTTAGGGTGGTTACTTGTGATATCCTGAAGAAAGAAAATCATTTGTACTGCAAAACCTTTTAAAGGAACCATTAAGCCTCATAAAGTGGTATATTCAGTCACATGAGTAATTTTAAATGCATTGCTTTTTAAATGCGTGCCAGAGTGTTTTGGTATGTTTACTACTAATCCACTACATCTTCTGTCACTCAGTTTTTAAATTTCTGGAGACATCGTGGCTTAGCTGTAATGTACAACTAGAATATATTTGAGCTACTGAATCACTTTTTCAAATACCTCAGCAATGATAAAGCACACAAAAGGGAATTTCACAAGTATAATTTAATTTCAGAGGGAATATAAATATCTACCAAATGTCTGTTTTTTCTGAAAGTCATTGCTCATGCTGTAGTAATTATTAAACCTGTACAGGGAAGTCTCATTCCATAATTGCTGATTTAATAGCTGTGATATGTGCTAAAGCCAAAGGGTAAAATTCCTGTAGAAAGGGCGGGTATGTCAGAAGGAACCATGGAAGCAGTTCAGGAGATTGTGCTAAAATTGTTCCCTCGATTAAACCCCATAGACTGGAGCAATAGAAGGAGCAGTCTTAACTGTTGTATGTGTATCTGGCTTTTATCATTTTGAGAACTCAAAGCTGTCCCAGTATTTTTCTCTTGTTGTGCCAGTTAATGTTAGCAGTCTTAAAAAGTACCTTAAATGGGTCAAGGGACTCTTGATTTTAGGGCACAGACCCAGCTGTAGAAGTGAGAGGCTGGATTTAGAAGACATGAATTGCACGGCTCTTTCTATTTTAATAGTGAAGCTTATCCAAAAGAAGTCCTGCATGGGTTATGGAAAGGAGGTTGCACTTAATCTAGAGCATGTGTCACGTATTTGTGATTATTAATGCCTGTTACAGATGTTAAAATGTACTTGCATAACTTGTAAATAATTGCCCTTCTGCATTTCTGAGGAAGGAGGTGTGTCTGTCTGCTTTATATCATTAAATATTCTGCTTATTTATGTTCTGAAAATGAGTCTAGTTTGAGACTGAAGAGCAAAATGGAATAGAAAATACTTTCACAACAGGATTTTTTTTGCTTGGACTGTTTATAGGAGAAACTTTTTGAGATTGAGGGTTTTTTTATTTTTTTCCCTAGTATTGAGTTCAGAATTTGCAGTTGTTCTTTCAGTTATAGTGTGGACTGGTCTTTGGGGATTACTTTTTTTAAGATAAATTAAAAAAACTCTTACCTGGGATAAACTAAATGGAAACAGATCATTATCTCTAGATATAAATGCATGTCCTGGTTTCAGCTGGAATAGAGTTAATTTTCTTTCTAGTAGCTGGTATAGTGCTGTGTTTTGGATTTAGGATGAGAATAATGTTGATAACACACTGATGGTTTAGTTGTTGCGAAGCAGTCAGGGACTTTTCAGCTTCTCATACTGGCCTGCCAATGAGAAGGGTGGAGGTGCACAAGAAGCTGGGAGGGGGCACAGCCAGGACAGCTGACCCCAACTGGCCAAAGGGCTATTCCATACCATATGGCGTCAGGCTCAGTATAGAAACTGGGGGGGACTTGGCTGGGGAGTGGCCGCTGCTTGGGGATGGGCTGAGCATTGGTTGGTGGTGAGCAATTGTTTTTCATTTGCATCACTTGTCTTTCTTGGGTTTTATTTCTCGCTGCTCTTGTTGTTTTCCTTTTCATTATTATTATTATTAAATTATTAAACTGTTCTTAGCTCAACCCACAAGCGTTCTTACTTTTACTCTTCAGATCCTCTCCCCCATCCCACCAGGGGTGGGGGAGAGGGTGAGTGAGCGGCTGTGTGGCCGACTGGGGCTAAACCACGACAGTTCTTTTTGGTGCCCAACGTGGGGCTTAAAGGGTTGAGATAACGACAGGTCTGACCAGAGCACGTTAAAACAAATTTGTTACAAGCATTCATGATATTAGTTTAATAGTCGCTGGTCTCAATGTTGATTTATTTGCTCTCAAGCATTGTTGTGCTTGTTCTCAGAGTTGTGTTATATAACACCTTACTTGCCGTATATACTGCTTATCAGTACTTACGTGCTGGCTATCACCTCTGGGAGTTGGGTTAAGATTATTGCTTTGCTGTACTGTGTAACACTGGCTTATGTTATGATAAAATTATTGGTTGTGAGACCAGTCTGGTATTTGTACTCAGCATTTCTGTCACCTCTATACTTCGGGAACCATCTGTCAGAAACTATTAATAATTACACTTTTACTTTTTCTCCTCAGAGAGCCAATCTATGGGGGAGACACCTTCCTCCATCTTCCCTTTCTCCTCCAGGCTAATTACAATAGCTCTTGAGAATTTTCAATATCCTTGGGATGTTCAAACCAGCATGTTCCTATTGCTATGTTTCCGGAATGTGTGTCAGATCTTGCTTAGTGTTAAACAAGTATTTAAAAATACCACCCAGAGATCTGCCCTGAGGCTTAATAGTTATGAGTGTCAGGGTGTGTGGGATAGTATAGGCAAGCGCCTAGGACAGTGGTCATCAATGCTTTGGAACTTTATCCCTGAACAACTGCAGAATCCTGAAAAACTAGTGAAATATTTGGAAAAAGTATGCTGTCACCCTGGCAATTCCAGAGAGACACAAATCACTGCAATGTGCTGGGGCCTGGCCCGTGCTTACTGAGCCCTGTTCAACACTATTCAGAACCCTCAAGGGGAAGAGGAGGTCTGTGGATCTGACAACAAAATGACAGGCACTGTGGCTACTCCAATCCTGGCGACAGGCACTGCAGCTGAACCAGAGAACCAACCTGTGCCGGTATCAATCGCCCCTATAAACAAGAAGAAATCTTGGAAGTGAAAGTCAGCTCGTTTAGTAAGGGATGATGAAAAAGCAGGGCCATCATGAGAAGAGGAAGAGCTCATAAAAGGGACAGTAACCACCCAATCCCTATCCCTGAGTGAGCTGCGAGATATGCAAAAAGATTTGTGCTGTCGTTCAGGCAAGCATGTTGTCACCCGGCTGCTCTGATGCTGGGGTAATGGGGCCAGTAGCCTGCAATTAGAGGGTAAGGAAGCCAAGCAGCCGGGATCCCTTTCTAGGCAAGGGGGCATTGACAAAGTGATTGGAAAAGGGGCACAAGCCCTCGGCACCTGGAGGCGACTCCTGTCAGGTGTGAAGGAAAGATATCCCTTCAGGGAAGATGTTATATATCGCCCAGGCAAGTGGACCACCATGGAGAGAGGTATATCCAGTACCTGAGGGAATTAGCCGTGCTGGAGGTGATTTATAGTGACCTGGACAACGAGCAGTTATCCAAAGATCCAGATGAAGTCAAGTGGACACGACCCATGCGGCAGAAGTTTGTACGGAGTGCACCATTGTCGTATGCCAACTCATTGGCAGTAATGACCTGGAAAGACGGGGAGGGACCAACAGCGGATGAATTGGCTGGCCAGCTCCAGCAATATGAAGAAAATATTTCTTTCTCCCTCATCTTGGCTGTGGAGAAACTATCCTGGGAGGTCCAGCAACTCAAAGAGGATAGGTGCTACACCCCACCTGTATGGACCAGTATCTCAGCTATTAGGAGTCAGCGTTCTTCTGCTCAAGAGAGAGGATATAGAGGATGCACACCATGGGGCACCCTATGATTTTACCTGCATGACTGTGGCGAGGACATGAGGAAGTGGGATGGAAAACCTACCTTGACCCTAGCAGTACAGGTACGTGAGTTACAAGGAAAAACAATCACACAAGGGGGTTCTTCCAGGAAAATTGCTGCTCCGGTTTCCAGTGGACAGTTCCCCAGATGGAGGAAAAGGGCTGATCTTGCTCCTGATTTTAATGAAAGAGCTCCTGACTCGTATTTACCAGAAATAAGTAATGAATACTATGACCAGGACTAGAGGGGCCCTGCCTCCAGCCAGGTGGAGGAAAGGGACAACCGGGTTTACTGGACTGTGTGGATTCAATGGCCTGGCGCATCAGACCCAGAGGAGTATAAGGCTCTAGTGGACACCGGTGCACAGTGTACCCTAATACCATCAAGCTATAAAGGGGCAGAACCCATCTGTATTTCTGGAGTGACAGGGGGATCCCAACAGCTAACTGTATTGGAGGCTGAAGTGAGCCTAACTGAGAATGAGTGGCAAAAGCACCCCATTGTGACTGGCCCGGAGGCTCCGTGCATCCTTGGCATAGACTCCCTCAGGAGAGGGTATTTCAAGGACCCAAAAGGGTACCGGTGGGCTTTTGGTATAGCTGCCTTGGAGATGGAGCAAATTAAACAGCTGTCCACCTTGCCTGGTCTCTCAGAGGACCCTTCTGTTGTGGGGTTGCTGAGGGTCGAAGAACAACAAGTACTGATTGCTACTACAACAGTGCACCAAAGGCAATATCGCACCGAGACTCCCTGATTCCCATCCATCAATTAATTCATCGACTGGAGAGCCAAGGAGTGATCAGCAAGACTCGCTCACCCTTTAACAGTCCTGTATGGCCAGTGCAAAAGTCTAATGGAGAGTGGAGACTAACAGTAGACTATCATGGCCTGAATGAAGTCACGCCACCGCTGCGTGCTGCCCGTGCCGGACATGCTAGAACTTCCATACGACTGGGAGTCAAAGGCAGCCAAGTGGTATGCCACAACTGATATCTCTAATGTGTTTTTCTCAACCCCCTTGGCAGCAGAGTGCAGGCCACAGTTTGCTTTCACTTGGAGGGGCGTTCAGTACACTTGGAATTCATTGCCCCAGGGGTGGAAACACAGCCCCACCATTTGCCATGGACTGATCCAGACAGCACTGGAACAGGGTGATGCTCCAGAACATCTGCAATATATTGATGACATCATCATGTGGGGAAACACAGCAGAAAAAGTTTTTGAGAAAGGGAAGAAAATAGTCCAAATCCTTCTGAAAGCTGGGTTTGCCATAAAACAAAGTAAGGTCAAGGGACCTGCACAGGAGATCCAGTTTTTAGGAATAAAATGGCAAGATGGACATCATCAGATCCCAGTGGATGTGATCGACAAAATAACAGCTATGTCTCCACAAACTAGCAAAAAGGAAACACAAGCTTTCTTAGGCATTGTGGGTCTACTTTATATTGTTAAATATTCTGCTTATTTATGTTCTGAAAATTAGTCTAGTTTGAAACTGCAGAGCAAAATGGAATAGAAAATACTTTCACAACAGGATTTTTTTTTGTTTGGAACCTTTATAGGAGAAAGTCTTTGGGATTGAGGGGTTTTTAATTTTTTTCCCTAGAATTGAGTTCAGAATTTGCAGTTGTTCTTTCAGTTATAGTGTGGACTGGTCTTTGGGGATTACTTTTTTTTAAGATCAATTAAAAAAACTCTTACTTGGGATAAACTAAATGGAAACAGATCATTATCTCTAGTTATAAATGCAATCCTAAAAATTTTTAAAGCATGAGACATATTTTAATACCTTTCATGAAATAGGAAATACTAATGAGATTTAGTTTGCTGAAGTGTTATAACAGAGTAGCAGTAAATCGTAGTGAAATGTATGGTATTGATAGTTCTATGAATCATCAATAATAACACTTAACTAATTGCTGTAATATACTGTTGGAAAGACAGAATTAAGTGTTCATATGTAGGACTTGTTTAATCATACTGAAGATGAAATTAGTGAACTGAAAGTATCAACTCCATAGCATGAAATAAGCTCTATGTCACATTTAATGCACTACTTATTCTGTGATTTTGTTGTTCATATAGTAAACAGCAATTTGCTGTGATACAGGTTCTCATCCCTGAAAATAAACTGCTTACTGGAAAATTTTTAATTGCACTGTTGGTCATGGTGAAAGCATTGTTTGTGTTTGTAGTGTAGAATCAAAGAAAAAAAAGAGTTTTAAAGGGAACTGTGCAGGTCATTTTGTCTTCCGTGCTCAAAGCAAAGTGAACTTCAAAGTCGCATTGGTTTGTGCAAGGCCCTGTCTGGTTCAGCTGCATTTTCACATGCCATAAAATTTACTGTGACATTAATGTAATTCACATGTATTCCTGAGACACTAATTTAACAGAACTGAAACTGAGCAGTGAAATGATCACTATAGCATTTAAACTCCTGATTTCACAAGTGTAATCCTAGTTGTAAAAGTTGGTAACAACTGTAATAGCTGTAATATATTCAATGAAAAGCAAGAAGAAAATGATGTAAGATGTAAATTTAATTTCAACCATTTTAATTTTCAAAACATTCCACTTACAATACTATGTAAATTCTGTGCAAGACCTGCTTGGTGTTCAAAGAATGAAGCTAGAGGACAGTGATGTGATTGATTCCCCCCCCCCCCCCCCCTTGCCTAGCAAGGCTTAAACAAAAACCTTTTGTTATGACTTAAGGCTGCCTTTATGAATTTTGGAAGAATACTCAGAAACCTGAAAAAATACTGTATATAAATCAGGCATCTAGAATAATAACTCCTGGATGCTTCTGATTCTTATTTTTATGTGAAATTATGAATATTTATGTATTCTGCTACCTGTTCCAAATTCTTCAAAGAAAATAGCGTAAATGCTTGTGGACCTTTGTCCAATCCTTGAATTTCAAGGAAATTATCCTAAATTCATATGTTTGCATGTGTGGAATTAGCTGCAGTACAGTTCATTAAAAGACTGGAAGCAAGACGTCTTAGCATGACTGGCCATAAGCCAGGAGCACTGGGAGACTGCCAGAGAGAATATTGCATGGATTTTTAGTGAACAACAGCATCCATATGACTCTGTCCAACCATTCCTTCATAAATGGCAGTTTGTGAGGACAAGGACTATGGTCTTAACCTTGAGAATAGGTCAAAGATACTGACTTGTTTAGGCTTGGCTTCACTTTGCAGAAGTATAGAAAAGAGGAGGTTGCAGAAACTTCTAAAGATCGTGCTGTGACTAAGATAGCTGGTTTTGTTTACTCATGTAGTCAGAGAAAGGATAAATCCACGTAGTGTTTTTCTAGTTGGGTTATTCTTTCTGTTTATATTTTGTTTAATCTTCCATGAGAAATCACTTTTGAAAATGCATTTGTCAGAATTACTGCTTTCAGGAGAAGAGGAGCATATTTAGGTACAGTTACTAAATTATAATTTACGTATACAGTAGCTAATATTTCTTCTATGATTTTTCTTTCATAGGGAAAATTGTCTTTGAGTGCCCTGCAACAGTAGATATAGTATGGAATTATGTTTGTGTCTTGTTTTCACATCAAGCAGGCTTTTATCTTCTTATTTTGAGTAATTAGGGTAAATTCTCAGTCTACCTGCAAAAGCAGTCTCAATGACTTCAAACAGGAAAGAGTTGAACACAGCTTTGCAGCCTTGGAAGGAATGAATATCTATCCCTAATATAAGCCCAAATTCCAGTGTATATTTTATTATGTTTTTAATTGTGAGGAGGAGTTATTCAATTGAAAGTACCAGAGCTTTTATATTCTGGCTGCATGTAGTGTTGTAGTGGTTCTGTATTCTTGAGGTCCAGCCTCATGGGCAGACTAATTTTAACTTAACTGGCTTGAAGATTCTTCTTGGTAGTGTTCATATGTTCACTATCATAATCCCTAGCTTGCAGAGGAAGTTCCCTCAGTGTTTGATAAAGATCATAATTTAATAACATGTCCAGACACCCCAAATAGCTCCACTCGAAAGAAATAAAGGCCAGCATCCTTCTCAGTAACCATATTCCCCACATTTGCTTAATTTAAATGGAGCTACAGATGTTCAAGGTTTCATATTTTTGTTATTCCTATTATGCTTATATACTATATAAGCATTCATATAATAGGTAATATATATATTTTGAATAAATTTTATTTTTTTTATTTACATGGGAAATACAAATAGTTCTTGTTCTGAGAAACATACTTTGAAAAGGTTCAAATTAGAAAACAGGTCGTTGATGGGGAGAAGGAAGATGCATATCATGTTCTTCTACTTACAGGGAGTCTGGCCTAGGACTGGGAGTATGAGACACTGGTAAGTGCTAATTAGGATTAGTGATTGTTACAGAAGGAAACTCTGCTCGCTTGACAGTGAGCACTGGATGATCTGAAGAAAATATGGTCAGAACGTGGTCAGACTCTGCAGTGCTCTTTTGTATTTTGGTTTAACTGAATTGTCAGTATCTGATATCAGTCATAACCATTCTTGTTCAGTGGATGACTCTTTCCTTCCTCCTCTTAAATATGCAGTAGTCCAGACAATGCTGCGGAGGTCTGTTCTGAAAAGGTTGATTAAAGTCTTGTATCCAGCCTCCCGTTCCTTACTGGGCTCATTAGTAAGGTGCTTATGGTATTTACACGATGTTCATCTAGACTGCATGGTCTGGATTCAGACAAGGCTTGACATGGAAAGAGCACTTTTGCTGACAAAAAATTTCTTAGCGCTGGCAAATGGAGGGCAGATGTAGGTTCTTTATGGTTCTGGACTCTTCTTCAGTAGACAGCAAAATTAGACGTGAAAAATTGCTACTCTGTCTGAGGAAAGTGAAATTAAGCCAGGAGGCTTTCTGGAAAAAACGATGAAGCCTAGTAATGAAGAACTGCAAAGGTCAGTCAGGAGTAGCTCTCACTGTGGTCCTGGTAGCACGTTACCATCTAAGGAACAATATTGTGACAGGGATTCAGTATGCAGGTGGTGTTTTTGTCCTTGCTAGTTTTGAATGACTGCGTAAAATCCTGTCCCTGCATTGATGAGATCAGCTCATCAATGAAAAGCTGCTGGAGCCACACCTGAGCCCTCTGGCAGCATCACAGTTTAACACCTGGGCGTGCTTCACAGCCTTAGTGCTGTCCCCCTGGGTGGAAGCTGCGTGGAATCCCACTGAGGCAGTTCAGTCCATGGCCTTGGATCGCTTCCAAATTCCTTGCTGAGGCTAGAAATTCCGCCCCCCCCCCCCCCCCATGTATTCCACAAGTTAGGGCTGGCCAAGACACTACTGCCAGTTGTTGAGGAGCTGTTAAATGTTCTACTCTTCCCTTTAGCCTCCTGTCTGCGTTATAGCAGTGATGTATCTACCTGATCATGAAGTCCAACAGGTTAAAAGAGAGTCCATCTTTCAAGAACGTAATCTAAGTCAAGGACATTAGAGATGCCCTAGTCTGTTAGTCGTGTTCTGTTGCTCTCCAGGTAGACCCAAATTATAGATAGGGACTGTCTTTCCTATGATATCACAGAAAACTTCTTTTTTTCTCTCCCCCGCCCCAGTTCCCTCTCTGGGTTCCTGTAGGATCTGGGCTTTGTGCTGCCTGTTCCCGTGAAGCCTAGGCGGCAGGGATGAGACTGCCTGATGCATGTGCAAAATGATAGCTTGGGGCTGTGGAGGTTTTTGAGAGGAAATGCTGGAATCAGGGAAAGAAAGGGCTTTGAGTTGGGGGTCTGTGTGTGGAGGTAGAGAAATGAGACCAGCTGGGCCAGGAACAAGAGAGTGAATAGTCTTCTCAAGTACTGAAAACTAGCTGGAGGTTGCAGAGAAGATGGAAAGACAGGTCTGAGCTGCATGGCAATGCTGGGGTGCTATAGGCAATTTTAATTCTTCTGTGTTTGCAGCCTCTTGAATGATGGGGTAGAAGGAGGGCTGTACACTTCATAATATTCCAGTGTAATATTTTATGTGAATTTTTATCTTTCACGTCAAATCACTAAATGATTTGGGCTTTAAAGGACATACATAGTTTTTCTCCTTGTCAGAAACAGCAGAGTTTTCTTATCATGGGGAGAGTTTGTATGTATAGTCTGCCTAAGAGCTTTCCTGTGGTCAGTCATAGGCTGTGAAGAAAACTGCATGACAGTGCCATCACAGACTGCAAGCGTAATGACAACTGTGTGCTCACAAACTACATATAAAATATTACCTTCTCTTTTTTAAAATGGAAATAAAATATATTTCTTCCATGGGGAGAAAGAGGACCACCTACAGGAGAAGTTTACCATGCATTACAATGCTTTTTTGGAAAGTGATCCAGTGCTGTGGGAATGAAGGTTTTAGAATTAAATAAAGTAATTTGGAAGAATGAAAGACACCTGATTATATGATTACCATTATTTCATGCATAAGCATAGATTAGTTTGAGAGGGGGAAAAAAAGAAAAGAGCATGCTATATTGTGTGCATAGTTCATGGAAAAAGTTTCAGTATTTTTCCTCAGAGTTGCAGACAGAATTTACTGGGGCAGAAAGTTAAAAATCTTGCTTCTGAAATTTTTAAGTTTATGATTCTTGTCTACAGAGGTGGAATATCTTAGAGAATCTTGTTGTAGAGGATAAGCAGTGCTCACTTCAGCATTCAACTTTATCTTTTGTATTTAAAATATCAGTATCTGTTACTCTCATCTTTTTTTGATTTTTATTGAGTGGAGTATCTTGCTTACATAAAAACAATCAGAAGCTCTCCTGGTCTGCATTAACATATAATATTTATATGTGCTTTATTCACTTCCTTTCGAAAGTTTAGAGCAGAAGCTCTGCTGGAGTTTGCATAATGGATAATACGATAATGACTAAGGCAGAAGTTTCATTATGGTAGAAATCTAGGATACATTTCAAGGCTTTTGGAAATACCTACAATACCTTTCACCTTCAGTTTCAGATGGCAGCAATGTGATTGGAACTGAAGAGAACAGTTTTGACCGGAGCTATGTAAAAAAGAAATTGGAACACGGGCTTTCACGAATATGGCAGGTATGTTTTTTGGTTTTGGTTTTTTTTTCCTAAATTTTTATCTCCCCACCCCCCCTCCCCACAGTATTAATTACAGTTATATTTATACTAATCTTAAAGAAATCTCTCCAGGGATTTTTTTTTTTCAAAGTGATTTGTTTTGAGCTAAATATACCAAAACCATGGAAATATAATTTCCGTGACTCAGTTACTACTTGGTCGCTATGCTTGCAAACTCAGTCAAGATACCAAAACATAGTAACGTGACTTTCAGCCTGATTCCACTTCTCCCAACCTGTGTGCTGCCCCACAATCTATTTTCTTCTCATGTGCTTTTCTCTGTTAGCACAGTCATACTGCTTTATGTTTCTGATATAACCATAGCTGTGGAGAACCTGAAGTCTTGTGAACCTGCCTGGTTTCACAGTATTTCTGGTCTGACTGCTGGATCAGTTTGATGTTCAGTGAGACCCCAAATGTATGATGAAAAAGCTGTAAACTTTTTACATGACTGAATTGTAATCCAGAGCTTTGTTTTTGCAGTGAGAGTAAAGCATCTAGGATTGAGCTTGTGTTATAGAGTGTTAAAGAAACTGATTATAATATTATTTTAGAAGTCAATGAGAAATCATTCATGTTACAGAAAATGGAGTTCTACTCTAAATCTTAAAAAGAAGTTATAAGTGCAAACAAACCAAAAAGTGCTAATGAGCCAGGCATCTGAGCCTTCACCTTTTTGTTTTTAGTGTATTAAGTATACAAAATCTTGTTTGTGTTTTGTAGGATGTTCAACTGAAAGTGAAAACATATCTTCTGGGAACAGATCTGTCCAACTTCAAATATGATGACTTCATATTTGTACTTGATGTTATCAGCAGGTATACTGATGTGGTCATAAGACCACTTAATACATGTGCACAAACTTGAACTCTGATAAGACAGCACAGTTAATTAAGGCTGATATTTACATTCTGATGACAACTTTGTTCATATCTACTGATAGTTTGAAGAGCACTACTTCTTTATGTGGGAGTTTATGAGGATGTATTTGGGAAAGGTAGCGTAAATTGCTTTGCTGCTCAAGTAGTGCTTAAGTGTGATATGATTTCAGTATTGTCCACCTTTTAGGATTTCAGATGTGCAGATCTGACAATTTTGATGTTTCTAAAAGCTTTTAAAGGGACTCCCAGTCAAGAGCAGTAAAATACTGTGGTACTGCTAATCTGTACAGTATTATATCCTTCTGTTTTGGTAATAAAATGATGGATTCAGACTGTGAGTTGTACAGCTTGCCCTGTGTAATGGGATCTCAAAAAGACATTTATTTTGCTTATGGCTCTCTGTCTCTATGTATATGGGACATTATGATAGGATTTGGAGGAAAATGAGACATGGACTTTTGTGGAATGAGTAAAGTGTTTGCAACTTAACATTGGGGCTCTGTTTTTATGGAGATACATGTACACTCATGGTAGTGATTGAGGCTTGTAATTCAGGTTGTCATTATTAATACTGGAACAGCAGTATTAATAAATCAGTAAATATATATAAACTCTGTTTTATTGTTACAGGCTGATGCAAGTTGGAGAAGAATTTTGTGGCAGTAAGTCTGAAGTTTTGCAAGAATCTATCAGAAAACAAAGTGTTAACTATTTCAAAACATACCACAGGTGAGACTACTGTTTGTGCAGTGGATGAATCTCATAGCATTTATTTTTGCTGGGTTTAACTTTCAATGCTTTCCGAAGGAATTCCACTGCATAATGTTCCTGCATTGAGGTTGAGAGATTGTGGAATATGTTTCATGATGAGAATAGGGCTCTGAACCCTGGAGAAGGGGAGAGGGTGGAGAAGCCTTTGCTTCCACTATGGTTGTGGAAAACTCTAGTTCTGCAGCAGGCAAGCCATATAAATATGAAAATCTTTTTATGTAGAATTTCAGTAGTTTTTCAGGCTGCCTCTTAAGCTGTCTCCTGGGATACTGAGGGTGAATGCCTCTGAAGTCCATACTTCCTAGCAAAATTGTTACTTTTTCTATGCCATTACATAAAAAGAGCTGATCATGTGTGACTATGAAATGTTTTTTTCAATATGCGATTTTGTCTTATATCAAATGAGATGTTTAGAGCTGAGTCCATCCTTTTGAGTCATGTTTTCATATTTTTTTCATTGGCAGTATCTAATTATGTTTCAGTCAACTCTACTATCGTAACTGAGGCCAGTCATGTGCTGTCATGTGCAGGCAGTCTCTGGCCTCAGATATGATACATGGCTATGACAGCTTCAAGTCTTCTCTGTCTGTTTGTTTGTTTTAATTGTCTTGATTTCCCAAATGTTTTGGTTTGGATGATTGACAACTCTTTCATTCTAGTTATCTAGCATTTATCTTCTTTCTGGGTGTAAAAAGCTAGGAAGATATGAGAAGAAATACAGCATTCCTTGCTTTGAGAAACTCTTACTTTCCTAGTCTTGATCTGTTGTCCTCTTGTTGTATGGGAGCTGTCATACAACTAATACATGCAAACCCATTTGGTCTGAGAGTTTCTGCCTAAAATCCATAAAGTATGAAAACTATGACAGGAGAGCATGAGACAGTGTCTAAATTCAGAAGCTGAGAATGTGGTGTGTAATTTCTTCCAGCTTTGGTAGTTTGTAGCTAGGATTTCTTTTGGGACATTTGATGAAGACCTCAGTTCCCGTTGTCTGAAAAGCTTGAGCCTTGATCAGATGCACATTACGTCTTGTCAGGAGATGAGTTGACTAAGATGCCATGCCACCTATCTTTATTTCTTGAAAGCATTTCTGAACATTGAACTTAATTTCGTGAAGTGATTTGGAAACTGAGCTTGCAGCTCTAGGTTCAGAACAGCTGTTTTGGTCTACCTAACTGTCTTTTACTACACTGACCACGTAATACCTTATTTGGTTAAGTAAATATCGTTTTGACTGTTATGGTTTTGCTGATGTTTAAAGGACCTATTTAACAGCTTAGGATATCAGAGGCTAATTTTCTGAATTATCTTTGAGTAAAATAAAGGTTAAGGAACATTGATGGAATATGTATAGAAATAATTTTTTTAAATAACTTGTGTTTTTTACTAAGGTTATGTTTCTTGTAATTCTGGTGAAAATAAAAGGAAATACTTACTGATATGACTCAAATTATGTGAACCTTTTAATACTTTTTACATGTTTTATGCTGTGTGGGTATTGTGAAGATTAATTGGCTGATGTTTTCATCGTCAGAAGGAAAAATATAAAAAACCCTCTCTCCCAGCCATATTCCTCAGGTTGATTTATATAAAAGCTTTAAGCATCTTGCCTTTTCAGATCAAGTTAATGTGGCTTTCACTCCCTTTGTGTATTTAATTGGGCAGGGGGGGGAGAGGGGGAGAGGGGAAAGCTAGTGCTTTTAAGGATTCATTAGTACATAAAAGCTACATAGACCTGAAATGCTCAGAGTCCAGGAGTAATCAGTTCTTTGACTGTATAATTTGAAATATGTGGCCTCCTGGGCAGTGTGGTGTTTTAGAGAACTGCCAACATAGAGAAAGCATTCAAACTAACTGGTCATGTCATTCAAAAAGTGTAGAAGAGCAATGTACTACTGGAGCATACACGAAGCCTTTTTTGTGTAAAAGTTGATTATTTTGAAAAATTAGAATGGGCTTTTGGCAGAGAACATCAGGAAGGCGATTTTTGGAATGCAATTTACTTTTTGTTCTGATACCTTTGTAAAAAGGTGTGTCTGATCTAAAGCTTTTCAGAGAATGAATGTATCAGACCTTCCACATGTGCCACTTTCTAGGCTTGTATGCTGATGAAAATTAAGAGCATTTGTTCGAGTACTTTGTCAGTGCCTTGATTTCAGCTTTGAAATGATACAAAAACTGGTGCTGTGTGGCTTTTAAATGTTTGCTTTCTGCTGACTCTTTCTCCGTAGTCTTCCTCTCAAATCTGTAACACTGATTTTCACAGCATCTCTATCTGTTGTTTCTGTTGGCTTTACTGTGAGAAGATCTGCAAGCTATGGGTACTCAGTGCCTTGAAAATAACACTTGAAGTCTATTTGCATTTAACTGGTGAATTTAAATAGACACAGCAAACTGTAGTCATAATTCAACACATTGCTCATCTCGTTGAGGCGAAAAAAATTTAATTGTAGTGGTGATTATAGTTCGTTATTGAAATAGTGGTATTTCTAGAATATTTTACTGCCTAATTAGAAACTCAGTGCATAATTTACCAACTGCTACTTTTTAAGCAAAACAGTATACCATATATTAAGAAGAAAAAATACAGCAATATGACCTCAATAAGCTGTCTTTTCCTAAATGAGTTCCTGCTTATGTGGCAAAAAGATTTTCTTTAATAAAGGCATTTCTGCTTATGGCTGAATGGAGGCTTTTCTAATGATTAAAAACTAACAGAAACAATGCAGAGATATAACGGCTTGATTACATTTCCCTAGTATGTTTTCTATATTAGTATCAAGGTAAAGTTAAGCTATGAAGAAAAATACAGCTTAGGAGATTAATAGCCATTTAACTTCTTTCTTCTCTGAAAAGTTGAGATGTCTGTAGAACATCAGTTCTTTCCACTTCCCTCTGCTACCTGTTGGCTTCAGTGTGTTTGAAAGAAGCATCTATCTTGTGTGGGCTCACAGAAGCTGTTGTACTGCCAATAGAGTGTTTGTATATATTATATTGCTTTCTGCAGTTCACATAGAGGAAAAAACGTCCAGTATTCCTGCATAATCATAGATGTTCCTCTATACTTTCTAATAGTTTTGACAAAAGAATTTGTTTCCAAATTTTGGAGATTGACATTCTTTGAGAATTTCTCCAGAGGTGTCATAAAACATACAATGTGTTAGTAACCACAGCTTTTAGGTGGTCTGTCAGTTGAAAGAACGAGTTCAATATCTGTTTTCAAGTGTGACTTTTTATACAGTTTTTTTAAGGTGTTTTTCACTGCATAAGTTAAATAATTGTATACTTCCTGATTTACTCTTGCTGCCAATTAAGAGTATTCATTTGTTGTATTTCAGAACCCGTCTTGAAGAATTAAGGATGTTTTTGGAGAATGAGACCTGGGAACTTTGTCCTGTTAAATCAAGCTTTAGCATTCTGCAGCTTCATGTACGTTCTATGAATAACACATACAAATATACTAATGTTTTAATAGCTAGGAGTCCAGGTGTTCTGAGAAGTGGTAAGATCCATGAACTACTGTGCAAATGTTTTTAATAGCTGCTAGAAACGCCTAAATTTCATTTCATGATATTGGAAACTTAAGATTCAAATGCTTTTAAAACAGTACTGTTCCTGTTTCAGGCAAGTAGAACTTTACAGAAGATGCTAGAGTTGTAAGCATCATGTTAGCCTTTATTTTTCATGTTTTAATGTGCTGTTAATACGTTGGTTTTCCATTTCTGAATTATTTATCTGAGAGTAAGGTGCTAAAAGATGAGTGTCTAAAAGTAGTCATATGAGCGCTCACTAGCTTGTACCCATTTTGGCATCTGTTTCTGGAAACATAGGTCATACTGGCTCATTTGGAAAGGAAAAAAAAAAAGTTAATTCTTCTGTGGTGAACTCCAACTGAAAGCAAGTAATTGATGTGCTCACCTCCTGTCCTAAAGTGGTTTTTGTGAAGTTTAGCACGTCGTGGGTGAATTTCACCTGTTTTGCCAAATGAAACGTGGGTGCCTATGATTAAAGCTATCACTAAAGTGCAAAAATGGATACAGCTGAGCAATCTCAAGCAAAAGATAGTTTTGCAGCTTCTGTAGAGTTAACTGTAAAAGTAAGCAAGAGGCTACTGGGGCAGTAATAGCACGGAGGGGAAAGGAAGGAGGACTCTCAGTAACATCCAGTCGCAAAAGAAATAATATTTTTAATAGAGAAATGGGATTATAAATCCATACATACTGCTCAAGGGACTGGAGCAGCAGAAAATGGCAGAAAGTAACTGATTCATTTAGACAAACAGATATCTAGCTTTGCAGTCCTTTTAGCTGCATACGTTTTGATCTTTAAACCTTTAAATAAATGATAATGTACATTTTGGCATTTATGAAGATCAATAGCTAGAGTTTAATAGATAAAAACGATGTCAACTGAGATAAGTCAAGGTTTTTAGAAAAAAAAGTCTAAAATCATACCTTATGTGGCCTACTTAGTCCATATATTTGCAAAAATCTGCACTCAGTCAACAGAAACTTCAGGTGCAGTGGGTTTAGAAAGTAATAGAACTTTTTAAAAATAAAATATTAAGAAAAAAATTTCAACGTTAGTAAGTTAATAGGTAACTTGTGTAAAGAAAACTACATTGTTGGATATAATTTAGATCTTGTTTTATCTCCTAATTTCTGTGAAATAAAAAACTCACTTAGTTTTCACCTAGTTTTAGACAGCGAATACTTTCAGAATGCAGGAGATTTATTGCATGTCATAGCCAAAGACTGCTAAAATTAGAAAGATGAGCAGTGTAAGATTGCCAATTTCAAGGTCAACTTGAGCCAGCATGAAAAGCACGTTTAAATAAGCAGCAAGCTTTGGCTGAAAGTTTTCATATCGGGTTAATTGTCCACAAGTTTTTTGTTATGCTCGGTTTTTATGGAACTGGAGTCATAATAATTCTGAAACTGCCTTGTTGGTGATTAAAATTCTACTTTATTTCTATTAATAGGAATTTAAGTTCATGGAGCAGTCACGTTCCCCATCTGTGTCGCCTAGTAAGCAGCCTGCTTCAGCAATTTCAACAACAGTAACATTATTTGAGCAGTACTGTAATGGAGGAAACCCATTTGAAATTCAGGCCGACAGCAAAGATGATGAGACAGAAGACGTGTTAGCTTCCAATGGGGTATGGAGTGTTTCAGGGGAAGAAAAAAAAAAAGAAAAGCAAATCTTGCTCTCAGTAAATGATGATTTATTTTGTGTATCAATGGCAAAATGTCTTAGTACAAGGATGAGTTAACTGCAGTATTGTGTAAAATCTCAAGCCACTTTACTCCTTTAATTAGGTAGGTTGCTTTGCTTTTAACAGTGCCAGAAAGCCAGGCATCCCGTTTAAAGTTCAGTTTGTTTTGCAGTGGATCAATATTTTTTTTTCCACTGAAGTCAAGTATTCCTGAAGGCTAGCAAGACATGTTCCACCTAAATTAGTATTTTTCCAGGGGTTTAAGTTAGCTTTCTTTGTGAAAGTAATTTTGTCATTTTAGGAATGGCTTTCTGACTTCTTAGGAAAGACTCATTGTGGGTTGCTCCTTCTGTTGTGCTTGTTCACACCTACATGATTTGCCATGGATTATCTGATGTTTGTTAGGCACTTTTTAATTGTAATTTAAATGCTCAGGACACTCGCTTTACAGTGGGATCTACTATAAAACTGAACAATAACTTTGTGTATTTTTTTCAGAATTTTGACAAAATCTAGCAGTGATCAAATATGTTTTAATGTAAAACTTTGTACCATTCTCTTAAATGCTACATTAGCATATTTTTGTAAAAGCTTTTGCTGTTGTTTATCCCTTTGATGAATAACGTTTTCTTGGGCTTTTTTTGTGGTAAGGCTGGGTTTAGTTTTTTTGTTTAAGGTTAGTTAATCCAGCCATCACACTAATGGCTTTCTGGTTTTCAGCTTCGTCTTTCTTGCTTTCCCTGTGGAACTTCAATTGCAGAGCAGCTTGATCTGTATCTCACACACCTGAGTGTGATGCTGCAGTGTCTTCTCTTCTGTGGGCGATGCTGCAGTCTCTTTCCTACTGTGTCACTTGAAGAGAATACAGCTGATTGGCATAAAATATTGTTGCATTGTGCTTAAAGGAAGCTGTTGGAGGGCCAGTTTCCTGGTGGTAGTTGTTTCCCTGTCAAGTAACACAGCAGAACATATGTCCTGCCTCTTCATATCAGTGAACTGAGAAGAGTTGCATGGTTCTCACTGTTAGACTTATACATAGACTCCAAAGGAGCGTGTTAAGCGAAGATGAATGCGCTGCAGGGCATGCGGAAAACTGTAGAATTCCATGGTACTTCGTAGAAACCCACTCTGAAACAGAGCCTTTGGGGAATCTGGGCAGCCATTTGGTACATATTTGCTAAAATAATCCTTAGTGACATAAGGATTAATGATGATACCAATAGTACTTTTGAGGTTTTCGAAATGAAAGCTCCCTCTACTGAAGAGTTCATTTCAGACTTTTGTGTATGTTTGTGAGTAGTTTTGCTTTTTAAAAGATTTTTCTGAAGAAAAAGGACTAGAAAGTTAACTTAACTTTGGGGTTTTTGGTTTGATTTTTCCCAAAGACAGCTTTCTTCTGAAGGTTTGACTCTGTAACGAATGTATAGAGCCATCATGACCTGCAGTGTGAGTGCAGAAATACATCTCAAATATTGCAGGATATTTTTTGCCACCATTTGCATGTAGAATAATTGGGAAGGTGTGAAATTATTTTCCAAATATGATATTAACTGGAGCTACTGAGACTGGATAACATCTTAAGAACAAAAAAGAATAATTATTGGAATGTGATTTCAATCTCCTATGACTCTTTGCAGGTCGCTGCTAGCAAACGAGTGCATACACTGTCCCCATAGTTTTGTGCAGTGACTTGTAAGCAGAATACTTACACTTGTAGAAGGCTAGAATTGTCCTCATTTCTTGACTGTGGATATGTTGAGGAATTTTTCTTTCTATCTGCACACTTATATGACATATGAAAACTTTGCACACAAGTTAGAACAGGGCTGCTTTGTTCTTTCCAGTTTTAACTTTTTACCCTTCAGAATCTGTTTCTCCTAGCTCAAGTAAAATTTAAATGACATCCACTTCCTCTGCACTAACCTTTTGCTTCTATAATCATAGAATCATTTCATGAAAAAAAATTAGGTAGCAAATGCTGATGAACATGTTGGAGATACTGTTTTGTTGGCTTTTGCCAGCCTGAAGCGTCATACTGCTGCCAAGCAGACTGCTATCAGTAATACCCTCTTCTGTCTTCAGCTGTATATTATTTTTTTTCCCCTTTTCTCCAATGATGAACCTATTCGGAGAAGTAATAAAGCTTAGCAGAAAAAAGAAAAAAAAAAAAAAGCTTTAGCTTTCTGTACAAATACAATGTTTCAGTACAAACTCTGCATGCAGTGATAGTTACATGGGAATTGTCATATTATGCGAGACCAGTGGTGGTTCTCTTACAGCATCCTGCTTCTGGTAGTAGTTAGCACAGACACTGTGGGCTCGTGAGAGGTAATAGGTCCTGGGAGTCTTACTGGAACATTTTGTAACCTGCATGAGTTACAAAACGTAAATGTGTGGGATGGATTTCTTCTATTTGTTCCAGAATTCTCTTGAGAAAAAGACAAAGAAGCCACCCCCGCCCCAGAACCACATTCTTTATTGTAATGGAGTAATATCATTATCCAAGTTATCTGTTATCTTTGTTGCCTTATTACCACAGGGAGTCAATGAATTTGACCATCTAATCATCCTGGGTAAAAATGTCTTTTTATTTTGAATTTGTCTCTAGCCATTGGAAAAAGTCTCTGTATGCAAATGTTACTGTTTTCATACTGGTTGTTCCCTGCTTATTTTTTGAAGGTGTGTGAGGCTCAGTCCCTGACAGAGCTGAAGCTACTTAAGACAGTAAGCATTAGTTAGTTAGTAAAAGATGGCTCATGCTTTGCACATAGGCGCTGCTATCGCTGCAAGCACCGTGGCAGAGATGGGGTTCTAGTAAATCACTGTCAGGATGCTGTATGCCTTCTCTGGTGGGGCTGAGAGTGGCTGCCTCAGCGGTTCAGCAGTGCAGGCTGTGGTCTTTGTGAAACAGGCTAGAGGGAGTCGTGATCCCATGAATTACCAGTAGGCTGATGGGTTACACGTGTAGCAAAGTCCATGTTGTGGTTTCCCTGTCTTTAATTTTGAACAGTGTCCCATTGGTAGGCTTGCACATTGTGAGGGACTTTCAAGGCTGGCTGCACTGTCCTATTTTTCAAAGCTGTTTGCCAATTTAGTGTTCTTTATTAGTGAAACTTTAATATATTTTAAATTGATAAAATCTGATTTTGTGCCTGGTGAAGAACTATAATGAATTTTGGCTTTCCTTTGATACCAGAGGGACAGAATGTTCTGTGTGGAAAAAGTGAAATACCAATGATATGATTTATTATGCATTTTTCTTGTGAAATATAGGTTAGATACACAGTCATTCATATTAGAAAACGGGGTTTTTCTAACCTTAAATGTAGTGGTATTTGGAGAACTTGGGAATAGTGTATAGAACTAACTTTTTTTTTTTAAACTAAGATGTTAAGTTTCAGTTTGCTCACTGTAATTTAAAATTGATTATGGAGGATGATGCTTTTGATTTTTCTTCCCTCCTCATGGAAATCAGTTCTGGTGAATACTTCCTTTGTTTTATGTGTTTCTAGCGACGCTGTATATAAACAGGTTTATTCCATATGATAACTTGAGTTTAATGCATTGGAAAATGGGAACTAACTGCTTTTAATATGGAAATATGTTAAATAAATCTGAAGAATCGTACTGAGAGTGCAGATGAAGGTGTTCAACAATACTAAGGAGGCACTTACTTGGTTTTCATCATTGTATTTGGCTGTTAACTCAGTCACTGGAAGGATAAAATCCTTTCCAAAATCTTTGTGAGCCAGGGAAGTATTATGCATATTTACATAGAGAATTGAGGCACAGGGTAGGTTAATTAACTGGTCAGTAGTTGTATAGGACATTTAACCTGGCTGCTATTAGAACCAAGGTTTCTTGTGACCCAAGTGAGTATACCCTCCAGGTGACCATCCTACCTTCCCTTTTCACATTATTCATCTCCTCTGTCCATTACCGGCTGTTCCAAAGTGCTGACATGTAGAAAGAACTCTTACTTAAAAAAAAAAAAAAAAAAAGTTATACCTATTCAGTTATCCTTTACATACAAACAGAAATAACTTGCTTAGGTAATGTGAGATAAATTTTTTACAAAGGTTTTACGTTTCAGTTTCTTGACTGACCAGTTAAGGTGGAGGCACATTTTAGCACTTAAAATTTAAATTATTTCAGATGGAGGTTGCAAAATTTTGTTTCCAGAGAATGCAGACATGTTTCCAGATATTTCAAGAAATGGCATGACAAGGACATAAGCAACTGATATATTTGTCAAGTGATCTGTAGGATGGTAAGAACTGTCAGGATTTCTTTTGAGAATTTTAAAGTCTTTTTAACTCCTTAGTTGTTGCAGTTCTGGACAACTGAAAACGGGCCTCAGCTCTGTATCTTGAGCTTCAGTGAGATGCTTTATGTCCCTTTTCTGTAGCTCCCTAGAATATCTTTGTTGTGATACAGTTAACTTACAGTTTTGTAACACTCTTCAACTTGATGAATCTTACTACTGTCCTATGGGTTTGTTTGGGCTGATTGCATAAACACTTGTGAACTGATGATTGCTACAAGATATCTGAATTCCTTTTAGCACTTTAAAATTTTACTGCAGACTGCGCATATTCAAAATGGATTTATAAGGTCTGTTCAGGTTGAGGTCACTATTTAATATTTGTGAGTTACTTTCTGCCTACTTTAAAATGCATATATTTTTATCTCATTAAATAACTTTTCCAGCTCATTAATAGCATTAGGTTGAGGAGACTTAAAGTATTTTTCCATGTAAAGAAAAATTTTCTCAAAATTCTCTTAATTTATGATGTTAAGACAGTTAATGTGTCAACTGTCCAATTCATATATCAATATGAATTATAGTTAACAATTTGTAGTCAATTTATCATTTTACTATCACTGGATTTTAATTGAATCAGCATGTCATTTATTATATATTAATGCATAATAAGTGGTGGTAGTTCTCCATGCTAATGTTCCAGCCAAGTTAGTTAAACTATGACTCTCATTGTCCTTAATCAAGTCTGATCTCAGCTTATTTTTGAAATAAACTGGGCTGCTTTCATCATAGCTTTCCTTTTTCTGAAATGTTCATGAGGCAGAAGTTTTGTCTGTGAATACTGATGATCAGAACATTTCTTCTTAGTCTGTGTCTCATACTACATTCTTTTTTCTATCTAAGCTGGTTTTGCTTTGAATTTGTTTGTACTGTGGGCTTCCCGCTTTTATAATATACTGCTTTCATAGTGCTAGGCTTTAAAAACCTCCATAGCTTGGGGCTGAGGCCAAGAGTTGCCATATATCACTGAAAAAAATGTATTTCTTAGTGCGTTTTGGATGATTGAGAGACTGGCATTACCTTAGTGTATCTTTCTTGACTTTCCGCTCTGGAGAGCAGTCGTATCCTTTAAAACCCTGCCATTTCTTAAGGATCCTGGAACCAGAATGTCTTTGTCATGTGTGTCATTATTGACTCCTTGGATAAAATGGCTTCAGAGCAGTGTACGTGTTAAAAAGAAAAGTATTGTGGTGTCTCTTCAAGTGCAAATGCATTCTGGAGCCTGATGGGTATGTTTAATGCTGTGATAGTTGTGTAGATATTCAGAAAGAAGAGTTATATCACAGAACATAAAGTATTTGTTTTCCTTTAATACTCTCTGGGTTAAAAATTCACCTTGTGAAAAAATTTATTTCATTATTTGTGAAGTGTCTAAAGCACCTATACTACAGAGCAACCTAGAACACTGGAAAAAGAAATTGACATTAAATACTGTTTTTAATTGGAGTGAAAAAAGATTGCAAATTTCAGGTGTTTTTTTTAAAAATAAACATCCCAATTGTACACTTTTAATATGTGTGTGTGGCTTCATAATTATAAAAAGCATTTATTATTTGTGTTTGTGAATAGTATTTCTCCACATAACTCATACTCTAGCAATAATGATACATGTCTACCATAGAAATCCTATTTTGTATTATATATGGTATAGCCTGTGTTGCTCATTTTTTTCCAGACATCACTTGTTAGGCTTGAACCTTCCATCCTTGAATTGAAAATAATTCTCTTACGATCTTTGAAATGCAATTGAACAGAGTGAAACAGTTTCAAAAAATTAAAAATGCAGCTGAGTGATTGGAGGCAGTAGTTGTCTGTAACAACTTAAGCTTCTTATTTTTCAAAAGATGCAGTTAACATCAAATGTTGTTCCTCAGTATAAGAAGGCACATCTCAAGGCAGGTATACATGGTTAATTTATCTATGCGTTCACATTTTTCATAGGGTTATTCTGGAATAACTTGTGGCATTTGTGACAAATGAAGCAAATGGTACATGAGGCTTTCTTCCATCAGAGGGAATTGTTCCACCAATAATTAGATAAATATTTCAAATATCAGGATCTTGTACCTTTAACTAGATAAAGGATGCTGTATGTTTCAAAACAAAACCAAGAACCAGCACACACAAATAAATCCAAGCATGCCCCAAACACCTAATGAAGTTTTCTGAGAAAGCAAGGGGAAAAAAAAAAGAAAATGCTTTTAATCTAGCCCCCACTGATTTACTCCACTGATAGTGCTGAGTTATATAATTTGAGTGTTTCTTAGAATAATATAGTGTGCTGTGGTTTTGGGTTTTGTTGTAGTTTTTATTTTCCTCTATGAGGAAAGGTATATCAATTTGGGTTGCAGAATCCTGTTCCTTGCTTGCTCTGCAATTTTTGTTTGTTCCATGTACAGTGCAAAGTTTATATGTATAGAGCATACAGATATGTATAGAAAGCTACTCTTCTTGCTGTTGATGTAGACAGAACAGCATACAGTTGAAGAAAATAAGTGCAGAAAAATTAGTGAGAAAAAAAATTACATGGTAATAGTAGCCATGAGAAATACTTATATTTTTGTAGTAGCATTTGACTGCTTATTGTTTTCTTGAAATGTTTGTGCTTAGTCAAAATTGCATTGGTGTCTAACAGATGAAGTGGTTGAAGGACTCTCTAGTAGAAATGTCTTTTGGAGTGTACTAAAATCAATTTTACAAACAACTGCAAGTTGGTTTTTTGGTGTTGGTTTTTTTAAATAAATGTGGACAATATAAATAAGTATTTTTGTGAAGCAATAGTTTAGTCCTTCTTGCACTAATAATTAAGAATTGTGTGGTGCCAGGTTTTTTTTGTTTATTGCCACCGTATGGATACATTTTGAGGTTTTATTACTGTTTTTTCAGATTATAAAGCAAATAATAAAAGCTCTGATACGTGGGTACTTGATACAGCAACAAGAAAGCAAAAAAATTTATCAGCAGCTGGGAGAAATAGGATGATACAAATATTTACTCTTAATCAACATCTGAGAATAGAAGTTTGTTTAGAAATGCACTTACGAATGGCTTTGTGTAATTTGCCTGCTGCATTTTTAATGAACATTGTCAGCAGCCTTTCAATCAGCAAAGTTATTTGTATCCTGATCGAGGTAAAAGCCAAGAATTGATCAAAATGCTATGTTAAATGAGTGACAATATTATAAGGAAAATAATGGCAGTCATTTATTTATTTTTTTTTTTTTTTTACCAGTATGAATCAGATGAACAAGAAAAAAGTGCATATCAAGAGTATGATAGTGACAGTGATGTTCCTGAAGAGTTGAAAAGAGATTATGTGGATGAGCAAACAGGAGATGCCCCTGTGAAAAGGTAAGTAGACTGTGTGAGTCTTTGGTCTCATTTACATGCTTTTCATTTCAGTACTCTAATTAGTTCTTTTTCTGTTTAATCAATACTCTACGACAATGGAATAGTAATCAAATAATCTTTATGCTACCTGCACAGTTAGAAAGGCTCAGCACTTAGATCTCTGGAAGGGGGAGGAATGTTAAACTTTTCATCATTATTGCAGAAAGAAACTCTGGAAAGCAAGATTTTGAAGGAGAATAAAGGCTCTCTGAAGCAGGTAGTGGGAAAATGATTAGCAAGTGTTAGATGTTAACTGAAGGTTCTTCTACAGCTGCTGTTGTGCATACGTATAATTTCTGTTGTGTCATAAGCAGTTGTTTGCAGACAAATGGCTTGAGGCTTGCGCTTCTGCTTTTGCAGAACAAAAGTAAACTTTTACAGATTAAAAAAAATTAAATTATTCCGAAGCTTGAAGGCAGTCATTTGGAATTTTAAATTCTCTTTTTCTTTAAGAATACACACACACACGCACATATGAATATGCATGTTATATTTTGGTGAATATATATAAAAAATATTTTATTTATATATATTCTTATAAACAAAAGCCAACTCTGTAGCCTTTAAAAGGATCTGAAATACAAATTTCTGTCTAGGACGCTGTACTACTTAGTTGTCCATTCAGACTTTGTGAAGCAGGCTAACATTATTTGTATGTAGAGGGTTGCAGGAGAACTAGAAAGCCATCACTTGGGTTAAAGCAGAGGAATGTTTTTCTTCAAAATAACTCTTTAGGATAAAATATTGTTAACATGATTTCATAGGATACATCACATAAACTACTGCATTTCAAAGAAGTGATGGAGGTATTGATAAAAATTACTTAACTGGAACAAACCACAGTCACTGTCCATAGCTTTGTGCTATGAAATTGAAGCATTCTGAATTTTTGGAAGAATATAATTTTGAGGTATGACAACTGGCAGAAGGTTTCACTTATAGAATCATAGAATATCTTGAGTTGGAAGGGATCCATAAGGATCATTGAGTCCAACTCCCTGCTTCTCGCAGGACTACAATTTATGAAAAATTTAATGTCTTTTTAGTTTCATCTTCCTCAAAATTGTTTCCATTTCCGGATAGTAATTTTCAGCTGTAGCTTACTAGTCTGCCCTGTTTTGTTCTGACTTGCGTTGTTTTCATTTTCTTCATAAACTATGAACTTGAGTCAGAGTGGTTAAAATGACTGCTGAGGCCAGGCAGAGGCCTGCAGAACTCAAGCCTTGGACTACAACTCAGAAACTCCTTTCTCTAGCACAATTTTATGTAAATTAGGCCAGGCTTCTCTCTTTAAATGTTAAAATCCTAACCCAGTTATGCTTTGGCATAAATAAAATACTGCTCTGGAAGACATACTGTCATGTGAAAGAAGAGGGGAAGAAGAATTTCTTTTCTACTAAATTTTATTTGTATGTCCTTGAATATAATAGGCAGTCACATTCGGTGTATTTTCTTTTGTTTTCTTTATAGTATTTCTCGAGAAACTCTGAGAAGCAGAAAGAGATCAGATTATAACCTCAATAAAGTGAATGCACCTATCCTAACAAACACTACGCTGAATGTAATAAGGCTTGTTGGTACGTAGAACAATTGTAATTTTTTATATGTCTTTTTTTTAATGCAAGCCTATGGATTATAGCAAATATGTTAAATGAATTCTAAGGCTTTTAAAAATATACCTAGTTAGGCTCTATTTCCATCTTTGAAAATGTTAATAAAATAGAAATAAAGCACTAAACCAAAATATTTTTTTATTAAATAGCCAAATTTGGTTATATCTTGGGAGTTATTTTTATTTTGAAAAGTAATCTGCATGCATATATTGATTTTAACCAGTAATGGTGGATTATTTGTCTAAAATATTGAATGCATAAAAACAGTGGAGATAGAAAGGAAATAGATTATGTTTTATGTTGCTAATGTGTCTTGGTGGATTAAATGCTTCATTTTAAGGTAGTATAGTTACAAAAGTAAGAACGTAAAGATTGGGGTTTTTTTCCCCTTTCATTACTCAGATTCTCCCACCCAGAATAACTATTTTTACTATATGGTAGACAACTAGAAAAGTGCCCTCACATACTGGTAATTTCAGTAATTGGAATGCATCCTAGTAATTCCCTGGGAGTTAGAGGGAGTCTCTATCCTTGGAGGTGATCAAGCTGCAACTGGACAAGCCCCTGAGCAACCTCATCTCCTTAGACCTGCTCTGAGAAGGAGGTTGCACTAGATGACCTCTGGAGGTCCTTTCTAGGCAAAAGTTTTTGATGAAAACACTCCCCTCCAGTTCTAGGTGTAATGGGATTGATTTTTTGTGATTGTGACTTCCATTTGATTATCTGGATAATTGTATGGTAGCAATTTTTTGCTACTGACTTTCATTTTATTTATAGAGAATGGGAAGTAACTACCTAAATTTATCAGGTTAGGCAGAAGAGAGAGGAATTCTGTACATGTTACGTTAATGAAGTTTGTCTTCAGTGTTTATGTGCTTGGAAATTATTGTGGTACTTCAGAATAAGCTGTTTTTAAAAGAGACTACTCCAACAGCTGGTTAGTACCTTTTGCTGTCTTAGAGGGCAGCATATAAATCAGAAATTAATTTTCTAAACCTTTTTTGCAGTTTTTTTTTTCCTCTTGGAGCATATACAATATAGACCTGAAATAAGAACTGAGATTATTCTGTCATAACTTTTCTGGTATTGATCTGTGAGTTAGGTTGGAGAGATTTGTTTGCTACCTTCTAGCATAAGGTTTTGCTCTAAGAAAAGTTAGGATTGAATCTACAAGTCACCATGGCACTTCCATGCAAACCACTCTGTCTTCCCCCAGCCTCTGCCCCTGCCCTCCTGCCCTAACACAGTGTAAGAGTAGGTGGAGCTGTAGTTCTAGTTTTCCAATTTTACATAAGGAGTCTTTATATTTGTGGATTCTGGTCATAACCCCAAACTTAAACATTATTTGCAAAGCTCACATATATGCTTTTTCCCCCTTCTGGAATTACATTTAATTTTCAATATTTCTGCTATTGGGGGTGTTTTATATTGTTTCTGTAATGACTGATAGTAGTGTTATTTGGAACGTGGAATTCTAAAGGGACCTCCTGCAGCCCCTGCTACAGGAAGACATGTCATTTAGCCTGTAAACATGCTTGTTTTGAGCTCCAGCTTAAGAATACATCTGTTTTGTTCCCACCGCTCTATCTAATAGGAATTCTATTCCAGAAGACTTATCAACTTCATGGTTAAAACAAAAAAAAAATTATCTGCTTATTTTCTGCCCACTTGATCTTATGCCAAAATAAACTTTTAGGTTTAACAGGTTGTCTTGTTCTTTGCATACTGCCCTGCTGTTTTTCCAGAAAGCGATCCTATTTCTTCTCAGTCTTTGATTTGCTAAACTAAACGTGCCAAGCTTTTTTGTATCTTCTGTATTTCTCCGCAAGAAGCTTAAGTCCCCTACTTTCTTATCAGTTCTTTTTCTGCTCTTGTTATAGACTTACCAAAATCACGTGCAATACTTTGCATGAGATCTCACTGCATTGTGTCACTGTTGTATCACAGCATCCTGGTCACAAGTTGCCTTCCTTTTGCACTTCTTTGTATTTCTCACAGCTTCCTCGTACTGGCCGTTCAGTCCATCTGTAATGAGCTTGTATAGCCAGCAGGTCCTTCACTTCCCCAGTTTTTTCCAAGGGATGAGCTGCTAGTTTATAGTAGAAAGATGCATGTTTTTAATTGGTCCCCAAATGCATGGCTTTACAATTTGTACTACTGAATTTCATCCAATTTTTATTACAGCAGTCATCAAGATCCTCCAGTTCTTCCTGTACATTATGTCAATCCTTTTCTGTTTTGATGGTACCTCCTTATTTTTTTCCATTATCACACTCTTATTTTTGTGCCAGAGTCATTAATGAAAATATTAAAGAAGAGGCCAGTTGCTGGGATCTCCACTAGTAGCTTTTCCAGATACCTCCCTTTTCAACACACTCCTTTCTGTCTTCTTTTTTTATTAAACCCTTACTCATTTAAAAAACTCTAGCTTCACTTGTTTACTGTGTAACATTGTTAAATTAATACTTTGACTAAATCTTAATTTTGCCTCCATCTTTCTGCTTCTGTCACTTCCATACTTTCTTCAAAACTTGAAGTCCTGCATCCTACAAATTAAAGCAGTGGACCAATAGTTGCTTGGATGACTATTTTCCCTCTTCTTGAATATGTTTTTATTTGCTGGTTTTGAATCGTAGCAGTACAGCCCATGCCTTGACTGCTTATTGCACATATAGGTTATTACACTGATTACCAGACTAGTGATTTCATGGCCATTTTTTATTATGTCCTGATTCCTTCACTCCTGTAGCTTGACTATTTTAAGGTCTTTTCCAGCTCATTCTCAGTGCGGCTGATAGTGGCCAGTTCAGTTCTATTAGTCACCCTGTTCCCCTTGTCCTCATTTTTCTCACTGTCAGTGTCATTGTCCCCAGTGAAAACCAAGGCAAGCTATTCATTCTTGCTTTTGGGGTGTCTTGTTTGTCTACAATTTCTGTCCTGTCACGTCCCTCTGGTTTGGTTTGCTTTTGTTAGTCTTCTGTAGTTGGAAAACTCCTGATTTTTACCATCTTTGGAAAATGTAGTTTTGGAAAGACTTTTGGTACTTCTAGCTCTTAATGTAACTTTCTGAGCGAATAGGTCTGGTTTTCCCCTTTGTCCTTGTCCTAGTCATTCTTCCTTTCTAGTTTCTTTGCAGTTTCTCATGTTTCTAATATGCAATGACCCCACCTCACTTTCACCTTCATTTGTATCTTTTTTGAGGAATACCTACCATTTGATATTGTTGCTGTGAAAAGCCGAAATCAGGACTCAATAGTCGGGATGACTGTTAAGCGGGTATTCTTTATTGCAGCGCTGGGCAGCACTGGGGATCGCTCCACCACAAGTGCTCCACCAGGTTAGCACAACACAGAAATATCATAAATATTCATCAGATTTCCTGAAAAGGGCAGTTTTATGGTGATGAGTTCCCAGAATTCATTTACATAGTCCAAGCATGCACAGTAAAATTAGGGTTAGGGTCTTTTCACCCTCCCGGTGGTCTTCCATAGTCTTCCTCACGTTGTCCACTAGTTGAACTTTGGGCTTCCTTTGTCTATATATAGTAATTGAGTTAGCTTATCAGTCCTTCGGCCTCGGAATGTTACAAGGGGGTCGATTTAAACTAGTTCTTTGGTGCTTATCTTCGGCAGAAAGTCCTGAGTTCCTGTTATCAGTGATTTAATTAGGAAGCCTAATGAGCTTGCTCAAGGCCTGTTTAGTTCTATTAGGTAAGAAGTTACAGGAAATGTCCTATCATCAACTCTGCTCAGCAGGTAACCAAAACTATCTTTGCAGGGGGAGAGAACAAAAGAGAACAAGGATGCAAGTGAAACTAAGAAAATGCAAGTCTATGTATCACAGTAAGGTCTTGGTCTTAGGGATTGTCAGGGATTTAACCCTTTCAGTATCATAAATGAAACAGGGTTTTTTGCACCTTGTTTCTGTTAGACATAAACTGCATTTTACACCTCTGCCACAGAAGTTGAAAATGCCTTCATCTTTTGTCACGGCTTTTGGCCTTAACATACAAATATTTCATTCACTTCTTCCAGACAGCATCCCCAGGGGCATCAGACACATTTCTTTAACTAAGGGTTAATGGCTACAGAAACAAGAAACAAATGAGATACCACTATTTAGCCAGACTATCTGATTTATTAGTTTTTCTTCCCTTCTTGTCTCCCCTGTTATCTCTTGAAACATCCCTATAAAACGTGTAGATAAGCACGTTGTTGCCAGGCAGATTTGGCTGGGCGTGATACTAGGTTGTGGGAGATCCAGGTTTGATCCAGTCCCCTGGATTATCCCCCTGCAGACAGGAATGCCATGGACCGTGCCTGTCTTTTAACAGCAATCTCTGCTAATGCCAGGAAAGGCTCGAGTCTGTCTTGCACTGTCTCAGACTTTTGGCTTGGAAATTGCCATGGTACTTAACACTGATTTCAAGGAGTATAACTAAAATGGTTGTCTAGGATCCCTTCATTATCAGTGGCGAACTGTAGTTAACTCCAGAAGATGATAGTTTGTTGGCTGTCCTGGATGTCTTTGCCTGCATGTCATCACATAGATATCTTAGCACTTTTCTTCTGGAGCTGCTTGCCCTCTGCACAGGAGATCTAGGCAACCGGTGTGGGCTAAGGGTCTAGTTTCTAGATAAAGTTGGACAAAGTGAATTGCATATGCAAGACAGTGATGTGGCACCTCAAAAAATAAGCAGGAGCCTAACATAGTACAGGGGACACTCTAGATATCTCCTATCTACGGAAAGCCTGTACTCTTTTAAAGTTCCATTCCTTGCAAATAAGGCTCTATTTTAAGAGACGCTTGTTTTGGTAGCAGTAATGTGAGTACTTAAGCAGTTTTTGTCCTTGCTACATTTTGTCACTGATATTCCTGCCTCCTGTATGTTGCATCAGCATGACTTTTGGCAGATCTAGATCAGCTCCCTGACCTTAGTTAAAAACAAATCATAAAGGAAACTAGGTTTAAAAAGGGAAGTCTGGAGTGAGATGAAGATGCGAATTTAAATTGTCCAATCAAGTAACAGAAATTGTTGCCTCACTTTTTAGGAAGGGACATTACGCAAGTAGTAGTACTCACTGAATGGGTATAACAGTACTCATAACCCATTTTGAACTATTCCTGTGTGCTGTATGCTTCATATGGAGGCTAGATGAATAAAACAAAGTGTAGCTTAATATATATAAACTACATAAATGAGTTGCTATGTATAACTGAAGTGAGAGCTGCTGTAACGTTGTTTAATTTGAATTTCAAGTGAACGGTTCAATTTATCTGGTTTTCCCTCAAGTTTATAAGCCAGGTAATTATTTCTATGTTTCCATTATAAAGTAACCATTACATTAATTTACAAGGTTAATTTTTTCCTATCAAGCCATTGCATGTTGACTTAAAACGTAAAGGAAGAATTAACCTGTGTTAAATCTGTAGGGAATATTTTGACCTAGGTTCTATAGGTCAACAAGAATAATTAATGACTATGCCATTGTGTATATTGCTTGGGTGATTTCTTATTTTAATTAATATAATTCTGACTTAAGAAATACCCATTAAACTCTTTCTTAGGTTGGGGTTTTTTAATGCCTTTTTTTGTCCTCATTTTTGCTTTTGTTGTGAATGATTTTGGGGAAGAAACTCTTAGTTTTTTATTGGTTTAAAACCCATTAACTTTTAAGGAAATAATAATGGTGATGACAAATCTCACAGCATAGAACCTCATGGGACTGAAAAAAAAATCCAAATCATCCAGTCTTTCAAAATGATATAATTACAATGGGCTTTTCACTTTTTCCTTCAAAGTGGCATTTTAGCTCCTAATGTATGTCATAGGAAGCTGCATATTTGGAATTGTGAGGCTCCCTAGGAAATTATTTTACTAATGACCATGGATATACTAAACCTCGGATATGTATTATTCAGGAGGTTGTGTATTTATTTACCTTTTTGGTTTTAGTGATCAGTTTTATATAGATTAGTCTGATAGAGAGTACTCTCTACTTACTGTCTTTAAGGACAAAAGAAGTGTTGGAAATAATACTTCAAAAGAAACGTGTCAAATATTCAGCAGTTTTAGCCATTAACGGAGAGCCTCTGGAAAGTCAAGCTACTTTGAGTTGTTGAAACTCTAAGCAGTGTTTTCGAGTATTTCTGGAAGTTTCTAGCACGGCAGGGGTTTGGGCTGTTAGTGCTGTTTGGAAATATTCTCATACACCTCTTTTCACCCAAAATAGGAACTTTAGTGCAACTAGGTAACAATGTATAGAAGTTAAAAGTTGGCATCCTGTTAGAGCAACTAGGAGGAAATGTTCTTGGAACACTTCTTGTGTCAAGATGCTGAGTGATGTAGTAATAGAGAAATGTTCTTGGCATCAGAAGATTTTTATAGGGACCATACTTGGGCAGTGTACAGTGTATAGCCCCTTGGAAAAGCATAAGATACTGCCTGAGAGATTACCTTGAATATTCATGCTAACTGCTCAGATATTTGGAAATCTAACTGTCCAGAATGTGACACATCACCCTTATATAGTGTATGGATTGCAGGCAAGTTTAAAAATGTGTTTATCACAGAGTAAGTGGAAAAAATCAGCCTGTGGCAATACATAATATTCAGATAGCACATATGGAGGTGACAGCTGCTTTGATCAGGGTACCATCCTTTCCCAAACATCTCTAAATTTCCACATTGGTCTGTGCTAGAATTAGCTGCATTTGGTTTTCCCTTTTGGAAGACAAATAGAATTTTTCAAGTCTGCTTTTCAGTTTGTTCATAATGCTGTAGATCAAAACATTGATAATTAAGCATAGAATTAACAGTTGGGCTAAACTGCCAAATATTAAGTATTGCAACCTGTGTCAAATCTCCAAAAATAACAAAATATATGCTTGCGTGTGTTAGCAAATTGGGACACAGATGCATAGTATTCAAGCAGGAAGTCTAAGCTAGATAGAAACCTGGAAAGTAGTAATGTCAGGTTATTGCTTGATTCTTACCTTACTGCTATATCATCTTACCATGTATGTAGCTGTATCATAAATTTGTCAAATTAATGTTATCTTTACTGACCTACACGAGTAATTGCTTAAAAACATTGAAATAACTCCCCCTGATACTAACAGCTAATTTTGTTTCTTTGTTACTCAGTTTCTCTGCATAAAACAATATTTTCTGTATTGATTAGTAAATTACTTTGCTGGGCACAGCATTAACTTGAAAAACAGTGGTGCAAACTACAGGAGAAAGAAATTATTTTAGCACCCTCATGTAATTTTTTCCAACCTCTCACATCAAAACATGTCTGGAATATGACAATTTGTTAAATGATCCGCTATATCCTACATGCTGGGTGGACTGCATTTACGTTTTGGTTCAAAAATTGCTGTCTGTTACTGTAATAACCCAAAGCTTATTATATATTCTTTGTGTTTTTAAGATGCTAATAGGGCAAGCAGTATGTAATTTTTGAGCTAGCCAGCAGGAAATGTAAAGTATCTGCAATGTTGGGGTTTTCATTAAGTATGCTTCTTGTATGACTCTTGTATGAAAAGAGCTGGAAAACAAAAATTGGTTTTCCCTATGCTGGAAAACAAAATAACTAAAAACCATAGGCTCTGCGAACTAGACCCGTAGGGAAAAATTTCTTTCTGAGTCCAAACCCTATGATCAGCTTGACTCAGCTAACACATAGATTAAGGTCCTGAGGTTTTTTTCAATTCTTTTAAATTTTATTTTCCCAAGTCAAATGCATAACAACAGAGAACAGGAAGGAAGGGGAGGAATTATTATTCTCCCTGGATGTGCCAGAGTCCCGGCATCCTCCTTTTCTGTCAGTCTGTCCCTCTAGAAACATTTCAAACATACAACTTAAAACTATTTGTGTTTCTTACCCAAGGATAAAAAGGAAGGAGAGCAGGAAATGCTATGTTGCTGATGTGAAACACATTATTCCTAGAACTGTTGGATGAAATCCAATCTTGGGCATATCATTTTTGTACTGTGCTTTTATATTGCTTGAAAAATACCTGTATGTGCATATATGAACACACACTAATGCATAAAATCTTCAGTGGCTCTATATATCATTTGTTAGAGACTACTTTAGGGGATTATTATTTTTTGGCTAAATGAAGCTGAAACTTGTAGAGGATCCAGAAAGTTGTGTATTTTGAATTTGGTACCAGAAGGCCAAGAATGTTTCAAGATATTTTGGTATGGATTGACATCCACATTCGGAGAAGTCTTGAGGCATTCGTTGTGTCTTAGTCATATTTAGCTTTGTTTTTAAACATCCCAATCTCTAAAATATTACTAAGTTGTTCTTAATCAGTATTCAAGGTGCTGTCTTTGTAGCACTTATGCTGAGGAAACTGATCTTCTGTATTTAATTTTTAAGGGAAATATATGCAGATGATGAATATTCTGAAACCAATTGCATTTGATGTGATCCACTTCATGTCCCAGCTCTTCGATTACTATCTGTATGCAGTCTATACGTTTTTTGGCCGAAATGACACGGTAGGTAGAAACATTATTCATTTCCAAGTATCACTGTACACACAGAATGAGAATACAGAGGAGATCTCTCTACTTAAAATACTACCTAATATGTAATCCCCAGAAAAATTAGTGGCAACAGAATGGATTTGAATGCAGGAGTAAGAAAAGGCTGATTAGATCAGCAGTAAGGGGAATAAGCACTGGGAGCATCATTGTCACTGGGACATGAATCCTATTATGTTTTGAATAGATTCTGTACTCTTTTTCCAGCAGTATTCTGAAAGGGAGGAAAGATAACATGAAGTACCTAAAAGTAGTGGTAGAAAGTGGGGAGCAAAGGAGCAGTCTGCAGTCGGAGGGTGATGGTTTGGAGCCTAGAGAGTATGAGTTGATTTAATTTTCCTATATGTATTTCTCTTAAATAAGAATAGCAAAAGGAAGAAGAGAAGGGAGGCCATGAAAGTTAAGTAGTAACTCAGGTTTAAGAGATTGAAATACACTTTTTCAGATCTACTATTCTTCTGTCAAACTAATTGCATTAATGAAAACGGGGTTTTTGAGTGATCTTGAGTTGAAATAAATGCTTGTTGGCAATGTCTGTACATAACATAGATCAACTTTCAACAGAATTGTCTTAAAGCATTTCTGAAAAGCTGCGTGTAAAAACAATTTTCTCCTCTCTTGGCCCCTAAATTACTCCACAAGTAATAATATTGAGGGGTTCCAAATTCATCATCATCTGTTGGCAAATTGTAATGGATTTTCGGACTCAACATATGGTTCTAAATGGTTTTGAGCTGTTCTCTTTGGCAGGACAAATGTATTTGCGGTTTGTTTGTGTTTAGAAGATGGGTGGGTTTTTTATTTTTTTGTTTGTTTGTTTTTTGTTAAGATAATTGATTTCCATTGGCTTAGTCAGCTGCTCTGGTATTCACATTGTGTTGCATTTATTTTTATTTTTTTGCACCTCTCGTTTTGTGTTTTTAAAGCTCATACTGAGTTCCTCACTCTCTACTTCTAACAGACAACAGTACAGTGCTAGGCAGGTAAACATTATAGCAGATGGGTGGTAAAATTGTGATGTTTTTCTAGCGTGCTTAATTTTTGTTTTGACAGATGATTTTCCCTGGGAAACATAATGCTTACAAAGGGTCTATGAATGTAATAAAGCCTCTTGTAATGGTGCTTAAATGTCCTCACTCCCCATAGTGTTTGTAAACCTTTAGAAAGTAGAGATGGGTGATGGTATGTGATTTAGACCACTGAGAGTGTTTCTGGTTTATTTTTATTTACAAAACAGCATCAAATGGGATTTTTAAAAGTATGCTGGTAATGTAACTTCCTTAAGTGGTTGAATTTCTTTGTGAATATTGTGCTTATGTTGTATGTGTGAGTTAGTACACACATAAGGAGGGTGATTAATTGTACAGAGTTCATTGCCAGTTCAGTGAAAACCAAGTATTTAAAATATACATGTTGAGTTCTGTGTCCGGTCACGATGCTAAGTCATTGCTCTTTCCAGACCTCTTTAGAATGATTATCCTATGTAGTCAGTATTTGGCTTTCTTCACTGCCAAAAGTTGCACACCATTGTGACCAGAATTGCTCTTTCAAAACCTTTTTAATTTGTGGGATGCAAGTTAAGGCTGCCTTTCCTCCTTATCTCAAATTATAGAGCAACCTAACATGAAATTAAAAGGAACTGCCTATATTTAATATCTACTCACTAAAGTGTAAGGCATTCATGAACATGCCACAGAATAGTCTTCCTTAGCAGAAGAAATTTGAGATGAGTTTTAATTTTTTTGACAGGACATAATAATTTGTAAACCAATGGCCATTCTTATGGAAAACACTTAATTTTATGGTTTTTTTAACTATAAGAAGTTATGTAGAATTGGTGATGAGTAAAATTATTCTGTAAATTGTCTAATGCTCTGCGTACTAGCCTTACTAAGTTGTCAATTTAAGGAATTTAAATATCTACCATTTTGCATATAGAAATAGCAAAAACTTCCGTGAAGCAAAGCAGTTATACTGATGAGTGACACGTTCTCTGTGAAGTCATGAGGTTCTGTCCTTGTGGAAAAATGCTGAGCAACAATCTATTTTGGGGTTTTTGTTTGTTGTGTGTTTTTTCCCCCTCATACATATGGATGTATAATTCTGACTTCAGGCTGTAACTGGTTGCCTGATAAACCTGGGATTCTTGATATGTAATGTTTTATGTCAATTTAAGTTTGTTTTTACATTCCTTTTCATTCAGATATGTTTCAAATGTGAAATTGCCCTTTTTTAGAAAGTAATATATCATTATAGAATAAGTAAGTGAAAGCTACTTATAGCTATTGAAAGTTAGTAGTTGAAAGGCAGAAAGAGAAAGAATTAGTGGCAGATAGTGTGATGTATAGTTTTGATGGTGCAGGTGCAAATTTCTTAAAATGAAATTTAATGGCTGAAACTTGCAAATACATTTTTTAATATATATATATTTTTTCCTTTAAGCAGGGTATTTTTTCTGTTTGTTCTTACCTTAACAGGGATAATAGCCAGTCTTGAATTTGCAGTCCTTATGGCCATGTCTTGAAAAGCTACTATATGACGTTAAGGAGGGAAAAAAATAGAATTAAGGGTGTGTTTCTTAAAGGGAAAAAAGTTATTTTCTTTTTCACCCATATACCTGTAAAATCAAAGGCAGTTCAGAACTGATATTTCTACAGTAAAAATGTGAAGAAAAATGCAAATTATTTTTGTAAAAAAGCTTACTTCACCTGCGGTCAAACAAAGGCGTGGACACTTCTTTTTATCAAACGTGGACACTAGGATAGTGATTTATGTCTTCTAGATCAGGTTCTAGATTTCAGCAGGGTGTACTTCCAGTCCGAATTCAGCTCAGATGTAAATTTTCATTGAATATGTAGGAGGATTAGGGCAGATGGACATCTTAAGTCAGAAACGTTAGATGCAGTAAATGGGGACCTACATTTTTTTGTATGTAAAAGGAGTGGATGGGATGACATGAACTTGAACGCTTCCTTCCCTGATTTATTCCATTGAAAGGAAGTCTAATAATACAGTGTACAACAGGGCTCTAAATATTGTTCAGTAAATTTGCCTTTTGGTGTGAATCACATACCAGAACTGTATTCAAATACTTCCAGATTCTTGACGTAAATGTGTGTTTCTTAGCTGTCCCATTTCCACTTCCTTTGTTGTGTTAGCTTGTTCTTTGTTTTTTTAATTGGAAGTAGAAGTAGCTACATTAATTACACATGTCTAATCAGACTTTCAGCTGGTATAATTCATTGCATTTACCAGGAAATCAGTGTAGCTATATTGATTTATCCCAGCTGAACATCCCCCCATAATACTTCTGAGCCGTGAACATGAAGCTGGCATATTTCTCAGGTAGATCTTTATAAGCATTAAGTATTAATGACTGTTTTATAAAGAGCAATGGATGTAATTTTACATATGCAAATTAGATATTTAATAAGGAATTAGAAGAAATTTTACAGCTTGAGAGAGAAGTCAAGACCATTTGGCTTGGGTGTGGTGTGCATGCAAGTCTCAGTGGGGGCATTGTGGTGCACCATTCTGGGCTGGTCTCCCAAACGGGGAAATCTAGAGCCCCACACCCAAATACAGTATTATAATGATAAAAGATACTGGTTGTTTATTGGTATGAATGGTAAGTTGTCATCTTCATGAAAGGTATGCAGGTCATTCTTCACACCAGTGCAGTGTTGAGTGCTGTGACCTCTCTTGATGTTCTTTTCATTTTGTATAGTTGCGATTATGTGCTAAAACTTTCATGTAAGTAAATTGTAGCTAGTGTTTACAAACTGAAGTTTTGCTGTATCACCGTAAAGTTTAAACCAATGGGTTTTCCTTTCCCAACTTAAATACAATGTATTTCTTCCAGTTTGAATCAACAGGACTGGGCCTCAGTAGCAGCAGATTACGCACCACACTGAACAGAATCCAGGAGAGTCTGATCGATCTGGTAAGTACCTGGATTTTGTTAATGCTCAGTGGAGTAGAGGTGTGTGTAGGAAATTTAGGAATTGTATTTCATTGTGGCTTTCTGATTTTCCTCTCTCTTCATATTCAGTGTCTGTAATAACAAAGGCTTAGTTTCATGGCATATCATGATGTAGATATCACTGTTGTATGAAATCACTTGTTTCTAATATACAACAAAACTAGTTTAATAGCTTTTGCTAGCTGTAACAACAAAATTATGCATTTAAATCTTATAATGTATCATGGTTCATGTAATAAAGAGAGACATTCCAGTATTATCCTTATTAAATGAGACATTTTTATAAAAAAACCCCAAAACACAAAACAAAAAAACCCAACACAATAGATGACTTGTTTTTCTTCAGTAGAAGAATAGCAAAACAGTAAGCCATCCTGAAGATCATTCACCTTACAAGATAATAGTAGTAGTATACTAAGTCCTTTGTTACGTCATTTCTGAATTGTGGGGAACTTTCCATGTCATTTTTTATAGATTATATCCCATTGGCCACTTCATGAGTTATTTTCAAAATGTGAAAAGTAAATATGGTGCTTATGTCACACTGGTAGTAGATAACTGTCCTTCACATCACATTACAAAGGGTAAACAGGAGACTTCAGGTAGATTTTTGTGAATTCAACTGAGCAGCAGAGTTTATAAAGAAATATTGCTAAGAACTATGCAAAAATGGAAATATGTAGTCCTTTTTTTCCATCTAAATATAAAACCCTTGAAACATTATGAAGAAATTTCCTAAGAGTATCATAAATGGCTTGTATAGTAATTAATACTATGGATGCTGCAGGAAGAATTTATTTTCTAAGGCTTTTGCCTTAGAAAGAAGTAGAAGACAGATGCTATGCTCCAACTTTCACAAGCATTTGGCACTCCACAGTATTGTACTTTATGCCTTTTTAATTCCTTGAAGTATTATGTCGAATCCTAAACTGTCCTTTCAGAGAAGCTTCTTAAAGGGTTTTGGGGCCATTTCTTATAGAGTCAGTAGAGGGAGCATAAGATAACGAATAACCCCAGGCCTCTATAAAACAGAAAAAGGCTAGTCCTATTGATATTCATCTCAAAGGTAGTCTATTCAGAAAGAAAAATTAATTCTAGGAAGATCTTGCAAATTAATCAGTTAAAGATTATGGAAAAATGGCAAGTTATGGAATTAATTTTTTAAACTTACTCTGTAGTCACAGTTCCTGACAATGCTTTACAGTCTTGAATTTTTTTTATCAGTCAAAATAATTTTTAAAAAATCATTTCTAGGAGTAAATTGGAAAAATAAAAGGACTTCTTTTCCTTCCTCAGTCATTTAACAATGCTGTAACAGATAATGTTAGTGTCAATTGAAACTAATAGTTTTGTTCCAGGTAAGATTTGAAGGGAAGAAGAAATCTTACCTAACTACTATTAACTTAAAGGCATTCCATGAGGTTTATTAATATCTTATGAACTTATGCTGGTCTTATGCTATAAATGGAAATTTTTCACTTTTTGATTCATGAGGAAGAAAAAGTCTTCTGGGTGTTTTTATTGTTTGCTTATTTTTAAGAGTTTATGAAAGCTGAGATTAATCTTCACTGCATCATAAAATGGGTATTACTCATGATTGTATGGACTGTTCTGGACTGCTCTCAAAATCCTCCTCTCTTATCTTTGATTATTGTAAATTGCTTTCTGAAAATATTCATGTTTGTGTTGTGGAGTTCAGTCTCATGGCTTGTTGGGAATTTTTTTTTTTTGCATTGTCTTCTATTCATGGTAACTTTATTAAGGAGCATAATTTCTGTAGCATTTCAATTCCTGATGGCAGCATCTTTCAATATTTTATTTTCATAAAGATAGTCGGAATCTGATAGTTTTGAATCTGTGACTAAGGCTCTGCCAGAACTACATGTAGATCAGAATAGTTCCTCTAATCTGTCGGTGCCTGTGAAGGTTGAGCTCTATGATCTATGTCAAGACTCTTTAATAATTTAGAATGGATCATTCCTAGCTTTCCTCTTGGACTTTGTCCATTCCTTTTTTGAGATACCAAGTGGATGAAGGCCTATTTATTCTATATTTATTGTCAGGAGAAAGAGGAATAATAGTTGGAGGGTTTAGAGGCCATCTCCTCCAGCTTTTTGTAGACTTCCTGTAGTTCCTGTTTGGGACTGAATTAGTGCTATCTAATTTACATCAGATACCTTTTAGGATACTACTTTTATTATTCAGCTGAATTTTAAGCTTCCTTTGTGAAGGAAAAAGCAAAGTGGAAGTGGGGTTCCACTTCTGGCGAAGTAAAGCCAAGCTGCATTAATGTTCTTTCTTGCATCTTTGAGGCATCTTCTGTGTGAAGAGTATGGAGGTCAATTGGAGGCATTCCCAATAGGACCTTATGGAGCTGCTCTATTCTAAGTTTATACTTCCCTATTATTACAATGCAAGAAGTGTGTGCCCTTTTAATATATACTGTACTTACAGTATACTCGCCATACTTGAGAGAGAAGTACTATCCTGGTTTTCAGTTGGACCACTGAGAGACAGAGAGTTGGGTTTCTGACTCACAGCCACTGAGCAAAAAGGCTGTAGCAATTTAAAGTGCTTCCTCTCCTCTTCCCTCCATCCCTCCTCATTCATCACATATCCCCTGCTTCTGCTGGAGGGTCCTTGTCCCCTCTAAGCACTCCTCAACTATAGCTGAATCACTTCTCCTCCGTTTCGCAATCTAATGCTTCATAGCAAAGCCAACTGTACCTTATAAACTGCAGCAAGTCCACTTGGAGTTTACATTAATGTTTTAGACTGTGAACAGGAAATAGCTGAGATGTGAACATGTGTTCAGTTGTGTTAACTTCACCACAGGGCAATAATGTGACACCTCAGCTGTGATACATATTATTCAATGTTCATATGCTGCTCCTACACTGATATAATCATAAACATTATAGTAAACAAAAAACTCCAAACAATAACCACCAAACCTCACCACTTCAGTTGGAAGTAAAAGTGCCCTTTCTCCTCGTGTTTATACACAAAAACATGCTTGTAATTTGGGTGGTTTTTTAATTTGGATGGTTTGTATGATGTAATCAAAATGACAATGATGAAGAGACTTAACTGTTTACAAGATTGAGCTCTTTAGGCACTACTGCTTTAAATATGCTTCCTATTTAAAGCTGTTATGTATATACCAGTAATGAGGTTTTGTCCAGCTATGGCTTTTGTTAATCTCTGCACTGCTAATATTGATACTGGTTTAAGTATGGTCTGAAATTTCTTTTGATATATAAATGAAATAGGTTTAGTTAAAAAATAAATAAAAAGGACCCACTGGTTAGCAAAACTGTCTTTATTTGCTTTCTTATAGTAAGTTATGTGGAAGTGTGCTGGGAGCTTATAGTAATTGAGTAACCAGTTTTCTGTGTCTAAGCTACTTGTCTTTGCCTTAAGGAAATACTTGTAGACAAACTCAAAAGTATAAAAAATACATGCACTTTGAGTGTTTTAAAGTAGATTAGGGTGCAGGTTCATTTCTGAGATGTAAGAGAACAATATGACTTTCAAAAATTTTTTTGGCTGCGTTGTACTGAACTTCATATGTGTATGTGAACTTCATATTCAGGCCTTTCCACAGCTAGTACAAAATAGCTTCAGTACAAGTTTCTGCTATGCAGCAGCTTCAGAGCTAATAATTTGGATCCTCCAGAAATAGCACTCTACAAGCTGTGTTTCATTCATAGCAGCAGGCTGTATTAAAAGGAAAACACAGAAGGAGGAGAGTGAAAAGGGGAGGAAGAAGTGCTGTTGTTTCAGCCTCGCTTGTAATGCTAAGGTGCAATTTTGATTAGAGCAAACACATCGAAACAAGTGCCCGTTTCTGAGCTGCCTACATCTCCTCACTGACAGTTCCCCTGAGTGGGATATGTAGAGATACCTACACACATTCGGTCCTTGAGTTTGTCATTTCTAACAGGAATGTGTTTTTGCAACAGTAATGATGTTCATATTAGTCCACTGAGACCAGTAAGCCCCCAGGTAGGTACAAGGCATCAATCAGATTGATGTGATCTATGATAATTGGTGATTCGGAAGGGAAATTTCTCCTTCGGATTCCTTGCTTTATCTGTCTCTAAGCAGCTTTCTTATCTTCACAAAATGTAACTTAGTCACAGTACTGCCATTACTGAGATGTTGTTTGTGAATGTCCTGTGTATGCAAATAGCTGCCTTGAGTGATACTGCTGCTTCCAAAAGTGAGATCATTGGGGCAAATAACCATGGAATACTCATAAATATTTCATTGCAAACTGGCTTGCTCAAGTAAAATGGAGATTTAGAATGACATTTGTCGTGCCTTACAGCAGTAGAAAATAAATCACTGCGGTAAAGTATATAAACATTGCAATGCAATGTATAGAAGAGTAGATGGAAGGAATCACTGGTATAAAGAAGTATTGGTTGATGTATTTTAGATTCTGTCTTTACTTTAGCTTTTGGGCTCTTTCCCCATAACGTATATATCTTTTGGCAGAGACAGTAGGTTAGAGATTGTTGGTGCAGAGATGGAAATGTAGATTTTTTTCAGCTGTACAAATAAGATAAGGAAAATGGGAGGAACAACTTTTTTTCTTCATGCCTGACTTTCCAACCCATTTTGGCTTTGACCCTTTGATGCTGTGGAACGGTACGGTTCAGTTACGCTGGTCCCAATTCTGGAAACAAACAATTCAGTTTTACTTAAAATGTCACAGCACAATCCTGTATTACTTAGTGTGGACATGTACCCTGTTATGTCCTGGTTTGGAATACCAATGGCAAGCTCTGGAGACTCTAGGCTGTGGAATTTGTTACTTGACGTGGCAGTGCCTAGCACAGGATGCTGCTTCTAAAAGACATAGCTAAGCTCCTCACTGAAATGGTAGCTGCTAGCTGTGATTCTTGGTGAGGTTTTGTTTGGCTGAAGATAATTTCTGCAATTTTTACAATCCTTGTTTGGTCTCTTGCTCCTTCAAAGAAAAAAAAAAGCCCGAAGAAAAAAAAAGAAAAGGCAATTTATGGGGTTTTTTCTTCCTCTCTTTGAAAAGATTTGTACAACATACATAATGACAATGTTTAAGGTGTTGTGTGAATTGCTTGTCAAGGGAAGAGAACTCTGTGTATACAAAGGAAAGTTCTGACATGACAAGCACTTTGAAAATATGCTAGGACTTCTGCAGCTGTTTTGCTTCCTCACATTATTCATTTAGAGCTCTTCACACAACTTTTTTCGTTTGCTTGACTATATTACCCAAGTAGACTGGAATGATTTACTGAAGTTTGCTAGCTTATTTCTTTGAATAAATTTTCTGGGTTTTGGCAATTGCTTTGTCTCTCTTTGGTCAGTCACTGAGCCATCTCATTTTAGTCTTCTAGACTTTAGTCTTCTAGACTTTAGTCTTCAGACTCTTCTTGCTGGGCACCCAAAACTTGGGCTGATTCCTAGTGCCAGAAGAGAGTGCAGGTGCCTGCAGAGGCACAGCTGAGCACCTGGGAACCAGAAGCTGCTCCTCCTGAAAATCTTTCTTTGGATAAGAAAAATGCTGCAGTAAAAATGCGTGTGACCGGACCAGATTGGCTTAGATGTTTTTGTAAGGTAGTGGTTCAGGTTCCCAAGGGTGTGGCAGTGGGCGTGCTTTTCTGCAGAGGCTCATTTGATGATTATTTTTAAAGCATAGTTAAGCACTCATTTTCTCAGTTGTCTATCAGCACACAGTGATTCCTGATAGAGGCCTTGTTGCGTTAGGTTAGACAAGATAGTAAATAAACTTGCTAACTTTTGGTAATTTTTAATGCAAAAAGTCTGCATTTAACTAACACTAAGAAATAAATAAAATGCAAAGATCCCAGAAGTTTCTACACAAATTTTATTGAAGTCTGTTACTGAAGCCAGTGGGACTGACCCAAATTAGGTTTGGGACATGCTTGTTTTGTGACAAAGAGCATGGAGGATCCAGTCTTGAAATCAGAAACCTCATGCCTACTGCAAGGCAATGCTGATCAATTCAGCCCTGGGGCTGGTGCGAAGTGCACTCATTGTAAGTGTTGGCAAGCTTGGGGATCCCTTGCATGGCACTTCATAATGCTGTAAAGGTATCACTTGCCTGCAAAGGATTGTAAATAAATAGAAAATTAATAGCATGGTTTCTCAAGATGGTTTGTTGTTTGGTTTTTAATGATCTGCTCTCTTAAAGTGTGTTGAGTGGTGATCATTGGAGTAGCTTCCATTGTTTACATTGGATTTAGTTTCCTAAGGGCTGAGTCAAGATTACCTGCTTTCTAAGCTTTGTGCCCCTTAGCAAGAAAATACTAATCTTTCAGCTTAAAATGTAGTAGGAGTATTGAAAAGTACCATTTTTAAATCTTAACACAATTACATTGTATTCAAAAAGCACTGTTACCCTTGAACGCAATGTGCATTTACAATTGGCTTTACCTGTCACTTTCAGCATCAAGTTTCAAGAACTATTAGGGATGTGTAAGTTTAAGGGGGAGGGAAAAAAAACTGACTTGTTGCTTTCAGTACATTTCTTCTAATAAAAATATTCTTGCATATTAAGCAACTACTTGGATTTAGTTCAGCTGTTTTCAGCTCAATTCAGCCTTTGAATACAATAAGGTGTTATGCTTTCTTTGATCAGTGTTTATTTTCTTGTACTCTATGTTCATGATATTACAGAAACTATCAATTACAGTTTCATAAACAGAGATGATAGAGCTATCCTGTCTTAGGTAGACATCTGGGGTCAGTCTGCTTTTCCTTCTCCATCAGCGCGCATCAAGTTCTTGGTAACAGTATTGGTATGTCAGAGCTGCTGTAGGCTCTTTGACTGCCAGAACTTTTTCAGATAGTCTGATTTTTTTTTTTTTCTGTGCCTTTCAAACACCACTTATTCCTTTAAGATCAGGATTTCTTCAGTAGCATTTAGAGGCACTGCCATTTGCTCATAGCAGAATCAAACTAAAATTGTTTCTATTGTGTATGTATATTAAATCAAAACAATTCTAAAGCTAAAGTATTATACAAAAAGTATTAGGTCAGGAGAAGCTCAGGAAAGGAAAGTTTAGGTCAGGAAAGATTATTGCTAATTAGTGTGATCTGCAGAACTTTGTGTACTGGGGACAAGTGGGGTTTACTGTTTTTTGTTTAAAGTTAGTGAAAGTGGATTATTATAATTAACTGTCAATTATCTCCACCATAAATGGCAGATAATCAGTTATTTTGGTCATAAGTTCTGTTGGATAACTGCAATAAATACATAATTCTGAGCTCATGATGAGATCGGGCCCCTTAAAAATGTCTCTCTTGCAAATTGCGTTTCAAACTTTTGACTTAGATAATTAGCTTAGGTGGTTTATACTTCTGATATAGGTAATTAGTAATAAGAAGTCTCTTCTTCCCAGTAAGATGGAAGGCTTAACAGAGGTTTGCCACTGGGTTCAGCCAAACTATTGAAATGGAAGTGTTCTCTTGTTACAGAAGACAATTTTTTTGAGGAAGAGATTGAAGGAGAGGCTTGTTCCTTACACGGATAAATTTACTCTTTTTTTCTTTCTATTCATTAAAGGATTTCTTGGGAATAAACAATTAAATGCTAAAGTAAAATACCCAACAATTAATCAAACAATATCACTCTCACACTTATTTGATACCTGTTATTTGCTAATACATGCCCTTCTGTTGTAAAAATGTGTTTCAGATGATATTTAATTCAAAGATAGATATGGCATAAAGATAATTCCCAAAGCACAACACTATAGCTCATACTACTGTTATTAGCAACCCTTAAACAGGTAAAGCAGTCATAAGCCTGCTTTAACACTTCTGTATCCTGATATTTTCAGGCCTCTATAGCAAAGCAGCTTTTGTAAATAATTGCTATTTGTGTATGCCAATCATGTGTAGCATTAGAAAACTCAGTTCTTTTCCTATGACAATATGAAGGAGTTAGACTAAGACTAGAGAAAACTGAATAGATAAGTCCTGCTGTAAGGTGTCTGCACGGAATGCTGGTTAACCTGCACTGCTGTACCTGCTAACCTGATTTGGTTATTGTTCAGATAAGTTTGGTGCTTTTGATGAAAGCTTTCTTAAAATCACTGTGGGTTTTTTCCTGTTTGGCAAGGAGGGAGAAAATTATCTTGTAGTTTGCATCAGTTCCACGTGTACCTTGAAATTATTTTATCAAATCTCTATTTTGCCCAGTTTGTTTACAAGGATGTCATGTAGGCTGTAATATGTCTTAGATAGAGCAGAATTGTGATATATCAGCAAGACCTCCTAGTCTGATGCAGAGAAAAGCTAAGCAAGTTTGTTCTGCTTTGGTATTGGTGTCTGCATGCTTGATGCTGGGTGCTACTTGGCAAGGGATGCAAAGAATAACAAGAAGGGCTTCTACAGGTATGTCAACCTGAAAAGGAAAGTTAAAGAAAGCGTACCTCCACTGATGAACAAGAATGGTGACCTAGTATCAACAGAAAAGGAGAAGGCTGAGGTACTCAACAACTTTTTTGCTTCAGTCTTCTCTGGCAACCACTCTTCTCACCCCTCCTGAATCAATGGACAACATGTTGGGGACCAGGGGGGTAAAGCCCCTCCCACTGTGAGGGAAGATCAGGTTCGTGACCACCTGAGGAACCTGAACGTATATAAGACAATGGGACCTGATGAGATGCATCCCAGAGTCCTGAGGGAACTGGCTGATGTAGCTGCTAAGCCACTCTCCATGATATTTGAAAAGTCATGGCAGTCAGGTGAAGTCCCTGGTGACTGGAAGAAGGGAAATGTGCCCATTTTTTAAAAGGGTAGAAAGGATGACTCTGGGAACTACTGACCTGTCAGCCTCGCCTCTGTGCCTGGGAAGATCATGGAACAGATCCTCCTAGAAGCTATGCTAGAGCACATGGAGGACAGGGAGGTGATTTGACACAGCCAGCATGGCTTCACCAAGGGCGAGTCCTGCCTGACCAACCTAGTGGCTTTCTGCAAGGTAGTTACCACATCTGTGGACAAGGGAAAAGCAATGGATGTCCTCTATCTGGACTTCTGTAAAGCCTTTGACACAGTCCCCCACAACATGCTTCTCTCTAAATTGGAGAGATACGGATTTGATGGGTGGACTGTTCGGTGGATAAGGAATTGGTTGGATGGTCTCATCCAGAGGGTAAGCGGTCAACAGTTCAGTGTCCAGATGGAGATCAGTGACAAGTGGTGTCCCTCAGGGGTCCATACTGGGACCAACGCTGTTCAATATTTTCATCAATGACATTGACAGCAAGATCGAGTACACCCTCAGAAAGTTTGCAGATGACACCAAGCTGAGTGGTGCAGTTGACACGCCTGAGGGGTGGGACGCTACCCAGAGGGACCTGGACAAGCTGGAGAAGTGGGCCTGTGTGAACCTCATGAGGTTCAACAAGGCCAAGTGCAAGGTCCTGCACCTGGGTCAGGACAATCCTCGGTATCAATAAAGGCTGGGGGATGATGTGATCGAGAGCAGCCCTGAGGAGAAGGACTTGGGGGTACTGATGGACAAAAAGCTGGACATGAGCCAACAATGTGCGCTCGCAGCCCAGAAAGCCAACTGTATCCTGGGCTGCATCAAAAGTAGCATGGCCAGCAGGTCAAGGGAGGGGATTCTGCCCCTCTACTCTGTTCTGGTGAGACCCCACCTGGAGCATTGCGTCCAGCTCTGGAGTCCTCAGCACAGGAAAGACATGGACCTGTTGGAGCAGGTCCAGAAGAGGGCCACGAAAATGATCCGAGGGCTGGAGCACCTCTCCTATAAGGACAGGCTGAGAGAGTTGGGGTTGTTCAGCCTGGAGAAGAGAAGGCTGTGGGGAAACCTTATAGCAGCCTTCCAGTACTTAAAGGGGGCCTATAGGAAAGACAGGGACAGACTTTTTAGCACGGCCTCTTGTGACAGGACAAGGAGCAATGGTTTTAAACTAAGGGAGGGCAGATTTAGACTGGATTTAAGAAAGAAATTTTTTACAATGAGGGTGGTGAGGCACTGGAACAGGTTGCCCAGAGAGGTAGTGGAGGTCCCATCCCTGGAAACATTCAAGGCCAGGTTGGACGGGGCTCTGAGCAACCTGATCTAGTTGAAGATGCCCCTGCTCTTACAGGGTGGGGTTGGACTAGATGACCTTTAAAGGTCCCTTCCAGCCCAAAGCATTCTGTGATTCTACAATATGTTCTCAGTGTAACTTGACGTTTCTTGAAATTAAAGTTGGGATGGCTGCTATTTAATTTCCTGGCTTCTACTCTCCTCCTTGTCTTTCTCCTCCTTCTCTTGAGATTGGCATCGTTTCGCCCACTTTCAGTTTTATGAGACTTCTGTTCTCTATGGGACATCTGTTCTCCATGGGTACTCAAAGGGAATCTCTGACAACAGAGATTGTCTTGCAGATTTTCTTAAATTACTGGAAGGGTTAACTTTAACAAGCCCAGTCCATTGCAAAACATCTGATTTCTTTAAATAGTCTGTAGCCTTTTTTCCTGTTCTAGCCTGAATGTTTTGCCCTTTTATTGCTGGTTTCAGTCATTTGATCATTTCTGTTAATGAAGACTGGAGAAGAAAACACATGCATCACTGAAACTCTTTCAGAATCATCTTGTGCTTTTCTTCGGGATTGGTACACCAGCTGTTTCCTTGGGCTTCCTTTTTGCTATCAACATGCTTTTGCAATGCCTGCTTTTTAGAAAAGTCAGAATGAAACCCTCATACTGTATTTGGCCAGTATATTTGAACCAGAGTTTGACTCCCTGGTTGAACTCAAGCATGTCTTTGATTTAGCCAGTTGTCTCATGTACATTTTGTGTCTTCAGGTGCAACACAATTTCGGCATTTAAAAGGGTCACAAGATATTTACCTTCATAGGAAGCAGGCAGGTAGAAAAAAAGTTGTTTCAAATGTATCTCAATACTGAAGAGACAGGCAACTTTGAAGTGCAATAAATAGAAAATTAAGTCTTTATAATATTTGTTTTTTACATAATTTGTAATTAGTCTTTGAAAGAAACGAAGATGCATAAATCTTTACCACTGATACTCCTCCCCCAGCTCTGTGGCTCACTGTCTCTCCCAAGAATAGCAAATTGGTTGGTGGGCCGTGGGTTTGGTTTTTTTATCATGTGGAAACATTTCAAAGCTTCTCTTTTTTTTTTTTTTTTTTTTTTTTTGGTTTGGGTTTTTTGAGAATGACATGAAGTGAAAAAGAAAAGAGAAGGCAGAGAAAGAGTGGATTTTGATAGTTAATCAGTGGTGTCTTTGGAGCAGTTAATATTTTTAAGGAATTGACTGTTATGCCTAGATGATTAGATGTTATTGCCTGTGTGCACTATACTTGTGGATGTGCTAGGTAGGTACCTTCAGAGCTGCCTGAAAGACATTACATGAGTTTTAGCAAGTATCCAGGCCTTTTGGCTTGCTTATCCATTCTGGTAGACTCAGCAGAGTGCAAACTTCACGGTATTGTGAAATGTCTGGGCAGTTTCATTGCAAATTTATCTGTCTGAATGTGAACACAGATCAGAGCAAAGAAAATTCATTTTTCAAATAACATAGTGATGTGGCTAGCCTTTATAATGATTCCCATGCTCAGTGCAACTGTATCTGATCGCATTTACCATAAGCTTCTTTTAGAAGTTTTATCTTCTGCTCATTGAGCTATTTCTGTGAGATATTTTAGGGATACAAATGATGTGTTGATGGTATTACTCAGTCAGCAGTCTTTTGTTTTTAACATCAGAATTTCTGTGGGGATCCTTGAAGGCTCCCTGCTTTATCTGCTTTCTGCTTTTGTAACTGTTGTGGTTTAGCCCCAGCCAGCAACTAAGCACCACGCAGCCGCTTGCTCACTCCCCCGCAGTGGGATGGGGGACAGAATCGGAAGAGTAAAAGTGAGAAAACTCGTGGGTTGAGATAAAGACAGTTTCATAGGTAAAGCAAAAGCTACACACACAAGCAAAGCCAAACAAGGAATTCATTCACTGCTTCCCATGGGCAGGCAGGTGTTCAGCCATCTCCAGGAAAGCAGGGCCCCATCACGCGTAGTGGTTACTTGGGAAGACAAACGCCATCACTCCGAATGTCCCCCCTTCCTTCTTCTTCCCCAGCTTTATATACTGAGCATGATGTCATATGGTATGGAATAGCCCTTTGGTCAGCTGGGGTCAGCTGTCCCAGCTGTGTCCCTTTCCAGCTTCTTCTGCACCTGGCAGAGCATGGGAAGCTGAAAAGTCCTTGACTAGTGCAGCAGCAACTAAAACACCCCTGAATTATCAACACTGTTTTCAGCACAAACCCAAAACATAGCCCCATACCAGCCACTATAAAGAAAATTAACTCTATCTCAGCTGAAACCAGGACAGTAACTTATTACAGAATTTATTTTTTAGAAGTCTGAAGATACTTTCCTCACCATTGATAGTGAGAACTCTGCTTTCCCAGTCTGCACTTTGTTCCATCTGCTGTAACCCGTATTTGTGTTTGTGTTTGACGTCTTCGGGAGACGCAGAACTGAAAGAGCCTTTCTGAGTTATCAAATCCAGCTCCCTGTTGCCTTGGGCTGTCACATCACAGGAGGCAACTGTCAAATAAAATACAAGATGGTTAAAGTGGAACTTGTGATCTTTTTGTCCCTCCACACCTCAAACTATTTTTAACTGCTTGGACATTATTATCTTCTTGGTTGTCTTATATTCTTAATGTCACTTTTGGCTTGGTTTTCATCCAAGCAGTAAACACATTCTGGTGCTGCTTTGCCTATAGCAACAAAGTCTTGGTCTTTCTGCTCATTCTGTATCACATAAATTTTCACCAAGTCCTTACACATTTTGACATAATAAATTTTCACCTATACTGCCTTTAATTGCTGCAACATGACCACAATGGGTCTGTCAGACATTTTGCTACTAGAATAACCTCCCTGTTGCTTTTCCCTTTTTCACCTGATCATCTGTGCAGTACCTTTCCTCTTGGCTTTTCAAGTTCTACAATGCATATTCTTCTTGTCTCAATCCTGATATTTAGAATGAGTTAGACCACCACTTAGTTCCATCAGTGTTTCTAGTGCTCTCCTTTTCTTCTTAAGCAAAACTGTCTGAAAAACATGTGTGTGGCAATTATTCTATTTCGTGTCACTCCTCACCGTTGTTCTCTGCTGTGAAGCCTAGATGAAACTCCTGGTGACTGTTGTGGTCAGCCTGAGTCTATTTTTCTTCCTCCTGCTCCTGATTCTTCAGTTACTTCACTGAAATTTCCTCTCAATTTATTTCTGTCTACAAATGGAAAAACAAAAAACCCAAACTGCAAAGCTGCTTTATTTATTATCATGGTTTTGGCTTCATCTTTGTCCAGTTTTACAGCAATCTGAGAACTATGCTGTTTTGTTTTTTGAGACCAGCCATAAATGTCATGTTTAAGCATTATTGTTGTCATATTGGTTGTGTGTTCATACATTGCTTTACAGCAGACATGTTGTGCACCTGATCTTGCTTTTGAAGAAATAATTTTTACCACTACTTTGTCACTGTGTTATTGCTCAAATTTATTTTCATTCCGTACAAACAGGCTCATTTGTTGTAGCAACTGTCTGGCCACAGAGTTTCTATCCCAGGGTCATTTTTTCTTTTTGTCTCTTTTTTTTTCTTCTTCTTTTTTGCATCTTTTTTCGTCTCTGCTTTTTTTTTTGCCTCTTTTTTGCCTCTTTTTTCATCTTCATCCTTTTTTGTCTTCGTCCTTTTTCATCTTTTTCTGTTTTGGCGTTGCCTTTTTTTTTTAAATTTTGCGACAGGGCACTGTTGCACAGGGCAGGGCACCTTCTTATTACAGATTCTTTTCCTATGCTGTACATATTTCCTTGCTTTCTACAATCTAGATGTCTGCAGGATAGAAGTTTTCATGGAATGATAACTTGTTTAAAAACATAATTTTGTATTTTACCTATGTTAGCCACAGCTCACATAAGCAGTAAAGCCCATGCATAAGTAATATTCCTTTGATTTGTCTCCTTATTTGGTTGCTGTCAGATTGAAGATACTATCTCCAAAGGTGAGAAGTCAGTCTCCCAGTAGGCAGTTGGGCTAAAGCCTGTATGAGCGTTAAGGTATAGTAAGAAGTTTGTTCTCTGCCTTTTTTTTTTTTTTCCTGAGATAAATATTCATCTACATGATGTGATTTTTTTCACCTTTTTGAACACCACACTGTTCAAATAGAAAACTCTGTGGTTGTCTTTTGATTCAGGCTTGATTTATATTACACCTTAGAATTAGAAACCTTCATTCATCTTATCTATCATCCGAAACTGCTCAGCTGGAGCCATTCTTGCTGTTCTTGTGGTTTTTCAGTTGTTTAATTCTTTGTTTCAGGAGGTCTCTGCTGATCCTACAGGAACTCTCACAGCTGCTGAAGAGAGAAAGGAGAAGGTGCCAAGCCCACATCTCAGTCATCTCGTAGTTTTGACATCTGGCAATTCGCTGTACGGTTTGGCAGAGAGAGTGGTGGCCACGGAATCATTGTAGGTTATTTACTGTACACTGCATTTTGTGGTCACTGGAAGCTATGGATAGTTTAAGAGATTGTGATTACAAGCCAAAACCTTCTTGAGAGGTCAAAAATTCCTACCTCTCAATGTGATTTTAAATATGAGTGATAGAGGTAGTTTCTTAATTAAAGGTAGTGGGATCTAACCAGCACAAGCAATGAAATTTTACTGCAGCTGGTCCAGTAATTTGTGACAGTACAAGGCCAAATCTAACAGGAAAAAAGTTTAATTTTAAAGAGGCTAATAGGAGTATTTAATCTGTATGGTTCATTTAAACTTTATCTTAAGTACGCAAATGGTGATGGCTGAGACTCAGAACTGCTTAGTTCATATTGGTTTGGCTTGGATTGCACTGTTCTTTGCAATGGGTGGAAGTTTACCTGTGAAGAAGAGATTATACCAAGCAAGTAATGCAAAACTTACAAAGTGGTTTTTATTTGGTCAGAATAATAGTAAGAGTCAGATAGGAATTATTTTTTTTCCCCACACGCAAGATGACACTTAAAGATTAGAAGTTAATTTTTAAAATGAATTTTAAAAATGTGTTTTCAAAGAAGCTTATTTTCTTTTGCATTCATTTATGCTTAGTTAGAAATGTATTTCTTTGTTATGTTATTAACAAATCCTACCCTTGAGAAAGAATTTGATCTCTTATTCTATCTTTTAAAGATTCACTAGTATATGAGTAATTAGGAATGTTATTTTTGAATCTGACATTGATATTAATGTTGACTGCAGTGTGGAAATTACGGGACACTTGTCCACTGACTTTACTAGACTTTGGATCAGACTTTTGCAGTGTATCCTGAGTAAAATGGAAATATGAATTGTTGATATTCAAGCCTTAGTCTCTTTATTCAACCTTTTTCTTGTTTGCAATCGTATTTTAAAATTGTCAGAATTGAGAATACTTGCTGATATGCTGGCATGAAACTGATACGGTTCTTCTCAGGACTAAATTTTCCAAGGTTACATATCGTTATTGCCAAATATGTCAACTGTAGAGTAAAAGTTGTACAGAGACATGCCAAATGATGCATTTAGTTCACAGTAAATTTTCTTTGCTTTCAAAGGGTATTTCTGGCTGAGCAGTTTGAGTTTCTTCAGCCTCACCTTGATGCGGTGATGCCAGCTGCCAAGAAGCCTTTTCTTCAGCAGTTCTATTCTCAGGTCAGAATTGTGTAATTCATGGCTGATTTTCAAACGAAAGATTTGAAACTTGTACAATATGGTGCAAATACTTGTACATCATAGCTATATAGTAGCCAGAAATTTACTGAATTGAGTTTTATTTATATTCTGTTTCAGACAGTGTCAACTGCCAGTGAACTACGTAAACCAGTTTATTGGATTGTTGCTGCTAAAGCCATTGATTATGAACAAATGCTGCTTCTCATGGCTAATGTGAAATGGGATGTGAAGGAAATCATGTCACAACACAATATATATGTAGATGCTCTTTTAAAGGTGAATACTTTCTGGGAAATGGTGTGCTAGAGTTTATATAAATATTAAATTATTGTAATACTTCACTAAAACTGTTAAAGTAGCATGGTTAGAGCAATACAGCATCCTGACAAATGGTAAGTTATTATAAGGAGGTCTGTCATTTTCATTATTCTTGCTGCTAGTAGATTGTTTTCAGTGATGATTTTTTGACTACATGGTGGGTGAAAGTGACCACAAAAGTTTAATGAGTTTCATATATAAGTCCTGAATGGTAGATAAATATGTAGCAAACAGAGTAACACTGAGGAAAATCCAGTGGCCTGAGATAGTGGGTTTTTTAACAAAGGCTATTTGCTGTTCTGCATAACTTTAGTGGTTGTCTTTGAGATGTATCGTAGGGGCTATAGGTCAAACCAGCACCAATAATGATCATGCACTATCTAATTGAAGTTGCTGTATTTAGAAGTTAGCATTCGAAAAGGAAGGTAAAAGGGAAGTTATTCACCCAACTTTTCAATTGCATTCAGTAGAAGTGGTTATACAATTACTGTGTCTTACGGCATATAGAACCAGTTCTTGGGAGAATCCCTCTCTCATCCTTTTATATATGCCTAAATGATATTTCTAAAGGTCTTTAGAAGGAAGTTCTGGCAGTAGTAGAATTATACTAATTCTCACAGAGAAACTAAAATTTTTAATTTAAAGATATATGAAGTATGTATCATGGAAAAAGTTACGCATCTGTGTTGAATAACAGTTTTGCTTCCACCTTTGTACTTTGTAGCTGTTCTCTGCTTAAAAAAAAAAAAATCAACGCAAAATGGTAGAATCTGATAGAGGATATATCATTGCACTGAATTTGATTGAATCTTTGTGATTACCCTTCTTTATGCTGCCATGGCTTTTTGAAATCAGTTTGTACTTAGAACATTTGGTCTCTGCAGTAGAACTTTTTCCTTTTCTGAGTGTGCAGCTGCTGATGAATTTGATTCAGGACAATCAGGGCTAATACCATTTAAAACCATTTCTGGCCTCTACATTATATAGCTAATAATAGTTGCTACAGAAGCTTTTAGATTACTGCTAAGCAATTAGTGATTTGCTGTGTACCCTGGGACTCCAAGAGTGCCAGGTGTAAGCACAATGTTTAATGTAATAACCAACTACTTTTAGCCATGTACACATATGCAAAATTCTATACTCAGTTGTAGCATGCATGGAAGCAGATAAATTGCGGAAAGAGGATTGTTCAAGAAATTAATTAACACGGAGTGTTAGGCATCTTTATCTTGAGTGAGTTGTATGCCAGTTAAAGCATGACATTGCGGTACCCTGTTTTCTCTTGCCAAATTCCTCTGCCAGAAACTTTGTGTTAAACACCAATTGTTTGGTCAGATACTAGGATAAATTGGTTACTGACATTCCCTTCTGTTTTTCTTCACTTACTGATGGGGGGGAAAAAAAGGAAGGAAAAAAGAGGAAAAACCACCTAGATTAACAGCCTTGGAATGAGAGCATTTTGTTGGACAAGTATGGTCTTAATAGGCTGCAGTACAAACTGCTTTTGCTGGTTACACAGAGCAGTTCATTATCAGTCTGCTTTACGTTCAAGTCATTTGATACTTTTTTTTTAAATGATAGAGGCATTAGTCACTGGCAGCAGACTTCTGTTTCACTTTATGTAAGTCATTGTAGCAGTACTTATGTTCAGTTATGACTAGTTTGTCACTCATAGTAACAGCTCAGATCCATCCAGGCCATTGATGTTTCAGGTGGAAACAGGTGCCTTCCCTCAACCTGAATCATGATCTAGTGTTGCAGTATGCTCCTAAACTGTTAGATTGGGACTCTCTTCAGTGGGTGCTCTCAGGTCCTTTTAAAGCACCGGGGAACTATCTAATGTGAAAGGTTGAAGAATGAAAAGTGGTTACAATATTTCTGAGCTTCTCTTTGAAAGCTGATGGGGCGAGTATTTAGAGGGATAAAGAGATCATCACTGGATTTTTTTCAGTGGCTGTATATTGACTTTTAAAAAGTTAAAGATGAGTTTAGGGAGTGAGGCAATGAAAACAGCATTTGAAGGATTAGCCACTTGGTTAATTTTTTAGAGGTGTCAGTTTCACAGAGAACTACACCTCTGGGGAACAGAGCAGTATTTCCTTTTTTTAAAAAAATTACTGAGGTAATGTTGTGAATGATATACTAGAAAGTGGTATGCTTCCTACTTTACACATTAAGCTTGTCTCTACAGTCTGTGCCTTTTAAGCTTCTCTGCTTTGCTCTTATTTTTCAGTATTCTCTTTCATGTGCACTTTTTCTTTGTTGTTGTTGTTGCTAGTGGTGTATGGAGTATGATCCCTTTTATGCTAAAGGAATAATGATCTTTCATGTTTCATCAGGAATTTGAAGAATTTAACAGAAGGTTGAACGAGGTGTCTAAGAGAGTCCGTATTCCACTGCCAGTCTCCAACATCCTTTGGGAGCACTGCATACGCTTGGCCAATAGAACCCTCGTGGAAGGGTAAGTAGTTCATGAAAGTCTTGCTTTTGGGTAAATACGTCTGTAATGATAACATCTATTTTATGGAACTAAAAGTTCTAATTTTGTAGTGCACTGGTGCTTTTTGGGGAGCCTAAAAAATATCAAGGCTTAACAGTCCTTAACAGTTGTTTCACAGAGTATGATACAGCATTAAGCCTAAATGGGATGGTCTTGTACCTAAATACTGCTGAAGAATGACATTGTCTGAGTGTTTTATTGACACGTTTGAAACAACATAGTTGTTTTTCAAAGAAACTTCTATCTGAAAATTATAATTTCCTGACAGAGCAAAGAAGAAAGATGAAGTGTAATTGTCAGCATCTCTGTGGTGATGCCATTTGTCTTTGCCAGGAAGAAAGATGGAGTTATCAACCCTAGCAGTTATCTTAGAGTAGCCATGGAGCAGGATCTTTCTAAATTCACCAGGAACAGAGAGGTGTCTTAGTTGGCTTGGTAAATAGAGGCTCAAGCATCTTAGTCAGGAACTGCTACACCTTGCTCATCCCTCCCTCTTAATCAGTGTCCCAGTCTTTTCAGAGTCAATATTGTAGCCTGAGTATTGTCGTCTTTTCATCCACTGCATTTATTTTTGTGTTCTTGTCCCCTTGCTACATATGTCTGGGCTCTCATCACACCTTCTTCTGCATCGTAGAATATGTGCTGTCTTCCACTCTTTCTACATATGTTTCCATATTTATTTCCTGGTTATCTTTACCCTATGCACTCCCTACTACCTATTTTACTTCTTTCCATCCCACTCTCCTGCTGTCTGTTCTAGTTTAGGACCTCAACAACATCCTTCTTTTCCAAGTGTTAGCTGTCTGTTAAGGATCATCAGCTTCCACTGCTTCCATCAAGCCATCATTTTTAAACTCATGCCTGTTTCTTTTTGTGCCATCCTTTTGCAGTCTCTTGAGAGATCAATTTCATCTTCAGGGAGACTAAATCCAGCCATTACCTCCCTCTGGCTTCCCAATTCCTTCACATGACATATGACCTATACAACTATCTTTTCTTTTTGAAATTTTATTTTCCACTTATCATGCCTCAAATCAAAAGAAGTGGAACAAAAGCATCTGTCTTCTCCTTCCCCTATCCCCCTTTCCTTTCAAGTGGATAACACCATCAGTCGCTACCAAACTCCTCTGCTGAGCCCTTGTACCTGTTTTGGGCTTGTTTCTTTCCCTTACTTCACAATCTTACTCATCTTTTGTGACTTCAGTGTTCACAAACTACTTAATTCTTAGCTGTGAAGATCATCGCTCATATGTCTTGTTCCATGCTGCAGTTTTGGTTCACGCTTGTGACTTACCATGAAACTTTCACCTTTACTTTACCTAAGCATTTCATTGACTGGTCAAAGTGGACTGGGAATACCTTGCTGATATGATTTGGCCTGTGCCCTTTCTTAGAGTGTAGAGAGCACTCATTATTACCTCCTCCCAAATATCTGCCTGTAATTACTCTTTCTTGCCCAGTTCTTTTTTTCTCACATATTTTGTAGTTTCTTTTGCCACTGGGGAAAGGAAAGGAAGGTGTCCTGAACAGCTGACTCTCTGAATACCTTCATACCTTCTTTCATCTCTGAATTCCATGAAGGTATGGAATTAAAAGCCATGAAGGAGGTGTTTCTCCTCCAGTCAGCCAGTCATCTGAAGTTGCTCTCATCAGGCTCTTTGAGTGAAAAATCATCTGCAGTACAGTCAGCCATATCCTTCTTTAAATTTTGCTCTGCCCTACCTCCCAGTTCTACGTTCTCTCCTGTTTCCCATCTGGCTTCTTGAAGTGCTTCAGTATGTCCTGTTGAGAATCATTGTCCAATCTTCTTCGGAGCTCCAGAGGGTTTGTGCCTTGGTCCCCTTCTCTTTTTGCCTCTTTCTGCATTCTGCAAATTCTTTCTGCGTACTAACTGTAAGGGTGCAATTTCTTCTTACTCTTAACCTGATCTTGCTGTGTATCCAGTTTCCAGCTGCATGTTTCTGCTGCCTCCTTTGCATCAGACCTAATAATTCAGGGAATGTATAATAATTAGGATCAACTTCATGAACCAGTGGAAGACTGAGCTTGCTTTAAATTTGGTACAAAGGAAGAGTGGAAAGAGTGGGACAGGATTGTCGCTTGTGGCAGCAGCCTGTGGGTGGGCTGGATTAAGTCTATCAAGACCCTGTGCCCCAGACCAAAGCTTTTTTAATTCCCTGTACGCAGTTGAAATTGGCACTGTTAAGGGCATTGTGATGTCATTTCCTTTGATCTTGACAAATGCAATTTCTTATCCATTTGAAAAACTGCAAAGATCAGTTTCCTCATTTGTTGCCTATCACCCCACTGTAATCCTTCCTGGTATTACCCTGTCCTAAGCTCATCTACTGTCTCTTCTTCTTTGAGCTCAAACCTGTCACCAGTTTTCTGTCAATCTACTCTCATTAAAACATTAACCTCTCACAGAGATTAGCCAGTGCTGCTACCCTTTATCCTCTGGTTATTGTGGGTGTTTTTGAACAAACAGCTTTGTGCCTTTCTCTGATGCTGCCACTATTGGTTCAGCAAGCTCCTGGTGACCATTCCTAAAGCTGTCGCGTTACCTTTCAGACTTCAGTGGTCTTGGTCACGTGACTAAAGCCACTGTCGTGTTCTGATCAACATTGATTTCATTTCCTTTAACCCACTTCTAGTAAGTTGTTCAGTGTAGGATTTTTAGTGGCTTGGGGCGGGGGGTGTTAAGTAGCACTGGGTACAATAGGATTCTGTTCTATGAGTGGGGCTAAAACATATTGTACTAATGCCAATAAAACTCTGCATCAGACATCCTAAGAGGATTTCTTGTCTGCTCTTAACTTAAAGCCATAATTATATTCTTCCTCAAGGTTTGAAGGACTAAGTTAAACAACTTTGAGAAGTATGATTCATTTTTATTTCCTTCTAATTTTTACTTTCCACTGTGTTTCTCTTTTCAGTTATGCCAATGTAAAGAAGTGCAGCAATGAAGGACGTGCCTTGATGCAACTGGACTTTCAACAATTCTTAATGAAACTAGAAAAGTTAACAGACATTAGGCCTATTCCAGATAAAGAATTTGTGGAGACCTACATTAAAGCATACTACCTGACAGAAAATGACATGGAACGCTGGATAAAAGAACATAGGGTAAGAGTTAAATTTTCATTCTTTTACTGTCTATCAGGAAAATTCACCATAATGATAGAATCATGCTAACAATTCTAAATGATCAATGCTTCTATGTGTTAAAAATGAACATATGCATATATATATTAATTTATTACAATAAAATCTGTATGGGAAGCAGTATAAATATAAATGTGTGTGTGTGCATGTATATGTTCATTATATTTATTATCATATGAAGTTAGTACGTGTTTGTACTGATTCAACATCTGATGACTGGGAAGGATGAGTAAGCCAGTCACATCTACCTACTGTATCAAAAAATGTAGAGAACTAGAGCAAAGTGAAGTTGGAAAAGTTTGTGTGCTGTTCAGAATATGCGTAAGTGCACAACTTGATCGTCAAGAAGTACAGTTTGAAATCACACCATGAAGTTTTACTTTGCCTTTAGGAGCAGATTGCTTAAACTAAGTTGTAAGGCACAATGGATAAGAGTCATTGCTTTTTCTTCCTTCATTTTATAATACTGAACCAGGATCAACATTGCTCTCTGAGATAACTCTTCATTTGTGTTTTGAAAGCATTTAGCATGCTCTCATGGTAGCATAACCTAACAATTATAACAGGACTGCGTAAGTAATAGTCACATGCTATTGGAGCTGCCCATTGTTAAAGTGAAAAGTCTTTTAAAATGGAGCATTTTGAAATCTGTATTTTGGGATTACTTTAAATCCCACTAGAAATGGATGAAAGAAATAAGTCTTTAATGTTGATTTCCTTGTTATACCTGGAGCCACAAGAGAGATTGTGAGCTGTTGTTTGGTGACCTCCATGGAAAAACTCTTGTTTAAACCCTACTGGTGGAAGCTATATTTTGGATAGTGTTAAGTATAAAGGTAGTACTGGCAAATGTGGTGTTTTGACAGATGTTAAGAATTCTTGTCTTAACATTTTTGCCATTTTTTCCTCCTTTATCATGTACTGAAATTAACATTGTTTGGAGACCCTGTAGACAGAAGTATTTAGAAGCTTAGTGGAAATGAGAAGTCAAAATAAAAAAGATCAACTTTTGCACAGTTTGTTTAGAAAAATGTTTCTGTGTTAAAAGCTTATCCTATTTGCATATATATTTCCCACCATGCCTCCCAAAGAATGGAAAATACATTAAAAATTGATTTCGATACATATGTACTCACAGAATTACTTTCTGCGAACTCAGTCCAACACTACTAAAGCCGTACGCATTTTCCATTATAATCTGCCATGTAGCAAAATACAGTTTTGTCCTGTGCCTCAACTATGAAAACTATCCAGACCTGACTTAACTACCGCTTTAAATCTCCCTTGTGTACTGACTGCTTCTATCAGTTGAAAAGTCCACAGTGTGTATGTCTGCATTTTTTAATTTTCTATCTTTGTCTGGTGTTTTATTTTGCCATAACATGGTCTGCTTTTATTTGCCAGGAATATTCCACTAAGCAGTTGACCAATCTGGTGAATGTTTGTCTGGGATCCCACATCAACAAAAAGGCAAGACAGAAGCTGCTAGCTGCTATTGACGACATAGACAGGCCTAAAAGATAACTGGAGAAAGCTACTTTCCTTGTGACTTGTACCTTTTTCTGTTCATATGAAGCATGCAGACAAATCTCTCATGGACTAATGACAACGTTCTCTTAAAAAACATTGTGCATGACCTTTCTTACCAGCATTAGAGACACTCTGAAGTGGCATAATGTTCTAAAATATGACTTTTCTAATCTGTAGAATTCTTTTCTGTTGTATTTCTTTTTTTTTTTTTTTTGTTACTTGCCCTTAGTAAAGGGCTGCTGTTTGTGTATCATTGGTGAGCTGTATATTTTGCAAAACTGTATACTGTAAGTAAAATCAAAATCAGAGAGAAACACATTGGCTTAATATATAGTTGATGCTCTTTTTTAATAAAAGGGCTACTTGAAAATATGATTTCTTCCCTCCCTGCTTTCACCCTCAGAAATTGTGCTTTATTATGGACCAGTGTAAAATGAAAGGAAATGTACAATATTTGATTGATGTATCTTGCATGTGGATTAAGAATGCAGATCAACTAAATACACTCATGTTAAAGCCTCTCATCTTCGTACATATTTAAAAATGTCTGTTTATTTCAGAATTAATTTAGTCATATCAAAATGATTGACTTCAGATTAATAGAAAGTAATAAATACTGTATACTAATATGATTTCTTTGTGAGACTTTATTTTCCTAATTCAACAATGCAAAATGTCATTTACACTAGAAAGTAGTAATGTTCCTTTCATATCACTTCCCTTTTGTCCCTCTGCCAGTCTTCCCTGTTCCGAAGCAATAATGCCAGGGAATAGGAATAATGGGTTTTTTGGCTGACGTTTTGAGTTGATACTAAGATAATATTAGTATTTCCTGCTCTGCTGTAGACACCCTGCGTGACCCTGAGCAAAGCAAAATTGCTTGGCTATGTATTTGTCCTAGAAATCGATTTGTCAGAGCATCATTGACTCCACTGAATTTTTCAGGTTTGCCTTTGGTTTTCAGTATGTAAAGTTTTAGATAATTTTTTTTATTACATAATAAACTTTTTGCAGTGCTTTCAGACCTTTTAAAAGGAAAAATGCTAGCATTGAGCTAATAATTAAAATAATTTACATAAGTGACAATCCAATAATGTATACAACATGGTAAATTCTCAGTTTCGTGTTCATACTTGCCATTGTACTTTTAATTCAAACATGGGAGAATCAGGACACGCTGAATGACAGCAGTACCTAGTGACAGAAAATTGCCCTGTGGAATCATTATAATTGCTCTTTTCTGTAGCTAAATTTCCTCTTCAGAAGTGAATTGAGCATCATTGTGTGAGTTCAGTGAAAGCCTGTATACAGTTTTAGGAGAATGATAGAATTTACATTTTAAATATCGACAGTGTAGTATCCACCTCCCTCGTTCATCTGTATTTTAAAGGAAATAACATGTAAAACAAAATTTAACTCCATTCTTTATTGACCATTTAATACTTGTTTAGCAGCGTGTCAATGTATATGTTGAAGCTGAATCACTTTTACCCTCATTAAAAAGGTGGTTCAGAAAAAGAAAAGTGTAGTTCATTTTGAAAGTGTGGATGTTTGCGTCAGTGTATTTGCCCTGAAGTCAGACCCTGAACAACAGCTCTTGGAAGAAATAGAATCGTGTCAGAGACAATTAGTGTAAAATCTGCTTCAATTTTCTTCTAATGGATGAAGTAAGAAATTTAAATATCTTTACCAGAGCTGTGGTGAGCTGAACACATGGATAATTTCTCCTGAACTATTTAGGCTGCTGTAATTTGATTGCTTACCAAAAGGTAGGAGTATAAGCACTGATTGGAATGTGGGGTCAAGGAAGGAGGTGAGCAATTGCATGAATCATAGTCAGGAGTAATTTTTTGTAGTGTATCTATAGTTTGACTTGTTATTTTTAAGTAAGTCCCCAAATAAAAGAATGTGTAAGATGCAGTGTTAAACCTGTGCAACAACTGTTTGATCTTCATTCTTATATGCCTCAGAAATTATTATATTTTTCAGGGGAACCTCCCCTCGCTGCCCAGGATTGATGCTAAGGGACAAGCTACATAACTTAATGGCCTACATACGTTCTTAGATATGTGGTTTAACTTTTAGGTTGCCCTGCGTGGAGTCAGGAGTTGGACTAGATGATCCTCGTGGGTCCCTTCCAACTCATGATACTCTATATTACTTGGTCCTGAGTGACTAATGTAGCCAAGTTTTGGCTGAATGTTGGCTCTGGTATGAGAATTTTTTACAAACCATTGATTTTTGAGAATCTGTACATCTTCATTGTCCTATGGAATAAGAAGACTCTGTTACACTGCTTTTTCTGCAATGGAGAATATGGCTTAAAACATCCTCTATGATTTAGAGGAGTGTTTTGGAATACTTTAGTAATGGAAGATGATTTCCTTTAGTCTCCAAGGAGAATGACCAGCACTGCAGAGGTGGGCAATGTACCTGTCAGTCCTTCTTCAGCATAATGAAGAATTTAAATCCTGTTCCTCAAACAATGAGTACTCTGATATTTGCCAAACTCAGCTGGAGCGTAGATGACTAGTTTTCAAGTCTCTCGTTAGGCAAAGCCTATCCCTGCCCTGATCAGCATACAACTGGCTTTCTACAGTCAGCTTCTCTCAGTTGCATCTAATGGTGATGCTGTTCTCCAAAGAAGCAGCTACTGGGACAAAAACAGGGGGTAGCCAACTGATCGGTTGTTGTGACCCTGGTGTAAGATTCAAGTCCTTGCTTCGGTGTAAGTTTAAATATTCAAAGCAGAATGGCATTGACAGGAAAGACCATCTTGGATCAGCAGTGCTTCAGCTGATGAGATAGTGCACAGAGCAGCCTCCGGTGGTGTAAATTCAAGTGCCTGATCTGGGCAGGGACTTGAATGCTCCATGATTTCAGATGAGTAGCTAGATTTCAAGGTAACTGACTATTCTGGGGTCCCTCGTTCCCTCATGGGAGAGAGTCTTCCCATGTGTAAAACAAAAGCTTGGCTTGCTTCTGGTCTGCAATGGGAAAAACTAGGCCTGCTCAGACCTGCTTAGCAACACCCTGAATGTGGGGTGTAGATTATAGCTGGTGAACACGGCTGAAAGAACAGTCTTCCTTCTTTTGTCCCTGCCCCCTTAGGGGAGAAAAAGGGACAAGTGATCAAGGGCAGGTCTCAAAGCTGTCTGTGAAAGGTTTGCATCCCCTTTTAATTTTCACAGGAGTGAATGACAAAGGCATGTCTCATAATACTGAAGATGGAGTTTACTAACCACAGCAAAGCTGTGGATGTGAGTTGTGCTCTTGACTTGTCCTCCTGCCACAGAACACACAAAATTATAAAGATCCCCTTCTCTTACTGTGAAAGTGATATATTTGGGGTCTTTCCCCTTTAAGACCTTGCTCATGGTTAGTGTTTATGAAATTTCTGTATTGCAAGCTGTATGTTGGTAACTCAAATTTTGAATAAAGCCCAAGGTTAAAAAAAAAACCAAAAACAAAAACCACCAAACCAAACCAATCCTCAAAAACACACACAAAAAAACCCCTCCACCCTGATTAAATTGATAAATAGTGCTGTCTCTTACCAAAATCCTTTAAAGGGCAAATGTCAGCAGGCACCTGCTATATTATAAATGATGCAAACAGAGATGGACAAAAAATGCAGATTTATTGTGTGTGGGTGATGGTATCTATTTTATTTATAACCACTGCTTGAAACAGCAAGCCTAAACATTGTACCAGACACTAGGATTATGGTGCAAGTATGGAAATAATGCAATTTGCAAACAGCAAAGTTTGTGCTTGCTGGCTATTTAAGGATATTTGTGAGTGTAGTGTTTTTGCAGTGCTAGAGCTGTTTTTCATCACAGCAGGGACTTGGTTTCTAAGGATCTCCTGCTCTTCCATGAGATCCTGAAGTGTGATGTGGAGTAGCATCTTTAAACTATAGTAAATACTTCACAGATCTGTGTTTGTGGTTTTTTTAAAATAGGCATTAAATCAATAACATGCCATAGGATAAAGTACACGCCTGACAAACTAATGAGGAGATGAGTAACCTCTTTTTTTGTGTGGTGGATCCATTGCTAAATCTTAATTTGGTGGAATATTCTGTCCAGTCCCAGAGAGTTTACATGTATCAGCTAAACTAAAAATAGTTGGATCTGACCTAAACTTGAATCTGCTTGGCTGTCCTGCTAAAGAAAGTCCCCTCAGTACCCCTCGGCTCTGCTGGATCGGTCTGAAACTTTTGATCTGGATATATGCATATAAGAAAAACAACTTCAGAGCAGAGATGTATAGATCTATGTGTTACATTTGTAGATTATCTTGCATAGATTTCAATATTGTCAGATTTAAAACTCGCAAACTGTCTAAATGTGTGTTGATCTTTGAAAAACAAAATATACGAGCAAGCTGAAGATCTAGGAGAAGAGATGCAGTGAAATGCCTCTTTTCACGAAGCACAAAATTAATGGATGTTCAAAATGACTGCAGGTATTTCTGAAGATCTTTTTTACAAGTAAATCCATGGTTCATACTTGTATGTACTTCCTGCCCTATATCTCTAGTGATTTTTATTCATACGTACCATTATTCATAAATAAAAAGCCAACCCATTCATTGTATTTTGGTAAAGAACAAAATAGAAATGTCACCTCAGCCTTAAAATAAAATGGATCCTTGTACAGGAAAGATATTGTCAGGATTATACTGCGGCTGCTGTCTGAGAGCTGCAGGGATTTAATGCAGAATATGCACCATAAAACTGTTCCTTTTGAAATTCTTCCATATATTATAGTGTAAATACATACATGCACACGGAGCTTTGTGTGCAATGTAATTCGATGCTGGGGGCCATGAAAAAGAATGGCAAAATTCAACAAGAAGCCACACATTACTGGTTTCTCTGCCACCACTTACATTAATAGCTGACACTGAAGCCTGGGTAGGTAGTGCAGAGGTGTTTCATGGTGTGAGTATTTGGTGTCCGCTGAGGACAGGATCATAATCTAGGGCCGAATTCAGAGCTTTGAGTACATCTGAGTTACCATACTGCTCCCACTGCTGCTGACTTTGTCTGCCGCTGACACGTGCTGTGTAGGAAGCATCGTGAAGGAGCCTGCTGAAGAGGAGCTCCAACCCAGCCCAAAACACTGTAAGCATCAGGTTGGGCACTGTTGGTGGAGCATGATGCTCCTGCCCTTAAGCAGAGATCGTGGATAGCCATGCTTGCTGTCCTGGCTGCCCAGGGGGGATCCCTGTTCCAAATGCATGGAACTTGTGGGTTGGAGTATGGGCAGAATCAGGCTGAAAGGCAGCGGTATGTCAGCGTGGTGAACCTGCAGCTTGCTCTGGGACAGTTCGCTGTTCTCTTGAAACCTGAAACCTCGATAAACACGGGAATTGTCATTGCCTGATGCAGTTATTAGCACAGTACTAAGCACCTGTGAGTTTTCAGGACCGTTTATTTCTTGAAGTGTAGGAAAATGTCATCGATGTAAGCGAGTTTGACCAGGGGCTGCTTCCTGGCCCTGAGCTGCCAACATCTGTCTCCTCCAGAGCAGTTAGAATATTTAAACAGCCAAATGCTCCAAACGGCTGAGCGTTCACGGGTGGTTTATAATGTGCTACGTGTCAACTAGACTAAATTGTTGCTGTGAATAGTAATGCCTCGTAGCTGTAATGTCATTAGCCCTACCTTCCCCCCTTGCACACACAGCCCAGCGTTGTGCTGGTGTCTGCTGTTTGGCAGGGCACTTCCTTCTCAGAGTTTACTGAGCCTTTATGCTGAGGTCTGTTTATTTTTAGTGAGATGTTTACTGTTGCTTTCTGTAGCTCAAAATCTCTGCGGTAAGATGCAGGGCTCTGGGTGATGCACGTTTGTTTTTGCCTGCATGCACTAAGAGACCTCTTGCTGTTTTTGGCTGCCCTGGCCGGGTGGGAAGGAACTCCCCATAGGTGCCACATTCGGTAACACTTTAGAGGTGCTGCATACCGCAATGGCCAGGTCACGGACCTGTCCTGAGCTTTGATTTAGGTTCTGCTCTGTCTTGGTGCCTGGTGTAGGGAAGTTTGTTTTATTTTCCTATACTTTACTCCTCTAGCTATAAAAGAAATGAAGTTGTCTACCATGTTTTATAAAGTGCTATCGGTCCGTGGTTCCGTGGGCATGACCTGTACTTTTAATGGCTATCAGTGACTTAACCCCAGGGAAGCTGAAACATGAACTGTGGAGAAGGTGACACATAAGGAAACTTCCTTCCCTGTGTCTCGGGCTTCTTAGGTGCTGTTTCCTTTGCATTAGGACAGAAGCCAGTAATCTTACACATGTTCTTGCTTCTGATGCTACGCTTCAAACCACATCAGGCAGTGCCGTTGCCTGTGTAGCAGGGGACCCTGCTATGGACCAGAAAACATGAGTTGAGCTATGGATGGGACTCTTCTAAGATGTACCTATGCATTACAGTAATCTGCTACTGCCAGAAATAATAGCCAGATGGATTAGATAGGGAATACCGTGGACAAAATTAAAGGAAGATTCATCTTTTTTTTTTAAATGAAAGTATGAAAGGATATTTAAAAATACATACACACATGCATCCTGATGGCTGTCCTTCATATACCATCAATAAAAGCTCATGCCCTCCATGTGAATCATGGAAGTAGTTAGCTATTAAGGAGATAAGTACCCTGGAGATACCATATGGATGCAGACTGAGGGATGATTTATTGGGATAGACAGACTTCCAAAGAGACGCAAGCTGTAAGGAGTAAAGACACTTGCAAATAAGATCTCATCTTTATTGTGATGTTCAATGTGATTTCTAGGTAAAGGAAAATGTATTTTGGGGAGCTAATCAAGGCATTTTTCATCTAGGGTTCAAGCCTTTATCCTCCCCTTCTACATAAGAGGCCTTCATTGCATCAATTCCTCTCCCTTCCCATCCGTGTGTACCTGGAGCCCATATTTTCCTCCTACACATCCAGACACCTGGACACAGACAGGGATCCTTTCCAGAGGAGGTCGACTTGGGGAAAGTCTACCTGGAGGAGCCCACAGCAGCGCTGCTGGCAAAACTGTTCCTGGGAGAGGGGCGAAGGCTGCTACAGGCACTAGGCTCCATGTGGGACATCTCAGGCCAGTTGTAGGTATCTGCTGGCTTTATGAACCAAACATTTGCTTTTCTGCCAGCATAACTTCTTACCTTGTGGAAAGAAGCATGGGAAACTCTGGGGATCACCTTGATTTTCTTTTCCTTGAAGCACAAGTTTTTTTTCTTAAGGCACTGATTTATGACCTAAATGCCAGAATCAATACACAAAGGAGCTAGACCAGAAAGGACAAGAACAGTATAGATGAGACTTAAGATCTTGTTTGCTCACAAAAATCCTGGAACACAAAATTCTTGAGCATTTATTTTCTTTACAAATAACTTTTTTTTTGTAAAGCCCAAGTCTGAGATTGTTCCAATAAAAAATTCAGGTAAAGAGATCAGGGAAGATTTCTTTCCAAAGCCTATCCATGCTTTTTAAAATCTGTCTATTCAATAATGGGAAATGATGGGATAATATCTCTACATTTTTTTTTTTTTGTAGGCACTAAATTGTTTGATTAGCTTCAGTTGCCTGGGTGAGTGTTCAGACTCTGAACTGGTAGGCTCTCTTTAAGATTCTGGGTGATTAGTTCCCATGAACTTGTGTGCTCTTATCTCATGTTTTTAGGTTGAGACTCATTTCTGTATCAAATTTCAGTTTTCTGCATTTGAAAGGAGTGAATTGTATGAATAATTAAAACACATTTATTAACCTCTAATGAATGGTCAGTAAGGCTGGGAATTGGACTGAGTGACATGTGTGGGGAAAGTTTTGAAGCCTACTCTTCATCGGAATGAGAAAAAAAACCTTGAAGTTCATTAAAATTTTCTGGAGGTCATTATGTGCCTGGATCACAACCTGAAAAATACAAGTACAATCCTCTCTGGGGTTATCTGGTACTTCATGATGAATCTTTCTGCTCTCACTATTTCATGAGGTCAGTGAAGGATTTTCAGGCTGAAGTCTTCTACACTGTACCCTCGCATGCCTTCCTGAAAATGGGCTAGTGTTCATACTTGCTCTGTTTACAAACTCTACTTTTCTAGGAAAAGTAAATTAAAAAAAATGCAGAAGACTGGTCTTCTTTAAATATTTTATTAATATGTTCACCTTGCTTTACTTTTACAGTATGGAGTAGAACAGAGATGAAAGCATTAGCTGCTTTTATGTAAAGCTGACAGGTTAATTTTTGGCATTTTCTTTCTTTTGTATTCTACAGCACACTGCATAAACAAAAAGACCATATTAATGGTCAGTGGCCGCTTGCAGGGTGAGCCCTCTTCATTGGCGTTACTTCCAACTTATATGAATATTGTAACAGCACTTGGGTGCTCCAGTCATGGACCACATCATCACCCTGCTGGGCTTTCAGTAAAAAATATGGAATAAATGGTTTCTGTTGCCTCAGTAGGGCTTGAATCTAAGAGTAACATGGGTGGAGGGCCATGTTTGGCTAATCTCTGCTGGCTTGTGTATAATCACAGGACGAAGAGGACAAGGTCTCATCACCCCCTCCCGCCCCCCTTTCCGGGGCAACTCAGGATCCTGATGTAGGTGTGCCGAGTCGCCTGGTGGAGCAGCCTCTCTCCCCATTCACTGCCCCAGCCTGAAGAGGCTGACCCCCAAGTCTGCGCTGCCTGGTGTGAGCCCCTTCTGCTGAGACAGTCAGATTTATCTCTGGTGTCACTGAGGGTGGAGATATCAACCCCTGGAGTGGAAAGCAGAATCCAGCCCTGTGACTGCCAAGGTGATGAGCCATGCCTCCGTGGGATCTTTTTGACCTTCTGCACTGTGCCACCCATTATGGCTGTGGTGGGCTTCCAAGGAGAGGGCTGGAAGCGGCGGGGCGGCCGGCCAGGGGAGGATTGCAGGGCACTGGGCAAAAAAGCAGGCTGGGTGACAAGGACCCAGGGACTGGTGACCAGAGGTGACCTGGCTGCCAGGCGAAAGGTATCTTCTGGTTTGTTTTACTTCCTTTCCCACGCTGTTGAAGCAGAGGAGCAGCCTGAGGGACCACATGGAGGGCTGCCGCTCTCTCCTGGAGTCACAAGCTCTCTGCCACAGTGCCCTGGGGGGACATCTCTCCTAATGAAATCACCAGCCAGTCTCTGCTGCCTGGCTTTTGTATTAGCCAAGTTTAAATTAGGCCATCACTCTGAAGTGCCAGCCTATCTTTGCTGGTGACAGATTGAGGAGATGCAAGTATAATCAAAGGAGCAAATTAATCCAATCTGATTCATCTAATCTTGGTTCAAATGAAATGCTCCAAGGAGGCAATGTGGACTTGCTCTTCAGCATGTGCTGGAACTTGGGCTCTGGCTACAGAAGTGTTTCCACACCAGCCTTGGAGCAAGGCTGACCAAGGGTACCAGCAGGGTCTAGGATGCAGACTGGCAGAGTAGCCAGGCCACAGGCCAAACAGGGTCACCACCTTGCGGGGACAGTATTTCCAATATGTTCCTGGGCTGGAGAGGGGCAAAGGATTGGGGAACAAGTGGTAAAAATCCCACTACAAAATGGAAAACTTTTTATATTGACTTAATGGTTTTGTGGTGATGAGGCTCAGGAGTAGTGCAGTGAGGGACCAGAGCAAAGGAAAATAGTTTATGTGTTTTATAGGATCCCCCGTGATCTACCCCAATACATGGAGAGGAGGAGGCCCACTGAGCAAAATGGCCTCTCTCTCAGCTGCCATGGAGAGGGAACAATAACCTTTCTGGTTCCTCTCCTCCACTCCGTTAAATCAGCCTAATACCTAGTTTTTGGTATTCATCTCGAGTCATTATTTCATAGTCAAACCTATATCAATGGAAGTGAAGAATACGTTGACCAGTTTCTTCTGGAAGGTACAGAAAACACTGTGTTTATATAAGCAGTCATTCTTCACTGTGCATTATATACCCGACTAGGTATCGGTGAAAAATCATTTGCAGAATGGGTGTATGTGTATTGTCTGTTGTTTAGAATGCCTACTTTTGTGAAAATGATGCTAGTCCAAATAATTAGGTGTAATGGAGAGGAAGTATATAGATGTTACAAAGTGCTATGAAAAGGCTGAATTTGCTCTGGAAGAAGACTTAAGATTTCATTACTCCCATTGCAGTCCCTAAGAGCAAGGTAACCTGAGAAGGAAAAGGACTACTTTGACAAATCACTTTTATTTTGCTTCCTACAATAACTCACAGACAAAAGGCAGATTGGTTTTTCGATGCATTGTGTCAGATAATTCTCTCTTCTGACTCAGCCATCCTCCCCCAACCTTACCTTGACTGAAATGGCAATTTGATTGTACATGTATACATCCACTATCTTTGTAAATGTGTGCCTCAAGGTTTACTACAGCACCATAGTCTGTATTTTCCCTGTGAAACGTAAAGGTCCCAAACAGTTCTGTGTGTACAGGAGGAGAGGTGAGATCGGGCAGGTGCCATTGCCCTTGCAACCAGCAGCAATCAGGCCATTGCCAGTGTCCCCTCATGATTCAATCTCATGCCCTTAACTGGAGGAGGCGAGGAATAAACCTGAGCAAGGCCTAACGGGTCTGGAAACGGGATGTTTTTCTGAACATTGGGGCGTTTAGTCCAATACAGAATGCACAATGCTGGCCGGGAGCTAAAGCCAGTCAGCCAGCTTGGAAAATAAATTCCCATTGTAAGGGATAGGATGACCCACAAATGGGAAGGAGACCAGAGGAAATGGTGAGGGTCCCTGTTTCCTGCAATCTTGCAAACAAGGTCATCGGGTTTTCTGAAAGAGCTTTCTTGTAATGTTTACCATCTGCTGTGATATGATATAGCTTCAGTGTCACTGTGCTGTTTTGGGGCAGAAAGGAATATGACTGAAACTTTCACAGTTTCTCAAAGTTAACTTTGAAGGTATGAAGAAATAAATCCCAAAATACAGAGGAGACCGTAATGACTGATATAAACAGGACTGAAGTATTGAAAGTCCAGAACTGTTTCTCCAAAACACCAACAGAGCACAGAAGGAGCGGGAAGGTGGCGGAGCCCGGCTTTAGCCAACACAAAGGCAGTAAGGAAAAAACTGACTTTGCAGGGAAGGATTTGGAGAAAAGAACCCTGAGCAAAATATTGACTTCCAACCTTCTGTCAAAATATGCCTTGAAATAGTAAATCCAGCTGAATTCCCATTACATACAAAAGACTCTGAAACAAGCCTTTGAGACAAAAACCATCATTAAGGTAAGAAGGAAATGTTTTCCTCCACAGAAAGTCAAATGTACTTTTTATTTCGTAGAGACACACGTATTCAGGGCCAGTGCTATATGTGAACTCTGTCAAAAAGACATTGTTTCTCCATCCTAATCCATTTGCAAATTGAGTCAGTGAAGTAGCAATTAACCTCAGGTCATTAATTTTAAATACACTATCAATTCTCTTTCTTTTTTTTTTGCTTTTTCTTTTCTTTAATTTGCGTAATGGCCTGTGGGGAGGAAAAAAAAAGGTTGCTTGGGTCCTTGGCCTTCAATAAATCTTTTCTTAATGCACCAATATCAGGGGTTAGATTACCATTACCCTTGGCCTTTGAGCTGCTGAAGACATTTCTATGCCTTTAGTTTTAGTCTCCATCCTCTACTTCCCCAGCTGAGATGTTTTACTGGGGGGAGGGAATTAGTCCCAGCTCTTATCTTGGTTGCAAATGTGGGTCTATTTTGGTGTTTTTGGGAGAGGGAGAAGGAGCAAGAGTTCAGGATCTATAAAAACAAATTCCTCCTTTTGTTTCTTTAGTTTCATGATTTTATTTTAATTTAATTTTAATTATTTTGAAGATGTCCATATTTTTAGGTCTTACATTTCATTTTACTTTCAGAGGGTTTTTTTAATTTTAATTGAAGGTTTAAAAGAATAGGATATTTGTTGGGTTTTATAATGTGCCAAGAGATCCTCTGCTGTGAGCTTCTTAGGCACTTGGTAGTGTCTCTTGATCTACGTATACTATTTGTTATACAATATTTAGCTCCTCTTAGGGTTTTAATTTAATGGGGGCTACATTAAGAACAATCAGCTCAGTGACCATCTCTGAGTTAAATCTTTCCAGAATTAATAGTGCTGAGTGGAACAGGGATCCTTCGTCAGCACCTCCTTGCTCTGGATATAACCAGATTTTCTGACATAGTGGGAAATGCCTGGAAGATTTAGCCATGGTAAGTTTGCTCTAGGGGGCTTCATGAGGTTGACCTAACTGTTCTGCCTATTTTAAGCCATACTTAACAGTAGTTTTAATAGTGCTATAGGGATTGCTGAGTATTATGGGAAACTAGACAATTCTTCGATTAGGCAGGAGCTCTATTTATTACCTTTAGGAGACCCATCCAGTGGCTTGCTGGCTGCTCAGCTCAGTTGCATACATGACTTACACCATGAAGAGCTTCACTATGCCACTCCTGAGGACAGTCAAATGTCGACTCTAATGACCTAAGAGCTGCCCTGGAATGGAATCTTCTGCTTGTGAAAGAAGAATAGTAATGTCATGCCAGATGATTTTACTCATTTTCTTACCAGCTATTTAAAAAGCCCAAGTGTTTAAATCTTAAAAATTAACCACACCAAAAATAGGAAGAAAACTAAAAATCCACAGCCCCCCCCCCCAAGAGATAAAATCCACAGTTTAATTCTGAAATTTTACCTGCATGCAATTTAGTAGAATAAATCATCAAGGAAATTACATCTCATTTCACTGAACAATGTTATGGGAATCAAAACATATTATATCTAGATAGGTGGGTGTTAAAGTGATTAAATGCTTGAATAGAGAGAAAAAAAATGAATCAATGGTGCTTTCTCTCAAACTAGACAGGGCCAGTGACTTGTTGAAATATGACAGTGAAACTGTGCAGAAGAGGTATCTGGACATAAATTGACCAGATTTATCTCATCTGCCCCTCAGGTGACATTCAACATGAACAGACACAGTATTTTCTAGTGAGAATACTGCAGCTCAGTGAATTGCAATACCTGCTTCATTTTGGTTCCTGGCTCCTAACAGTCCCCTGCTTCGGGCTCCCAGTTTAGACCATGAGCTGCATGGAGGCATCTGGCTGCAGGGTGCACACTGCCGTCTCCTGTACGGCCAGAGGACAGAGGGAGGCAGGTGCTAAGCAGAAGTCAGGTACCATGCCCACAACCTAGCACGTTGCCAGTCTTGTTTCTACTTATAAAGTGACTACACCAAGAGCGAGGTGGAGGTCCTGAGCTTCTTGAAGGTGCTGGACTTAGCATGCACAAGATTTCCAATATATACACAACTCCATGGGATCACTGGCAACCCTGTGTAAATCAAAATGACTCCCTGTGAGTTACACTACATGTTAACCTTCAATGACTCTTCCATGACCGTGACAGAGGGCTGGCTCAGACCTGTCATCCTTGCACACGCATTTTCTGAAACCATCAGTGAAACTTCTGAATGACCAAGAACGTGGAGTTGTTCCTAAAATAATTTATATTAGTTCAAAGAACATATGAAAAGGATCTGCCATTTGATTTAGGAGCTTGCAATGTTGTTTCTCAGAAACTTATCTTTCTTAGAACCTGTAATGTCTTTCTACCTGGCACAGGAAGGATTTCTACTTGCAATATTCATGGAATTACAGCTTGTATAATTCCAAACATTAGCAGCTGTAGCATGTTGTCTCTGTCAAAAAGTGTTAAAACAGTTCTGAATAAAATTAGTCTGTCCATACTTTGAAATAAACTATATTTAAAAAAAACCATTTATGCATATTTCTGCACTTCCTGCTTATAATTCAAACCCCTAACTTTTATGTTAGAGTTTTTGCTTTTTTATTAATATTAATTCATATTATTTAGTTTCCAGTTGCTTGGTAACTGTTGACAGGCTTATGCTTGTCATCTCTATAAAGAATGTAGGAGAATATATAACACAAGCATGAGTCAGTTGTACTGCTGTCTACTCAAAACGTGCTATCCAAAGCAATTCTTCAAGCTGCTCTAGAGTTTACTTCTCTATTTTGCTTTACCCTCTGCCCATTTCTGGAATCTACTTGCATGCTCCTGCTCCTCTCCTCCTTCTCCCTCGCTCTCCACTGCTTTTTCACCAGGAAAAAACCTCCTAAAATTGCCTATTGCACTCAGGTCCTATGTGCATAATGAATAAATCTTAACTCTGACTTTTATTCCAGTATGTCAAAAGCTCCGCTTGCCCTGTGACTGCCAACAAGGACCTTTGGCTTTTCCCGAGACGCTTGTTATGCAATGCAATGAATCATTCTCTGCAATACAGTGGCATTTGAGAGCCTGAGACAACACAAAACTGATCTGATCTAATACCAGAGTAACTATTCATAAGAGATACCATCTAATTGATCTGGATGGGAGATCAGCTGGGTAAGCAGCTGCGTTGGCCAGGAGGGAAGCATTTAGGAGGACTTTACTCTTACACTCAAATTCTTTTTATGGGCAAAAGGGAGAACACAACTTTATATGTGAAAACAAGAATTTGTTGTTAGTTTAATGAAAAGTTTTTAGAGTATCATAATAATAAGACAGATTATTAATCTAGTTACAATACTATATATTCATATTCCATATATTTAATTCAAATTAATACTGGAAATCCTAGATAAAAGAGTTAAAATTGTTATAAAAGAAAATCTCCTTCTTAGTACATTTGTTATGCCCAGCCTTGCAATGCTCCTGCAGGTGCCAGGCCAACAGTTTCAGTGTGTGCGCCTGTGGACGGGCTATGAGGGGCTGCCAGCGCCCTGCAGCATTCACCGGGGAAGAGAAGGGTGTTCCGTCTCCCTCCTCTTTGCCAGGAGAAATGTAGTGGTAAGTTTTCTTATTCCACTGTCTTGGGATCCACTTGGGTTTATTTTGTTTGGTTTTTGCAGCACAATTTGTTTCTGTGCTCTGTTCACTGGTTCCCAGTTATTCAGTTTTTCTATTCTCTCTGTTACGGCTAGAACTGGTTTTACCAGAGCAATGCAAGTTTGCACTCCTGTAGGGACTGCTGACTTGATCAGCATGATTTGTTTTAAAATCTGTGACCTCCGGTATCATCCTGCATCTGCCACCTTCCACACGAATTTCTTTCCAGGCAGTTCATAGGCACATCGATCCACACGACACAGCTACCTGTTAAACTAAACTACAACTCCACCAAAACAAGCTGAGGCAACAGGTACCAGATGTTAGACAGTTGCTGTTACAGTTAAACAGCTAAAATCAGCTCCGTCCAAGGCAGCACCTCAGGTTATGCAATTTCAGGCTGATATAAAGCCTGTAAGTAGTAATAGCAAAAACCACATTTACTGGCCTATGTTTTCTGGACTCTGCTGTTCAGTCTTAGTGTAGTACCTTGGCTTTGTTGGAAGCTATGTTGAAAGGCTTAGGCAGATCCGACTATGACCTTAGGCAGACCACAATAAATAGGCTGACTAGTTTTTATAGGTGTCAAAGTTTTTTTAATTGCACATGATATATTGAAGGATAAGTAGTTGTCAGATGGGTAAGATTGACATGCTCTGGGGTCTCTGTGCAACCATCTCCATACTCACGTGAGACACGGCAAGCAGTCCCTTTTAGCAGAGAAAATCAATCAGTTCCAGGCACATTAATTCCAGATACTTGTGATTTTGCCTTTTACCTTCACAGTCTATCATAAAAATGGTGTTGCGTTTTTGCTAGCTTTTACCAACATTTAGATGAATGACATGCTCCATACATGTTCACTATCCCCAATGCTTTCTGAGAGAAATAGCAATGCTTTTAAACATCAAGTTTTAATAAACATCAAGCAACATCAAGCAAAACATCAAGTTTTAATAAAGAATGGGCTCTGAATGTTCAAGTGACTAGGGCTGGGTGAAGAAAGGGGTCTTGAAATATCCCAGTTTTCACATCTTGGTTGATTCCTCAGCATTGTTGGGAATTCAGACAAGGAGAAAATCTGTTGATGTGAAAATTTGTTGCCAGTGCCACTGGAAATCGGGACATTGCCATGGCAAGTTCATTAGGTTTCCATTTCACTCCTAGCAGCAGGGGCTGTTCAGGTTTGGAGTAGGTTGGTATGAAATAGTTTTCTAGGAGTGATCTTCAGTATAGTGTGACCTCTGCACCTAGGTGATATTTGCCTATTTCACGTGCAGATTTTTTTTCCCCTTGCAGGCACAGGTTGACAGTATTCATCCTCTTGTAATTTAATTCCAAGTCAGTCTGAACTTTGAGGGTAAATTTGTATGTGTATTGCAGATTGCATAATTCTATGGGCTACTGTTGGATTTCTTTCAAAGATGATTATTTATGTGTGTAAGCTGAATGCTAGCTGTCTAAACAGGTCCAATCCCATGAGTACATAATATGATTAATTTTTTTGTGTCTGTTCTGCTTTAGATAATCATTGCTGAATGCTTGAACCAAAATACACTGAATCAATGGAGAGATCCACATCAAATCTTAGATCCTTAAATCCTCAAAGTCTTTGCCTTTGACTGTAGGAGCCAGGTTCTGCTCACTGTTTCACTAAGGAGAGTAACACGGACTGTTCATACAATGGAAGAGCAATAGGCCCAGATCAAGCTCTTGTGAACACTGCTGTCTTACAACTGATTCCTATTTCCCTCTCTACCATCCCAATCACTGCTGTGAAGCAGATAGATTGATTCATTTTCTGCGTGTAAAGGGATGCTTACCCTTTTGGTTCCATTTGCCTGATAAGTTGTTTGGGTGTTCCATGTATGTTCACTGAGAATAAACAATCTGGGAGAAGACAGACCGTAGGATGTTTTATGTTTCTGCTAGTGATGCGACTCTTGTTGGGTTTCAGACTGGAACCTCCTGGGGAGCCCCAGAGAGGGAAACCAACTCTGGGGGCTCAGGCGTGGCAAAGGCATCAAGAAAACCAAAAGCAGCAGACTTGTGGGAATATAAAGCCCCCAGAAACCTGCTTTATATCAAAGTCAGCATAGCTTCATACTGCTTATTTCTCAAATAAAAATATGGTTCCTTGTAAGACAAAACTTCAAAAGTATAAAGTAGTTCCAAGCTGGTCTTTGATGCTTTGTGCAAAAGTGCTCCGAGTACATACATTTGTATAAAATTTGAATGTTTCATATCATACTGTTTCCCTCATTATATGATTATAGGTGTATATTTTCCCTCTGTTTCCATTTTATGAAAAAAAATGTTCGATGTAAAAAGGAGTAGCTCCAATGTCCACCAGCAGAGAAGCAGCACTTGTGAAATTCATTTGCACTTAACCGCAAAGCACTGAAGTGTATGCTTCAAACCTTTTGACTTTGTGCTGAAAGAAATGGGACCGTTCAGGCAATTAACTTCAGGTGTTTGTTTAAGTATTTTGCTGAATCTGGGTATAGTTTGAGTGAGAAAATGTTATCTAATGACTAATCTTCAGAATGCTTCACTGCAAAATACGTTGGCAATATAAAGCAATACTATATTAAACACAGGTAAACCAGTGAACTAGCGTGAGTCAGGAGGCAAAACTGAGCAAGGGCAAGGCAGCGGCCCAGATCTTAGGCACTGCTGGGCAGAGAGGCTTCCCTGGTCCTGTATGGTGGGGTTTATCTGTATAATGCCATGTAGTGTATACAGGATGCCTCAGAGCCCCACAGGGCTAGGCCAGGCAGGAGTGAAATGTCCTGGAAAAGGGCTGGACTCAGATGGTGAACCTTGGGGCCAGCCTGTGCTGTCCTCTGCTTCTTACTGCTGTGGACCTCTCCTGGTGTTATGCACCTAATCCCAGTTTTCCGATTCATGAAGGACAAGTGCAGGAGTGTATTGCACGTATTAAAGGACTCAAATATAAATATGCGTAGTATACAGAAGCATACAGTCATTTATCAGAGACCACTCCTGCAGAACAGATAGCAGCTCCCCGGTCAGGTGAGAGCAAGTCCCCATTCAACCTGTTTCAAACCAAGGACTCGAATGTACACATGCTGCCGGCTGTCAGGCAGGATTCCTAATGCAGTAGTAGGAGGTAGTATACAGGGAAAGGCCTGACTGAAGTCATCGTGGGTAAAAATTGGGTGTAGATCCTATGAAGCCACAATGAGAGCAAGTAGCGTCGGAGTCCTCTAATAGTAGCTTCCATTAAAGTGCTTACCATGGGGAATGGACTCACATGGTGCATTTTGAGAACAATTTTCTAAGGTCATTTCCCAGATATAGAAATGTAACCTTTTTCAATTTAGCTAGGAGTTAGAGAGCTAATTTCTGCAAAACCTGGCCATTTTTCATCTCATCCTGCATATCCAGTGCGTCCTTCCCCTCATGTTGCTCGTTGTCATTCACAGTCTGCCATTCACAGACATTGTTGAAAGCTTTTTATTTCACTTCTGGAAGTTGAAGCTGTCTTAAAATTTTCCTCATCTATTTTATCAGTCAACATGAAGAATGAGGCCCTGAGGCCTCAGGGTGTAATTATGGGCGAGATTAGCCCAGCAAATGAAACACCTGCGTGTCCCTTCTGTAAACATGTGCTGCTTTTCTGTGGCAACTTGGATCATAATTTCAATAATGAACCTCCTGTCATCTAACTGGAGTTTGGTTTGCTGCATGGTGCATCTCATCTCTTTATTTTCAAGGAGATTTTGGAGTGCTGATTTGTAGGTGTGTCTAATACCGGGTTGAACATCTTTCACTCAGTTTTGCTCAAATAGCAGCTGTCAAATTAGACCAAACAAAGAGACTTTAACTACATTTAACATAAAACTGAAGGCAAATGACATCACTCTGGACAATCTAAATAACAGTAAAAAACGTCTAGTTCTGAAGTACTAACTATAGACTCAGCACAAAAGTGAAGTGAACTTGTCCAAAACAGTCAGACACAGTTAGCCCATAACCCACGTTCAGAAATTAGTGAAGGTGAATGAATAAGGACCAGGTCCAAAGCCTGAATAGGTCAACAGGAGTTTTTCCTTTGGCTTTGATGGGCTTCGAGTCTGGAGTTCTTGGTTTGCTTCCATCCCTGCTAAAATCAGCATCAGAAACCCTACTGACGTCAGTGACACAGAAACCGGTGGCAGAGGTCCTATTTCAAAATTAAACACAAAAATCTTGTCATTTCAATTGGAATAAAATATCCAAAGCTAGATGGACAACGAGGATGTAAGATCACGACCACAGCCTTTAACTTTTAGAGGTCCTTCTGCCCTGTGTAATTCACAGCCCTGAAGTGTGCGGAAAGTTTCCTGTTCTAGCTGCTGGGTTACTGTGCACATAACTACTTGAATTCATTTACTGCCAAAAATGTGGCATGTAGTCATGACGTATCTTCAGGACCAGATGGCTTTTCAGGTTCTGCATTTTGAACTTGGGTGCTTAAAGTGGAGCTCAAAGAGCTGTAGCATGTTTTATAATTGATGCTTTCTTTTCTTACTCATAGTAATAATATTAATATATTCCCTACTTATTTCATATTTTATTATGCCTGAAGAAATGCTAAGGTATTGTCATTTAAAGAATTACAAGATGTACTTACTTAGAACACTGCATTGCCCACAGTTTTGCAGATAGTGAGATTCATATTGTAAATAGAAATGCTTCTGTCGTATCAAAACTATTAAATTTTAAACCTACTGCAATAAAAATAATAGACAATTTTTATGAGTCATAGCATTCATAGTTGCTATAAACGTTAATGAAAAAATGGAATGAAGAAACTGCATGAGTGATAAAAGTCATAACTTATACCAGACTTAATTTGTGTATTCACTATAACCTCAGTCTTTTATGGATCCGCAGGTTTTGTCTGCCCTGTTCTGGCATGCTTTTTCCAAGTGTTAGAAATATTGCAGCACTGCTGCTCCAAACACTACTACTGTCATTGTGGGGCCATTCTCTGTGGACATAAATTATTTTGGCTCAGACCTGAAGCCGTTAGCAACTGATTAACAAAATTAGAAATCTAAGGGCTCATGCTATTGGAGCTGAGGCTTTCCTTGGGATGAAAGCTGCACAGAGATTTGGGTTGTGTTTGCAGATTTGTGTGTCTTTGAAGACTGTCTCGTGCTATGATTATGAAACATGAACCAGTGAGGGCTGGAAGAAACATCTTGACAATGCAGCCAAATTTTGAATCAAACAACTGTCAAAAGCTCCTTGAGAGCACTAGCAGACTTGGATCTTTCTCGTCATGGAGCTGAGAAGGACAGAGAAAATGACTGAGGCTTCTGGGTGAACTAACCCAAGGTGTGTCTGCTGTTTTCTGGGACACTTCCAGAGAAACTTTGCAGTTGCTTTCCATGTCCAGGAGCCGTTAAAAGGAAAAATGTCCCCAGATAAAAAAAAATGTCATGGTGCCTGAAGTGGAATGGAAATATAGGCATTGTTTTCCTGATGCGGAATGAAAGGTATTCATACAGACTCATAAGGTACAATTCACGCATACCCTATTTCTGAGAGGAGTGAGTGCCACATCCTCACATAGAGGAAGAGAAGTTTCCCTATGTGAATGTGAAGTAACATTCACAGATTTAGTTTTTATTTGAAAATTACTTAACAGTAACTACCAAAACTCTGTTATTGTATTATCTCTGTAAATGCACAATTCTTTCTTTCTTTTTTGCTAATTTTTGGCCTCAGTATGGTGAAGAGTCCCAAAGTTTTGGTTAAATAAATGTGAAAAAGTATTCTTTAAATGGGTTTGAATATGCTGCCTTTTGATGCTCTTGCATCTTCAGACAAGAATGGAAGCACTGATTAAGTTTTTCTGTTGCTCAGCATCTTAAATATTTTCATCAGACATCTTTTTAGTGATCCCCTTTCCAACATAAGCATTTCCAGACTGTCTGTCTTTCTCAGAAGGGGGAATTAATTCTTGTTCTCTCAATTCCAGTGAGAAAGCTTAGTTCTTTAGGGTATTTCTTGCAAAAGACAAATCCAGGCTCAACTTCAGGACAGCCAGCCTGCTCAGGTCAGGTCTACCTTCAGAAGAGATCCCAAATGGGCAGCACCACATGGTGAAAGGGCTGAAGTGCCCTCAAAGGGTGGCCACTCAGACAGGACTGTGCCAACTGCTGCATACAGGAAATTAACAATGTTAATTTCCTATACACCCTTTTAGAGGCTTCTCCTTTCTCTGCTGGTGTTATTCATGCTTTGAATCACCTTGTAAGCACCATGTGCCTTCCTTTAAGACTGATGATACCTGCATTTAGTGGCTAATGTGGGCATTTTAAGTCTCTCTTGAATACTTTGGCTCCTTCCGAGTTCTTGGCGATGTACTAATCCCACTGAGGAATATACGGAAGAGGAGGAGTAGACCCAGTGGGAATACATTTCTGATAGATCTGCCCTCTCAAATTCTGATAACCATCTGCCCTCTCAAAAGTATTCCCTCAAACCTCTCATTACCCCACAGACCAACAGATTCTTCCATCATTCTGCATCCAGCAGAGTTGCATCATTTCTTTGATGTTCATACTTGCTGGTTTTTTATCTGCAAAATCTATTTTAGCTCTTCCAATTTCCCTTTAAAATATTGCTTGTTAAAATTTATGTCTGTTTTTGGTAGAATTTTTGTGCCTACTTGTTGACAGAGAAGTACAAGACCTCTGAGGATATGAGCTGTCAGAGCGTTAACGGATGTGCCACATTTTCCCACTGGAGGGCTCTACAGCAAGATTGGTTGCCTTTCCCAAAACATGTTTATAGCTTTGTCTCAGAATTTGTTGTCCTGATGCAGCAAAAAATAAATGTAATTCTATGGTCTGTGTTGTGAAGAAAGTCTTATTTTAAAAAATCATAGTTATGCCCTTGACTCTAAAATGGAATTTCTGGTTGTATTAAGTTGTATTTGGTTGTATTTTGTGAACATACTTCAAACACTCATATTCAGTCCACAAACCTTATCTCTTATATCCCTGAAAAGCAGCTACTACTTTTTCTATAATGGTACTTTGGGGTATTCTCCTAACTGGCTTCGGTGTGGTTTGCATAGTTGCTTACAGAGTCTATTACCTACCTAATAACTCTTTTCTTCCAAGAAAAGCCCAACCAATCTCTTCTGCTTCTTTCTCTCTCTCCAACCAATACCAAAGCCATTTTACAAGGGCGATCTTTTTTGGCATGCACCAAGGAGTCCACCAGTGGATTAGAAGCATCGGCTCAAGGGAAGTGCGGAGCACTTCTCTTTGCTACCTTGCCAGTCAAATGAAAATTTCATGCCAGACTTGTAACTTCAGAGGAAGGTCTAATATTTGCAATTTTCATATTTTAAGATGTTGTTCTCTCAACTTAAAGGACTGCGTGCTGAAAAGTAAGGCTGGTAAGGGACAGTCTGGGTTGAAAGTGAATTGCTCCAAGCTCAAAAATGGAATAATTTCTAGTTCAGATTCAATTGTGTGTTTTACTGGTATAAACAGATGAGAGCAGAATTGACTAGACATTATAGTTAACTGTTAAGTTATACCATGAGCTAAAGAATATCCAGGATGTTGCATGTTAAAGTAAGCTTGTTAGTAGCATTAAAACTACCCATTATACACGACTCTCACAAAACTGCCCTTGAGGTATTAGATTAAAAGGCCTGATAGGTAAGTATTTAGCTACCATAAGTGAAAATATCCAAAGAGGGGAAGTGCCTTTTCCAAGAGTTTTGAATGCTTTTGAAACCTCAGGGCTACCTTACGATTAAATATTGGGGAAAAGTACTTTTAGAAAACTTCTACGTAAATCACTGTGGTATGAAAGCTGGCAAGGATTGCTAGCTCTCAGGCACTGTGTTAGCTCGTGGCTCCCCACCTTACCCACCGCAGCGCTGGATTCACTCCAGTTTCTCACAGTGTTTCTATAGGTTACTGCTATGTTTCTCTGATAGTAAAGCGTCTCAGCAGTGAGCACCAACCTAGTGTGAAAACTACTGCATGTAGGTATGTCCATGAGAATACTTATCACAGCAGGCAGTCTACAATTGGGCTGCCAATGCAGTTTGTAACCATGCTAACCTGTATTGAAACATGCCAGCAGTGTTTTTTTCATGAAATCTGTTTATCCTTTCAACAAGAGTTCTCCAGGAAACTGCCTGCCTTGTCTGTTCTGTAAGCTGTGTCCTCGCTGCAGACTTCAGTCAGCTTAGCTATGTGAGTTGGGACAAGATATGTGCAAAATGAGACCCATGTAGCTCTCCTGGACAATACCTCTGGTAACAACAGTTATATATGCCATGGGCTGCATGGAGGGTCTGCATCCTTTGCTGCTCTCCAGTCCTCTATAACGTCAGGTCTGAATTGCCTGTCTTTGCTTTAAGCCCAAGAAGTTCACCATGGCCTACACCCTGCCCACAATGCCAGCTGTCCTCCCCATATTGACCACTTTCCAAATGATTGACCAATTTGCAAATGACCATCTTTGTGCTTTCTCCTGTTTTGTGCCTCATGTCTGGGGAAAAATGACTTACCTATAAGACCCTCCTACTGACCCTGCTGCTCTTCTGCAAATCACTCCTTAAAATTCTTTCCTTTGCTTTGACATTTTTAAAACATAAGGAACTATGAAGTTCCTTATGTGCCAAGACGAGCGTCTGTCACGATGACCAGCACTATCTCCCTGGTTTCCTGAACTCCCCGGCTGTCTGTACTTGTCTTTCTACAGTGCTGAGAACAATGACTTCTCGTGACACCTAGACAACAGCATAACACAGAAACAATAACAACATCTCTTATAAAATAATGGACCAGCAGTTAAAATAAAAGCATCTATTAGGGAAGCTGAGGGGAAAAAATGGAAGAGCTTATCTGTTAGGCTTGATTCAGTAGCAAGTGGACAGCACAGAGCAGAGGACAAACATAACTTGGGAATATTTATGGAAGGATGACTGTGAGGAAGGATGATTAGAGGCATTTGCTTTGATGGAGAACTGGCATCACCCAGATTTTTCTGGGGGAAGGTAGGTTCCTAGGAACATTGGGAGCCTGGGTGACTAAGTTCACTTTTTGTATACAGTCCTCCTGCTACTGCCTATTTGCCATGTCTGAGTATAGATCTCACACTCGAGCACCTTGTGCAAGCATTTTTGTAAGTAGACACTGCTACAAGCCCACCTCTGCATCATGAGCAGAATTGTGTCCTATGGTCCCTTCACCATGGGTGCAGTGTATAGGGACAAAACAGAGGTGCTTCATGTCAAGGAGTACAGTAGAAGGCTACGGTCAAGCTGTATTATAAAATGGGAATTGCACACAGAAAAGAAAAAAAGGTGTATGACTGAAAAGGCATGAATCAGATGTCTCATCAGAGGAATTTGTGTTACCCCAGAGGCCCAACGTGTCTGAGATGTCTGACTGGGACTGGCAGGGATCTACAGAAAATCCATACCTTCCTGGAGGGGCAGCAGCCAGCCAGGGTATACCAGGGCATCTAACTTAGTACGACTTGTGTGATGAACAATAGACCTGCTTTCTTTTTCTAGGCCTCAGTTTTGGGGTTTAAGCAAACAGGAGGATTTACAGAAAATACAGATCTTTCTGTGAAATTGCTTTGACAATGAGGTTTTTAATCCACTGGTATCTGGAAATTATTGTAATCTTTGATGACTGCTGTTTTCATGTGCCAACCATTAAAATGCAATTTCAGGATGTTGTGATTTTTAGCTGAACAAAATGCATATGATACCGAACATAGCATCCTATGTTTGCATGCCCAGTTAAAAAGTAACATATGCTCACTATCACTTTTTACATCCCTTTATATCTTCCATTTTGTTCAGAAACTTTTTTTTTAAAAAATGCTATTTTACTGTAGGATAATCATTTAAATCACTTCACTGAAGCTGCTCAATGTGACAAATTACTTCCATGACAAATGACAGGACCATTAAATGCTTCCTTGTTTAGCAATAGCTGTAAAATTGGGAAGCTTAGCTTCATGCAGGTTTAAGCAGGGGCTCAGGCAGCTGATTGAACAGATTGCTTTAGGGACCTGACATTGAATATAAAGGTAATTTGTATTTTGGTTTCTTTTACTCTGTGTGTATCAGTGTGTGTACAGAAGTGGCAGAAGAAGCAGAGAAAGGGTGAGAAACCCAAGAAAACATCCAGAGCAGATGCAATGGTGGCAATCTGGAAGCAGATGAAAGATGGAGCGAGGGTGAGTGACCGTACCTTTTTGGGATAAGATGTGGCTGAAGGAGGCATGGACTTCGGAGCAAAGGATCTGCCTTGTTGCGTCCACAGAGAGAGGGGTAGGTGCATAGTCAGTAAGCCAGCTTTATTAAAATAAATTAAAGTTGTTTGATAAACTGAACTTCTGTGGACTGTAATGAGATTAAGCAGAAATTCTTAAGCCACAGGATATAAACTGAGGCTGGTGCTTTCTAAAGGGAGGGAGGGAATGAATGCTGATGTCCCTATAATTTTAGAAAATAAAAGTTTAAACATAAGAGCAAAGTTGATGTCCTCTAACTTTAGCCATGTGAAGTCAGAGGCCATGAATAACCTCTAGAAATGTCACTTCACTCTCTCTCTTACTGACTGTGAATGAAATTTAAGTGTTTAATAGACGAGATAGATACAAAATAAAGTGAACAGGGAGCTAAAGTGAGGTGAAGATAAATCTCAGATATGCCTCTTGCATATCTAGAAGGATGATGTAAATTGGTAAGATCCTCTGAAGTGGAGGAGTTTTATTCACTCCGGCAAGGACTGATGGATTATTGTTCTGTGTAAAGGACCACAACTTTGAATTTTTTTTTTCAAGTTTCACTGTTGTGTTTGAGATGTAAATATGTATAAAGAAACCTATCAGACTAGACACTGCCTGCTCTGCATTGCCACACTTCGTTTGGTTTGTGAGAGGCAAGCGTTAGGAAAAAATGAGTAACGATGGTAAACTTGCAGGCTGTCTTCAACATTTGTGAAAATACGCTTAAGAAAATGAATTTTGAAGAGTAGGTGGCCATCAGACTATATAGACCGCAAAATGACAAGGACAAAATTAGGCAATGACTGGCTGCTGTCTATATGCTGTCTGTGATACTCTGACAGCTGTGGTAAATTCAGCTAGAAAAAAGCAAGCGTTGTGCTCGCCTGGGAGCTGTGGGGTTCAGAGCGGGTGGGATGAGTGATGAGCCTCGACTGTCACTTTTGCTGCCATGAAAGACTTTCCTGGATCACGTATTGGTGAAAGCAGGGACTGGCTTTGGGGAATTTTCAAGCCAGCATTTTTATTTGAATATGCATTAAAATACTGATAAAATGCCCAGTCACATGGCTGAATGCAAGGCCATAATTACTGTGAGACAGGAACGGCCACTTTTACACGCAGAGGAGTGACCCACAACCAGTACAATTTATTTCTGACAAGACAGTACATTGGATTTGCCACGTCTTGCAGTGACAGCCTCAGTAACCCGTCGACCCGTGCCCTGGGACGTGCTGCTTAATGCCCACAGGTAGGTGGCCAAATAAATGTCAGGGCGGGAGAGCCGTTGGCAGGGAGGATGCGGCACCTGAGTGACCAGGGTGAGGCACACCTCCCTCCCAAACTCTTGCGGCCTTTGCAAACAGGACTGCTGCTGACTTGGGCACGGCTCATTGTGAATAAGGGCACAAAATTTGGTTTCATAGCTGAGGCAGGCATAGGGGAAGGGTGTCCTGTTTCAGCCCTGACAGGCAGGGAATAACGTAGACAGCTTCTTACTTTCCTCTGTCCACGTGCAAGCACAGGAATGAGCTCGCTGCATTAGAGAAGTCCAGCCTAGAGTGGGTCTCCTGTCAAATGACAGCCTTCAGGAGGAAAGAGTTATAAGCAAATAGTTGTAATCTTTAAGAAGTTCCCAGTTTAAGTGATGAAACCGATGAGAGGAAGGCAGATCTAATGGAAAATTAGAAAATGCATTAGTTGACCCTGAGATAGAGGGAACAGTGAAAGATTTCTTCTAACAAATTAGAACCACCTGAGATTTCTTTTCCCCTACATTTTAAAATAAATTATTCCTTCCAAGCCTTTCAAAATATGGTGAGAAAATGTAATTAGTAGATATTGCTTTTTACATCAAATTTCAAGCTTTCAACCTATTTTTACAAGAAAAGTATTTGCTGGAGTAAGTAGTTTTGGAAGATTGTTGCATGCTTTATTTTCCCTTATTGTTATATAGCATTTCTGCTCTGCAGATATCAGATAGATGAAGTAAAATAGTCTTTCATTTCACTGAATAGCTTGTGACAATAGGATGATGAAGAAAAATATTTCACAGGGTTGAGAACCCTGTAAGAAAGCTCCATATTTTTAGCAGAGTCCCTCAAGATTTCCCAGAGGAGTCTTTGGACAATTCCAGAGGTCTTTCCTCTGCCTGTTTATTAAGTCTTTTTTCTCTTAACTTTAGGGAACATTTTGTGTGAACCATAAGGACTGCCATCAACGCTTAAAGGCCACAGAAGCCTGCAACAGGTCAAACCCTAAAAGTCCTGCTACGTGTGTCCTCAATTTAATGTCACTGCTGAAGTCAGGGAGAACTTAGTCCTTCCTTGGACTAAGTAAAGACTTCAGGACATGAACGAGATCAGTTTCTTTCATTTGCCTCTAAGGCAGGGAAAGTTAGTACATTTTACAGTACAACCACTGGGTTTTGAAAAATAATACTTAGGGCCTCACTTCAGTGAAACACTTGGGAAAGTGCTTAGCTAAACTTTAAACAAGAAAAAAAATTGAGTGTTTAATAGCCACTACATTGTTTATCTGAACAAGACTATTTTATTTTAATTCCTTTTAAATGAGCGCCTTCTTTCTATGGCCAGATCAGTTTTCAAACCTGTGACTTTAGGTCTTCATATTGAACAAAGAACTGAAGGGGGTGGGTGTTCAAAGGAGGAATTCAGGTTATTGGAGTCTTTTTCATCAGCTACCTTTTCTTTCGGTAAATAAAATATGTGTTATTTAGCTTAAAGATTGTAGCTGTGTCATTTTCCCTTACAGCAAGAAAGAGTCTTGCTGCACCAAGGGAACAGCCTTCACGGCGTTTAAACAGCTCGGGAAGCTGGAAGGTGTCCACTTGTGCTGTTTCTTGCTAAAGCCATCAATCTTGATCAGAGCTGGCAAACATACCGGGCCTTTGTACCACTGTCTGAAATAATATTCTTCACTGATTGAGTAACACAGCCATTTGGGAAAATTTCTCGGAGACAAAATCGACAGCCTTTTCTCCTCACCCCATTAATTAAAATTGCCACATTCTGCCTGTCAATATGTTCTTTGAGGGCAGTGGAAAAACAGAGAGCTGATTTTTGCCTAAGGACGTATTAGATCCAAAGGGAATGTTGTTCTGCACTTGCAGGGTATTTCAGTTTGTCGTGGTTTAACTCCAGCCAGAAACTAAGCCCCACGCAGCTGCTTGCTCACTCCCCCCCAGTGGGATGGGGGACAGAATCGGAAGAGTAAAAGTGAGAAAACGCGTGGGTTGAGAGAAAGACAGTTTAATAGGTAAAGCAAAAGCCGCGCACACAAGCAAAGCCAAACAAGGAATTCATTCACTCCTTCCCATGGGCAGGCAGGTGTTCAGCCATCTCCAGGAAAGCAGGGCTCCATCACGTGTAATGGTTACTTGGGAAGACAAACGCCATCACTCCGAACGTCCCCCCCTTCCTTCTTCTTCCTCAGCTTTACATGCTGAGCATGACATCATATGGTATGGAATAGCCCTTTGGTCAGTTGGGGTCAGCTCTCCCAGCCGTGTCCCCTCCCAACTTCTTGTGCACCCCCAGCCTACTCGCTGGTGAGGTGGTGTGAGAAGCAGAAAAGGCCTTGACTCTGTGTAAGCGCTGCTCAGCAGTAACGAAAACGTCCCTGTGTTATCAACATTGTTTCCAGCACAAATCCATAACACAGCCCCATACTAGCTACTATGAAGAAAATTAACTCTACCCCAGCCAAAACCAGCACACAGTCCTAAGGGTCTGTCCACTTGGCTGACTGCGGAGTCGGAAAACCAAAACATTTTTCCTACACCTTGAGATCAAGTTTATCTATAAATGATCCAAAGACAGTAAACTTCCCCTATTCTCGGTACCTTTTGTGAAGTGTATCAAATTTGCAAAGCTTCAGGGAAAACAATAACTTGTCCTTAAAATGCCCTTCTGTTTTCATTTATCCTGTTGGTTACAGAATAGTTATTAAGGCTGTTGGTCCTGGCATGATGTGCTTCTCACATAGGCGCCAGAATATATGTTATCCTCTGGTGTAAGCTATAAGGGAATAGGAAAGAAACAGGCCATTGAATATGAAGCTGATGTAAAAGGGAATTTTATCCCCTTTCACCAGGGTCCTCCCCACTCGGTCCCTTTGTCCCACCCCACTCTGGTGCCCCTGCTCCTGCACCCCTTCGCTTATAGGTAAAGCTGTGGTCCTGACTACAGTTGAGGCTGAAAATGGCCCTAGTGTCTGCAAGCAGATCACGGGTCGGAAGAAAGCAGCAGGGGATGCTGCCGCAGAAGCAGCCGGACCAGGGGCCACACTGCTCGTGTGAGCCGCGTGGTGTCTGGTGTTTTAGTCACAGCCACCACTCTGGGAATGAAACGGCAAAGCAAGAGCTTCAGCGTGCCAGTTCGAGAACTCTCATTATCATTATTTTTTCTAACACTAACACTAATATTTGGTGCTGAACCTAGTGGATTTTTGAAGGCAAGGGTGTTGTAAGGAGAGGGGGTAATTCTACTTCATAAGACACCTGTGTTTGCATCACTCTTAAGCCCTCTCAGTGTCTGGCCAAATGAAACCTCCAAAAGTGTATGTTTCTCTTTGCCTAGCCGTCCGCTTTTATTCTGTCAGTCTTGAGGGATTACTTATTCACTTGTCTTAAAGGCAGGGGAAAAATTGTCAAGATTTTCTTAATAATTGAGCTCTTGAAGTAATGTTAAATAGCCTCAGAAGGTTTTTTTACTGGTGAAGAGGTGTTGCTTCTCTTCACTAAAAAGAAAATCAGATGATTATAAAGGCTGATTTAAACTTGTTCCGCTGAAGACAGGGTAGTGTATACTCTGTGGCAGCATCCACACATGGGTGTTCTTGCCGTGTCTGAAACAGAAACCTGTGCTGACAATTTGATCATCTCATCCATCTGGTTTTCTACTCGCACTGCTGCATCAAACGCCTTCTGTGTCACTGGCTCCAAAACCCTGTCAGGTTTATGAGGAGGTATTTGTCCAAGATCTCTGGAGATTTCAAGTACAACTGCTGGGATCCTGTGGGGACGTTACACCTCACAGATGTCTCTTATCTGCTGGCAGACGGTATGTGTTTCTCATATCAAATAAAGCTGCAAAGAGCTGCAACAGCAGGACAAGATTTGAAGTATTAAGTATTGTTTAGTTAATCCAGGGAGCCCGTTACTTTTCTTACTTACTCCTTGAAACCTTAGATTTAAGCACCTTTGCGTGCTCAGGTGGCACAACAGGCTTCTAAACCTCACCAACTCCCCAGTGGGGACCTTCCCGCTCCAGACAGCTTCGTAGCCCACAGGGTAAAAGACCAAAAGGTTTCCTCCTCTTCTGTCAGCCCCGTCTCCGAAGCAGAAGATATTGGGGCTGAGGGAGACGGTGCCAGGCTCTACGTCCCTGCCCGTCTCCGCAGCAGCCGCCAAAGCTCTGTAGGCTGCAGGTGAGCTGGAGCCAAGGGCTGGAGGCCACCCCTGGCTATTTTATGTGCCCGTGTGGCACAGTGCAGTTGCACCGCAGGAATCAGGGCTCTGGTCTGAGCAAAGATAACTTACCTTGCTTTTCCTGCCCCTTCCTATCTGTCCCACTGATTTTTGGAGGCTCCCACTTTTGCCACAGGCACTAGCTGGCACAATACACCCGTGTATGGGTCAGCAGGGATGGGAACAACTGCTGTCATTCAAAGACAAGTGGTCTGGCTCGTGAATCACAGCCTTAACTCTTGTTTGAGCTGATGTGAGTTACCTGTGTGACCAGAAAGCAGTTCTGATGAGTTGACAGGACGTATTTCCAGCTCTGCACCCAGCTCTAACCTAGCTCTTGCCAGTTGCCTGCGCTCTGCTGCGTTAGGCGGTGTACGCCAGTCCGGCCATCCTCCAGCTAATGGTGCTCCCTGCTTCAACATACGTTCGAATGAGTTGGGAATCTGCTCGCTCTGCTTTGTTTTAATGAAGCTTTGAGTTCCTGTGAGACGTGACTTTCACCTCAGGTGCAGTGCTGCTATCCAAGCCTCTTTTTTCCCCTAACTGTACTCAACACGTTGAGTACAGCTGTAGAGCTTGGATGCTAATCTAACCATCTCCAACATGACCGTGTCCTTTTTCGGCTCGTTGGGAACAGGAGTCCAGGCGAGGAAATTCATCTCCAAAGGCCCAGGTGGGTATGGGCAAAGGGAAGGCGCCTTGGATGCAACACTCCTCGTCATGTGTTTGAAGTGGATTTCTTTTCTATGAGCAATTTATCCCAGATAGTTTTAAAACACGTCTGCATCCTGTTCTGCCGACTTGCTGCTTTGAGGCTGTGCCCATGAAATAAAAGACTTTAATTTTTATGTGTGTTTTTATTTCCTCACAAAAACTGCAATACAGGTTTTTTTCTCCCCTGATCTCATTTGTATCACTGGTGTTTTTCCCTGATGGCAAGCAGAAGCCTTACACAAGGCAGCAAAGCCCTCCAGGGTTCAGCAACCAAGCAGAAGTGCCGGTGCCTAGTCCCACTTGCTCGGGAACAGGACAGAAATTGCTCACGGACATGTTAGTCCCACATGCGGCAAAGCAAGGATTCAAGAAGAGAGCTGCTGCGAACGTTGCCAGTTTGCTGCTTGGGAAGCGGGGCTTGGGGGACTGCGGCTCTGCCCCGTTTTGCCCAGTTTAAGAGCTCCTGGGCTTCAAATGGAAATCCTGGTTCTCAACTAATCGCAGCCACAGTTCCTCTCTCTTCGTAGCATGGCTGGTGAATTCCTCTGCAGTTCTCTTCTTTACCTTACCCTAGCTCTCTCTTTGGGTATCCTTCTCTAAAGCAAAATTCTTGCTGGAATTTGATGGGTGTTCTTTCTACCCCATTTGAAAAACGTTTGGCCAAAGTATAATTTTATTATATTATATATTATTATAACATATGATAATATATTAATATATAATATAAAAATATATTATATTGTGATGTATTATTATAATATTATAATACAATAATATATACTATATTGATACATATTATAGCAATATAATATAATATAATGTAATGAAATGTAACGTAATAATAGTATATATTATGACTTCCTTGAGACACTCTTCAAAGCAAATGCACCCAACCCAGACTCTGTTGTGGATTTGACCTATGAAAACCGTAACTCCTTTAAGGTAAACCCAAGTCTGGAAATCCTGATTACAGTAATCCAAAGTCGCTAATACCTTCTGGGAAAAGAATCCCTTTTGTTCTTTCCTTTATAAGACCTACACAGATATTTTTTCTTTATGTACACAAGGCAGTTATACAATAATTTTAATTTGTTGTTTATTTTCATGGTAAGCACATTTTCATGGTGAATATTGTGTGTTATATAACCAGAGATAAAATACTGTTTATTGGATTCCTTTACAAGATTTCTGAATAAAAGTAGTTGCTACTGTTTATTTTCATGAAATGATAAGATTTTTTTTCCCATTGCAATTATAGAGATTTGGAGCATATAACCAAAATAATTATTGTATTAGCCTTCTGGCATTGGATTAAGAGTTTTCCAGTTTGGTAAATTGATTGAAAATATGTTGATAGAATATGATTTTCTCTTACCATTTTAAATGTAATTTTATAGCAAAGTAGAGTGACTTTTGCTTCTAAAATGACTTACTTGGTTCTATGTTATTGGTACATCTGGCAAAATGACTCAAGGAAAAGCACACGTATACATAGCTCAAGTTTCCTTGAACCTCCTTTGACAGAAAGTTCATAGAATACTCTTTTATCCTCACTACCACTTAAAACATTGACAGTCATTTTGGTATCTAAAGGGTGCTGTCCCTAAATCAGAGACAGCGAAAGTGCTTGCAGCTTAGCTTAAGACCTGAAATTGATAGTGGTTTGATGTAATTCTGACCAGAAGAAGGATATATTGCTGTATCAGCTGTGGGGACAGTAACATCTGGCAGAAGGAAGGGTAGGCAACATGGGAGTAATACTAATTGTTAGAGCCCTTCCAGCAATCTCCTTGGTTTCAGTGCTTCGAGGCTGAACTAATCTTGGTCCTATCAGTCTGTTGTGAATCTGCAGTGAATTTATAATATGGCTGTTACAGGGAGACATGTTTCAGTTAACCTCAGAGTGGGCTTTGGATCTGCCTAGAATTTAATAGCAAAACTCCTGAAAATGGAGACAGCAGCAAACTGCAGACAGCCAATTAATCAAGTAGATAATTAAGAGGGTCAGTCTATCAGACTGAGTCTCAGCCTTTCTCAGCTGATTCTTTCAATCATCAGCTGCAGTGATGTAAAATTCCAGTGCATCAGTGTTATAGAAACCAAGTTTTTCATTTCTGAGTCCTATTTTGCAGAGATTGGCAGTCGTAATTGTTTGGAACCATAGATCTGAAAACATAACCAAAAGATTTGTAATTAGAACAGTTGCTGATGTTTCCATGTCATAATGAAATTCCAGAGACTGAGGCATTTTGCAATAAACTGTAGAACGTTTATGTTAGAAATCAACCTAGATAGTTTCCAGACTTCATGTTAGTGGAAAAGGGAGAATGAGTGTTTTGCTGGAGTCTTCAACTGGATGAAAAAAAATTTAAAAGAGGCTTTGAGAAATGACAGGAAGGTCACATTTTATTTCAGGGAGAAAAAGGAGTTTCCAAGTCCTTCCTGCTATATTTCTAACCATAACTTCCAGATGATCACGTAACAGGTGTTCCCTTCCTCTTTGCTATATGGCTTTTCAGTGCTGAGAGCCTATGAAACCCCCCTTCTCTGTGCGACCCATATGATTAGGGTATAAAATACTTTCAAAAGCTGAGCTTGAGGATTAGAGTATTAAACACCAAACAAAACACCTCAAGAGAAGTAGAGGTTTCAATTTACCCTGCACTTTTCTCCACGCTCATCTTCTGCCAGCTCATCTTCTCTTTCACAGGTGATATCAGCCCTTCTCTTGCTGCCATTCCCCTCAGCTCTGCTGCTGTGAACTCTGTTTTTCTCTTGCAGAGCTTAACTGAAAAGGGATGTTCACCAGTTCAGCCTTCAGGATGAAGGAAATTAAACACAAGAAGTGGATCCATACTGCATTTTTTCTGGGAGCCAAGCCAATGCCAGGGTCTTCCTTTTCCCCCTCCTTTCCCACACTGCAGTTTACTGTCTCCTCACTGCGCTGTCCTCAACCTAATCTATCAAATGGATGAGATAGATGAAGGAAAAAATCAGAATGTTTTTGGAGTGTGAAATTTATCTATTTGTTTATTTATTTTTAGAGAAAAGAATCAAAACGCTACAATTCAACCTGGGCATGTAGAAATGGCTATTGAGCTGGGAGAGGGAAGAGTGGAAACACTTAAGGTACTTCCATAAATTACTGTTAGTCTGGTTAGTAACAAATGCTGTTCTTCCTAGATAAGGAGTCTGGCCTAAGAGGAGGGTGAAATAGATTAACACACATCAGAATTAAATAGCCAATATACCTGGAGCCCTAAGACAAAAATACAGTGCTGTTTAATTCATTAAAGACTATACTCCCCTGGCCGAGGCACTGTGAAAGAAAATGTCAGAGGAATTAATTAGGAAGTGAGAGATCTCAGAAAATTTTAAAAAAAGTTTCTTTAAAGAAGAAGTGGAATTTGTTAATGAAGTGTTAAACTCTGTTGGCACTTTCATAAAACAAATCACATCAGGTAGAAAAACATGGAGCTGCAGGGTGGGGTGGAGAGCAGCTGTGAGCAAGGTTCTCCTTTCTGCTGCAAGGGCTGAAAGCTCCTTGAAGCCAAGCTGCAAGGCGATTAAGAACAGCCCCAAACAAAACAACACCCCCCCCCCCCCCCAGATAGTTATTTTAATGGAAAAGAGCTTCATTACATCAAAATATAATTTTAGTCAACCCAAACCACTTCGTTCATTCAGCGGGTACTTGGCTGCATAGCAGCCTAACTTGCCTCCTGGTTACTTTGCCTGCTCCAAACAAGGCAGGTCCCTGACATCCATTACCATTTGGGTGCATGTAGAGAGTAGCATACATGGGGCCTCAATGAAATTTGTCCAAGTATTAAGAGACACACACATCTACCTGTAAATATACATGTATTTGTAAGAATACATATCCGATTTTTTGACTTGCATTGCTCCTGCACTTTGCAGACTGAATTCCCAGTGCTCCTTCCTCAAAGTATGAAGTGCTCTGTGCCCAGGCATCAGCCCTTCACTCACCTGCCCTGTGTAATTTCAGCTTTGCTGTGTAGTGTGGTGAGTGAGAACAATCTCTGCAGGCAGACTCCTGAACTCTTCACGGAGCAGGCTCTCCTGTTGGCTTTGCCTTGCTGCACCCAGGTAACAGCATTCCTGGCCATTGCGGAGGATCTCTTGGCAATGAAAACACTTAAACAAGAAATAGTCACAACAGAGACTGTGATTGCCTCATTCATAGCTTAGATAGAACCTGAAGGATAGCTATGAGCAGTCAAGGATGCTGTGATCCTCGTATTTGGGAAGAGTACAGCAAATTCCGTAATTTTCTGTTCTTACTGGCCATCAGTAAGAAATATCAGAAACCAAACAGTTAAGTTGAGAGGCAACATGAATAACTCTGCTAAAGACGTTTGGATGCATAGAAGTGTTTTCCACATTCTTCAGAGATATTTCTAACTCTAAATAAAAACAGATCAACGCAAGCTTTGTCAACACCATTTTCATGCAGCCAAATTGTCTCTGGACAGCAGTGATGTTAGTGGGATTTGAAAGCTCTCAAGCCTGGCTTTTTGAGTAGGAAACAGGCTCCATTTGGAGCCCACATGCTTTTAAAGGTAAATAAATTCAAACGTGTTAACTCCTGTATGTCCAGTTACAGTCAGATTGTCAGAAAAATTATGAACTTCCAAACCTCTCTATATCTGACTAGCTCAGCGAGATTTTCTCAACTTTAGGCAGATTGGTTATGACTTCTGCATGGGCTGTGCATCACATAGTAAAGTAGTGTTGGTGCTCCTTTTATGACTCCCTGCCAAGCCTAAGAAAGAAACCTCATAACATACAGTACACTGCCCCACAGCACAGAGTTTATAGCTAGAAAAGCTGGAAAAGTTGTTTGTAATAGAAAGTTTCTTTCTCGTTTTGTGGTGCTGTAATTAGAGGAGCAAACACCATCTCGAGAGAGAGGAACGTGTGCTCATGTCACTCTCACGGATTTGCAGCTAACCAGTGGCAGAGAAAACTCCTCATAGCTCACAAGAATTTGACTTATGGCCCCAGCTGTTTCTTTTTGGCATAGTCACTCTAATCTGTGTTGTTTGGGCTGTAAGGGAACTGTTTTGCCTTTCCCTTTTTTTCCCATGGCCATATAAGACCAAAACCATCACCAGAGAAGAAATAACAACCACCCCCCCCCCCCCACCTCCTCTGAGGTCTGTGAGAACCTGAAACCAGAACCAAGTCAACAGGAAGACACAGTTCCTCCACTATCAATGTCTTCTTTCAATGTCAGAAAAAAAATAAAGCTATTAAGAACATGCTATTGACAAGGAGCTCAAGAGGTGGGGTGACCCTACTCATGAGCACAGACTCGGGAAATCCTGACACTTTCAAACAACATTTTGATGGAGTCAGTTGTAGCAGAGAATCAGGAAGACAATGACAGTTTTCTGAAAGATAGAGATGAAGAAATGAAAAATCATGCCGTAAGAAAAGATGTTCAAAGTCTGATTCTGGTATGAATTTTGCATTTTGAGTTCTGTGCAAAAATGCAACTAGAACACCTATATTCTACCACCATAGTCCACCATGGCTCCTCTTTAATCCCAGTTTCTTCTTAGTACCAGTTGTAACATTGTATTTTGCTTATTGTAGTTTCCATCTTGGAAATTAGGGTTTAATATTTCAGCTGCTTCTAATTTGACCACACTGAAACTTGGCTTTACTATTTACTCAGATACATTTTCCAAGGAATCCAATGAGCTGTGTTTTTTGAAGTGCAATAAAAATAGCAAAACTTTGTTGATTTCAGATATATTTTCCAAGGTGCTATATCCACCACAGTCTGGTTTTGAGAAAATAGAAATGTGCAGGCAAATTGCTCTTGGTCCTTGTCTGTTCTGGATCACTGACAGCTAACACACCAATGGTGGAGACGTATTCCAAACTCAAAGAAAGCTGACGGAGATTAGCTAGGAATTTTACTGCTGTAGCTCTTGCCAGTGAAGGACAAAACAGCACTTTTAATGAGAAGTAGAATATCCCCAGTTAAATCAGCCTAAGAAAGGCAAAAGCCACAGCATGAAGCAGTGGGAATTTTTCAAGGCTTTCATGACAGGGAAGAGTTTGGGCTTTGAGGAGAAATAAAAGGGCTATTTGGGGGCAGCGGGCAAGGGCTGTAGTCACAATAGAGGCATGGATCTGTTATGAATCCATCCTGCTATGGCAGATTATTTGGGGGGTTATTTTAAGTTTAGACTTGCAGAAGTATTCACTGTCTTGCTCCTACACCATTAAGGATCAGAGTCTTGCTTTAGCGATTATTACTCTGACATAATGTTGATAACCTCTTTCATGCTGTGCCACATGGCACTGTGAAAATGTGAGACACTTTTCAGTACCAATAAGAGTACAGATATTTGACTTACCAGAGCCAGGGGGACTATTTTCTAAGCTTGACCCCATCCTCAAATGAATTTGGGAAATTCATGGTACCAAAATACCTTCGAAGAGCTAGGCTTTCTCTGTTGCTGTAACATGTAAAAGACTTCATGCCCATTCTACATGTATCTGCCACACAGTCTAAACACAAACCGCCCTTTACCTATGATCTTGAAATCTGTATGAGCAAAAATGTTTCATAGGTTTTTTTGTTTTGTCATTACAAAATTCATTCATGCTTAAGAGCCATTTGTGAAAGTCAGTAATGTCTCACAATAGAGAAGAACCTCAGAGCAATATCTGAAAACAGTAGAGAAACGTACAAAATTCTCTGTGAAGCAGAGTGGTTTTCAGTTTGGAAATGGAGAAATCATCTTTGGCTGGTGCTTTTAAACTGCATCCACACATGCAATTATTCTCTATTTCAAATCAGAACTACTAGCAACATGATGGAAAAATATTAGTAGGGATGAAGTCTATTTTAATGGGCAATATTATGAATGCTTTGCTACTGGGAGAAATAAAAAGCAACCCTCCAAAAGTCAGGTAAGTGTTTGAGGCTAGGAGGGGGGGTCCCCCATTGAAAATAACAAGTAATTATTTGTTATCACATATTATTCTATGATGGATTGACTACATCAGTGGACAAGGGAAGAGCTACAGATGTCATCTATCTGGACTTCTGTAAAGCCTTTGACACAGTCCCCCACAACATGCTTCTCTCTAAATTGGAGAGATACGGATTTGATGGGTGGACTGTTCGGTGGATAAGGAATTGGTTGGATGGTCACATCCAGAGGGTAGCGGTCAGTGGTTCAGTGTCCAGATGGAGATCAGTGACAAGTGGTGTCCCACAGGGATCCATACTGGGACCAGTTCTGTCTAATATCTTAATCAATGACATAGACAGTGGGATCAAGTGCACCCTCAGCAAGTCTGCAGATGACACCAAGCTAAGTGGTGCGGTTGACACGCCTGAGGGATGGGATGCTACCCGGAGGGACGCGGAGAAGCTCAAGAAGTGGGCCCGTGTGAACCTCATGAGGTTCAACAAGGCCAAGTGCAAGGTCCTCCACCTGGGTTGGGGCAATCCCCAGTATCAATAAAGGCTGGGGGATGAAGGGATTGAGAGCAGCCCTGCGGAGAAGGACTTGGGGGTACTGGTGGACGAAAAGCTGGACATGAGCCAACAATGTGTGCTTGCAGCCCAGAAAGCCAACTGTATCCTGGACTGCATCAAAAGAAGCGTGGCCAGCAGGTCGAGGGAGGTGATTCTGCTCCTCTACTCTGCTCTGGTGAGACCCCACCTGGAGCACTGCGTCCAGCTCTGGAGCCCTCAGCACAGGAAAGACATGGACCTGTTGGAGCAGGTCCAAAGGAGGGCCACAAAAATGATCAGAGGGGTGGAACACCTCTCCTATGAAGAAAGGCTGAGAGAGTTGGGGTTGTTCAGCCTGGAGAAGAGAAGGCTGCAGGGAGACCTTATTGCAGCCTTTCACTACTGAAAGGGGGCTTCTAAGAAAGATGGGGACAAACTTTTTAGCAGGCCCTGTTGCAATAGGACAAGGGGTAATGGTTTTAAACTAAAAGAGGGTAGATTTAGACTAGACATAAGGAAGAAATTTTTTACAATGAGGGTGGTGAAACACTGGCACAGGTTGCCGAGAGAGGTGGTAGATGCCCCATCCCTGGAGACATTCAAGGCCAGGTTGGACAGGGCTCTGAGCAACCTGATCTAGTTGAAGATGTCCCTGCTCGTTGCAGGGTGGGGTTGGACTAGATGACCTTTAAAGGTCCCTTCCAACCCAAACTATTCTATGATTCTATGATTATCAAAGAAAACAGTTAGGTCCATCTCTACCTGTTCTGAGTTTATTTGTCTAATGTCCTTAAAATACCTCCCAAGACAGACACTCAGGACCCTCTGTGGCCATCTGTCCCCCAGATGAGGGAATACTTTGTAATTCTAAGGCAGCAATGTGTAACTGCTAATTGAAACCCATTAGTCTTGTCATTTGTCCAAAGAAGATGAAAAAACAGTTTTTTCCCTTTTTCTTTGCAGATAGGTACAGAAGGCTTTCTTTTAGGTGCAGAAGGCTTCATTAAATGAGAGCAAGATATACCTGATGCCAAAAAATCATTTATCTTAGAGGTACATTTACCAGCCCAATGGGCTGATGGGTAGCAATGCTCCAGCCTCTCCTGAGCAGCTTTATAATTCACTGAGCAGAACAGCAAATGCACCTGTATTCGGGAGGGGCCACTGAAAGATTTTGTCCTGTGGCTGAATGAAAATATTCTTAGGCTACATTTGACCACCACTGTATCCCATGCTTGTCTAATTGCCTAATGTTATTTGTGTATATTGCTCACTGGTGATGTTTCATCTAATGCAAAACATTTCTCTAATAATATAAGTTGTTCTGAGCCAGGACGTATTTTTCTCTTCCAATGTCTTCCTATGCTAGCTGACTTCTGCAGCTCAGCTGCATTGTTTCAGAAGCAGCTCTCTCTTGGCAGATTGACAAACACCTCTGCCAAAATGAATTTTGCTGAAGAGCTGGTATTTTTGAATGTTACAGAACCAATCTGGGAAAGGGCTTTGTCTTTCTGAGGACTGCTGACACTCACAGACAGTGTATGGATGCTTTGCCTATGTCTATTTTGCCCTTGTGCCAACAGAGGTGTGTTCATCGGGTCATTGTGACATGAAGGAGATTTTAACTTTCTTGCTGATTTTGTCACTGGTAGTACCCACAGTGATTTTCAGTGTTGTCTTGTTGCCCAGAAAGAGGCAGTTTTATAGCAGAAGCTGCAAAAATGAACATCAAAATGTTGCTAGCAAAGCATGCAAATAATACTGTACATATTGCATGCATTTGATACGCTCATGATATGCATGCATGTGCATACCATGCATAATATGCATATGATATGCATGTGTTTGGGTTTTTATTTTAAATATATTTATATGTAGATGGGCCTAATTCATGGAGAAGGGTTCAGCTCTCCCAACTACATGAGACATCTAAAAAATATGTGCAATTTAGCCAGGCCTTTCTGCACACCAGCCCCACCTCAGCCTCGTAGCCGCCTTTTAGCAAACTGGGTGCTGGAGTGCTACATAAAGTGCAGGAGCTGAATCCCCTCCCTGCCCAGCACTGCTTGAAATTGAATCACTTGCACCCCAATTGGACGATTGTGACTATAGGTGTAGAGTCTATGTAGGTATTTTGTATTATATGTGTACGTTCAAACATATGCCTGTGTGTAGTCTCTGCATCACAGCACACTAGAGGGTTGCCTAAGACATGGCTCTCAGAAACAACTGTTTAATATTTTTGCTTCTAATACTTCAGAATGTTTTACATATTTTGAAAAATTCACTAACTAGACGGAAGAAATTAATTAGCTCATGGCTGAGCACTATTGTGAAGAAAGAGATTTTGGTACAAAATTTCCATCAGAGGGCGGAAAGCCAAGTAGTTACTCAGGAATAGGTGGTTTGTGAGGAGGAGTTTTGCCGGGCCCAAAGAGTGGTGGTGAATGGAGTTTACTCCAGTTGGCGGCCGGTCACAAGCGGTGTTCCCCAGGGCTCTGTGCTGGGGCCAGTCCTGTTTAATATCTTTATCAATGATCTGGACGAAGGGATCGAGTGCACCCTCAGTAAGTTTGCAGACGACACCAAGTTGGGTGGGAGTGTTGATCTGCTTGAGGGTAGGAAGGCTCTACAGAGGGACCTGGACAGGCTGGATCGATGGCCTGGGGCCAATTGTATGAGGTTCAACAAGGCCAAGTGCAAGGTCCTGCACTTGGGTCACAACAACCCCATGCAACGCTACAGGCTTGGGGAAGAGTGGCTGGAAAGCTGCCTGGTGGAAAAGGACCTGGGGGTGTTGGTTGACAGACGCCTGAATATGAGCCAGCAGTGTGCCCAGGTGGCCAAGAAAGCCAATGGCATCCACAAAAATAGTGTGGCCAGCAGGACGAGGGAAGTGATCGTGCCCCTGTACTCAGCACTGGTGAGGCCTCATCTTGCATACTGTGTTCAGTTTTGGGCCCCTCACTACAAGAGAGACATTGAGGTGCTGGAGTCTGTCCAGAGAAGGGCAACGAAGCTGGTGAAGGGTCTGGAGCACAAGTCTGATGAGGAGCGGCTGAGGGAACCGGGGTTGTTTAGCCTGGAGAAAAGGAGGCTGAGGGGAGACCTTATTGCTCTCTACAACTGCCTGAAAGGAGGTTGTAGCGAGGTGGGGGTCGGTCTCTTCTCCCAGGTAACAAGTGACAGGACAAGAGGAAATGGCCTCAAGTTGCACCAGGGGAGGTTTAGACTGGATATTAGGAAATTTTACTTCACTGAAAGGGTTATCAAGCATTGGAACAGGCTGCCCAGGGAAGCGGTTGAGTCGCCATCCCTGGAAGTATTTAAAAGACGTTTGGATGAGGTGCTTAGGGACATGGTGTAGTGGTGGTCTTGGTAGTGTTAGGTTTACGGTTGGACTCGATGATCTTAAAGGTCTTTTCCAACCTATACGATTCTGTGATTCTGTGATTCTGAGGAAGGGACAGCTTTTCCCCACTGACTTGAGGGAACTTTGGTCAGGACTTAGAGACAGTTTTAGATATGTCTAGAATAAAATGATCTGACAGGTTGGGACCTTTTACCAATGAAAACATGCTTGGAGGAAAAGTCTAAATTTTGAGTGTAGGAGCCTAAATCTGTCAGTGGTCGTTTCAATGGACTCAGTGAGGCTAGCACTGTGTTTGCAATCATGTATCTCAGGACCACACCGTAAGTCTGTGGCAGGGACATAACCCAAGCGTAGGTCTGCTGAGTCCATGCAGTCCAGTGTCTTAACTACAGGTTTTTGCTTCATTATAATAGATATTTTATGCTTTAATGCTATTGTGCTAATAGTTCATAGCTGGGTTTGTCAGAGACTTTAAGAAAGTTCTTGATGGGGTGAGGGTTATTCAACTGTTTGAGAACTAGTTGTTTGGTATTCATTTATATCTGATTACCTTAAGAGAAGAAGACATTCCAACATTTTTTAAATTAGTCTGACTTTTCTTTAATTGCAAAAATAGAAGCCTCTCACAAAGCCAAAATTTCTGGAATGCTCAGTTCTACACCAAAGAAATTGCATGTAAAACACTCCCGTGCAACATGTAAAATAAACCAAGAAAGGGCAATTGACTGGCACCCAGCTCAGCACGGACCCCACAAGGTATCACCTGATCCGAGGGCTAGAGCAGACCAGGCTTTCCAGGGTATCTATCTGAAACCCTTCTCCAGGACTCCATCCTTCTGCATCTGCTGCGATAAGAAATGTCAGAGCAAGGTTTAACTTCTGTGTTGTTTCCTCCAGCATTGCTCTCTGAGCAATCTCCCCAGTTCTTTGGGGGAATGACCTGAAGAGACAACAGCAGCCCCCACACGTTTGCAGCCCCTGTGGGGGACGTGGGTGTTGCAGGGGCAGTACCAAGCATCCCTTCTCTGCTCCATCCATAGCCATTAAAGTTGATAAAACAGGAGCTGTCAAGGGTGAAATCCTGGTTTCCACAGAACTCAAGCAGCTGATGCTTTTGATTTCAGTAAGGTTGAGATTTCACTCACATCAGTCAGTATTTCTTTGTAAGAAGGTTTTCTATGTTGTGGATTATTTACAGCAAGGTTCAGCTTATGCACACAATGCAACAGAACAATTGGTTTACAATCAGAAATATACATCTCCTGGTGTAGAAAATCATCAGGGTATTTTTATGGCATAAAAACATATTATGCAGTAAAATGCTAAAGTAGACAATGCATTTCCTGGCTTATATAAAAACAAAGGGATAATTCAATTAGAACAGTGTTTTCATTCATGTCAGTCATAAACAATGAAATTGTGGCTTATAGACTGTCCCTCGGATTTGCCAACATGGGAAGTCTTGTTATGTTTTCAAGCCTTTTCAATTTTGTGAACTATGCATTTCAAACATAATCCAATAAAAATTGGTGGCATAAAAATTTCCTGTCACGAACATACAGTAATATTTTATCTAGAGATGAATTAAAAAAAAAAAAAGGAAAACCTCTTATATACACAAGGAATCATTTAAAATATGTCCAGATTTTACTGTATATGTTTTGATTCCTGAAGTTCTACTGCTAATGTACAAAGATTGTATATGCTAAGCATAAAATATATTTATTATGTTTCTTTGTCCTGATTGAATTAATTTCTTTTGCTTAAAAGTGCATTATTTGTAACTGATGCACCACCCTGCACTCAAGACTGCTAGTAGTTGTGTAATGTAATACAAATGGCTGAAAAGCAGAGACCTTTGTTCACGATATCCTGATCTATATAAAAAATTGTTACCAAGTTACTCCTACATGGACTATAGCTAGAAAGGAGAAACATGCTCTGGTTCTTTTCTGGCATTTTCCCAAATTTGACAAGTCATGACAAACTGTTCATCATGTATGTGGCAGTACCTGTGTACGTGATGGCACATCTAGAGTTACCTGTTATCCTTCCACATCCTTACTAACTCTGACTTCCCGAGGAGTCTGTCATCAAGGAGAAATTTTACAGCAGAGGAATAAAATGAAAAATCCTTGCACTCCCTCCTTTCGAAAATGAAGGCTGCAGTATGGATTGTATCTACTTTGTGTTGGACATATTAGTACTATAATTCTTGTGAAGGCTCTGAATCGCTGCCAGTTCAAAGCTACAGCCTCTGCCAGAGGGGCACCTCCCTTCGGCTGCTGGAGAGCCAATTGTGAGCGTGAGGGCTAAGTCCTTGGGAGTTAAATATTTGCTGTATACCCAAAGACGATAAAAGAGCTCGTAAAATAAAAAAGCCTGTAGTACAATACAATTCAATAAGCAAAACCTTTTCTTCAGCTATTTCCCGTTCCTTTGTTGTGGGCCTGAACTTGATAAACCTGCCCACACAATCTGCAGCAAGCAGAATATGAGCTCTGACCATTTGTAGAGCAACACTCATTATAGGCAGCTATTCTATATAACTTTCATCCCTGTGGAAGCCAATACTGGTGATGCTGTCTCTAAACCAGAGATATGTCCTCTTTCTTCATGGAACTTATTTCACATATTGTTTACATTGCACGGAACTCCCTCCCGGGCCCTTCTCAGAAGGAATGTTAGTTGTGAAGGTATTTATTCATAAAGGGTTTATTTATTAAAAATGTGTGTGTGCACTCACACACACACACACACTGGGAGAAGTTCATCCCCTGCAGCGGTTATTGGAAAGAGCTGTACATCTCCCTGCGTACCAGTTGCCTCCCAGAAGCACCTATCCGTGCAACATACTGGTGAGCAGCCTTGTGCTGCCATCTGCATTGAGTTACGTTGGCCTTGCTTGTTCAAAACTAAAGAAATATTAGTCTATATGTAGCATAATACTGATGAATTGGAATCTTTCATGTTAAATATGAAGGTGAGACTGTATTTCACCAAGTGTGTTCAATGTTTGCCAGATATTAGATAACCTCTAAAATCAGAGAGGGGGAAATCCTGCCCTTAGCCACACTGCTGAAGTCAGTGAGAATTACTGCTGTGTTACACAAGGTACAGTGAAATAAGAGGTTTTCCATACCAAGGAGCTGTCTGGTCTCAGGTCAGTCTTCTCCGCACTAGTGGGTCTTATGCTGGTGGTATAAATGAGGTTACCTGTTGGAGAGCAGACATACAGCTGGGAAAGAGATTATTTCTGCTCGCCTCCTGATCAGCCCCTTTCATCAGCTCAGCGTTGTTTTAGCAAGCTGAGAAATGCAGTGTAGCCAATGTCTCTCGGCCCAGTCATTCCCATCATGAACCCATCTGGTGCGGGAACGGGCAGATGGGTGACCCTGGTTGCCTGTGCTCCATATGAGGTCCGCAGAAAGCATTAAGGTAATTAAGAGAGGCTACACATCTTCTCTGCCCCCCAGTCTGTCCCACTCATAACTTATGCTTTGTGCATTTTGGGGGAACTATGGGTCACTCTCTACCTGAACACAGTTTGTATAAAAATTCATTGTATACATATTCATATATATCATTTATATATATATATGTATGTATGCTATCTGGAATTTCCAGATGTTTTCTTTTCTGTGCCTTTTATCTAACATTCAACTTCTCAAGAGCTTTTAGATGTTGGTTTTTTTAGATACCAGGATTACATTCTGTCAAAAAGAGAAAGGTAATGTTATTCTGCTTCTAAAGATATTTGATCTGTGTGCTCAGACTTTTATCCCTAACTTAGTTTTAAATCTGCATCTACCATTTCCATAATTCCACTATTGCTTTTTTTAAAAAACAACGTGGGCCAAGCACCTGAATTCTTTGAACTGGTTTGGAATAAAATGCACACTTTCCAGTCTAACTTGTGGCGAGTACATCCTGGATCAACAGCAAGTCAACATAAAGTGCAAACTGCAAAGGAGAAACGCTCCTCCTGAAAACGTGTAGGATGCACAGATTGGGGAGTAAACACTTCTTGTGGTTGCGATACTGAGGTGGAGAGAAATGCAGGGCAGATGAGGGAAGGAGCTGTATCCCCTTGACCATATTTATGCAAACTAACATCACCAGCACTTGGGAATTAAGGAGTTGCATCTAGTCACATTGCTGCACATCAGACACTACACAAAGTAACGTCCTGCAGTCACTTCTCAAAGTTGCGTTTGCTCATAGTGAGAGAAAACAATCCAGATTCTTAAAATCAGTATCTGTAGACATCTGATGTCCTTTAAAAATTGACTGAAGATGTCTTTTTTTTTTTCTTTTAAAGATAGGCTTGTGAGAGCCTGAAATCAGATTATGAAGAAAATCTCAAATGGCATATAATGAGAGTTAAGTACCTTCCTGCCCCAGCAGAGCACGGTCCCCACCTCTGCTGCTGTAAATTCATAGAAAATAAGTCTTGACAGGAGTTTGACAGGTCATCCTAATGGTCCATCTGCCAAGGCAGATGAACGAGGCCTAAACCATCCCTAACACTGTCTGCCAACTTGTGTTTCATGAGACTCACATACAACACCCTGGTTAGTCATCTTACTGTGATGCTTTCTTTTTCTGCAGCAGTGTCAGATGCTTAGTAATGATAACCTTCTCCCCACTTAATTTTACTGGTTAAAACAGCTGTCCTTTATTAGGCTGAGAGGAACACACTGATCTATACTTGAGACGCTGAGAAATACTTTATTTTATTTTCTTGATGATGCTCTGAGTACTCAATAAAGGGGTGCTTAAATATAGATTTGTGATTCATCTGGAAGTACCTGCAAAATTCTGTGCTTGCACAGAAACATCTGCAGGTCAGGGAAAGGATACTTTGAAATTAAACCTTACAGGTACCTTAATTACTACAGCTGCCACAGAACTACAGCTATCAAAGCAGAATAACTCTGGCACCATCCTAAATCTCAGGGCTGGCCAGGAACTTAAACTTCACTAGATAGTTGACTAAGGAGCTGATCATGTTCCTTCTCCCGAGGTGGTATTTCAGGCTGGAGGTCTGACTTTCCCTCACTGCTGGCCAATGACATTTGCTATGTAGGACTCACACTTTCATTTTGCCAAGTCCCTCTGAAGCGGGTGTTCCTGGAGCAAGTACAATGGTACGTTGCAATGACCCAGCTGCCCCAGGAACTCAAAATTCCCAGTTTGGCACTAACATTAGCTGCAGTCTCCTTTTTTTGTTGTTTTTTTCCTTTTTTTTTCACCCATGTGGCTAGCACTGGGTCCAAATTGCACGTGGTTGGGCTCAGGTCTTCTATGCTGCCAGAGGGCAAAGAGGGCACGCTCACACACTGCAGAGTCTCCTTGGCTTGGGATCGACTACTGTTTCAATGCAAATGACTTTTAGGTTACAAATGCTCGTGTTTTTGAGCAGTAATCAAATAACTGTGTATATTTAGCTTCACGAAGACACATCTGACTTTTAAAATTCCAAGCACTGTAAATGCAGATACCTTCACATTGTTAGTGTTCAGGATTTGGATCTTTGAAAAACAGCTCAGATTTTGTTTATTAAGGTTGGCAAAGGATGGAGGAGGATTTGGGAAAAGAGGACAGAAATTCACCACATTTGCGTGGTTGGTTTTATCCCAAAACAAAGTTATGTTGCTACATTATAAACACATAAGCACTTAGTAATGGCAATACTGGCAGACTTTTGATTAAGGTAGCATTATTGCTAAGAATTTTAATACAGAGAAAATTGGCTGTTCTACCTTTGTTGCTGTTTTATTTCAGATAAAACATATTTATTAAGTAAATCAAATAAAAAACAAGTCTTACTTTCGGCATCCCATGCCACAACAAGTCTTTTAATTTGTGCTGCGTTTCTGTACCCAGTAAAGAATAACAGCCAGCATCTTCCTGATAGATTTAGTTGCTCAAACAAAGCAACCACACAAACCCTTCTGCCCGAGCAAATGTTCACTAAACTGGGTTTTCATGTGTTGGGTGTGGTGTTTGAGAGGAAACAGATACTGCAGAGGTGATTAATGTAAGGTTGGTTTCCTCTCAAAATACACCTTGAATCCACTGATTCAAGTGTCAGCTGCTTTCCTTCTTTTTGATACACTGATATATTAATTATGCATTTCTGCTGTTCCTCTGAAATGTATTAGAGACAAAACACCCTACTGCCAAGACATTGTAATTATTGAGGTCATATCAGCATTCTCAATATTACTGTCACTAGTGTATTGTACTATTTATAAACCAGAGAAGTGAAATTTACCTTATGTGTGCAATGACAACATTTCAAACCATCTTGAGAAGAAGAAAAATAGCATTTTCCATCAGGAAATATTTTGATTAGAAATTAGTAAGTACCTCTAAAACACAGCCTTTCCTGCAAAGCCCAAGGGTGATGCCAACCCTAAACTCACTATGTATGTTAGACCAAATTTTTAGTGGCTGCAAATCATCATCCCTCCACTGAAACCAGAGCTGCCATGAAGACCGACGTAACCACACAGAGTTTCCACCACCTGAAGCTCAAACCAAGATCCTAAACCCCAGATCCTGAATTTGGCTTTTCAGAGCATTCTACTGAACAGAGCAAGAAAATATCATTAGTGAAGAAAGAAAACAACCACTATAATGGCAAAGCATTTCCATTTTGTACATCCACATGAACATAACAGACTGTGAAACAACTTGCACTTACATGTTGTAAACATGTACATTATTAAAACCAACACGTTCATTACTAAACTCTCTAAGCTATGCACCCTTCTTTTATAATCAGCTCATTTGTGTCTTTAGAAACTAGGAATGCCTTCTGGAGCACTCCTGAGAAGTGCATTGTGCCCCAAAGCTATTCAGAAATACAGCATTCATAGCAGAGCCACTTTATTGGCTTTAATGACTAAATCCTCCACTTCCCATTGTTCGCTGGTAAAAGTAGAAATAGCAATACGCAAAATACTGTTGTCTGAAAAAATAAGCGCCTTCGTATTCCTTGAAGTCTGAAAAATAGGTATGTGGCTTGAACAAATACACATGATCATATTTTCTTGTAAATGTTCCACTGGATTAACCATGCGATGATCTGCACCGTTGGTGGACAGTTAGTTCTTGTTCCCCAGCTCCTCTCTCTTGTTCTACGGTCGCAGCACCGTCAGCTCACTCCTCACACTGGGGAGGAAGCTTCGGTGGTGCAGTGGCTGTGTGCGTCTGCTGGTGGCACAAACAGAGCAAACCCCTGCCCTGCAAGGCATTGCCTCACATAAGGAGAGTGGGAATTCACGCCTAGCCCTCGCAAACTCTAGTAGTGCTGGGGTTCACACCTAGCCCTCACGAACTCATTCCTGGAAAGGAATTTTCCAGTGAGATGGTGACTTGTGTAGGTAGACATGTACAGCAGCACTCCATTTAAAATTTACAAATGAATGGTAAATTTTAGGGTCTAGCTGTGTCAGTGAAGGAAAAACTGAGCCTGGCTGAACACAATATTTAAAAGTGGTTTCAAATCACTAAGGATGAAATTGCTTCCCGTTGTCAAGGTCTACGCTGAACTGTATTGCATAAGGCATTCCTGAACACTGAAGAGAGTTGTTCAGCGCTCATCTAAGTCAACAGGTATTTGTCTGCTAATTTCAATAGAATCCGAAATAGATTATCAAGGTTTATGGCAGGACTACTTATGATCTCTTTCTGTGGGACTCTCTAAACTGTGTTTTACCTTGTGGCATACAGACTGTCCTGCTGTCCTTCCTCAACACACCTGCAGGGTTAGGGCCTCTGTCTGTAACGTCCAAAGTTACCTCAAAAGAATTGATATTTAGCTCAAGTGCTTTATTTCAGTTTTTCTCTTCTCCTTTACTATCTGACAAGATCTGGATTAAAGGCTATTCTAACCCATGATATTTTAAGTGCCTTATGCAGTGCTAATGAGAAAAATCATTATGGATGGTACTGCAGCAAGTAAATGAAGGAAAGGAAGAAGTTTTACACCAGCAGCAGAAGTCCCACATGAATGCAACTGCAGTATAAAGGATGGCATTCTGTCTCTCCCCATTCACCTGCCACACAGGGCAGTATTTTTACAACTCCCAGATCAGGGCTGGTATTTAGACATTTGAGATGAGCAAGTGTCACCACTGGCACTTGCAGCTGCCTCCTCTGACTATGTCTTCCTGCTTGGGCTGGGGTTGAAGCATCAGATGCAAGTGGATTAGCAGGGAAAACAAAGGGGGATTGATAACTTTCCAGCTTCCTTCAAAGTTAAAGACTGTGATGAATATCTTGAAGTTGTTAGCGTTTGAAATATCCCATGCACATCTCAGCCAAAGGCAAAGGAGTGGGAACCTGTAGGACATTTTTTTAGAGAGATGCAAGTAGGAATGACATTATATTCATTAGACATTTTATGCATAAAACTCCATAGGAGTCACAGCCCTGCAAAACTTCCTTGGCACTGGCCTTGCTGCTTGCAGGTTCTTTACAATTAGTTTCATGTGGGAAATTAATCTCTTTTATTTCTTTTGTGATTTGCAGAACTTCTGCAGTGAGAGTACTGTAACTTCTGACTGCAAATCAGCTTCTCCCTGACCTGATTTCTGCCTCAGTAATCACAGAGAGACTCTAATGATGCTTTGAATGTGTGATAAAAGGTGCTTATTACTCACAAAACTGTACATTCATCATGTTTTCCTGATGACAGACTCACACATGAAATTGTCACCTTCAACAATTAGGGACTCAGAACAGCAGCCAGGTTCTAAAAATAGATGCTTCCTGCACTAAGACATTAGTTTCTCATTTCTTACCTGGGATCCTTTACTGCCATGATCATAATTTTATAACAGAGACAAGCATTCATCTAGCATTCATCTCAGAATGGTTATTAAAGAAAATCATAATTTCCAAACAACTTTAACAGTTTATTCAGAGTGAAAGAATTATGCCTTAATGATGAGCTTCTGGGCAGAGTAATAGGGTGACAATTTTTCCTATAAATACTCTATATTCTTGAACTACCAGTATTGTTAAACAAAAACTATTTTAAGATGCCTTTAGGACTTGTTTGAGGCAGCCTACAGAACTGATCTGTTTCTCTGAGGGTGTTTGAGATCTTGGTATGCAATGGCTATTTCACCTTCATTTGTTTTATGCACCTGCTAATGGGATGGTAATATTTTGGGGTATCCTTTGGGGATGGTAATATTTTGGGGCATCCTTTGGAGATCATCAAGATTTGAATGCTCTGGAGTGATTCTTTTTCTGTTCATCTGTTTGATTTGTCTTGCAATGTGCAAAAGCTTTTAAGAAGTCATCAAGCTCATTAAAAGGGGAAAAGTAAAGGACTCCAAGCCAGTTACATCTTGTGGAAGTTGATAGTTCAAAAATCTAGTGTTAAAGAAAAATACTGAAAGCAAAAAGTGCTGAAAGTTTCCAGCTGCAATGTACTGGTTCTTTCTTTCCTATTTGCTACCTGGCACTGTTACTACTGTTGGATGGTCACTTCATACGACTTGTATCAGGAGATGTGGAGATGACATAGCCTGGGGGGCAGGTCCATGTTCACTCCCTGCTGCAGCGCACAGGAAGAAGGCTATTCCCAATTCCGCGTCAGATTCCTTCTATGCCACCGCTGTCAGAGGCTGATGTGGTCTGAATATGATGTGTCCTTTCACCTGGTCTTGCCCTCTCCCGCAGTGGCTTGGATTTCCACACTCCCACCATTCTCCCCACTTTGTTCACAAGCAGAATGTGAAATGATGTGTTTGCAATGGCTGGTGCTGAGCTAGGCAGATGTGTCTCCAGATTTTAATGCAATGAGTTCAGAGTCCTCTAAGTATCTTCCATTTAACTGTTCATTGTTGGAATCATGATGGTACAGGTAAATGGGGACCTCTGTGATTGACGTTGCAGTGTAGGAGGTAGATCGCGTGGAACAGTGCTCTCGGCGCCTTTGGCCCCACTGGGTTTTGTACTGCGTCCATTGCCTCTTCAAAGCTCCTTGTACCTGTTAAAGAAACACATAGTTAGGGTGAGGCATAATCTAAACCCCTATAATTGTAGACATTTTAAAATATGCAAAAGGGAAAGGGAAGGGAAAGGGAAGGGAAAGGGAAGGGAAAGGGAAGGGAAAGGGAAGGGAAGGGAAGGGAAGGGAAGGGAAGGGAAGGGAAGGGAAGGGAAGGGAAGGGAAGGGAAGGGAAGGGAAGGGAAGGGAAGGGAAGGGAAGGGAAGGGAAGGAAAGGAAAGGAAAGGAAAGGAAAGGAAAGGAAAGGAAAGGAAAGGAAAGGAAAGGAAAGGAAAGGAAAGGAAAGGAAAGGAAAGGAAAGGAAAGGAAAGGAAAGGAAAGGAAAGGAAAGGAAAGGAAAGGAAAGGAAAGGAAAGGAAAGGAAAGGAAAGGAAAGGAAAGGAAAGGAAAGGAAAGGAAAGGAAAGGAAAGGAAAGGAAAGGGAAGGAGAAGCTTCAGGTCTAATTCCATCAGGTTCAGTCTCCCTCTCTCCTACCCTCCGCTCCCAGCTCCAGCAGAAGCAGTTGCTCAGCTCTTGGCCTCAACTCTCTCCCTGCCTACCCTATGGCAGCAATTAGAGTTTCTGCAGTTGTTGCTGCTTATGAAAAGCAGGTATGGGTTAGCTGTTCCCATAAGAGATAAATGTGGAACAGATTGCTGCATGGGAACACAGTAGGATGCTGTGGTAGAAGAGGGAAGAGGAAGGAAGGATGAGGATTAAAACCCATCTGATGCTACAGCTGGATCCTTGCCCTGGAATGGCTAATGCATTGTGATCCCTGGAGAAACTTAACCTTGAGTAAAACTGGCCATGAATGGCAAAGTGTAAGTACACTTCAAGAGCTTGCCAGGGCTAATTTTGCAGAGAGAAAGAGTTGGAGGATTAGTACAGCTAAACAGAGATTTTGTTCTGGTAATTTAAGAAGAGGTTCTGTGCTGGCAAAAAAATAGCTTGGTCATAGCCCTCTGCGTAGCAGAGAATTTCAACCTTTGGACATTCATTTTCTAGGAATAAAATATTTTATTCAACATTTACATTAAGAGTGATGTTATATGTGGCGCTAGGATATGACTTAAGCATTGAGTCCTGCCAGGGAATAAGAAGCCCTTCTCCAGCTGCACATTCATGCGTGCTGGCACTCGCTAGCTCCTTCCCAAAACAGGGAGTGGGCAAACCCAGGCTCTGTTCCTTCAGCTCAGCTATTCCAGCCAGCAAAATGTGAGAACAGGAGCAGTTTGCTGTAATAATCTGCTGTAAATGACCATCCTCCAGAGGAAGGCAGGCGCAGGTGAGGCACCGTGATGGCAGGAGTGTCCTGGAGTTTCCGTGCTCCTGCTGAGGTGGACATTGTGTGTCATTTTTGCTCAGAGAGTAGCCTGAAGTCACTCTCTAGGCTCTGTGCAGAACAATATCTTTGATTCATATAGATTAATCTGAATTACTTCAATACTTCCCAAGTCTCCACAATTCTAATCACTATTAATATGCATATAGTAAAATGCCATCTACTCACCACCCACAGCTGCCTGCAAGAAAGCTGTTTCATGTCACATAAGGACAAGGCTTCATAAGGAATTGCTATGAGTCTGAGATGCTTACTGAGTGTACAGCGTAACTATGCAGCATGCCAGGAATGGATATTTCAATTGCTTTGGCTTTTTATTTTTAATCCAAGACGCAAGCCAAGGTATGAGGATTGATGCTATAAATCCTTACTCATGCAAGTGGTTGCACTGACTTTGGTATGACTACTTTCTTGAGTAAACAAACGTTTGCTGGACTAGTCCTTTAAAACTAACTGAAAAGTATATCCATGCCCAGTTTCCAATACTAGCTCTTTTTTGCTATTGTTTAGCTTAAGACAAAGTAGTTAAGAGTTCTTTTCATCTGGAGAAATGTATTCCTATTCACCTTCTCCTAACACATAAAGAAAAGAAAACAAATGGCTGGGTGTAGGTTAATTAGATATCAAGCACAGAAAAGGCATATGGTTACAACGGGACTTTAATTACTGGGGCTGTGAGCAAAGCTTACTATGCCAATACTGAGATTTAAAGTTAAATGGCTGCACGCAGGGATGTTTCCTATGACATCATCACCAAAGTTTATTAGTGAGAAAGAATTACTGCATGAAAGAATAATGCAGTTGTAGCACATGATACAGAAATACTACACGAGGTAAACCCTGTAAAGATTTTAGTCACTTTAAAATTGCCTTTTGATGTTACAGTATGAATATTGTAGCTTAGTCACCCTAGAAGCTATGGGGAAGAACTGGAAGAAGAAATCTTCAGGATTAAGTCAGTGACTTTCCCCAATATCACACTGGGGCAACAGTTCCTGTAACCTACAGCTGGACACAATGAGGGTAATGCAGAAAGCTTGGACATGCACAGCAGCTCTGCCCGCCCGCAGCCATCTCTCCAACACCACCACCATGGCCATTAGCGCGTGTAGCCACTGCGCACCTCTGGCCATCGCCTCTGCCCCTAAGCGTGGAGTGTGTTTGCATTTCACAGCCGTGCATTAATTCAGATTAATCTCAGCGTCTTTAGGGAAGGTGGCAAGAACATGCTCTTACAGCCTTCCTGTTCCTCTTCTAGCCCCCCTTCCCCTGCCCCCTGCATAGACCCTGAGGCTTTGATCGCTCTTGCATGGGGAGAAGAGCTGTTGTGAAGGTGATGAGCTCCTGCTGAGCTCTCAAACTGCTCTCAGTTGAACTGGAGTCTGATGGGCCACCAGGGCAACCACAGGTCTGGAGATGATAACATGGTTAACTGAAGAGGGAAGAACAATGTCACTGAGTCTTACAAAGCCTGCCGTGAGGAGCTTATAGTTTTCTTCTCAGAAGGGAGTGACACTTAAATTGTATGTCTGGTCGGGGAGAGAACAGGCACCTCCCTTCCAGTTTGGCCCATGATTAGAAGTGCCATTAGTCAGGTTTAAAAGGCTCCATGGAGCAGTAAGAGCACGAGGTCAAAGCAGCTGTGTTTTTATTCTCCACTGAACTGCTGGCCTGTACAAGAATCCGGCCACAAATGGATAATGGATAGTACAAGCTGCTGCACTTGAGTAAAACAACATGTTAATCTAGATTTCTGCCATGATTCCAAGGATCTCAGATGATCATAATTCAGTGCCAACTAAAACTGTTCTTGCATGGATTTTAAATGTGTAAGCAGCATTACTGAAAATCACATGCACAGCCATAATGTATTAAGGACCAAGGAGGCTCCTGGGGACCGGGAGGGGCAGGGCGATGCCTGCCATGCTTTCCACTGTGATAGCAGATGGAAGAAAGTAAAGTCTAAAGAAATGAAGAGCCTGAGTTTATTTACTCTGCTCTTCAGGACTTAAAAGGTTTTTCTGTTCTCTATTAGCCATTCATGCCTCTGGCACACAAGATATATGGCTGGTTTTTTTTCCAAACAGACTTTCCATTTTGTTGGCTAGCCTTGCGGTCTAGAAGCAATCTCAGGCCTGGAAATATGGTCTGGTGAGCAGACTATTGCAGAGACCTTGTATCATCTGTACAACACTGTTGTTGTTGGACACAGAAGCTACAGTGCTGCTGGACACTGAGATTTTATACGAAAATGCACAAGAAGATCTGTCATTTTAAAAGTCCAAAACAAATCCATTGTTTATGTGTTCTTCCACATGAATGCAGGCATGGGTACAGCTTCTTATTACTATTTTTGCATTTCTTTCTACCGATGGGCTTATGGTACTAAAGTGAGGTTGGTGAGGTAGTAGGTGATGAATGCAATGTAAAACACTGTTTGGTGGTACTGAGTTTAGCATTGTTTGTCCTGGCTAACCTTCATGTATTTCAGCCTTGAAGTTAAATATTCCAGTAGGAAAAAGTAAATCCCAGAGTATCCAGGCTCCTGTGGTACTAAAATTAATCTCCTTGCCCTGCACTGAATTTTCTCATGAGAAATAATTTTGAGGTCTATGGCAGCAGATGTATACAGCAGCTTGGAAACAATCTCCTACCATGACTGAAGACCAGACTGTGGCTTTGGTCTATGTCATACTGCACACAGCAAGACTGGGGGAAATTATCTCAGCTCAGTTCTCTTGGGCAGCCAAACTCAGAGCAGTGCTCCCTTTGGAAGGATCCAATGCCATCTTGGCATTAGTCTGTTGCTGCTCCTCTATAGGTTTTGTGCCATATATACCTACACCTTGTGTAACTGCAGGAATAAATGGGACTTGGAGGAAAGGGGTCATAATCCTTTCATCCTCTCTTCTGGCACAGCCCAGCACAGCTATTCTAGTACATAAACTTGCTTGATGTTTATTGGTAATGTGCTGATGCAAGTAGCATCAAACTGTCTTGAGTCTGTATTAGAGAGGTGTTGTCTTTGGCCCTCTGCCTACCTTAAAGGGAAATTCTAAAAAAAAAGCTTCCCTTATTGGGGGTAAATAAAATTTCCTATAAGAAAATAACGAGAGGGTTTCTCAGCATCCCTGCCATTGACCATGTTAGACAGTCTGCAAGTCTGCAGAAGATACAACAATTTTAAAAATGGGTGTGATGGCGAAAAGTACCCAAGCACCAACAAAAATCACATTCAACATGTCTGGGAAACCTGAATCCCCATGGCTGTTTGTTCTTACTGCCTAAAACTGATGAATGTTTCTGATCAGCCACTCCATGAAGGAGTTATTAATCCTACATGCAGTCTGCAGCTACCCAGAGGTAGTCAAGCCATCCATGTGATTACTTATGGGAGCAATAGAGTACAAAACTGGAAGCCACATTTAATATCAGATTCATTTTAATCTCATTTTGGGCATCGTCCTTTCCAGATGTGTCCCTTTAGTGATGGCTCGCTGACAATTCAAGTATCAAAAGTGGATATCCAGATGAGAGTCTTTCACAAGGAAGAGGTCATTTTGCTGTGGGCTGCCAGATGTGTCAAAAAGGCTGTCAGAGGTGACTAGGGGTTTGGTGACTATTACTGTTATTCAGGATTTGTATCCAGATCGTGCATCTTCAGTCCACATAAAGAATGACTGGCTGCTATTGCTGCTTCCTACCAGCAGCTCAGTCAGTGCAGAAGTCCACAAAGTGCAGCCTGTCTCTGAGGTTGGACATCTGAATATCATGTATGAATGTGGTGTATTTTCTTAATCCAAATATATTTAATCTGAATTCTAAATTAATGTAATACGATACTTAACGAACAAAAGAGAGCTGCATATTTATTTTAGACTCATTTTAATTCCTGGAATGTGGCTTCTAGTTTTCTGCCTAGTGCACTCTAGGTTAGTTCATATGACAGGTGAACTCACTCATACCTTGCAATCTAATTTTGAATTAAATCATACATATGGTCTGCCATGATGATGACAACCAGATGCTCCAGATCTATTCATCATTGTGTAACTTGAAAATTGTATTCCTGGAGTTGTAAAGGTGGATATGCTTTTCTCGACATTGTGGCATTGTCAAAAGTACTTTGGAATTAGAGCTATCTGATGAAACACACCTAAGAAACAAACAGCCTTTAAGATACTTTACATTTTCAGTGCATTTTCTTACTGCCTTTCCTCATTTTTAGCATTGCTGCAGCCTTTCTAGGCACAAATCCATATGTTCTCATTAGAGTTGGAGAATTACAGAGTAATCGACCTTTTACTCTAAAGCTATAAAACATTAAGCGAATTTGTTTTGCAAAATCTAACCTGAAAAAAATGGAAGGTGACACCAGGGAGAATGAAGAAGGAAGAAGGCAATGTTCAAGACTAGAATTTTGGGGTAACACATTGGAGGCAAGCGAGGACACACTGGACCACTGCCTGTACATAGCTATGCAGTCATTCCTATGGGGAAAGGATGTTTCAAAAATTGCTTGGCTGGTCTCTGCTTTTTCCATGCCAGGTCCTCCCTACTAGGGAGAATCAGAAGTCTTTCTGTGTTTCCAGGGCATGGAGATTGGACTGTGCCAGAAAGCGATAACAGTAAGGCAGAAGGAGAAAGGTGGTAGTAGCCTGCAGGACCTGGGGACAGAAATGTAACAGGAAAAAATAGTTGTACATCTCTCCAACTTTTTTTAATCGGACCGTGAAACCATGAACTTCTGTAGCATGATCTTTACAGCTATCATTTCGTGATAGGTTCTGGTGTCATTAACTGCTCACATTTTGCCATTCTCTTTTATTCTCCTGAGAAGCCATGCTACAGAATTATGGTGGGAGGCCTCTAATCTTTTCTACTGTTGCATTTCTCTGTACATTTATGCAGCAAGCCAGCCAGAAGCAAATGTATAGTGATGTTGACAAGTGGTGGCAGAATTTAATACTCTCTGCCATCCTGAAAGTTAGCAAACCAGCCAGTAGCACCTTATCAATAGATAACTTGCTTCAAGTCGCTATCAAAACATCAGCGTGGTCACATCATTACTGCAAATTTGCTACTTTCTAATAATATACGGGGATAAACAGAAGCACAAATATCTCTTTAGGTAGACATACTGAGTGTTAGCTTCACAAAGCTTGCTCTGTACTTAATTAATCTGCTCTGAAGTCCAAATTAACTTTTTAAAGGTCTTCCTAGCTTTTCTAAGATATACGGTGTTTTATTTTGCTACAGTTGAAAGCTCCTGATGTATTGAAAAAGCATTTTTCTGCTAACCATCTCTGGAAAATGGATTACTGTAGGAATTTAAATGGTTGTTTTAACCAGCTTTTTTTTTTGTAAAAAAAAGGAGTGAAATGGACCTAAAATCAGCTGTAGGTATATAAGATATTGATCCAGCTGTAAGAGAATGGGAGACATCTTTGCCTCAAGGATTTTTATTTCTCAATTTCTCTCTACATGAGAAACACTAACCTTAAAAAGGCCAGTGCTAATCCTCAAAAGAGTGAAAGTAATCACACTCCTCCAGGCTCCTCTGCTCTGACAGTGCTACCAGGGACTATCGGCCACAGCTCTGGGGCTGAACGCAGCACACGGCTCTCCAGGACAGACCCCCAAAGATCCCCACTGCCTCTTATGGGGCACTGTGGTCCTTCCAGGCGATCCATCCCGCTATCCTGGGGCAGGAAGGGAAGCAAAGCATTTTTCTCCTTTACTTAGACCTCTGTCTCAAAATTGCAGACGATAGGGGAAGAGTCTCATGCCTGTACCTCATTTGGTGCCATCTGCTTTGTAATGGTAATGCTCCTGATTCATCTGCTCAGAGATATTCAAGTCATGCTCTGCACAGAGCTTTCAAAAATGCACATTACTGCTTGTATATAGAAAGTAAAAAGCGACTTTGTGTGGTTTCAAAGTTTGTAGCCTGACATGCTTCATTTCTGCATTAATGAACAATGAAGTGACTATTTTTCAAGTTCTTTTCATTTGCTGTATTTCACATGCTTACCTCTCCATTGAAGAAACAGAATATAGTTGCCACAAGTAAGCCCTAAGAGAAAGGAAAAGAAAAGAGTTTAGAGATCAGAATATATAATTTTTTTGGCATTGTTTGGAAATTTGGACTTGAGGGATACAAGATAAAAACATTAGTCCACTTCGTCTGCATCACAGACACTTCACCTGACCTCCCCTTCGTTCACAGTTACGTTATTACTCCGATTTTTGTCTTTTCAACATGTTTTACCATTTTCTTCTACTTTACTAGCATTTATAGATTATCTATTTTGGCTATGAAGTTATTTTTGTACAAAAGGCCTAGAGAAGGAAAATTAAATGGTAGGTAAGGTAGATAGATAGATATCTTGCTTACAGGGGAGTACCACACCAGTACTGACTTTGCTGAAGAGATGGCAGAGGAATTGTGTCCTACATGCTGCCACCCACTTGTCAGAGTGCAGTTACCCAGTTAAAGTGTCGGCCAAGGAGAATCCAGCTGCCCCAGGAAGGCTTGAAATCAAACTGTATGTCAGGGTAAGTGAGCTTGTATGTGGGGCGTCACGATGGATGGTGGGGATGTGAAAAGAGGTAGAAAGGGTCAGAAAAAGGAAAAAAAAAACCACAATAGGTGAGTTAGAAGGTAGGGGGCAGAGAAAAAAAGAAGAAGAGAGATTGCAGATCATAGCTTGGTCCTAAATGGCTTAAAATTAATTTAATTATTGCCACAGTTGTTCAGATAATATTTCACTACTGCTAGAAGGTTAAACAGGGCCAAGCCAGGGACATGAGGTGAGAAAATGTGAAATTAATAAGAGAGAAAATTCACGCACACAGCCTGCCATTCAGTGTCATGTAGTTACACTGGTCCATGTTCTAAACCACACTCGCTTTTATTAAAATAGCATTACATAGCATCAGTGGGAGCCAAATGCCTTCATTTTAAATTACTTAAAGCAGTTATTATAAACTAAATGTATGGCAGTTTGTGAAATTGAGGGGAAAACTGCAATACAATAGCTTGTGCTCCCAAGGGCTGCTTTGAAGAGCTTTACAGCTGTATCTTTTTTATAAACCCTCATTTAACTGATTACCAGTTAAACTGTAGCTAACGCTTTGTAAAATGTCTTGGACTCTCAAGTGTATATTTTGGACCACAAACATAGGGTAAGCAATAACTGTTTTAACAAAATGCTTATATATTGGAGATATACAGGCTGGTTGGAAGAGGTGCTGACCACCTGAATTTTGGCAATTATTTCACTCCAATATGTTTTCTCTAATGCAGAATTTGTAATTTGACATCACTTCAAATATGAACACAGAGAAGCATGTGAGAGGAGGAGGAAGGGTAGACATAGTGAGAAAAAGTTTATTTTCATGTTTTGGAAAATGGGTGAGTATTCTCAAAAAACTCAAATCCCAGTATACAATATGCAATGCACAATAGTTCGTCCCTAAGCTCTGGTTTCAGAAACACCACAAAGTCAACCAAAATCTTATGCCTCTAAAGAAGGACTTTGTCAGACCACAGATTCCCAAATAAAAAATCTATGCAAGGGGAGCAAATGCATCAAAAATTTATGCAAAGGGAGCAAATGCATCACTTCCAGGTGCCCTGTATTGATTTTCTCCTGCGCTGTGTGTGCTACATTAATTTGCACAGTCTTGCAAAACATCTGCTGTCAAACTGCATGGTACATGGTCTCACTATTTTGCTAAAGTGTGTTTATATGAACAGCAGTCAGCCACCATGGGAAATGAGAGGGATCTTGATCTCCTCTGGGAGTAGAGATGCTCAATGGATGTCCTGTGTGAGGCATGGCAGATAGATACAAAAGACACCAGGAGGAGAGAAAGAACTGGAGAAATTTTTCTAAGTCTGTTCTTCAGCGAGAGTGTTTAGGAGGAATTTGGGAACTGCAGTTCACCTAAAGGCAGAAATTGAACCTGAACTATTGAAGGGAGCCATTTTCCATTTCAGTTCTGGTATGGTATTTAAATTCCTCTGTTACATCCTGCAATTGCTCTACTTTTCTTCTGTTGGAGAGTGTAGTTCCCTTAACTAGTGTTTTTTCCACACAACTTCTGACAGAAAAGCTAAAGAGGAAGCTGTGGTGATGCCTCATATCACTTCAGTTGCACCCCCTGTTATTTTGAGACCATGGATGTTGTACATCTTCCATTTGAAGAAATTATTTTCTCTCATTTGTCCCATATACATCTCACTGCTCTTCTTCCACCAGCAATGGCCCTCTGGGCTCTGCCATCTATTTCTATTTCTATTTCTATTTCTATTTCTATTTCTATTTCTATTTCTATTTCTATTTCTATTTCTATTTCTATTTCTATTTCTATTATTTCTATTTCTACTTCTATTGCTATTGGTATTGCTATTTTTTCTATTTCTATTCCCATTTCTTACAATTTATACATAAAGTTTTGACCATAGTTCAGAGTACTATCGTTATCTTCAGTTGTAAAGCTACAGAGATACCTATAGCTTTGTCTCTTTGGAGCCAGAAGGGCTTGGGATGATGATAATTTTACAGTGGATCTATTACAACCTGTCACAGACTGGATGTAGATGAATTATTTCATGTAAGGCCCACAGGTTAATTCTCACATCTCTTTGACATACGTCTTCCACATTCTCTCTAACTGCTGCTGGTTTTTGCTCAGGGTGAAATTCTTGTTGAGGATGAGATTGCTAGGTCAATTATACCTCTCTGCCACTGTGTGGAGTTGTTAAACTGACCTGTGATATATCGTCTGCTGACAGCAGGATAACATTGGCTGTGGTATTGAAGGCAGAGATGAAGAATACTTTTAGAGATTAAGGCCTTTAATGACTGCTTCTGAAATTCTTTATTTCTGGAACTGTGTGAAGACCAGACGAATGTGGCTTTCATGCCGTAGGGATTGTCATGCCTTAGGGATTGTCCAGAGCTGGCAGCTCTCAGATCTTCATGTACCTTATTGACACCATAGTGAGTTTGTCCCTGTGTTTAAGTGCCTGTACTGGTCCAAGGACTTTCTTTGCTTGACAGGTATTTAATTTGTATCTCATTCTCCTAGACGACATGAGTGTCTTCAAGAGAAGTTCCACTAATTTGCTCAGCTTAAAAAGAAACAAACAAAAAATACCTATGCAGATACTGCAAATTTACACGGGTTTCCAATACCTCAGTTGTTTTTCTTCTAGTTTATGTCTCCATAAAACCAATAAAGCATATATAGATATGCTTATTTCTGTTATTCATGAGCATGTCCATGGCCTTAGTCTCTGCCCTAATTACACATTGTCTTGCTGTTTAGGCTTTAGTGGGGTGACATATTCATCATTGATGGTAGAAGATGATGCCACGTGTAATTGTACAGATGGCCATAATATAAAAAAATCAATTTCTGATTCTCTGTGTGGGCTTTGGTCCATGTCCATTCACTTCTCACTTCTGGATCTGAATGGACAGAAAAAAAAAAAAAAAAAAAAGCATGGCCAAGATCCTTCATCGAAGTGCTTCCCATTCCCATCTCTCTCATTTCAGCAAAGATAAAGAGCTTTGAGAAAAACAATACCTGTGTTCCTCATCGTCTTCATTCACAGCGCATTCATACAGCATCTCTGAGGTAAATGACTGGGTTATAAAGGGTTCATTTACGTTAGGTTAAAAAAAAATAAGCAAAGCGAAGAATGTGTCTGTGCAGTTTCTGATGCTACTGAGGTGGGGAGATTGTCATAAGAGGGCTGAAGATGGCAGCCAACCTGCTGCAAAATGATGGAGACATCCCATCAGCCAAAGCTCACACTTAGCTTCTTCTCCTGCTCTCTTCTGGAGGTTTCATTACTGTCATTTTGTACATGAATTTTTCATACAGAAATGGCACTTTATAACATCCAGCTTTCAAAAAAACATTTTCCCCATCTTTTATTGGCTCAAAATATTAGGAAGTTTTGAAATTACTAATAATGCAAAGAAAAACATGAACAAGAAATAAAAAAACCCCACTTATGTTGTCAAAAGTAGTCCTATGACATTAACTTTGCACAGAAGGAAAAAATATTTCTGGTTTGACATCACAGAAGATATTTATTTCCCTTTAAATGGAGAAACAGATGGAATGAAGACCTTCTAAAATGCATTGAAAAATCTTACTATTTTTAAGAGGCTACTTTTAAATGGGTTAATTTTGTCCTGCATAAAGCTGCATAAAGAGTTAAATTTACAATTCGGAGGCAGGGTGGATATATATGTGACACAAACCCATGCCTAAAAAATACAAAATACCCTTTACACAAATGAGGCCCCTATGAGCTTGATCCTCCTGCCTGGCAGGATGGGTGCTGCAGTCCTGAGAGTGCTGCTTGGAAGCTGTTGTGTGACACAGAAGTAATCCTACTTGCGGAGAAAGAAAACTTTGATTATTCTCCATTTAACAGAAAAAACCTTTTTATTTGCCAATAAAAAACAAGGCCCTTATGCTGAATAGCATTTTAATTTCTCATTAGAGGCAGGCTTGCATGTTGCTGTTGATTTGGGGGCTATTTCTCCACTGCACCAAGTGGACCTCCATGGCTAAATCTTCTCTGGCATAGGAACAGTGCCATGTTAGGTAACATGATAGCCTCTACAAACCCAGCTACAAGATGCTGGAGAGAGTTTGGTGAGAGGGGACAGTTGGTGGAAGGAGCTTGCAAGCAGGAGTGTGTTAATCGCTGGGCTTGTTTGAGAGCATCTGCTGGGGGGGGGTCTATATGTGCAACCAACTGATGTATCATGGGGTTATTGCATTTTTCGACTCTTCCTTTTTTCTTGTGTGGCCTCTGCCATGGACCAACATCAGAGATCACAAGCTGGGAAAATGGGATGTGCTTGCTGGTAGCAGACCCTCTGACAGGAGCTCAGCACCCAGATTTCTTTGCAGCCTGGGACCCCTCAAAAGATGCTGAGTGGTTCCCGGGGTGGGGGAAGTGGCAGTGGCGGCCCCAGGGCCAGCAGAGGAGCAGGTGGCCTCGGCGGGTTGTGAGGCATGAGCCACATCCCTCCTGCCCTCTCTCACTGCAGAGACCTGAGTGCAGTTACAGGCAGGAAACAGGGCTGCTGCTGCTTCTCTCCTTCGCAGGAGGCACCCTCTTTGCCCAGGTGTACCATTTCATCTTCACTGGGCAGCACGATGGGACTTTTCAGGCTTTTAAGCGACAGATGTGTTTTCAGGCCAGAGGTGTGCAAGGAGCCAGCGCATCCTGTACCGTAATGCTTTACACCTGCAGAAGACTGCATCTTCCATGTGCTTTCAGCATCATCTAACAGGCTTTTGAAAGTCAGATCACCTAGGAAAGTCTCCAACTCACTGACTCTTCTGGGGTGCAAATGTTTGCTTTGCGGTGCTTACTTTAGGAGCTCTGTTTAATAAGCTAACTGCGTGTTCAGCAATGCACCTACAGCATCCCATTCTGTGCCTACGTGATTCCACTTAAGGGTTGAAATATTTTTCTTTTGCCTGGTGCAATCTTTATTTTAGCACAGTCTGGAGACTGAAGAGCTGACATTGGTGATGGTGAGGAGAGATACTAATCTCTACTTTTACAGGATCCATGGGAGGCTGGCTGGCTGGGCTGGAAAAGTACATGCATTCATATCTGCAGCACAAAAGCCAGTCTTCAATTTTTTTATCATTTATACATCTACTCTACAGATCTGTTAAGAAGAATCTGGTCTATGTGCTGAAACAGACACAAGCTGATACAGGGGAGGTAGACATACAGAGTGAATTGCTCATATAGTCATATTCGAAAAAACACTTCTGCTTAAAATGGTGAGCATTAATGATAGTACTGCAAAAAGAGCAGGACAATTCAAAACCAGACTGGCTTCTGTAATTCAAAAGTGACTTCAGCAGAGTAAAGCCAGCACGTAACATCTCAACGTGTTGTTTTTCAGCTGGGAAAACCATTCTCTGAAAGAAATACCATTACACAGTTTATTGTGGGAACAAATTCTTTCCCATTCATCATCTTCAATCTTTCAATTTTTACAATAGACTGCAGTGCTTGTTTGCACCTTTTCTGTGTACATGGACGATGTAACTAATATATCAAACCATCGTGCTCACTTAAAGCAGTGATGTGCTGTTGAAAAACTGTCTCTGTTCTAAAAAAGGCACAAAAAATTAATCATTTACCCAGTGCAGAAATGGAGAATGTATTATATTTTCCACCAAAAAAAATCATAATTGCACCCATGATGCCTACTTGTATATGATTGACATGCCACGGGATGCAAAAACTAATAGATTGCTGCTAGTTTATGGAGAGGCAGGCTGCGCTGCGGTTTATGAGAGTGCAATAGCTAGCGGGGAAATATAGCCGTTACACAAGCTAATACAATATCTGCTAATTATGTAATCAATCCTAGAAGAAAATGAGCACCACAGGAGTGATTATATAGCTGGCTATCTTAAATATGCATACAAGAAATGTTTGGGAAAGGATTAAGAAAGTTTATTTTAGAATACAATTAAAAATCCGCTCTAAGTAGAAAAGGGAGCATCACAGTTGGCTGCAGTTAGCAGGACAACTGCATAGCCCTCCCGAAAGGCCAAATTTTACATGCTGGCACACTGGAGATTACATTGCAGGAAGCTCACTGAGATTATATTGCAGAGGTGTCAAGAGCTCTTCTGCGAGGTCTGCACTGCTGCCCTGGCTCGGGGCAGCCCTGGGCGGGCTGTCACCCCTCAGCATGCCCGGTGGCCTCTCGGCACAGCGGCAGTGGGGCACGGGCAGCCCCCGCCGTGTGCCCACGCTGGCATCCCCAGCACCATCCCCACTGCTGAAATGGAACAAAATGTATTGGCAGGGGGCGATCGGGACCAACAAGCGATGGAGAGACACCCATTCCCGATGACTGGGACAAGGGCAGAAGGAACCCACTGGAGGTGAAACTTTGCCTCTTTGGATCCCTCTCTCACCTAATCCCATCCATCGGTACAACAGTTTCACGATGCTTTGGTTTTGTTTCTGGTTCAATTTTAACCTCGGTTTGGTGACTTTCTATTGCATAATGATCATAATTAAGACTGTTAATTAAGATGATTAACATTCTTTTTGTAATTCTCCCACAACCTCAAAGGATTTGAAAGATGTTTTAAGAGTAAAATTATTATTGTAACACTATCTTATCCTAACTTGCTAAAACTGTAAGCAACCTGTCACCAGAAAACTGATTTGGAGGTATTCCTTTATAGCCCTTGAGACCAAAGAAGTGACAATACAGGTAACAACAGAAGAAACAGACTCTCATTCCCTTTAAGTAGAACTGTAATATAAGATGGCATACACTGCAAAAACAGACCTATAACTTCAGTTATTCTACGCATGCAGTAGCATGCACACCCACAGTTTTGAAGGGATAAGGGCGATAAGCAGAAAATATAATCTAAGATGACAGGATGCATAGATTTTGGTAGCATTATTTGTCACTTCACTTAAGGAAAAAGCACCACTGATATTTTTTTAAAGCTGTTTTCTTACTCCGACATTAAAATAATTTCTGCATTTAGCTTCTGTATGAAAGGAAACAAGAAGTAGGTCACTGTACTCACCCATGTTGACCACTATTCACAAACACATTAGAAATCTCCCTTCCCTAGTCAATATAGGACTGGATATATTAGTCGGTAAACCAGATAAGCAAGCATTTAAAGTCATTTAGGTTTGTTTTGTTTTGTTTTCAAAAGAAAACAAACCAGACTTACTGAATGATGCTGTATTTTCAAAGCATTTATGAAATCAAAATGTCAGTCATATTTTAATTTAAACTGCCTAATAATGGAATTTTAACTCCTAAATGAAGCTTCATTGTCTCAGTCTTTTCTTCTCAGTGTCGGCATTCCCTCTGTACAACAGTCTGCATACACAGCTAATTTTAGTATTAACCTCACAGCACCAGTTTCAGTCAATTTGAGCACTTCAACGGAAATTGTATTGGAACACAAAAGCCCTCTGTGATCTCAGTTTTCTCTCCTTAGTTTAGAAATAGTGCCATCTGATCATTTTTGCTACATTTTTCATTGTTTCCCCTATCTTGTGGTTGTTCTTTATGCAGCAGTGCTACTCGTGCAAAGGCAGATAATCCAATAATGTGAAAGTGGTTGGAAAAGAATTGCAAAACCACGGTCACGCTCAGTTTCGGGGCAAAACAACTGGCAACAGCATCTTTGGCTAAATTAACTTAACAGCAAGCACCTCACCTAAGCTGAAGTTGCTACTATATAACTGTCCTGGTTTTGGCTGGGATAGAGTTAATTTTCTTCCTAGTAGCTGGTATAGTGCTGCATTTTGGATTTAGGATGAGAATATTGTTGATAACACACTGATGGTTTAGTTGTTGCTAAGCAGTGCTTACACTGGTCAAGGACTTTTCAGCTTCCCATGCTCTGCCAGGGGCACAAGAAGCTGGGAGGGGGCACAGCCAGGACAGCTGACCCCAACTGGCCAAAGGGCTATTCCATACCATATGGTGTCAGGCTCAGTATAGGAACTGGGGGGAGTTGGCCAAGGGGCAGTGATCGCTGCTCGGGGACGGGCTGGGCATCAGTCGGTGGGTGGTGAGCGGTTGCATCACTTGTTTTATTTTTCCTGGGTTTTGTTCCTCTCTCTCTCTCGTTGTTTTCCTTTTCATTACAATTAATTACATCATTATTATTATTATTATTATTATTATTATTATTACAACAAATTATTTAACTGTTCTTATCTCTACCCACAAGTTTTTTTACTTTTGCTCTTCTGAGTCTCTCCCCCACCCCACCGGGGGCGGAGGGCGAGCGAGCGGCTGTGTGGTGCTTCATTGCCGACTGAAGCTAAACCACAACAATAACATACCTGGTAATGCATTAATATATGCATGATGTAATCATATATTTCTCCAGCAAGTCGGTTTTCTGGTCTCCAGGGAATAATAACAAACTGAATTCCTAGTAAGGGCACCAGGATTAAAGTGGCTCTGACAGCTTTCATATACATGTTGGACTCAGCACGGTGGGTATCTCTTAGCTTTGTCACCAAAACTCGGACAATGTTAAGCAAAAAGAAAAAATTGACCTGCAAAAGCAAAGCCATTATAGGTGAAAGCATTCAAATTAAAAAGACATTCAAAATAAAAATACAGAGCACATATATGGCAGTAAAATGTAACTTTCTAGCTTTATCGTAGCTCATACTGGGCAGCTTCTTAGGAGTCACACCTTGGAAAGTACCTTGAATGTCTTCAGAAAAGAGATGTTAAGCTGCTCTACACACTTCCCTTAGGAAGCCTGCATGGATGTTTCAGGCAGGCAGGGATCAGTTCTAGGAAGCACTAGCTGTTTTGACACTGATGTGGGCAAATTTAGGATGTCCAGGGAATAATTAATCTCATTTTTATGTCTAAAGTTTAAACAGGATGGATGAATTGTCCCCTAGGAGTAACCATGTCTCTCTTCTGAGTCTGAAGGTCACCTAGGTATCCTGCTTGAGTCTGCACTGGAGATGTCTGCAGACAGGTGAGACAAACCCCAGCGTGTCCCTGGGTGTATGGGACCTATGGGGGCACACAATTTCTCTGAGGAATGTGCTCCAGCTTACATGGGCCAATGCTTCAGGTTTGTGTATGAGCAGGGGGGCAAGGCTGCTCTTGAGAAAAACCTAGGCTACCTCTTGCCTCCACCAGACTGCATGGACCCCATGGTACTCTACCCACAGGTAAAAGTTAACACTTGCTGGCTCGGGGCAGAAACGCGACACTTCAGAAAGTTTTGCCCCTGACTCTTACAGTCAGCGATGCCGAGTAGCTCAGCATCTCATCTCCTCAGTCATTTCTGGAAGTCTGATTCCAGCTGTGGGTGCTCAGCATACAGAAACCTGCTCTTGACCCTGGCTTCACAGAGAGCTCCTTGGGGGCTGTGCTGAGAGCCTGCGGAGGAACAGGGAGGGCAGACCCAGGCTGCTAATGAGCCCAGTGGGTACCCTGTGGACACCTTAGGTATCACAGACCTTCTCTCTCTCCAGTGTACCCAGATCACTCTTTTCCACTCTGTTACAGTAATATCAGGTGCCTATGCTTCAGAACTTCAATGGACTGTTTTTCAGATGATTTTTTTAAAATAAGTATGTAAGTTGCATGACTTACATAGATATTTTAATAGCCCAAATTCCATAGATATATGGGAAATTTCAGTTGAATCTTTCAGAACAATAAAACATGAATCAGTAAGCTGTGGTAAAGCATTTCATCATTTCTTACCTACTGAGAGACCTTTCAACTGTTTTACATTTGTGCTCTACTGGAATAAAGGAATAATAAATTACTTCTGAGGTCCCATTCAGCATTAAATCTAAACCTTATTCTCCATCCTACTCTGACTTCATTCACTCGGCTTAAACTTCACTTTTAGAATTTCTGGAAGTAACGATGAAAAGTGGGAAAAAGACTTTATAAAGGTAAAAATCCTCATCTCTTCACAAGAAAATTAAGACTGGAAATGGCATAAGCACAAGCCAGAAATTATTATTATTTTGAAAACAGTTAAAGGTTGCTCTTTTTCCATAAAAAAAGTCCCTCCTTTTTTCTTTGTGGCTAAGATGTACAGACTTGGAGCATGGTGATAAAAATAAAGGTTGAATGGCCTCTTCTAGAAGTTGGCATTACAACAGCAGAAGCAATCAAGATTGAACCAGTAAACCCACAATAGATGTGATTCTATGGGAACAGCAGACTATCTATATGGCAGGGAGGAATGGGCTTCTTCACATTGCTGATGTGCAAGACTGCTTCTCAAGAAAGGGTAGAAAGATCTTCAGGTTTTTCAGCTATTAGACGGAAAGGTGTTTCTTTATTCAAAGGTGTTCCCAGTATTCACCACCCTACTGTCTGATCTCTGACGTAATTACTGCAGGTATGTCCATGTAGACTTTTGCAAGCAAGAGGCAGCTCAAAAGCTGTAAGTGCATCTTGGGTGACACACTGAGGGGAGCTTGGGGCTTGGGTCGAATAGAACCCTTTCTGTACCTTTTAGGAAGGTCAGGGTTACCGTGACAAACAGCACCACTGGCAGACAAGATGCTATATGTATACATATTGCTGAGCTGCACTTTGAATCTTGTCCTCCTACTCAGACAGCCCAGTCCAGTCCCTTCCCTAGGGAGCTAGTTTAGCTCCCTACCTTTGGACCATACCAGTTCAGTGACCAGTAAAACTCGTGCTAGGCAACCAGCCTGCACTCAGCTCACCCCAGCTAAGGCATAGCTAAATGCCTCATTAATGTCACATAAATGCAGTACGTTTGTTACAAATAGGTTTCGCTGGGAGAGAGTGACCTCCCTGATTTTCAAAAGCAGTGATTCTGTTTGCCTCAAAATCTGATTCTTTACTGGGAGGTCCCTTTACAGGACTTGTTTTTGAAAAGTATTGAGAACCTTGTAACACTGGGTAGAGAAAACCTCTAGCTACTTCTGAGTTTTGACCAAAATACTTCTAAGAAACTTCTATTCTGTACAGGTTAGCAGCATTTCTAAAATAATTATTAAACTGTTGATAGCAAATAATATTCTTACCAATAAAGCTGCCATTACAGGTCCATGAACAATATAGAGCAAGTGCGTGTCAACACTCATCCAGCAGCTGGAGGAGAAATACACCATTAAAATTTATTATTAACTCAAATAAAATGTATTACAGAGTTAAATAATGCTAAGTTCCTTCAAAAGCAGGCATGTTACTCACTTGTCATTGAAGTATCTGGCTCTTGCAACAGCATGAATAGATGCTGGCACTAAAGGGAACCCTGAAATGATTAAAGCTATAGATCAGTCTTGGTATTTTTTTAGCTTGATTTTCATATATTACACACACTAAGTCGTCTCTTGGCCACAAAGTACATGTATGTGAAATCACAGCTTTCAGGAAAGAACTGCAAACCCATCGCACTCAGCGCCCTAGCGTTACCTCAATGGTGAGATGCAAAAGGGAATAACGTTTAAGGCAAGCCAAAAGGAGAAGCACAGCCCACGGGCCATGCTCTCCTGGGGCGTCGCAAAGCTGCTGCCAGGCTCCCCTGTGCTGCTGCGGCTTGTATCGGGAAGGGTGTGAGCAGGCAGTGTGGGAAGGACACAGGGATCATTCGGTTCTCAGGGGAGTATTGCCTTGGGAAATGAGGGACACTTGTTAAAACTATGTAAATCACTGTTGAGCAAGAGAGAGGCACATTAACTCACATAGCAGATTATGGAGCAATAAACAACAGAGCGAGGAGTTGCTCTTTTGGAGCTTATGGCAAGAGAAAATGTTTGGAGCCAGGATTTTTTTGGGGGGAGGGGGATTTGTGGTATCTTCTGCAGGTTCCCAGCCTCTGTGCAGCCAAGCCCACCCCATGCAGCTTTATCTCAGCAGGGAGTGGAGCTGTGGATACCATAAATCCACATCTCCTGACTTATCTGTGAAGCCTCAGGGGAGGCCACTGCTCTGACAGGGAGCTGACGGGAGCAAATTTGCACCAGGCCAAAGGCTTGGGAACGTGCCATGCTTAACAAACTGGAAGCCTCAAATTTGTGTTTCCAGCCCGACATTAAGAGTGACAATCTGGTCCACTTCTGTCTACCTCCCTTCAGCCTGCTTGTATGTTGTGTCCCTCTCCAATAGGCTAGAAACCTGGAATTGGGCAGTCTGCACTATGATACTGACCCCAGTTTGTACAACCTTGCACGTACAGACAGCTGGCCAGTGGGGAGATGGTCTACTGCCTTGTCTGTCCTGTGCAGAGAGCTTTGTGGGCACCTTTGGTGTTACTGCTGCCTGTTCCCTATAAACCATAGACGTTTCTTCTGAGCTTTGGATATTCTATAATTATAATTAAAAATGTGTGAAAATGTCCTGCTGATTAGTCACAGAGGGAAGAACATGGCTCCTTGTTTCTTCAGGTGTTAGTGATTTCATAAACACTTTTAGAAGAGACAGAGAATCCTTAGCCAAATTCTGGGGAAGTCTTACCTCAGAGCACAGGCCAGCCAATGCTGGAGTGAGAATAAGGTCAAAAAAGTATATAAATAGGACACTCTGATGTCTCCAGACATCTTTAAGCAACAGCTACTTACTCTACTGCTGAAAAAAGTTCTTACTGCAGTTTACCTTGGGAGGACAATGCAGCTGTGGGAGAACAAACTGGATTGCCTTCTCCTTTATATATTGTTAGAAAATTATTATTTGGCCTCTAGCTGCAGAATGCCTTTTTTGGGTGATGATGCATGGTAGAACAACAAAATGCTCAGGACAGAAATAAAGGAGCTTCCAACCTCAGGGTGAGCTTATGGGATTGACAGCTTGAGAAAATCCTTTTGATTTGGAAATGAAGCAAGTCTGGGCCAGTTTTGTTGACAGACAGATTGAAGTGCAATTTTTACAGGGCCTTTCTGTAATAGCAAAAATTCATCTGAAAGCTCTGGCCTGGAGTATCACGAGTAGAATGTCCACATGATGCCAAGGGACCTTGTTTCTTCTGCTAAATGCATTAGCCTAGAATATTTGGCTCAACAAACTCACAAGCAAATCTTAAGAACGCGACGGAAAGTTTTCATTAGTCAGTTACAGGGTAAGAAGCTCATGACTGTCTACAGCTCAAATTTCCAGTTGCAGCCTGGATGGGCTCTTCTAGGGCTAGATGTTGCTCTTCTCTTGTAAAGGCAGAGAGTTAATGAGAAGTGGAGCACCAAGGTCTGTTGGGTCTTGGTGGCACAACATGTATCACTCCAGGGGTCCCACCAACACGTGGTGAGCAGTGAGTAACATAGAAAAGGTCTTACCCCAGCCATCCCAGGAAAAGGTATGACATATCCCTTTAGGTCATGCCAGGTCCTTTATGGCACAAACTGCCAATTATGCTTAATTGTATTTCCAGTTGAATTTGGAAGGCACTCTGTTTCAGCACTGTCCAAATAAATGATTCCCTTTTCACTTTTATGTGGATGAAGCTGCCTGAAGCAGCCGGACAGAGTGGACTGTAGCTGGATGCACACACCTGATACTGTTTTCTTGCCCTGCATAAGGGCAAGACCCAGTGAAACAATAACAAATGAGAAATTACATCCCCAGCAGCAGCTCCCAGAGAAGGGGGTCACCTGAAGGCATCAGCCTTGAAATACATCTGTCCATGTCAGATTCCATTCAATAATCTCAAACCTTTTGTAGAAGTTTTATATTTGCTCAGATTTTTATTTGTCTTCTAAAGCTATTTTAGAAATGTCATTAGTGATTTTTCCAAATAAAATAATCTAGATCTTCTAGCATAGGGATCTTCTAGCATTAGTTATAACAATAAATAATGAGTAACTTCATCTTGTGTTGTACATTTACCTTGATCTTTTGAATTGTAATTCAGAGCACAACCTGCTCTGGTTGCTCTTCATTGCCCTTTGGAGAAATGTATCTCTCTCCATTGATTAACATAGCTGGATGTTTAAAGTTAGACTGTGTGACTACTGCTTCTGGAATCCATGGAATTACACTGATTTATGCAAACTTAAGGGGTGGCCAGATAGTCCTAATTAGACCATTTTGCTATTAATGATTTCTACCTTAGTTAGGAGGTGCTAATGATTACTTTTTTGTGGAAGTATTCATCTAGTTTCACTAAAAAGACTGCAGATTTCAGAGTCAAGAGTCGTGCCCATATTTATTAACCTTTTCCTTCTCAAGATACCATCATCCTATTACCACAGCCACCACCCTATTTATTTTTTGGGCAGTGCTGCAGATACTGATGAGTATCTTATCAGATGACTTCACTGAATTACCCACCATGATGCTAGTGCTGTTCTCAGCAATATTACAGTTAGCTCTTAATCTTCCACTACAGGCTAGCTGTCCCGGTTGCATTAAATTGCACTGCCTAAATTGAATGTCACCTGAAAAAAAAATGTTTATGACTATTTTCCTCTTGTATAATTGGATATGGAATGACACTATTTTGGGAAGGCTCATGCTGCAACACATGAAAATGGAAAAAGCTTTATCTGGAAAGAAACATTTAAAATGACTCTTCATATAGGGCTGCCATTTCAAAAGCAGAGGCCTATCCGGCTTTGTATATTCAAATATTCTAAACTATGAAAACTTTGTGATAGCACAGTTGCTTGCTCCAAGAGGGCTCAGCTATTTGGATTGACAAAATTCAGAAACCTTGACTCAATTTAGGGTTCTTCAAGAAGGTTGTCTTCATTTAAGAGCTGATGATGTTCCACATACTTTTAATTCCAAGAGCACAACAAGTCCCTCTCTTCTCAGAAAAGATGCTATTCTCGTAAGAAAAAAGAGTGCATGATGGCATTCTCATAAAAAAAGAAAAGAAGATGAGTTCTTACATGCCTGGAAACCATCATCTGGTACTACAATCCATATAAACTAGAAAATCATGCTAATCTTCTATGTATCTAATGCAGGTATCCAGAGAGCACTAAGTCTTATACCATAAGAGGAAAGTAAGTTACCAGGGTCTTAAATGAAAATCCAAATAGGGGAAGAACAACTTTCCACTTTGCTGTTACTGCCTATTTAGGACCTGACATTGGATGCCTAACTAGTGGTTAAAGTCAGTTTTAAAGTTCTTCAGCACATTCAGAACTGGGTCATTTTTCTCTGATCTAATTAATTGCTAATTTTTCTGTGTTTAAGCAGTAGGGTTATTTTTTATTTTCCTGCTGTAAATGAAATAATGTTGAACAAGTATAACATCTCCAAAGAGGATGGAAAATAAAGAGTAAATTCTATCTGCTTCAGACTTGGATTGCAAGAGATGAATACAAGTGAACATCCCTAAGTGCAGTGGGACGATGGATAAAGGTCCATCATTTGCTGCCTAGCTGCACCAGTGGTTTCAAGATATGGGGACTGGCTCACTAGAAACTGGAATGAGGCCAGAGATTCATGGTTCCCAAACTGGGAAAAAGCTCTTGATAATGATTTGCTGTCAATGCTGATGTGGACTGGATTTACAGTAGTGACTTAAATGTGAAAGAGACTGCAATCCACTGTAATATATCGGTTGTATTTATATGGCCTTTTATTTGGCCAGACAGTCCAAAGGATAAATATCTGTTGTTGCTAGCAATTAAAAGGCAAGGGATCCCTTAGTGAAAACAGAAGAGATCTGCATATTTGGAGATGAAGGACCAGACCTAGTCATGGTTCCTTGGGCAATATGCGTGTGACTACATACAGTTTGCATCCACAGTGTATGGGTTTGAAACCTCTCTCATGGAATATAATTGAGATTTGCTTATTGATACCTGTAAGTTTCTCTGAAATGCTTTAGAGATCACTGTTGTTGGACAAAATCAGCCCTGACAGCAGAGCCATTATCTACTCCTGTGTAGGTAAAATTGAATCTTCTCCTTTAAAACATCTGCCAAAATATATCTGATACTGGATTCACTTCCAGAGAAATTCTGGTTCCTTTTTCTGCATGCTGTGTTTTTTCAGTTTGGGAGACACAGGTACTGATTTTTCCTCTTCTTCATTCCAGAAAAAATATACTTTTATAGGTATTGTCACAGATTAAGATTTTTGCATATAAAGTGACAAAAATAGACAACTTTTGTTCAGAAAAGAGATGTGTTTGGATAGAAATCTATTTCTCTCCCAAAGCTTTGCTTAACAAAACTTAAGCATTTCTTTCAGCAAATCCCAAGATGCAGCAAATAATGGATACTGGCTCCTGCTGATTTTTATAAGTCTCTAGGCCCATCCAAATAAATGCACTCAAATTTAGGACCCAAGAACTCAATCTCAAGCTATGATCTAGTGGTATAGATACAATTCAGGTGTATAAGAGCTAGAAGAATTCAAACTTCTGAAAGAATTCACCATCTTGCTACAAATTATAACATACATACCCCAGCCCAAGAGGTAATACCAGTGCAAACGCTGCTCTTCAGCAAACACTGCCACCACAATCAACGTGTGAAGATAAATGCCTTCGCAGAGCATCCAGAAGTAGTTGCAGCCCAACATGTACTGATGAAAGAATTGAAGCACTTTGCAGCTTACCTGTTAGACAAATGAGATAATGTCACACACTTGACCAGCATTTTGCATTTAAGCAGGCAAAGACAAATGTTACTGCTAGGCTATAAGAAAGCAAAGTGGAACAAAAATCCCCAGCTCTTGCTGGGTTTGTTCAGCACCTATCAGTGACGGGAATTTTAAACTTTTATAAATGAGATGAATGGAACAAACAGCCCTCACAAAGTAGAAAAAATGTATGATGACAGCACTCCAAAATGTACCACATAACAAAAAATCCCCTTCAAAATCTGATGGTTTTTAGAACTGAAACAAGCAACTTGCTTTAGATGTACAAGAAAGGCTGTGAAGAAGACGGTAACTTACAGCTCCAGTTTGGGTGATTTCTTTTACTTTTGATCAAACTTTTCTAAGGTTTGTTCAGCTCTCCCATCTGAGACGGAGTCACTCACTCTTTAAACTGCACCCAGCTCTGAACTCGCTCCTTTGGGAAGGGCAAGTGCTGTTGGCAGTAGAGATTTTATTTTTTGGTAGGGTACCAGGGATACTGGCTTCGCCTCTTTGTGAGAAGACAGCTTTACTTCATTTTGTCCAAATAACAAGGAAGTGACACATGGAGCTAAATGGAGTCAGTGAAGCTGGGAAGACGCTCCTGCCTGTGGTTCAGATGAGGCTGCCGACATAGACCTTGACAAGAGCCTATGGCTTTGAGATGCTGGGAAACGGCGGGCAGACAGTGGAGGGAAGTGTGTCCTGTCCACTACCAGACAGCCAGCTGGTGCGGGACAATGCTGTTCCTCTTCTGAGAGGATCTCATGTCCATCCACCTCCTCAGAGAGGGCAATGAGGTCTTCCACATGTGCTTCCATGCCACCAGCACCCAGCAGGGCCAGGAGGAGTGGGAGGGCATTGCTGTGCTGGCAGAGACCCACCGCTCCTGGGGGAGCACCACGTGCTCCTCGGCAATCCGAGGACACAGAAGCAATGGCAAAGTGACAGTCGTCATCTGCGGCCACAGGAAAATACTCCTTCCCCTTAACTTCTGCAGAAGTTTTCCAAGCTGACTACCTGGGCTGTAAGAGGTGTCTTTAGGTTTCACTTGTCTCTTTAAAGAGACATTTGGGCAGTTCAACAGGCAGAGGACTGCACATTCTGCATCCGTCTGGGGGACTCAGACTGCCCCTCTGAACCAGAAAAGCTTGTTAGCCATCCAGTGCACCACCTTCCGCTGCTGAGAAACATTCCCAAAGCAATTGCCTGAACATGTGCATTTAGTTCTGTTTCAGTATTTACAGTGCAGCTTGGTGCTCATGAAAATATAGGTGTATTGATAGCTTAGGATGTAGGATCCTGACAGGACTAACTTGAAGGACTGATTTTTATTTTTGGTGATTCATTTTTTCTGCTCACTGCACAGGGCAGAGCAGACAGTCACAGCTTTTTTCTGCACCGTGTCTGAACGGTTCTTGCAAAGTATGCCAAAAAAGGGTTGTACAGTGGTTTGAAAAGGTTAAAAAAAAAAAAGAAAAAGAAAAAAGAAAAAGAAGTATTTGCTCCTTTTTCTGTTGGCAAATGTCTTCATTAAGGTTCTTAAATCATCCTTGGACTGTTTTTCACAGGTCTGGGTTAATACATTTCTTGCTTTGTTCCCTCACCTGTGCTTGATGCAGCCTCCCAGCTGGCAGCTGGCCTTTCTCCATTCTCCCCTTATCCATCACCCATCCCCACAAGGGCTGCCTTGATTGACAGGCGCTTCCCAAAGGCTGCACACACATTCAGGTGGCACCCTCCCTGACATCAGCCAGCTACCCCAGCCTATAAAAAGTCAGCAAACTTTCTGAGCCATCACAGCAGTTTTCCAGACAAGTTTGATAAAATCCGCCGCATCCCAGGTTTGGGCTGGTCCAGCCCCATGCTCTCCTGTGGGGATCTCCTCGGAGGAGCTGCAGGTCAGGGGGTCGACCCAGGAGCTCGAGGCATCATTTCCCTGATGGCTCTGGTGGGAGTGACTTGGGGTGCCTGCACGTTGCACACAGGCTGGTCTTGCTCCTGACAGTGCCAAAGTCACCCCAGCTTTCATCCAGCTACCGGGGCTCTGGGAATGGTCTCGTGCTGCAGCCCAGCAGCTGGAGGGGAGCAGAGCATGGCCGGTGAGTTCTGCAGCAAAATCCACAGTATGTTCTCAAACTTGTCATTTTAACTTCATGCTTTCACCATTTCATATCACCAAACTGAAAGGGAGACAACTACAGAGTATCCTTGCTTCTCTTTGCCAGCTGTTTGCACTGTTCACCGACCCTCTGAGCAGAGACTGACGGAACATACCTTCCATTTGAACTAAGAACTTCCAGTCTTCGCTGGAACTTTTATCTGTAGCTCAAACAAATGCACACATAGAAAGCACACTGCCTGAGAACTACATACCTAAACTTCATTTACTTAATTTCCTCAACATTTCTTTCTCTCTTGTACCCTCCATGTGAACTATCACTTGTGGCTTTAAAAATGAAATCATCCACCTTTTAGAGCAATGGCCACGCATACAGCTCACGACTCTTTTGAGGAATTTAATCACTTCCTATGCAGTAAGTTAAAGAAGTAAGAATACCATTGGCAAAGCATGAAGGATGGGTCTGATTAGCACTTAGATCTATAATCACATTAATTTGAGAATGAATCTGAAAAAGTTAGCGTAAAGACTTTAAGCACAACAATGCGTTGAGATGAATTATGTTAAATTCATATTAATCAAACTACAGCAAAACTCAGTCTTTGCTTTGGATGAGCCAACAAATGCAGCACATTTCATCTGTGGCTGATGCAGTAGAAATATTTTCCTACAATAAAAAGAGGGTGTTTTTCTTAGGTCAGAGCAGGTAAAAGAGAAGAACCTGTTACTGATGAGAACTGGATTCATGCATGGTACAAATAAAACATGACAAATGTAACCCACGTCTTGGTGTACATTAGTCTTAGCTGGGGAAATTGCAGAACTAGCAAGTTTTATGAAGTGTTTTTTCTTACAGAAACAAGTAAAATAAAACTGCAAGATGATACAGAAGCCAATCTTCCACCACTTCCATACTTGATAACTGACTGATTGTTAACTTTGAGATAAAAAAACATGTCTAGGGATTTTGTCTTCTGATGAAGTCAAATATGTTTTGTTGCAAGTTCTCTGAGGCAGATGCTCTGTCCCTGTTGTGTCTTGTACAATATGCAGCACAGTCAAATCCAGGACTCAGAGGATTATCACAGCACATTCACACTATGAAGGAGAGTAAAATGTCGTGAGCTCTCAGGCTATGGGTGTGCGGGTGACTGAAGCTAGTGGGTTTTAATTCATGAGCAGGGCAGGCTGAGAGGAAATAGCTGGCCCTTTCTAGTGCAGCCCAGTAACTGTTGCTCAGGCTGACGTGCCTGTGTCCTAAATGAAGAAATAAACAAATGCTCCTCTTTTTGAGATCCTGGAGACAGACGGCATTGCACTGCACAGGTTGGTGGCTATGTAGCTAGGGAAAGTGTGATACAAGTACCAGGAAAGCCCCCAAAGCCAGGTAACCACCTACGAAAGCAGCTCCTCCGTGGCTCTGGGAGGATGGCCAAGAATGAACCTTTTTGGCAGAATACAGCCTGGCAAGAAACTCAATCTGCGAGGCTGCCTCCTGCTACTTGTTCTCACTGCACTGATGAACAGTGAGGAAAGCTGAGGAAAGTTCTTTACAGATCTGCAGACCACCCAAGAAAAAATCTCCTTTATTGTTAATTTTCCTTCCTCATGAAAGCAACCTGCAATGGCCTTAAATTCTAGCTAACTGCTCAGGGGCAAAAGGGGTCAATAGGAATACAGTCAGTCACATTCTCCTCTCTTGCAAATCTTGCTAAGAGTCATGTAACTCTTGTGAACACCTCAGCTGCGATATGTAATGAAAGCACTTCAAAAGGATGCTGGAACCATTTCACAGAGAAGAAATAAAATAATTTATTCTCCTTTTACAAGAAGGAGCTAGAACTGGTGTCTATGATGTTCTGCAGGATCTGTTGGCATATTATAAATACATTAACATGTTCCAGTCCTGCCAAAGGAGTCCCAAAGGTCCACCTGCCTACGCAGGACCCTGCAATTGCACAGTAATGTAATTGGCATGCTGCTCTCCTCGGCTAATCCAGCAGCCCCTCATCATGTGTACTTGTCATTTCTCCGTTAAGGCTCTCCTTGGTTATCAGTTAATAGCTTATGGACAGAAAGCTGCAGCATTAATTACCATCACTACCCATTAGGGCAAATCAAACCAAAACACTCAGACTACATAAAACCCAGAATACTATCTTCAACAACAAGAACAAAATGTATCGTGAAATAAACAGCTAATTGCTTTTGAGCAGGTCTTCCTAGTAATTCAGTCAGAGTAAAAGGATTGACTCAGTTTTGGTATAGGAACATTGTACAGATTCCTGTGTGTCCTCTTTCCCACGATGCTTTCCTGGGTGAAGGGACTCAGGTGGGCAAGTTCGGAGGTCTGTGTTTTACACCAGTCCTTGCCCACTCCGGAGAGCCTGCCCTATGGGAAGTGAGGGTGGGATAGCCCCTCGGTGTGCATAACGAAACCTCTCTTTTCAAGTGCTCGCTATCCATTGAAATGCCCCTGACTGACATTTCAAATAAATTGCTAAGAATAGGCCAATCAAGGTTATCGATTTTAAACCAAGCCAGCTATATTGGCCATCCTACAGCTGTGCACTCCTTTGTTTAAAGGGAAATAAACATATTTGACCTTCTTAGTCTGGTTCCTTTTCACTTCTGTGAACCTCCCCAGTGCACGGCAGCGAAGGACCCTCCTCAAGGAGAGTTTGTACTGCTTGCCACGGAGGCCAGACATGATTTATTCAAATTCAGTTTAAAGGCAATACAATATATTCTCAGACATTCTTAACTTAGCATTTTAAAGGAGTAGCTTGACGTTTGAGTACTGCTCTGCCTTACATGTTTGTTTGTTTGGGGTTTTTTCTGGCTATCAGAACACTATTCTATGAAAATATTCTTAAGTTCCAGGTATTCATATGTTACACAAATAAGCTATAAAAGGACTTTCCAAAGCAAGACAGTATTAAGTATTGTAGCTGTAAATCACTGGGTATCAGAATGTCATGCCAGTATACAATATATCTACTATGAGTCATCCATTAAATTGTGTTCCAGTCAGAAACCTGGCATACAGGGGCTCGGGCTAAGATTAATGTTTTAATACACTTTTAAACCATTTACAGAACAAAACGTACACGGTTGCTGAGAGGGCTTCTAGGTTTTGTGTTACAAGAAAGCAAAATACGAAATTAAACAACGGGGGATATTTTTAACAGTACCTGTGTCCACGTCTACGCTGTAGTGAAGTAGCCCGCCCAGAATTAGGCATTCTGGACAGGAATTAATATGGCTACATCGACACATCCTTGAGTCCCATCTGCCATAGCGATTGCTGTCCTGGGGCTGCAGCTTTGAACTCTGCAGGGTTCCGTGCCAGGCTGAGCTCCCGCGGGGTTCCCATGCTGCGTCCAGCACTGCCAGCATGTGGCGGCCACCAGCTTCTTGCCGGCGGGGTGCATCGTGGTCAGCGTCACACAGGGTGCAAGGCAGAGCAAAACGCAGCCTCGTCACCCCCAGTGAGCTTGGTTTCTGAGCTGGGGTTGCCAGAGAGAGGCAGCTTTTCAGGAAGGCATCGTAAGGATGGGCCTGACTGATGGAGGAGGGCAAAGAGGCTGTCAGAGAGTGGCCCCAAGAAGGATAAAACAGAGGCAGTCAGGGTAGCCTAAAAAAATAGTACAGGAACTACTCAACCTGCTGTTCATTTGGACTGGAAATGGAGTCAGAGTGCTCACAAGGTCTGCTGCCATCTTCTCCCAGCTGCCGGAGGTAATCCCCAATGAAATGGGGTAAGAGCTTCAGTTATTTGAGGCACCTCTCCTCCACCACTTTGATGCCCTTTCATTTACTACTCTTCTGTTTCAGGCTACTTCTGTTTGGTCTTAAATACATTCAAGAGGAGCAAGGTGGCTGGGTCATGACTCAAAAAGGGCAATAATACAGGTCTGCACAGCAGTCACCGAAGGGCAATGAAATAGTACGGATGGCATTCATCTCACCTAACCCGGATGTCTGACTTCAGGGTATAGATGTGTAGACTGAAGCAGTCCCTGGAGAGGAATGAGCACTCTGCATTTAATTCACCTGACCTGTTTTAGCCAGGTGTGAGTGAGGAGAATGGTCTCCTGGACTCAGACACAGCTGCCTGCACTGGTAGCACTGCCATTTGATGAGACAAATCCCAGTGAGGAAAATAGTTGTGTCAGCATGGTATCAGGGAGAATATTGTGTCTTGGAAACATTATGGTACTGTCCTCTGAGGGTAATTCCTTTTGGAAATGTCCATCTTTTGAGGGATTTTGAAAAATCTACTTTCTGACCAATTGACACTTAAATTTCTCACATTTTAGGTAGATCCTTTTAAAGACACACACTAAGGAAAACTTGGAGAGGAACCTCAAGTTTAATTTGAACTACCTTGAATTAGTAGTTTCTTCTACAACAGCAAAGTTTCTAAACATAATTGCTTTATATTCCCAGAGAAATATCAAAACCCAAGCTGCTTAAATGTGCTGTTCATGTGGGAGGCCTTGTGTGGGAAGTGCGGGAACAGTTCATTAGGGGATGCCATGTCCGTACAGCGTAGCACAGAATCCACCAAAAAGGCAACTGCTAGCATTTGCACTTGTTGATCTGACATTTAAGAAGTCGCTACTTGACATTTTCCCATGCCTGCATTTTTAGGGGCTAATGACATACCATCTATTCACCTTTCAGTCTCTCAGATGCATAGGAGACAGTGCAATTGATAGAAATCTACGGTCACCCAGGTCCCACCCTACATTTTTAGGTCATCTTCACTTTGCAGTTACAAACCTCTCCCACGTCTTGAGGAAAACCAAAGGGAAAAATAATAAAAAGCCTCAGTAAAGCATAGAGAATTTAATTAACGTCATAACTCAGTCAAGCACAACTCCACACAGGGGAAGACTAACAGCCTTTCAGGGACTGCTACAGCTCAGTCCTGAGGGTAAAATAAGTACACCTTTCTTGAGCAGCAGTTCTGAAGGCATGTCAGGAATTTTAGCAGATCTGGAGTGGATTCACTCATTTTGCACATACAGGCTTTGCTATGTGTGCTTTGCTATGACAAGCTCATATAAAAACCCCAGTGGCTGCAAATGGCCACTGTGGCCAGACAGGAGAATCGCAGTCGATGACAGCAAGACAGGGGATGCCGAGAGTTTGCCGATTTTGAAAACAGCTGTCCTGGGAGTGCTCACTTTTCACTGCCACAACAGCAGAGCTTCAGGGTCCAGAGATGGTGCAGGTGCATAATGATTAGGCAGAATGACAGGTTAAATCAGACTTTTCACAGAGACATTTAAATCTGCAGTTTGGCCTCCGTGCCAGACATTTGGCCTCCATCCTTGCTGTGGCTGAGACTGCAGGTCTCCTTCACCTGAGCAGAAAAGATGCAGCCTGAAAACCTGGGAACGAGCCCTGGGACCTGATGCCTTCAGCTTCGGGACAACAATTCTGGAGGAAATGGCACTCTACCTCCTATATAAGAGGCTGCGTGTAGGGATCACACTTCCGAAATACTATCCACAGGATCTAATAGAGCCTGGGTTATTTTGACATGAAATACCTTGGGACTGGGCTACATGAAAGCTATCATCCCTCCCTTCATGATGCTGCAACAGTGTTGAGAAACGTGAGCCTACTAATTGATACTGCCTTAGAAGAAGAGCAAGCAACTGAAATGTAGACAGAATAATTCCTGAGGAAAGTAAGATGAGGAAATCTGTCCCAAAATAAATACTTATTCTTAGACTATCAAACCTCTTTTTTCCCCTCCTGATGGCAGCTGTTAATTTGATGGTGCCTTCCCATTGAGAAAGCAACCGTAATAATATTGTTGAGAAAGCTCAGATCTTTCTCAGAGATGGTGACTGACTGACTTCTTTCCAGCCCAGAGTCAGTTGTTCCGCATAAACCATAAATACTCTTCACAGAAGTGTCATTTACAAATGCTGCGAATGTCCTTTAATCATCCACACTTCATATTCTGGGCATGGCATGCCACATCAGATCAGTGAATCTGACACCACCAGGATTACATGGTGCTTTGTTTCCTCCATTACTCTTAGAGTTTTGAGAATATAAACAAGAAGATGAAGACCTTGGGAAAAATGATGGGAATTACTGCTCTGTTTCATGCCATTTAGACCCTGACAGATCTGTCTTAAAATGAATGCAGATATTATTCCAGCCTGAAAATTTGTGAGAATTCTTTGGATATTGGCTGGTTCTGAATTCACAATGTCCCTTAGTCTGCGTTAATCTCATTGAACGTCCTGGGAGGGGGAAGGCTTGATCTTTCCTAGGATGGAAGAAGAGATTCTGATTTACATCTGAATTACTGCAGTGTTACACCAGTCCAACTCAGTGATTTCAATGAGGGTAAAACTGGTGCAGCACAGTCCTGGCACTGCCCATGAGCTTACTGCTGGCAGAAACTTCATTTGCAAACAATTCACCAGCATAAAACAAACTCATCCTCTTCAAGGTGAACACATGTTCCTAAACCAAAGTCGCAGTCATTCTCTGCCTCCAAGGAAGGTCACACTGCCCTTTGCTCACAGGCACAGGACACTGTCAGTGATCCCGTGCCGGCTGTGCCTGGGTGCCGGACCTAGAGAGCAGGAGATCCCGTCCCTGTGCATCCTGCACAGTACTGCTCCATTTGCCTTGTCCCTGTGGCTTAGCAATGCTGGACAGGACTGGTGAGGGGGAGTCTAGACAGCAAATGCTGTTAGGAAGCAACAAATTATACCCTGAGAAGTGCAATTCTGCTGACACTAGGGAAATGCAATGGCAGCAAGGAGGGACTGTCTTCTCCATGTGTCAGTCCTGTTTTTGTGGATGAGGGCAGAGGCAGAAAGAGCAGGAATTTGCTTTCCCTGCCATCTCCTGAGGTGACCCCCCTGTACCCACATGCACATCAGGCACTGTGCTTACCTGCACCTCAGGCTCAGCCATCGCACCTGCGAACCTCAGAAATGTGATATGGTGCTTTGTAGTCCAATTCAGAAATGCCCCTTAGCTGGGACAGTTTCTCTCTGAACCTGAGCATTAGAGCCAAGCCTTCCTGTTCTCCCTCTCTTTCTATTGATTTCCCAATTACCAGTGGCGTCCTTTTTGTGTTAAAAAAAAAAAAGTTAAATGGATCTTAGAAAGATGTTAGTGACTACACCGGTTCCTGTTTCAGAGACAGTTTGTGACTCCCCTGTCCTGGTATAGCATTTCCTATGTCAGGAAAGAACTTGCTGACATAGGAACGTCAAATACCTGCTCTTCTCTGCTTTACTGGTAAAAGCTAATGACAACAGGTATCTATCACAGGGGAAATACAAGGGATGGGAGACGCAAGCTTGTCTTCATGAACCTGCTCAGGGAAAGGCAAACAAATGGTATTTGGGTATTTATTTGTAGATGACAAAAATTATTCTGGGACACCTACAAGGCTAAAGCACAGCCTCAGTCCTTTACTTGTAAATTATGAATTAAAGGGTTTGGTTCACTCGCCCACAACAGGCACTTTTGCTCCCTGTTTTACTTTAGAGCTGAACAAAAAAAATGCCAGTTTCATCACTGAACATGGTGTGGTGAGACACAAAACTGGTGGAAACCCTTTGACTTCAATAGAACTTGGCATGGGCGTAACTGGAGACTGACTTCGGCCCCCTTTGACTTACACAAAAGCAAGTAATACATTTTATTCTCTCCAGGCCAACCTTGCTGAGCCAGTTTGTCCTAGTGAAGTCAATGCACAAATATAATCTGCAAATGCACAAAATTTGCACAATTTGTAAATTCACAAATATACACTGGGCCCAAGCCTTATTCCTATGCCTGAGGCAGCAGAAGGGCAATGTTTTAAACAGCCAGTTGGACTCTTCATTAGATGAAGGGCTCCTAGGCAAGATGACGACAACTTTCACAAAAACACTGACCCTCTCCTAGTGTAGAATATACACAAGAAGACTCAGGAGACACGACCACTAGGCATTGGCCAGTAATTCTCTACTAGAAGCCTGGTCTTTGATTACTTACGATACTCTAGAATAGCTTTGAGTCATCTCTTTGGGGCTAAACTGGCTGTGGAGGTCCCTGTAAGTAATCTAGTGGAAACAGGATGGAGGAACAGATGTGCTAAGATGAAAGACTTTGGAGACACTTTCAGAGTGACAGGAAAGCTCTGGAAATAGTTACATTAAAGAATCAAATTAATTTAACAAGAATGGAGACTCCTGAAGCTCTACCCTGAGCATAATACATTAAAAAACACAGAAGATCAAAGTGTCCTTCTCCTTTGTGGAGCTCCACCTTTGCTGCTTCCAGTGGAGGTTGCACCATGGGGACTGCTGGGACTACTGAAGCAAACACAAGTCACACAGGGCAGCGTTTTTGCCATTTTTCTTCACTGGTATCAGCTATGGGCCCCTCATTTGAGAAAAATGTGTTTTAACCCCCTCCAGGCTCTGCCAGGCTACATCAGAAGGAAGTGAAAGCAACAAGAGACAAGGAAGGTAACACTTATATGGTAAAAAGACCTAAAATTAACACTGTTCCTGAAATGCTGTGAATCTCCTTTGTTTTCTTGGCTCTCGTTCCCTGTCTATTCCTTTGAGAACAGGGGAAGTCAACAGTATCGTAACCCCATAAATCACAGTAACTACCCCTTATACACTCTTCATCTTCCCACACAGCTCAACTTTTTATTTCCACTGTTTTACAGTGATAGGGAGGAAAACCTAATACACTTGGACAGTCATGGTTTTCACCTGAATTAGTCAATGGTGAGATTATTTATAGTGTTCTAGTGTCCATGAGGATACTAATTTTTTTAATATTACTACTACCATGGCCTTGCTTTAAAGACTATAATGCTGGCAGACACCAGCTTTTGTGCTTTCTCACTTTCTCTTGGTCTCACTAATAACGCTCAGTGGGAAGCAGCTTAGTGGTTTCTCCAGAAGGCTTGCTTCCTACCAGGAGATGGGCTTCAGGCAGTACAGATAAACCTAGTGCCCTTTGTCATCCCACCTCATGCCCACAGTGATAGCAACTTTTCAGTGATAGAGAAATGCTTGTGCTGCTGGCCCTGTTAGAGGCAGAGAGTGCCTGCTGCACCATCAGAGAGAGTGGTAAACTAGCTCAGAATCTTTGAAGTATATCTACACCTACGCAAGGAGGCAAGAACAGGTGATTGGGGTATGATTCAGTGTATCATACCCCATGTCCAAGGCACTTTCCACCTCAGCAGGAGTTGAGTTACAAATACTGCTAGTGGAAAGGACTGTGTCAGGCTCAGCCCAGCCCACGCCCAATCTGTCCTTGCTAAGAAAATGAGATCATGGTGCTTGTAATAAAACATGGATTGCTTTGGGTTCTCCCTTACCAGCTCTGCTGCTGTACACATGCAAGAGGGGGTACAGATTATTTATGCATTAAGGCTTAAATAAACTGTGTGGCTGAGAGCTGGGACTTGGCAGTGAGATTGGAGCATGCCTGAATGGATGCTGGGTCCTTATCCTCTGATATACCATGGCCAAGCATGAGAGCCCACACAGGGCTTCCAGGAGCTCCCAGTAGAGCACTGGCTCTTGCTATGGACTCTATAAAACTGCAATTGAAATTGAAACACTCACACCATACAATGCCAGAAGCAAAGGAGAAACTAGTACAAGAAAAGTGGAGACTACAGAAGAGTCTGGAGAAAGAAGAGAACAGATATTATCTCTACTAGAACAGGAAAAAGATAAAAATGCAATAAGATCTCTTAAAGCTTTTCTGGATGAGTTTCCAATTACTGACCCATTACTGATTTGTGACCAAACTTAGTCCCATCTACAGACATATTTATATTGGTGCCCATGGAGCTTATCAGTTATTCAGTTTCTCATTAGCAGAGCTATCCCTCCAGTCATTAGCTGTATCTTCCTTTACCCCCATCAGAATTGAGTATTAAAATTACTAGTCTCATGGAATACAAAAAATGAAAAATACAGATCTGATGTGCAAGAACACAAAAAATGAAAAATGCAGATCTGATGTGCAAGAGTTTTATTTATATTTCCATGGTTTTTAATGGAGAACATAATGTGCTGTTCACAGATCACCCTTCTTCTGTGGGTCAGTCTCATTTAAGAAGGTGATAGAAGATACCCCTTCCTATAAAATCTGTTCCAGTAATAGTGTAATTAGTGCAGTTGCTACTTTAGATACAACATGCAAAAAATTATCTCATGTAACAATATATGTAAACAACTGTTCATACATGTGTCCTGTTTTTTTTTGTTCAAGTGTCCCTGAACCTTTTTCATTGCTTCTTTGCTTCTTGTATGGCCACCTGAGCTCCCATCTTTCTCTTCCATCATTTCAGATCCAGATAAATCCGAGAGAAAAAGAGAGAGAGAGAGAGAGAGAGAGAAAATTACATAACCAGAAAGAAGGAAAAAACAAGGTAAAAAAGGCAAATTAAGATATATTGAAAAAGTGGCTTGACTTACCATTTTACATGAGCAGAATGACCATCAAAGGGTTTAACTCTGTGCAGCAAACTATATGTGAGTAAGGATGCACTATGACCTCTCCTCATGTAAATGATGCTTTGGATTGTCTCACATCTTTTGTGTCTGGATACAGGGAGAATGTGGGTGTCTTGGTGTTAGGGATGACTTCCCCTTCTTGCTCCTTCTCTCTTTTCTCTTTGTTATTTAACAGAACCTTCTTTCTTCTTTCAAAATTGTATGGATTTGTTGATATCCTCATAAATATGTATTCACTGTAAGTATTTTCCCATGGCATTGCATATTTAAAATCTATTCTGAAACTTTATGCAGGAAAAAAAAAGCAGGAGCTATTGGGGTGGAAACACATTTATTATTTTGCAGAATAAATACCACCTACTTCATCTCTGTATATGGCCATTACATACAGGGGATCTGTCACTGTTTGAAATTCCTTCTACACACTTCAGTATTTCTGTGTATATTGGAGGTAGGAGCCACGCACACATGAGCCTGCCAAGCTCAGAAGATGCACAGGTGGAAAGTGGATAAATGCAGCAAACTACAGAAAGTCAGAAGTAGTCATCTTAAAATTGACTTAATAAAACAGAGGGTGCAGTAGGGATAGAAAAAAACAAGCTATAAAACCTTCATTTTCTCTGTTAATCAGCATTAAAATAAAAATATTATAGGAATCTACCTGGTGGAATAAGTAAATTTTTAACACAAATCCTTTAAGTCTTCATATACTCACATGGAGACTATATGTGTTTTCATCATGTGTTAGAAACTTGCCCCTGGTAGTTAATTTTCTTTTCCCAGTCATGTATTTCAAGTTAATTATGTTACTAAAATAACAGAATACACTTTCTAGTAATGTTGGGAGACTTTGAACATATTAGCAGGTCACCTTACCTCCTTTTTTCCTGATTTTTTTTTTTAAGGAAGGGAAATCTAGAAAGTGAGGCAAGATCAAGCAGTGAGTGTACACTCATCCTGTACTTGACTGCAGAACAAAAATGGGAGACCCCAGGTCTTCTGGCCCCAAGTTTGGCACCTTGCCTCTAGAGAGCAGTTCACTGCTGAGTCAAAGACATGCAAATTTGGTTTGGGAGAAAGTGCAAAACAAGGGCTTTGTTCATGAAAGCATGTCTTTAGCTAACTAGCTGTGGCCAGGTTTGCTAACACAGCTACATTCAGTAACATCACTGGAGGGACACCGGCTTGGACTGTGACTGTCTCCAGCACTAAGGGTTCTCTTTATAGTCCGCCCTGAGACCTGAAAGCTGACTGCATACATGACACTCCGCACTGCTCTGGGGCTCCACGGCCTCCGAAGGTACCCACTTATGTCACTTCTATACTGTCTGTTGCCATAGCAGCGGAGGTTAGGGTTTTCGTCAGGTGATGCTCAGCACGCTGTACCTGTCCTGTGGCTACGTGGCTCCACCGAAGCCTCTGAGAGCTTTGTCATTGACTTCACTGGGGTCAAGATTTCACTCCAAATAAAGATCCAGCCCAAAGGCACTAGATACAGCTTTTTAATGAAATCTTGGAGCACACGAGTCCTTGCCGCGGCCTCAACTTTTAGTTTAAAGCACTTCAGATAATTTACTTCTGCTGTCAGGAAGTACCACTCTTAACCCTGAGGTAATGATCTTGCTTCAACTTAGGTGCCTGATATAATGTGCTAGCTTTTTATCTTCAAATATCAAGTGTATTTTCGTTGCATCTCTTGCACAGGCTACGTAGGTATGATGCTATGCAGTAAGGAGAAACAAAATGTGTGATTTTTTAATTATTCTTCTGCTCTTCTATTTTTTAATCTCCAGATGGTCCCTGGAACTGGCGATGTTTTCTTTAGTCTATATATTTCCTGCTTTAATTAGCTTACTTAACCAGTAAGCTTTAATCAGCTTACTTAACCAGCACACATTTAGGAGACACACACGTGATCAGATAATACCAGGTGCTAATGTTTAATTGCTTTCACAAAATTAGAAGCGGATAAATGGTTGAACCGTAATTGAACGATCTTATTAGAAGAGAAGCTGATCAGTGTTGTGACATAACTTGAGAGATTCCCAGGCTTGCATTAATTTCACATCAGCTGGGGCTGGTGTAACGACGGCAAGCACAATGCAATTGCTCTGTTAGAGAGCAAGATCAGAGCTGCATGACTGAGATCTGCCATACATATTTATCAGCTGAGGGGCTGGCACAATTTGTATCACTATCTAAGATCAGTGAAGCAAGCTATTGCTTTGATTTACCACCTCCCAAGCTAAAAAATGCAGCAAGCAGATATTTTTGGGGGATTTTAAAATAAGCCGTATCCCTCCCCATCCCTGTCACTCCCCAGAGTGTGTGTCTGTGAGAAAGGACAGGCGGCCATCAAGAGTGCCCGTTCCTTCAGGAGCTTTGTTGGGAAATGTCAGGTAGTTAGTGCTGAGAGCGGTGGGGATCTGACACACGTTTATACAGATGGGCTGGCTCAAGCAAGTCTGAGGCTTCTCCCTCTTGTACCAAATTCAAAGATTTTTATTGCTCGGTGAAAGATCTGAGCAAGGTTGACTGAAATTCTCAGAACATGCACCCTCCGTGTGTGTTTTACCAGACAGCTGTCATTAACTGGTGAATGGGAATGTCTGGTTTCGGCGTGGCCGTAGTAATTTTACTTGGATGTTAAGATGGAGAGGAGTCATGCAGTACTTACGGGATCCCTTTTTACAAGGCCTGGGTTAGGCACAACAGCAATGAGGTGGGCAATTGTAAACACAGAGTTCAGCACGTAAGAAAAAAACAAATTCTTATGCAGTGTTATCCTTTGACAGCTGAGGCTCCTGAAAAATATGTATCACACGTCGTAAATTAGTATTTTTCTTCTGATATCATTTTAACAAGCTCTTTCTGGCAACAGTCTCTCAAGAATGCCTTTTGGCAAGGCTTAATCAGAAAATACATGCCTTGCATTGCAGCCATAACCTCTGACAAATTTTTGGTTTTGTTTTTACACCTGTTTAGTACCACATGCTTTTTAGACCATGTTGTAAAGAGCTATCTGGCTACATTCTCAGCCCTCGATGCCTTTCTTTGTTTCATGGTAATCGAGATATTAAGTGGTGAAGCAGAACCCTGAGAATTTAGATGTGCATGGTACTAGTAACGAACATCAGGAATAGTGCTTTATAAGTAACTGTTCCCTGGAGACTCAATTTCTCAAATATTCAGGTGAAAGACGTTCGCTACTTTAGGAATTATTAGTGAGACAGGATAGGAACTTGGGGCAGGAATCCCCTTAAATTACAGGGGGATTTGGTATCCTGCATGTTTCTAACTCCAGCTGAGATCCCAAACCAGAAGAGGTTGTTTTCCTGCTCAGAAGGAGCAACAATCTTTTCTGAATGGCTGATTTTGGGGACGGTAGGGGTTCTGCTATTGTGGGTAGCAGAATTTCACAAAAGAAGTTCACAGGCTTCTTGTGCAACCAAATCATGACTGCAGTTTCAGACCTGAACCGTCTCCCCTTTCTAATTCATGCCCAAATCCTCATGGCACCACCTCGGCTACCCTTACGAAGAGAACCATGCCCCCGTGGTGCTCCGTGCCCCCAAGCACAGGCCGGAGCTGGCAGGAGGTGATTGCAGAAAGGCAATTATGGATTGTTAGATAATGCTGTGATGTCTGTATTCAGTGATCACCGAGAGCAAGCAGGCAAAACCGGTAGGTAAAAAACAGCTAAGAGCAAGTACCCATGTCTCACTGAGGCAAGCCTCCCCCTCGGCACTAGGAGTCTTTTGCAGCCTGGAACGGAGCACAGGCTGTGAATTTCTGATGCTCTGCGTGTGGAGGCTAACACAGAATGCACTTTCTTTAAAAGCAGAGAGCTAATCTAACCAACTGAACTCTTTTCTGCTTATTTTGCTTGTTTGTTTATTTATTTATTTTCCTTTTTTAGCTCCTTGGTCACCTGCCACTTATTCTTAGTTCTCCTTACACCTATTTTCTGAGTCATTGGATGGAATTCTTCCTTCAGCTTGAGGTCATCTTTATGGTTATGGTCATCATCATCCTGCAACGCTCATCACTTTTGTTGACCTCCTTATTCACCAAGACACCTTCTTTGGTTCAGGGTGTCCATGAAATGCAGGTCCCGGGGGCTAGGAATGAGAGTATCTCTTTACACTTGCCCTGATTTTATATTCTTCCTTTAGCATCAGTTGTTGGTAACTGTTGAGCACCAGATATGGGGCTAGATGCACTTTCAGTTTGATGCACTGTAGGACAGGATATTGGGCAAAACAGCCCATTCTTTGGAGCTATTTTTCCTACAGTGTGTTCTTGTGCTTATTCTATCTGTATTTGCCCCCAACACAAATCCAGTCTAATGTTCCTTTTCTGCTCCTAAGCTCTGGTGGTATTTATCCAGTCCTGATTCTTCCTTTCTCCCCATTCTCCATCACTATACTTTGCCTATGCTACTGACCCCACTTTTCTTGGGACACTATCATGTGCCCATCTCCCTCTGTCTTTCTCTTCCAGTCCTGGGAACAGGCATCACAGCAATCCTGTTCCCAAGAAATAAAAATTTCCCTGTTAGTTAGAGCAGTGTCTTCAGCTCCTGGCCACAGAGATGCAGACCCTTGTCTCTCCACCTGCCTCTCTACATGACTACTGGTACAGAGAGACAGTCTTTTGTGATAATTTCTGCCAGGTACACGTGCCTCCACTCCCATTCCTGTCTTTCCTCACTGCTCTGCTTGACTTTTGCCAGTCTTACTCCTCTATTAAATGGGACTGTCCTTCACTGCATGTTGCCTTCATCTGTTGGCCAAGCTCCTTTCCCTGCCTGCCTTCCTCTCTTAGTTTTACTCCCGCATTGCTCTCCTACTTTCCTCTCAGTATTCCCCACCTTTTTTCCTTGACTCCAGCTTTCTTGTTAAAGACCCATCTGGATCATTAAGCGTATATTTCCATACTCTCACTTTTTAATTTGACCTTCAGTGTTTGCGATCAAAATGGCATCAGCACCTGCCTGACTCGGTCCACACCGAGAGGAGAACATTCCAGCAAAACCAAAACTCTTACTTCATTCATCCTCTCTGCTGGTTTTGACAATCATATGTAAACTTCTCCTTCTCTAACTTCTCTTAGCTCTCTTCCTGGCCCTCCTCCTGATTTCTTAATCATTCCTTTGTGGTGTTTTTGAAGGCTCTTTGACACCCCCCACCCATCTTTCTGTATGCTCCCTACACTTCATTAATCAGTACGGAAGAAGGCATCACTAAGCCAGTCATCGGGGTCTAAAACTTGTGAGTTTTTTGTGTCACTTTGCCTCTATCAATTGTGTCGCAGAGTTTCAGAGTCTGCTGTGTTTCTTGGGGTTCCCCTGTGTTTCACATCTATCCTATGTCTCCTACATTTCCTTTGACAGAGATAGGTCCTCCTATCTACTCACAGAGTCACCCTTATTTTTGAGTTCTAGCCTCCACTTCTCTATTGCATCTAGGATATTGTAACTTCCAAGGAGCTTTTAGCATTCTTTTCTTCATAGATCTGAGCTGTGAATCTGTCATTTCTTCTCATTCATGAATATCGAGAATACCGATTTTCACGCCCAGACAGTTATTTTCCACCTCCTACCCACTTGTTTAGTTTTCAAATTATTTTCATGCTTTCTACCATGCTCTCCCTTACTCCTGGGGAAAACTCCCAACAAGCTTACACAAATTATCCTTCCACCCATTATCCTTCTTCAACTTCCTTTAAAAGTCCTGGCAACAATTAGACTGTAGGTGCATTCACAACACATCATCTATTATTCTGGCAAATCTAGACTTATTGTACTCCCCATCTGTCTTTATACAAATGTCTTTGTTTTAATAATTCAACTGGAAGTGATTTGGAGCTAGGACTCCTTTTTTTTCTTTTGTGTTTTATCATGTAAGATAATGGGGTCTCAGTTTGCAATTATAAAAATATTGCAATAACGCGATGATGCATGTAACTGTTAGACACTCTACTTCATGAATACTCTGTCTCCTGTTATGAGTTAGTATTGCTTAGTGATGCTCGTCACTACTGATTCAGTATTCCCTTCCGAAAATACTGCAACATCTGTGATGCCAGATCATTATAAATCTTCATACCCAAAACTGAAAGGAAAGGAAATCTCTGCCAGGAAAGACTTATATGTGGGAAATGGCAACCTCTGCAAACTGTTCATTGCCGCCTCTATAGTCAAAGGCTATTATATGACCCCCAAACCATCTCTTGCTATCTGATTGACTGTCTGATCGACAGCTTGCCTTCTATTGAAGGTCAAATAACCTATCACTGTCATAGCCAGATGATAGAAAACAACTGAAGGTAACATGAACCCTGCTCCCATACAGCTTTATTCTCGCTTTCTTATGATTGTGGTTTGGTTTCCTCTTTGTCCTCCCATTTTGCAGTGCTCTATTTTAATTCCTTTCTCTGCTTCTTCCTGTAACCTTTGTGCCATGTATTAGTCATGGAAGGGGAAGGAGAATTGGAGAAGGAAAGAGAGGAGGAGGTGTGTTACTGTCTGGAAGACTGCTGCAAAGATGAGTCTTTCAGCACGGCCTGGGACCGGTCAGGATCGTGCGTTGTCCATGACTCAGAGCTAGGAGTGAGTCAGACAGCCTGATCCTGCCGCAAGAAATCACCTTCTTGGTCCATTTTGGGCAGCCAATTTAACCAGATCCTGTCTTTACTGTCCCAAAGAACTCTGAAGCCTGGGTATAGGATTTTAAATCAGATTAAATTGTGCTCTTCCCAGTTTTGTCAAAGCATTACTGTGGCTGTGGTTTATTCAAGAGTTTATTGGGCAGAGTTTCTAGCTATGTCTGTATACGATTACTGCATGTTATCACAGTCACTCATCAAACTCTGGAAATCAGCAGAATTCACAACCTGTATTTTGGATCCACCTATTCTGAGGTTGTAATCTTACAGAATCTTATAGCCTATGCAAAGTCCAAGCATTTCATGTTCCTATGTTTCCTAAACTCACTCTTGGTGGTAGTGATGTTGGGGGCTTGTTCTTTTACTACCCTTCCTGCCTGGCAGTTGGGGCACAGACATCTAACTGTATAGCTCTAAGATTTATGCCACCTTCTGGCCTCTCAATTTACTAAGCATACCCTTTTCCAGCCTATATGGACACCCTCATCCATGGTGTACCTTTCCAGGGACCAGCAGCGGATGAAGTAACCAGGGAGAAGCTTTGCATAATGTTACTAAGAAAATTACTATTAAAAGGCACACAACCTGAACATATCCATAGATATGTAGCACATATAGATCAAAATTGGGAGCAGAAATAGGCTAAGGTGCCTCATGTAAGATTTAGATTAAATAATACAGGGACTCTGAGGCTAGAACTGATTTAAGCACTGGCACAAGGTATGTGGGGTTTTGTGGAGCACCTTTCACTGCAGATTTTTAGAGCAAGGCAACCATCCCTTGTGCACTAGAGGTGGGGGTTCAGCAAGGGGTTCTTTTTATTCCCAAATTTATGCAATTACTATGCATGTGTAAGCTGGAATCTTGTGTTTGCTATGTGCTAGATGAATTCTACAAATCTTCACATGTGTATTTGTGGCCAAAAAAACACATCTCAGAAATTCAGATCATGAAGTTGATATCTCACAATCCAGCATGTAAAGCTTGTCACATTGCATTGAAGTTTTTCACTTATGCTGCAGAGCATTAAATCTACCAATTCCAAGACATTTAACAAATGCCAGTTAGTTTAGACACATAAAAACTCTGTACTAAAAGAGTCATAGTAAATGTTTAAAATTAAATGTTCATGATAGAAAATGCACTGTGTGTACTTTGTTATGATTCCTTGACCTTACAGATGACAAAATGGAATAGCTGAATGTTTACAGAAATACCCTTTGTTTTAAGTTAAGGCTGCAAGATAAAGGAATAGAAAAAATGACCAATTTTTCCCTTTTCAGACTTGGAAATTTCAGTGTGAAAAACTGCTTTGGAAAATGAAGGTTATACAGAGAATGAATCCTGGTCTTTTTTGAAAATAAGGCATATATACATTCATGATTTGGCATGAGTGGGAAGGTATTAATTTAGAACCTGCTCATAATTCACAGTTACTATTTTGGTCACTAAGATCTGAAAAAAAATGCATTTGGTATATTTGTTAAATTTGAGTTGGGAGATTTGAGGGCTTATTTTTGGCTTTCGTTTTTCTAGAAACATCAACCAAATAAAAACAGATGATAAATTCTGACCTGTATACAAAAGTCATGCTCTTTATCTGTCTGCTGGAAAGATAATTAATCCCTAGAAGTATTCTACACTTCTGGATTGCAAATATGTCTTTGAGCTGCTGAAATAGATTGATGAATACACAAAATAATATAATTTATCTTTCTGAGAGGATGATGATAAAGAAATAACAACTTGTATTTCGGATGCTCATCAAGGGCTCAAATCTGTTGACATTCATGTAGAAAGAAGTTTACTAATACTCTCAGACAGGCCCATTTGTGTTCTGGCATAATTTTAGCTTGAAATAATTTCTTGCAGGCTAAATTACAATCTTGAAACAGTATACTCTTACAACAACAACAGTGATGGACTTTTAATTACTACAGGTCACCGTTACTGTGCAACTATTCTTTCTTAAACTCTGTAAAGAAGCTTGTGGAGAAAAAAAGATTTTTTTTGTGTTCCCTTTTCCTTGTATCCTTGACTGCTCAAAGAATACTGCATTCTTCGAAGAGTTTGGGGTTTTTCTGTATTCTTGAATGAGGTAAGTTTTTTGGCAATAAAAGTCCATCAGGTTATAACTGTGTGTGTTATTTATTCAGAAGCATTTGTAATTGTTTCTTATATTACTTTTACTTTGTTTCCCAGTGTGCAGCGTGGGGAATACTCCTTCCCATCCTTGGAAACCTTTACCCAAGTAAAGTTGGAAAACTTTACCTGGCCTTTTAGATTACGTTGCAGTTATCTCCAGATATACCCTACTGATGGTGAGCATTTCCCTGTCTCTGGTCATGAACTGATGGTCTGGCTGTCTGATTACAAGTAACTGATGCACCTTTGCTGAAATCAGTATGATACCATCCCATTTGGGTCATTATACTGGATGTATCATTCTGTTTCATCAAAGTATCTGTGAATGGACATTACAACCCTGATTTCTGAGTGTGCTATCAGTCTGGGAAGTTTGCAGTTTATAGTAATGTTATGACAGTGAAATACCTTAAAAAGATTGCTTAAGAGCTAGAAGAATATAGCTTATGCAAGTCGTCATAGCTCTGGATGTACAATAGCTCAGGATCTTGTCCAGTGTTTATTCTCGAATATTTTCCCCAGTGCCTTTGATGTCTTCTACTGCTTACCATTTCCCTGAGCTAAAAACCAAAGGCTGTTCCCAGACAGCCCTTCATTACCGATTGCAACTGAAGCTGTGACTATGTCTGATGGCAAATCTGAGCTCCCTCTGCTCCTTTGCTGCAGACACATTATAATATGTAGTGTGCAGACAGGTTCACTAAAGGACAAGATTTAAATGCTCTAGTTAATTTGCCATACAGTAGCTGCAATGCTTTCAGTGAATATCAATTTAGTCTCCTCTAAAGTTCTGATACAGCACATCGCTATTTTTCCTTTTAATGATGATGACAGGCTACACACTAGTGTCAGATTCACGCTTAGTGCTGAGTCCTGTGAGCACCTACTCAAGTCAATAGCTCAGTCCTTCAGCATCGGATGAAGGTATTCCCGATCTTCAGGAGCTGGGGGATCCAAGCCACTGCCCTATGCAGTCACTGCACCTGCCAGGGGCTGGATGTGCCCTTCAAGGAACAATAGGCAACTAGTAAATGAAGGGCCTTACCACATTCCCAGTTACATCATTTCCCTATAGGCTGCACTTTTACACCAGTCTTGATAAATATGACAGCATGATCTTGGCTACACACCACTGGGAGATGTCCCAGTGGCAAGATGACCCTGTGCTGAAACTTTTTTACCAGGATTATACAAAAAGGCACTCAGAAGAGCTGTTTCTCACTGCCATGTCCCCTTCCAAACTTTTCTTTGGTTACCACTTGAGATCCCTCAGGGAAAGAAGAGAGAGTGTCTGTAAGAAACACTTACTTGAAATAGAAGAAAATTGCCAAGGAAATCAACAGGGATGTTATAGACAAAGCATGGCCAACGATCGCCATATAATAAAGTATGAACGCCATCTGCAATTAACAAAAAGAAAAGGCAAACATGAACACTTTGTAGGCACTCAGGTTTTTTTCTCATTGAGGAAGAATCTACAAAATCAACCTCCCATTTTGTATTCCTTTTCTTTCAAAGGTTCTTTTTCAATATACTTTTAATATCAGCAATCTATTAAATAGCATGACTCATGGTCTAAAGATGAGATAAGTGTTTCTTACATGAGTTGATCTGTTTCTGCTGCACTGAAGTAACTGGCGAGATCCCTGCTCACACTATGCGTCACTAACTTCCCCAAGCTCTAGGAGAGCACAGCAGACATAACACATTCAGACTTTCAAGAAGTCCATGACAAGTTCCCACCAAAAAAAAAATTAATAAAGAAAATAGGTTGCCGCAGGATTGGTAGAAAGCTTTTATGGTTTGAAAGCAGATTAAACAACAGGGAACAAAAGCTTAATGGTCACTTTTGGAGATGAGTCAGTGGTAAGGTGCCCTTGGGACTGGTATCAGGGCTGGCTTTTTGTTCAACATATTCATCAGTGACCTGATGCAGAGAAATCTCTACGTTTCCAGGTGATACTTAGGTCTTCCAGATAATAGTGAGGGACTCCAGAAGGGCCTTACATAACCGAGGGGACAAGAAGATGCTATGTGAGCTTTAATACAGAAAAAAATGGGGTCATATACCTAGGGATAAATGATCTAAACCCTGCCTACACAATGCTGAACTCAGAACTGGAAACCAAACTCAGGAAGGAGATCTTGGAGCCATCCTGGCCAGTTCTCTGAATCATTGGCTTACTGTGTAATGACAGCCAACAAGTCAACAAAATGTTGGATATCATCTGGAAAGGTACTGAGGGTAGAACATCATTATGCCTCTGTTTGTTTAAACTTTACATCGCACATTTTAAATGCATGTGCGTTTCTAATCTCCACACCTTATAGACATGGAAGGGCTAACAAAGGTACAAAGAAGGCAACTAAAATAACTGAGAGAGTAACTGTGTTATGACAAGTGGGTATAAATGCTGGGATTCTCACCTTGGAGAGAAGTCAGATGGGGCTTATGGCTAAGTCCTACAGAGTCATGAAAGCAACAGATGAGATGAAAATTATCCTCAACTCCTACCACACTAGAACAGCACACCCTGAGACAAATTCTGGTTCACATTGGTATGAACCTTGCTATTGGGCAACTAGATGGTCTTACAGTGCTGTGAAGCCTGTATGCGCAAACAGATAATTGGGCTTTTGCTTTGACTATTATCAGTGAAATCTAAGATAGGCCTATCCATATTTTGTATGCCAACAGTGAAACAAAATCGCAGGAGGGCACCTGGGCTGCAGAATGCTGCGATATTTAAATGTCATACTTTGGTCTCAGCCAAGCTCTGAAGCATAATCCAGCTGTCAGAAGACTGCAGGAGGCTAAATGGTATGCCAGGCTTCACCATTGCCTTCTTTTCTGAAAGCACTAATAAGTATCAGCCTGTCCTGAAAAAAAGACTAGATAGCAGGCCTTAGTTCCTCTGCTGGGTTTATTTTCCTTTCAGCTCCACTTAATTCATTTTTCTTTTGTTATGCAAGAGCAATTTTCCTTTTTTCATCAATTAGATTAATTGCTTTCTGTAGCCCTAAGTTTTGCTGCTCACATCTTTTTGGTGTTTCCAAGTAATTTTAAACTTTCATTTGAAAACAAATATAAATAAAATTCAGAAAACAAATCCATTCCTCTTAGCAAAGGTGCACATCTTACCTAGTTTGTTCTTCAGTCGTTTTACAACTTTGGAATCAGCTCCTGCTTTCATTAACCTAAGTGGTGGTGGCCTGATTCAGATTTAAACCAAAGTCACATTTATACCATCCTGACCATGTACAACAGACATGATCTGAGTATAAATATCATTCACCAGGTTATGGAAATCTATGCATATTTACTGCAAATACCCTCGGTCTCCTAGTTTTCCTTCACAAAGACTAACCACAACATTGCTAGTGAGTGCAAATGCTTGACAGCTTGCTCTGAGAGCACCAGCAACCCCAGAGAGGGAAGACCAGAGTGCAGAGAAGATGAGACAGCTTTCTGAATACAGAGTAGTGGGAGAGGTTTTTACCTGCATGCGACATTTCTCCCACTCCATACTAAGTGGTTGCTGTGGTTTTTCATTATATTAGATTGATATAATTTTTAAGCCTGAATTTAATTTACAGATGAACTGTTCAAAAATATGTTGGTTTGCTGCCTATCCTGTGTACAACCCTTAGCTTGAAACAGCTAGAAGTAGGAAAGGCTTCCAGATAGCTACATGCAAGTCTATGTGCATCCCAGAGGACTCTTGTTTATTCAAACTACTTTTCAGTGTACAACTGCTAAATCAGTTTACCTGTTTATCTGGGACTCAGCAATAGCATTCTTGATTACTCCATGTAAACTTACTGTGGTAACTGCTCAGAAAAAGCTTTCCAAGAATAACAACGAAGACAGATCAGAATGGACTGAACTCTCAGCTAACAAAGCGTATGGTCTATCACTGCATTTTTAAGAACTAGCTGCAATATTTTTTTTTAAGTGATCTGTCTCAGGATTATAGCATATTGGAATTTCCAGTTAACTTCAAACAAATAACGAACTATTTTATTAATTTCTGCACTCTTTGAAATGGCAATCTGTCATGACCCTTCTGACATATAGGACTTTTAACACGCTGACTCACCAAATTTTTAGCTTATGCAGATCTTTTTCACCCTGGGCTTAGAAAACTTCTAAAAGAAACACCTGAATGTTCTTTTTTGTTCCCCTAGAATTCTTCACTTGAGGAAAGAGAACTCTCTAATAGGAATACCTCCTACTCAGTTAATTATATTATCCATAGGTACATGGAAATAGTCTACAAATGAAGCATAGTCCTGTTTTTGAGGACTTGGATTAAAGGTCATAGTCTAACTTGGCATTCTGTAAAGATAGATTCTTTCTGCATTTTCCACTATTTTTTGTTTCAGAAGAATCTTGATGTACGTATAATTTTCCTTTGTGTTCTATCTGCACTTTGCTTGAATGATGTTCAAAACTTCTGGAAGGCATGGATAATAGGTAACAGAACTACATTTTTTGCCTCCCTACATGGGCCAACATCTGGAAAAATTATATTTTTATGGTGCTTCCATTTAATGCCTTTGTGAGCTCAGATTGTTACTATTATTCTCTCCTTGTCACATAGGTGAGCCCTGTTTTACCACGATGGTTCCTCATGCTGCAAAAACTTTTAGAATTTACCTCCTGCCTAGTCCAGTAGACTTTTCCAAGGCACTTTCAGCTGGATCATTACTAAATATAACCACATACTGCTTTTTGGCTGCATAAAAAAAGATCCTCCAACACAAACCCCAAATCAAATCACTTTTTGACTCTTTTCCTTCCACAATTCCAAACAGTCACAAATTATCCTGTCACAAATCTGTAATCAGATTTTCCTGGAGCTCCACTCACATTTGAGAAATATGTTTATTTTCATGAGCTTCCCTAACTTAATTTTTTTTAAGCTTTTCTCAGATTTCTCTCTCCTTGTTTCTTTTGGTGCTCTTATATTTAGTTCTCCTTTTTCAGCTTAGCGACTTCATTTTGGAAATATTGATGCAAATGCTTAATTCATTATTGTAAATAGTCTCAATGATTTCAGTCAAACTGTTAAAGTTAAATGTGTTCAGGCTTGCAGGATTTTCTGGATTAATGGTACCTTCATAAATATTTATTTTCAAAGGGAGTGAGTACAGGGTGATATTCTTTGCTTAAGAAAAATAATTTTAACTTATGTTAATATTTCTAGCCCTGCAGAGAAGACATTAACAGCTTGGAAGCTACTTGTTACAGAAAGCAAAATCGAAATTCTAAAGGATCATTTAGTTGGACAATCAGGGAAAATCATAGGAATTAAAAAATGCATTTGAAAAATAGTGCAAAACTTGTTGCATGAATTGCCACTAAATTATCCACCCCGTAGCAAACCTATATTTAGGTTTGAGCACTCCACAAATAATTTTAATAAGCTAAAATCATGAGGACAATGCTCTTAAATTCTTGTGCAACAAATAAAGCTAAAAGATGAGGACTATTCTGACCTCTCTCATATGTGTCTTACTGCTAGCCCAGCCCAAAACCATTCCCAAACAATCACTGCCTTTTTAACTGTAGCATACCTTCAATTTTTCAGAGGTGAAAGAGTTGCACAGGGTATAGTTGGACCAAGTTCGGTTGCTCTCAGGATGGCGGAACCAGTTTCCAGTTTCATCACAGTATTTTGAAGCCCTCTCTGATGATAAATTGCAAAAATAGTTACTTTAGCATATGCATATTACACATTTAAAAATCCATAAAAAAGAATGTCTGTGTTTGGAAATAAAAAGCCTGTGTAACAAAATCCAAAGGATTTTCAACTTGTGCAATTAATATACATTTGTCTGTTTTGTTTTTTTTTTCTCAGAGATTTATCTGATGGTATACTTGTAATTTATCTGTCTCCTCTTGTCTTGAGTGAATGCAGTGAAGTATATATGCCCAGCCTTCATTCAGATGCAACTACTTATGTAATAATAATTCATTTAAAAGGCTGTTGAAAGCTGTTTATGGAAAAGAAAGTAACATCAGGCCCCGACACCAAACCTGAAGAAAGTGTGCAGGGTTTCAGGTATGAAGGGAAATAATTAGTTAAAAACACTGGGTAGAGAAAGGGCAGCAAGCAGTGCAAAGCAGAGCCTGGGTGCCGGAGACGGCGCCAGCCCCAGCGCCAGCCATGGGTTTGTGCAGCGGGGTGGAAGAGTCCTGCCCAGCGTCCCTGCCAGCTCGATCCTGCCGGGGTGAGCAGGAGCACTGCTTGTGTTCCTCTGAGGCTGCAGAGCACGCAGGCACCGGGAGAAGCGGCCTGACAAACAGTTTGGCGCAGGTCCCACCTGTCCAGTTTAATTTAAAATGGCTGCAGAGTTCTCTGTTTAAATAATCTGATGTGTGTTTGGCCTCTCCACGTGTGTCTCTGGTGATGATTCCTGTGCCGCAGGTGGCTCTGGCATCCTTCCCAAAAGCCCTGCCTTACGCATCGCTCTCCAGGCTCGTGCTCCTTCGCACGCACCCTTTCACTGTGGCGGGGGGACGGTCGGGGCTTCAGCACCGTACAGCTCGGAGGGATGCCTGGAGCCGCAGGCGTGTGCTGTGCCTGTGTCCTCCCGGCCATGCTCACATCTCTGCCTGGGAAACATGGGACCCTGAGGCGCAGAGCGTCACTCCTAATCACCTGCCAAGTTTTGGACTAGTTCCTTTGGCCTTCCCTCAAGCATTAGCCACATGGGAGTCGCTGGAAAGTTTGCCCGAGTAACAAAGGCAGGATAAGATCAGAAACTTAAATTATTTGATGTTTTCTTAGGTAGTGACACAGCCGTTTATTTATGAAAAACACAGTATTCCAAGTCTGACTTTTTAGATAGTCTAAAAAGTCTATCTTGACTTCCCTTTGCCTATTCTAGCTTTATAATTTTATTGGCTTTATACATAGATTACCAGCATTTCCAGTCAATACACTTTTACAGAGCCAATTATCATTTGAACATACCCATTTTCATTTTTTGTTTCCAACATTTGCATTTATTTTTCTTAATCAGCTCTGATGATTAATCAGTCTATTAATTTGGAAGATTCATATTCTCTCCATACACCCAGAAAAACAATCGCTCATGCTGGCAAAGTAAGGATTGTATAGACTAAGCTATCTTCCTCTGACTAGAAATACACTTTATATAGTGCCATTGGAAAAAAAAAAAAAAAAAAAAGACAATCCTCCAGAACACAGCATACTTTTGAAATTACTGTGAGTTTCAAATCATTGTTTTGGGGCACTTGTTGAAAATCAATACGTGCATCAACAACACCAAGAGGAACAGTACATGTTATCTCAGCCTTCCATCGCTGCAGCTTGGAGATAATCTCAGGCTGCCTGTGTAGCAATGTTCCCGTTGTACTCGTTGCCAGATATTATCTAAAGCTGGAAAAAGTTTTCAGTCATAGATAAAAGATTAATGGTTATGCTACCACGGAACACAGCGTACAAACATCTTACCTACTATCCCATGCACTCTGCAAAGCACACGGCTTTTGTTAATATGCTATAGAGTATAACGGTAATATCATCTATCATCTTTGTACTTTAGTGCCTAGGTCGGCACTCTGCCGAAGTTTAATGTGGCCTCTGTAAGTCAGAGACAAACCTGTTGCCTCATACCTTTCTTTCAAGCCAGACAAACACAACTGATCCTAGTCTGGAAGCAGCCATGGCCCACAGATTTCTTGCTGTGATGTTGTCAGAATATGGGGCTGGGGGATAAGCCTCCCTACTGTCCATCCCAGTGACTCAAACAGGTCAAACGCCTCTTCTATATCTACGATTTTATACAGAAATAAAGCTGCAAGTCTGTAACCCAACCACTGTTCTACTGCAAGTTATTCTACAGTGGCCCAGTAGCAGGTGTGGGATTATGAACCCGGGCACGTGTTGGTTTTTATGCTAACCAGAAGAATCTAGGAAGCTCTGAAGAAATACACAAATGTGTAAGGATGGGTAAGGCAATACTAGCAAGGCAAAATGGAAGTGTGTGCTTTAAGATTATTCAAATACGATGTAAACACTAATTTTTTAGGCTCTGTCTGTACCCTATGAGCTTGGATAGCGCACCACTTGGGCATCACATTATTCCTCAAGTGGAGGAACAGTGACATTGTGTGGGATTTGTCTCACCTGACTTTAGCAACCTCAAAGTTATGCAATTCATAGGCAGTTGTGCAGGCTCTCTGTAGTTAGCTTAGAAAGACAGACACTTCAAGAGCTGTCTGGGAAAACTGGGTAAGAGAAATCTTGTCCACATGGCAGTAGTGAAGTGTCTAAAAAGATTAACCAGTAGTAATATTTTTGCATGTGGTATTGCTTGTGCTACCAATAGCGCTTTTATGTATCGTATTTTAATAAAAACAACTCGGTCATTTATATGTAACAGTTATCTTAACCCAATAATTCTGGAACAAACATGATAGCTCTATCAGTCAGGTTTTTTACAATTAGACCAACTCTATAGCTAGCAGATGTTAAAAGAGTCCACACCATTTTTTTTATTTATTGTTGAGTTATAAGCTGGAAGTAGAAAGAAGTTTTCCTCTGTTGCAGTGCATGCTCAGCACATACCAGACATTGGATTCTTTGCCATTGTTTGGATAGACCTGTGTAGTACTTAGTTTTGCAGATGAGGGAATAGCTGACGTAGCACATCTGATTTACTTACATCCTCAGTAAAATATTCTAGAAGAAAATTTTTCAAAACCGAAACAATCATCTGATATAATACAATGGAGACCCTAGAAAACTTCAGTTCCAGTGTCCTAATAAGTGAAGAGTTACCACTATCATCAGAATGCCTCAGTCAGGAGAACTGGAATCTGCATAATAAAGTCATATTGTGCACCGTGGGGATAAGAACTGATTTTTAAAATACAGCTGTCAAGCTTGCTAAGAAGCAGGACAGAAATATACAGAAGGGTAGGAGGAAAAGAAGCAGCTGGACAAAGAGTTCGGGTTTGTTTTATTTATCACTGTCTAAATGATATCCCTTCAAGACAGGAAAATAGGACCAGCAGAAATACAGAGCTGGCTTTTTTAGACAGAGTCAGGAAATTTGCATTTGTGGCAGCAAGAGAAGGGCTCTCCCAGACCCAGCCCTCCCTACGCTGCTCCCTGGGGCTCCTGCCTACCGAGGATGCTGCTCCTTGCCCGCCGTGAGCGCAGGCACGTCGTCCTGCCGAGGCACAGCGCCGGGTGGGAAGGAGCACACGATGGACTGGGTATGTGGAAGGGAGACCACGGTCGGGAAGGTGCTTGAATTAGGGGATGCCTGAGGCAGCGGTCTCCCTGCCTGCCGGGAGCCAGGGGGTGGAAGGAGCCGCAGGTGCTGCTGCGACCCAGAAGGTCTCTCGCCCTCCCTGGTTTGTGGAAGGCCATGATTCCTCGTCTGCAATGACTGCTCTTGTCAGCTTGGCAACCCGCTCAGCTGAATGCGTCGTGCATTTCGCCAGCTGTCAGAAGGGTGCGCCTGTGTCCCTCAAATCCGGTCCCTTGTGGTCATAGGCATCACAGCCGGTAAATCCAGAAGGGTCTGCAAGAGCTATTCAGTCTGTTCCCCCTTCTCCTGCATGGAGCATTTACCCTGATTTCTCTAAAGACATTTTGTAAGAAAGACAAAGCAATTCAGAGGCCGCAGTATGGCACAAGAAGAGAGCTGCAGAGATACCGCAGTGCCTCTGCCCCCTCTGCCACCGTGATCCACGCTCCAGAGCAAGGGGACCTCACATACTACATTCCTATCAAACTCAATTCCTAGCAATTTCAGCATGACCTGGAACCATTTCAAAGGGATTACACCAAAGATTAACCTGGATAAAATATGAATATAAAATACAATTCAAGAGAAACTGTGCAAGTTGCCTGAATAGGGGAGTATAAAACAGCCCTGCTCAGAGCTTCACAGTCAGGAGCGGATGAGACAATGAATTTCCTGCTGTCACTGCAGTTAAAGCAGTAGGTCTCGGTATGTTTTCCAGACAAATTGATTTGGTTTTATGCATTATCACATTGCATGTGACAGTCACTGTGAGAAAGAGATTGCTACAAGAGGCAACAGTTGTTTATTGAAAAGGACAAAGTTGTCACAGCTTGTAGAGACAGGTTTCTGTTTGTCTGTTAGCTTTAAGATACTAATTTCCTTTCGCAGAATAGAGCTTCCTCAGGTGGGAAAGAAGTGTGGGAAGCCCTAGCTAACTGAACAGACTAGATTATTGCAGTGGTCCTTCCTTCTTTCAGAACACAGATTCATAGAATCATAGAATCATAGAATATCTCAAGTTGGAAGGGACCCATAAGGATCATCGAGCCTAACTCCCTGCTCCTCACAGGACTACCTAAAACTAAACCATATGACGAAGAGCATCATCCAGATACTCCTTGAACTCTGACAGGCTTGGTGCCGTGACTGCTTCCCTGGGGAAGTTCCAGTGACCGACCACCCTCTCAGTGAAGAACCTTTTCCTAATGCCCAGCCTGAACTTCCCCTGACGCAGATTCATTCCATTTCCTCATTCCTGTCGCTGGTCACCAGAGAGAGGAGATCAGCACCTACCCCCCCCCGCTGCCCACCTTGAGGAAGTTGTAGAGTGCGATGAGGTCACCCCTCATTTTGATTTGATATCATAATCTAAATCAAGGAAATACACATTCCATTTATAGCTCTCTGAAGAGCGCTCTTCCAAAGACTGCCAGTGGGAATGTAAGGAGCACACCTTTCACAGCAATTCTCCAAGCTCTATCTGAGACAGTTTCTTTGACCTGTCCAGACACTATGTAGACAGCCAGTACCCCCATCTAGGCTAAATCTGAATTTTTCATATAATACATCATTCTCTCTAAGATTTGGTGCTCCTTTGTTTGCCTAATCAGCTTTTCACATGTTTAACAGCAAGACAAGAAGTAAAAATTACAATAAAATATTCTTCATTGTTACTATGCTTGACAGCCTGTAATTTTGAGTAGCTGCTATATCACTTAGGTTCCACACATGCACAGAACAAGGAAGACACTGCCTTCTCCACCTGGTTCCCTAAAGAAGGAGATCGACCATCCACTCCCTATCCCTCAGGCAAAGTAAAGCAATTATTTCCAACCTGGGAACTCTTTCACTTTTAAAATGTCTTCAAAATTAAGAAATGGGACTTCACCATCACCAGTATTGGCTCCCTAAACCCAGACCTCAATAACAACTTTCTTGGCAGAGAATGTCAGAGCCAGTGGTAAGTCACAGCATTTTGTATCTCCTACCATTCTTGAGCTTTGTTATAAAAACAATACAGAAGTACAGTTTCAAGACAAGCTCATGTACTTGTAGAGAGAGGAGGGCTTTACCTCCTTTCAAAGCACTTTACATCTAGTAAGATTCCTATCTAGTAAGACATTCTAGACATTCCTATCTAGTAAGAACTGATGTAAGTTCACTGAAATAAGTGGGACTACATCTGGTAGTTAATTGTGAAGTTGTCAGATATAAAACGAAAGGGGCACTGAGCATCTTCTCCATCAGTTTGCTTCTGGATCCTTTTCTCCAGAATATGATTTCACCTTATTTACACTCTAACATACTCTAGCAATTTCTTCTTGGCATCGATGCTGAATGTTGTTGGGGGTTCAGATATAGAGAGCTGGTATACAGCACCCACAGGTGCAGATGGAAGGAGGATCTGATCCTATGCTGTCAGATAATGTTTCACTTTTCCAGTTACAAATGACGTACCTATCAAAGCATAAAAAGAAAGCTGAATGACAACATTTTATTCCAGACTCAAAGCTATACACAGCCTCAAACGAAAGTAACTAAGCCATCAGTGAGCTGATACACAGTGGTTCTGCAGATCTCAGTGCAGCCCAAAGCAGCATGGCGTGAAATCCTTGTTTCAGAAGTCCATAGAGTTATTTGCATGCCTAAAATACATGCTGAGGTGGTTTGATACCACAGAGACTTAAAGGGAAGGAAATCTGATAGGCACTGCAGTTTTCATCTTGTAAAATCATTGTTCTTTAGGATGAATTTTCTGTTTCTCAGTAGAAAATCTAGCTGTATTTTTTTTAACAGGCATACGTTACCAAAGGAAATAATGACTTGTGACACAAAATCTGACAGACTTCTCAGGGCAGCTGAACCTGTGCTTTTGGCCACCTGTAAGTGTCAGCCACTTCCATTAGCAGTTGAAAGACTTCTAGTCATCCCCACGACTTCTTGTCTCCTTCCTACTTCATTAAGTCCCAGTGTGACAATCAGCCACCTGTAAAGCAAAGGCTGGCTACCTGCTGGTGTGATGCTGCAGCTGTAATAGGTGCTGGGGAACTCAACAGCTACTCTGGGAAAGCGGCTCTGGCTCAACCAGGAGATGTTGAGATGCTACCAAGCCAGGGAAACAGTGTTGACTGACCAGGATGCAGGCAAAGAGGCTGACAGAGGTGCTGACAAGGAGAAGAGAGATGTGCCAGGGGAAAATACTGAGTCCAGAAGACCATGGGTACTGTTCCTAGACAGGACAGCAGAGAGAACAGCAGGAAATTAATTGCTGGAGGAGGCTTTTCCCCCTATGGCTGTGTACAGAGAACAGGAATACTAAAAAATTCCCAAATCTGCAAGTTTTAAAGCATGGCAGAAAGAGTAACTGCAGTATGCACACACTGTGGGCCAGGCTCTGCAGCATGCATCTGTACATTAAGGATTGATTTGCAATCAGCCGTATGAGCCACAGACCTTGGCATTAATGACCATTAATAAGTGGAGTGAGGTGCTTCTCCACGGATGGCTTCAAGTGTTACTTTGAAGAGTGTTTTTGTAGTGGAGCAATTAGTTCAGAAGAAGTCACTGGAGACAAGCGGGCAAGTGGAAAAGCTGGGAATAGGTGGCTTGGGAGGGAGCAGGAGAGTGGCTCTGTAATCACGCCCATGCACTGAGGGATGAGGCCCTCGAGTCGTGGGGAGACTTTTGTGGTCACAGGGCTGCCCAACACCACCTTTCACAGGTATTAGCTCAATAGCGCATGGAGTGTACATAAACTAGGACTGTTAGTGCCACAAATTTTTTCCTATGAAAACCATGGAAGCAGGGAAAGTAGAAGCCTTGTTGTAAATTTTTCTATTCATCAAAGGGGCTGTTGCCACATGGGGAGGATATCATGAACAAAATGGGGGCTGAAGCAGAAGGTACAGACCCCATCCAAGAGGCATCTCTAACATGCATGTAGGAAAAGGCTTGTGCAACCTCAGGATCCAGAGCCTCAAGCTCTCTCCTGAACGTGGGCACTTCTGTCTGGGAACTGAATCAAATTTGGCCAATTCTTTTAAAATGCTCTTCTGGCATCTTTTGTGCAAATAGCCTAATGGTTGAAGCAGTTGTCCACAGAGAGGAGACCTAGGTCAAAGGCACCCCTCCAGTTGAGGGTCTCAGCTCCTCAGCCTGTTTCCCCCCAGGTGCTCCAATGATTAGCCATGAGCATGGCCCTGCTGCAAGACTCATCCTTGAAAACTATGACACCGTACGGAAAAGAGATCAAGACTAGTGTGTCAGAAAGCAAAAAAAGGTCACAAAAGACAAGATGTTTTGATTCGGTGCCCGTTGTGTGTCTCAGGGATGTAAACTTCTGTAAAGACTTGTGGGGTAGGTCTCAGGGTATTCCCACAAGAGGTGGACAATCACACTGCCACACGAGCTCACTTTCCAGGCACACAAATCCTTCAATCCGTCCTGTCCAATGCCTACTTCCCCTGGAAAGGGGGAGGTTCCTCCATCAAAGTTGGGATGCAGGTTTGAGTCCTCTCAGATTGGGACTGACACTGGAAGTTTCCCACTTGCTGGGTGAATTCTCTATAATCGTGGATAGCTTGATTTATAAAGAACAGAAATATTGAACAATCTGGCTGCTACTGCAAATGGGATTCAGCAAAACGCACACTGGGTCTGATCCAACTGGGAAACTCCTCTGTTTCTAAACAGGCAACAAGCTCAACAAAATCAACAGTTTTAGCTAAAGGTACTGGGTAATTAATTCGCAGCTATGCAATAGTCTGTTTCCTTACTTTCCAGTTGGGCACATACACTTTGGTTTAACCTTGTTGAAAATTTTTAGATTTAGATACCTCTCCCCCTCTGAAATGTTTAGTTTCATAGTTTTTAACTGCAATTGGTTCACTGTGACTATGCTGGATTTAGCACACTGTGGCATCAAGCACCGCCTATAAGCAACACGTCCTGAGCATGGAACACACAACTGTTTCTTTCTTCAAACAATACACTTTGTGGAGTTATACTTGTGTCCAATATTTCCTCATATCTATTTAGCAATATTTCTGTCCTTGATTTTTCCTTTCATTTGTCCTTTTAAACATTCTTGAATGACAGTCTGCATGGCTGCTTGTATTTGTATGAACAATTCAAGGAGCAACTGAAACTTGGAGACTTAAAGAACATTATTTCTGCTCATCTTCTTCATAAAATGGTATTTTCCAATAAAAACTGAACAAAGAACATGATGATACATATTTCATGCACATTAACATTTTCTCTTCCTTATAAAAACTTAGAATGAGGCGCTAAAAATGTTTTGATATTATAACTAAGTAGTTAATATTTTCATAAACTAAGTTCCATAAAACCACGGGTTATATTTACAAAAATATAAATACATATAAAATATTTTAAAAATGAAAATATATAAATTAGGCAACCCAAAAGCTTGATATATTTTAATTTCAGCCAAACTCTCTGAGATTTCACAATGCTGCAAAAATGCCACTGGAAACATGCTTCCACTCAATGGCACAAATGTTTCAAAGACTTCCTTGAAAGATAAGATGATAAAAAGAAATACTGTACCAGTTGGATCAAAGTCTGGAAAATAATCCGGACAATTCTGAGCAGTGATTCTTCCAGCAGGCGTGTCGTCCCAGCACAACCAGCCGTCCCAGGTTCGGTTGCAGAACAGACCTGGACATTTAAGAGGAATGCAGTAGTTAATTCAACACACAGTCACTCCTGAACCTGCTCTGTTCTAGCCTCTCAAGGAATATTGCTGTCTGTTTTCTGAAAACAATCATGTTTTCTTTTTGCAATAAAAGCCCTTGTTATTGCTACACTTCGAGTGGCATTCAGGTGCTACAAGGTACTTGTTTTTGCTGACCTGATGTTAGTGGTGTTCATTTAACTGGAAAGTAATGTTTTAAAGCCTGTTGAACTGAACGTTGAATGTAGTGCCTGATCCTACAAATTCCTCTTTTTGATCCTCCTTCTATCCTTCACTGTAAGTGTGCACACTAGTGGTACCCAAAGACCGCATAGACACCCACTTTTCATTTCACCTTCTGCTGTTCAGCAAGTCTGAAAATCAAGTCTTTGAAATGTAAAGGCAGGAAGGGCTTGCAGGGACATCCCAGCTAAAAGCAACGTTTGCAGAGATGGGTCCCTGTAAGGCTGTTGCATTGCTCAGCACTAGAGATCGGTGACACAAGTACAGGTCCAGCGAGGCAGGTGCAAGACCGATCTGTAGCAGGTGAACTCTGCCTGCTGCTGCTGTCTGGGTAGGCATGCTGTGATCCTGTCCTCGTCATGCCTGTCGAGGCTGTGTCCCCTACGAGGACAGTTCCCAGCCCCAGAAACGATGGCCATACTAGGGAGGCAGAACACCCCTCATTCTTGATTCCCATTACAGAGGTGTTACATACTATGGTCCACAGAAACTGCGCTATAAGACTGCTTGCTGTAACATGATTTCCTGACTCATTATGGATTTATTCAAGTAACACATTAAAAAAAATTCCTATATTTCTTAGTTATTTTCCATTTAAAATCAGTTTGTGTTGGGGAAAAGGTATTTATCATCATGACCATAAGGTTAAAGGGAAATACAGTGAGAAGATACATCTTGCCTTTTTTGCTCTGGTCCCAAGAGAGTTTCAGAATTGCTGCTATGACCATGTAGGTTGTTTTGAAAGAATCATACGGAAGGCACCTAATAACCATTGAAAGTTAATAAAATACAGGCAGCTAATTGCTTCTGGTGCTTTTGAAATTATCCATAGATAAGCTTTCTTACTGAAACAAGAAAGCTGTAAAAATACATCTGAATTGTTCAAATTTGTACCAATAACTGCTTTAAGTCAAAATAGTGGGGGATTAAAAATTGAAAGCATAAAACATTCCAAATTAATTTTTTCCAGATTAGATGTCTAGCAAAAATGATATTTTTATGAACACTTTTTCTTCATTAGCTAAGACTTTATGCACACCTATTTTTCCATCGTCAAGTTAAATGTCCTAATGCTACTTGTTCACTTAATTAACCAACCATCATATCAGCAGTTTGTTTTCTTTCCTTCAGGCATTGTCATGTTCTTCTCTAGCTTTGAGATGTATCTGAAAGACTTTTAGGAATCATTTTGTAATATCAAAGAAAAAGAAGAGTAGAAAATGTTTGCAACTTGAGCTTGTATCTGAAAAACACTGCAGAATGGGGTTGGTAGGAATTTCTAGCTTTAAATCCTTTGCCTTGCCTGATAAAGAAAAAAAATCACTGATGTTCATCTATACAGAGTGGAATGTGTCTTTCAAGATAAGTAACAGAATACATATGCACGCATACATCCATAAATACACACACACATAGATATACACACACGTACATATATATGGTTTTTAAGTGCTGCAGGAAATAAAACAATGTAAGTAATAAAACAGAACAGGAAGAGTTGAACACCATATTGATGTATCACTGGCTAAAAATATGACATTTTTGGATGGACAGGGAATGCGGGAGTGGTGCGCTGTCCCGGAGGGATGGTCAGGTGTTCCCATGTGCCTGAGCTCGTCATTTTGTTATTTCTTTGGGATTTAAGGTGATCAATTCTACCTTGAAACGGGCAAGATAAGTGTGTGCATATGGTCCATCACTTCAGCTCTGCTGACACATGGCCACCCGTAATGCTCCACAGCTCACCTGTATTATATCATCTCTCTGGCTCCTGAGTGTGAGGTACTATGCAGTTCTCTGCAGTTCATTGCCATCAGCTTTGAGCCCCAGGATTATGAAGGATTTGAACTACCTTTGCGCCAGTCTACAAATAGGCTACATTGGGGACTGCAGAGATACCAGGGAAAAATTAGACACATCTCAGCTGGCTCTGTAAAGTTGTACCAGACACTGGGCTTTCCTGGGAACTTCAGTGTTAGACTGCACTACTGTCTGTGCTGAAAATGCATACCCAGTATACCCCTTCAGCTCATATGTCGGACTTTTCCTCTCAGGAGACACCCCTGCGGTTGTCCTTTGCATTAAGGGAATTTCCCATCTCATCCCATCCTCCCTTTCAAATTTGCAGCCAAGAGACTTAGACCCTTGTTCCCTTCCAACCCTTTATGAAGTGTAAATGTTGGAGGGCTGGTGAGGATCCTGTAATTCAGTTGAAAATGCAACTTCAGTAGTGTTGGCATCATTCTTTAGTCACCCATTATCTTAATTCTGGGTTATAAATGAATTAAGTGCATGTTGCTACGAACATAAGAGTCCCTAACGGCATCACTTAAATCTAGCTGGCACTCGAAGGAAAGCGGGAACTGCTGTGCTGCGTCCGATGGCTGTGGGTCTGCCACTGTTGTCCTCCTGGGACACCACTGCCCTTGAGAACACTACCAGGAATTCCTATGTCATGAGACATGAATTCCCAGCTCACGCTGGGAAAACACTTCAGCCCTTTGCAACTAATCACACGAGCAAGGTGCAAAAGGAAGGTGAATCCAGCGGAACTATCAATGGATGCAAAAATTACATATCTATAGAGCTAGAGACTAAAAGAGTAATCTAAGCAGACGGTAAGTTATTTCCCCCTCAAGCCCAGCAACCAAAGGCTTGTTTATGTCTGAAACATGATGCTTTCTATCCCATAATCCTGTTTAAATACGTGTGGGTTTTCCCCATTATTGGCCTGAATGAAAACCTATTCAAACCAATGGGAATCTCTATATTCATTCCAAAACATTTCTGCATCAAGACCTGAGTATCTTAACTTTTCTTTGAGTTACTAATTATTCTTTGAGTCTTACAGAGCCCAGTAAAATCTTTGTGGTAAAGAGCTGTAGAAATGTCTTTGTTCTTGTATTACAAAAAATCCCACATTATCTCCACCCCATCTATTATGCTGGGTTTTCTAATCATGATTTTTGGATATGTTTTCTCTTTAAACTGTGTCCTCAGTATCTCTGTTCTTTACTTGCATAAATCCCCACAATGCCTCCAATATTTTTTCTCTAGCCTCCTCATTACTTCTTCCATATTTTCTGTGAGAAAAAGTGACCAGAACACTCAGCCCCAACCAGAAATGCTGCTTCATTTATACTGTGCCATTGTAGCACCACTATTAGTTGTCTTTTTATTAATCTTTAATTAATCTTTATTAATTTTTATTAATCTTAATATGTGCCTTGCATTCAACAAAGATGTGTCCTCAGTGCTTTATAAACCTCTTGTTGCTAGTGTCACTGCTGAATATGGAATACCTGGCACATCTGTGTTGGTACAGAGCATGGCAGCTATCAGTCAATACAAGAATGCCAGAGAAACGAAACAGTGAGTGAAGCAAACAGAATGACGTTTGTATTGAAGAGATCACTGTTCACAATCAGGTCTTTGTGTGAGCTTGCTGAAAGGTTCTGGAGAATGCCATTCCCTAAGCAAGAACAAGAGATATTCAAGCAGCAAAGCACTGAGCCAGAAACATAGATGACGGGGGTACTGTCTGCATGGGGAGGAAGAGCTGTTCATTCCCTGGGCTCGGTCCAGGCTTTTTTCTTTCTTAAGCACTTAAGAGAATACTAAGTTAGTGTGAACTGGACTACTGCTTACAGGAAGGAAGCTGCACCCTGAGGAAGACTATGGGTTAATATGCAGAAGAAAATGTTTATAGTGATAGAAGCAAGCGTGCCAATACACAAACAGGTTTTTTAAAAAACTTTTTTACCTTTTTTCTTATATGGAGGAGATCTGTTCATCCTCTCATAGCATTTGAACTGCGAATCTATTATCTTCTGTCGTATGACTGAATTTTCAGTTACTACAGGCTCTAATGTAGGATCAGTATAATTTACAGTAGAAGAAAGACTTGGAACCATTCTCTGTACAGAAAGGAAAAACTGTTAGTACAAGTGAATAAACCAGGAGGATAAAATAAAAAAGTGAGGATCACAAATCTCTATTATGCATGCTTCAAAGGCCTTTTATTTGCACATGTGTTTAGCATTATGATAGGCCTTATACTACTTGCAAAGTAAATGCTGAATTTTTACTAGTTTACCTCACTATAAACTCAGGATTTTAACCAAGCCCTTTTTCTTGGCACAACAGAGGACCATTAAATATTGATAAAGTCCTCAAAATCTTTTCATTTAGCTTAGCAATCTGTGAAAAAATTTTGTATCTGCCCAAAGTTACACCCATGTATTTCCGCTCACTTGTGCTGATTTCTCTCCAGACTGCCCAGGCAAAATACCTCAGTGCCACAGCCTCGAAACTGATTATTTCATGTTTTATGTCACCTGCTTTGAGCTCTTTCAACTGCCAAGGTCATAGAAACACAGGGCAGAGAGTTTAAACCTCACTACCTGGCCTTAGCTCCTAGTTAAGGACCTAAGCAAAGCGTTCCTAAATTTCAGAGTCTGAATAGCAAGGTCCTCTTTGATCAAGTGGCATCTTCTGACTTCTCCCACTCTGAGCTGCCTGAAGGGCAACGGGAAGGATTGTTGCCTCTGGAAGGCAAAAATCTCAGGTAGAGAGGTCAGTTATCTTTTTTTCCATCCATCCATCCCGCTGTTGCACAGCCCAGGTCTGTGAGCCCGGGTGGAAATGAGAGTGTGGAGCTTTAGTTAATTCTGTTCTGCCTTAATCCTGTATCAGGACATTTCTCTGCACAAAGGTGATTGATAGGAAAGAATTAGTTCCTCTGCTTCCCCAAGCAAAAGCAATGCTGCTGTGGCGCTTTCCTTGTATGACCCTCTATTTTTCCCTATACTAAACTGTACTAAAGCCATCACAAACACATACAGAGTCATTTACAGGCTCTTTCAAAACTTAGGACTCTCATAAACACACAAACTTGACGTTTTTAGCAGCAAATACTAGCACACAGATCTTTAAGCAAGCATTTGTAGGTGTTCAAACTGAAAACATGACAGGTTTGAAAGCCCAAATATCAGCTTACTTCTTACATTTTTGCTTCCTTTTTTTTAATCGCACATCACAAGCAATTGTATCTCATTAATACATTACTGTTTTCCCATTTGCACAACTAAAACACCTTGGTAAAATACACAGCAAAACCACAGTATGTTTGACTTAGTTGAAAAAAAAACCACATTACTTTATCCTGATACTTCTGTGCCAAACCATCTCAGTTTAATCTTTTTATATTCTTATACCTAATCAATTATTTTTTCTTAATTTAATCTAATCTCTTTTGATACAAATATTTTCATTTTCAACTGTATACAGCTACTATCCGAAGACTGGAGGACAGTGAAGGTAGTTTATCTCATTGCACTTAAATAGGCACTTGAAATAAAATGGGAGGAATAAGAAGGAAGATATTTTCTGGCAGAAACAATTTTACATAAATTTTATGTGTATGTATACACACACACACAAAGATATACTTGGACAGTGAAGCCATTTGGAACATTTCATCTGGCCATCCAAGTGAAAAATTAAGCATTGAGAAAGCCAGAAGAGGAAATACAGAAGCAAAGCCAAATACATCCCAGATCCCTCGCTTATGAAAAGATTAAAGGGAGTAGCCGGAGTCCATGTGGATCATTTAAAAACCAGCCAAGCAATATCCTAAATCCAGCATGTAGTGTAGGAAAGTGCAGATGAGGTTCTTCAGACACCCTCAGGTCTGTCTCAGTCCTTTGGGTCCATGTATAGCCACAGGCTTTGGTACTTCTCTGAAGTGAGTTATAGTTAACTCCATGCTTATTTTTTCCATTCTTGTTTTGAATAATACCTCAGTTCCAAGCTGTTTGCATTCAAGAGAGGAATAACGGTATCATCAAAGAAAGCTACAGGGACTTCTGTGGCATTGCCTCTGTTCTCGATGATTCCTGTTACTCTGGGCCAGTTTGGGAACACACCCATGTTTTGAGAGCATAACCATCTGATCATGCTTGGAAAACATCACCAATTTTCCTTGCCCTGCAACAATGCTTTTATTTTATTTTTGTTTTCTTCTAGGAAGGAGATGATCTGTTCTTCACATCTGTTTGACCAAAAAAGATCAAAATCATTTCATACTGACAGAGACCAGAAAGTCTGGTGTTGCTGGCCGTAAATACTGTTGTGGTTTCACTTGCTTTATCTATACAGAATAAAGCACAACACAGATATGAAACGATCGGCAAATTCCAGCTACACAGATAGAAACTGTAGAAATTGTTCAGTGCTTCAGAACATCCTTCCCCTATTCTAACTTTTTTGAAGCCTCTTTTACACACCGTTTTTAAAAGGACAGACCATTCCCAGAAGATTGCACAGTACAGAAACATATAAGCTGAAATCAAAAGTAAGATATGCCATCAGAAAAGGAATGCTCTTTTAACTGGTGAAGATGTAACAGTTTGTAACTAGGGATGATGACTTTGGAGGGTAAGATACAATTCAGAGACCAAAGACACCTTACCCTTAAAGGTCTGTTTCATAACTTGCTGTGTGTAAGGGACTAAACCAATTCCTGAAGAAGTCAGCTCTTGTTGGGTACAGGCTAATGAGAATATTTTAGTACTTGGAGGGAGAGAGTACCTGTGGTGGTGGATAGAATAAATGTCTTGGATTGTGCACACAATTATTTAAAGTGCTCAACCATGTAACCAGGAGGACTGCCCATTCTACTGCCTCTGCGCAAGGCAATCACAGCCCAGCTGAAATTGCCAGTAAAATTTCTATTGCCCACATTTGGGCCAGGGATTCACTCAGATTAAAAATATGGGTGAGACTGTGTCACTAAAACTCAATGGAAATTATTTCATCAGTGGAAATCCCTTAATGGCCTACAGTAACTCTAAAGCAAGTTTGGATAAAAACTGAAATAATAATATTAGATTACAACTGTCTCTTAAATTATCTATTTTTTTTCCCCCCAAACACGAAGACTCTGATTTTTAAAGTTAGTTGCACAAAAATCTTTCCAGGCACTTTTGATGTAATCGAATAGCTTGTGTGTGAAATCAAATTAAGAGGTTATACGTAGGTGTGTTACTGGTATTGTTCATCTGTGATATGCCCTTTAAATGTACTCTTCCCTTTGATTGCTATTACTCATTTCTGTTTGCCTAGATTTGAAAACCTGGCCATGGAAGTTTGAACAATATTTTCTTCTACCTTAAAATCAGATAACCATTTCAGCAGACTAATGAAAGAATAATTTGGTGACTTGCTGGAGGTTGAGCAGTCACACCTCTGTTTGCAGTGCTGGTGTTTTCTATGGTGCGTACGAGAATCACACGTCCACCACCACTCCGGGACTCAGAGCCTAAAGCCTGACCTCCCCAAAGTCAGTTCAGTAGGCTGATGATCCAGCCTTATATTCCTGGGGCTCAGTCAGACAAAAATCTTGGTACAGTTTGTGACATCAGATATTATTATTTGTTTTAGTCTTCTTGTGCTCCTTACCGTAGGGGTCAAGAAAGGGCAAACGCAGCAGAAAGAAATCTCCGGGTCATTATTCTCTTATCAGAGAGAGCAGGAGCTTGGGCATGGCTACACAGGGGGGGAAGCTTAGTGTGTATCATGCTAGTGGGAGAGGCTGGGAATGTCCCATGAGTCTCTGTGTGTCTCTGTGTGTGTGCTCTCATGGAACTAATGGTTAGGAATCACCTCTGCTACTACGTTTTAATTATTACACCTAGGTATTTTAGGAATTAAGTTTTAAAACACCTGTTTGCACCATAAAAAAGCCAAGATTAAATAATTTTCACCTGGTTACTACCTACAGTATTCAACAAATTTTGAATGTTCAGAGTCCATTACTGCATGTTAAAAACCCTTCCCATCCATCCATAAGTTACTTCAGATGGAAATATAAATGATGTTGATACAATAAAGGAATGCCTCATTCATTTATAAATATTCTTTATTAAAGATAAATAAATAATTCACAACTTAATAATCAGGATGTGATCATAGCCTGAAAATGATTGGTATGATTTCTTCAGAAGAAAACTGTTTAAGTGATGTCCCATGCAGCAGTTTAGCAGCCGTACATATGATGTCACTCCTAAAAGTCCAAGTAAATGACGTCATACATACGACCACCAAGCCACCACGTGACAAATGACTGTTATAAGAAAATGAATCATCATTAAAAAGAGAAAAAACAGGCTGCTGGGAATGCTGAAGTTCACTTTATACCTAGAATTAATAAACGAATCTAAAGAAAGCAATTTGGCTTCATTATTAAACTATATAAAAATGAACAAATAGTGCCCCAGTTTCTGTAAGACAGACACCTGCTATTAACCTGTGAAAGACTGTGCCCATTTCTGCAAGAGAGAATCCAGATAAAGCAAGCATAAAATTCCTTCTTTTTTTTCCCCACAAAATATTGGACATGATGAGCAAGCATCCCCACATATTTTTTTTCCACCATCAAGGAGCTTGAAGTATACTGTTGACTATACATGATATTTAGGAAAAGAAGGTATCTGTAGCTTTCTTTGCTTTTGTTTTTTCCTTCCTTTCACTAAATTAAGTAATTTTGCAACATTTATTGTTGAGCTCAGTCAAAGTATATTTCAAATTCTGGATGCTCTAACTGTTTGGTTTTGATTTCAATAGCTCAAACATTCATTTGGCACATTTCTTTTAAAACTGCTATCTGTAGTCACCACCTTCTGGGTCACTAAACTCCTGTCCTTCAATACATCACATCTTTGAGTGAGAGCTCAGCATGAATTAGACTAGTTGCACAGCCCCTCTCATACCTCGACTACGTTTGAACTACATTTCACAGCTGCTAGTGTTAGGACAGAGAAGAAAACAACTGTGATGCCTTAGGAAAGTCATTAGTGCATAACATAACAATAATTTCTTATCCATCACAAATGTGCTAGGAAACAGCAGACAATTTCTTTGGGGAAATACCTTGACATGACATGTTTTACTTAACTACTGAATGTTAAATTTTCCCATACTCAGTTGCTATTGAAACAGGATGGAAATTATCTCACAGTGAGATCCCATACAACTTACATTGCAGATTTTGGCAGCTGTTTCAACAAGCACAAGATTATTAGCCACAGCAGATGAAGACAAGGCACTTGTAATGAAAAGCAACTCACGAATCTTACAGTATTTTCCATTGCTGCAGGATTTGCGAGGAAGCTTACTCCCAGAATAGCCTGATGCAAACTGAAGGCTTAAAGGAAAGCTGCACAATACTTCATGGATTTTTGCTTGTAGCTCTGATTATCGTCTTGCAAGAGGCAAAAAGCTGCATAGCAACATCCTTATTTTTTGAAAAGCAAAGATGGAGACAAAAAGTCCTGATCACCCCTGAAACTGGGGTGAATAGAACAGAATACGGCACTCCTCTCCCTCTTGGGAAACCATGAGCAGCTTGAATCTCAAATTCTCACACTAATTCTCAGCACCTTAAATCATCAGCAGCTTGCTTTCCTGAGTTTTCCTTGTGTGAGAAGAGCTCCAGAACTTGCAAGTCCACTTCCTTACAGCTTGAAGCAACCCATAGTTACAAAAGGAAATGCACACTTCAGAACAACAGCTTTCAAAGGCATGGTCTTGGGTGATGAGACCCAGGGGGATCTCATCATCCAAGGCTGGGGAAGCCCCTGGGCTCCCAGTGGTGCCAGACAGAAGCAAGGCTCTGGTGAAGTATGCCAAAAGAGGCGGTAACAGATCTTCGGCAGCTCTTCTGGCCCGGCAAAGGGTGGGACCTGCTCTGGAGCAGATGCTAGAAGAGCCGCTGTCTAAGCAGGAAAAGGCTTGTGCTTACGGCGCCCGCACAGACGCAGGTTTCAGAGACTCGTGGTGAGAGCTGCTGAGCTGGGCAGGTGGCAGGAGCCCGGGGGAGCACGTGGCCGCACCACCTCACCAGCGTGTATCGCACGCCCAGCTGTGAGGATCAAATGGGTACACCACGAGCGGTGCCCTCATCACGGCAGCAAACGTTTTACTAATTGGCTTCTGGAGACTTGAATCCACAGCAACTGTGTCCCGAAACATGCCAGTTTGTGCAGTTACCGAAAACTACATTTAGGCTTTCACATAATTAATTTTCCATGTTTTGTGAATGGGAATTATTCACAAGCCTTTCAGGAGCTGACAAAACGTACCAGACTGTGTATAGTTTAGTGACTGAGGCTTGGTAACAATTTGATAGATTTGGACTTAATGAACTTGTACTCAAAATGAATTTATTTTAAAATGCAATCTTGATCTAATGGTCCTAATTGAATAATAGTGTGGTCTTCAGCTGCAGCATCCATTTTGTCCTTCCTGAGCCCTTTGTGGTTGGCTCAGGACAACAAAATTGGAATATGTGAGAAAAACTACTCTATCAATCCTCATTTACAGGATAAAATCAAACCACCATCTGTAGGCACTAGATGACAATTCTTACTTAACAAAATCAGGTAGAAAACAGAACTCTCTTTTCTCAATGTCCTGCTAAATTGATCGGTCACACAAGAAAGAGACCCAAGCTTGTTTCCTCCTCCTCATTCTCTGCAGTTTGATGCCCCTGGACACCGTGTTGATGCTCCATCTTTCTTGTGGAGAGAAATGTGCGCTGAGGAGATGAACGAATTGCTCCAGCACACAGGGGCTCACATACTTGAGGAAACAAATCTTAGCCACATTCTGTGGCTCTCAGTAATTACCAAAAATGAGACGGTATCAGGAATAAAGTGAACTAAGAAATAATGAACAGTTAAAATTTCTAATAGAATTCACTTTGAATTGTAGAGGACTATCTCGTGATTCTGCAAGCATTATCATTATTCTGCATCCAAAAGCAAGGGAAGCCATCAAAGAGGAAGACAATAAGGAGTTAGTTTTATTTCTAAATTAGGTTTTGGAGCAAATGGTGCTTTAGGTTTTGTTCGGCAAAGGCGAGTTATTAGGGACCTGTACACAGAAGAGTAAAGTGCTATTTATTCTATGCAAAAAATGACATACATAAGAGAGATGGTTTCTATCAGAAGGTACCAAAACCACTTGGTGACAGGTCTAAAGGCTGGAGACTGTGGGGAGGGGGGACCTATGGACACCTTGTAACTAGGGTTTAGGACAAAATATTCAAGGACAGATATAGGGTGAATCTGGCACCTACAGTGAGACAAATGGCATAAACAGAGAGCCTGGAGCCCAGAGGAGAAAGCAAGGACCTCAATAGGTTGTGTTGCTTTGCAACAGCTTGCAGTCATCAGCTGGAAGTGCAGGACATAGACAAGAGGATGACAGTAAACCATCCAAGCCATCAAAGAAGAAAGATCTGGAGGATGGTTTGTGGGGTAGGTAGACAACAGGAATGAGAGATCACCCCTGTGTCACAAATCACTTTGATTACTCTATCTTCCTTAACCTCAGACAGTGGCTGACATGTAAGTCCTAGGGACTCATAGCTCTGGGAACTGAGGCATGATTAAAAGAACCAACAGAATGGGAACAGTCTTTTTGGAAGAGAAAGACATCCTTCCTTGTTACAGACCACAAATAAAATGTAAAAAATGAATGTTTTCAACCAGCTACAGCTGAGGAAATTTTTAGAAAGATGACTGATGCCGAATATTTTTCATATGTGATCTAACAGCAGTGTTCTGGCAAGTGACATCAAGGAAACAGAGCTTGTTCATGGTCTACTTCTATGACCGTGGCTTCTCCCTTACTGGAAGAAAAATTAATCTATGAGGTGTCGAAGTAGATCATAGTGTGGTCACTGCAATGGGGAAGGAAGGAATATAGACATTGGAACAGTGAAAACGTAAGAAAATTTGTGCTTAAGTTATCCATTGAGGTCAGAAGTTGGAGACCCCTCTGGTGCAAAGATATCTAAAAAGAAGGAGATGCAGATCTCACTGCAGAGTTTCTTAAAGAAATCCTAGCCCTGGGGTACTGCAGGAATGAGCACAGAACTAATGTTGCATACATGCTACCATGGGTGAGAGATTTAAAAGATTTGTGGATAACAGGGCAAGGATCAGCTCAGTCCTTCAAGGGCTCACCTTGAAGGTGAGCACAAATTCATGCTGCAGGTCAGAGCACCTCAAAGAGTCAGAAATGCTGTTGACAATTTTAGTTATCAGAATATTTACAGTTCTGTCATTTGACTGGGGAAAAAAATGATCTGGAAGTGTTCCTTCAGTCAGCGTTGGCTTGTTATAAGAATTGCTGTTTTTTGCCAAGGCCCCTGCTAGGCTATGCAGATCAGCTGGGATTCAAGCCCAGAAGAAAGCTGGTCTCTGTCAGGCTGTTTGGTTAGAGAGGTCTCTGACCATGGGTGATGTCCCGGCCAGTGCATTGCTACATGCATCCCTTGCAGGGCTATGTGTAACAGCCACAAAAGGTCACAAACATCAGAATACTCCAATACACCTCAAGGCAGAAGAGTTTTGCCAAGCACAGGGATGATTCCTTTAATAATTAATTAATTCTGGACTAATTACTTTTGAAACCAAGTTAGCAGAAATGTGTTAGCTCACCTCTGTTCCTTCTCCTGGTCTCCAGCTCTTCTTTGGTTGAAGGTCCTAATCCTGAACTACGGATTCAGTATTTTACCAAAGTGAGGTGTTCTTTGTTGTTCTTCTGGGTTCTCCATGATCTCATTTCATTGTTTTCTTTTTATCTCCTTCTATCCATCATTCTCTTACTGTTCTCTACTTCCCTTCCCTCCTTTTTATCCATATAAATTTAAGGGGCAAACAGCACAGTGGGCAAGTTATGCTAGGCTGAAAGAAAAGGAAGGATGCCACCCAACAGACAAACCAGGGAGGGCAGTCTCTACTATTCCCCAATGTGTCTTCCAGCCCCGTTTATACAACTTATATCCAGAAAGGATGGGAGCTGATGGGGAGATGCACACAAATGTTCCACATTCAGGTGTTAGAAGAGAAGCTCAGAAGCAGGGGGCATGAGGAGCTAACCAACGAAACACAATTAAGAAGAACAAGAATGAAAGCTTTCTTCAGGAACACAGAGATAAACGGTTGAGGAAGAAGGTGGCATCTGGTATGCAAGTTACTCATGCCACACTGAGGTAGAGAGGTGCTTGTTCCCAGTGGCATCGTTCAGACATATTCTGACCATTCTGTAACTGAGGCTCTGGGCGGTATTCTGTTTTCTGACTACCTGTAATGTCTTTGATTTTATGATAATTGCTAATAATTTGAGGTTTCACAAGTAGAGATCAGAGAATGCATTCAACTTACATGAGAGGTATTTAGTCAGGTAGAAATGAATTTGCTACATATTTAGAACAACAGTTATTCACCCATGTTGCATAAATTGAAATAACGGTAATATTGATATTAAACAGTTGAAAATAGCATTTGAACTGAATAAATAAACTTTATACTGTTATTTTCCATTTCAGTTGCTTTCCTAATAGCAGAGTAACTATAAACAGTGAAAATCCACAATTGCTTAAGTCAGTCTAAGTCTCACACAACAATGCTAAGCAAGTTTTCAAACACATAAGTTTCCATGTCACTGATACGTTGTAGCCTGTAAAACACAGAAATGAAAAATCACATGCATTACCTTATTTAGACTTGCAGTTTTCTCTCACCAAGAAACAATGCTTTCAAGTTCAAAATTTTATGAGATATCTTATTTAGAAACTTTATTAACCTTATTTCAAAATTTATCAGTAAGCGAACTCATTTCTTCACCTGTGCAGTATAACAAATATAACACAGTACTCCTTATTTTTCTGAACATCACCACAAGTATAAATGTGGCATGTGTCATGAGCAGTTCAGTTTTCTTGTACTTACAATTAGAAGGATGATCAGTAAAAAGCAACTGTGGGTTGTTTTTTTCATTGTGAAGTCTTGCTGGAGAGACATGTTGTAGCTGACCCTTCTGGGAATTAAACAACAAAAAAGCAGTATTAGACTTTATTTGTTAAGGTGAGTTCCTTGTCTTCGTGTATGAGCATCTTTTTAGAATTAAGTGGACTGTGTGTGTGCGTGTGCCCCCAGCCTCGCATGTGCTCATGTTTGATTTCACTGGAGGCCGGCATGCTTTTAATTTGGTCTCCTCCGTGGATCTCTGGTGGTGAGTTCAGCTGATGTGGGGTACAGCTCCACCTTACTATGTCACCAGCAGCAGACCTGGGTTAAGCTCTGTGTCTTTGCCAGCTGAGGCTACCTTGGTTGTCCTGATTCAGCTGCTTCTAACCTACACATACGGCTGCAGACCTGTGAAGAATCTAGATATTTTTAAAATGACTTAAGAAAACCAGAAAGGTCTGGTTTGCAGATAAGCGTAATGGCAGCTCAAAAGGCATATTTATGGGGCTAGAGAAAGCCGGAGGTTGGGTAACCTCTAGCTAGGTGAACAAGGAATTGTGGCAGGAAAAGAGAGAGAAACTGGGAACACCACCGTGGGATTACACGCTCCCTAATGCAGCTAGCTTGGCCGGGCTGCAGACAGACACACAGCAGTGTAACCTTCAGGCTGTCGAGAATGAGCTTCAGCCGCACAAAGTACTGGAGAGGCAGAGCATGGACACAACTTGGAGGGAACTGGATTGGCAGCTTTTTGGTTTTCTTTTTCTTCCTAAATCAACACCCCTCTGGCCTTTCTGGGAAAAATATCCAGGGGTCACCATCTATCATCATATTGCTTCACAGTTGCAGGAATTCAAGCAAGCAAAGGTCTTTGCATTAACACATCATTTTTAGGTTTATGAAAATGGAACTTCTGCATTAGAGTGAGAAACATGGCTTTTGTCAAGACACAGTGCCTTCTGATGTCCCATGGACAGTGCACTAGTGGTGCATGGGCTGAGCAACATGCGTAGATCACCTTCAGCCACAGTAAGACAGGGAGCACTCACACACCTCTATTTTTCAGACAGCTTAAAAACTAAAAGTGAGGTGTTTTCTACCTGGGTAAACAATCTTGTGAGCACCCGACATATCTGAAACCCAGAAATTTAATGGGAAAAAGGCACACGGACTTGGATGCTTAGTCTACTTGACATGTAGTGAGCAACACAGTCGCTTGTGTAACATTTATCTCTGCAACAGCACTGTAACAGCTTTTCTCATCTTGAAATGGTCTGGAAGGTCACCCATTTTCAGAGCGGAAGGAAAATATGAGATCAGTTATAACTGTCCTCATCTAAAGCACAAATATGTAATCTCAAAATGTGGTAAAGGTGTGGCACTTCCACTTCAGTGTAGCACATGTGGATGTAACCTCCTGCCAGATCCAAATGGGAGCGTTGCAGTCACGTGTCACTGAGATTACATAAAACGAAGTGATGGAAAAGAGGGTTCAGAGGATTTGCCTCTAGTAAGAAGTAGCCTTATTACTATCTGAGCCTTGCCAGAGCCATCCTGGTACGCCAGAGGTAATGGGACAGGCAAATGACACAGAAATAATACATAATTACGCTGTCCGCCACATATCTGTACTTGATCAGCAATGGTAGACAACTCAATTGAAGCAAAAATTGGACAGCCAGAGAGAGGAAAATGCCTGGAATTGTCTGTATCTCCTCCAGACTATTCACTGCAGTGTGTATTGGTTCAAAACTGCCAAAAAGATTCATGGGCATATAAACAACGGCTCTTGGTCAGCTGTGCAATGAGCAGACATACAAGCACGAATATGGTGTTCATACAGTTACAAACTGTACTCTAAAGCATTCTATAATGTGGTGTAAAGCCAGTCTAGTAGGTGCCTCTATTCTTCTTGCTAGCCTCATTACTTCTGCTGCATCTATAGGGAACTAGTAAAAAGCAGGCAAAAGAAGGACTTTGCCTTACAAACTGTCAACAGTTTTAAAATACACATCACTTTCCACAAATGGCACAGAGATCAACACAATATTGTGACCTAGAACACATGAGCAAAATCAATAGCAATTTAAGTTACCTGTGATACATCTACTTTTCCTGTACTTGTGCTGGGAGTGCTTGCAGCACTATGTTGGGTTAGAGCTGTAGCTGCAGGTAAATCTTGTCCTTCTGAGATTTTGTGAACATTTGTTATTATGTACTCAAAGAGCTATTTAAAATGTTTCTTGCTCCCATCTCTCCTAATTAAAAAAAGCCATCTGTAAAATATTTAACACATTATTTTCTCCTCTGTTAACTGTGATGACTGTGCCATATGATACTACATACGAGTAAATGAGTAAGAATTTATTTCCCACGCTAAATCCTATATAGTCCTGATATTTCTAGTCTTTCTTCTTCTAGCCAGCTCTAACCACAGGAATGGCTGACATGCTACATAAAATTCAGTACCTCTTTTTTATTCCTCTTTCACAGGAGTCTTTTCCAGTAACAACAATTTCAACAATTGTTGAACAACAATATTTTAACAATCCTCGTATAAAGCTCCTGACTAAGAAGTGGCTTTTCTCTACTTTAACCGTAAGAATGGCCCACAGCACTACAGCACACTTGGGTTAGCATCAGTATTGGATCAAAGATGGTGATCACACTGAAATGAAAAGGTACATGAAGGTAAAAAGTGTTGGTCAGTGGGCAGAGCAGAAACAACAGGGAGGCAGAAAGATTCACAGAAAGGGAAGCCCTGAGAGATGGACCCTGTCAGCCTCTGGGTGGAGGAACAGACCAGCATCTCCATGGCTCTGCCCCCATCTCCAGTGATCCAGGCTCAGGTGTGACATGACAGGCAAGCTGGGATGTGCAAAGCAGCATACTCAAGTGCCCTGGGTTTTGGCTCTCTTGTGCTAGAACTATCACTTTTTTACACCAACTGGCACTACTGCCCATGGACAGCCTCCTTGCAGCCAAAGGGTGGCTGGATAGCCCAGAGCAGCCTCATGGAGACCACAGGTGCTGTCCTGATTCCTGTTTCTATACTATTTATCCTTTTTCCGTAAGCCCAACAATGTCCCTGCTCGATGTTAAGATAATATAACGTGCTTCACACATTTAAGTTTTAGAACATCCTTATTTAGTGATTAATCATAAGCACATTGCTAAAGCCCAGTAATTTTCCATGACTATTAATTCTTCACTCTCTGTTACTTATAATAGTTACGTATGAAATCCCTGTCTGTTTTTGAAACTAGAATATTGTTCTTTCTTTCTTTGTAAATGTAGCATAGCTCATTATGTGCTAAGATATTCCTCCTGCTTCAGCTATTATAGTAATACCATTGACACCTTGGGATTAGTCCTGAAGCTCAACTGAGGATGAGCACAGCATCCTACTTAGTAATGACATCTCTTTTGGCTCTGTCCTGATTTTTACAGCTGCAGTACTAAGCTGAACAGGGCTTCAATTACAATTAACAGAACAAGGGGGGTCAAATTTAGTCAGAAAGGAGGGTATAAGGAGGAAGATTCAAAAGAGGGCAGTAGAGCAACGTTTCTTTGCCAAGGTCTGAAGAAATGATAAGAAAGAAAGGCCTTTTTGGAGGAAGAACTGGAAAAAACTTCTCATTTAATTATTCTGCTCTGATAATTCTGCAATGTCATCTTTCACAATAGTGCTGTGTGCTGGTTTTGGCTGGGATAGAGTTAATTTTCTTCATGGTAGCTAGTATGGGGCTATGTTTTGGATTTGTGCTGGAAACAGTGTTGATCACCCAGGGATGTTTTCGTTACTGCTGAGCAGTGCTCACACAGAGTCAAGGCCTTTTCTGCTTCTCACCCCACCCCACCAGCGAGTAGGCTGGGGGTGCACAAGAAGCTGGGAGGGGACACGGCTGGGACAGCTGACCCCAACTGACCAAAGGGCTATTCCATACCATATGATGTCGTGCTCAGCATATAAAGCTGGGGGGAAGAAGAAGGAAGAGGGGGACTTTTGGAGTGATGGCGTTTGTCTTCCCAAGTAACCATTATGTGTGATGGAGCCCTGCTTTCCTGGAGATGGCTGAACACCTGCCTGCCCATGGGAAGGAGTGAATGAATTCCTCGTTTTGCTTTGCTTGTGTGCGTGGCTTTTGCTTTACCTATTAAAGTGTCTTTTATCTCAACCCTTGAGTTTTCTCACTTTTACTCTTCTGATTCTCTCCCCCATCCCACTGGGGGGGAAGTGAGTGAGCGGCTGGGTGGTGTTTAGCTGCCTGCTGGGTTAAACCACGACATGCTGACATACCTTTAGAGGAAGAAATGGTTTTAACAGCACAAAACAGGACTTGGGGGTTGTGGCTAAGTACAGAAGTGACACAAAAATACCTTTCTCTGTCATCGTCTTACCCCCAGAAACTTTGAAAATTCATTGCTACCTCCTTGTTTGGCTGCAAGTTCCTTAGACAGCTTTCTTTCCAACCCGTGCAGCTTTCTCAGGGTGAAAAGCTGTGTACCCACCTCCAACCCCAAGGTCTCTAGGATTTGTTAACTAGTGGCGAGGCTTGCAGACCCTCCTAGGGAGTGCCTTGCCACTCAGCACAGAAGGGCACCAACCCACTCTGCCTGCGTTAACACTGGAGGGGGAAACACAGGGCAGAGGCACTGGGGCAAGACACGGGCAAGTCAGCTGCTGAGCATTTAGGGAATTTAGATCCAAGGAGGAGGTTGCAGGTCTGCTTGCATTGTCAAATATGCAGATAGTCTCGGGGAAAGTATTAAAATAGTCCCCTCATTCCCAGCTGGACATTTTACCCCTGGATTCCTAATTTAGGCTACTGTTTTGGGCCAGGAGTGAGTTGTATATCATGCCTCTATAATCCCAGGTCCTGCGCAGATCAGCATTGTAGCTATAGCCCCTTCAGGCAGAGGAAATGCCACGGGTGTGATCCCCACACGTGAGAAGGGAATAGAGCCAGCCCCTCCTATTTCCCAAGCACATGCTCTAGCCATCAGCCTGGAATGCTCTGCAAATGGTTTAACTGGCACCAGGATCTTCCGGCAACCACATTTCCAAGGGAAATAGTGAGCTCTGCTCAGTTCTTCCTAATACACCAGAAAGCTGGTGACCGTCAGTTGCAGGTGGAGAGACATGCCTCCCTACTGCCTCTAGTCAAGTGTCCAGGAAGATGAGGCAAGGCAGAAGACATATCTAGTGTCTCGCATTCCTGTATTCCCTATCGGTTACCTTTACACAGCTCCTTGATCTTTTGTCTAACCCTCCTGAAGTTTTCATATGAAAATCTCCTGAGAAATACAGGTTCCAAATTCTCAATTTCAGGCACCTAAAGGCATTGCTACATGAAAATTGCAGGCATCTAGGTGACTTGCTGGATCTTATCTCATTCCTTTTGGTAGTCTTGGAGATAATTTCACTATCAGGGAGTCAAATGCTCAATTGTGTGATGACTACTCAGTTGTTACTCAAGCAGATCACCATTAATTTCCATTAGCTTGCCTGGTGGAGACGGTGAACTGCATCTTGTAAAGCTGAGTGTGTACTATGTTAACAAATTGGAACTATTAGCCATGGCAAATAGGCAATTTCAGAGCTACACAGATCAAGTGACCAAATAAATCCACTTTATTGGTTCATTTGGATTACATGGGAGCTGCAATGTTTGATGCTTCATTTTTCCATTGAAAACCAGTCAACAAGAAGGGGCTATTTTACCTTGGGCTTCCCTTTAACCAAATCCTTGCCAATAAACTGGACAAAAATAGAAAGAAACAGAAATTAGCTACCAACTTGTCTGTGTTTACTTTTAAGGTAATCACAAAGTTTTGAAAAGCCCCCACACTACATATCCGAGCAGCCCATGTCATCATACACACTACAGAGAAAACTGAAGATGGTTGTTGTTAGACTAGGTAATACAACAGACATAAGGATACTTTGAAAGAACAAAAAAATACAAGAAATGTGCTTTGAATGAGAATTATTTACCTGGAACTCTAATAACATGCAAGCCAAATTATCCAGAAGGTTTTCAGAAAAGGCTGAACCTTTTCATTAAATAAAGGACAGTAAAGCATTAAAGGAGTTAGAGGAGCTGATTCCTTCCACCTGCCAGGGGCACCTGGAGTGAAGGGCCCTTGGGAGGTTTCCACTACCTAGGAGGGGAGCTGAGGCAGCTAGATGAGCACCGGCATCTAACTTCTAGGTCCCTGAAGTTAAATGAATCCCATTTGTGTTATATGTAGATCTGGGTATGGTACTTCTGCATCCTCTAATGGCTATTACTGGGAGGCGATTCCTACCATGTATTAGTAGCCAAGAAAATTACTACTTTTTCAGTACTTAGGAAGCCATCCCTAATCCCGCTCCTGGCTGTTGGCCAAGGGCTTTTATGAGGTTTAAAAGCAAGTAAAAGCAAAGAAAATTTCAGGAAGGGACTAGCCTTTTCAGGGGATTCAGGGGATTTGTTGGCAGCCAAAGTTCCAAATACTTATAAAGACTGGATAGTGTAATTTCTTTCAAAAGCTTTAGCTTTTACCTTTTTCAAATGTACTCTAGGAAGGTGTAAAACATGAAGTATTTTAGCCCAAAGTGTTAACAGGAGTATTTGAAGAGAGGCATTCCAAGCACTTCTGGAGTTTAGCCTCTACAGGACTCCCTGTACCTTGTTGCACTTCTCTGAAATTGCTAAAATAATTCTGTTTTACCCAGGAATAGTTGTCTGAACAATGTATATGACCCTATTTTGTAATCTTAGGGATGTGCCTCTGGTTTAAGCTGGACAGGAAGTTATCCCAGGAAGAACCATCTTTGTTTAAAAAAAAAAAAGAAAAAAAGAATATTGTAGAATTCATCTTTGAATATAAACAATAAGCATTTACTGCTGCAATAAATAACATGCCTATTGCTTTTTGGTGTACTGTGTCTCAGCCACACATTTCCAGCCCTCCCTTGTGCTTGTGTTGTGAAGACATGGCCCAGAGAGCTACACCAGCAGAAACCAAGCCCTGGAGTGCGTGAGTGACAAGGTTTTCTGCCTCTGCAACTCTCTGACCTTACCGCAGGCTCTGGTGATACAAGCAGTGGTAAAAAGAAGGGGGTAGAAATACTTAGCTGGGAGGAGATGGCGAGTAACAACAGCACATCTGCCCTGACATAGATCAGTTTAAGCTGTTCTGGAATTGAAATTAACAGAAAATCAACTTTGGTGCTTTTGTGGTGAAAGATGCCAACACCACATGCAATTACACTTGTACTCAAGCCATAATGCAGTACAGAGAGCGGATCACACTGCGTATCTGGAAAATGAGATCATTCTCCTCAATCACTATTCAAAGGATACATTCTTAAAATAACAAAACAACATTGTAACAAAACAATGATGGTGAACATAAGAATTAAGTCAGGCTCTCAGCACCGTTCAAAGTATCATAGAATGGTTTGGGGTGGAAGGGACCTTTAAAGATCATTACGTCCAACCCCCCCTGCCACGGACAGGGGCATCATTCACTAGAGCAGGTTGCTCAAAGCCCCATCCAATCTCACCTTGACCACTTCCAATGATGGGGCATCCACAGCTTCTGGGCAATCTGTTCCAGGGTCTCACCTCCCTCATGATAAAAAATTTCTTCGTTATATTCAGTCTAACTCTACCCTCTTTCAGTTTAAAACCATTGCTCCTTGTCCTGTCACTACAGGCCCTGCTAAAAAAGTCTTTCTCCACCTTTCTTATAAGCCCTCTTTAAGTACTGAAAGGCTGCAATAAGGTCTCTCTGGAGCCTTCTCTTCTCCAGGCTGAACAACACCAACTCTCTCAGCCTTTCTTCATAGGAGAGGCATTCCAGCCCTTTGATCATCTTTGTGGCCCTCCTCTGGACCCGATCTAACAGGTCCATGTCTTTCTTGTACTGTGGACCCCAGAGCTGGACGCAGTGCTCCACGTGGGGTGTCACAAGAGCAGAGTAGAGGGGGAGAATCACTGAATCACCTCTCCCAACCTGCTGGCCACGCTTCTTTTGATGCAGCCCAGGATACGATTGGCATATCATATTGTTCATATCAAATGCCAAAGGCTTTACGTTTGTTTGTTTTTACAATCAGATTTGTAATGCTAATGTTAAATACAAAACTTAAATTTCTGAACTATCACTCAAGATTTTACTAGCTCTGCTTTCAGGAATGGATAAAAGATAAAAACAGGAATATTTAAAAAAAAACTTACTAAATGCCAGTAAATATTATCATGTTAAAGTCAAATATTTTCAAGCTATAGAACAAAGGAGCAGAAAGCTGTGTAACAAAGCAGAGGACTAAAATCTATAGCAGAGCATTCCTGCTATTCTAAGAGTGCTTGAATAACGGGATTAAATGAAGCAGCTTTGGCTAGTGGCCTACCCTGCGACAGATGAAAGAACCACACTGCAGGAATGTCAAGTTCATCACTGAAGATTCCTCAAAGCAGAACACTTCCTTGCTATTTCGCTACACTGTGAAGCTGTGGTTTAGCATCTCACATAGTAGCACAGTATAATTTTAGCCTTTTAAGCACAGCTGTGAAAGGTCTTTTTGAAAGTGCTTGCAATCTTTGGAGGGCTTTGCAGCAGTGCTTGTAAAACGAGCAAGTATGCAATTATCTAATCTTGGTGACACTGCAGCTTGAACCCATCCAGAAGCTTGGGATGAATACTACCCTGCTGTAGAGCAAAGACTTCAAAAAAGTTGCATACATTTATGTCAGATTATAATCTTTTGCATAGTCTGCAAAATTAAAGCAGATATTTGGAATAAATCTGTATCTATAATTCTCTTTTTTTCAGAGAAAAAAAGTTTTCACAGTCCTCATCACCTGTAAAATAATCTTTGTGGCTAACATTAATAACATTAGTATAATTTACAATGAGAATTGTAAGGGATAGAACTAAATAAACATTGCTAAATAAACTGAAAAATATTACACAGCTTCAGTCAAAACTCTGTGAGGTAAGGAAAAAGCCACCTCCATGGTTGCCTTATGACTTTAACTGGACTGGCATCCTGACTGTACTGTACATACAGCCTAGGTCTTATGTACAGTATATGCCAGTCAATGCATTTAAAAATATTCTAACAAGTATTTGTGTTCAGTGGGACAAGAATATAATGACAAGGCAGATCCGGATGGACTTTGGAAGCACACACGAAGAGTTAGGGAGAAGCAAGAAAACCTGCAGGATACAGGTTGAATGTAAGGGCATTCCTTTTTCCAATTCCCAAATTCTTTCCGTATCACATTGGAAGAATCTTCATCTAATTGGATGAATGCAACGTCAAACATGACATTCTTCCCTCTTGGATCAATACTTTTTTGGATCAATACTTTTTTGATTCCATATATTGAGATTTGTGTTAAAATTTTTCTTTCAGCTGCAGCATATACTGGAAAGAAAAATAGTTATTTAATATTTATTTGTGGCCAATTCCCTCTCAGTTTTCCATTCAATCCTTCCCCGGGCAAACTCCCACTGGTCCTTTTTTTGTAACCATGCATTCCTATAGATTATTTGAAGCAAGTGAATATTTTATGGGGTGGGCAAAAAACCAAGAAAAATATTATACTTTCTTATTATGTCACTGTTTTTATATAAATCATATAAAGCGTGAAAAATCTTGTGAGTGGATTGTTATAAATCAAATGCACAACACACATTTAAAGCATTTTGTTCCCATTTAGCAGCAGAATAGCCCATACAGCTGGATGTAGGTTTCATTTCTGCCCTGACAAAAATAAGCCTGTGTTGAAACACTAATACTTTTTTCTTGAGTCTGGTTCTAATTTTATAGCAGCTCTGCTAATAATGAATAGAAATCCTGATTATGATTTGAAGTCCAAATATGTCACCGTTGATCTGGAAGGGTTGTATCTAATGGTATTTTAAATGCCCTAATAGAGAGAGACTAGCTTTGGGGCATGCAAGCCCTCTTGTGACAGTCTCTGAAGAAGGCTTTGTGTGTCTGAGGTCTTGGCTAACTTTTACGGATACACCAGTTGGTCCACTTAGAGAGTTATTACCTCTGCTGGTAACCCTTGCTTTACCTACGCTCTTAAACTATTATATCTACTGCAGCACTGATATTGCTTTTACCACACCTACGCTACAATAAATAGAAAAGTGACCCAAAGCTGTCATTGCATTTTAGACTATTTTTGCAACTGATGTAACGATGAATGAAGATATAACGATGTAATGAATGATGCAGATATAAGGAAACACAGGCAAGTCAGTAAAAACAAGATTATCTCCACCTGTTCTAACAGATTAATTAAATATCACAGCTGTAGTGCTTAGACACTGTGTTATCCCTGTCAGGAATTACAGCACGATTACTGAAAAGGGTTAGACTGAATATAACAGTCTAAATTTCCAGTTCCAATCTGGGCAAAATCCACACATTGCTCGCTATGGCATTACACATTCATTACAGAAGTTCAACAGGGCAATTTACATATGGTAAATTACTATGAACTGACATTTTACCAAGAGGTAGCTATCAGCCACTTAAATTAAAATTCTGCAGAAGACTTCCAGACTAACATACATGGAGAAATTTACTTTCAATGATAACCAGGCAGGTGAGGTTTGTAGTGGACACACACGTGCTTAGGTTAGAATAAAGAGGGGAATGGGTCTTTGCAGAGACCTGCAGAGAGAAGGTTAGTGTTTTCTTTATGGTTCTTCTTTTCTTCTGTAAATTAGAGTGGATTAGTGAGGAATACAGATGAGGGAATGGGAATCACCTGAACAGTGAGACAAGCCATTACTGGTGTAACTCACTCACATATTCCTAGAAAATTTTATAAAAAGCCTTGGTTCTTTGTCCCAGATGTCCTTCCAGGCTTGCAGTCTGGAGTCCAGGGTTCATCCAGGTGTCCCAGAGGGATAGCTGGGTCCAGGTGAGACCCAAGGTATTTGCAGGAAAACAAGGCCAGGAGTTGGCTAAATTAGATGGTGGCTGAAATGTGTGCGCATGCCTTATGAATTGAAAGGTCTGTCATTACTTGCTACCAACATTAGCTTTGACCTTTCAGGGAAATCAGCTGCCAGTCCCCATGCCATGCAAACAGCAGCTCTGGTGACCTTCCTCTTCTGCTCATAAATACTAATAAGCAGAAGAATTATAACCACTTGCGGCGTTCAGCATCTCAGCAAAGACCTCGCACAGTTCCTAAATACGCGTGACTTTCAATGGCCAATCACCTATCACAGAAGTTCACTGGCACCCAAGTATTCAGGTCCATGGAAGAAGGCTTTATTTTCTGGCAGATCAGAGGTGGAAGTAACGTTCCCAAAGGAAGAAAAATCATGAAGCAGGAGGAACCCAGAACAACAGAGAAACAAGCCCTTTTACCACAACCTTGCCAGCCAGGAAGAGCAGAGGAGCACAGGTGTTAGATCTGTAGGTCTTTGACTGCATCTTTCTGCTAAGATGAGCTACTATGAGTAAGTTCTTGAGGAGTTAGTGAAGCTCTGCTTGTATTAAGCTGCATTTATTGAAGATCTCTTCCTATCCTGCAAACTGAGGACCACAATGAGAATCTGGGCTGTCTCTCACAGATTACAGATGACATTACTTTGCTCTTGCTGCCCAACCATGGTGGGGGTAATGTTATGTTGGGGGTAATCTCAGTTCTGGATCCTCCAAAGCACCAAGGTTCTCACTGCCTTCAGCAGAAGCTGCAACATAGACACGAAGCAGCAGAACTGCCCTTCTGTGAGCCCTGGGTTTTCCTTCTTCCATTACACGTTACGTGGGGCTCTGAGACAGAACTGGGAAGCTAACCGATACACCTTGAAAAGGAAGATGACATCGCTTGGGCATGATTTGTTGTCACTAATGTTGGCTCCTCAGAACCTGTTAAATGCAATACAGATCTTTTTATTGTCTTCTTGGCATTGTCACTGTCCCATTTGCTATTACTGTGACTATTTCAAATTCATTTATCTGATTTTGCTCTCCTTTCATGTGTTATTTTGTACGTGAGTTTCTAGTCAGACAGATAATGTGTAGCCTAATTTTGTGCTGGACAGGGCACTGCTGTGCGGCAAGGCCTGCCCTGAAGCATCTTGTTAGCCAGGGCCGGTGAGACACGCTGTGGCTAAAACATCATGTGGTCTGGCTCCCACCTGCTCCATTGTTAGGACTGAAAGCCTCTGGGGCCATTGCAATTCTCAAGCAAATCAGTCAAAGCCCATTTATGATCACTTATAACATAATGTATTTCTTACAGCTGCCAAAACTAATTCTGAATGCTTCCGTATGCCAAGGTTTGCTTTTGGTAAAATCTTGATATACACTGGCTAAAGCCTGTCTTTAGCAGGGTTTTATTTCGCTGGGGCTGCTGAACTGAATTTCTGGCTCCATTACCCAAGGAATTCAGACCCAACCCTAAGATGACAGCTGAAGTCACTAATGAGGACAAGCCTCCAAGTTTTTGAGTCACCTGAAAATATAGAGTCAGTTTTGCTTTTCTGAGCACAGCACAGACCCATGCAGGTGCCATGGGGCTGTTCTTCAGTTTAGCCTATAGAGCTACAACTTGGACACTTATGTAACAGCTAGGCTTAGGGTTGTCCCAAATCTTCCTACCAAATCCAGCTGCAGAGACAAAGGATAATCTGGACCACAAATGATAAAGTTAAACAGGAGAAGAAATGCTTCCAATATAGCAGCCTATTTGTAAGGCTTTTCAAAATAAAAACCTGGAAGTAGTCTGTAATTCTCAGCAAGATTTTTCCTGTTACACCATAGGTTGCCAACTTCAGTATTTATTTCACTGGCAATGAGTAAAAAGACCTGAAACTTTAGCCTCTCTGTGCTGTTAATAACTTCAAATATCCATCCATGATCAAAAGCTTCATGTGGAAAAATAATAGATGGTCTCTTCCATAAATTATGTTGCCAGACAAAGTGCCTTCATATGGAAAGTACTTTATATAGCAGATAGAGGACAAAAGGGAAGCCTATTTGGATGAGCACGGAGATTCAGGAAAGATTTCTAATGGCTTTGGAAAGAAGTCAGCATAGTCTATTCAACAGCAGCTAGGGCTGACCTTGCTTGACATCCTGACTGTCTCGCTGAATGCAAGCATGTGTGCATGCGTCTGTGTGTGTGTAAGCTTCTGCAGAGCTGTATAAAATCTCAAGGTGCAGGGAATTTGACACAGCCTAGCTCTTATGGGATCTGTAGAGGCTGTGTCTTGAGGCTTTTTGCCCTTCTTCTGCTGTTGATTTGGCCTTCTGGTGATGGAAAGCGTTCAGGCTTTTATTTGCTTATAAGCAACTTGTAGCTTTTGCCTAAAGCTTGCCAAGTATTCATCCTGATGAAGCACTTGACCTTTCTATGAGGTATGTTTTTCAGGCACCACCAAATTAAAAAGCACCTAAAGAATATTTTTCTCAAACAATCTAAATATTTCTAATTATGGCTGCATTTTGAATCTTCTGCACTGTACTTAAATAGCCGCCTTCACCAAGGTAGTGAGAGGCCCAACTCTGGTTTCTTGGAGTAAGAGCTAGTTTTGCATATCATATAGCTTACACATTGCACATACACAAGCTTAAATGCAGCATAAAAGACACATATTTTATTTGTGTACTGCAAACAGCATCTAGATGTTTTTTTCTTTATTAAGAGAAAAATATCCTTCACATTTTAATTGTTGGGTTTTTTTAATTAACTCATTTGATATCAGTATGTGCAAGATAATACCACTTTTGTAGCCTCATTCATTGATCCCATTTGAGCAGGTGTTTCACAGAGCTAGAAGGAAAAGAAAAAGCAATGCTTTAACAGAGGAAGACACCAACATAAAGCAACAAATGAGCTCAGGAGCAGGATTGGCACTAGAAAATAAAGTTGTATGTTTGCATAGCTCTGTAGCCTGAATCTTAAAGTGAATGGGTAGCCTTGTTTGGGACGGAAGCAATGGAGGGGTCTACAAAAGCAACCTTTTTGTAGAATGAGTCTTGCCGAATAAGCTGATATTTCAGCTGTGGAGAAACATCTTGACTATTCCGATTTAAGAGTACAGCTCACAGCAAAGACGCGAGTAGCAGAACTTGCTTTTCCATGGCTGTATGTCCTAAAACCTCTTCTTCCAGACCTTGTAGTCATAGTTCCCATCCCTATATTTAGCACTTTCTCACTATCCTTTATCTCCTTTTCCAGCTGCATTTTTTTTTCCAGAAGATACTATTCCCACCTTCTTTAACTATATTCATAATGCAGTCCTATACAGGCAGCACAGAGCTCCACAGCATATGAGAATGGAAAATCTGGTGCAACATTAATTTAGTTTACTGTCAGTTAATATTGTGTTAATTGCTTTCCATATTGATTTGGTAAAACACCAATGTGGAATTTGTCTCAAAAGTTTACAGCATATCTAGCTGCCTGTATTATGTCTGCAAAATCCCCAGCCCTTTGCTATAGAATTATGCTAAACTTATTGAGCTCTGGTTATACATTTCTACTCCAGGGATCACACCATGCCTAAATCATTCAACTTTACTTCCCCTGTTAATGAATGGAGTCAGTAATCCAGGTTCAGTTGCAATCAATGAGGAATCCCACAATCCTTTTGAAAACAGTTAAAATGAAAAAGCAAAAACACCAATATAAAAAAAAAATCCCAAGCAAATGAACAAGTCCTCAAACTCTACTTTGGAAAATGAGTTCTGAAAGAACCACTATATAAAGGATTAAATGCATTCACATTGTACAGTTCTAACAGCTGCTATGCAAGGAATGACTAAGTTCACGCATCCTTCTTGGGCAGTCTAGTTTAGGTACAACTCCTTCAGAAATGCCCCTCTCAGCAGGCTGCATTCAGACACCCGCTGTATCGCCATCATCAACATGCAATTACACATTGCAATATAGACAGAACAGCTGCTAGACACGGGAATGGTACATGTACTGAACACCTGTATGTATTTTTTAATTTACCACAAATGGTATAAAATAACAGCCTTTCACTTTTGGTGGTTCCTGGCCAGTCCTGAATGCCTGAAACTCCACTTTTACTCCAATGTCATCATAACATGGGCAGTGCTGAAAGACAGTTGGGCAAATTTATGGATTTTGCTGTTTTGGAGTGTTTTAACTATGACAATTGTTACTTCATTGATCTGCTGTTACCATGCTGATAGAAATGGGAGAGTATCCAAAAAATCATGCTGCTCCTATGATGCAACAACAGTTGCTCCTTGAATTTTTAAGTAGAACTCTTGCCCAGCCATTCATCTATATTGAGTAATTCTACTAGATTAGCTTGCTTATGTGACATTTGAGTTAAAATAATGGTCCAAAATCAAATAATGAACTAATTTTCTGACTAGCATAATATGGTTTCATACCATTTCCTTCTTGTGTGATCTGATCTATGTCCAGTAAAACCGTCTTTTGGAACAGTGCTGCCAATGCCACTCTAGCTAATGGACAGACCTCGAATCCTGCTCTTTTCTTGGTGTTACTTTGCCCGGTGGAAACCGGATGTTGGCTCAAAAGTTTTGACACCTATGACTGGATCATTAACTTGGTCTTTGATCATTAGCAGCACAAACTTGGCTTTATTTTCATGAATTTTGCCAGGAAAAGTAGAAGATACATGGGAAAAAAAACTGTACATGAAATGAACTACAAACATTACCTTTGACATTAAAGGCAGCATAAAACACCTTAAGACAATACACTCCTTCCATTAATATAGTTTATTGTAATAGTACAGATTTTAGGGGTTTGGTATTTGGCAAAAATTACAAGGAAAAGGACAGATTGTCCACTGTGACATTTGTCCGTTGTGACCTACTTTCAAACCCAGCTAATGACAACTATAAAAATCAAGTGCCCATGACATATTTAGGTTAGGTCATTAGCTCCCATTCAGGGCAATGAGCATAATATCATTGCATAAGAGAAGGCCATCACAATGAAAAGAATTGACAGAGCCCTTTTATATATTTCACACCACAGCAAAAAAAAGTCTCGCTGAGTACTAGAAAATCTCTGCTGGAGGTATCTGAGATTGTTTTCCACCAATATAGCTTCCAGGCAGTGAGAATGTACATTGCCCTCCCTTGTGCTGTACTCAGGCCTTGTTTGCAGGAAACACTCTTCCTTTGTCTCACTGGATTTTACCTGAGCAAAGTTACTTTCCCTTCAAGCTACACTCCCTCCTCTACCACAAAACAGAGCAGAAATACTGCTGAAAATGTCTGCAGGACATTTTTGCAATACCACAAGGGAGAGTCTATACTCTTACACTGTGCTTTGAACACGATTCAATAGAGGTCTGAACTATATCTCTCTGACATGCACCACACTCAATCCCTGTTTAGCACAGCATCTAAGTGCAAGCCTAGCTTTAAATACCATTTTAAAATGCTATTTAACTGATTTGCTGAAATGAGGCTCTGGTGTCCAACAGCGGAAGCCATTCAGATGATGCAGTGAGCTTATTCATTGGAGGCTGTGCTGTTGACCATGCAAGCAGCAGTACAGGTGTGTTTGACGGACTCTGTGTTTAACAGGATGCACTGCAGAATGAGATCCTTTCCAGCTGGGAACTTCGTGATCTCACTGCGCAAACCTCATGAGGCTCAACAAGGCCAAGTCCAAGGTCCTGCACCTGGCTTGGGGCAATCCCCAGTATCAATAAAGGCTGGGGGATGGAGAGATTGAGAGCAGCCCTGTGGAGAAGGACTTGGGGGTACTGGTGGATGAAAAGCTGGACATGAGCCAACAATGTGCGCTCACAGCCCAGAAGGCCAACCGTATCCTGGGCTGCATCAAAAGAAGGGTGGCCAGCAGGCCAAGGGAGGTGATTCTGCTCCTCTACGCTGCTCTTGTGAGACCCCACCTGGAGTACTGCATCCAGCTCCGGAGTCCTCAGCACAGGAAAGACATGGACCTGTTGGAGTGGGTCCAGAGGAGGGCCACGAAAATGATCCGAGGGATGGAACACCTCTCCAATGAAGAAAGGCTGAGAGAGTTGGTGTTGTTCAGCCTGGAGAAGAGAAGGCTCCAGGGAGACCTTATTGCAGCCTTTCACTACTGAAAGGGGGCTTCTAAGAAGGATGGGGGCAAACTTTTTAGCAGGGCCTGTTGCAATAGGACAAGGGGTAATGGTTTTAAACTAAAAGAGGGTACATTTAGACTAGATAGAAGGAAGAAATCTTTTACAATGAGGGTGGTGAAACACTGGCACAGGTTGCCGAGAGAGGTGGTAGATGCCCCATCTCTGGAAACATTCAAGGTCAGGTTGGACGGGGCTCTGAGCAACCTGATCTAGTTGAAGATGTCCCTGCTCGTTGCAGGGTGGGGTTGGACTAGATGACCTTTAAAGGTCCCTTCCAACCCAAACTATTCTATGATTCTATGATTCTATGATACTATGATTCTAAATGCCAAGAAGACTTCAGACAGATAGCAATGCCTCTAGCCTTACATTTGATCAGCAATTGTGTAACTTTTTGCAGAAGGAGGAGAGATGACAGTCCAATTTTCTTCCATTTTATCAAGTCCCAGCAAAACTGCCTAATCATTTTCTACCTTGGTGAAGTAAAGTGAAATTTGTATGCCATGAGACCATATGGCACAATTTTTGAAGAAGTATCTTAGGTGACTGAAAGTGTAAATATAATAAAAATGCATTGTCTAAAAAAAAGCTCAAAAAGTTCACTTATGATCTGGTGGGGCCTAGTGCATGGTCTACAACCCAGAACTACTGTGTACTAGAGCTCTTGGTTATATACCAAAATAGGTTTGGGTGGAAGATGAAAACATGTCACATTTTTGTCGTATACCTGAGAAGCCCTTCAGTCAGTTCCTCATCCAGAATGACATTGTGTCCTGCCAGGTACTGAGGAACCAAACAAGGTGCCCAAGAGACAGGCAGTCTTGCACAATTAAGATTTTAAGATATCTGTCGTTAATCAATGATGTATTTTGCCTCCCAGCTGAAGCAGCTGCTAGCTGATGGTCAGTAGCTGGAGAAGGAGGGGAGAATGAGAAGATGAATTATTTCCAAGAACCAAATGCTCATTGTTCTTTACTAGTAACTACATAACAACGTAACTGTCAGGTTTTACTGGGTTTTCAAGTCAACGGGTATGTACAGAACATGCAACTATCAAAGAATAAAATTATTAATAAAATATATAATTGCACATATAAATATAACACAAATAGCTACTGCAGTGGCTCAAACTTGCAATCTGTCTTCAGGCAATATTTCTTTAGAGACCAGTGAACCACATCTGCTCCTTTTTCCAATATAAATCAGGATTAGCTCTATTAAATGCAATGAAACTTTTCCATAGTTCCTTTGGTAGAAATGAGGGGGAGAAATTTGAGCACTCTGGAAAACTGCAGGGTATGTCCCTATTGGACTTTTCATTGAATCAGATAAAAAGCATGTGTCACTTCATCTAGAACAAGCTCTGTAAGCTTCACAACAAATCAAAATATCCCCAAGTTGAGGTAAAAAAATTTCCTGTGTTTCACTTTATGCTCATTGTCTCACTGGGCATCACTGAGAAGAGCTTGACTCCATCTCCTTTACTCTGTCCATCAGGTACTTATACACACTGAAAAAATTCCCTCAGGCATTCTCTTCTCCAGGCTGAGCAGTTCCAGCTTTCTCTCCCTCTCCCTATATGAGAGATGCTCCAGACTTTTAAGCATCTTCATTGCCCTCCACTGGACTCGCTCCAGTACATCCATGTCAATGGAGTTGTAGGGTGGTATTTTCGCTCTCTACAAACATCTGATGGGGTGAGGTTACAGTGACAGCTCTTTGGAAAAAATGCTTATTTGGTAGGACTCATTTTTTGGAAAAGCAGGACTGTGATCTCTCAGACAGCAAGTCCGTATCTTTCTGTTTGAACAGGAGTTATCGACCACTGCAAGATAAGTGATACTGTCAGTACAGTGTACAACAGGGTCTCACTGGGAGTTCTTGTGCCACGATAGAGGTCAGTGGTGCAAGCAGACGTTTATAGCTAAATAAATATCTCATATGACATTTTAATTATAGAAGTAAAAGTTTTGGGCAAGATTGTTTGGCAACTTCATTTTTAACATCAGGTTCTTCAAGCTGATCTCACTCTGGGATTTTGAACATTGCACGGCAGCATTCATAACAGATGTACAATACCACTGGCTGCTGAACTTCTGACTCTAAATTTGTAAAGGTCGAATAAAGACTGAGACATGTAAAACATCTGAAATACGGACAATTTTCTTGGAAAAATTACTGTTCTATTTATTTCCATGTGAATTAACGTATGCACTTAATTAAACCGATTTTTAACTGAAAAATATTTTGAAGTAGGTTAATTTCTGAGTGCTGTTTCAGGACCTAATTCCAGGTCTCAGTCATTAATAATATTATATTACATACTGCTGATTAAATAGGAATAAACACCTGGCCCATAAATTGTAAAGGAAATGTAGCAACTGTTCAATAACTATCTATTTTGGAAGTGTAAGAAATGTTTTTTCTGATTTAACTTTGGCCTTACTTTGGGCCAATAGTGCCATTCAAACAAAGTCAACATTTGGTATTGATTTTGATGAAAAGAATTTTGGAGCAGAGAGAGAAAAAGAATGCTGCTGCAAAGAGAAGGGCAGGCTCCCGCAGTGAGCAAAGCTGACAAAAAGACAAACACTTTCACTCGTCATGGATTTCTTACTAAAACATCCTCCCTGATAATTACAATTCAATTGTGAGCTGGGGCACACAACGCTGTCTACACAACCAACCATGCCTTGCTTGAATCAAATTTAATAATGAGGGCTTGGGAGAAAGCTAACTACCCTGTTTAATTAAAAGTCTTACAGACTTTAACAAAATCTCTGTACAGACTTGTAACCACTCCACTCTGCCAGAAGTTTGTTTTCCCCCTCCAAACTCCTTCCACAAGTTGCAAAAGCTGAAGTTCCAACAAAGCCCAACAAAGGCTCCAAAGCCAAAACAGAGTTTAGTTCCCGTGGTTTGCTAAAATCATGGGATAAGCTGTCTCCAGGGATGCAAGTTTCTCATGCAGTCAGCTAAGTCTATGTGAATCCTTGTATTGGGCTGCTTCTTGAAATTTTGTTTCAGAAGCCAAACTCATGTATTGGCAGCTCACTAAAGTTTTCTGTCAGACATGGAAATAACCTTTTTTATTCTGAAGAAACAGGATGAAAAACCCTATGGATTGTGACAGTGTAATATCAAAAAGAACAGTTATGATTTCTAATGCCAGCACAGAAGATAAGCTGTTTCTTTTTGCTTTCCTGGATACAAATTAAGGACCTTTTTTCACTTCAGTATCTATGACTTGAACAGGACATTGCACCTTACTTCAACATAAGTTAGTGAAAAATAATGGAAAAACTTCCCAACCAGCCTTGAGATTGAAAAAAAAATTCTAAAATGGGAATGAGGTAGTACTGTGAAAATTAATGCAATTCTCTACTGATACAGTTCCATCAGATAATAACGTTAAACACACTCTATCAGAACTGGTAGTTAAAGTAAATTCATCTGAGCTTATACAACTGCTTTCTAAATTCGTATGTACAGACTGTCATTTCTGCCTTCAGGCTTGTTTTTTAATGAAACTATGCAAAATTCTTACTTTCCCTTGAAAATAAAAGAAAAGGATTATTTTCATATTTGAAGTAATCCTAATAACAATTGCACTTTTAAAAAACAGCCTGTCAAAGATGGTCAGACAGAGATATATATCTTGCTTATGTACAGCAGCCTGCCTGGAGATTTTGGTCACAAAAATCATTTGAGGAATTAGGTCATTGGGATTAGCATCATTATAACACTATTTAGGGACTTCCAGAGAGAAACATTTGCTTTGGGATGCATGAAAATACATCAGGGAACTTGTGTAATTATTATCAAAAATGCATTCTTGCAGAAAATACATGGGACTCAACTACACGATACATTCTTTGAAGTTGAGAATGCTGACAGGAGAATGCTTTCTTCACCTATGGTGACAGACATTTTACTACAAAGAATATACCATTCTCTCTTTCCCCACGTATCAAGCCACACATACCTTTTTTTTTTGCAAGTTTTTAAAATAGGCTACTCCAGTAGTATGCCATACTGGTAACACAAACAGGTACACCCAAGGAGGGTAAACAGTAAGAACAGAAGTTGTAATGGGATCTGTGAACTTCCTTTTCAATTTCATGTTACTCTACACTGTTTTCCCCCCTTTCTTGTTGTCTTTAAGTGTCATACAAAATCTGTGTATCCTACCATCCTTGATGCAGTTAGAGACACAAAAGGCATGAAGAGGGGACCAGAGTCTAGCTGGGTGTACTGTTTTCTGTACTCAGGACAGAGCTACGTAGGATAACTTTATGGCTCTTCAAGTGCAGCAAATATCCTTGACTAGCACTGCCATAGAATTACCAGTCAAACATTTAATTCCCATTTGGTTAATGTCAGAATGAGGGGAAATGGTTCAACTCTACAGTGTCTCTGACATCTACAGATTTAGAAATTTATGTCAAGACAAGTGTAATCCCTTTTTTAAGTGTGCAGGAAACTGAAGCAAGGTAAAACTTTGAAAGCTGAAGACCTGAACTGCAGCTTTCCATACCCTGTGGAGAGGTGTTAATAAATTTTTCATATAAAAACAAGAACAGTATCTATCTCCTTCATTACTCGGACACACAAGGAAAGAAGAGAGGAATTTGCAGGGTTGGGACTGAGGATGCAAATCATGTGCTACCTGCATATTCCAGCAGCCTTAAAGTTTTCACAATTCTTTCTACACAAGGAAAGCAATAGGCTACTTCAGGATAGGAGTGATATTGGGGCACGGTGCTAGCTAGAGGCTTTGATTGAGGAAGGAACGATGATGGGAAAGGTGGTATTTTTTGTACATTTACAAAGACACCTGTTCAGAATGGGAAAAATAGAGGACAGGATGTTGCAAACAGTTGTGAATTTTAACAACAAACCTAAAACTAAGACCAAAGTATGTTGAAATTATTATTAGATAATCAGCTTTTACTTAACTAAACATCTGTTACAATAGCATTGCAATGTTTTATGCAATGTAAGAAATTCTTGTAAAACCTGGTTCCTATCCGTCCTTGGAAAAATATTCCAGCATACTCTTTAGAAGTAATTTATTTCAGTAACAAATATAGCAGGAAGACAGCTGAGAGAAAAAAGTTAAATGGTCAAATAAGCATAAACCAAGCTCACTTTGTTTTGTCCAAGTGGAACAAAACCGAATTTTTTACCAGTCAAATGTAGTGATTTTTTGTAGTGCAGCTGATATGCAAATTTTTATTTAGCTAATTTAGCCAAATTAACTACAGCAGTTTAAATTTCATAGAAAAACAATCTGTATTCTACCCCTTGAAAGTATACCCAAGAGAAAACTACAAAGAGTATGTTCTTGAAGAGCCAGAACTAATTCAGTTTTCTTTCTTAAGGACTTCATGTCCTAAGATTGATCTCAAAGTGTGAACACCGATATTTTGCATGCAGAGACATTTATTATGCCCTATGCAGATAGTCTGTCATCTAACAAAGAACTCACGCTGGCAGATTTCTTCTCAGTCAAGAGACTCACAGGATGCCCATACTGGGTTTCCATCATCTACATGTCCACCTATTTGTAAGGAAATCTGTTGACCCTTGAGACATGTCCAGTTTGGGAAAAACAGACAAACGGATTCAAAAGTTATCAACAGAGGACAGGGAGGTCCATATATGTACACCCAGGCAGTACCATCAGAGGAGCCTTAGTTCCCAAGAAATAAAATATTGCTTTCTCCATTAATTATTCTCATTTTGTATATAGATTCCTTTTTATTTTTCGGATCAATTTTTCAATTGACTTATAAAAATACAGCCAGAAGTGGTTATACTTCTATCTGCAAACTATTAGATGTTCACAATGGTACACATACAGCTATCCATGCTTTTAGGTAGCACTTTGTATGTAATGTGGAACCAACAGATGTATTGAGGTACATTCACAAATGTGCTTGCAAGTAACAGGGACAGTATTGGGAGGCTAATTAAAACTTCTTTCTGTTGTGCTACTCAGATGATGCAGATGGGTTTTAGTTAGGTGACTGGTGAATCTCCTGGTCTCATTTGATTTAATCTTCTCACACTATGCAAAAGCTTATTTTTGTTTGGTGAGGCTGGAAAAGGCACAGGGAAAGGCTGTGAAAAGAGATTGGTTTGTGGCTAATCTGAGAGGAAAGGATCCAGTTTACATTCTGCATACAAAAGTTGTGGTACAAGTTGCAGGGCAAGGCATGGATGTTAGCAAGACTCCTGCCCTTTTGGACACAATATGAACAAAACCAGCACAAGTTTTTCTATATGTCTCTGGTCCACATTTAACTGTTTTCCTCGAGGATGGCAACTATTGTTTCCTCTGAAACGTCTACTGCTGGTGAAAGCTGCAGATAGAGCCACCAGGCTAGTGGAAACATGGATCTGAGCTAGTGCAGCAAACTCTCAATTACTAACCTTGACTACAAATTGTTTTGTCTCCTTTGGGTGGATTATATGAGAATGACTCAACTTCTAATGTGTAGTCACTCCTACTGCTGCTAAGAGAAATAAAAGTCCAGATCATCTACTTCACTTTACACATGCAGGAGAATGGGATGCACATCATGAGGGGCCTCAAGGACAAGATGATAATCCAGTTCTTTTGGGGACCAACTGACTAACTTCTCCTTTTCCTCATCTAGAAAATTTGCCTTCCTGCTTCATGAGATGGAGAAGAGTAGGGCCAGCATCTCAGGATTGTGCATCTGTGTGTGTGTAAGTTCATGCCTGTATGGAAGCAGCTGATTAGTGCTTCTTCCCATACCAAGCAGTCCCAGAAAAGAGCTGTATAAGGAGAGTAAAGGTGCACTGTCCATGCCATGGAAGTGAATGCAAACAGTGCGGCCCGCCCTGGGCTGCCCACCACGTGGAGTGGCACCACTGCAGCTGCGGTGGGATGGAGAGCCTCTCACACAGGGGACCCAGAGCAAGAAAGAGAGGATTTCCTTCTGGCAGCAGATCAAAGAGAGCTGAAGAGTGTTCCTCAAAGCATTAATTTCTTATTAAGTTGTTAAACAAATTTACGCTCTTTCTCGCTAACGTTTCTTTCTAATTCATCTGTCAGAGCTCTCAAGATCAGTTTGTTTATAAATGTAGTTATACAGTTATAAATTGGATAACTATGTTTTCTGTACATCCAGGCTAAAGTGAATCACGAGTACAGAAATCTTGCTTCAGTAGGTTTATGAAATACACTGACGTGCTTTATTCAATTTCCTGCCAGTCTATCTGTCCAACCAAATTGCACTGTTCAGAAGCTATCACAGTTCAATGCCAAAGCCTTTTTAAACAAATCAATGCTACAAGCTTTATTAAAGTATCAGTCCTGCAGTCCCACACAGAATCTTTGCCTTGGAGACACAGAATATGAACAATTTGAAATATAATGGGACAGGTCCTCATCTTTTGTCATACATAAGTGGGAGTTATCCCATACACGGCAGTACTACCACTGCACGTAGAGATCCACTTTTTAATCTCAAGAGAAAAACAGCTAGGCTAACGCACACAATCTCTAGAGTGCTTGGTCCCTTAATTAAACCCTAACTATATCTAAGAATATGCATGTCCAGGCTGATGAAAGTATGATGAGCAATCATCAAAAATCTTCCTTGGGGTTTAATTACAAACTCTGAAATGAATCTCTACATGGAGACTACTGTTTCACAGCCTAATTTCTGCATTCCCCCTGCAATGTTAAGCATGTTGTAATCCTTTCATTATACACTGGAGAATTTTCCCAGCCAAGAAAAGGAAATGGTTTAAATAAGTTTTTTTCCAGAATAAAAATGTAAACTGTCCTAGTTCATCATCTTGGTTACTGTATCATAGCTATGGTATGTACCCTAGCCTAAATCCTTTTCATGCAAATGCCTGGGAATTCACCTACTCACAAAATAATGGTGACTTGATGTTACCCATCCCTTATTGCTATGTTGCACAGGAGACAGAGATGTAATTGGCACAGGAAGTCAGTGCATTGGTTTCATAGCAAGCAAAATCTTGGCAAATGGAATAGCCTAGCAATGTATAACAGCAATGAAATGCAAATTAGTATCAAAAGTTGGCTATCACAGCAGGCTCCATTATCTCAGCAGTAGGAAAACCTCTGTGGCAGCAATTGATTTTGGCAGAAATATGAGGATCTAATACTACTAAGATTTTATATCCCTTGCTCTTCTAAACGTGTTTTCATTTGCTTTAATTTTTAATGCTACCTCTGAAATCCTACACCTTTACCTTTTGTAATGCTGGTAGCACTGGTACATTGTTGCTCAAACACAAGCAGAAAAGATAGATACATCCAAAACCTTTCCTTCTTAAAGGAGCTGAACTTGGAGTTCCACTTGGAGTGGAACTTACAAGACTTGGCTTCACCATTTCAGTGGACCAGCAGCAGTGTCCTGACCAAGATGGAGGAAAAAAAAATACTCGCATGCAGGGTTGCAACAAATTCCTTCTCAGGAGCAAACAAAAGAGGCTGGCAGGTATGGTTTGTCTGAATCACTGTTGCATCCCAAAGATTCTCCTATTGTGAGACAACTGTGACGGTGTCCTTATTGAGATAAGTGTGCAGGTTTAAACTAATGCTTAATGAAGATGATTAATCAACATGATAAACCTGATCCTCACTCTGAAGTGTGACACTGTGACTCATGCTAAAGAGCCTTTTACTTCCCAAGCAGACACACTGATTTCTATGTCACCATTCAAGGGATAAAGATCAGCTCAGCATGAGAAAAAGTAGTGGGATCTGGCCAGCATTTCTTTTGTTATGGTACTTCAGACACATCCAGAGTAATCAGATATTAGAAGGAGCACAATTCCCTTCAACAAAATCCCTTCCCAGAACTGGCCTGACATCACTAGTGATACAAATTACACTAGTAAGTAAATAAAGCAAGCTGCTGCTTTATACTTTACCAAAAGTGCAGGTGGGAAAACGTCCATTTCTCTCTAAGGAAAAGTAGAATATCATACGAAAAAGAAATGATGCTTCTCTTTTTGTAGCGGTTATTTTCTAGTATGTAACACTTCTGAGCAATTTAACATTTAGAGCACAAAGAAGTATGCTCAAATGATTACGCTAATAACTTTGTGCCTGATCTCTTATGAATATTATATTTATAAGAGCATATTCTGTCCCCCTTGGCATCTTCCCTTCCCTCCTCTCTGCAAAGGCACTCTCAAAGGATGCCTGAAGGTAAGAGATGGACCCAGGAATATTAAATGCCCCTCTCTGAATGATACTTGCAAAGTCTGGTCCTTTCATGTTAATGTTATTTTAAAAAGGGGAATGTTAGAAACACTACCACTTCCAGGTGAGAGTCAGCTCCCATGGAGACGGCTATATCTGAGCTATACATCCATCTTTCCTTTCATATTCAGTTGAGACAAACAGGTACCTGTAGGACATGATTCATTCACACTCCATTTTAAATGTTTATTTTAGGGTGATAGAAATGAGTACTTTTTAATGTCTGTTTCTACATAACCTATGAATTTCTCCATTGGTCACATGAACACCATCTTATGGTTTTGATGAAACTGCAAAAGAGCATCTACTGGGGAACAACAGGAACAAGCACTGCAAGCATTGCCCTTGCTTGATACCTCTGGGTGCTTTAGTACATTCCAAATCAATATTTGCAATCAAATAATCCTGACGACATCAAACTAGAGTTTGCCCAAGTCAAAGGCACAGTGCAACAGAATAGCCAAAAAAACTGTGTCAGCTGTACGGTTAGACATACAGTCATGTGAGGTTGTATACAGCTCCCCTATTATGGCAACAAAGACCAGTTTAGTACATCACTCCAGTGGTGTTTAATTCCTACTACCTGCTATCCAAAATTGCTAACTCCCTGGACTGGGATACCATTAGTTGAATCAGAAGGAGGAAATCCTTAAGACAGGCAACTGATGAAGGCAAGGCATCTGACTACTGAACTTTTTCTTCCTCTTAATCTGAATCAGTTATCGTTCTTGTGAATTTTAATGCCACAGCTGATAGCTATGTTGAGTATGAGCTCCAGAGCAAGCAGCCTGGCTACAGCCCATTGCTCTCCACTGCACAGCAGTGCAGCCCAAGCACCTTTCATGCTGGACAGAAGCATGATGTGTCATAGAAATGTTAAGATCACTTGAGTGGAGAATGATTGGGAATATCTGAGTTTGGAAGCACTGGAAGGAACAACTCCCAGGAGAAGGGTTATGGGAATGGCATGTGCTGATGGCACATATATTAGCAGGTCACCGAGATGCCAGCTCATTTATATGCATCTTCTCAGGGCACCCAGCACCAAGGCAACAAAGGACAGACTGAAAGAAGGGACATCCTAAAACAAAGGCAGCCTACAAGCAGACTAAAGCAAAGACTCAGTGCATTTAGAGTTGATGGTGGGAAGACAGTGAACAGAGTAGGAGCCCAAAGACACCCATATAAGCAGAAAAAAGCAGTGTACAAATCCTGGTGATTCACAGAGGTGGGACTGGATAGAGATGAAAAATCCCAATCACTGTCCACTTCTAAAAGATATAAACAGGCCAACCCAATATTGGTGAGGGTTTCCAAGCTAAGAAGCACCCAGGAGAAGGGAGGAGGATTCAACAGCTTCCATCCCTTGTCCTCCAAGCAACTGCAAGAAAGCCTGGACAGACCACCTGGGTACAATGTGGTGTCTGCATGCTGAACAGATGACTCAGGCACACACATCTTGTGGCTTGTGAATATGTGGTACCAGAGTGTGACTGAGTAAAACTGATTTTGTTTGCAAATAAAACCACCTTTCCCTCGAGGTCTCACATTGGGCTTTGCTACACTACAGTGCTGCACCATTACTTCCTACAATCATGAGAATCAATCTCTCTCAATTGGTTCAATTAATATTTCATAACTCATACAGTGAGAGCTTCAGCAATGAGAACTAGCTATGACTGGCTAAGACCTATGTGTTTAGCACATGTTCAATAAAGTTTAGGTGACTTACTTCCATTCTGCCCTGTCTGACTCAGATTAGACCCTTACAATCTCACGCATCCCAGTCTTAGCAAAGAAAGACATGCAGTTTTTCTATCCTTTTCTGTTTGTTTGCAAATGGTCCGTCCTGAACCTGATACACTTTTCCATGTAAGAAAATTATTGAAATGTATATGTTCCTGCAGGTTTTTTATTTCCACAAACTGGCATTGTCCACCAAAATAATGAGGCAGAAAAAACATTTTGATACAAACCACCCAAGCAACATTAGAAATAACAGAATGGCTCATTATCAGTTATGTCTGATTCAGACTAGAAATACATTTACATTCTCATGTATACACAGTTATTTAGGATACACAAAATAAATTATAGCAATTTACTATAATGCAGTTTTATGAGATTAAATCCCTCAAATGAGCTACCTGTAGATCACATATGAAAGAAATGATTGCACTGTGTCACCAGACTCTATTGTCAAAGGGTCCAGCAATAATTTGTTTGTTGGTTACAGTAAAAATGCCCATTTCATTTTTTAAAAAGACTCTACACCACAGAAGCTGGATTTCTATCAAAGATTTCCAATACTCTTTCAAGCTATTTTGAACTGAGCTTTTATTCATTCCTTTCACCTGGCCTATTATGTTCCTAGTGGGAACAATTTCCATCACAATTACATTTTTAGGAGTGTTGCAGGAAGGAAGCTCTAAAAAACAAACAGCAGTCCAAATTTCTCACTATTAATTCATAAGGTCTATTACTTCAATATTTTACAGATAATTCAAATAGAAAGAAATGCATGACTTGGCAACATTCTTATTTATTCTTTGCCATTTAACGTTGATAAAGTCATCATATTGCAATAATATATTCTATGCTTTGTGATAGAGTTTACCCTTCTGTTTCACAGATATGTCTATTTTCAGCTACAATGCGTTAGTGGACACAGTGGCATATGCAACATTGAAAACTAGGGCACAGTGGCAATGATGGCATTAAGTTTCTCAGGAAGGCCAAAATGTTCAAAGGGGTAAAAATGACCAGATCAAAGACAAGTTCAAAGGCATCTCTGCATTCCTCTGGGATAAATACAGTTGGATATTGCATTGGTACAGGGAACAATTTGCACATCTCCATTTACAAGAAACTTCTAGGGCCATTTGGCTGGATTTGGGGTCTCTCCGGTCATTCCTAGGGTGAAATGGCAGCTGAAGGAGTTCCAGCAAGGGTCCCATGGCACTACTTTCCCACAGCATGCAGAAGCTGCTACACTGACATGAGGCCAAGGTGTGTACCATAACTCCAGCAAGAAAGTTTAGTCCCACCTGTCCAGGCACGGTTGACATTTTAGTTCATTGATCTTATTAAACACTATGGGAAATGCAGCAAAACTTAGTACATTAATTTTTCAGGTGTGGAAGCTGAGGTCCAACAAAAGAGCAACATTATGTACTAAACTGGCATTGAGTCCAAGACAGAACTGCTGGCAAGACTGACTCCAGGACTGGTGTTTGTTTCTCATACACTTCCATCCTTCTCATGACACTCTATTGGGGCAGCTATAGTTTGGAAAGGTTTGCTAGCAATTTCTGAGGGAACAGTTTATTACAGAGAGGTCCACTTATGGAAATATGGGCTTTGGATGTGATTCTGTTTCTGGAATGTAGCGCTTGAATATTAGAAACATGTTGGTGTCTGGATTTTCAAGGAGTGAAAAGCAAAGCTTGACAGACAGCATTCTCTTTAAAAAAAAATCATCCTTCCTCATGAAAGTTTCTTGCTGCTGCTTCTTTCTTGAACAAGCAGTGCCTTGTCAGAATGGATCCTTTGAAAAGCATAACAATAATGCTGAACTTAAACAGACCGGCTGAAACACCTGAACAAATAAATTGGCATTGCCTCCTGTTGATTTCCAACTTTACCTCAGTCAGTCAACTGTGATCTCACTTGATGAAACATAAAAAATAAGCAAGCTATTTCTGTTTATATTTAATGAAATTTGGAAATGAAGACATCAAAGAAAAAAATTCTGACATAAATCACCTTTTAATACTGGTATTTTTACTTGAAATTCAAGTAGACCTTCTCTGTGTTCCACAATAAACTGTGGCCAATAAACTCATGCTTCAATCAGCCTGCATGAGTAGGCAGCTTTTTCTGGATGCTCTGTTTTTATGAAAATAGTGGTTTCAAGATCTATTTGCTGCAGATGAAGAACATATAAAACAGCAGAACAACATGTCACAGTGGCTGGGCAACTAGTTGTACATAAAGATATTGGCAGCCTTCAGCTTTGCTTTCATCTCATGGTTGACAGGTGCAAGTGCATGGTGTTGAGTATAGCACATTCTTTCAAGTACACTTGTGAGACATATCTGTGAATATATGAATGGTTTGTGAACAGCTCTTTTCACTCTGTCAGATCAGATCAAGAGCAGAGGTAAAGACTGTGCTGCTAACTTGTGAAAAAACAACACCAGAATAAAACTGTAGTATCTAGGTGTTGTTTCCCACATATTTGTATTATTTTGTGGCTCACTGCTTGTCTCTATAGTTATGTACCTATAAAACATAAGTCACAGGTAGGACTCTATAGATACATAAATATACAGATAAGCAGTGTGCCACAAACTACCACAAATGCATGGCAAACCTCATATTCCGGGTTTACATATTTATAACCGATGCTTGTTCTCACTGTCAAACATGTATGAACAGAGGTTTGGGTTGTTCCACTTTCAGTACGATATAACGATATTATCCCAGTGGGAGAGTTGCCTGTTATCTGAAGACATCTGTGTACGAACATGCTGCAGTCAGTGCAAGGCTTGAAAGAGCAGGATTTTGCACAACAGCTGGTGTGAGTCCCTGCTAGCAGGGGAGCATTCAAGACCGTGACTCTGGAGCTATCAACAGCGTTAGATCCTCTCTTACCACAGAGCTAGGCTCCAATACTTGGCATTTCATCTAATACACGTAACTGATCTCGGTATTCTTCAGTGACATCTGGTTCTGCGTTAGCAGTTCTCCCCACAGGTGCATGGAGAGCCATGCACGAGACAGGATGACACTATGTCCTTTAGGGGATCAGCTGTAAATCTCTCAAGAGATGTCTCAAGAAAGACTGCCCAAAACCTGGCTTAAGTTGATGCCTCTCTTGCCCATTTGATTTGTGTCATCTGGAGAATACTTGTGGGACATTTGCGCATAGGTTATTGACTTAATTTCAAAGAATTATCTAATTCTTTCAATCAGAACCTGTCTTTCTCCTTTGCCGAGACTGGGACGATGAGGGTTACGACAAGAGAGGTGAGACAATTATTTGATCATAGAGATAGGAAAGGTTTCTTGAACATCCAGATAGAAGACAGCTTTATCAGAACTTCTACCCCGTTACTTCAAGCCTTGTCTTAAAGTCAGCAGTGCATAATATACAGGGATATTAGAACTACGCACCCAGCCTTATCTCTAGGGAGCAGTGCTTTTCTTTTATCCTGCTAGAATTTAATTAGGTGAAACATTAGATTAGAATCCTCTAGCATATAAACTCAGCAATATGGTTTCATCTGTAATTGGCTCCATCTCAGGAGAATTACAGGAGCCCAATGAGATAAAGCAATTCTTTTCTTGCTTGCTAATAAGCGTGCATAAAGCTGAACTACCATACCAAGAATTAGTAAGCCACTTCTAACCTTCTTTCATCTTTCTTAGTCTTTATTTTTCTTTTCAAGTCCAACCTCTGCCTTTCAGATATTTACTTTATGTCAAGAAGTTGCGAAGAGTGAAAGGCAAACACCGCTAAGTGACAGCTGTACTCCAGAGAACAGCAACATCCGTTCTGGAGTCAGCCGCTGCATTTCATGAATCAGTCAAGTGTTCTCCTAGGAGCCACTGGGTCAGTCTAGCTTTGGGTATATTTATATTGAAGTAACCAAGAGAACATATGTTATGATACTAAATAGCAGCACTTCCTGGTTGAACAGACTGTAATAGAAAACTCTTGTACTTTACGTGCACTTGCACGTGGGACTGAGCTGTGATATGAAGCCCGCAGTCGCTGCTCGGGACGCTGCGAGACCGGGCTGCCTTGAACTTACATCAGCAGAGTGCTTGGCTTAGACCAAGAACACCTGGCATCAGGTCTTTGTTCTGTTACCAGGTAAAATGAGAAATCAGAAATAAAAGTCAGTTCATCTTAATTATGGTTTGGCTGAACAATAAGAAGTCCCAAGACATATAAAAATACTGCATAATGAATTTCTTGTAGATAATGCCAATATGAGTTTTAGTCATTAATACTATCTCTATTCTGAGTCCTTGAAATCACAGACTAACCTGTGCTTGAACTGAGAGCCTGGAATGTAAAACCTCCAGTCATATCAGTTCTGTAGGAATATGCTCAGTTTCTCCTTTTAAGAGAACAAATGCTATAATGAAGTCCTATTCTAGCTTTTGCATTCTGATTATTTGCAAGTGGCTATTTGTAATGCCACTTTGTATTCTGACAAGAAAGATTGTATGACAAGGGCCAAATCCTAATGTCTTTACTCAGTACTGAAGCAAATCTCAGCAGGAGTTCAGTGAAATCTGTAAAGACTGAATAGAATTTAACCAAGAACATTTTTAGGCCTCAAACTGCAAGTACTTTTCTATCTATTTAATATTATGAACATGAATAGTCGTGGAGATTGCAAAAGTTAGTTGGAGTGGTTTTTTGGTTGTGGCTTTTTTTTTTTTTTTCCTTGCTTATAAATTTAACCTGCCTATTTTAACTGAAAAAGCCTTGAGCTGCTAAGAGGCGAGAGAAATAGAATGCTGCCGAGTATGATTATGAGAATTCAAAGCAAGCCAGAAGCAGCACATAGGTTTTCCTTGATGATTTTTCTGACAATACATGGACTATGTTCCCTTTTCACAGGAAGTATTGAGAAGGTCACTTCTTCTTGGTTACAGAAGAACTGAAATACTTTCAAAAGTCTCATGTTCTGCACAGTAGAAAAAAATATTCTGCATATTATTCCTAAAGCACAGCTCAGATCCTACACAAATTTTTAAAAGTTCATCTGAGTGGTTAAACATGGCCTATGTTCAGAAATTAACCTGATTCTTACTAACGTTATAGTATTTGAACCGTGTTTTCTGACTCATCTCAACGATTCCTCATGTAGTTCCCAGACAAAAATCAATTTAGCAGAACTAATTTATGTTTCTCTGAAAGAGACAATACTAGTGATTGCAGGGATAGTGAAGTAGAATAGTCCTGCAGTAGGCGTTTATCACAACTTGGATTTTCATTTTTTTTCTTTGTGAAAGAACTGGTTGGTTTTAATTTGACCAAGAGACATGGCAAGTGGTCTTTCTTTTTCATTTACCACATTTGATGTATTTCCTAATAAATGTATCAACTATTTCTGAACTATGGTTAATAATACTATTTGGTTTAAATCTTTGTTACTATGATAGGGTCATTTTTAATTACTATTGGTGAACTTAATTTAAAAGAAGCATGTTTTCATTTATCTTTTCACAATAATTTCAATACTGAATTATTTTCATACTCGACATATCATCAGCAAAATTTTCTGTTGGTGCAAACTCCTGCAGTTTCTCACTAATCCATGCCATCTGAGAATTTGAAACCATAAATTAATTCAAATTATCATTTAACTGAATTACATCTTTTATAAGAACAGATACACAACGTGGATTGCTGCACCATCGTACTGATTACTGACTTCCTAGCTTTTTCATAACTATATGTAGATTTATAACTATAATGAAATACTATAACAGTTTGCCTGATATCAATACTAATGCTACTTAGCTAATTAAATATGACATTTGTAATATAGTACTCTGATTAAATGATTAGCGATAAGGGACCCTCTCCAACTGGTTGGAAGCACTAAAGAAAATTAATTAAAAATTAGTAAAGTAATCTTCATTGCACAAAGCCATTCAAATATGCAGCTAATGTCCTGCTAGCTTTTTGGAGCCAATTTCAATAGTCAAATCCATAAGCAAAATCTAAAAATGGAAAACATGAGAAATAAGGGGTTCCAAACAAGTAACAAGCTTTTGCACATTGATGTCCAGAATACCCCTAAGAATACCAATGTAGTACTTTTGTGTTGTTTTGGCCGTGAATAATTAGTCTGTTGGACTAATCATGTGAGGCTGATGAGTACTAGCAATCCCACAAAATGTAAAAAAGAAAGAAAAAGCCTACGCATTTCCAGAAAAACTGATCTATATTTTTGTGCATAAACCACATGATCACACACACATCAACTGCATGTTGCACACACCCTTGGCTACTAATCATCTAATTAGGAAAATATTGGACTTGTGCATGACGTGTCCATGTGTACATACATCTTTGAAAAATGGAGGAGTTGTTTAATTCCTAGAGGTACAGACCAGAGGGATAAAAACAGCTAGTGAAGTATTTGTATCCCATTATGTGGGAAGGTCATTTTGTATGAACCCTTCTCCAGTCAAACTTCTCTTTGCCTCACTCTTTGTCTGCTAGTCTATGACCAGCAGGACTGCCTGCATCCCTCATCCTTGCCCCCAGGCTCTCCCAGGGGCTGTGGGGCGGTTCCTCCCTTGGGAAGAGCTGGGTAGCAGGACTTGCCCATCAGCATAAGGTAGATCAGTGAAGGGAAGGAGGCATTCAAATATTTAGCTGCCTCTAAGGCCCACTTTGCTTCCCCAATGCTCTTATTTTACACTCAGACTGATGCACAATAAGAATATGAACTAGTAATTCCTAGAGAACCTCTGAATATTTGAAAATACAGCAAAATGAAACAGAGTCCGTCTTATCCCCAAAGACAGACACCACATTCCAGCATCATTTTCTGATTTCACCAGCCCAATGTACTCATAGACCTGAAAAAGAATCAAAAAGCCTAAATTAAATTGCTTTATTTCTGGAAATAGTTTATCATTCTATTAAATTGCCAATTTGTTATCTGTCCAAATGATAAAGACATTTAGCTCATGACAGCTTCTGCTGCAGGGAGGAAAGCAATGGGAACGGGACCAGGATATGAGTACTACCAGGCTATTAATTTTCACTACTGTAATGACATGGGGTCTCAAAATTAGGACCCCAGCCCCATCATGATAACTACGATGCAAACTGGTACAGCACCTTGTTCAAGAGGGTGCCAAATCACACACAGGACTCAGGTTACACAGTAAGACACAAGTGGAAAAAATAAAGGAAGAAAAGAGTGTGATAAAACCACCACAGCTCACAGCACACCAGGTGCCTGCAACCACACAACTTATTTAACAATAATACTCAGTTCTGGTTGTTTAGTATTATATACAGTGGACTCATTTCACAGCTGCTTGAAACAAACAGTGTTATCCACAGTGCCTTTGTATTTGCTATGCTGCCTCAGGAGGCTTGAAGCTTGTAGAGGCTATACGGAATTAAATTAAAAGTTTAGTTAAAACTTTTAGCTATCTGGATGTGTACTGAGTTGCTTCAAGCCACAAGACTGCCAAAGTTGCTTAGAATATTTTGCTGAACTTCCCCTAATTTGTAATCAAAAGGTACACAGAAAAGGAAAGTGTGGCAGATCTCACTTTGAGAAAGAAATCATAGCCTTCACAAAGGATTTCAGATCAAGGCACACTATCAAAATAAGGTTAGTTGATATACCTCCACTGCATCCAACACAGAAAGAGCACCTCTCTCCAAAACCTCAGAGAAAGACAGAATGGTTTACAGACAGAGAAAGCCCTCCCTGATGGGCTTCATGGGGCACAAAGCCTGTGTGAAGACAGTTGAAGGGACTTGCTGACCTCTGGAAGAGCAGCACCTGAGTGCGCGTGGGCTTTTGTGTCTGCGTGTGTGTACTGCCCTGCCAGTCAGAGCCTTCTCGGGCTCGTGAGCTCAGGCTACCTCATAAGAAATTAGAATTCATGTCTTGTCCCAAAACTACAGCCAACGCAAGGTCTGAGTCACCTGTTCCAGGAAACAATCTCATAAGAAGTAATCACTAACAGCATTACAAACATTTCCTTGTGCCAGACCTGCAACCCTTTTCTTTGAGGTTCGTTTCCAAAAAAGTCCACGATAATGTCACTTAGCCTACTCCCTAGAAGAGCATTGGAGCAGACAGGGGAATGAGGTAAAAGAACTAAAATAAGATTTGCTTAGTACATTATCCTCCTTTTGACACTTTGGGGAACTTTGTGAGAACCTGTGGAGAGGGATAATACTAGCAAAATATGGCAGTAAGCTGAGTTTTCAACAGCTATTGATCTGTGCCTCTGGGTTCACTAAGGTTTCTATTTTGAAAACATCCTGCTTCTTAAGGCCCTTTTCCCAGCACCTAAACACCCCTGCAAAAAGGAGGAGAAAGTGTCTCAGCAGCAGGTTAAGATGAGGTTTCAAGGGAAAAAGGGATGGCTGAGAGCCCTCAGAATAGGTACAAATAGGTGAAATAGGAAGCAATGTATCTGGCTGCTCACGCTTAAAATGCTTAAATCCTTTGCCAGATCTAGCCCTTCTAACTTATCCCACTAAAGTCAATGGTATTTTGCATTGATTTGTCTCAGTTTGCACAGCAGGGAAATATGTCTTCATTTTCACAGGTCAAATCAACCCCTCAGCTACAAGACTACCTTTCCCTATGTGCTGATACAACCTCCACCCTCTCCCTAAGCCCCTCACAGCCTGAATTCAGTCCTATTGCAATAGGCACATGTAAAGAACTGAATCACTGGAATATGTTGCAGCTCGGTATATTTAGATCGATATCATGTAAGTCTGGTATCCTGTTTTTGAATGTTGTAAAAATACATTGCTCTACCACTTAGTTTGTAATTTTAGTACTAAATATGACAGCAATAATTCTAGGAATGAGAGAGGTATTTACTATAAACAAATCCAAAGAATAATAAGACAGAGCACCCTCTGGAATCCCTTTTTCCGTCAGTTACGCACACATTCCTGACACAGTATAATCAGAAGCTATGAAGTGTGTACCACTTAAAGAGCTGGAAGCGGCAGAAGTGACACCTCTGGCAAGTCAGAGTCCTAGAGCAGAACGCAGCTACTCAAAGCAGATGTACCCATCCACATCTCCAGCTGCCGGGAGAGTCCAGGGTCTCCCTGAGCCTGGGGCTGGAGGAATGGTGGCCTCAACAGCAGGAGGTAAGCCCTATGTCAGCTGCTGAGCTGCCAGAGAAAGCTGAAGCAGGTGAGCAGACAGCGTGGCACCAGCGAGGCTGCACCAGACTGACAGGTTCTGTAGAGACCAGAGCCCCAGCCTCACATTGCACAGGAGGAGGTATGGCCAGAGCCTGAGAACAGGGACTTCCAGCACGATTGGAGCTGAAAGTCTGTGACCTCTGGCAGCAAGGATGCTCCCTGCTGACTGCCTGCAGCAGCATGTAGACAACAGGCTAGAGTAAAGAAAAGGGAAAGTGCAGCTCCTCTGGCCCTACTCTTCATCAGAGGGACCTGCAGAGGAGAGAAAAGCAAGCCTGTCTGTCCTCTGAGAGACTACACAGCATCCCTCCACTGTTTGTGGCCCTTGCTGGACAGCCCCCAGGCTTTCAAGGACTCAGTTTGGGCAGGGTGGTGCCCATTGTTTCTGCCATGGCCAGCTCATGTGAGGGGCACAGATGGAGCTGGCCTCTGAACAGGGTGACCCTCTCCCCCTCAGCCCCCACAGCAGGAGGGGTAATGGGTAGGCTACTGGCAGCCTGCTGTGCCCCAGGAGACTGGGTACCCTGTGACCGGCTGTCCTCTGCAGCAAGTGAGGAGGGAAGGAGAGGCCTCAGGCTTTAGAGCGGTGGTGAACAGCAGGGTAAAAAGTTCACGCTAAGCAGCGAGAGTGGAAGGAGGCTCCTAGAGGGATACTGATCCCTCATGTTGCTTTTTAGCGTGTACTGAATGGAGAGTGGGCCAGAGCCTGGTGCTGCTCCAAGAGCCCTGGGGCAGCCGATGAGGCCTGAGCACAGCAGAGATGCCCCTGCAGGTGTTTGCCATGGCACTGCTCCCACCCTTGACTGCCTGTCCAAACTGAGGAACAACCGAGCTCCTGCGCTACACAGGCTGTGCGCAGCATTGGGATGGCCCTCCATGGCCACCACGCAACCAGCTGGGCAGCTTGGTGGGTACTCCTGCCCCTGCAACAGTTCGCCTTCATCCCCCCCTCTGCTGGGGAAGATGAGAAGTGCCCTCCCAATGAAACCCCAGCCCCGCTCCCACGACTATTCAGTGCCAGGCAAGATCCCTGGAGGCAAGGGAATGGGTGAGGAAGCCTCAGGAGCAGGACTGCACCATTTCTGCCCACACTCAGCCACAGACTAAAGGCAGGTGACCCTGGTACTTTCCGACAATATGTGTTTGTGGGGAGAGGAAAGGACATTACCACAACAGAGTGCTGTTTGTGCCCTTCCATCCGCTCAGCACTCTGAAACAGGAGAAACTCTCCGAAACTGCTCGTTTCTCTGCGTGTTTGTGGGACAGGACGGGGGTCTGCAGTTTTACCGCATGTGGTGTCATGTCATCAGCCCTTAAGCTGCTCTGCTAGGAGAGGGAAGCAGCCACAAGACAGGATCTTTGTCTGGAAAGGTGGGGGAGTTATGTTCTCACAAGATACTGCAGGTGCCAGGGCTGAGCTGGGCAGCCATCGAAAGCAGGCAGTTTCTAATATAGTTACATTGAGATTTCTCTCACAGCTCACAGCCCTAGGGGAATTTTATGGTTCTAAATGCATATTCTTATGCTGTAAAAAAGTGCAGCAACCCTGTTAAGCAGATAAATTATAAACAGCTTTTTCACCACAGCTCTGGCCCAAACCCCGGACTCTACTAGAAGCCTCGTGTACTGCCTGTCCTTCAAACCCAAAGATGTGCATAAACCAGTAATTCACTTACCTGGTTTGCACTCTGGTTCACGGGATTGTTGAAGGTGGCTGTGGTGGCAGCAAGCCAAAGAGGTATCCCTAGATGTACCCCATAGCGGTACTGAGACAGAGGCAGGAAGAGAAGGCATGCTGGAATGGCATTGGAGAGCATGCTCTCCTCCAGACTGCTCTGCATGGTGGTCCAGGCATACAGATGAGTCGGAGGCTTTATGCTATGCTCCCATCCAAAGGTATCTTTGATCTCTCTGTAACAGGCATATCAGCTGTTTCAGCCCAGAAGTATGGTGCAAAGTTGCATCTTCAAGAATGCACCCTTCATTTTCTTGACTGTAACGCTGCACTATTCACCAGTCCTATTTTATCACCTGGTGCTCAGGAGGAGCAACCTCCCGATATTGCCATAGAGTTATACTGTTTCTGGAGACACTTCTGGCTCTCTCACTGCACAAATTTATGAGATGTACCATTTCCCTGAGGACCCGGGTTACACTGTATTAGTTTTCTGAGACACTGGAGGGGCCACAGATGTCACCAGTGTAAGAAAGAGAAGTAGTAAAAGAGGGATCATTTTAAAAGGCGGTAAAAGAAATATGGGGTTCAGCATGTGGTTCAGCATAGAAGGTAAAGGGTGAGGATTTCAAACCAGAAGGATGGATGGAGGACGCTGGAGCAGCAGAGTCTCAAAGGACTGAGGGCTTGATGTCAAGGGCTAACAGGAAGGCATACGTGCTCTTTATCCTGTTATGGAGGACAAAAAGTGTGTCAGGATGTCTTGGGAGCTGTTGCTGCTTAAGAATCATTTGTGGACACATGCACATTAGGTATGCCCTTGGGGACCTTGTGGGCATGCAGGCTCGTGAGCTCAGGCCCTAATGTTGCCTCAAGCACTGGAGCACAGCTCCAGTGTGTAGGATGCGTTGTTCATGCATCTGCTACATGCATGCAAAACTACATCTCAGAACCAAACCAGAGAGGACAACAAGGCACGAGCAGTGAGGGGGAAGGAGTTGCTTTAAAACTGCCTGACTGTTCAAATGAAATCACCAGTATAGGTACAGCCCCACCGATCTTCCGAGTGGAGCAGAAGAAACCACGCCATCATCAATCCCCCCACTTTTATTTATCAGAACAAGAAACTGTGAAGGCTGCGAAAAGACAGACTGTCCTAAAGTCCTAGAGATTAGCCTTTTTGCATGTATGGTCATTTTCCAATATCCAGTGAAGTCAATGAAAGCATGCAATTAGTGGCAGCAGGCCCCAGGTTTCATGCTCAGTAAGAATACTCCTTTTGAGGGTAGCATCTACCCATGCATAACTGATTCAAAGCAGCTGTGCCACAGATGGAATACTAGTTTGGGGAAGTAGACATGTCTTCACAGTGTGACAACAGCCATGAGTAGAGATACAGCCCCTTGTTGATTAAACATTGATTAATGTAAAAGCAGATCTATAAAGATATTTGCATGTTCCAGCAGCCAAACCACCCTTAGAGACGAAAGAGGAGCTCACCTCTTCTTCTTAATCTTGCTAATTCACCGTTCACTGGCTACGAAGAAACCCACATGCAGACAACCCTCAGTCTAGGATTGAATCTTTTATAAATCAGCATAATTTATAGCAAAGGATGGATCAGGATTACGGATTCTGGTATCACAAAGCCAGTTTCTGCACACTCTGACTAATAGTCCCTTTCAGGAAAACCTTATTCAGAAGAAGATATAAATGCATATGTAAATCTAAGCATGCATTGAAGTCTCACTGCAATCAGCAAAGCCAGAGATAATTTAAGGGAGACCGCTTTAGGCCTGTATTTTCATGCTTCCCTAAATTGAAACCAACAATTGAAACCAACCGAATTTGATAGGACCATTGACCATGAATTGGGCCATTACTCTGTATTTCTGAACTCAGCATTGTCTGCTGTGTACTTCAGCTTCTTACCTCATCACATTTACTCTGGAGATCTTTCCTTGAACATGCAGCATGAGGTCTTATAAGCACCAATTAATAGATAAGTAGAGGAAATGACAGATGGCTTAATTTAGAAATAGGAAATATTTAACATCCACATACAGCAGCACTCAGGTTCTGTTCAGCTGTCACTCTTCATCACTGCTTTCTGCATGCATGCTAAGTCTCATAGTTACATATGCCTACTTGTCTTAACTAGGAGACATGCATATTGTTCATATTTGTTCAACCTAAGCCAACTTTAAAACTAGAATCATAAAATCATAGAATCATAGAATAGTTTGGGTTGGAAGGGACCTTTAAAGGTCATCTAGTCCAACTCCGCTGCAATAAGCAGGGACATCTTCAACTAGATCAGGTTGCTCAGAGCCCTGTCCAACCTGACCTTGAATGTCTCTAGGGATGGGACATCTACCACCTCTCTCGGCAACCTGTGCCAGTGTTCACCACCCTCGTCATAAAAGATTTCTTCTTATATCTAGTCTAAGTCTACCCTCTTTTAGTTTACAACCATTACCCCTTGTCCTATCACAACAGGCCCTGCTAAAAAGTTTGTCCTCATCCTTCTTAGAAGCCCCTTTAAGTCTTGAAAGGCTGTAATAAGGTCTCCCTGGAGCCTTCTCTTCTCCAGGCTGAACAACACCAACTCTCTCAGCCTTTCTTCATAGGAGAGGTGTTCCATCCCTCTGACCATTTTTGTGGCCCTCCTCTGGACCTGCTCCAACAGGTCCATGTCTTTCCTGTGCTGAGGGCTCCAGAGCTGGATGCAGTGCTCCAGGTGGGGTCTCACCAGAGCAGCATAGAGGAGCAGAACCACCTCCCTTGACCTGCTGGCCACGCTTCTTTTGATGCAGCCCAGGATACAGTTGGCCTTCTGGGCTGTGAGCGCACATTGTTGGCTCATGTCCAGCTTTTCACCCACTAGGACCCCCAAGTGGCAACTTGGAATGCTCATCATGAATCAGATTTCTGTACTGTCTCTCATAGAGTCCTGAATCCCTGTCAGAGCTTTGCAATTCAAGGCAGGATTTCTCTGTGTTAGGTAGTAACTCAAGATCAGCATTCTGGAGAAAATGGATGGGTAAAAAACTGGCTGGATGGCCAGGCCCAAAGGGTTGTGGTGAATGGAGATAAATCCAGTTGGCGGCCAGTCACAAGCGGTGTTCCCCAGGGCTCAGTACTGGGGCCAGTTCTGTTTAATATCTTTATCAATGATCTGGATGAGGGGATCGAGTGCACCCTCAGTAAGTTTGCAGAGAACACGAAGTTGGGTGGGCGTGTTGACCTGCTTGAGGGTAGGAAGGCTCTACAGAGGGATCTGGACAGGCTGGATCGATGGGCTGGGGCCAATTGTATGAGGTTCAACAAGGCTAAGTGCCAGGTCCTGCACTTGAGTCACAACAACCCCGTGCAATGCTACAGGCTTGGGGAAGAGTGGCTGGAAAGCTGCCTGGTGGAAAAGGACCTGGGAGTGCTGGTCAACAGCTGGCTGAATATGAGACGGCAGTGTGCCCAGGTGGCCAAGAAGGCCAATGGCATCCTGACTTGGATCAAAAATAGTGTGGCCAGCAGGAATAAGGAAGTGATCGTGCCCCTGTACTCAGCACTGGTGAGACCACACCTTGAATAGTGTTCAGTTTTGGGCCCTCACTACAAGAAAGACATTGAGGTGCTGGAGCGTGTCCAAAGAAAGGCAACGAAACTGGTGAAGGGTCTAGAGCACAAATCTTATGAGGAGTGGCTGAGGGAACTAGGGTTGTTTAGCCTGGAGAAAAGGAGGCTGAGGGAAGACCTTATCGGTCTCTACAACTGCCTGAAAGGAGGTTGTAGAGAGGTGGGGGTCGGTCTCTTCTCCCAGGTAACAAGTGATAGGATGAGAGGAAATGGCCTCAAATTGCGCCAGGGGAGGTTTAGACTGGATATCAGGAAAAATTTCTTCCCTGAAAGGGTTGTCAAGCATTGGAACAGGCTGCCCAGGGAAGTGGTTGAGTCACCATCCCTGGAGATTTAAAATACGTGTACCTGTGGTGCTTAGGGACATGGTTCAGTGGTGGACTTGGCAGCGTTAGGTTAACGGTTGGACTTGATAATCTTAAAGGTCTTTTCCAACCTAAACGATTCTATGATGATTCTATGTTCAAGTAGTATTAAGAAATGGCAGCAAGTGCAGCTTCAAGACAGTCCTTTCATATTGATCCTTAATCACTTCCTCAGAAGAATTTTGGCAACCATTTTGTTTCCACAGTTTCATGTCACCATGAACCCTTATTTGCTAGATAGAAGTACTTTGTGCACAAAGCAGTGTTTAGCCTGTGAAGATGCTAACTGAAGCTTTGGGAATGCAGGCATGCTCGGGCAGAGAACTGCTCTTCTCAAAATGCCTCTCTAGTCCTTATAAACAGTTTACAACATGACATTTGTGGAAAACAGCTAAATGACCCAAGATAAAAAGAATTCTTTTCAAAAACTAGCATATGAGCATTAATAAAAGGTGAGAATTTGATGCTCAAAGTGTAGCAGGTTTCTGCTGAAATTAAACCCAAGTCACTGAAGCTCTAATCTGCTTTCAAATATGAATCATAGCATCGGATGGGCATTTCACCTTTCTCTTCCATATGTTAAGTCTCAAAAGAAATATTTGCATTTTCAAATTGTGATAAAATAAAATAAAAGCTCTAGGCACAGGATTCAAGTATAAATCTCGATCCAGGTTTTTTGTATCCCCATATTATGGAGAGGTAAGATCTCAGTTTCAATTTGTAGAGCAATTCAATTATACAGTAGTATCTAGTCCTCCTCCTTCCAAGAAAATAACCCACTAATTTTCAGTTTTATTCCTTTTATAAGCCTACTAAAGACAATATCTTGGTCTTCTGTACACTACTTCACCTTAGATGTTTCCTCAAGATTTGATGGAGAGTTCATAAGTGAGATAGTGAACTAGGAACAGTGTTCAGTGAATGCCACATGCTATAGGATATTTTTTTTTATTTCTGTTTTCATATTGCTTTCTTTTTATTTCTATTACCAAATGGTAAAGTTGCGCACAGAGGCCTGACTGAGGGACTTGCATTTGCAAATACATATTTATATGCAAAGGAATATATATTAGGAAGGCAATAGACAGATTTCAGGTCACTTTAGCTTGGATATGCCTAGAAACAAATATTTCCTTTTATTAGTGCTAAAGTCAACTGATGAAGAAAACTTCCTTTTAACTAGATTCCTGATACCAGTTTTCTTAAAAGTTTGATATACTCACTGCCCACAGGGCTGTAATAAACAATAAATTTAGAAATGGCTAAAACATTTCAGGAGGCTGAATGAATGGTTGTTGACAAAGCACTTGCACAGATTTGCATGATTCTGTCTTGGCTGAGAGCACTTGAACCGCAAGGAGAGCTATGAAGTCCATTAAAAACTTCAAACTGACTTAATCTGAAGCAAATATTGATACTAAATGACATTAGTGAGAGTCCACATGGAAGAAGGGACAAAGGTGAAGGAAATGGATTTAATATCTTCTACTTGTTGTCACCTTGCAAATCAGAAGGGTGACTAAATTCTCAGGGAAAAAGCTGTAATTTTCATTATGTGGAGAATTAGGAGGAGCACAGATGATTACCCCACTGCCTGCTCCTAGCTCTTTTTAGCCAAATGACCTCCTCAGCCTGCTTCATTGACATGCTATGCTTGCAAGACTTGCACCTCCATGGGCACCAGTCCACCCGCAGTTCTGAGCTGGGAAAGGATAGGGTCAGCTGTGGCACACATGGCTGCATGATAGCTCCGGCAACGGGCAGTCTGTCATTGCTTATACAGCCAAAGAGAACAACAAACTTGCCCCATACACTTGCTTTTTATGTGTTCAGTAATACCTTCCTATTAAAATTGTGTACTTGTAAATTTTCCTGCTTCTGAGGAAGAAGATGACCATGTTGGAATTGTTATGACAGATTACTGGAGACACTAAGACCTTGTCATTGTTTTCCAAACAATCCAAAGGACTTCCAAAACATGTTTCCTGTTTTCAATAGAAGAGCATGGAAAAAGTTAAAGAGAATTTTAAACCTTTCATTTTAGCCTGTAAGCTGAGACCAGAATGGTGTTCAACAGTGTCACATTTGGGAAAACAGAGGAATGCTGCTGAGTGGACTGGTCAAAGACACTGCTAAAACAAAATATTATGAATCTTCTACCTCTCTGAAACTGAGCATTGATTCAGAATTTCTTCTTTAATAATGAGCAGAAAGCAGAGTGATTGACTTCTCTTGTGATGAATACCAAGTTTTGTTGATCAAAGGACATAGGTGGAGAAAAGAAAGCCAATTTTATCTGAAAATAAGTTTATTAAAATTGCACAAAATTAATCCGACAAATCCTAAATTCACCAGAAATATGATTTTTAGTTCACTGAAACTGCTTGCAAAACTGAGTTAACTATGTTGTCTAGTTTGGTCTGAAAAACAAATGAGTAAATGCAAGATTTTGACCTTTTGTTTTAAAATGGTATTTTTTTTCACCATTTGCTTAAAGACAATGATAGTCAGGCACATCTGGCCCCTCCCACCCCCCCCAACAGAAAGAAAAGCTTTCATCATTCTGCAACAATGGGTTAGTGCTGTTGTGATGGTTTCTTCTTTATTCTCAGGTCAACATCAAACATTTTTAAACCTTATTTTCTACGGATCGTGAATTATATAATCCGATCTTTTGTGAGCAAACATGCACATTATACAGGTTTTAGTACACTGACAAAAGGAAAGAATTTGAAAATGACTGGACTGTATTTCAGAAGATAGGGGAAGGATACTAGATATTACAGTCTATTGAAATGTCCTGCAAACTGGACCCCAGATCGCATCTCTCTTTAACAGGGAAAACAAAGAGCCTGGAAGAAGATCTACCTTTGAATCCTGTGTCTGGTGCCCCTTCCAGCTGGCCTGGGGATGTAGCTCTCATTTCCTAGCAGTTTCATCACTGCTGATAGTCTGTCTCAGAAGAAAGACTGAAAAGAATGGTTCGCTAAGGGAGACATAGGCACAACTCATCTTCCATTACCTCTGTCTGGCCTGTTACAACAGAAACTCTTTCCACGTTTCCAGTCTTTACTTTTACCAAAAGCCCCATCCTTCAGAAGTGTGGCTTGCGCTTCACCACACACCATGGAATTTTCTGAAATCTCGTATTTCAACACCTCTGCTGGAAAGGCAACATAAATGAAGAATCAGACTAGATTAGCATTTCACCAGGAAACCTGCAGTCAGGCAGAGGAGCTAACAGACTAGGTATGGCACAACAGGAATGCAAGCATATCCAGAGCTGTTAATTTTCACTGCTGTTTCTGGTAGTCATACTGATGAATGACTCATTTCAGCCATTCTTGATGCCTTCCATGGAGCACTGACCGGGAATGAGAAGGGACATCTTCTGGCAGGCACCCCTGGGGAAGCAGAAGTGAAAATCCCAGAGTTTTTCCATGCAAAGAATTAAAACTTAGGTCAGGGCTTTTAAAAAATTACTTCTGATTTGGAGTGACTCAGTCTTTGGACAACAAATGTAGGCAGCTGACTAGTATCAGTCATGTATGTAGAACTCAGAAACACACATTTGATTGAAAATGGAAGTCCTGACTAAAGCACTGTCCTAAAACCAGCAATGAACTGCCTCAAGTAATTTTCAAAAATTCCCCCCGCTACTGAGTCACAGGCACTCTATTTTCTTCCTCTTTAATTTGTTGTGGAGATTGAAAGAACCCTTCTTAGTACTGCCATGACAATGCATTCAAATTTGTTGTCAACAATGCCACTTTCATTCTGAAGCAAATTTGCATGCTATTTTAGTTGCTCTACACATAGCAATTTTAAAACTCTAATCCGTGCTTCTCTATTCCCAAGAAAAAAGAACATATTTCTCAGATAAAACAAAACAAGCAAAGCAAAACCTCCTGGAATATATTTGCTTTTGAAATGTAAATCTCTGAGATGGGTAGTAAATTCAAGTGTTCAAGGATATTTCCAGATGAGTATTTTTTAATTACACAAATAATGTTCTTCACAATTTCCATAAAGAGAAAGGTTATATTTCACAAAGGATAATCAAGAAATTTGTTGCGGATTGGCCAATCCAAATTAGCTGTTGTCCACACACCCACACAGATTCATAGAATAAGAGTGATTGAAACCTTGGGCATGTTTGGCAATTCTCAATTAAGTCTATCAAGAGAATGAATTTACATGAATATTTTGATCCCAATGAAGTAAAATTTTCTTAACAGAGAAGTGCTTCATCAAAAATGTTTAAGACAGTCCTACAAAGACATTTCATCCAACTGCTTCTTAGGATCACATGAGTAATAATCTTTTTTAAACCAAACCAGAACAGTTTTATTATAGGTTTTTAAATCTTTAAAAGAACTTATTAGGGAATTAAAAAATCTTGAGGAATAAATGAGCAGCTTTACTTTTTAACAGAAAAACAGAAGGGACACTGAAGAAAGAGAAAACACTGTTCCACAGAAGAACAGAAATTGTTCAGCCTACCGTCATAGTTTCAGTTCTGTTTGCTGTGCTTTTCACTCAAAATAAAAGAATTTAGAGTAACCTGCAATGGTAAGTAATTGATACTTTATTCTATAGCTGACTGACTGTTAGAGGAGACACAGCTGTGTTGGAAACATGTCTTATTCATATGGTATTTTGATGTTTGCAACACTTTAAAAGATGCAGAACTATCATTTATTTTCCCTTTTTCTGGGAGATGGATTTGCGCTTTTTTAAAAAAGTGAGAAAAACTATTTTACTTAGAATGGTGGAGCACAGTATTTTTATGCCATCTGTAACATTTAGCAAAGGATGGAAAAGTTTCTGTTTCTAGCAGTGAGAACTGCCATAAAAACATAGAAAAAATGTCTACAGTGATTGATAGATTCTAGAAGGAGTGTTTACTTTAATGACTGTCACAATAATTCTTGAAAGCAAAAGTACAGATACAGAATGAGATTAAACAGAAATGCCAGAAGAGGGACAAATTGTAAGAAAACATTTTTTCCCAGGAATATTACTAAATTAGTATATTTTAGTGAGAAATTTTAATATTGCCAGGAGCTGATTTATTTTTTTAATTATATAGAAGCTTGGAAATGTCATGTCATGACTGATTTAACTGATTTACAGATCTAAAGTCTTATGCTAGGAGAACAGTCTGATTTATCCAGATCAGCTAGGTATTACTGGAATCTAGAAGAATTGTGAAAGAACTCAAACTATATTTTTTCAAGAGAGAGAGATGTATTATGGTTAGCAGTGTATTTTCAGCACACACTGAAGTAATTAAACAACATCTTCTGTTTTGAAGTCACATTTTATTTGTGTTTTGTTCTTTCTTTTATTATGAAACTGAGAATTAATATACTAAGGAAATTACCACAATTATATTTTGTTTTTACCTTGTGGACTGATTCCTCAACCCTTCCTCTGTTATTAACCATTATTTGTACTATTACAATATCCAGGAGACCTTGTCACAGATCAGTAACCCCTTGTGTTTAGCAAAGTAAAAACATGCAAAGGAAAGTATGTCCATGCAAGTAAACTTAAGTATGTGACAAGAGAAACAGTTCAACACAGAGGGACCATGGAGTAAAAGGAACATCTCCAGTGTGATAGCCAGTGGTCTCAACAGCCTGACCACTGCTGAGGTCAATAAAAAATCACAGAAAAAGTGGATTTGTAGGGTAACAGCACAATGGTTATTCACCAGCGGCTACTCCCAAGGAGGAGAGAGAGTCCAGGAAACAGAATGAAGGTTTTTTCCACAACACTTAACAAGTGGCTGGTGCATTAGTGAAATACACCAGGATTATTAAGAAGCAGAAAGAGAGGCTGATGAAACTGATAATGCCTGAGAGATGAGACTGTCAGGAGGCTGTTAGCACAGTGCAGGCTAGAAGAGCCCCAAAAGTGAAGGAAAAGAGACTGTGAGCCTGAGGAGGCCGAACTCCCAGGGGAATACAGAGGCAGGGCTGATGCCCCTGAAGATGATAAGACCCATTCATAAAAAAAGGAAATGAGATGACATTGGAGAAATTGAACAACTCAACCTAACTTCAATATCCAAAATGATACTGGAACGTGATAGTGGACAATGTATAACTACCTAGCAAATAATAAACTGATAAGAAACAATCCATGTGAGTATGTCAAGAAGAAATCATAACTAGCCAGTCTAATTTCATGCCAGGTTATCTAGTAGTTGAGACTGCTGTTGGTGTGACATAGGCTGACTTGAGTATGACTTTTCTAACACAGTCGCCCACAACATTCTCACAGGCAAAGCTGGCACAGACCATTCTCACATGGTCTAGATGACAGCACTGTAAGATGCATGCAGACATAGCTGAAAAATAAGATTCAAGGATTTGGTACAAACAGTTTCCTGTCAACAAAGCGAGACATATCAATGTTGCAGGGCTCTCTCCAGAGCCTGCTATTATCCCACTTTTTTCATTACAAACTCTCTCCTCACCAGTGTGTGAGGTTATGCATGGAGTATGGTGTCCCCTTTCCAGCACATGGTTTTAATGAAGATGAAGACAAATTAATGTTCAGAGAAGAGCAACATAAAAACTGAGTTTTAGAAAGCTGTCTCATGAGACATGGTGAAAGAATCAGATGTCTAGATCTAGGAAAGGAAAGATTCAGCAGCATTTAAAAATACACAAAAGAGGTTAGTTTTCTGTCATCCACCAGCGATAGGATGAGAGGCAATCTGCTTAGCATTCCACAGGGGAGATCTGGTTGCACATCACAAAAAGCATTCCAGCTGTACATTTAGAAAGCACTCAAATAGGTACTCTGGTGCCTTTATGGAAAATCATTTACTATTCTGCAGCAATAGGAAGAGGGGTGCATTTGTGCATGACAGAAGAGATGACGGCTTAGTATCTGAGAAGTAAATTGGTGACAGACTACATAAGAGGTATTGCTCTGTGGCTCAATAGGAAAGTTCATCACTCACACATGCCATGAAGGACGAATCTTCATGACCTAGGCAAAAACCTAAAAGTGAGGTCACACTGGAAGTAGACATTAGATGACAAGAAATGGCCTATGGGGTCACACTGATGGGCCATCTAGCTCAGCTCTGCACTCTGTTCCTCATTTCTTTCTCCTTTCCATCCAGTGTTCACAGTTGTTGGAGTAAGGAAGTTTAGAGCAGATCTCGTCATCCCTGTCTATCTATTCCCTATGGTGTCCGTTTATGAACCTGCTGTCCATGAATTTGTCCAATCCCTTTCTGAAAACCTGCCAATACTGTCTGCTCTTCATGTCCTCCTGTGGCAACAGTGAACTTCCACTAGTTCACTACTTGCTTTTATCTGTTTCAAGCTACTGCTCCTCATTCCCAGTCTTCTGGGACTTGGTGAATAAGTTTGGCATGCATTCCTCTTATTAACCACCTTCACGATTTTGTAAATCATAAACATATCCCCACAGCTTTGTCGTCTCCAAACTGAAGACTTCCAACCACTTATGCTTCTCTACAAAAGGTGGCTACTTCAGCCATTTAGGTCTTATACTACCTTCTGCTGGGTAACAGATTTGAATGACATGCAGGATGGGAACACAGCCTACCATTTCAGGTTTCACATTTACCATGTAATTCTGTACTTCAGGTAAAACCTGATAGGCAAAAATGGTGCCAAAGCCACACCCATAATGCCAACAAATGCAAATCCGTCTGCTGGTTCTGTTTAACCATGCTATTGCCTTGTAACTGCACGTCAGAAAACACTTCACATAATCCATTTCAACACTGTCACCATTGTGGCTGAGCACTGAAAGTCATTTGCTTTTGGCCTTTTGCTTACAATACCAGTTGAGCCATCTTCCTAAAGAACAAATTGCCATCTGTGTCCCTTCCCTAAGACATGATAGGAGAGATCATTGTAGTATTATAGCCAGATGCAGAATTACACCTGGACAATGGGAGTGAAGCTAACAGGGCAACACAACAGCCCTCTCCCATCAGCATTTTCAGTTCAGGCAGGGAAAGGAGACAAATGAAATGGCTGAGTAACTCTTCCCCTGCATTCCCTGAACATTTAATGTGGTTCTGTTTGCAACCTCTGTTTTCATTGTAGTTTTACACTCAGCTTCATACACTACGTATTTTCACTACTTTGGTAAGCAGTTCTGGTATTACACGAAAGGTGCCTTTATGTGGTGACTGGCTCAGTACACAAGGGAATGAGACACCAGCATACACATATCTTAAAACTTGGGAGAGACTTCTTGCTTAATGAAAAGCAGACCCCAAAACCTGATATGAGACAAAAGCACTAGGAGAAGAATAAGCAACTGCATTAGAAAACATCTCACAAAATTACTGAAATATTCACTCTGCTATACAAAGGGTCTAACAGTGAAAAGAGTTATCCTTAGAATAATGTGTTGGGATAATGTTGACCACCCCTGTGAAGAAATGAACCTAGAAGTTTAAAGTATCAGCTCTAAAAGTTCACTAAGAAAAAGGTAAATAGTAAGAGGATGTGTATGTATCATCATGGTTATGGAGCATGCCATGAAAGCATGCGTCTATAGGGACAGGTGGCTCAGATGACTGACAGGGCCCTGGCTTTCCTGATTAGCATCATGGTCAGCTCCATCTCACATGCTGGGGGAGGAGGCTGCACTGCTGAGCAAGTCCTTGTCAGGAGCAGGCGTTTGGCCTACAAGTCGTGGTGTACGTTTTCTTTCTATCCCATATTGTGATGACAACTGTAGCAGAGCAGCTGTGTGATGGCTGAATGCACAGCCATGACATCATCTTTGTTGTCCCTTGATGAATGACAGATGAATACAACAGACCGTGAGACTGTCCCTTAGCAGTAGCAGCAGCTTATAAATGACATTAGAAGTCTACCAGAATATCAAGTTTCCACCTCTCAAAATCACAGCATTGAATGCAATTAACTCCATTGTACTTAGGATAATCTAGTAAATACACATGTGGCAGGTTTAGTCCTAATGTACAGGACTGCATCTTTAAAGCACCTGAAATAAATTTGTCTTAAAATTTCCAATGACACAAATGTGTCATGATATTCAGTGATTTTGTGCCAGTTCCTAAGGGTTGAAAGCATTTGAATCCTGTCCTCATGGTGAAATACCTACAACTGTGAAGATGAGTGAGCAAGCAAAGGACTCAAATGGACTGACAAGGATTAAACCATCAACTCGTACACAGTTCTAAAATAAATGGGAAATAATTTTCTGTCTTCAGAGGTGGCAGGCTGTTATTAACTTCTTCAGTTCTGTGGATGCTTTAGAAGCCCAGAGGTTATGCAGAGTATCTAGGCTAAAATAAACCAGGTGAATAATGCAATATTTGCAACTAGCTAGCATACAAAGGCAGATTTTATTTAATGTTAAAAAATTCTCAGTGATCAGGCATTTAGGAATGTCTAACACCACAAGAATATGGAGAGAATCAATGAAATGTTTCTCATTCTGGTATTAATTTAAAGCAAGAAAAATATTGTTCTTCCTGGCACAAGGTACTTAATTGTGAATTTTTTAAAAGGTGAGGGGCAGGCCGGTGGAAGGAAGCCCAATTATGATGCTGCACAGCAGCTGCAAAGTTTGAAACAGTATCACAGGTCTAAGCTTAAAAATCATTAATTGCAGCAACATTGAATTGCCAGTTGTGTCCACAAAACCAGAAGCTGTAACAATTGTTAGCAATTATTTCATCCAACATCATTTAGGAAGGATGAAATACAGAAAGGCAATCTGCTGTCCTGCTGTCCTAATGTTCTGTGTGCATTATTTTTACTGACAATGTTTTATGGCATTTCATAATGATAAAATGTTTGGCTTTGCAAGCACACAAAACTATTACAAAACAATTTTTGTTTTAGCTTAAGACTTAGCACTTCATATCTGTCATCAATCTTCACATAATTGTATTTTAGCCACTATGCATATCCCTTGAGTTATGTGTATCTATAACCTATAATACTGATGGAAAGACACACAGTTGTAAAATGAAATACCAAATAATAAATAAACATGATACATGTACAAAGACAGTTGAACATTTGTCAGATTTCATGGTTTCCAGAGTCCTGTCTGGCAGAGGCTTTTATTCTGTGGGAGTTGGTCTAAATGCTCTCCTTATCTAATCACCTCTTCCCCCGCAAGGGTTGTTGTATACGAAGAGTCTTGTCACCTTCTGTTTCATCAATGAAAACTGCCCATTTAGAAATATATCTGTCATTTGCTGAGACCTGTAAATGCATTTCCATGCTCAAGTTCATAAAGATGCACTAACAGCAAAACCACATTGAAGCAGTAGGAAAAGTAAACCATGAGCAGGGTCCTCATCCACAGTTCATCCAGGTCAGCTGGAAAACTTCCTCTAATTTTGGCTCTGGCATTGTTTACAAGCACACACTCTGTTGCCACTGCTACTCATATTGGGGAAAAGGAACTGGACAATAAGGGAAGAGTCAGAAAAGGATTTAGATACCCAAATCAGGATCCAGTTGGAATTTAGGTATTTATTATTTATTATTCATTATTTATTTAGGTATTTATTTTTTTTGGCACAACTGCAGACCTAAAAAAATGCATTTCCGAGAAGTACTTAAACTTCATGTTCTTACATGCTTTACAAGTTCCCACATACCTAGAACTGTTGGCCTGTGCCTGCCCCTGACTATCTATCTAACTCTTGACACACTTGAGCAACTTGGTGCCTATCTCAGGCCTAAGCCAAATCAACATTCAAAAATTATCAATTCCTCTGCCAGAATCCACTGCGACTGCATCTGTATTTTTAATTAAAATAGCATCAGGGTATGGTGCAAGCACCGGTTTGCCAAAAGAGTAAAACAGAAAATGTACACAAACTAAAATCCAGGACTCAGTTTTATTGCCCCCAAGTTGGATGCATGAAGGCTCACCTTTCATGCTTGTGTTCTTCTCTGCACGGTAGTCCAGCCTCAACATCAGACCAGGAGTGCACCTTTACCACTGTCACCACAGAGCTTACCAAATGGGGGATATGACACTGTACTGCAATACTGCAGGGACGAGTCTTTACAAGAAGAGGCCAGTAAAAAGCCTGGATCCTTTACAATGCAGTAATCACACATAAATAGAGGAATTCTCAACATTTTAAAGGGTGTTAGCCCTGATCAGTTTTTGGATGGGGGAGAGGGAGAAAAGAGTGAGCAGACATCTACGTATAAAGCAAGCATCCCAACTGTAGATCCCCCCTGGGAAGCAGTGCCTGCCTGCACATTCTCTGTTCAGTGACTGAACCTAGCCCTAAGGGAGAGCAGCAAGAAGGCTGACTGTTCATCCCACAACATTGTTTTAAGCATAACGTTTCACTATCAAGGTTTTCCACAGTGCCTCTAGTATCCAAGTTAGAACTTTATGGCCTGGATGAAAGGACAGTTAGATGGGCAAAAAACTGCTTGGATGGTCAGGCTCAGAGGTTAGTAGTAAATGGGTCATATGCTACCTGGATGCCTGTAACAAGTAGACTACCGCATGGCTCTGTACAGGGACCTGTCCTGTTCAACATCTTTATCAATGACCTGGAGGAGGTGATGGAGTTCACTCCCATCAAACTTGCAGATGATACCAAATTGGGAGGAGCAGACTTGAGGGCAGGTCTGTCATTCAGAGGGTCCTAGACAGCCTGGAGGAACAGGCTGGAGCAATAGGCTGACAGGAACATTACGAAATTTGACAATAATCTATGCAAAGTCCTGCACCTGGGGGTCTTGGCAGACAAGCAAGCTGAACGTGAGCCAGCAGCATGCTCTGGCAGCCAAGATGGCCAGCAGTATCCTGGGCTGTACTAAGCACAGACAGAAGATCGAGGGAAGGGATTATCACTCTTTACTTGGCACTTGTTAGATCACATCTGGAATACTGCATACAGTTTTAGGTTCCCAACAAAAAAAAGGTGTTCATGAACTGCAGCGAGTTCAGCAGAGAGCCACCAAGATGGCAGGAGGACAAGGGACAATGAATATAAATAGAAATAACAGAGTTTCTGACAGTATATAAGAAAAACTTTTTCACCCTGAGGACAGTCAAACATTGGAGCAGGTTGCCCAGAGAGGTTCTACAGTCTCCATCCTTGCAGATTTTCAAGGCTCAACTGAATAAAACCCTGAGCAACTTGGTTTGATCTCCTACCTGACACTACTTTAAGTAAGATGTTGGACTGGAGACCTCCTGAGGTCGCCAACCTCAACTAGGCTGTGCTTCTGTGGTTCTATGACTCCTGATTGCTTTAAAGCTAAAGTTTTACAATATAGTTGTGGGGGCTTTACTGAAATAATTCAGCATTCTTCTGGTTTCTTTGGGGTCATGCAGTTTGAATTAGAATCACCTTATTTTTCCAAGACTCAGCTGAATTGTTCATTTTCATAAAGAGGACTGGAAGTGCTAATTAAGTTGATGCATTATGAATTGTCAGTTTGGATATCTCAGCCGTCACAGTCATGTTGAAATAAATTATATGCATTATTAAAGGGTGAATATCATCACACCCATGTTATAACTAAGGAAGTCTCCAAAGAGAAGACTTAATTTTCTCATTTTCCTGAAGAAAATGAGCTGTATTCCCATATCACAAAACATGAATTTTAAACCACTAACCCAATTTATCTAACTTAAATGCTTAAAGGGTGGTTTGAAAGAACTTAAGAGTGTGTTCTTAGGAATTTTGGCATATTTTTAAGGTACTAAAACCTGCTAATATTAGCAGATGTATTTATGTAGACAATTTACGTCACCTAAAAATCAGCATCTGGGGAATAAAAAGATAAGTCTTTTCCCAATACATATCTGACAGACATCATGACAACTAGGCAATCAAAATATTTTTTAAAGTTTTTTGTTACTGAATGCAAGGTGAAAACATCCATTGTTGGCCATGTGAACAAAATTGTGTCCAAGGTTATCACTTCCTTAACTGTGATGTTACTTATATTATTTACCTATGAGAAAATAAGCAGGTCTAGCAATACAAAATAGCTTCTCCACAACTTTGCAGTGAGGTAGCTCATACAACCAGTATTACAACCACACAAGCGTCCAATAAAAACATCAAATGCAAAAGTGTCAACAGGAGATTCTGCATTGGACTTGTCTGTGGTGATAAAAGAACTGTCCTTGTGGCTTGTTCAGCTGCAGATTGCAGGGTGGGTGCTCTGGATCTTGTCTGCAGAGTGCTCTGAGAGTTGTGTGTTGCAAGCAGAAACAAGACCTTACAGGTAAAAGATTAAAAAAAAAATATCACACTGTTTGAACATAGCAAGCAAGCAGTAAATTGTGGGTTCTAAATGAGGGAGCCAGGCTGTCCTACACAATATGTTTAAAACAGCAAGCATTGAACATATGAACCCCTTAAACAGAGGGCAGTAAAGAGACGTGTTTGACATTCATTCTTTAAAAGGGAGAGGCAGAGAAGAAAAGATAATGTCAGCTAAGGTAGCAGCAGATGAGACCAAGTAATTGCAGATGGTTGAATGCAGAAGCTGCAGGATGTACTTTACCATCAAGTGGGTACTTGATAGGAGCTATTTATGTATGAAGTGTTGCCTGAGAGAACCCACAGGAAAAAAAGTGCCTGAGCGCTAGAGATGCAGCTGGAAATCATGATGGAATTCAGGCAAGATCTGAGGACAGGATGAAGGGAGGAAGATGGTTCGGCAAACAAGAGGAGAAGAGCATGGCTGAACACCATCATGAGGAAGAAGAGACAGGCATTGAGGAAGCAATAAAAAATTTAAAAAACTTCCAGAATGGGTTTGTTGCTCCAGAAGACACAGATAAGAAAAAGGAAGAAACAGAAGATGGATGACAAGGGGGAGAAAGAGCTAGTGTGCCAAGAAGAGCAGCCAGGAATACTGGGAGACTAGAAAAATAGTTGGGAAAAGGATAATACATTAAAGACTGTGCAAGAGAATTGAAAAAATAAGGGAAAGAGGAGTAGAGATCCACACCAACAGCACAAAAAGGCAGTTCAGGGACTCACTGGCCAATCTGCATTAGCGTTTCAGTTTAGAGCAGTAAAACAGTTTTGAAACAAAGCCGCTCAATACTTCCACTGAGCGCATGTCAGTTTTGTTGGCAGAGGTGCTTGGTTTTCTCCTTTAGGAGAAAACTATACCAGAAGTTGTGCTCTAAGTGTAAACGAAAGGCATGCCTGCCCCTGAAGAGGATCTAAAGGTCCAATCCAAACAGTGGGCTGCACTGTCACAAAGTTCTACCCCACATGCATGAACATCAAAAAGGTCTTAAACCATCAAGTGTTTCTGCCACAAACTGAGTTCCTTCAGGTGCTATAAAATGAACCAAATGCTGTATATCTGCTGCCATATTTATAATCAACTGTCAGCCCCTGAGTCTTTGAATCTCTAGCACTCCTTCCTCCTCCATCTTCTCTAGTCCTAGCTTGGAATCCTTATTTAACTTCCCTACACCAGTTGCTGTCCATCCACCCTTTCTGATCCCTTCATGGACAGCCTTGATTTTTTTCATCTTTTTCTATTGGTCTTTATCTCTTTTGCAATGGTGAGGTGCAAAATTACAGAAGATCCAGCAAGGTGCAAATTACTCTGTGCCATGAAAGGGATGAAAGTTTCTCCAGTAGCAGGCTAAGCACTGGCAGTCTCAGAAGGTTGCAACATGACTGATGCATGAAGAAGACTGATGAGCTGAACAACCTTAAATTTGAAAGGATGAAAATAATTCTTGAAGAGCAAGGGCAACAACCACTCTTTGGGAGCAGCACGGCAGGAGTGTCCCTGTTCTGGATAGCTTGAATAGGTCTCCTGGTGAGAACTATCATTGACTCTGTTGCCCAATCGGAATTCTGTGCTCTGGGATACAGGACAACATAGCTGTGAGCACACTCCCCAGTGCCACTCTGGGATCCTGTTCATGGATCCCACAGAAGATCACTACAAAAGCAGAAACAGGAGCACCTCTCTGGCTTGCTTCTAGTGCTTTTGTCTCAGCAAATCTCTATGTCAGTGCTCCTGAGTCCAATTTGGGTCAGTATACTGTTTTTCTGTGCAGATCCTAACAGTGGAATGGGAATTACATGAGGTTTCTGACAGTTGGGTGATGATTGAGAAGAGGTAATGTATGTTACAAAGGCTGTTTTGCCTTTAAAAATAGTCTGTGGTTATGAGCTATGGGTGCACTCCTCTATGTGACAGCTAGCTACATCAGAAGCTCCCCTCCTAGTCCCTCCAGCCTAGCTGTGTGCCAGTGACTGTCCAACTGTGCAGGCAGCATGCCATAATACAACCCCGCTAGAGTCCCATACAGAGGCTTGTGCTTCATGGCATCTTCCTTTCCTTCAACACGGTGCTTTATAGCCTGATGGTATGGGGACAGTGTCACTATGCACAGTAACCATGTGGATCCCATCCCTGCCTGACCAACGAGATGAACAGTTTTTCTTTTACATGGTATACAAGTTATGTAGGAGCTGTGGTAAAGTGACAAATTTCCCCTGCGTCTCTCCCCACTCCTCCACATCTCACGCAATGAAAACTACTGTGACCACTGTGGAGGGGGAGCAGTGCTTCTGCAGCTGGGTTTCTGAGGTCTCCTACCCTGTGGTGCATATCCTGCAGTTGCTCCAGCATGTGGGGCCTGGAGTTTGTGGAAAGGGTGTCAAGTACAGAACTGCTTATATTCCTGGCTTTGGTGGGTAGTCTACAGATAAGGGATCAGGAAAAGGTGGCGAGTCCTGCAGGAGGGAGGGGAAAGCAGTTCTCTGTCACTTTTGCTGACATGCCGTATAGTCTCATGGAGCCCTAATCCAGAGCATGACATATCATTCAGCCCCCAGGGGTATGGGGATGGAGGAAAATTTGTGCACAGGCAGGAATACCAGATAGGTGGTTGTGTGGTGGCCATGGAGATCCAGCCCAGAGTGTTGTGCACAGTCCCACACAGCACGAGGGCTCGGTTGTTCTTTAGTTTGGACAGGCAGTCAGAGGTAGGAGCAGTGCCATGGCAAACACCTGCAGGGGCATCTCTGCTGTGCTCAGGCCTCATCGGCTGCCCCAGGGCTCTTGGAGCAGCACCAGGCTCTGGCCCACTCTCCATTCAGTGCACGCTAAAAAGCAACATGAGGGATCAGTATCCCTCTAGGAGCCTCCTTCCACTCTCACTGCTTAACACCACCTCTCTACCCTTCTGTTCCCCATCTGCCACCAGTCTTGATGACCAAGTGTAGGAGCAGAGGGGTCAGTTTTGGTCAAGAGACCAGAATAACCCTAGGCTGGAGTAAAATCCCAAAATGTGCATAATGAAGATGTGACAAACGTAAGCACCAGCGGCTTTGATCTACTGATTTACTGCTGTTGTACCAAATTACTTGCTAAGATAGACATAGATATCAGCACAAGAACCAACAGGTCTCTTGCTGCAGCAGATGCAGGAAATGGAGGGATAGCTTTGCTGTGTGTCAGAAGCAAAGATAAAAAATGGGGGCTTTTCAGAGAAATGAATAGTTCCTATAGCTGCAAAATGTAGCTGGTAGGAAAAACAGCTGTAACTGCTGTTCTTCATAACACACTAAAAAGAGACTATCCTTATCTGTTTGTTTAGATAGAAGGAAAACACAGATCTACACCTGTATCCTCTGCAAACATAAACCAGAATGGAAGTCAAGGCAGTTATATGGATATACATTAGTTGTCTAGTTTCAGCAATCCTGTCAGGACCAGCTATAAATTATGGAACATGTTTTCTACAAACATGTTGGGAAGTGATCAAATCAATTTTTGTGCCAGTACCAGGAAGAAATAAAGGGTGTGTGGATGAAGGAAAGTGAGGGCTGGCAGAGAGCACAGAAATGCCAGCTGTAATTATAAAAAGAAAAACAATTTTCACATGCATTTCAGAGTTTAGTCACAGAGCTAAGTGCATCTTTATTTTATGAGCTTCCCTATTAACAGGCTGTGCAACAGTGCCATGAAATTAACAGTCAAATATGGGCCTTAATCCCGACATAAATAACATTCCCACAGACAGTACTGGGAGATTTGTCAGAAAAGTGTGTTCAGAGGTTGACCTCTAAAAATGAATACAGTGTTGGTGGGTCCCTAATTATAATATCTCATTTAGCTACCACAGTAAGGCAGCTGAAGGAGTAAGAAACAAAAAGAAGTCAGTCACTGCCAGATGGCTCAGTCTTTGCAGCCATTACTCACAGAAATAATATTTGCTCATGCAAGAAGGCCCACAGCATTTACTAGAGTGTAAAACACAAGTATCAGAGGAATTCAAGTTTCATGATAAATCTTTCTAAAAACAAGTTGTGGCGGGGAATCAATCTATTTTTCCAAGCACACAGTTTTTGGAGGTAAATTCACTACTTTTCACTAAAGTCATCATGGACAAATTACTTGTTTCAGTGACTTGAAGAGTCTGTGATTAATTTATGATTCAGGAAAACTTTAAGTGTCCTTTTAAACTAAATAGCTAGCTTGCAATCTGTATTTGAAGTAGGATTAGAATACGTCCTTCCAACTCATCAACAATAAAAGTTCACTAAAACATGGGTGTTTAGTCATGTCCATCGTCCATGTCCATGGTGTTTAACCATTGTCCAAAGAGTTTTTATACTTTGTAAGCAGTTTCCTGACATAAGTTAAAAGTTGTTATTTGGCTTTATTGCTGGAAGTACTCAAACCTCATTTGAAGCCCACTGATGTCAGCAGGAATCTTTTCTCTGACTTCAGTAGCTTTCAGATTACTCCTAGAAGGGATTTGGACCAGCCAGTATTTCTGCAGGCATAATGGGACCAATAAACTCCCAAAAGCAATGAGAAAACTCTTGTTGACTTCACCAATTGTGGGACGAAGCCCACAGCTCTGGACAGGGATCAAATTCTGCTAACAAAAGCCATCACAGCTGTCAGAAAGAGACTTTAGCTGACTGGCATTTCCCAGGTATGGCAGAAAGTTAGATTGCTGATTCTTTGGTTATTGGCTCAAGTCTTCAATTAGACCTGTATGTGCCATTCAGCCAGTTACATCCTTAAAATTTGTAGAGTTTTATTATTTCAAAACTATTTTTTCTTAAAGTACCATACATTAAAATGAAAGAAAGAAAGGTACAATGAAAATTACCATCTCATAACCATACATTCAGAAAATGAAAAGGGAAGCACAAAGGAATTCAAATTCCTGTTCTCCTCAGCAGTGAGGGAAGGCAGGCCATGCTCCTTTTTCTTCCACAGAAACTGGCAAAGTAACAGCTCCCCAGAAATAGAACAATATCTGGCTATTTGCCTTCTCAGTTGCCAAATATCTTGTAAGGCATAATAGGAGAAGGAGTGTGTCCTGTTCCCCTGTGGTACAACGATCCAGTCTTTCACTAACGCAGTTTACTTTCCAGGTGAGAAGACAGTAGAAGGTCCTTCTCTACTATTTCCAAAAGAAGAGCGGGAAAGAAGAAGAAATACTGTTCATCCCAAGTTCTGCTTCTCTTTCCAATTTGTTCTGATCTATGCCAAGTAGCTCGGGCAGTTATTGCAGGATAAGGCTCTGGAGTCCAACTAATACTCTCCAGGAGTAGGATAAATGTTCAGTGATCTATAGGTCCACTCTCACCCCAGGAGAGAAAGATTCTAGGTAGTGTATCGTTTCCTGCATTTGATACATATAAGAATTTCTGAGTTGAAAAAGGTTTTATAAATGGCCTGAGATTCCTGGGAGGATTACCTCTGAATATAATAATACTGACATAATACAATAATATAATAATATATGACCTGTTTTCCAGGAACAGAATTTTGGGATGAAAAGCCCTACTGAAAGTGTTTGTCTCACGTCCCTGCTATTTGCATGTACAGACAGCAGCTGTTGATGTGTCCTCTGAGCAGGGTTCACAGGACACATCAGATTCAGAGTCAAGCTGCTTCTGATGGCAAAGCAAGCAATTCATTACCATGAAGATCTGAATTGAGACCTCTTTGGTAAAATATAAGGCACAATTGATAATTCAGATATTGTGCAGAGTATGTATTGAACATACTTTCAAAACATTTTCATGAGTGGCTCGTCTAACTTTCTAGGCACAGACAGAAATACTGAAGAATGGGATTCTTCTTGGCACATTTTTCATTAGTTTGCTACATCCTACACTTTATTTTCAAAAGAAAAATATCAGAGGCATCTGATATTACTCATGAAATCACATTAATACTGGACATAGAGAAACGCACAGCACTTCTATTGCACGGACCCTTTCTGAGGTTCTGTTGTTACTGATACCAAAGAAACTAAAGCCAACTAGTCGAAGCAACTGTAATTAATTAAGAAAGCATACACTCATAGGAAGGCTTTATTATCGTATTTGTCCTAGAAAATTAATTATGTGTATTCAATGGAACTGTAACCACGTGCTGTCATTCCATGAGCAGTAAAAGAAAACAGAGCAACCCACAAGTGCAGCAGTTTTAGTAATTCCAAATTCGAGACACATTTCTTTCTCATTATGTTTGAATATACAAACTACTGTGCAGTAAACTTGGGGTTTAGGCATGATGTCACATTCTTGCTTCTCTTTTACAGAGAACTATCCAATTCAGCTGCAGCACAAAAGGAAAGAACAAATCCCATTCTCTTCAGTGAGATGTGAATATCAAAATGTAATTGAAGTATTACCTGCTGAATTCATTCAAAAGAAATGCAATTCATTAGACACAAGAATCTCTCCCAGTGCAGGAGAATGGCTGCATACTTGAAAAAGGAATAGACAGGAAATGCAAAAATTACCATTCCAAAGCTTGTTCAGCCCCATTGCCCATCAGGTATTTTACTTTCTTGTTTACAGCCGAACTTACAGCATAACATCACAGTCAGGCTGCAAACGTACCCCACAGCAAACCGAGATTCTGCACTAGTACAATCAGAATTCAGCAGCATTGCATTTTGTCCTGATGCCTATATAATTGCAGAGGAAAATATTTTATTTACACAGCTGTGATGTGTTTTATAAACAGGTTGGTTCTGACTTTCTGCAAGTTTGTGGAGAATTATTGTAAAGAAAGAAAAAGAAAAGCAGATACAAGTTCACGTGTTTGACTGCTTGTCCTGTTTACAGATAGGACCACAAACTACTGCTTTTGTCTCGTTTCTCTGGAAAGGGGACAAAGCTTTTTAAGGACAAGTAGCCCAACACATTCCTATCTGAGCATGGCTGCACCAACCACTGCTTCATAGTCCTAAAGTAAGATGAGCAGTCCCAAAGCAGTATGACTGGTCCCCACTACCGGATAATATAGCTCCTGTGTTAAACATAATCTAGTACGTTTTTTAAAAAATAAGCAAAGTTCATTTGCAAAGCAGAGGCAGCTTCTCCATCACTTTTATAATGGCATCAGTATGACAGGTACTGCTGTCATCACTTCTGTTGTCAACACAGCTCCCAAGTGGAAAGGCAGGATTTTAATCTCAAGTAGCATTTGTTTTCCTTAGATAAACACATTCTGTATCAGAAATGCTTTCTCTTCATCATGCCTTATCAATAACATAACATTAGTCTTACCTCACAACAGCTTATGCACAAACGATGATCTGATCTAACAAAATCCCCAGTCATATTTGTTTAGCATATTGCATCAGTGGAAAGTTTTAACTCTATCTGTTAGCTGAAGGTCTTTTGGACTGCTGAGTCACACATGATTAATTCTAACAATATTTTAATTTCCTTCATGATTAGGTAACTAATGATTTGAAATGAGATTGGGTGTTCTAAACTGAATCAGAATTAGTATTTTTCTTTGATGAATTAATTATAATTGATTTATGAAGTGGCAGTCTCTAGGGGCCTGACTTCGCAGTGCTTACTGATGAGGCTAAATTCCCATTGAAACAATGAGCAATTTTCCTCAATAAGCATTGACGGATCTGCCCCTAAGTCTTAGAAGGTACAACCAGTGCTAGCTTTTGAGCCACTCTTAGGACTACAATTACAAACACTCCAGAGCTATAATCCTAAAAATACATTTTGCTAAGAATTACAGCAGAATTTTTGAGTAATGTGCACATGGAGTTATCCTAAGAGTTTTATGTCTTTCCATGAATACAACATTTTACTAGCAAAATAAACACAGGAAACTTGAGTTGGAAGTATGTGGGCAATATGATCCTAAAGTCTTCTCCACCAGAACAACCGTGGATACCCTATGAAGATGCAATTCAGTTACTTCCATAATACCCATTCCTCTTAAGTCTTTTTCTTGTGGTTTCTCGATAAGCTCTCACAATCAAGATTAAGAAGCTGACTGCCTTTGATGGTCTAGGAAGGGATTCAAAGTCACACCAATTCAGTGTTTTGGTGTTTTCTTAATTGATTGCTTCCAATTATTAAATAAAGCTATTTGTATTTTCTAGAGCAAATGGATAAATGCTATTTTTTCCAACAATATAATTTAAAAAACTTCAGTTTTGTGATTGCAAAATGTGACTTCTTCTTTTTTCTGTTTTTTTAATCAAGGTGTTGCCCTTTCAAGATCCTCTTCTTTATAGACTTATTTATCAAATAGCAAGTCTCTGAAAAATGAAAATGTTTTAGAACCATTTTGCTGAGATAATTCCATATTGCTTCTTAAAGCAATTCGCCAAGTATTTTTGATGAAAAAGCCCCTAAACAAGTGGCCACGCTTTTAACACTCCAATTTGAGAACAACTTTAAAAGACAGTTTATCAGATACTAGTACATCTCCATTTTTGAACCAGCTGTTGTATTAAATCTGCACATGAGTTATAGCATCTGTCATCTTCTGATGTCATTAGGTTGCTATGTAAGGATTTGAATGGACTTTTCTCCGTTGGCATCAGCGGGTGTGGAATCAGCCATGCAGCCTCAGTCCTGTGAGAGCTGAGGCTCAGTAGATTAAGAATGACCCCTAATGACTGAACACAACTTTGGTTTGAGTTTCAAAGCTTTAAGAGATTTCAACTTTTATAGTATTTTGCAGGGAGAGAAACAGGATTTGCACTGACATTTCATAAAGGTATCTCAAGGAGATTTAGGTAAAGATGGAATGTCTGCTAATTCTCTGCAAAAAGCAATTACTTCAATAGTGACCTTGAAAACAAAAACAGGAAACAGAGGTATCTTCCTATTGAGCTGGTGGGAAAGCACCTGAAGCTGGAAAAGACAAAGTTCCTGAACTGTAAATATTTTGTGTAAAATTAAGCATCTTCTAGAAGCTTCTATGAAGAATGAATATTATTCCTGGTGTTCATTATGTAGCCAAGTATTTTTCCATTTTTTTCAGAAAAATATAGTTATTAATATTCGTTTCTACAGAAACACTCATATATCATACAGCAGTACACGGCTGTGGAACCATTGCTAAGGTAGTAATTTTATGATGACCTTACAGTCTCAAACCCAGGAGCACATTTAAAAGATATATTCTTATATGCTGTGATAAAAATAATCTGTTATTATCACATGAAAACCATAACCTGGAAAACCCTCTGGAATAGATCAGGAAACTGCAAAGATGAGTCCACATAGGAGTGGATGAGTCCACACAGAACTCAACAAAACTCTTTGTCAAAAGATTTTTTTCACTCTTTTTTTTGGAGCAGCATAACCTCAGCGCACTCTCTGAAGATATGTAAGAATCCTTTATTGTATCCCTCTGGATGGTGCTGATTGCCACCTTGCAGCAAGTAATGCATACACAAAAAAATCTCTTCTTTGTCTCTACTAGTGGAAGAAAGGGATTTATTTGTATGCTCTTTTCCCTAACAGATTAGGGACTATCCCCAAATAAAAAAGATTATCAAGGAGTAAAGGCTGGCTAAAGTAACCACTTCAAGCCAGATTTTACTAGTTTTCCATGTTAAATTAGCAGCATCATCTTCTGTCTGAAGCCAGTGGCACTTGCACGCAGGGGTGCTGCTCAGTAAGTAGTCAGGGGTCTAGGAAAACCACAAGTAAGTTCTGTAAGCTCGACCTGGCGTGCTTACAGTAACCACAGCTCCCCAGCCTCCGACCATGTCACCAAAGCATACAGGCAGAGAGTGAACGGCAGCACTGAGGACACCAGTTCACCTTTTCTACATATACTGAGATCTCCCAACAGTTATTCTGAATTAATTAGGAACTCCAGTGGTGAGTTTGCTATCTTGCTGTAGCTGAAAATTCACTCAGCTGAACTTTATTTACCACTCAGTTCCTGACAGTGACAGGACTTTGCTGGCTGGTTTCTCCACGCTAACGTAAGCTCGTGCAGTCCACTGCAACCAGTAAATGCCACTTGCCCAGAGCTGCTTGTCTTGCAAGAGTGATGATGCTGTCCTGGCTGTGACACAGGACTGAGCTGAGACCTCAGGAACCAGATGAAAAATCTACTATAGGGGACTGTAACAATTCACACACTCTGTGAACTAGACCACAAATTTGGCAGATGGTGACACATCTTCCCATCAAAAAACCCCACCTTGTCCTAAGTATCTATGGCACACTGATGAATCCCGGACAAGCCTCTACTGATGGGAATGGCTGTTTTCTTGGCCAACACATCAAGGATTGAACCAGGGATAGTCAAGGCCAAGAATATAAATACAAGTTTAAAAATGAATCCTGAGTAGTAAATGATGTAAAAATTACTACCTGCTACAGGGTGAGCTCTGCAAACACCCTAGCCAGAAAGGCATTTAAGAAACTCTGAAGATGGTCCTACTTAGATGCCATATAGATTGAGGAAGCTTGTTCCACACCTACAGTTTCTCCCTAAAAAAACATTATTGTGCTTTCTGTCACAAGAGGAAAGCAGGCCTCCATTATCTCGATGTCTCCTTTGCTTGGGTTTCATGTGATTTAGATATTATTCTTAGTACTGACATTTAACATCTACAGTGTGAGTTGTGTTTTAATACTCCAAACATTCAGGGAATAGGTATCAGGCTCTCTAATCCAAATGTTAATTTGGTTTTCTGAAGAGCATCGGGATGAATTCTGATCAGCACCTCTGCATTAGTTTCTGAGCTGAGTTTTAATACCATATGTGAAGATGAAAGAGCTGATCAAATGTAGAAATTACCAGCTGATTTAGAAGGTCAGTATTACAATGGGTAAGTTGTCTAACATCAGATTTCCATTTTCAACTTCGCATTGGTCTGCAAAATCAGATCTCAGTCTAAGCATGAATAATGTGTATTCTCCCAGAAGACTCTGATCTGTTTGTTGAGTGAAGCTGGCTGAACAGTAGGATTTCTGATTTGCGAAAAAATTTTGAGGGGAAGCAGGGAGGGTTATTGGGTTTTACTCTGAATCAGACCAAAAATGTTTTTTTTTAATTTCCCATGAACTGGAAACAGAGAATATTTCATTCGGACAATCCCAGCACGTGAAACTTCCTGCAGGAAATAACCTCACTGCACCCAGCAGCTGCTCGGTGAAATCGGCGAATTCTTGGTACTTTCACGCTTGCTAATTACCCACCTCGGCTTCCCCAGCAGCTGCAGGGGCTCCCCAGCCCTGCGCCCCACACAGCTGCCCTGCCCCACCAGCCCACAGCCCTGCCTCCCCGCTCCTGCCCCAGCAGCTACGCCCCAGCAGCTACGCCCCAGCAGCTACGCCCCAGCTCCCCATCACACAGCAGCTGGCCCCAAATCCCCGACTCCCACCGGTGTGCCCAGGGCTTTCAGGCTCTAGACTATGGAGACTGGGTCTGTCGAGCCTGTCAGCTCTCGGCTCTAGAGGAGAAAGATAGGGAGCCCTGGGGAATGCGGCTTTTTTAGGGCCCCCGCTCTTGAGAGCCCTGGTCCACCACTGCTGGGTCAGGTGATCCAGTGCACCTGACCAAAAGTTTATTTAACATAAATGTTTGCAGAGAAACATTTTTGATTCAGCAAAAAAGCATTAGTTCTCAGGTCTCTGGCATGCACAGGTCATTCCCACTGAGAATACAAAATAAGAGAAACCATAGTGGCAGGCAGACCTCTTGCACAATCTCTCTAATTTTTACCCTCTCTGTCTCATCGTGGTCTCATTTTTCCTAAAGGCAAATATCCATACAGACAGGGAGAAGAGAAATGGATCCTCTTCATTATTATTGCCTCAACGGTGAAATAGATTTCCACTAAAGGCAATGGATTTTCTGTGCAGGATTCCAGGGTATGATTTATTCCAGCATGAAAAAATCAGCCTATTCATTCTGCCTTTTATAAGTTATGACAAAAATCCTACTAGTGTAGTCCTTGATTTAGAATTGTAAAATGCTGTACTTCATGGGGTGTTTTTAAGACTTTGAGTTTGGATTAATATTAGCAGGATGCACTTAAAAAGATGGATTTACATATACACATCGTAAAACAACACCAAAATTGTTATTTTCAAAAGTACAGCCTATAGAAATAGAAAATTATTAATGAAACTTCTGCATGAGCACAACGCAAAATGTAGCACATTCAAGACACCGAGATTACATTTATACTAGTAACTTAAATATGCCCAAACTAAGGCATGCAATAACCAGCATACATACTAAAAACCATCTGCTCTTCTAAAACAGGGTGTCCACATCGCAACTGCCTATTGTGCACATCCCTGGCCCATGCCTGTTCCCAGGCTGCACCCAGCCATCCTTGGAAGAGCTCTAAATTGGCTGTGGTCAAGAGCGCGCCAGAGGCTGTTCCAACAGTTTTGAAGCGTGGCGATGTTGCAGTGTTCAGGAGCGTAGTCTGAGATGTATCCACACTTAAAAAGCCTTAAAAGCGCTGAGTTACTTAATTCTCAGAACTGTGTAAATACAGTTTGCAAGTATTGTAAGATTCTTTGCAAGAAGCAAGTATGCAATCTTTTTATTGTATAAGGAAACCACTGAAGTGTGGTACGCATAATCTGGGTGATTTACTAATGAGGATGAGCCAAATGAAAGCCTTGTTTAAGTACGGCATGTTGACTAGGAGCCTTAATTTCAGTCTTTCAAGTTTTTTCTGCCCTCTAAGGGCAATTACCCACAAAATATTAGATGCACGTTAGAATGACAGTGGGTCATGAATTTGTCTTCAAGTTTTTCCAAGGGAAAAGCATTATTTCACCAAACTGTTTTAATTTTCTGTTGGGAAACATCATGATTCCATTAGGAAAATCTAAATACCTTTTTTGTGGGGACACATGGGGGAAAATAAGTATTTCTGTTGTTAAACTGACACATTTCTTGTCTGATTCCTTTGACAATTTTCTGTAGCTGCCTGAGCTGCTGTAGCCTCACGTGAGTTGAGTTCACATTCCTCCTGTCCGTATTTCCCTCTATGAGCTAATACCATTCAACAAACCACTGAAAAATTTTATTTGGGAATATAAAAATGCTTTGCATCTGCCTACCGTTGACATTTTTTATTCGGGATCTTTTTGAACTTTTTGTTCCCTAAAAAATTCTGGTTATATTCTAAATCAACAAAATTTTCAGCTATAGAAATTGATTGTTGAACAACTTTCTGACCCCATTTTTCTCATTTGTCTGATGAAACAAAAAAAGGAAATTAAGACTTCTCAAAATTATTGATTCTATTATGACACTGTACATTCCTTAAAATTATGATTTCTATTACACCTATGACACTTCAGAGAAGTCAATGATACGGTTCATGTTTTTGGCACAAGTTATTTTTCTCTCTTGATAATATCAATACCAATATTAAATTATATCGCCTATGATCAGTACAGAAGCTTCTGTAAAATTTTCCCCTATAATGCACAGATCATTAGGAGGGCAGACAAGAAGGCATCAGAATGGACAAATGTGATCAAATTTTACTCACAGAACTTCCAAGAGTCTATTGAGTACATGGTCACAAGCCCCTTTTCAGCACAAGAAATAACTGACAGGCTTGATGTAATGAAATGATTTGTGTAAAGTGATAAAGCAAGTCAAGAAGACAATCTAAATCATGTTACTCTTAATCCCAATCAGATATGCTGGCATCCAGTATATTCACTTATGTCCATGTAAGCACACAGAGGTTAAAGACAAATTAACCAACTGCATATTTAGCTAGTCATTAATGACAACTTCTAGGCTTTTACTGGATCCTATGATATATGCAATTCATCAAAATCTTTTCTTCCCTATGTAGTTTTACAAGGACACAAGTGAAAGCCTGCACAGAAGCCTTTTTAGCTATTCTGTCCATGATCCATATATAAAAAGGTGGAAAAAAAATTTTCACCGTGGTAAATTCAGCAAGTTGTATTTTTTATAATTAAAATGTGTTTGTTTCACTGATACCACTATGTACAATGCAAATCTTTTGCTATCCCTGCAGACTCTTTTAGTATTCTTGTCAGAGCAACATATATAATTACATAATAAAAACCGTTACTATGACGAGGGACAGAAGCTTTACACTAGTAACACTCATTAGAGAAATTTGAGCCACGGGGCCTCTTTCTACTCCAATAATTTTACACTCAGTACAAAATGTCAAAGGTTTTGTAACCCATTCCCTAGAGAATCTTCTTAAAATCAGGCTACCTGAGTTAGACATGCTGCATCTGTTAATTCTGCCTTCTTGTTTTTTATCTTCTCCTTATACATTTTTCTTTTCATCAATTCCTCCCTACAATGGGATTTCAGGAAACTATTGACACAGTTTGTTAATGCCATTTTAAAACAACGAGTCTGTAATAAATCAGCTAGTCCAACCTGAATGTAAATGCTACTACAGAGAAATCTCTATCATAATCAAATTTAATCTGCACAGTTTGGTGAGAGGGAAAAATAGTTCGTATTACCAAACTGAAAACAAAGAATTTGGTCAAACTAACAGTAAGTTTAACTACAATCCTAAATATGATGATTGCTTCTTTAGACAGTTGTATACAGAACTGCTTAGCCTAGACCATTGCTCCTCTGTAAGTCATCAATATTGAGCAAAAAAACCCATAGTAATTTTTATATATAGCCATTATACTAATAGCCAATATTATGTCCCAACATTAAACACATCTACATAGTCCTCATCTGAAATCCTCAACTACTTAGCTTTTAATTATTCTACCCCATAATATTTATCCATTAGGAAGTTAATACGTTGTTCTAAGACTGAGTTTTGAGTTTGATACAATCAAAAGGAAGTTATGGATAATATGAGATGTGTTCATTCTAATTTTACTGATTCTAAGCTGGGATACAGTCAAGTTCCCATTTCCCAGCTTGCATTAATAACAAAATCATATTTTTCAAGGCTGATGATGTCACATGTAAGTGGTACATAAATCTGATTAATGAAGTAACTTTGTAGTAACATTTCCAGAAAACAGTTCACTCAAAATCCAGATGTTGCAACAGTCACCATAACAACATTATTCTCTCAGATGCCTTTTTGTGGTAAGAATTATCATCAGTCATGTCCTTGCAAGTGTGAGGGAACAGGATACAAACAGGTTACAAAAAACCACAGAAATATTCTAAGTATATTTTTGTTATTTTGATTAAAACTGATCCTAAGAGGTCAATGTGAATTTGATCTGTAATTAGAGTGCAGTAACCAACAAATATCGTGGGGTTTGTCATGATTTATACCAGAAGAGTATGCAGTATAGATGCAATATAATGCTTTACAATGGGGCTAACAAATAAGAAAATAAAGGGAAAAGAGACTAAGAGAGCGACTGGAGTCAAGAAAATACAAGCTACACAGGGAGATTAGAAGGTATCCGTGGAATGAAGAGGAACTATTCATATAGGCATATACATGAATATAACATATAGGCAGGCATGACAGAGTGGAAAGAGGTACTGTGTTACATAGGCAGATACTCAAATTAGGGACCATTTGGTCATATGGAAGGCAACCTGTTCACATACATCCCTTCATTTCTGAATAGTAAAATATTTTCTAAATCAAAAGAAAGTCAATTGTGTTGGAGTTGCACCAGAGTCCCTAGTCAACATGATTGTGCAAGACCTAAACTGGGAAACTTGACCTGGTTTGTTCTCTTCGCCAGCAAAGGACCACTGGGGTTTAAGACTTTACAGCCACATCACTTTGAGGACACCTTTATAACAAGAAACAGAACAGTTTCCTCTGGTAGATAAGAAAATTTAGCCCCTTGTATGTAAAGCAGGGAGCTCCAAACTTACACGGACAGAAGATTTTAGAAAGGCTGACTTCAAGAGGCTAATTATAATTTCTACAAGTTTTACTAAAATGAAATTCAAAAAGTACTTTCTGTACAGCTGCGTATCATTTGAACACAACTGCAAAGTAATCTAGTAGTGCCCGTGTTGTTTCTAATTGAAGTTTTGATGTGAACAGCTTGTTATTAATTAAGACTCAGTTACAATCCAACACCAAAACAGATGCCAGAAATATACCAGAACTTCCCTTCTGGTGACAAACCAGACCGGCTCTTGCTGCTGCAGTGACTGAATAATCAAGAACTACATGCAGTAATACGGTGGTAAAGGAGTAAATGTCTTGATGGAACTCAAAACTGGAGCAGAGCAGGAGATCCACCTCCCACAGTGCACCCACAACAGCAACTGCTCAAAGCGTTGAACAAGGCCTTTGCTCCAGCACACAAATTAAACAAGCACTTTTGATTTCAGGCTATTCAGCCCCCAATAATTTTTTTCCTTCCCCAAACCAATTTTAACAAAAAGAGCACCTGCACAGATCTTCCCTATCCATGTGTGATCTGAAATATGAACTTCTTTCCTTTTCAGGACTTCACAGACCTCATCTTCCTTCATTTCTGAACTCCGAGATCCACATACCTACCCTGGTTCCAATCTCAAAAAACAGTTCTGTTCCTCCTCAGAATCCTGTTTTACCCCACATCAGCTGCTCACATGGAAAGAACTAATACCAGGAAACTAATGTATTTTTAGCTGACTTTAATGTGACTTAGCAGCTGGAAACAAGGACAGCTTGTTCCATGAGAAACACCACCCAGTGCTCCATCATGGACACCAGTTAGGAAAGTACTGGTACAACTTTAAATAACTTTCTCCAGCCAGACTTGCTTTCCAGGAACTTCTGCCATCTCCAGAGCTCCAATCAGGCTCCACATGCCGTGTAATTTCAGTTGTAACAGCTCCCTCTCACTCAGTGGGCAGCAAGAAAGAGCCCCCCATCAGAGGGGGAGCCATCCCCTGCGGAAGCCGTGGGAGGTACTGTAGGCCGTGCGCCGCTGATGATGCAAGGAGATGCAGGAAACAAGAAAACGTAACAGGAGTCATGCACTTCATTATTTTCCAGAGAGAATAAAAAGAATCTGTTCACAATTGTTTGCAATAAAAAGCACATCTAATATTTTCACTACGCAGTTGTCTAAATGATAACTTTTTAAGTTTCCAAACTCTAAGCTCCTTTCCACTTAACCTGAGAAATGATGAAGGTTTGTTGGGGTTTTTTTTGCTGGTGGTGTGGGGTTTATAGCAGCATTTCTCAACCTATGTTAAAAAAAGGACTACCTTACTTTTTTGAAAAAAAAAAACAAAAACCTGTAGGTCGTCTTGAAAAAACACTTTTCACTTCTCCTGTGAAAAACAGCTGAAATTTTGCATGTTCATGCATTTTCCCCAGTTGGTTTCCTTTGCATGTGTGGGACTCTGGTATGTGTTTTGTTTTTTTTTTTTACAAAACTGCCATTGTTTCACACATCACCTCTATACTCTCACAGCCAACAAGTGGCACCAGTTTGAGAAAACGTGAGCTATAGATCTCAATTAATTTAGCAAACACAAAAACAGTTATAAGCCCATGAAATGACTTTTGGAATGTCCTATAGCAATATACAACATCTAAACTACTCCTAACCAGTCAAGCGACCTACACTGTTCAAGAGATTTATTTGTAGATGACTCCCGATGCCAAGCTGAGAAGTACAAAAAGCAAAGCATCTTAAAACAGTTGGGTAGGAAGGTTTGTTTCTGTTTCTTTGGTGTTTCTAATATTTTATTTATTTCAAACATTTAGAAAACTTCTCACATTAGTCATAGTTTGAAAGCGGCAAGTTCTTCAGTTCCAAGCCCTAAAAACGTTAACATTTACTATCCATGTTTTCCTACCGTTCATTTTTATTACCAGTGTTAAGTTTAAAACTACTTGCCGACTGCTACAAATGAGCACAACAGAAAAGTCATTCTGGTTGATTACTACTTCGAAATGATTCATTTTCCTTCTAATACAGGTCAGTGCCAGCCAACACTCCTTTCCATACCCTGGAGAAAAATCTGCATCAGGCCCAACACCACCTTCAGTGAGATTTGCCTTTCCATCATACAAGCCGACTCGCTTCCCTCAGTTGGCTGAGGGACCTTCAGTACCATGAGAGTGCAAAGCACTCTGTACAGCTGAGCTCCAGCCATTTACTCGTAAAGGCAAAAAGTGTTGCATTTTGCAGACCTCTGAGCAGTACATCAGATTAAAATGAAATGTGCCACCTCCTTATACTTATTTTTATACTAGCAACACAGTAAAGTTCATTGGTGAACTGTGTGTGATTTAGGTCCCGTGCAACTAAACTAAAACCAGAGATTAGGGGAGGATTTGCATTATGAACTGTTTCTGCCCTCTGGCAGACATGCATGGGCTAATTCTGGTGACAGTAAGACCTGGAGAAACTTCAGGAAACAACCTAAAGACTATATAGCTGAAAACACAAAGCTAACCATCTAACCCAATTTCAGCAGAAAATGCAATCATATTTCAAGCTCATACTATCACACACAGAGTAAAGCTAAAGGGCATGTTAACGTCTCTCTAGTGATCCTAATTTTATTTTCAACTGCTTTTCCCCATTTGAAATTTGCAAGTCAATGCAATCAATTTCCCTTTGGTTAAACACTTTAATGTGCTCTAATAAAAACAGGCAATTGATATTCTAATTCTGTTGTATTGAAACTAGCACTGTATTATGAACACACATGACAAAATATAGCAAGCACTATGGCAGTTACATAGAGGAAGTTTCTTCCTCAGTTGTTTGTATGAGATATAATACCAGTTTGTATGGCACTTTTAATTTCAAAGGATTATAATGTACTCTACAAATTACACCCTTAAATACCAAATCACCTTAATTTCTATCTACCGTTTCTGAGACGCATCAGGGTAGTCTTTTAACACTTCACAGCAGTACAACATCATAATTTAAGGACCACTCTTGCAAGTATTTTTTGCGCATGCTTCAACTGGGAGCACTCAAATATATGAAATATTTCACTGGGCCAGAATCTAGGACAGCAGAGAAAGACTGCAACTTGCATTTTCTTGAAACTGCATGGAGAATGAATATATAGAGGTACAATGGAATTACAAGAGATGGATTCTATAATTTTTCATAAAACCTTTTCTGAGAAAGTCTCAAAAATTTCCTGCATTCCATTGACTGGATCAGAGGATGCCAGGGGAGGAATGAAACATTTTGCAAGGCTTTTTTTGTGTGTTCCCTTGCTGGGAATTATTTTTAGACAGCATAGTTACCACCAATAATCTCATAAAGAAATAAACAGAAAAACTAAGTAGTGTCCTTAATTACCACAGACTAATGATAAGAATCTCATTTTTTACTGCTGTCTGTGTTTAGCCATCAAAGATCCCTGCAGTACTGATTCAGTATTGATTCTGGATAAAGACTACCATCTAAGGAACAACCCACTACACTCTTGTATTCTTTGCTGATTTTCCATAGTGATTTCAACAATCCTGAAGCCAATAAACCCTTGAAATCAGATGAAATCACCGGGTGTCAAATCAGCTCGGCACTTGACCTTCTCAGACTTGACCTGAGACATAACTTTAATGGCAGAGGCAATTCTGCTTGTAAAAAGGAGCAAGGATGAAGAAACATGGGGCACTGCAGTGCTCAAAGGAAAACTGGAGGAGTGTGCGCATATCACTTCATGCATTTGGGTGAGTCCCTTCATCTGTGTGTTTCAAGCCTTCTCTTCTGAGCATCTAGAGCTTGACTCCCACTCTAATTTTCCAAACAAATTTTCTGATGCATACCTTTACCCGCAGAAATAATGAAAGCTCATTCAAACTTCAAATAGGAATAGACTTAGAGTTCGTTCTGTTGGTTTGTTTTTTTCAGGCAGATCATCATATTTAAGGCAAAGGTATTTTGCATTACATTATCAAATGTGAGCGGGATCACCTTCAGAAGGATTAACGGATTTGCATTGATGAAATATTGCAACACACAAGACACATAATTATTGGTTTTACAGTTGATACTTCTCTCCCTTACGTGTGCTACCTACTAGCACTGATTTAATCAGTTTTTCTTCAAGGTCAGATCAATTATCTCACAGAAAGCCAAGTTTATTTGTGAAGCAATTACCTCCTATATGTTTTAATGCTATTATTTTTTCAATCTTTCTTGATAAATGAGAAGCTATTAAATTTGGACAAATATTTTTACAAATCAATTGGTAAGCAGCCAACAGTAACAATACTGAAAGATTTCCATAGAAATGAGCTCACTACCTCTGTCTGTTTGTGGTACAATAGTTTTAAGTGGGTTTTGCATATGTGTTTGCCAATCTGGTAGGCAGAGATAGTTGCAGAAAATGTAATTAATGGATAAACATGGCACAAAATATGGGAGGTTGCATTCTGAACTGCTCAGTTGTTTTGTTAACTTAGACCTTGTGTAATTCCTGATCGATAAATCAATAATGAAATCAATGATTTCTTCTCAGAATTATTCACTCTGGGTATGGTAGGGAGTTATTAAGGACTTGCCTGATCTGCTATAACTGCGTTGGTCTTAGTGGTGGTGATTTCAGCTGAAGGATAATTAGATCCTGAGGGCGTGCCCAAATATCAAGTCGGGTATGTAAGCAGGAACCACATAAAGCATGCCTAAAACAAAGATCATGACATACCTAATTTGGTCTAGCCAGTAATAATTACTAAATACCCAGACTGCTTCATATTATGAAAACAAATGTGCACTAGCTCAAGTAAACATTTGCCTCTTCAAACCATGCATTGCTTTGCAACTGTACCATCAATAGCCCTCCTTTGTGAGTCAAGACCACACCATTTTCTGTAACAAGATAAAGCAACTGAAAGGTGCTTTAAGTTACTAGCTTCGAAAGCAAAATATTGGATCAAACATTCGTTACAAAGCAAATGCTACTACACTCAGGAAGTTTGCTTTCTTTTACAAGGTTTGTATTTTAAGGGATATAAAGCACAAGACAAATCTGGGGGACATTTACAAACAAGCAAAATAGAAACAAAACCAGTAAGCGACTGTGTAACCAAACACCAATCCAACAATCCAACCACAAACCTATCTGTGGGATCACCAAATACAGATGTGTTTCTAAAGAAATATTACCGCCAAGCAGAAATGATAAAAGGAAAAACCGTTAAGTGAGAAAAAAAATACTGGATTTCAGCCATAAAAGTCAATGCTGCCTACACAGTTCTCTTTTTCTGCTAGTTTATCCAGTGCAGCTATTTATCGCAACTCCTTTCAAGACTCACTCTCCAGAATTCAGCTGTCTAGAGAGACTTTTTGCTGTGACATGTCTTAAAGGCCCATACCTATTTACCTCATCCTCCCTTAACTTCATCGACTTATAATTTTTTTCTGGATCCTTTTAAAAATTACTTTTCTTGCTTCAAACTTTGATGTACTTGTGCCAATCTATCTTCTGGATCTCTTCTGTATTTTCTCTTTTAATATTAGGATTTCTTTTGAACTCACGTTTGCTAGTATCTAGTAACTAGATCTCTGCCATGTCTTCTTTCTTCATCCTGGCTGATGCTGTGTCAAAAGCCTATTTATTTAGTTCATCCTACTGTCTCTTTTCCTCCTCTCTTGTCTCTTGGCTTTACTCACACTTCTGTTTCAAAGTTAATCTATAAAAGCCTTTTCCTTCCTGATTACGGTTCCTAATTTCACTCAGTGCCTGCTATAATTTATTAATTAACTCTCTAACTATATAATTAAACTTTGTCACATTTTCTGAAACATCTGGCAGGAAACAAGCACTCCAAATAAACTTGTAGTTTTACTGAATAGGTCGCTATTAACTACTGCCTGTCATCCTAACTAGCTCTGTTTCTATCAACATTGACGACATCTTTCTCGTGGCTTAGCTGGGAAATCTTCTGGGACAGAAGCAGTGTTTTGGTGTGGTGTCTGAAAAGCCCTGAAAAGTAGTCTCCAACTATTCTGAGACTGTCAACAGTATAATTTAAAGAGACTGTAATAATACATAGGGATAAAGGTTTCATATAGAATTTGACATATTTAGTAATACACTGAGGTGCTTCAAAAACTGTTCCTTTCTTCAAACAGGACCTCAGTTTGCCTAAATATGTGGGGTGTCAGTCCTACAGACCACTTATTAGCACAGCAATAAAGGGTACCTTTTATTGGAAAGAAAAGAAACTTCCCTACATGGCCCTCCTCAGGTACCTACCTGCTTGGCAGTGTTTGGTTCTGCACACCTCTCAGCTAAATCTAAGAGCAAGCTCCAACACACAAAGACTTGAAACATCCCTGGGGGTTCCTGTGTCAGCACAGCTCTCCATGCTTGCACATTAACCTGCGACAGATGCACTGACTAGGCTGCAGATTTGCTAAGCAATTGCCACAGAGCTTCAGTTATGATTACAGGCAGTCCTTGTTACCAGACACCTACTGCTTTAACATCAACAATGAAGATGAGTCATTAAAGCAACTTCGGATCATCACTGAGCAAGTGCTCAGACAAATATGTTTGTCCGCTGTGACGGTGTACTCTGTGACATCTAAGAGAGCGCTGCCCTGGGGTGTTCTTTCCATTACTCTCTCTCTTTCCTCAACGTCTATCTCAAATATTGAAACTCCACCCCTGCTGTAAGCTCAAAGGAAGAAGGAATTTTGCCCTTTCACTTTCCTCCAGCATCCTGCTTATTTTAGAAGACTTCATCAGTCTATCCCAGCCTGAGACTTTGTTTATTGGGGTCTTTCCTCTGACCCTAGTAATACAGCTCCTCTGAGCTTTTTCCAAAGAGCAGCAGAAGTTTTATAAATCAACCTGATTCATATGCTGCCACTTACACTCTGAAGGGTGGGTATGAAGCCATCATATGAATTTCAGTCTGGTACAACCTGGGAAAGTTATGGTTGTCAGCAGATAAACCAAGGTGGTCTGTCTGCAGACTCAGGAGCATGACTTTGCAGTTCACACCTGGGTAGAAGGTTATCCTTGTAATCCTCAGACACATTCATTTAATGGGGTACTGCTTTTCAACACTTCCACCAGGAAAAGTTTCCCCATAATCTTGCTGTAAAAGGGATTTTCCTAGCTCTGGATGTATTCTTTCACTTTAAATATTTACCGGGAATAAGCCACCATCTTTTTTTTATTTTTGTCTTTTGGGGGAGTTTTGTCTCCATAAAGACATTGTTTCAGGCATAGCAGACAAGGAAGGAAGAAGTTATAGAGATGGACTCTTTGACTGGTCTGTAGGTGAGAAGTGCAACACTGAGCAAGCACGTATAGAGAATATTTTAAAAGCTGTATGCCCCTTAAAACAACATCCTTGACACAATTTGGGATGAAATATACATTCAGAATAAATTTTCACTTAAATAACAGAAGGAATGAAAATAGGTCAGTATCTCAACCACATTTTTTTAAACTTAGCTTCTCAAGAGTGCCTGACAATATGATGCAACTTAACTGGATAATTGACTTGTTACAGTACTAGGACTTGGAGATATGATTTGATCCATTGCAGGTAAGCGAAGGCCTCTTTATCCTCACAGTAGTTCACAAACGTCAGAGCAGTCGATTGGAGAAAAATGTTTCAAAAAATCACGGTCTATGTTCCATTTGATGCAGATCTGTCAATCCTGTTCTGTGCAAAGAGGGCTTTAGAACTAGTGAGACTTGCTCAGCTACCAAGTATGTTTATTTCAGATCCTGTGTTACTAGACAGTGGCTGTGATTTTTTGGGTTGTTTCCAGCCACGATGAACTGGAGCAGAGTTCTGCCACTTTTCTCCTCCAAGGAAGGTGAACCTGCAGGCAGACCAGGAGGTGGCTGTTCAATTTGAAGAACAGATGTCCAGAAATGCTTGCTCACACAGAGCACAGACATCCCTGGCTGCTTAGAATCCTGATCCACTACACATTCCCAAACTCTTTAGCATATTTGTTTTCCACCTGCAGTCAGTCTGTGAATTATCTATGTGGTTTCAGACAGGGTACTGGTTTAACTGAATGGACAGCTGGTAGCTGATACTGATGTCCTGTGCCAAACACTAACAGCTTGAAGTACGTGCTTACTGAAACTACATCCAATGACATCATTCATACGTAGAATTATGTGCAAACACATAAGCAGAGATGGGTTTGTAGTAACACCCACTTCCCCAGCTATCATCAGGATTATTTCTTAGGAAGAGAAAAATGAACACATTTCAAAAATGAACAAGATGTAACAGAGGTAAATTAAATGCAGACAGTAAGATGTCACAACCTCTATTGTCAAGTGCTCAAATGTAAACTTGATGTCCTCATCATCACATTCCAAAAATGAGTCCTTAAGTTAGACCAGAGTCCTCAAGTTAGAAACCACCGAAGTGGTTTCAGGAGGTGCTGTGAAGCTGTAGCTTGTTGTAAACTCCCTCAGAAACGCGCTCTGAACCAGTGAGGGAAAACGCATTCTCCCTCTCTCTCTTCCATCTAGATTCCCAAACACAGCTTCTTTTGAAGCCTGAGGATTCCAAAATCGCGAGTTTTGCCTTAAAGCCCTCGCCAGTCCCGCATGTGCCGACCCTGCGCTGATCAGTTTCAAGCCCGCAGAGAAACGCTTCCAGGAAACGCCCGCGGCCCCTCGGCTCCGCGTGAGAAGGGCGCCACCTGCTGGGCACCCCGCAGCCGCCGGTCAAAGAGCGGGAGAGGTCAGCAAGCAGGCCGGGGACAACTGGGAAAGCCTGCTTTGCGGGAAGGCTCCCTAGAATGGGGGGAAAAATAGCTCTCTGTGTTCCTTAAGCCCAGGGTTTCCCAAAAGCCTGTGGTTTTCTTTCTTTTCCACCAGCCTGCTCGTGCATCCTTTTTTCTCTTGTAGTAGTAGCAGCAGCAACAGCCATGTTTCACGAGCATTTATTCTTTGTATTTTCCTCTTAACTCTTCCCCTTCTGGTGGCTATATTCCTGCTGAGAAGGTTGCGTCTTAACAACCTGTTCACCATTTTTTTCCATTCTCCTCCCTTAGGCTAACAGGCACTGTCCAGGTTTCCCATTGCAATTAAAAGATGCAATATATGTGCACACATGCAGAGATACATACAAGCAAACATGATGGAATTAATATCATGCTTTAGGGGAAAACCAAACCGTGCGTTAGGCTCTCCTTGGTATGTGGTCAAGAAGAAAAGCTAAAAATGAGGTTTCGGCTTTGAGTTTACATTTCCTGGTTTCAGGAGAGTAGCTCAGCCCTGTTACTCAATTGTTCCACCACTACATTCTGCTTCAACTACTGGGTTGCCTTTTTATTTAAAATATTGCTTTTAGTAGGAAACTGTCAGGCACATAGGGAACTACTTTTGTTATATCTACTGTCCCTTGCAACTGTGGAGTGCAAAATATCAGAAAAAACCTGCAGAATTGGTATGAGTTTATAAAGTCTCCAAGATGAAACATAAACCTTCAGAAAAGTGTGTAGTTCTTGTGCAGTTTGTTAGTCAGAGAACTAACGAAACAGAGGGCCACATTCTTATTTACCATTGGGACCAATTACACTATTCCAGAAGAGTTCAAAGACTTTGAAACAAACATGGATTACATTTATACCTACCATCTCTGGACTCCTTTTCACTAACAGATTAATGCAAAGGGACCTGAATTCTGTGCATTAGGTCCTATTCTCATTTTCACTATGGTCATTCTTCACTACATTGACAGTACAAAGAGGACTTCATATTAATCAACTGTTTTCAAGTAAGAATTAAGACTTTAATATAAGTGTGATGTACCGTGGGTCACAGGGTTGGTCTACATAGTTTTAAAATCAGTATCACTATGACTACTAAGGGTATCCTCTTTTTGGTAATTGGAAGAAGTATTTGGTGCAGTAACTGATGTGGTAACAGCACAGATATGCTTTTTATCCATCAGTATAGTTTCTTCCTCTCACTCACATCAGGATGAGCCTACTCACATTGTTCTACTGCCCACTGCATGGGAACTCTGCTGGGTTTTCCCATCCCACTTCTACTACCACAGCACAATAATTTCTGCTCAGCCAGAACCTGGTTGTCAGCGAGTCAAGCCCACTCTTTAAATCCATGCTCACAGGGCTTTCATGCCTGTGACTTTCAAAAGAAACAATTACATTTCAAAAATCTGAGAGCATGCCTGCACAGGGGAGGGACAAGCAGTCACATTTGTGCCAGGCTCGAGAGTGGGCAAACGTGCGCATGTCTGAGAGTGGAACTGAGGCAGCCTGAGGCAGCGAGCGGAGGGCGAGGATGCAGTCTTTTGTGTTCAATGCTACATTGGCCTGGCAACATCGCTTCTGGCCCTCGCCAGCACCAGAGCGAGCCGGCGTGGCTCAGAGCAGCCTCGCTGCAACAGGCACATCCCTGTCCCACATGTCTGCTGGCCAGAAAAAACTGAAAGGGTTGCTGGCATCTAGCTTCCCTGGATTACAGTTTCTCAGGCCACCACACACAGCCTCAGTGCTGGGAGCACCTGAGATCAGTCTCCTCATTAGACACCGAGGAGATTAATTTTGTGTCATGCATTTTTATTGTATTTTACCATTCTACTCCCAGGCATAAAAGGACAGATGCTCTGATTCCAGTCTGCATAACCACTGATTTAAAAGTTATGAATTTAGGCTAGTGATTTAAGTTGTTATGACTTGTTTATGGAAATGCCCATTACATACTGTTTCTGAATCCCTGAAAAAGAGAGTTCTGCCCAAGGGCAGCAGAAATTACGGGAAGAAAAATGCAAAAGAGAGAGGTTTATTATTATTAGCTAACCAGATTGGCTCCAAGCAGGATGGCAAAACAAGATCTCTAAGCAGATGGGATAGGGACCTTGTTTCAGAGTGACAGGAATTTGCATCACGCACACAGACTATGCTTTAAGAGTGTATCTCCTAGCTACAGAAAACCCTAATTCTACCTACCTACATGTGGTAGATAGATTTTCTTTTTCCTCCTCTTGGGAAAAGTTGCATGGCACAAGTTAGCTTGTACAGTACTTTGAGAAGTACCACATTCCCCCTGTCTGTGTGGCAGTGCTTCTTACTTGCTAGGTTTGCCTGAAGAGTTAAGTTCACTTAGGATGAGGATACTATGGAAAATAGTTTGGGAAATGCTGCTTTAATAAAGTTGTAAGAAAAATCTAAATCACCAACTTTTAAGAACACCAAAGCCACCTTCTCACTCTTTCCACCCTCATGCTTTGACCATACCCAGGGATTCCAGATTGTTGAAATGTCAAACAGAATTAAGGAGGAGGAAACTGCTCAGGAGTAACAGTGTACAAGTTAAACAAGAAGGAAGAAAGAGGAAAGAGTTTTCCATTAGATCTCTCTCTCAAACAAATGTGTGAATACCTGAAGTGGTTTCCTCACTCTCCAAAAGTCTATCCCTCTCTTTTTTTACTATTAACTGGGAGTTCTGTCATACATAACCATATTGCTCTGGGATTCAGCAGAATTTGAGGAAGTCAAAACAGGATTTCACCAGTATGATATTCCTCTCTTTATGTCACACACACATTACAACAGGTATGAAAACCTACAAGTAGAGGTATCTTAAGTATGATAAACAAGTATCTTTGCTATTTTACAGTATCCCATATTCTAACTACTTTAAATAGCAAATCACATCTTGTATTAGTTCCTGTCACAGAAAAATTCGCTCCTGACACGCTTCAGTCTCAATGACAGCATGGCAGTGCTTCCAGTTACAGGAGCTAACTCATGCCCTAGCACTACTTCATTTCTCTTGCAGTGTGTGCAATCTACTCTTAAAAAAAACACCTTAAAAGGAAGCAGAGGATGAAGAACAGAGGTGTACCTATTTTATCAGGCTAATGCTAATCATCTACAGAGAAAATGAGAGATCTTCATGGACTAGCATTCAACGTGAAAGCTAACAGACTGGCTGTCATACTGCCACCTTCTTTAAGATTGATGAGCTTTAACTATTCAGCGTCATTAAGACCACTTTAATATTAGCTCTCAATAGTATCCTAAGTATACCAGCGTTAGCTTTCTGAAATTTTTATTTGCAGCCTAAGGCTCTTAAATTTCTGCATTGTTTTCACTTTCTACCTTTGATTTTATTAATGGATGAAATCTTTAGCAAAAACTCTGTCTTCAATGATGTTAAAAGATCTTTTAAACAAAAACATACGGTACTTTCCTGTGCTTGTAAATCACTGGTGCCCTTATCTCATATAGAGTCTCTTGGAATTACATTAATAAAATTAAATTCATATAATAAAGTCAGATTATTAAAGACTGTCCAGATTATAATCTGGAGGTAACTCTGAAGCTAGAAACCACTTGGGTTACCTTTCTTTAGCCTTCTTGGGGATAGGTACCACAATTTTTAATTACTTGTCCTCACACTTCTTTTTCCATTGGAATCCTTCTTCACTGGGTTTCTAAGGACGAACAGTGCCCACTGAATGAAAAGTGATTCAATACTTTATTTTATCACTGTTATTTAGTGGATTTCATTTATTGCACATACATCAAACCTTGCATGGTACACAGATTTATTAATTTCTTTACATGGCTTTTTCGTTGATGCTCATCACTGCAGTATAAATGCTTCACTGACAACTAACTCACCTTCAAGCTATTGCTGTTTGGTGAGACATAGTATTATCGTGATTCCACAGATGAGGAGCCAATGCGTTTCCTTTTGAGAGCTTAGCATTTTTTTCCTTAAACAAAGAAAGACTTCTAAAACTCACTACCTGCTCTCAGTAACTCAGCATATTATACGTATGAAGGATGAAGAAGTAAGATCTAAGACATGGAAGGAATAATGTTTAGAAGACAGCTGACAGTGTATTGTTGTGTTTTCATAAATGTTGCCATGTACATCACTAGTGCAATGTCCCCAGCTCATGCAGCACATCCTGTAGCGGTATTTCCCCATGGAACGTCTCATTGTATTTCAAGGTAAACCATGTCCATATTTTCTAAAATTCTTGGGCCTTTCTTGGACCATACAATAGAATCTCTTCCTCCTTCAAGTTCTTACAGAGATGACATAATTTCTGCTATTTAGCAGGTAAGTTGCTACCCCTACTCTGAGTTTCAGTTCCTTTGGGTCCATTAGTGCTTTTCAGCCCTTCTTCCTTTCTCCCATGTTTGGGTATGCTTGGATGCTTCCTTTCCAGACCACAGTAACTCCCTGAATCATAGAAAAAACTGGGCTGGAATGGACCTCTGGAGATAACCTAGTAAAACCCCCTGCCCAAAACAGGGCCAACAGCAAAGTTAGATCTGGTTATTCAGAGTCATACCCAGGCTAGTTTTGAGATTCCCCAAGGATGGAAATTCCACAGCGTCTCTGGGCAATCTGTTCCAGTGCTCAACTGCTCTCATACATCTGCTCTCTAATGATTTGGATCTGACTGCGATTTAGAAATGTCTCCAGTACCATGTGATTAATACTATGAGGTTTTAGTGGCATTCACTCTGGTAAGAGGGTGAGATTTTCTGCTATTTCAAGACCTCTCTTCTTCAATGTATCTTGTGCAGACGATTTATCTGCAGGCATTTCTGAAATGCTGCCTTCTGGATAAAGTGTTGGAAGACATTAATTAGCTGCCCTCCTTGCCCTATCTGACTTTCCAGTACCAAATTGTGCACCTAACATAATGAATATGCTTGTTAAAGAGGGCTTGGAAGCGATGTCATTTAGCATGAGTGGGTTGTTTTGTTCCTGTATCACTGTGTGATTGTTCTTGTGTTGATTTGTTCCCGATTCATTGCCTTAAAGATCTTTAATATCTATGCATACATGGAATACCCTACCATTTTTCTTCTCTACTGCCATCATCAAGTGCACCCTCTCCCATGGCATCTTCACTTTTCTAATTAATGTCTCTATTGCCAAGGGGCTCAAAGTGGAAATAATAGTTATCACGGTGCAGTATGCATTTCTGGTACTGCCTTATAGCTAGATTTTGCAGCAAGCAGTTGACATCCTCTGTCTTCAAACACACACAGAAACTTAGTATTACACAGGCCTGCCAGGCTACACCCTTTTCCAGTTTTCACTGCTCTTAATGTATTTATCAAATTTAATGAATAGCTAAACTTTAGATCCAAAATTGATTCTGCAGGAGTGTCTATTAGAGAGATATCTGGATGCTTACTTGTATCCTTGGACTTTTATCTACATAGAACAAATGTTCGCGTATCCTACTAGCCTTGTTTTGTGCCACAGGTTCAATTTTCCCTGTAGTCAGTCCCAAAAATTGTACCCCAATACTGATGCTAATTTTTATGGCTATTTCTTCTTAATTTATTTTAAAAGTTCCATGTCTCACCACTATAAATCTCCTTTTTTTAACAGCAACATTGCTGCTGGCTGCTTTCCCTAGAGACATTCTTCAGCTGCACACATTGAAGGCTTTGATCTCCTCAGTTTGCTTTGCAGTATTTAACATACATCTTCTCAAACACCTGCTTTTCATTTTTCATTGCTGATACTTCCACACTCACTGGCAACTTGCTGGGTTTGTGCCTCTGCAGTATGCTTCTCTTCTAATCTGAACTCTGGTTGATGTTCTCTCTGGGACAGTGCCTACGAGTGACTTCTGACCTCCCACATTTTATCATCTGCATGTCATCACCAGTACTGAGGTGTCCTCTCATCTGCTCTGTATCTCTTACGCTCTAGCCATTCTAGTGGTATTTTAGGATGTTCAAGTGTCCTCCATTAACATACATACTTTTATCTCTTTTTTACCTCATCCTATTAGAAGTTTCCAGAACCCCACTCTCCTCTACAAAAACAGTCTTTGTAATCAGTTACAGCTGGCTGATTCACTCACACCAAAGGACTCAGTAGGTCCTCAACTTTCCTAAGATTTCTTCCCTGAACAGAGAACTCCTCTCTCTGAAACCATATATTTCAAATCACTCCAATTCTCCATCCACATTTCTTCCGTTCGCTTCAGAAGTCTTCCCTTATAGACATCTATAAATGTTCTCATCTGTCTGTACAAAAGAATATGAGAAACAGAGAATCCTTCTTCTTTGCCTGCCTTCCAGCAAAAAACTGATTTCATCAGCTAAACCTGTGCATTAGCCTTCTGTGCATTAGCCTGTGCATAAGCCTGTGCATAAGCCTTCTGGAAGATCAGGAGGTGTATGCTTCTTGCCTTTCTCTGTATGAGGAACATCAAGTTTTCTCCGGATTCTGTCTGTGTCTTCACCATACCCTCTGAAGCTCACCACAATACACCCATGAAGAACAAACACCATTGCCTTAAGATCAGTACACCAGTGTTTTAACTATGCATGGTGAAAATGGCTCATGAAAGGGACTAGAACCTTTAAAGTCCACTGCAAAAGTCTACATCAGCAGGGCTGAATTGGTCACAGCAGTGGCAGATTGACATCCTGTAGGTTTAAGTCCTGAAAGAAAATAAAACATCACCAGAAATCTTCACAGATATCTGCTGACAGCAGAAGACTGGTGAGACTCCGGAACACCATGTATGACTGGCACATTGTCAAGGGTATTGCCTCTCTCACCTTGAGCTCCTCCATTATGAACTTTCTTCTGTTCCACTCCTGTCTCCTCCCAGACATTAGCTGCTGCTTCTCACCTATTTCCACTCTCCATTCTTTCAGTACCATTCACAATTCCCAGTCAGACCTTGCTCCTTCCAAGCTTTCTGCCACAGCAGTACCAATCTCCTTCCCTGGCCTTCAGTTTCTCCCCTTCTTAACTATCTTGCTTTCCTGGCTTCATGACTCCAGTATATTTAGTGGGGAAGAGAGGGGAGGGAATTCTGTCTCTTCCAATGCATCTTCCTCCTATCGCTCTGGTGTCCTGCCAGCTCCCACCCCTCCTAGCACCTAAATGCCTCCTCCTGGGAATGTCAGTGGTTTTCAGACATCAGTTAGTCCCTCAGCATCTAACTTGTCAAACAAGCTTGTCCTTCTCAAATGCTTCCTGCCTCTAACTCCACTGGCCCTCAGTACTAACTCCTAATCGCAGTTTCAGTATCCTTCTTCCATGTCTGAAACCATTCCCATTTTCCCACACTCCACACTATTTATACCTCTTCCCACTCCTCCTTTGTGCTTTAGTCTTGTTCGCTCTGCTCGCAGTTAGGCAGCATAAACTGCCTTACACTACCTCAAAACTGATTGCAGACCAAAGTTCTAGGAAGATGAGGGCTGTACATGTGTGGGTGTGTTCTTACACAAACGGTAGAAGGTTCAGTCCTGACTCAGAAACCATCTACTGCCAAGTCCATTTTCCACTGCATGGTAGCACAAGAACTTCTCAGAGTAAAAGAGCAACCAGAACTTGCAGATATAAGCAAAACAATATATCCTGTACTAGAGGAGATTTTCAGAGATGATGCCAATTATCTGGCTAAGATTTTCCAAATAAATTCAACACACTGAAGATTGACACAGTTAACTTTTCCTTTTTTATAGTATGTACTGTGAATAGGGCTGTATTCTCTCCCAGTATGTCCTCCAGGCTGTTGCATCCTTGTCCTACCAAACCATGCCCATTGCAGAGTACAAGACGCTTATATTATGGTGCATTTGTTTGAATTAAAACAGTATTTTACTATAAATAAAATACTTTTATACATAATTGAAATTCCGCTCACCTGAAAAAGTATTTTTATAATGATTGTAAAAAATCTAGTTTTCATTTAAAAATTCCTGCAATTCATTAATATGTTTCTTTTTTCATTGAAAAAATGGAACATTTTCAACAGTAAAATTAGTTCTGAAATACATTTTATAAAATACTACACTGAAGGAACTGGCATAACTAACTACCTTTAAATGTTATACCCATGTGATTTCTCCATGTGGAACTACATATGAGTTGAAAACCGTACTTCATCACTTCAAGAAACCTCTTATCAAACATATTCTTTGATGTGGTATGTGGCAGGGCTGTAACGTATCTGATGACCTGCATTATAGTAAATAATACACTGACCATATGTTGCAAGTTATTTACATAAGTAAAGAAATTACAGGCTTTGATACTAATAAAACATTGTCCCAATATTTTGGTAGGGTATGAAGATACCTTCAGTTAATAGTCGAGGTTCCACAGGACCGTTTCTGTGTACAGTGTACACATACCTCCTTCTGGCTTAACCGTACTAATTTCTCATGCTCCATAGGCCATTAAGCCCCACTTCTTTTCCTCTTATTAAAGGGGAGGCTGCTACATTTTTCACCATGGCCTAGTTTAAATACAAAGATTTCTGTCATTTCTATCACTGCGCAGAGAACTCAAATAGTTACAGCAATGACAAAATGCTGGAGTGGGCTTGGATTTTTAGTTTGCATGTGGATCTCAGACGTGAATTATTTTGGATGGTAGGTGAAAGAGAAGAAGTGATAGCTATACAGTCACTACCTACAGGTTTTTCCAGTGATGACCCCCGATTACATTAGGCATTTCATGGGATGAACACATTTCCTTCAAAACACTGCAGGTCTGATTGCCAATAAAGTCAGCAGGCATTTAAACACTTATAAACCCAAACATACACGTTTTCTTTTCGGTGCTGAAATTACTCCAGTCTTTAGGAAGCATATACGATCAAACACCATGAGACAATAAAAACAAAAAATACAATAAAAAACAGCAGAGTAGAAAATACTGGGTCTGCTTTATCTGTGAGAACATATGGTAACAATTATTATTATTTATTACTTGATCCTGCTTCAACCCAAAATGTAGTTGGCAACATTTGAACACAGAGGAAAATATTGTATTGTAATGCAAACAGCTCAAGGGCCTAAATGAGTCAAGCCCTTGAGCAGCCTGTAGTAGGGGAAGTGGCCCTCAGAAAATTAAAGGAAGTCTCCTCGCACCCAATTTGTTCCCCATCACTGAGTCTTTCTCAAGACCAGGGCTTAAAGGATTTGCTAAACTCCAAGCACTACAACTCCACAGGGTCAGGAGCACATGATCAGCTGTCTATGGGTTACTCTTTCAGTTTCTCAAGGATGTTCGTTTAAGAAGCAAAAGCAAAAGCCTGAAGCAAAGCCAAAGACCTACCAGAGATGCTCTAAACTGGTCAGACTGAACTACCCTTTGAATCAGCCTCACACTAATCTTGTTTGCCATTTTCCTTTGTTAGAAATAGAGTTCCTGGAAGGGTTGCAATACAAAACACTAAGATTCAATAATCCGCTCAAACACCTGTATAAGCGACTAAACCAGTACCAGTGATCTGTCTTACCGATGCATTGCATATGCAAAATTAAATCTTGGAGCGCAAATGAAATTTCCCCGGCTACAACATATGTAAATGGAAGACAGCACTGTCTATTAGTTAATTAGGCATTTTGTAAGGTAACTTTCCAGAAGGTCATCTCTACCACCATATGCACAGGTGCACATATCACTCAAAGCATCTCTTTCTTCTGAGTTCTGCCTTTTCTACAAAAGACTTCCTTCTCTAAATTTTTTGTTATTTGATGTAATTTCTGCATCCCATATCCTGCAGTCTTCATAGTGTTTTCACCCCAGCAGCAACAGCACAGCTGAGGGTAACAGCAGCGAACCTACCCTTTCACCTTCCGTATTGTTTAGAGAGTAGGGAATTGGAGACAAAAGAAAATAAGGATCCCATTAGGAGCTGGACTGACTGGTGAGAACAGAAGTAGTTCTTATCAGGAGAGATCCAACTTTTAGTCACATGAGGAAACTCAGCAGTCTTAGATACCTTTCTCTACCAAAGCCAAGAAAAAATTAAGACGTTTCTCTAAGCAATTAAAGGTGTAAGCATCCTGTCTCTCCTGTCCAATATTTAAGGCTGGAGGAGATTGCACACAGCATGTTTAAGAGCATGAAATGCTCACACCCACAGGGTGTTTCAGGCTGCTAGTATAATTTGTAGAGGGACTATCATGACAATTTAAAGATCATCAAGTATCTTTTGTTGTTCATTGTACTCCAATGGATGAGAGATGAGAGCTCATAACATATAAATAGCTGTAACTTCATGGGACAGCATTCATTCCTCTTCTGTAAGGAGTCATACTTGTCCATCCAAAGATGCCTACCACCTGCTTGTTAGCTGACATACAGCGAATTACACCATCATGTTTCAACGATGAAAAGGGAGCGCAACGTAAGAGAAGGGCCTAGGCATGAAGCAGCTGCACAGCTACAGGTAACTAAGAATACAGAATACAGGCTACAGACTAAGGCTACAGGTAACTAAGAATACATGAATGGAGACAAACATCAGGAAAGAAAGCTGGAGCAAATCACATGGTGATAGCTCTGCACAAAAGAATGTAGCTTGGGAAACAGAAAGTGAGACACAAACAGATTCTGTACTGAAGGCAGCGTGGAGCATCACCAGCTTGGTACTGCATCATAACAGGGGTAAATTTAAAAGGGAAAATCACTTGTTGGGGTCACGTTACTTCTTCACAGATCACTTAAATCAAGACAGCTTGATTTGCTACAGATAACTGCTCTGGCACACACAGCCTGCAGGGAAGATCCAGATACAAACAATATCAATGAAACACAACTGCAGAGCTACCTGTGATTTTTCGAAGCAGTTAACACTCATTACTGATATCAGATGGAGGGAAATCAAAACTAAACGAAATGGAGTCATCCATCTGCATACATCACAGCTGAAATGCTACAGTCACATGAGCTTTCTCGTGCTAGAGCACACCTCAGTGCTGCCTGAGAGAAACAGAAGTGGCTAATTCACTCTCTGAATTTATTCAGTCTTTGATTACCTTTCTCACTCTTCCATCAAGCTCTAAACAGTGCCATGGATTACAGCATTTTTTGTTATGCAAGCACTGAAAAAGAAGCAAATATTTCACCATAAAAAAAACACATGCAGAAAATTCAGTTGACCTTTGAAGGGCTACTGTGCCAAATGTGGAGTCTCATTCCAATCACTAATAAAAAAGTAAAAAAGAAGTTTAGTTTCTTTTTCTTTTACAAGTATATCTCAGCACAATCTTAACTATGGAGCTTTGACATCTTTGTAATAGCAACACTGTGTTTTCAGAAGCATTTCACATTATTTAAAAGAGATATTTTTAATTGTCAGCTTAGTTCTGAGAAGACAACTCTGAAGACAAGACACAATTCATCTTCACTCAAGCAACCTCCAAATATGTCTGTGAACTCCCTTGGCATTGCCTGCAGAAGTGTCCAATTTCTAGGACAAAACAATAGAATAAAAATCTGCTTTTCTAATTGTGGAGGGGTAGTTCAGCACTTTGTAGCACATCCAGGAAGAGAAAGGCATTTCAAACACCTGCTTTTGAATAACAGCAATTTTCTAACCTAAGCTTTAGCCCGTGCTAATGATGACATCACAAACTAAAGTTAACAAGTCAAAGCCACCAAGCTTACATCATATCTTTCTACTCCTTTAGAGTACATACCGCTAGAGCTACAATGAATAAACTATAGTGAAACCAGAGATTGAAAAATACTGCAAAAGTTATCAAATGTATTATTCATCTAACTCTTGGTAATAGTTAAAAATATTCATCAAAAGCCACAGTGATATGGTTCTTATACACACTGCTGGATATGACCAAGCAGGAAATTATTTGCTGAACAGTGTCATATGAAATTGCGACACTGAAATGTGACACGGGAAACTGAAGTGCACGCTTATTTCCAAAAACACTACTAAACACGTGGTGTGAACACCCAATTCTGCCAAATCTGTGCCAGGTCTTTTATTAAGTATAACTGAAGTGAATGACAAAAAAGGCAAGGTCCAGAAGCTTATTTTAAAATAGATGCCATTCTGTGCCACCTTTAGTGAACCACACGGGATTACTGTGGAAAAAAAAAAAGGAGTAATGCAATCATGTCGAGGTGCAGTGATGCACTTGCATGAACTGCATTTTTCAGTTTGTTTTGTGTCTGGTATGTTTAGGTAAGAACACCAGAACTGCACCATCAGTCCACCTCCTCCTGGACTCAGGAGAGCTCCTCCCTACAGGTTCCCTGGGTCTCTGGTGCACAGGTTAAGCTGATCCTTGCAGTAACCCACCTTTCAGGACTACAGTGCTTCAGCATGCAACGTGCTAAAAGCATTACTAGTTTGCCTGTCCACCATATGATCCTAATTCAGAAGGCATTTTGGGAACCATGGAAAAATCCATAGCAGCATAGCTCTGATGTGCTTTATATCTACTCTCATACCCAGTGCTATTTCCCATAAACTGTGTTCAATGACTCCACTTTCTCCTTATGGCTGAATGCCAAAACTTCTTGTTCTTCCTTGGTTTAACGTTTAGTCTCTGCATACATCTGTACAAGGCAGCACAGGCAGTCAAATGGAGCTCACTACCAGAGGGTAACTACCTCCCCACCCTGGAGACCCATATCCTTAACAAAGGGCCACCTCAAAAGCATGGAGCCAACTGAATGGCTCACAGGCTCACTGGTGAGGCAAAACCATGTCCTTGGTTTGTTCAGTGGATCACCTGAAGTAAGACTCCTCCAACATCTGTGGGTACCATCTTGATTAAAAAGGTGTCCAGCTGAAACGTGCCCATAAATACAACCTTTAACATGAGGCATGGATTTTCCAGTTGTAACTTTTGGGTGAATACCAAGCCCAGCATTGTTAGCAGTGCTAGCTATTGACTGAGATGTGGCCAATATCTCTGTCATCATCACCTTGTATTAGCTAGATCTCCATATGAACAATTCAGTGTGTCTCTCCGTTTCATAGGCAAAATCAGTTCAAATTTTATCCAACATGAAGGACAGTTTTAGAAACAGTCTTGCATACAGATTCTCTGTTCTTTCCATTTGCCAAATCCCACCATCAAAAGCTATGCATGGAAGCGTAACTGTAACAAAAACAACAAAAAGCTTCAGCACAAAGTATCTAGGGTATATGCGTTATTCACCTTCAAGCAAAACTCTCTTTTAAAATTAATGGTGCTATTTAGCCGCGTGATCTTTCACAGTTGCTTCTCCTGCTTCAGAAGAATGAGAATTACCTTTTAGGAAATTTACATCTAGGCTTTCTCTGCTTCAGAGCCGCTTGTTACAGCATCTGTATTGTAGCAACTCCTCATACAAAACACCACCTCTGTAACGCAGTACCATGCAGAGATCCCAGGGCTCATCCTGAAGCAGCCTTTTCAGGTACCCGAAGCTGCTCTGTCACGTAGGCATGGCAGCCATCCAGAGACCAGCACTTTGCTTCTCAGGACTGGGTGTGGGGGAATCAAAAAGATTCACCCATCTCGCAGCCCACCGAGTGGGACGAGACACTGGGCCACGGGGCACGTCCTGCCGCTGGCACTTGCGTTGCACTCGTGTACCAGAGGCTTCTAGCAGCCAGACCCACTCCTTCCTAAGTAGGGAGGTGACTAAAAGCAATGTCAAATGGAAAGTGGGTGTAAGACCAAAAAACAGCACAGAACAAACAACATGTAATTATGTGCTGTTCTTTGGCATGCTAGTAAACATTGCGGTTAATACTGAAGTAAACAAGATCAGAGGGAAATAACATACAACCTTAAGGCACTGGCCATTCATTTCTGGGCACCTTTATCAAAGAATCAATTAACATTCAATCCTGTTAAAAGATGCTTGGTGTACCCTTGTTAAGTATGGAGTACTCATGTTTCAGACCTAGATCATCTCTTGGCCTCCTACATGGCCTTCAGCAAGATGTCTCAGTCTCTCTTGACTATTCACATGGCAAATTTTTCAAGAGAGTGACTTTTATTCTGTGCCTGTAGTCCTAGGCAGGGACCTGACTGGATGCCACTCTACCACAAACAGCAGTCGAAAGTGCTCAGCACATAACAGGATCGCCCCTGAAAGGCGCAGGTATGATCTGTGCTAGCATTAATATGAGTTTCAATATTGACTTCAATGGCAACAGTTAGGACCCAAATATCAATTATCAGAAATAAAACAAAACTGAGCTTACCAGCTTACTAATATGTAGAACCAATGGGCATTTTCAGAACTGAATTTCATGGTACTTGCTAGCACAACTTTCAGTCAAGTGTAGCTCAATTATTTAGTTGCTCATTTTCCCCCAAAACAGTATTTGCATGCATAATTTTTAAAATAAATATAGAAGAGTCTTTTTCCTATATAATGATTTTCATGAACTCTAAGTCATGATATGTTCTTTATTCTTCCATTTTCACTTATACAAAATTAGTGGAAATTATTGGCAGTTATGTTGGTCATGCTAATATTCCTATATAACAGGACTTGCAAGTGCCCATTTAGCTTCTTACAGGTCCATAGATACAGATTTAAAATTAACGTATAATACTAACTGGCTAGATTTTAAGCATTGTTCCATTCTTCTTTGATCCGGAAGAGAGCTGGAAGAAGAACAATTCAGCAAACACTCTGTAGAACATTGTTTTCATCTTTAATGAAAATTTTCAGCTTTTTCAGATGGTTTTCAAAACCATTCTGCTGTAGACATGAAGAAAAAGAAGTTTGCTAAACTAGGTTCAGTCAGTTTATTGAGCTAATCCTTGTGAATATATTATTCAGTAATATTTCAACAAGGTTTTTAGGAAAGATGCTTCTGTTCCTTCATCTCCCTTAAAGCTTATGAGCTGCAGAGAACTAAACTGTAACATAGCTCAACTGTTTGCTGACATTTTTATAGTAAGTCAAATGTTTAGCAGTTTATTTGTGAACTTCTTTGCCACAAGCAACATAAACTGATAATATTCCCTCCCATACTGGCCGAATACCTCTGTTAAAATATGGTACATATGCAAACTGCAATTTAACTTGTTTATGATCCATTCTGATGAAACTTCCCATAAAAATCAGAATGTAAGACAAATCTGAACTGCCTACTCCTCTTGAAAGCACAATACAGTTTATTATATAGAGAGTTTATTTAAAATATTAAGACCTGTGTGGCTCTTACCCATGATTCTAAAGCAGTGCTATGGAGAGTTATTAGAAGCGCCATCACTAGCCAAATTTAAACATTGACACTTGAATTTCTACCCAAAGTCAGCTGGCACTCACTATAAATAATAATGAAGATCTATGGTGAAGCCCACTCTTTGGAGGGGTTAATTGGGATTTTGCCATTGATCTTAACAGGGCCAACATTTACTCAAGATTTATAAAGTCAGCATACTTTACTACATGCCAGCAGATACTGAAACACAATGTTTCAGTTCATTCAGAATAATTTCATGTCAACCAGCATATGACAGCTATAGTAAGCACCAGACAGGTAACTTAGCAAAGGTTACCTACTGGTAAAGGTTGTCAGATGTCTGAAGAAATTAAAAGGAAATATTAGCATTCATGTATTTAATTTACCTACTTGACAATTACACTTAGGATTCTGAGTGGTGAATTACATTCCCTCTTCAGCTCGACACCACCTGCAGTTTGGGCTGTTGGTGGCAGAGAAAAGTTACCCTGGTCAGCCCTGATACGTTCAGCCCTAGAGCAGTGTAGGGACCCGACCAAACACAAGGGTTCCCCACCTGAGTACCACCCTGAGAACACTGGAGAGGAAAAGAAGCAGAAGCAAGAGCTTTATTTGATTCAGTGCCTACAAAAAGACAAAGGCATTTTAATGTGATGGCTTGATTAATTCATTCTAAACTCCCTTTAGCCAGACTACTTAATTCTATTGTAACAGGGAAAGAAATCCTGGGAAGAATATCACACGCTGTATTACTGTTAAGAAGTTCAAGTGGTAGCCAGTGTATATAAAAGCATGGCAGGAAAGCATGTTAGATATTGACGATATTGATTTCAAGAGGTCTTGGGATACACATCTTTCTATTTACTCTTTTTATGAATGATTTTTTTGTTCATCACTTCAGTTACAACTGACATTCTGTAACTAAAATAAAACAGAAGTTTTTCTCTTTTCTTTACAAATTGTCAACTACGTTAACCTTGTCAAAAAGCCCGCAAGAAAGAAATCAATATAGCAATTTAAAGACAAAATTGGCAGGCATTTATATTGTACTTGGACACATCTAGTAAATAGCCTCATACATCAGTCTGCCATCATCAATGGCAATATTCTGAAACCTACTAATGTTTTTACATTTGCAAAGTCAAATGACAAAGAAAGTACAAATATCGGTCCAGCAGATGAAAAATAACACGGAAATAATATCTGACATGAATGAGAAGCACGGACTAGTGACTCAGGTGTTATTTAAACGCCCCGTACTGCCAGGATACAGAACGGCTACTCTATCACCTACCCCGTATGAGCAGCGACCTGTTCGCCAGTGCAAAAGCCGCAGTGGAAACTCCGGGATTCACCGCTCCCCGTCACCCCCGCGCAGCCCCCGCGCCGGGCGGGCCGCTCCCGCGGAGCCCCGCGGAGGCTGCGGTCACCCCCGCGCCCCGACCGACGCCGTGCAGCGCCGCCGGCGCCCGCCCGCACCCCCGCGCCCCCTCCTCCGGGGTGGCACCGCACACGCCGCTGCTGCGGGTCAGAGCTCCCAGACCGCCTCCCTCTTTTTTCCCCTCTTTTCCCCCTATTTTTGGCCGCAATGTCAGCCAGGATCTGCCCCCCGGGCAGCCCCCTCCCCGCTGCTCGCTGGACCCCCCGCGGTTCTCCCTCCCGGGAGGGAAGGGCAGGCGGCGAAGTTGCCGGGACTTACGGTGGCAGCGCTCCCGGCGCTGGCGCGGCACCTCTCCCGGCCTCCTGTCACCTCGGGCCACCTCCGCGGCGGTTCGGCGCCCGCACCGGCGCAGCCCGGACGGCCCTTCACTCCTCGGAGGGGCGCATGGCGCCGTCCGCTCCCCGACACCCGCCCGGTGGGTCCCCGCGTCCCGGAGGGGGCGGGCGGGCCGAGCACTTCAGCCGGCGCACGGACAGGCACTGGCCAGGGCCGAGCCCCTCCGGCGGGGCTGTGCCTCGGGAAGCATCTGCCTCCTCTCGCCCGTCTCGCCCGCGACGCGCCCACCCCCCGCTCCCCCCCGGGCGCCGGCGGGGCTTCGCGCCGACGTCGGTGCGGGGCGGACGGAGAGCGCCCGGCGGCCGCGGCAGCGCCTCCCCCGCGCCCGCCTCCCCGCGCCTCCCGGCCGCCTGCTGCCGGCGGGGCGGCCGCGCAGGAGCCGGCGCTGCGCTGGCGGGCGGGGCGGGGGCGGCGAGGCGCTCCCGCCGCACCGCCTGGGGCGGGGGGGGGGCGCGCTGCGCTGAGGGGAGGCGACGCCCGCCCCGTGGGCCAGGGGCGCGTCCCCCGGCTCGGCCCCGCGGAGGAGGCGCGGGCGGCAGCCCGGCTGCCGGCGGCCCGAAGCCCTTCCTCCCAGCTGCCCCGCCCGTGCGGGGCTGGGGGTCCCCGGAGAGCTGCCGGCCGGGCCTGCGGCTGGGCCCTGCTCGCCATGAGGGTGCGTCACCCCGAGGCGCCCCGCTCCCCTCAGCGCCGGCTCCTCGGAGGAGCGCGGGCCCTCCGCGCCCAGGGGCCCGGCCGGAGCCCTCACCACCCTCCTCCTCCTCTCGGAGAAGTTCCTCTGACCCGAGCCAGCGTTTCGGTCCCATTGCGGGCACCTTTCGGAAGAGGAAGGCCGGGGCAATGGAGGGCGCTGAGGGCGAGACCCCGCTGCTCGAGCACCAGGGCGGGAGGGGCGCTGCCCCGGCCGTGGGGGCGGCAGCGGAGCCCGGGCTGCCGGGGGGCCCTGCCCACCCCGGGGACGCAGCCCCGCGTCCTCCTGTCCGCCCCGTCTCCTCCGCTGCTCTTCCAGCTTGCGTGAACCGTTTACCTACCGTCCACCGAGCCGCGGAGGACCAACAAGGGGTGGCGGCGGCATTCACCAGACGGCAAAGTCATCTAAATTCCCGTTTCTGCTCCAGAAGTTATGTAAGCGCCTTAAACGAAAGCGGAGGCCGAGAAGACCCTGTTTTGAGCCCCTCCAGTCTCCTCAGAAGAGCAGCCCCCTGCTACACGGGCATCCAGAGGCAATTGAGCCAACACCCCCCCACGTTGCGGGAGAGCGTCGAGTGATTGTGCATGAAGTATTGCAGGGGAGGACTTCTTCTCTGCTGTGGCTGCTCCAAGCTGCCCAATATTTAAATATGCGGAGAGCCACAGTAAGGCTGTGAGAGTGAGCGAATGCACGGTGATTCACCTCTGCACTCCTGCCAAACGTGGCAGTGCGGACAGCAGGTAGTAAGGTGTCTTCCCAGCAGATGGAGTCAGGAGGCAAACAAACTTGCTAACAAGGTACCACCACCCGGCTAAGAATGGCTTGCTTCTTTCGGCACTGCGCGAAGGAAGTTTCTGCCATCAAATAAAAGGAACTTTGATACCGGCTTTTAAGTCGTCTGGCTTACTTCTGAATGGAAAGTTAGCTCCTATTGACGTGGTCCTCAAGTGCTTTTCTTCCACTTACAGACTACAGTCAGATTTTACAGCTTGCCCTTCTCGTAGAAACCTGCATGCAAACCCAGCCGACTGCCTTTCTGCCCGCTTCCACATAGCTCGGGCCATGCTGAGCAGGGAGGCAGGGAGGGAGAGGAGCAAGGGAGCTTAGGGCTGAGAAGGAGGCGCTGGGCTGGGCGCATACCAATTTCCAAGAAAAAGGAACCTCTTGACACTTTTTCCAGCAGCTGTTTAAAAGGGTGCCTCTAGATAGTACCATCAAATAAATTTGTCCTCCTTAGGCTATATTGGGGGGCGGGGGGGGCAGGGAGCAGGGGGAAACTTACAATAAAAGATGAGACACTGAAGGAATACTGATGTAAATCGTCATCCCTTTAAGATTTAAACTGTCACTGTAGGTTTCACCCTTTACTCTTGTAGAGACAGCAAGGAGAATCAGTGGGAGCTGCTTTTATGAGCTCTCATAATGCCACAATTATTTCACTGTTCACAGGTTTCTCTGGCAGGAACAGCAAAGTTAGGGGAGGTTTTCATTAGCTGCACTAGGTCTGGAGCCACAGAGCAGCACCCCTACGGACCAGCCACAGTCCTGTCCCTCTCATACTCCAGCTGCCCTTAGGTGGGCTCGGATGAGTCATGGATCTAAGTACTTGAGATGTTTGTGGACAAGGAACTGCTGAGAAGCAAAACTCTAAGCTGAACCCTAGGGAAAGCAGGAGAATCCCCTTTCCTGTCATTGCAGCAATAAGTTCAAAGAGGAAAAATAGAAAACTTTTTTCATATCTAATAGCCTGGAATATTTTCTTTTCCAGAGGTTTTTTTTTTGGGGGGGTGAGTGTGTGGGTCACCAAATAAGTACAGATTGCTTTAAAAGGTACAGAAAGCAGCTGAACTATGTGAAAGCAGGTGATGGTCTGTTTAGCAGTGTCTTCTTCCTTAGTCCACCCGTTTGGGGGTTTTGTGTGTTGTCTGGCTAATACTGTTCATTCTATGATTGGAAAGCATCACATTCTCAATGACTGTTTTTATACTTATTTCAAAACAGATTTTATGTTCCTCTGCTTTCTTACTGAGTAGTGTTCATCTGCTGAAGTATAAATCTGTCATCCCATAATCTGGAAATAGCTTTTCTAAGGTTTGGGTGGTTTTTTTTATAAACTCCCATTTTGTTAACCATTACCTTGCACACAGAAGCAACACTTTCTGATTTGTTCTGCTGTAAGCAATTCCATTGTGCCCCATGGGGCTGCAAGCATGAGTAGTTACTATTTGGCATGAGTGTGAAATACGGATCAGGCCCATAAATAACCACTGGAAAATTATTATTAACTGTACCTTGATGGTTTTATTTCTGTTTGTGCTCAGGAGTCATTACAACACTGATTTCTGCACAAAAGAGGTGACTGAGCTACTGTTTTATGTTGTAAGACTATAGCATTGCTTAATACATGAAAAGTTAAGAAAGTCAAAACCTGGTTCCAAGATTTCAGTGATTTCATTCCATTATGAAGGAAAACATTTTTCCATATAGTATGGAAAGTTGTGCATTTCTGTAGTTTGTCTCGTTTACACCATCTTTTTTTTCCTAAATATATTTTGTCTACCTTTAATGGTACTACAAGTAAGGATGCCACTTGTGAAACAGGCGCTGACCTAATTTTGTTTCTCCGGTCCAGAATTTGAAATAAAAAACCAATTTCCCAGCTGGACCTATAAACTTTCCATAAATTGGGCAGCAATATTTCCACAATCTTTTGCAGATGCCTGCATTGCAAGCTGTTTGGAGGTGAACTATTTCCTGTCATGGTTTGTATATCTTTCCTATGTGTAGTGGTACGCCGCATAGGGACTACCTGGAGCACAGTATCTTCAGATAAGGATTTGTTCACATTAAGTTTGTTTGAAGCATAGGAAGAGTGAGCATTGAGCTGTCTCCAGAAGACCTTGCAGGCATGCTGTACCCTTTGATAAACAGATTATAAATAATGCATTTGAGTAAGGGCTACATTCTTAATTTGGACAACAAAATGGAAGGAGTAAAAGACAACATTTAAACAAAAATAGTAATAAATTTGGCCTAATCCAGTTCAGGGTGAAAAGAATGGGAATTTGCCATTAGCTTCAGCACAAGTTAGATCAGCCCTATTAAGACTTCCATGGGAATATTTAATTCTTTTGCATACAACTTTGTAATGATGACTTTGCACTCCTAGAAGTGACTTGATTGAAAACTCTGAGAACAGTTACAGCACTATCAGCAGCAATGCAGGCTTCCTAACCCTGCCTGCCTGTAAACATGTCAGCTCTGTGAGAAGGAAATCCATGGAGTGGGTATAGCTGCTGCTCAGGCTGTGCATCCCTAACTGGATAACTTCTTTTAATTTTCAGAAAAAGGGGTCACTCTGGAATTACAGTTTTGACAAATGACAAGTAAACAGCTTTATGAAGCTACTGCCAGTTGAAGAAGTCCATTCCAAACATGAAAGGCAACATCAGGAGAAGTACAGAAATGCTCAAGTTGGCTGGAAGGCATATAAACAACTTAAACTAGGATTATTGGGCGAATGGAACAGTGCTGTGCCATAAGAGACAAATGTAAATTAGGGAAGTTGTTACAGGGAGGTGTGTGAGTACATTTGATCAATGCAGAGTCATAAAACCAGAAAAGCAGAACAGAGGTATTCAAAATGAGGCACAATGTGTGAGTTATTCAGGAATCTCAGGCTCTGATATACTGCACCGCTTAGATCCTTAGTTCTAGCGGGTTAGCATGGCATAAAAAGAGCTACTGCATAACACAATACAAAACATCTTTAAAGATACGTTTCCCCATATCTTCCTTCTCTCAGCAAATACGGAGACAATAACCATCATTGGTCTTACCCATATTTTAAATACTGTAACAGGTGAAGCAACTTCCCACAGGGCAAAATACTGCAAATTTCTCATATGCCCTGCAGTGTCACGTTGACCCAAGTGTTCTCTCTTGAAATATGAGAACCGCTGTTCTTGGGTAAGGATTAATTCTGATTAAGCTGCAATGTAAATGTTATTTCTGCTGCCATTGTAGCCCCTGTGAAACTGCCTCGAACTTGAAGCTCTAATTCTCCCAAGTAAGTTAAGAAGGATGGTGAAAGAAGGTTTCAGGAACAGCATTTTTGGAGATGTGATAGAATTAATACATGTTAGAGAGACCCAAATAAAAGTTTAAATAAAGGATGAGAGAGAAGTGAAAAAGAATGCATGAATGGACAATTCCTCTAATGATTTGGACACACAAGAGCGTTTATTTTTAGAAATATTCTGAGAGAAGAAATGCCATGATTGGGAGACAACCTGGTGGAAGTGTCAGGAAGACACCATATCTGGGTCACAGACAACTCACTCAGTGATGGGAATTTTGTGTGTGTTTTATTTCTAATCCCAGAAGCCATCAAGTAATCCAAGAAGTAACTGGGTTTTTTAAGACAGCCCTTTTCAAAATTAATGGATTGTGTTTAATTTTATGTTAGCTTTGTTTTTAGAAACCTGAAAATCAAGACTTATGTGTTTATCCAATATCAAACATCTCATTAGAATGATGTACAAATTGTCTTAATGTCACAATAGATTTATTTCAATCATTTGCTTAATGTACAATAATTTCAATCAGTTTCTTAATGTACAATAAAACATGGATGATTACATTTGCTTCCTTGCTTAAATTTCTAGTTTTAATTTATGTTATTTAATCTATCCAAGTATTGATAGATCAGTTCATGTCTCAGGACATTCTTACAGGATCTCCAAAACATTTTGGAGTGAGAGAAAAAAGAGATATATGCCTCCAAAAGAGAAAGACTTTTTTAAAGAAAAACTCCTTCAATCAATAATTAGGAAACACAAAAGCAAAAAATAGGAAATGAAAAATACAGGAACATTAGTTGTATTCATGTTTTCAAAGAACAAGGAAAAATTAACAGATTCCCTGATATAGAAATTTCAGTTATTAGTAAATACACTGTATTCAATTTTCTATATAGAAGAGACTATTTTAATTTAGGAGTTAGAAATATATGCTTTCATTAGCAGGGCACTCATTATACATATTGGTAGCAGAAACACAGTGGCTTTGCTTGCTCTGTACAGAGGAAGGAAAGGGAAAGCAAACAGGATAATGAAAACCTAGGCCATGGGAACGTTTCCAAAAGAGCGAGCACCTGATTCACTCAGAATCAGCAGGTATTTTCCAGCTTCGCTCGGAAGCTGATACCCTGGGCATTGCTAAGCCAGTGCGTAGCTGTACATGATTCTAGAGAGAACCTCAGCCATGCATCAAAAAGAAGAGCTTTTCAGAACTAAATGAACCGACAGCTGCTAGAAATGTCTTCCCTGGTGTATATACTGTATATAAATCATAAAATGTTGTTAATTATACCAATCTTCTCTGGAAACTATTCTGAGAGCCCTATGAAATTTCTACAAATGACCAGCAGGCATATTTCATAAATCAAACATACTTGCAAGGTCCCATCAACGTAACCTTTACATTAATTGATTCACTAATGTATTTTTAATATGAGAAATTTCACATTATTTGGAGTTACAGGCCATGCAAGAATCTATCTATTAATACTCAAGACTCATCTATGTACTTTTATATAGATAAAATTTCATACCTTTGTAAAAATTGCCCAGGGCCTGTGTATCATTCAGGCTTCACTTATCCCCTCAAAATATGTTTTAAGTAAAACTAAAGCAGTGCTATTAGCTCATATTGGTTCTGTGACCAAAGGTGAATTTTACCTCAAATCTTTATTCTGCCAGACAGAAATTTTTATTATTTCTGTAAGTCTGACAAGCACGTTATTTTAAAAAGTCACATTGCCTGGAAAATGTAGCTGTAGTGGCCACATAACTGACTAAACCACAGCTCTTGACAGTAAGTGTAGTCTTAATCGTTCTCATTATCATCATTAGTTTGTCACTCAGTTTGACATGTCTAAAATAGAGTCCTACCCCTCCAAACAACTGGTATATAAGAATCTCCTTATGCTGGGTGTGAAAGTTCTCCCGCAGCAGCAGGAGTGGCTGACATAGAGTTACTCGGATACAGAAATGTTTGCAGGATGGAGGCATTAATCGTAATCTTTGGGGGGAGACTACTGTCTCTGATCAATAAAATGCCTACCAGAGTCTCAGGACTATATATGCACGCATGTACCTGAGCAATGTGAAGGGAGATGCCTTATACATAGTTTGCCATAATATCATATAGTATAGGAAAGATGGGAAATGTTTCAGCTGCCTTTATGGTTGATTATCAGTATCACAAAGACACATTAGAGAAGAAATCTAATGGATTTTTTCTTAGCTCTTTAAGTAACGATGAAATTGGCAGAATTCATTTCCAATTGGCAACCGCCTTTATTCAATATTGAGAGACAGTGCAGCTGAATTGAAGGGGCAAAAGTTCAGATGGTTTTGAGCAGATATGCCTCTATTCCTTTGTAGTCTTTGCTTCTTCTTGACTCTGCAGTCTGTAAGGAATCTGTGGAATAGGGACTAATTTTCAGCATTTCATCCAGCATCATAATTATAACCCATGTTAGTCTAGAGAGTTTGATTAGCATAAGAATATCAGCTACTACTTTTATAGCTAACCCTTCTGTAAGGAATGTGGAGCATAATTATGAGTAGATCTGTAAATATACAGCACATATTAAAGACAGTAGAATGACAACGTTTGCATCTCAAAGGACTTAAATTTAGGTTCTGGTGACAGAACAAGTAGGAGATTGCATGCGTTGTGCATGCATGCTAGCCTGGAAAAGGGAACTAGCAGGAAAGCACTACACAGACAAGATGTATGTGTATCATGGTGATTCACGCAACAAACTTTCATCTTCTCATTTTCAGTGTTATTCTCCTCTCATTTCTCTTCACACATGCACACAAGAGCAAGTACACATTTATTCCAGCAATGTTATTGATTGGCTGTCTTTGACACTGGTTTTCCTGTAACAGCTGCCCATTTAAATCTCACCAGCCAAACTTTTAACAGAAACTAAAGGTAGTCACTGAGGGTCAGATGCTCAGAGAGAGCTACAAATCACAGAACACAAGTCTTGAGGGAAATGTCTGAGCTTGAAAATCTTGCTCACCTTCATCTAAACCTAATGATTCACTTTGTATGGCAGTCCTAGCTGTGTCTCTGAGGTCTACCTTAATTGCATCTCCTTTTCTCCTGGTACGTAAGTGAAATCACATGCAGAGCTCCTAGATTGGTCCTGTATTTCTGAAAAAGCATTGTAAGGCTAGTCCTTCTTCAGCCAGTTAAAACAGATATAGAGACACAGTGCAGAGAGGTGTCTGGCTCTAGAGCTTCCAGACATTAAAATGTAACAAGATCTACCAGAGGAACCTCATTTTCTCTGGCACTTTTTCTATTCCCATTCTTGTTATATTTTATGGCTTTGAGGCACAACCCTCTCCTTAGTTCTTATCATCATGAAGTCTTTGCAGGTAGTCATGTCTAAAATACTCCTCTGTGTTCTGTTTTTGAACACACTGTTTTTCCAAAGGAAAAAAAAAGTTGGAAAGGGAGGAGATGCAGGAGCTCACCTTTGTAAGTCCCAAACAGTCATTTTAGCTATTGCCATATATTGAGAAGCCAGAGTATTGGAAGTTTTCAATCAGAGGGCTGCCAATGCATTTCAGTCTTGGCCCACAAAATCTTTTCTATTTGAGTTCTGGACCTTGGCTGTAGAATAAATTTGGAAAAAGATTCAAGGGTTTTTTTTCAGATACCAGTAAGTGAAAAATCTGAAATTTGTACATAAATAACAAATGTCTCAGCCAATAAATTGCAATTGGAAAATAAATCTTCTGCCATAACTTCCTCTGTGATGTTTTAAATGCATTTTTTAAAACTGGAATCTCTTGAACTGTTACGTTTTGCTGCCATGTACTAAAAATAAAAATATGGCATGGTTTTCAGTACTGCTATGTTCTGAGTTGCACTTCACTGCATAGGGGTTTAACAAGGTTCATCTTTTCAAATTCGTCATAGCTTGATTTCTATCACTTAACTTGCATTTTTACAAAGGAGTGTGAAAATCATTCAAATTCAGGCAGCAAGTATACCAGGGACTCTCACCTCTCTCCACACCACTCAGGCATACACATATACACAACTACATCTTTATTGTAGCAATATTATTGATCCATTTGTTGTCCAGTTAAATCTCACCAAGTGAACTGTGAACACAAGCTAAATGTGATCAGTGATGGCTGGATACTCAAAGGAGGCTGCAAATCACAGAAGAAAATTTGAGAGATGTGCTTAAAATTTCTGGTCCCAGTTTGAGCACATGGTATGAAATCAACAGTAATAATTTCCATACACTCTTTCTAAAGAGGGTGAATTCCAAGGACAACATTTGGGATGTGGTAGGACCAGTTTGAATACATGTCAATCCAATGCAAATCCTGATCCTTTGTGCAGGTTGACATCACCTATCTGAATGTAACATCACTGAACTCGCTTTGCTTGTATCTGGTTGCAGGCTCAGAGATTATTTTTCCTAGTGATTCACTCATCCAAATTTTGGTATTGGGTGATAATTAATGAATTTTGTTGAGGCATGGAAACTGGCTCACCACATGTCTCTACAAGATCTGGTCCTTAGAAGCTGAGTTGGAAACTGATGGTCAGTAACTTTTAATACCCAAATAAAGTGTTTAACACTAATATTATTTCCATATTTATTAAACCATAATCAAAGCAGAAGCATTTGTGATTTCCATTTTTTCTAACAGTGTTGCTATTTACAGTGCCCTGCAAGAGTATCAGATGGTGTGTAGTATGAAATATGTTTCAGATGACACAATTCTTATTAAAGGTCTAGTAAATGAATTTAAAGGTGTTTCCAGTCCCTTCCAAGGAAAGTCAGACAGGATATAATTCCCTTCTTCCCAAAATAACTTCAGTCACACATCACCAGTATCATATATGTCATTTAATAACAATATGCACATGACATTCAGTGGGCTGAACTTGTTGCTGTAAGTTCATTTTACTTTCCAGTACAGCCTATAAATTGTTCATGAGAGATTCTTTCAGCTGTTCAAGATTCAAGAAAGCTTTTTCCTGTAAGTGAAGCACTCTGCTCTTTTTGCTGCTGTTGCTTTACGTTTTGATTTTTTTCAGGACAAGGCTGAGAATGCAGAAATGGTTAGGAGAGGGGACTACAGATTTTGTTTGATTTATCTTTTTCTTTTTTGTAGCTGTTATGAAGCTGCTAGAGATCTTTGTGTCCAGAGGAAGGCCATTATATCAAGATGAATTTTCTTACTGTAAGAATGTGTTTAGTTCACAAATCCAAATATTGGAGGTTTGTATAGTGGGACCATGTCTACAGTCTGTTGGAAAGGATTTTTTCCTCTGAGTTCACAACGTTCAGGGCAGGAGATTATCTTTTGATTCAGTAACCGTTACAAGAAGGGTGTTCTTCAAATACAAAGTGCCCCAGAAGGGTATAGCCATCAGCCTAGTGGAGCAAAATGAAAAACATCTAACTGGGCTACCTTACTAAAAGGTGACAGTGAAATTTTCATTGACAACAAGGCTAGATAACCTCTGAAAAACAGGGCACTTACTTAGTTGCCTAAAATAGATTTGAGTACCCTGCTGAGAATGTTTGCTCAAGAACATAACTTCTACAGTTCCTTTGTATCTGTAGAGAATAATGAAGAGAGGAATACAGAAATGCTGAGCAGAATTTTGCTATACTTTTGAGTACTGATATTGCTATTTCTAGGAAATAGATGACAAAGCTGGTTGAAGTTTTTTATATGAAACTGGATATATCTTACCAACTTGTTGGTGAGCATTCAGACTAACTGCATATGTGCTTTACTAGCTAACTAGTTAGCTAGTAACTAATTAGCTAGTTAGCTATGTGACTGAAAGAAGAGTTGTAGCAAACAAATATTGAAGTTTCTGATTTCATAATTTGTGAGGAATATGAATAGTAGATGAGGAACTGGACAAAATAACGCATTGAGCAGGAAGACTGGAGAGGAGAGAAATCTTGGTCTCCTCACCCTGCCCCACACTCTAGGTTGATGGAATTTAGTAATTTTGTAGGTATCGTTGCCTACTACAAAGTCCACTCGGACTTCTTTTCTTTTCACATTTTTGGAACTTATTGAATATTTCAGGTGTATGTATTTGTGAAAAAAAGCCAAACCAACCAACCGAACAAAAATACCCAATGCCAAAATACAAGAAAAGCACAGTTCCCAGTGCCTCAGTCAGCCAACTTTAACAGTGTTCAAAGATTTCCAAGACATTTTACAGTACAATATTGCTTTAGAATTGTATATTCCAAAATGAATGAACATTTTTGAAGCTTGATATAGAGCTAGTGCAGGATGAAAATTCATTTAGTTGAATCAAATGATGTTTCTTTTTTTCCTTAAAATAATAGGACTGGGGATCGTATCAGTGATAATTCTTGTAACTTACTACCAGATCTCAAGCTAAGGTTATACAGCCAGTCTCTCCAGTCCTGATTCCCCTGAAGCCCATGCCCAGTCTAACGCTGAGTTCACTGGGAACAGAATATATTAATCAGTCACCATTTTGTTGTTTCGTAACTTTGGGATGAAATCAAAACACTTTTTTCATAATTTCTAAGGAACATGATGATTTCTCATGCTGCCTGGAATTTGACTTTTTGGGCCCGTCATGCAGGGAAGTCCACCTGAAGTAGCTATTGTGCCAAATATTCACTTCTTACTTTAGACACAATGATTTCCTCCAAGGCTCATTTAGACCATGCAAAAGGCAAGACAGTTCTCTCTGTTTTTAAAGCACAATAAGTTACCTGGCACGAAGGCATTCTCTGCATACACTGAAAGTGTCACTAAGACGCTAGCTTGGAGGAGTGATTGCATGGTAAATTTTGCCTTAGCTTCCTGTCTGCTAGTTTCTCTTTGTAGGCATCCTGTTGGCTTCAGTGACAGGGTATGTCATTTCTATTCTATTATTACCATCTATGCTTGTATAAAAGCTGTTCAAGTTAGAGCAGCTTCAGAATAAAGAATCCATTTGGGGGTTTTTTCTTGCTTTTCATAGTAGGATCTCTAGCTATGGATTGTTATTCTTTGCTTATTTATAGCCTTTTTCCCCTTCTGTTGAGTCTTACTTTCTTCCTCCTTTTCTCCACTTTGATGGCAGATGTTATACTTCTAAATTCCCTCTTGAACAGCAGGGTCAAATTCTGACCAATACCCCTGGAATTATTTTAGCACATTCTTCCTGCAAGCCAAGTTACCTGATAGATTTTTAAAAGCCGGTATATCCAATTTCATATTGTATTAGTACTCTCCCAAGTAAGAGTGCAATTTTGCTTTTCACATTAAGGACATCTAAAAAGTTTTTGTAGATAGAGCTAATAGCTCACTCTGTATCCAAACCATGCCTTTAGATCCCAACTCTTTTGCTCTTCCTTAAATATTTGTGGTGAAACTTTCCTTGCTAGGTGAGTACCTATTCACCCGTGCCTTAGGCTGAGTTTTCCGGGGAGTTCTGAAATAATTTAACTTAAAATTTTGTGCCTGGGAAGAGCACATCAATTTGGTAGTGTTCAGCTACCAAACAGTATCATGACTGTTTCACTAATGTGAGCTCCTGTCTTTAAGATTTTGAGACAGGAATTGAAAGTTAGTATATGGTCTGCATAGATGTTAGAGATATACTTGTGCTTTCAAAAGAAGAATCAAATTGGAATAAACTATAAACCTCCATGGAGGAATGGAAATCTCCTTCTCTCATGCTACAGAGAGGATTTTGGTAAGTTAGCAATAAATTCATTAAAGATATCATCTGACACAAGTGTATTCTACCTATCCTCACTGCCTACGTGCTGACCAAACAGGACATGTTTACATGTGTGTGCTCCATCCTGGATGTACATAAACTTTCTCTGCTCACCCTTTTTTGTGCTGATTCCTCACCCTTTGTCTATCAATGCTCATGGCTGTAGTGATGCTGAAACTGAGAACAGAAAGTCTGCCTCCCGTGTTGCTTAGTTATTTTCTTACCTAGCAGTTCTGTAAAGTTCCAGTTAATGTTGCTTCTGATTTACTGTCTTGATTTTTCAACAGCAGGATATCTCAGACTCATGTGTTTCAGTGCATGGCAGGATATGACTTTTCCAGCACCCTGGGTTAAAACTATCCTCCTTCTTGTGTTATAGATGCCCAAATGTTCCCAGAGGCTTCCAATCCCTACAGCTGTGTTTTGCTGTCCACAAAAGACTTGAGTAGAATAAGTAGGGAAAGCTTCCTCTTCAGGTAGGGCAGATATTGATGTGCTGGGTGAGACATTCAACAGAAAGGTTGAAAATAAATCTCACTGACAGTTGTGTCCTCAAGGGTGAGTCCTTTCTTCCAGTCCTTCTTCATAGTTCACAGGTTCAACAAACTGCACCCAGCCCTTTCTGAGCCCAGAGGAAATCTCTTTCTTTGTGTCACTTTGGCACCTTTGTGCAGACTTGCTACAGGCCTTCTGCTTCCAGTCTTTCCTACTCCCTGTCTGCCTCAGTCCAGAAAGCTGCCCAAGCTCAGCCTGCTCAGTCACTTCTGGGGACTCCTCCGCTCTCGAAGGGGGTTATGCTGGACTCAGAATAACTATAAGTCTTCCTCAATGCTCCTCATTGTTACTGCCTCTCTAGCAGGACATATAATGTAGAGTATTTATACGGCAAATTGGGGTAAAATATTATGACATCATTGCACACGGTCATGTACACCAAAGTTTTGAAAATGCCTATAGTTCTCCGCACAACTTTAACTTTAGACCACTGGATGTACTTTTTACAACTAAATTAATTTCTTGCAACTATTTCTCTCCCCCCCCACCCCCTTTTCCTTTACCTTGCTTGTTGCCAAATGTGGGAGAACATCCTTTTTCTGTTTATAAAACCAGTCTCTCTCACTCCATGCTGCCAAATTTCTGCAGCACATAAATCGCTATTAAAGATGTTTTCTGCTGCCTCTGGAGGATGACATATTCTCCTTGCTGCTCTCAGGGATTTTCTAGATAATGCTTAGCAGTCTATTTAAACAGCATTTTGCATGCTGGCCACTAATGGTCCGTTCCATGTTTTCATGAAACATCTGGGATCTGAGTAGCACAAAGTCTGAGCATTAATTGCAGTGCTGGCTGCAGTTACAGCAGACTGTAGCTGGACAGTGAATGCATCAAGAGCTCTAAAAAGCAAATTGGTTGAAAAATCAGGTTCTTTCTAGGTTCTACTTCCTGAATTCATTATTGCTTGGAAACTGGGTAAATAACTGCTACATTTTAAAATACCATTTATTCCTTAGAGCATTGACGAGAATGCAGATTTTCCCATCCAGTGCCTGGTGTTCTAGGAATTTGGTTGCTTCCATATTCAATGACTGAGCAGAGAATAAAAGTGATGCCAGATACGGGTTTTAAAGTTCTCAGGAAGATATATGAACCTAACCTAGGAACCCAACATCTTGGATCTGCTTCTTCCTCCAAAAGGTTTTATGCTCTTGGAAGCAAAGGCAGTACCACTCGTTTGAGCAGAAGGCTCAGGTGTGGAATCTGAGTACCTGGGTGCATTTCCCTGCAACTCTTAAGAAGATTCCTGCCAGGCAATGGTTTAGAAATCATCCCAGTTGTCTGTATTTTCCCACTAGCCAGATAAAGGCTGCTTCACACTGAAGCGAGTTAATATGGTGGCTCCCTGTTTATCTTCTCATCTGCTTTGTCTCACCATTCTGAAGTTCCTAATCTGGACATGCAATACAGGATTCCAGATGAGTCCTGCTCCAGGACCCTAAAAGTCCTTCACTGATTCTACTTTCAGCACCTATTTTGTAGATTTTGGTGAGGTTTTAAAATAAAAGTTGGGGTTTTTTTTCCAATTTGGCACTCAGGTTGGAAACCCATCACCCTTCATTTTTTATAAGATGCCTCTAGCATCTCTTTGTCATTGTATTTGAATTCTTTTGTTCTTAATCATCTTTATGCACTTCTGTTTCCCTAACGTCCTTTGGAGCTGCTTGAGATGCTAGACAGAAACAGTGGGCTAGCAATGCAAGAGAAGCTCTTGGGAAAGTTAGGAATTAAGAGAGAGAAGCTTATTTGTTCATGGCCCAATCCCACATGAAGGTGATTTGTGATTCCTCACCCACAACTACTCTGTGTCCTGCTATGGGCAAAGTTAGTGTGGAAACCTCCAGGGAGAGCACACCTAAATCGAGGAGAACCCAAGGGATGCTTCGATCAGCCAGTACTTGCCTCTAGAGGTCTCCCAACTCTTCTTACATTTGAAAACCCAAATGTACGCTCTTGGCACCTCTGTCAGCTGTCCTCAGCGTGTGCTCTCCCCCTTCCTCTCCTTCCCCTGATGCCCTGGACCTCAAAATCAGCTCTGTAGCATTTGTGTTTTATGGTTCACAAATACAAGTCTTTCTTGTCTCTATCTAACATTATCGTAACCTGTCAGCTGACCTTAATACAGCTCGTACAGGAAGATTTTCCATTACACATATAGGAGCTATTTTGGGGAAAAATACTGGATAATGCAGATAGTTTGTGTCATCATGGTTAAATCTGGTGACTGGAAATGAACATTTAATTGATGTACTGCATAAGCACGTTTCCAAGCAAAGCATATGCAAAACTGAGTGAATTTGAACTGTCTCCGCAGCACTTGTCTGCAGAAAAATGGAATCCCCACAGACCTTTGTATAATGGTCTTGCTCCGCTCCTTGTAGCATCTCAGAATGTGTCAGCTAGAACAGCATCTCTGCCAGGTTTCTTTCTTCCTTGGTGCTGATGGGTTCCTGTCTGTCCCAGCTTTTGCAGATGGGATTCAGGAGTTATTTCAGTGGGGTTAGTCAGCCTGCTTCATATTGTTGTTTATATAAAACAATATAAAGGTGTCGTGACTTCAAAGCAGTTTTGTCTAATTTGCATCAGTATAGTGAGAAGATGGATTCACTCACTGAATCAGTGCATGTAACACTTTCCTGTTAGTGTGATCCACATACAGACTGAAGCAGAGTAGGGTGATATACTATACCACCCTTTTCAGTGTGAATTTAGACCTGTTTTCCTGCTCTGGGGGAGGAGGAAGTGGCTGCATTCAGAACGCCAGCAGGAACTCAGCAGGAGCTGCTGCCTCTCAGGCACAAGGCAGAGGCAATCAGGTGCTTCCTGCAGGTGCTGTGGAGCTGCTCGGTTTGGATTGCTTCCTCTCGCACCAGCGGGACGCCGTCGGTCCTGCCCCGAGGAAAGGCTGCGGACCAGGACCCGCAGCCAGTATCTCTCATGCATCTTGCCCCTGGGAAAGAAGGGTTTCCACTTATTCTGGAATTTAAACACCAAATATAACAGGTTAAAATGGCCACCCTTATTTAAACCAAGCAAAGCCTAAGGCATCCGGGCAATCCCAAAAATGTGGAAGAATAAACTTAAAGGGCAGTTAGCTAGGGAAGAAACCTTCACAGGAAAACCTTTTGTCAAAAATTGGGGGAAAACAGGAACATACAGTATCTCGAAAGTACAGTCGTGCTGTTGTACCACAGCTGATGTCTGATGTCTAGAGTCTGGGGCTGAAGAGGGATTTGGTTAACTAATGATTATACAGGGGAGTGAGAAAATGATGTTCCTAAATATCTATTCTGATTCAATGGAAAATTACAAAAGATTTGGAGGCAATAGGGTTTTTCAAAGGGTGCAATGTGCTATGAAGAAAATGAATTCCCAAGTCATTAGCAAAGATATATAATTCATATGATAAGCCTTTAAAAGAAGATAATATTTTTATACAAATGTATGTATTGGATGTTTTAAAGAATGAAATTTGGAATTTGTTTAAGAGCTGATTTTGTGGCTAGGATTTTTAAAATTTTCCATTAAAATATTCAGAGACATATGGCCATTTTTTGTTTTAGTGAAAATAAATCAAAAGATTTTCTAGCTTACAATTTTGGTTGTTAACTATGTTTTAAAGTACTTTTTTTTCTTGGTGAATGGATTTGGGTAGGGGTATTGACCTTTTGAATGAGACCCCTAAAATTTGTAATGTTTTCTGTTTTAACTTAGAGCAAGTTTCATTAAGAAAAAGATGATTCAAAACTTTCTGCGAACAACGAGAAGAGACTGCTTAGCCCTTTTTAGGAAGCTAACTGTAGCAAGGAGTTATCTTGTTTCCACATTCAAATAACTTTCAAATGTCATACCCAGACAGAAAGCAAGGAAGACCATGGCCTTGGCTTTTAATGAGGCAGCTGCTTCTTTTTGAAGAACTGTATTCAACCATCAAACAGCAGTTGGACACAAACAGACCAACAAAGAGCTGTGAGAGTGATCAGCAGCCAAACAAGCATGGGTTAAGAAGATTTAAGGAAATGTGTTCAGTCTAAAAGATACTGGGGGAAGGCATAAGAGATCATCAAAAAGGAAAGCAGATTATGATCACTTAACTTGCTGCAGGTAAGAAGTAAGAAGTCATGGTCTTAACTTTGAGTAACCAAGATTTAGGGATGGATATCAGGAGGTATTTTTTGATGGTAAGCAGGGTGAAGCAGAGGAATCGATGACCTGTGGAGGTGTTACATCTTTCTCACTGGAAGATCTGAAGAATTGGTTATATAGTCCAAAATGGTTTGTACTACAGGACACTGAGCTCCTAGATCTGGGTGAGCCCTTGCTGTGCCCCGACTATCTTAGAAAAAAATAACCACCTTCCTTTTCCCTGCCCTGTTTTCTAGGCAAAGTAAAACAAAGCCTGCGGGCCACAAAGGATACAAAATGACTTCCAGCAGATCCCTGGTCCAAATGATCTGGGGGGTATAACTGTGAACTTTCATCACGAATTGCAGCTATTTGCCAGCCACCATCATGAATTAGGCAGAGAGATGAGCTGGCTGACCTCTCTCCAGATTCCTTTCAGTCTTTTATTTTGGTGATCTGCTGCAGAAAATGATCAGAGACAGGTTTGAGCTGGCAGGGGAACTGGTTGGTCATCTAGTCACACTCTTTCATACAGACTAAGAGTGCAAAACCCCATGCCCTAGCACAGCATTTGTATCCCATAATGTAACTCTGTGGAGGTGACAACTTACTGTCAGCTGTAGGATTAGAGACCTGGTACCACGGGGACAGCACATCATTCTGACCCACCAGTCCAGAAGGCAAAATACGATGTGAGGCTGTGACAGCCCTGGGGATGCTGTGCTAGGAACAGAGAGCAGGTAGCGCTGTGAACTTTCGCAGGTGCTTGCCCGAGTAAGGACACACTCAGTAAAAACCGTTTAAGATTCTCCTGTTACAATTCTGCCTCTCGAGTGTGAAATGAATTCATTTTGACAGTTCCAGTGGAGATGGGAAGATATACATTGAGCTGCTTAACCCTTTCCCTCTCTGCTCCCTTTCTTCCCCTTGGTAAACTCATTCCTGCCCGCCAGCTTAGAGGGGTGAATATATAAGGTATTCAGATACTTCAGCAATGGCCTCAGTCCCCTAGGGCCCTTGGAAATGTCTCCAAGGACTTTCTCCTTCGTTGTCCTCCTTACTTCAATAGTTCTCTCCAAACCTAGCAAATTCTTGGGAATCTAAATTGAAAAACCTGTGCCACAGCAATAAAATGCTATCTTCAGAACTGGAATCAGTATCTGCTGTTGGAGACCTCTCCAAAACCACTCCATAGGTTAAAAATGAGACACTGAAGAAACACTCAGAAGACAGAATCATTTTCTCATTCCCTAGCTATCCTTTTAAAAACAGCTCCCAGAGTATTGTGCACAGCATGTTAGACAAAAGAAAAAAATAGTCTGCCAGCACAGTTTAGAAAAGCTGATGACTTTAAAGACCTTCAACATGGAGAGAGCTGCCACTGATAAAAACTTGCTGTGATTCAGCTATGCTTTGTGTGAGAGCAAGTCATTTTGCTACTTACTGTTGATTATTGAATTTGAAACCCTCTGAGGTCTTCCAAAGGTCTGAGAACTGTTAAGGAGTGAATGCTAAGAAGGGGATCTATTACTCAAAAAAGTGGTTTTCAAGGAAAGATTGATAACATTTAAAATATAATTAAAGGGGCTCAGGTCCATGTACATAATAAATGGTTCATTTTTTATCTTATTCTACTGTAAAGCACAGCAGCACTCAAGTCAAGGGTAAAAACAGATGAAAAGAGTTTATTCACTTGAGGCTATAAAAGGTTTACCCACTTCTGTATACAAAGCAGGAGAGTTTATCTGCTTTTGTGTTCAGTATTACACCAAAGAGTAAAGCAAGAATGGAAACTGAGTAAAGCAATGAAAAAGCTCCAGAAAAAAGAATTTGGTCAAAATCAGTGTATATATATCTATAGCGTATATATATATATATATATTTATAGAGATATATATATACATTAAGAAATAGATATATATATAAAGACTGTTCCATACTAGACAGAATAATGCAGCTGAGTACAAACTGGACAGAAAGCAGCCAGGCCTGGGCGCCTTTTGGACAGCAAGTTTAACACCAGTCAGCAGTGTGCCCTTGCAAGCAATGAAACCACCTACTGAGCTGCGTTAGCAAGAACATAACCACCAGGTCAAAGAACGGGCTGATGGCTAGGAAGCATTTCTGAGGCCACATTGGGAGTGCTGTCTCCAGATCTGCCTTTTGTAAGGTGGGGCTGGCAAGAGAGGGAATGACAAACGGGAGAGTCCAGCAGAGGATCACTAAAATCTTCTGGGGGCTGGAGCACATGATTTGTGAGGACAAGCAGAGGGAGCTGGTTTTGCTCAGCCTGGATGTCGTGGTTTAGCTTCAGTTGACAACTGAGCACCATGCAGCTGCTTGCTCCCCCTCCCCCCGTGGGATGGGGGAGAGAATCTGAAGTAAGAAAGTAAGAAAACTTGTGGGCTGAGATAAGAACAGTTTAATAATTGTAATAATAATAATAACAATAAAATTAATAATAAAATTAATAATAAAATTAATAATAAAATTAATAATAATAATAATAATAATAATAATAATAATAATAATAATAAAGAAGTTGTAATGAAAAGGAAAACCAGGAGAGAGAGAGAGAGGAACAAAACACACGGAAAAACAAAAAAACAAGTGATGCAACCGCTCACCACCCGCTGACCGATGCTCAGCCCGTCCCCGAGCAGCGATCACTGCCCCCCGGCCGACTCCCCCCAGTTTCTATACTGAGCATGACGCCATATGGTATGGAATAGCCCTTTGGCCAGTTGGGGTCAGCTGTCCTGGCTGTGCCCCCTCCCGGCTTCTTGTGCCCCTGGCAGAGCATGGGAAGCTGAAAAGTCCTTGACTAGTGTAAACATTACTTAGCAACAGCTAAAACATCAGTGTGTTATCAACATTATTCTCATCCTAAAGCCAAAACACAGCACTATGCCAGCTACTAGGAAGAAAATTAACTCTACCCCAGCCAAAACCAGGCCACTGGAGAAAAGAAGAATATGGAGGGACCTAATATCTGTCTTCAGCTACCTAAAGGTGAATTACAGAGAAGACAAAACCAGACTTTTCTCAGCTTGGTCTTTTCACAGCAAGAAGGCAAGAGCCAACAGTTCACAAGCTGCAATAAGAGAAATTCTCGGTGGCTATAAGGAAGAATTTTTCATGGTGGAAGTGACTAAACACCAGAACATGTTGCCCAAAGAGGTTGCGAAGTCTCCAACCTTGGAGATCTTCAAAACTCAGCTAGTCAAAGACCCTGCACAATCAGGTCTAAAGTGGAAATTACACCTCCTGTGAACAGAGGCTTGACCTAGATGACATTCCCACCAAATAAAATTATTCCACAATTCTATGATTCTCTGGTATTTGTCTAGTCTGTTTTTAAAGATTTCTTACGATGGAGACTCCACTATCTCCCCAGACAATCTATTGCAGCGCTTCCCAAAGAGAGGAAAAAAATATTCAAAGGAACTGTATGTTTTGACTGGATTGAATCAGCTTCTTGAAGTATTTGCAACCTTTACATTGCAATGCTGTGACAATGCCTAGCAGCCAGAGGGTGAGACTGAATACACCGTATTTCTTGTAGCTGAATTGAAGGAAATGGAAATAGTTAAGCATTTCAAATCATAGCATTGCATAATCTAAAGCAGAGGTTGCTAGAGAATGGATATGTATTTCAAACACCTTTGGCAGGTCCTGTATTAAAGTTTTCCGATATTAATGCTGAAAAAAGGATATGGTTGCAGAGCATATGAAATTATTTCATGGCTGTAGTTCCCTATCTCTATTTTTGTAAGAAAGGTAAGAATATATATCAAATATATTATACCTGATTTATTGATATTCTAGGAAGTTAATTACCACAATCCATTGTTGTATTGCCTGAAGATTGTTAGATCTGGACATTTAGGATGAACCTGAGAAGTACATGCTTCTGAAAAAAACCCATAGAATCTGAATCTTCAATATTACAGTTTTGTCCTCATTTTTGTTTTTGCCATTGCATTAAATGGTATCATAATATCTAATTTTGTTATGCTCCCAGGAATACTAACCAATCTTTCATAAACTCTGACTTTCAGCTAATTATGAATCCATTGCCCACCTTCTTGCTCACTTCATTTTCCTGTTTATTTTAAAACTAATGCTGATCAACCTCTTTCTCTATAAGAATGTCTTTTATTTATGTCATTACATTTGAAACATGTAATTTGTTCCTTTGCCCTCAGTAACAGGCACATACCGTCAGCTCAGTGGTCTCCAGAGTCTAATATGCAGCACGTATGTTGAAACGCCTTTTTAAACAATACAGAAATGGTGTTGAACAAAAAATAACACTGTACAGAAAGTAAGAGTGTATATGAAGTGTGCATCTTCTTCAAACACAAGATCTATCTTCATCAGATATATGTATGTCACCTCCTCTTTTCTTCCAAGTCTCATTTCTGCTATTAGTGACTGTGACTGAAAGATTTTTATTTGTCTATAGTCACTGAAACAACATTGTTTTTGCAGAGGATCTAGCCTCATCTTTTCAGGGCCTCCAATTGCATGCTTAAATTCAGTAGTATCTTTCTACCAAATAAAATACTTGTATTAAGAATGGCAGAATCAGGTTGTCAGTTCCCAACAGAAATCAGATCATTGGGGTTTTTTTGTTCTAACAAACATAGTTCTGACACTCCCAGCATTTTGAGTATTATTCTAGTCTATGGCTCGATCTACTGTAACACCCTGTATGCCGTGCAAGATATTGAGGATAAAGTCACTCTTCCCAGCTGTACTTTTCACAGTTCATATGGGATAATCTGTGAATTGCTGGCACAGCACTGGTAATATGAGGAACTGGTAAGTCTAAATCCATATCTTACCTTTGCCTGTTGTATAAACTACTAAAATATTTTTTCTAAGGCTGCTACATATCTAGATTTTATATTTTTTGGAATTGTTTTCATGAACACGCACAGGTTTAACCTAACTTTTCAAAGTGTACCAAGACTAAATGCAAAAAAGCTTATACTTTTTGAAAAGGCAAAAATGCAGGTGCATCCTACAGTGAAAAATACCCTTTTCAGGGTGGTATTTCTATACTTTGGAGAGAAACTAAATAAACAGATTTTGGTTTATGGACAGAATCCTCTCCCCTTAGTTTATAGCCAGGACGTGAATTGACTGGAAAACCAGTCTGTGTTTGCCTGAGACTTTCAGGCAATTGGTTCTTAACGTATTACACTCCACAAAAGGTAGATAAGGTGCTCAATGAGAACACGACTCTGTCACACATCTTCCCTCATGTCTCCTAAGCTCTGTTCAAGGTATTTCTATGAGTGCAGCTCTGTAAGGGCTGCAGAGGCTCCTGCGTGGCTTTTCTGAGGGCTGGTCCCCCTTTGCAGCAGAGTCGTGCTCTGGAGCTGCTCTGGGAAATGCTTGCAACCTGCATGGAGAGGCAGAGAGCAGCAGCAGGTGATGTGTAGAGGTTCGCATTTCTGCAGGTTTTATATTTCAACCCTCAACAACAACCAAGCTGAGGATAAAACTGGGGATTACATTGATTATTTTGGGTATTACTCAAGTTAATTCAACATGACTGGATCTCATTTCTCATAAGGGTTGCATGAGTCAGACCTGTCAGATTGAAATATGTAAGTATATAAGACATTTTTCCAAACACATGGATTTGGCAGTGATTGTCCAAGTCAAAACATCACGGATAGGACACCTCTCACCTGATTTTAAGTGCTTGCTCCTAACAAGCATCCTAAAAAATTAGTATAGTTTCTCTTACAACTTATGAAGGGAAATATATATACTTCAAAGCTATGATCTGACCCATTTTAGACCTACTTTCCAATGAAATAAATTGCTCACAAGAGCCCCCTGACAAGCTCTTGATTAACAATAAACAGGGTCCACTCTGATTAACTGAGATATAGGTAGTCAGTGCTCTTCGCATAAATTTTGCTGAACTGTGGAGCCCCTTTGACAACAGGCTCGTTTAGGTTTATGGTCTTTTTTTCAGAGCTGATTTAAGACTTTGAGCTGTTGCTCAGCATTCCTCGCTTTGCTGTATGTGTTCTCTCTCTTCCCTGCTTTATGCACTGATTCACCTCTTAGCATCTCCAGCCTCAACAGCAGACTAAAAGGCTTAACTAAAAGATTTTGATTGGTTTCAGCTTCATGTGACTTCAGTAAGGAAGCAACAGAGCTGTGGCAGGATCCTGAAGGCATCTGTAGAATTGCACAACATGGCCCAGAGTCACGCTTTTACAGACTGGCTTTTCACTAAAATGCTTAGATGTATCAATAGGGATGTAACTGCTCTGGCAGCAAAAGTCCCCTTCTCCTAACAAAAAGACTTCTCTTTAGTGCATGACAGGAATTTGTCCCTCATGTTAAGCAGTAAAATACCCATCTGGTGGTGGTGTGCTGCATAGCAATCCCATTACTCCTTACTGTCACCGGTAGCACAGGCATGCAGTCTGACCCATCGATACTTGTGATACTAAAGGAGACGTTCAGAGCACGTAGCTTTGTGGTCAGAGATCTTTTCACAGCCTTGGCTCTACCTAGGTACTTTCAGTCATCTTCTGTTCATTTCTCATCATTTAATTTCACACATCACCCTTCCTTTCCCACAAGTACTTCTGAGCTTTTCTCCATGCTACTGTCCTCTAATGAGCCCTCTGCCATTACAGTTTCCATTCTGTCCTTCAAAATGCTGCCATCAGACCCCATTTATCACTTATTTTTTATGTTCAGGACACGCTACTATCTCAGATTAATAGAAAAAAATAGCATAATCAAGAAAATATTAAGAAAATAAACCCTATACAAATCTGTAAATGTCACTGTATTTTCTTTTACTTTGGAGATTTTACCTCCAACTGGTGCTCTCTCTTCATTATTTCTATTACAGAGTGCCCTGAGAGGCCAGGACCCATCTTTGCTGTGTCAGTAAATCATCTTGTACAACTGAACCTTGATCCCAGAAGGTGTTTAAGAGTTTGGCCCTCGGTCAGCTTTGGGATTTATCACGTCTTAGATATTCAGTCAGTAATGAAGTGCTTTGCAAGATCAGCAATGTATAAATAACAGCTAATGCTATCCAGCTCTCAGTCTCTGTCCTTGCCTTAGCAACCAAAAATTACTTTGAAGGCTAAGTATTGTGTATGGGATAAAGATGTGGAAAATATTGAGCCCGTCAGGTGGACAGCAAGGGATGCTTCTAGCTTGTTAGAGGTCTTTTGTACTGATGGTGAGCTGCAGTTCCAATCAGAAGAAGTAAATTGTAACAGGAAAGAGTGCGAGATGCCCTAGCATATTTTGTATAACTTCTCTGCCTGGGTCCCTAAGAGAACAAGGCTTCAGTGATTGTACTCTCACTTTGTTAGCCTGTTTATCCACCTTATATAGCATTTAAAGTAATTAGTTCATTTCAACCAAAATTGACAGTGGATAGGCTATTCCAAAATGTTACATTCTAAAAACTATGATGAAGATCGGTGACTGGGTAGACAGCCAAGATCCAAACTGGTCGTGCCACTGAAGAACAGGATGTTTTATTTCTGCCCAATATACACCCCAAAGAGGAGCAGCAGACCATTTAGCAGCTCTAGCTTTCAACTAGTCCTAACTATGCTGCCACTTACTCAGCTCAATAGGTGTGGAGCATGTGAAGAAGCTGGAGGCACCCTGGGAGACAGGGCACAGAAAAGATTTAGCGGTATTGTGTGTGGGCGGAGATGCACAGGAGACGCAGGACATGGCATCAGGAGGAGCTGGGATCTGTTGCTACCATTGCCTGTAGACAACTGGTGGTGTATTTTTGATTGTTCAGCCCTGGAACATTTAAGGAGAAATACTTTAAAGGATAAATCCTTTAAAGGAGAAATATGGTAAACACAATGTTGTCTTTAATTTTATTGTTGTTACTACTATTTTTATTGTGGTAACTCTAAGCAACCTTCTCTGTAGTTTTTCAAATACCTTTGAGAATGAGATCTGGAAGTCAATCAGCTAGTGGCACTGAATTCTGCCCATATGGATCTTAATGTGGAATCAAATCCTATTCAGCTGTATGGGTTAAGCAGATCTGAAAATATTTATGGTATTAAGTATTCAAAATTTTGTCATAAAAGTGTCATGAGATGCTGGGTTCTGGGCAGTCTGAAATGTGTACAGTGTGATACACTTTCAAAGGACTGGAAACTCTTCCTGTCCACCCTTATTTTTAAATACATAGAGCAGAACTGAAAGGGATTTGATAATTTGCAGCATAGTTTTTGCAATGTGGGTTTATCTAATCTGTCAGAGGTTTATAGAACCCACACTTTTGTGCAGCAAAAATGCCACATGCAGTAATTCAGTTTTGGAATTGTTTTCAGAATCCATCAAAGAAAAAAAAAGGAGACAAAACCCCACTTTTCCCTCCCCAAGCTGAATTTAGAGTTATGGTTAAGAGTTTTGCTTTCATATAACTCAATGAAACTAGATCCTATAATTTCTTTTCAACAAGTAGTTTATGAATGTTGCCCCAAAATTAAAACGTTAGATGGGAATCCCCCTTTGTTTTTACTTCAGGCTAAAGCTGACTTCACAGACTTCAGATAAGTGAGGTCATATAATCTTGCTCAATGGGTTTATTCTCCTGGGATATAACAACTATTGTTATCATGTACTTTTATGGGAAGTACCATAATAGAATTATGCAGAAGTGGCTTTGTCTGTGACATGTACAGTTTTGGAGTTCAGCTCTGGATAAATATTATCTGTAAACTACTACATCCTGTGGTCCCATCCAGTTTACTATGTAAAAGCTACAAATTAAGTCTGCCATTCTGATTTTTTTCTGTAAGTCATATCTACTCCATCTCCACAATGCTAGTTACCCTCTCTCAAGCTGTCTTAATTTGATTAACATCATTCCTTCAACTCAGAAAAAAATGTGCTTTGCTCAAAGCGTGTTCCTTCTGTTGTAGAAGGCATGTGATTTTATTTGAACATAGAAAAATATTCCTCCTTTTTCTAACTGTATCATCTGGTCTATTATAAAACATAGTTTACAAATGTTGCCTTACAAGGTTTGCCTATTTAAACATTTTAATAGCTATTATCAATTTTTGCTTCCATTTTCACTACATGTTTATAAACTTTAAAATGACTGGACAATCAGTAATGCTTTATTTAGCCCCTGTCCTTTTAGAAGTGATGCATTTTGTAAACACAATAATATGAGAAATAAACCCTTACAAACTGCTCCCCTCACTCCCATTTGTCTCTCTAATCATAGACACTGAGGATCTAGCTTATAATACACACTGCTGATGCATACTTGTTGTCACATATTCAATGTATTAATTATAATGTGCTTTTCCAAGTATGCAAACTAGTCTGCAGCTTCTAGTATGGATTTCCACTCTCAGCACAGGACAGGAAGCAACTGACCACTTTGAGAAGGAATGCCAGAATAATGACTCTTTTGCTTTTAGAACAACTTTGTAGGGTAACCTCTCAATTTAATTAACTTTGACATTTCTGACAACACTACCTTGGCAGTTGTGAAATCTCAGATTTAAATGCTACTTGAATATTGATGTCACTCTTCAAATACAGGCTTTCTAACTCCATTTAGAAAAAGCACAAAATATTTATGTTTATATACAATTTAGCTTCAGTACATTTCACTTTGTTGGGAAATCCAATGCCATGATGGCATCATACTGCTCATGTTATTGCATGATCAATTTGATGAAGGAAAAAAGCAGGTGAGCCATCAAAAAAGGTATGTCTTTGAAATGCCTTGTTTATCATGTTACATTAATTTTAAATCAAATATTTTCAGCTTCCATTTGCCATATGCAGTTACAGTGTGTCACTTCTCTCGTGTATCTCTTCTGTAGGCATCCCCATGCCAGCCGATCCTATTAACTAGACACAGATTTGAGGGCATTGACCAAAGGACCACATGCAGATTCTGTTTCTGCAGATCTGGTCACATTTTATCAATAGGTTGAAACGGATGAAACTGTGCTGCAAGGCACCACAAAATTTACTTACATTCTTCCGCTTCTCAGTATTCAACTATTTCCTTTTGGCTTTCAGGATCAGATCATCAAAGAGCTGTGAATCTGAACAGCCTCATCAACTGCAATGGAAAAAAGATTGATTTCTCAAGCTTCTGTTGAAATCATAAAGAGCAACACAACTTTTCAGAGCTACCGCCCTCTGCTTATTCCCTTGACATACTTTGATCAATGAAGAGACAAATCTTGCTCCCTAATGCAAAGAGTAACATTGATCACAAAGGAACTAATCTCAAATTATAGAAATGAAAAAGAATATCAACCCTGAACTGGTGCAAACAGTTATTTGCTTCTTTTTACTTAGCAGGTTTTGTTGCTATCATGTCTTCAAATAGCAGTTACTGTGTTGGATAGCAATACTATCTGAAAGTGGACTGACTGGTAGTCCTCTGCTGTGGTACAGTTGCATCTAGACCGTGTTTTTCTTCCTGCCTGTTCTTTTTGCAGTTTTCTAAGCTACTTGTTTAATGACATGCAAATGCTTGAACATTTCGTGCAGAGGAGGAAGTATTTTATTTCAGGGGACAGGGGATTTTATTATTTTATTTTGTTGATTCATGAGTTTACGTATGCGTTAACTAAGAACAAATACTTTATTACCTGTTTGTTCCTTACGTGTTGGTTTATTCATTTTTAATTGATTTTATATCTCAGGGGTATTTGCTTTGTTTTAATATAAAAGATACAGTGGAGCAATTTTCACATTAAATCAAGTTGCTCTGGTCTATCTTTGGAAAAATCAATAAAACGAGGTGAAAATAAAGGCTGTGACTCACTGGCTGATATACACAGAAGAATGTCACTCCGCAATGCATTCTTTTTAAAACAACTACTTAAAAATTCAGTGTGGTTTGGTTCAGATTTGATCTCTCCACAGCTCTCAAATCCTGCTTGGCGACCACTGACATTGTTACAGGGAAATTCCATGCAAACCAGCGGACCACAATATTACTGGAGCAGAATGCCATGGTGTCTCTTGCTCAGCTTTTGACTGCATTTCCATGGAAGGAGTCTTCAGATTCTGCAAGGTGACACTAATACCCAAGAAGTGGGAGCCTTTCTAAGCTCTGGAAGCTCAGAGTCTCCTCCAGCATGTTTCTGTCCTGCTGCCGAGGGGAGGCAGGTTGGGCCTGGGGGCTGCAAGGTGGATTGATGGTGTCTGCCTGCACCATCAATCCACCTGCAATGCTGCAGGAGCAATGCTTGCTCATTTTAAAAATCCCAGACATACTTGAGGTGGGCTTAATATGCATTAATTTGCTGCTTTGCTTTGCATGGGGTAATGAGTAATTTAATTTGCTTTTTCTTTTCCTCTAGTTGTTAAAATGAAATGCATATTTTATGGTAAGGCTGTGGGATACTTTCAAAATTGGTATTTTTCATCACAGCTCATCTAGATGCACATTGCTCCTAATAAAACCTTAACATTTTACCTGCCACAGTGTTTGCAGTCTTCAAAAAGACAGACTCATTGTCTCTTGGCCTCTCTTTAGTGTAGCACAGCCTGCCCTTAAACTGATATTATGTGTAGCATTGTTATTATTATCTAGCATGATTATCACTGCTCAGACTTGAGACTGACCAGATTATAGACCAGCTGCATTAAGGACCATCTGTCACAGACTAATGTAAGGTCTCTGCCTCCAAAGATTCTGCAGTAATTAGGCATTTTAACTGAAGTTTTTGTTTTACCTTTTAAAGAACATTATGCTCCAAACTTATTAATGAACCACAGATATTTTAACTCCTGCTTTGGTGTCTTACAAAGTATTCTCCTTTCCGGCTTCTTGATCTCATTTCCAACCTCGACACAATTACTTTCCTCCTCATGATTTCCTGTTGAGGGGGAATTACTTCTTCGTGTGCCTGTCTTGTCCCACAGGCTCTTCCATTCATCAGGTATTCACAGTGGTTTTGTATCTCTTCTCCTTGATCCAACAACTAGGCTTCCTGTAATTTCTCAAATTTTGCTTTAACAAAGTTGATTATCAATCAAGAATGCAAGGAGTATAGGCTATGATTAGACACATGGAGATCAGACCCACAGAAATACAAGTGTGCTTAGACTATACTTGTATAATCAAGATACTCTGTAAAACATCAAGTAGACCTTAGAGCAGCAGTGGCAATTTCTGTGAGAAACATTATACGCACTATTAAAAATGCTACAAAGAAGGGTCTGATGTAACACAGCAGCTGCTCCATTCATACTGCAATTTTAAAAGAGATTGTTACCATTGAGGAGATAGAGCAAGAAACAGAAATTAGGTATAGCAAGACACCGGCTAAGTCTCTCTATGTTGAATTAGATTCAACACCATTGATTCTGGATGCATTTGTACCTGCTTTTAACAGGTTCCAGCATAATTCTTTAGTATCTGTAAGAGAAGTTTTTTCCTCAGAGTCCAGGTGGGATGGACTTTGTTCACACTTTCCTCTAGACTTTCAAAAACATTCTAAATCAGTGCCTAAATTCCATAGCAAAAGAGAGGGTGCCCATATATTCCACTTCTAGAGCATTTTATTCTCAAACTACAGACCATCTTTCAAAAGGGACAGGCATGCAGTTGCACATGCACAATTATATAGATTTATTATGTGCATGTATCTCCTGTAAGTGCAGAAAAACTGGGGTATCTGGATACATAACTGATGTTAAGATATCTCAGGCTATATACAAAAATGTAGTATTGCTGCTATATTATTCAGCTATTTATTATAGTGAATGCGTTAGGTGGGGAAATCAAAGATAGCCTCTGAAGTTACAAATCCAGCATCTTCCACAAAAAACTATGAATTTTAAAAAATGTCACCTTAAAAAAATGCTGATGACAGGCTACCTAGTGTCAGTACTACTATGTGTCAGTACTACTACTACTAGTATCAGTGTTACTATGATTTGCAAAGTTAAAAGAAATTGAGTGATATGGAAAATAAACGTAAAGTCACTGAAATTATTGTGGGAAGAGACCTTACAGAAAGATTGGCTGTGTAGCTCCTCCAAACTGCAAGGCAGTGTCTCTGTCAGAGTCAGAAGTGCCTCCCTTGTCAATGTGACCTTGCAAACAACTCCTGTAGGAGGAAATGGAAATTTCTGCCATCAGAAATGCAGCCTCTAGTTCCAACTAATGAGAGAATAAATTAATTCAAATTGCCACAGGGAAATAAGTTGTTAAAATGTGAGGCCTGAACTTCTTAGCTTATGTGAGAGCAAGATAGTGTATTTTATACCCATAGCTGCCTCAACAATATCACAATGGTAACTACATAAGTGAGAAGGAAAGGCACGGAAAGTAAGAAAAAAGAGAGGAGTGGAAGGTTATGCTTTCCTGTGCTGACTGAATTTGTTATGGCAGATAGCCTTCTGTGTTCAAATAAATGATCTAGAGATTCGTGGTGGATTGGGACAGGAAAGTAAGGAAAATACTAAGGAATTCTGGAAATATATGGTCTTTGAACCATATATTTCTGAATGGTCTCTATTTCCTACACGTCTCAAGTTTCTGTTCTGCAATAACTCTGTATCCTAATTAACAGAAGGAGGAATGGTTATGTGTCTTTGAATCAAATAGGATGTATGTGCAATGCAGAATAGGATGCTGTGATTTATATTGGTGTTCTCTGCTGTAGTTCTTATTTTAGCACGATGCAGCCTTGGTTCTGGTTTGTGTGCTTTGTAATAGACTGGGCTAGAAGGAGCTTTTTAATATCTTTACTCTTTCATATAATGAGTGAGTATATCATGCATGAACTTTTGTTACAAGTTGAGGATTTTGATATCTCAGCAGGTATTCCCATCTCATACTTCTACAGCAGAGGAAAAAAAATGCAAGTTAACTGTAGGTTCCTGTTGTAATTGGACTGTGCCTGGAAAAGTTACAGTTTGTCCCTAAGGCAATCCTAAAGAAGTTTGTTTGTGAGAAGAAGTATTCGAATGCTGATTGTCATGCTCTTGTGTGCTCCTCTGTGTCACTTGTTGATTACACTGTCGTTAAAGTAAGTCGTGAGGTCTGAGCCTTCGTTTCAGTGAGTTATGGGGATGTATATACACATTACAGTCAATATGGAAATTCAATAAAAAAGAGATTACAGATAAGCATGTCTGCCCGCTTCTGCTTGCAGCCTGTAAATAGCTGATCACAGACTTATTTCTCTGGGTGAGCATCTAGTGAGTCAGATACTTTTCTTACAGTTAATGAGTTTATACAATATTTTTTGTTTGATTAACCTCACTCCCCAAATGGAGTGAGAGAATTGTTCCATTTTGATAAGGCCTCATACCTCTGCTTAGCATTTCCAGGCATACTATAGAAAACTTTATTGCAAGGGCTTAATTCAGCTTGAGCAGTTAGTAGATCCCACTTTGTGCTTTGTAATCCATTTCATCTCTATCTGAATTAAAGAAGATCCTGAGCATCTGTGCACAAGGTTACTAGCAAGGACAAACTCTTAAGACTTTTGATGCCAGCTTCAACATCTGAAAACTGTATGCCTTCTTTTGAGCTGTAAGCTCTTTTCCAACTGTCACTTGTATTCTTCTCACTGTAGGATCTGTTGGCAGGAAACTCAGTTTGGGTTTTCCAATCCTTGTATTTTGACGCATGATATTATATAACCATATCTATATGTTAATATGTAATGTATAAAAGCATTAGCAGACATCTAGGAGCATATAAGTGTGTTTTGATTTCAGATGATTTAACAACCCACTTCATATTGTTATTAGCAGAACTTACCTACTATCAGTTTCATTGTCTTTTAGAGATCCTTAACCTTCAAACACTGCATTTTTCATTGGTCATATTCTTGCTGTTCATTGCTTGCTCCATTTACAGTCAGGAGCTTCATATCCAGAGTCTAGAATGTGATTGAAAATATGGAAGATAAATCTGAAAAAGAAAATCTATATGCTTTATGACTTTTGACTAAGAAGGGAAACTCAGGCTTGTATTAATTGGTTGACCTTTTGCTGTACCCACTTATAAGGCAAGAAGTTATATTCCTGAATAAAGATTTGATTAGCAAAGATCAAGCTGCGACTGAGCTCACTGGAAGTGCATAAAACATTTTTTATCTGGACTTGTTTCATCTTCATCTCAGATATTTATGGCTGGTTGCCTACAGCTAGAAGAAATATTTTTGCTTTTGAGCTTTTATTAGGTTTGGCAACCAAAGGCACTTTACAGATTTACCATAAAAATTGCTCCCATTTTTCAAAGAAGCCCACAATCATCTCTTACTGTTTCTGATAAGGGTGTTAAGAGTCACTGACCAAGTGATAGCCAGGTTCTAGGAAACTACTGGGAAAGGTAAAAGCATGACATCTTTTTTCCTTCATACAGGAAGCCATGGACCAAAGCATGAAAAGTCCCTGCTCCATTTAAATGTATGCAAAGAAAATTGATGGCTTTTCTTTTTTTATCGGGTCATTTAATGAGTTGCTAGCTGTAAAACTGGCAGAAAATTAAACAGAATCCTTTGACAAGGACTGTAGTTGAAAGACTCCAGTCAATATCTTGTATCCTACACTATGGGAACTGATTCAAATCACTACAAGCTTTGGACACTCGGTTTGGGACTTAAAAAACACTGAAGCCTGCTGGCAATAGTTTATTGTAGCTGGCCTTTTATACTGTTACTGACAGAGATTCTTAGCTGTAACAAGTAGAGCCTTTTCAGGAGCATATATGTAAATATATAGAATACATTTCCTGGCATGAACAGGATACAGGATCAGTTTTCAAATATTCATGCCTAAATTCTGCACAAATAGGCTAGTGTGTAAGCTAGCCATGCTGTTGTGCACTTAATAGATAATTCCAAGTGAAAAATGCATATTGCAAGTACAAAGCTGGTAAGTGTTTTGACAACAAGCCATTAACATTAGCACCAACGTATCTTGTGGGTCTAGAGCTGAGCTCGCCCATGACAGCAATAAATGGACAGTTTCATTAACCAAAATGTGAAGTTCATTCAGATCAAGCCTATAGTGCTTTCTATACTTTTATCAGGCTTTCTGAGGGCTAATCTGCTTTTTTCATTAGAAGTCATCCTCCTTGATCAGCTCTAGCTGACAGTTTTTGATAATGTCATAGTCTCCATCACATGCAGCTATTTGCGTCTTGCTGATCTCTGTTCAGGTCACAAGCACACTGAACACTGTCTGCAGGGTTAATGAAAACAAAAACATATTTGGATTTCAGAGTTTTGACAAAAATTTACAGGGAAAAAAGGCCACTTTCTGACCAGCTTCAATCATAAATTTTTGAATAGGTGTCAGAGTTTTTAGGAATATATAAAAGTTCTTGAGATGCTACCAGTGCTACTTTTCATATCTGTTTATCTGTAACTTGTGGATGTCTTTCTAGTCTGTGGACAAATCTATAGCTTTCAGGGTGAGGGGGACAACAAACAACAAAAAACAACAGGATCATTAATAGATAACTGTTCTACATTACTGTAAATAGCTTTTCTATGTACACAATTGTTATTCACCTTCAAAACTTGTCCATCCCTAGATAAGGGTTTTACTACAAGAAATATTCCAGAGAGAAGACTCCAAATGGCAGTAAGATGTTGGAGTTCACATATCTCCTGGGAGGGAAGGACTGCATGTTCACTTATAAGCACCTCTTAGGTGCTTATTTCTTCTTGCGATACCAAGTTAGGAGCTTGTGTCATAGATCACCATGCTCAGAGTTCCCTTTATCCTCATCCTCATCCATTCCTTTTGATAAATGCAAACTCATTTCTTGCTGTTTTAACCATCACAGTGCCCTTTATAAGGTTTTCTTTCCATGGTGCCTTCCTTTGCCACAGTAGGAAAAGTGTGACTTCTATGGCTGTGACTGTTTAGACCATGATAAAGTGCAGCAGCATCTTTGCCAAGCTGCTCACAGTCACTACACCCTGAAAGAACTGTTCCAAAAGCAGCCTTTTCCTTTAATTACTTCAAATGCCTGGAGGCTAATATAATATAACAGGCTAATAAAATACAGCAATACAAAATGCTTCTCTGGAGCTCTGAGTGGTAGAAGATGTGTATAGTCACATCAGTCAGAAATCGTGGGATGAGAATAAAGAAGAGTTCTGTGAAAATGGTCTGTTAAACAAACTGATGCACTGGCTTTCCTGAAAACCATAATAAATCTAGAATATGTCCTCAATAAAAGGAAAGACAAATCTGGATTTCTCAGGGAGCAGTGTACGATATGTATTTCTTTCGTTACTTTCGTGATGGGAACTGGGAAAGAATATTGTATTTTAAAATAATAATTTCCCTAAAGCAATAGCAGAAGGGGACAAAAAAGAAATTGATTTTCCCATAATGAAAGCAAATTGAAACTGAGATCCACACACAGTTAGTTATAAATGGGAAAAAGTTAATAATGAATGGGCACAGTTCAGAATTCTTTACCAAATATAATTTGTTTATAAATCCAGCCTAAAATACAGTGAAGCTAAGAACCTTTGGGACCCTTTTGATTGCTCCTATTTAAATTAGGAAAAGACAAGTAAATATGTGTTATGTATATATGTATAGATATTCAGATATTCAATTGTATAAGCATAGCTTTTTCACAGGAGCTTATTCTGCAAAGGGATTTGTGAAAACAGTCACAGTTCTGTGAGTACAGATTTGAGGATTTGCTTGTAAAGGAACCAAAACAAAAGGAAGTTGCTCTTTTTAATGTTAATCTTTCTAGGTACCTTTGGACACATTTTGAAGTGGAAAAACCATCCTCATAGATTGTCTTTTTTTCCTTCTTGCTACAAAAAAAAAAAGTCTGAAAACTTTATTAGCCCTAGTTGAAAAAAAAAATCAAAGAAATTAATATTCCCCTATTCATTAATATTCACCGATGGGTATTAAAAGTCATTGATATTCATCCGTAATGATTTTATGAATAAAATATTCAAATAAGGAAGTTTGGCCATCTCTCATCCTCAGCCACCATTATGATTTCAGCAAGACTCAGCAGAGATGGAAGCATCAGTTCACACAGAACTTGTGGCAGGACAGGGTCCAGAGGGGAGAGAAGACCTGTGCTACAAGTGCGCATAGTTAAGCTCTACAACCAAAGTGGTGACAGCAGCATGATCACTGCTTCAGATGCTAAGGCTGGAGCTTGGAAGGAAAGCATCTGATTCAAGGTCTATTTAACTGGTCAACTTCTTCCCTAAAAGTGAATTTCTAGTAGTTAGAACAGTCAACTACCAATGTTTTAAGAACATCGTATAATCAGGTAAACTCAAAGGCTCCAGGTGTGGAGCATTCACTCAGACAAGGAATTGAGAGTAACGTATAAGGGAGCTTGTTTTTTATTTCTTTACTATGTCATCTTACTGCACAGAGTGGGTTTTCCAAATCCAAGAGAGATCACAATCAATATAACTGCTGCCAGGGATTCCTGTATGAGGTGGGTATTGACTGTGCTTTCTTTCTAATGAAGTGGTTGTGAAATTAAAGCTTGAATCTTGAAAAATTTATGTATATTGACCCCAATATTGGCCCTGAGGAGAAATGCTGTTCCTCAACTGACACAGGAGATCACCATTCTCAGAATTGTTGTCGTACACATTTGAGAGCAAAGCTCAGCGAATGCTATCAAAAAGCCCAGCTAACTTGTACTTCTCATTACTAGAAAGTGACTGAAGAGCTTCAGGCATCTTTTGTTCATAGAGTGCAATTTTACTAACAGGATGACCTTTTCCAATGATATTTATCCACCATTTCACTCAGTGTATTTCAGGGCCATGGTTGTTCTTTGCAGACAAACACAAGCATGGGCAAGATTCACTGAAGGATTTACCTGAAATACAGAGTCCTGGAAGAAACACTGTGGTTCCCTGTAAAATACACAGGAAAAGACTGATGCCTTAGGTTGGGAGCAGAGCATCCATCCCCCACTGAATGAGCGGATCATAAATATTAAGGATGAGTCTTATACCACTGCTGCCTCTGCTGTATAATAGCCAGCCACTGTATGGATGATGGGGGGTTGATTATACTTCAGCCTGAGACAGCTGAGACCCAGCTTTTTCACCCTGCAGGATAGTGGGCAGGTCAGCAGGCTGTCCCCTACGGGGCACTCCTTCCCTTTCCACTGGGTCTCATCTGCAGTGCAGAAAATGTAAGGTCCATTAGGCCAACGTGAGAACATACAAGAAGGAACTTGGCACAAGGGATTAATGATTAGGAAGTTAAGCAAGCATGCTACATTAAAAAGAAAATGTATAAGACAGGTGCTTGTGTAATATAAACTCTTCTGAGAGGAAGGATCTCCATTTCTCCCCTCTAGACAAGTGAGCTATCTAGCTACTCAGTACACTATCTTGCAGCAAATATGTTACTACAGGTTCAGAGGAGCCTGATGTGATGGCTGTGTGCGAGGTGCAATCCAGCAATGCCTTCCAGATCTGATCCCACAGGGGACTTAGATGGTGTGACATTAGCTGTGCTTAGGGGTAGGCTGCAAGATGGTCTGACTGGGGATGTTTTGGGTATATGGAGAGTAGATCTAGGCATCTGGAGAGCCTTAGTCAGGGAGGTATCCAAGGAGTTAATTTCTTAACCGCATGGTGTCTGTTTGGGATGACAATTTATTTTTCAGGTGCCTTAAATTCCCCTTCTACCCTGTTCCAGACACTGGTGTGGAATCTAAATCCGAGACTTGTGTGTCTTAAGATTTCAGCATCACATCATGCAAGTCGAGACTGACAAGTGCCTGCCACTATCATTCAGAAGCTTTTGCTTAAAATTTCTGATTGCATTCCCAACTGTGCAGTCACGAGACATAGCAGGGGATTCAGATGTGCTCTTCTGCCACCAGAGACACACTTGAGTGAATTACTAATCTCCCCAGGCACCTGGAATGCAGATAATGACTTTTGTATGTACAGCCTGATCAGCCACCTGGGTAAATCGGATCATTCCTCACTCTGCTGTGGCAGGAGGATTTTAAAGCTACTATTCTGAAACTCCCCTCTTGGTATTGGCATGGCTAGATCCTCCAGAGCACTCACAGCTGTGCTGCCTTTTAACAGCCATTCCTTCAAAAAGGGAGAAATGATGAATTCAGCAACACTAGGTTAAGCTGATAAAACGCACAGGCATAAATGGCAGTCCAAAATGATTCTTCAAAGCGGCAGCTGACTTATGATTCATGATATAACGCCTGGTGGCTTGGCTGCATGAGATTGCTGATTGTTGTGATTTTTGGCCTGCTCTTCCAGCTAAAGGCCAGCATTACTACTTAAGCTGGGACATCCGGCTTTCAGTAAAAGGAGCATTTCAGCAACATCAACATATACATCAGATAAGAGGTATCATGTTCTTCTAGGGCTGGCAGGATCCTGCCCTCCTCTCTCTGTGAGTGATTGCCATTGTCTTCGCCGTGAGCTCCCTCTGCCTCCAGCAGCAGCCCAGTGCTTCCCTGGGATTTGCTCCCAGCTGTGCGAGAGCACACCTGCAGCACACCATGCTGTCCTCAAACAGCACCATTGAGTCCTGCAGATATTGTACTGTTGTGTTTATAGAGAAGCAAACTCTGGGGATGGCTAAAGCCATCTCCAGCAAGCACACACTACTAGAAAGGGATGTCCTAGAAGTCTCTTTTTCTGTGCGTGACTGTAAGGCTGGGTAAAGGAAGAGCCACCAGAAAACAGCAGGCCAAAGAGGGGAAAAGTGAATGCTGAGAAAGCGGTGTGTGAAAATCTCCCCAAAATGCTAAGCTTCAGAGGCTGTTGAGTCTGCAGGAACCGATAAGCTCACAACACCAAGAAAGAGCTGAATCTGCACAAGGCCACCAGCACACATTAGTGTCGACAGTGACTTGTATAACTCAGCCTGCATCCATGAGGGCAACGGCTGCTGTGTGCAGACAAAGTCTGCACTTCTACAAAGTCTGTGATGTACACACCTCACAGAACAAAGGACGCTCTGAGAGGCTTTCCAAAATCTGGCCTTGAAGCCACTGGGGTGACAGTGCAGCCCTCCACTCCTGAATATAGAGCTGGAGCTGGTCTCCCAGCTCTTGCTCCAGCTGCGTAACAACAACAAATGTATGAGTGAATTAGATCCCCTCCATCCCCTCTCGATGAAAAGAGAGTTTTCAACAGGGAGAATGAGTTGTCCAAACTTCCACATTTGCTCAGAAAATAGAATGATGAGGACTGGTCACCGTTCTTATAGTTCCCCTTATAGCTTCACTTACATACAGTAAAATACTGTACTTGGTCCCAACATTTCCTCTTTAACTTTCAAACAAATTTGGCATCCTGTAACTTTATCACTGCATCAGAAATGAAGGATTATGCAGCTGAGGTTGTGGACAGTCTCCTTTGCTTTGAAGAGATAAACCTTACAGCTTTATATTTCTTGTGCAAGCTTTATGTTTCTTGTGGCTCATGTTCTTTGGCAGGGCGAGAAGATTTTGTGGGTTACAAGTCATGTGTATGAGAGCAAGGGAGAGATGAAATCAGTAGTATTGTGCTTTCCTTATACCTCAAGGAACTCAATTTCCGCTAAAGCTCAGGCAAGACGCAGGGGCGAAAATCAATGAGACATGATGAATAAGTAACCTTAACAAGCATTTTACATTTACCTTTCAAGTAGCCATTAAAACAGTTCACACAAAAGTGCCTTTTAGGCCTCCCTTAAAATAGCCAGTTTTCCCCTGCTCTATTCCTAGCCCTGGTGCTGTCCCTGTTGTTTGAAAGGGTTTTTGCAAACTTGTGCAAGGAGGGAACTTGGTCCATTCTAGTGCTGCCTTTGTCTTTTCAAAGGTCCTTGTATTTGTCAAGTATAAACCAATAATTGACAAAGGTGCAAGGACCATCCATCTTCTACTCTGAATAAATCACTTGAAACTAAAGAGTGTTTTCTTTGGTGTCCTTTTTTTAAAAGTTCTTATGCTAGCTTTTCTTTTCAAGTGCATTTTGAAGAGGAGGTCATCTTCAGGGAATTCTGTATGAGCTTATTTTATGTTTGTTTATTGGATGTTTCCTGTAAGAAACTGCTAATTAATTGCTAATTGATAAAAATGAAATAGGCTGCCAGAATTCCCTGAAGCAGCAAGCAGCAGCTGAAGCCAGTGCTTTGGGGAAGAAGCTTTTCCAGGGACTGTTGGTCTAATGAATACATTGACACAACAGGTCAATTGCCTCTTCTCATGTGGGGTTTTGTACCTTCTTCCTCTAACACAGTCTAGACTGTGTTAAAGATACGCGCGCCTCCCTCCATATTATTAAGCCCTGACATTGCTGTTCTAATCCACTCGAGTAGTTTTCTGCTGAGGAAGTCAGAATTTTGGTGAAAGATAAGATTTTGATGTGATTTGTTTTGGTGGTATCATTTTGATTATCTGGTCCCATTGAGCAAATGGGGCCAGTGGCAGCCAGTCAAATATTTCAATGGCTGATCTCTACCCTGTGGCAAAAGACCTTCCAATGGTACAAAGTTCACCTATTAATAAAAGTGCATTTTTATTTTTTTGTTGAGCCTCTTTCCCTCTCCAGTGGAATAAAATGACATGAAGCCACTCCTATAAGTCAGGCTCCAGAGGGACAGAAACCTTTCCAAGAACAGCTGTTCCTTCACTGCAGAAACATCTGCCAAATAACATCATGGGCTCAGCCTTTTTCTTTTTGACTTTATAGGAATGAAATCACTGCCATACTGAATTGTCACAGGTTCATCAGCTATCCTGGAAATAAATCCTGCCTCTGACTAAGTGTTCATTTTCTGTCCTATGAAGTGTTTTGATTTTTAGGTTAAAAATGGGAGGCCACTGCTTTGAGACAACGTTCTGGGGCATTTTGTCTGCCTCATCAACATTCAGATTCAAATGCCAAGAGGACCTAGTTATGTGATAAAACCATGTAGGTACTTTGTGAATAAAGGTGTAATTATACATATGTTTAAGTATTCATTGGATCAGGGCCAAAGAGTGAATCTGTTCACTTCCATATTTTTGAATGAAAGTGGAGAATTGAGGGAATGATCAGGCGTGACACTTATTTAGAGGTGTATGGGAGAATTTTTCTGATTTCGTAACCAGGCAAAAGACTAATTCCTGAAGATCTGACCTGAAAGTAAACTTCTCAACTTTCACTCCTGAAATGCAAAGGTAAACTTTCTCCTACTTATTTTTGCTTCTTTTTTTTAACTTTCAAAGTTAGGCAAATTGCTTGTCAAAATGTCACATAAAAAAAAAAAATTCATTAAAAGTGTTAAAAAATGCTCCTGAATTTCTTTGTAAAGCTATTTTCTTGTGACAAACAATCAAAACATAGCATGAATTTACAAATCATTTTCATAAAACTGTATCTGCATTACTTTTGAAAAAAAGTAGTTGAATGCAGTTTTTACTTCCAGATCCAGATTTATTTTAAACCTACTCAATATTTCTCACTACCAGTCCCTTCTTTTCAGTCATATAACTTCGCTAGAATTTAAGCACTTTAACTGAAATTCTCTTTTTAAGCATCTACCAGAGACTGAATCTTTTAATTTAATTTCTGACAACATACTCTACCCATTTTTTAAGATGCAGGTTGGTGTAAAGTGCACTATCGTGATTACCTAAAAAATGTTGGCATTGTGTTTTATATTTTTGTTTGTTTGTTTTCCTTGTTTTGGAGCAAATTATTGAAAAGTGGAAAAGACATACCTTTTGTTGTCACTGCTCATGTATTTTGTACAGACTAGGTACTTACTAAAGTTTACCAGACCGATTTCCCTGAAGGAAAAATAAATAAGTAAATAGAGCTAAGCAAGACCTTCCCCAGGGGAGCACACTGCCAGCTGTGCGTTGTTTGGATGCAGAGTTAAGAGGGGCCTTTCTACCCTCATTCACCCGTCAATCTCAGCATCCAAATCTCAGCTAGCACAGAAGAACTGCCTAATAAAGCAGGGGCAAGAGCCAGAGCTGGGAAGGGGTGGATGGAGGCAAGAGATACGGCTCTATAGTGCCAGTAAGTTTGCCTTTCCTTGGGAGAAAACCTGGAGCTTCCCAGGCTCATCATTTCTTCCTGCTAGCAAACTACTGTGCAACTTGTTCACAGAATATCTCTTTCCCTCTCTAGGGCTGGTCCTCAGGGAGGATGATAACACATTACTGAGGGTTCATTAGCTCAAGCAGCAGTGAATCAGAAAGTTCCTGCTGGGACCAATATTCATCAATATGATGAAATTTCGGGATTTTCTTCAGTTTGCTCCAACAAACAAGCAAAAAATGACATGCCCACATACTGCGACTCCTTTATATTAAACAGCTACTCTGTGTGCTTTCTTTTTCTTTTTTTTTTTTTTTTGTAGTGAGAAAGTGTTTTAAAAAAGCATAGGGAAATGTGGAGAAATGACAGTTTTAGAAATTGCATTGTGCATGGTCATTGTGGTTTTTAACCTCAGGACTCCTGCCTCATGTGCTGCCTGGTGTGGAGCTGGTTTGGGAATGAATCAGGATCTGTTTGAATGAATCCTGCTTAATTTGTTCTAGAACATGGACATTGAGCAGCAGTTCAGGCAGGGTCCTAAAGGAGAGGTGTCATCATATGACAGTGAACATTGCCCCAGAAACTGGAGCCTATTTCTAATTTCCCCACTGAGGTCTTGTGTGGCCCTGGACAGATCAGGTAAACCTAAGTTTTTACAGGCCGTCCCTGTGTTACCCATTTCCCAGCTGTCTGACTTGGGAGCTCTGGTTTATAAAGGCACAGAGAAATCACAGCTGCAGCTGGAGTCTCTGCAATTTGTATTATTTTGAACACATATATTTCTAAATAACACAAAACCCTCTGGAAATTCAGCCCCTACTGCTTCAAACAGGACATTCAAATTAATAAATATTTATCTTTAATCTCTCTGTGCCTAAATTCTCCCTTTTTATATTGGGAATAATAGCATCTGTCCCTATCCTCCCTGCCAACGCACACTCAGAAGGAAAGGAATTATCCGATTGTGAGAATAGGGATCAAATTGCATCTGTAAAATGTAAAACATATGTTTTACATGCAAAGGAGCTCCTGGCCCTCCCTGTCTAAAAAGATTGCAATTGTTATCCAGGATAGCAATTTGGAGAAGTTGAAGAAAAGTTCAGTTCTTCAGGCCGTGGGGGTGATTCTCCTGGCAGGTTCTGGATGTGACTGCCTGGGTCTGTTGAAATTAATGCAAATCTATTGACTTCAGTAGACCTGGGTTCAGAGAAGAGAAGTTTCTTTCTAAGGTTTCTGAGTTCTTGTTTACTGACATGGGTCAATGCGTTCATGTTGCATACATTCTTTTAATCAAACGTTTGATTCTGAATGATCTAGCTGGAGCTGGCTGCAATGGTGCAAGGAGAAGGCTTTTTAAGCTTCCTCTGGGGAACACTTGGTGTAATGTCTCATTTCATTACCTTCTGTTATGAACCCACATGCTGCCGCAATAGTCACGTAACGAAGGAGAAAAGGAGTCATTCTGCTGTCCTTACCAAAGTTGCGTGGCACTTCACTCTGAGGGTCTAATTATTTTCAGAATAAAAAAAGGGACTAAATAAAGCTCTAGAGAAATACTTTACCTCTTTTAGAAGAGAATGATTGCATGCCCATTTTGTTTAATGAGTATACTTTATAAAGATGGGTTTTAAATGCTTTATCAACTACACTGGACGTCCAGATCACTGGTTAATCAACAGAACAGGCATTTGAGTAACAGCCACGTGATGAGCAACATGTGTCGCCAGAAAGCTGAAGCTAGTAAAGAGGATTAAGGTTTTACAGTAGTTGCCTGCTTCATTTTGTGATGGCTCTCTGCTTTAGACTACTTGCAGGTCAGAGAGTATATGATTCACCTTCATTTGTCCCATACTTCTACTTTGTAAAATAGCCACTGATTCACTCTGTGAAGTTCAGTTAATACCTAATGGCTTCTCTTACGCTCTGTTAATATACAGTACTGTTCAAGCAGCGTTGAGGGCAAGGAAGGAAGGGACCACATCACTTCAGTCAGCTCAGAGCAGGAAAATAAATTATTTTGTTGCCAATCCCCAAAAGAAGACAATAAAGAATTACAGATAAAGCTGAAAGCAAAAGGGAGAAAAACATGTGCTCTGTTTCATTACAGGCTCCAGTATCAGGAATATAAAAGATAAGTTTTTCTTCCTCTGAAGCAGAATGGTTGACTCTGCATATTAGATTTATCTCCACAAAGACTTTGCAAAGCCTTGTAGGCTTTTTGCAAAACCCAAATAATAATGGTGCAGACCTAGGATCATTTTAGCTGTGTTATTAAAGCTTGAACAATTTTGTCTGGCCAAAAGGCTACATTTTTGTCTTAACTCTGTAATAAACAAAAGCTCAGTTTTGTAAGATCAGATTTACTTGGTAACTGAGTTCTATTTTTACCTACACTACATAATCCAGAAAGGATTCAGACTTACCTTAGGTTTGCCATCCCTCCAATATATATCTGTTTGTGATAAGGGGATCGTGATGCTCTGGTACAATGAATAAGTGGTGTTTGACAAATTAGAGACATGCAGGTGTATCTGTATGCCCATATTCACCTGCCTCTGATTTTGTACTTGGGTCTTAATCCCCAGATGCCTGTGTTGTCTATATGACTGTGTTCGTTTTATGTCTGTTTTGACACAGAAGTAAGAGCTTCCTTTGCTAGGGGCCCTTGAGCGCAGAAGAAAATACACAAAGGCTTGTCATTGCATGCAGCATGGACCGTGTTGTTTCAGTTGCTTGCTCCTTGTTCTCCAGGTCTCCAGTGAGGTCCTGGTGCCCTGCTCCCTCCAATTCATTGTCTTCTCCAGGGATTGCATGCGCTGCGGTGGAAGCACATGCCGGTATAACCTGCTGGTATGAATAACTGCAGACTTGCAGGAACAGGACTTCATAAGGCAGGAGGAGGGAGGGTGAGTGGGCTGCTGCCTTGTGTCTTCCAGGTGGTGATTTATACCAAGTTCTTTTCTGGCATAAATAGATGCAGAGAAGTAGAAGACTTCAGCTGTAGCAGGTCATTCTCCTATGGCATCTTGTTTTCCCAAGAAATAATTGCATGATGCAGGGTTAGAGCCATTCATCCTCAGGTTTGATGACTTTGATCTAGGTAGTCAGATGGATGCATTTAAAAGGTCACACAATTAAAGAATGGGCAGATTTGCAAAATCTGCAAAGGATGCAGAAATTTCACTCACCTTTGCTCATGTTGCCCACTGTAAATAACCAGAGTGTTGATGTTAACTTTTGGACCAGATATCATGCTTGGATCCACTGTTCTGGACTGGGATCATCTGTGGCTCCTGTTAGTAAAACCCCTGGTTTATGCTGCAATTTTTTAAAAAGTACAGTCTTCAACACTGTGATGTGGGCCCTTGTTTCATACACCTACTTGGAACAGACTGTGTTTGGGATATTTAATAGGCTATAGATTTTATCCTGATGTTTGATGTTTTGTTTACAATCAGTTCATGACTATCAGAGTATTTAATGAAAACTTATTCAGATTTTCTGCTTTTATAATAGGTGACACTGTTTTACATATGCTCGAGATGTACTGCGTCTGCTCCCTTTCCTATGTGAGTGGCAGTTTTACAGTGCACAGAGCTGCTAATAAAAGGTTATTGTTGACAGTTCAGTCACAATATAAAGTTCTTACAGCTTTTAAACATGTAAAGATATTTAATTTGTTTTTAATTAGCATTTTGGTGCTTAACTTCTAGTAGGATTTTAAAAAATTTATTATCTTGTAAAGCAAGCTAGAATAATGAGCTTTAATTGTGGGTGCTCTGGATGCTAGAAGATTCATCAGTACCGCTGTGCAGCTACTGGCTTATTATTCTAGGAGTACTGCTAAGAAAGTTGTGTAGGAAAAAAAAAAAACAGCAACAAAGAAACATAAAATAACCCATTAGCAGTAAAATATTTGGTAGAAAAAATCCTGCAGCAGTACCAGGAGCAATGGAGAAAGCTGGGTCTAAAACTTAGATTGGCAGGACAGAGTGGGCAACGTGCCTGTAACTACAGTGAGCCAATCAAATCTGACATCAGGATTTTGTCTTGTTAATATATCTAGCCATTAAAGGAAAAAAAAGAAAAGGCCAGAGATCTTGATTTGACCTTTTGTAGTTCTCCACATGATGTCGGCACTTTTAAACCGTTCAGGGCTGGCATCCCCATTCTGCCGCGGTGCTGTTCTTCATCCACCCAGCACGCGTGGCACGTGTGAAAGCAGCACACACCTGCCTGCCCCAGTCCTGCACTGCGCTTGTGGGGCCATCTCCGAGGCCAGCCGAGGCTCCACGGCTGGGACAGCCAGCTGGAGCGAGCTTCCTCCTGGCTTTTGTCCTACATCTGTTGCTTTGTCGTTCAGGTCGTAATGCCACGTTTTCTGGGCATCTGCATACCTTTCAGCTTCAGCCTGCACATGTATCTCATGTAAGCCATCTGAAGAGCTGTTACTGGTTATTCGCTTTCTGCCCAGATGGTTGTAAACTGAGAGATGTGTTGGAATTCTGCATCCATCATTTTTCATACGGGTGGAATCCAGGCCCGTCATTTTTCCAGCAAGAGGTTTTTCTTCGTCATAAATCACTACACTCGTGTTCCCTATTTAACCTAAAGATACAGAAATAGGCACCGTAAGTGGCATATTAGATAAGTATATCTTCGAAAAGAGACAGATGCTCTGAGAAGTAGATAAAGGACATGCTTAAAGGAGTTCAGTAATTAAAAGCAAAGATCTCAGATATCACAGAGTTAAATAACAAAATGGAAAGGAGCAAACTAGGTATAGATCAGTCAGTGGCTGTTTCATCAGAGAGTGGGAATTTTTCCGTAGGTACTTTTGTGTTGCCTACACCTGACAGCATGACATGGGGCAACTTCTTCATGTGGCCTAGAAATGTGAAAAACCTTGTTTAGAAATGGAAATCAGAACCATTTTTTTTAAAAGTGTCTAAACAGAACAACTGAAGTTTTGATATTTGTTTGCTTTTTATCCAAAAATATTTAACTGTATTCTCCTTGGATTCCTGAATAGTTTTAGTTGAAGCTAGAATAATGATTTTAATTTTATTTTTAAAACAAACACAGTATCTGTAGACTTAAGTCTGAAAATTCTAAAGGTATCCACACCTCAACTGTAGAACATTTTGTCACACCACAAAATTAGAAAATGTTGAAAATTACAGGAAGAGGAGAAGAGCAATCCAGTGTACTCTTATATCAACAGTGGGCTTGACAGTAGAAGCATCAGTAACACAAGGGCGGCAGAACAAGTACGGTAGTGAAGAGTGGGTGCAGGGTAGAAGAATTAGCCTTTGATGCACATTTCTTCCTTTATGCAATCCTTATAACAACATTCCCTTGCACTACATCTTCTGTAAGAAGGGTACGACTTTTTGGGTCACATCGAGATCAGTCTCTCAATGACAATTCTTTATTTCCATTTGAACTTTCAGTACACAATTAATTAAATATCATATTAGTCGTATCAGGTAACATAAATTCTGTAATGCTTTGGAAAATAAATTCCAAAATTACTTATTTCTAAGCGATGTCCATACATTTTACTTTAAATATCATTTGGACTTCCTTTCATTACAGTTATTCAAAGATATATATATATTTATGCTGTGTTACCTCATGGCTAGGAGCAGAGATGCAGGCCTAAAATGTAAAAGTGAAATATATTGCTGTGGGTGGTCTTTAAAAGACACTTATTTTTATTCACCATATGTCACATTGGTTCACAGCCAATATCCAGCAGTGAGTTTTATAACTGCTTTGGGATTAATAGAGTATTGAAGAAGCAACGAACATTTTCACAGTTGTTTAACTTGTTGCTTTATTTCTCCTTTTGCATTAGTGTTATCATCCTGCAGCATCCATTATTAATAATAAGCATTATAAGCGTGCTGGATGCAGCACACATGGCTATTAATAACACAGTACATCACAGACTTCTGAAAGAATGAGACAAAGCCGCTCCAGCTGAAACTTCCCACATTTTTCGCTCTCTTGGGGGGTCTTACAGAGCCCTATGAGGCTCCTTGGGAGCCAAAGAAAGCCAGCAGCACCTCTCGTACAAACGATTCAGCTCCAGGTCCGTTCCCTGCTCTCTGTCTCCAACCGCGGCCAGCAGCAACCCAGCTGTTGTTACCTGACAAGTTCTCCAAAACCTGAGCATCTTTATCCAGTGAAGCTCTTCCAGCGCTGCTTAGCAGAAATTTGCTGCTTATTCATATTATTCCAGATTTGTTGATTAAAATAAAAGGAAATGCAAAATCATGGTAGATGATACACACAAAATTGGTACAACAGCAAATAACGACGCAGGACTTACTTGAAGCCTTGCCGATAAGAGGAGATATCCCTAAGAAGTATGAAAGATTTAATTTTCAGTAGAGATTCTGCACATTATAAATTAAAAAATTTTCCCAAATTGTCCTGCCCTATTCTTTTTCATAATGCCTTCAATTTCTGCATTGTATTTCTGAGCGGCAACAGTCAAACATTTCTGTCTTCAGTTGCCCAACCTGCTTTACCCAGCAGGTGAATCTGATACATACCTCAGTGTCAGTCACAGTAGCTTCAAAAATATCAGCAAGCCTTTGCAGTTGCCATCATTTTTGGGGATTTGGAGAATAACATTTGAACATATTTTCAAAGTATATTCAGACTTTGTGAGATTCATAATAGCAAACCATCTGAGATGATAGAAAGGTATTTTGCTGAAAGATGGCCTGTGCACTCTTAGAACATACATCACTTTCTCCAGCTAAAAGTAGAGTTAATCAATTCAGGGTTTTTTACCCTAGAAAGCGCTTACTCTATTTTTTATAACACTAAGTGTCCGGACTCCAAAATACCCTCAAAAGTTGCAGATCTTCTGTCTTTCACGTTACAATGTAGTCTTGATAAACACAAATCAAATGAAAGACTTTTGCCTGCAGTTAGTGGGAATGTTCACAGCCCTCCATCATGTGTAGCAACCATGTGAACAATATGAAACCGGCAAGCGTTGGATTTTCCTCTGCTTTTAACAGAGAAATCAAACAGCAGTCGTCTTTGTGTGTGTGTGTGTGTGCTTTCCTGCAGTTCACTAAGCAAAAATCAATTCTAAAAAACTGATACCTAGAAAAAAAGATGTCTTCATATGCTACCCGTAAGACTGTGTCCAAAGCCACTAGATGATGTTCTGTTGAAGAGGATGGCATTATTGCTAATTAGAATCTTCTATTTAAATGGTTGGGAACTGGAAGCCTGCTCCACAGAAATCTCTGTAGAATAGAATTCCAGTGTTCCAACAATTGCAAAATCTGCAAAATCGTGAGTGGCACAGGGAGAAAGTCAATCAGGGACTGTTCATTTGCTGTCTCTCCCAGCAAAAGAATAGGGGGCATCAAAGGAAACCGAACGGAGACAGATTCAAAACACACTTCCGAAAGCTTGGGATGTGGATGGCCTGGCTGCAGAGTTCTGTGATGCTAAAAGTTTACATGGTCTCACGGGAAACTGGACAAGTCTAGGAAAAAGCAACTCATTAAGGGTTACTGAATACACAGAAACCACACTGGGCTTGTAAGTCCTGAGACCTGAGACTGTGCTTGGCATAGTCAGCATGCTCACATGCTCACCTATGTCTATATTGTCCTTCAGTCACTTGGTCTGGGAAACACAGAGAGGATATTGACCTGTACAGACCTTCAGTCTGATCTGCTGTGGCCTTTCATTCTTATCTTCCTTCTATTAATTTCAAATTCTGGTGAAAAGGCTGACATTGCAAAACTTCCGATAAGCTAAAGTATGATATGATGTCTGTGTGCCCAGGTGGCCAAGAAGGCCAATAGCATCCTGGCTTGGATCAGAAATAGTGTGGCCAGCAGGACTAGGGAAGTGATCGTGCCCCTGTACTCAGCACTGGTGAGGCAGCACCTCAAATACTGTGTTCAGTTTTGGGCCCCTCACTACAAGAGAGACATTGAGGGGCTGGAGCGTGTCCAGAGAAGGGCAACGAAGCTGGTGAAGGGTCTGGAGCACAAGTCTGATGAGGAGCGGCTGAGGGAACTGGGGTTGTTTAGCCTGGAGAAAAGGAGGCTGAGGGGAGACCTTATCACTCTCTACAACTGCCTGAAAGGAGGTTGTAGCGAGGTGGGGGTCGGTCTCTTCTCCCAAGTAACAAGCGATAGGACAGGAGGAAATGGCCTCACGTTGCACCAGGGGAGGTTTAGACTGGATATTAGGAAAAATTTCTTCACCGAAAGGGTTGTCAAGCATTGGAACAGGCTGCCCAGGGAAGTGGGTGAGTCACCATCCCTGGAGGTTTAAAAGACGTGTAGATGTGGTGCTTAGGGACATGGTTTAGTGGTGGACTTGGCAGTGCTCGGTTAATGGTTAGAGTTGATGATCTTAAAGGTCTTTTCCAACCTAAATGATTCTATTATCCTATATATCATATATAGGTTAGGTTATCTTTTATAGGCATCTATATAGGTGAATAACAATAATTTCTAAAAATGCTGTAGGAACACAGAAGCATTTTATTTGGTTAGTTTTAAGGACCTTCCATCAATTTACTTAGACTCACATTTAAATGCCCATAACATTAGGCATAAAGTTAAAATCAGTATTTAATGTAGTAATAAGGTAAAAAAAAAATGGATAAAGATGACAAAGTAGAAATGAAAACTTCCAACTGTTATTTCAAGCCCTTTCATTGTGACTAACTTACTTGCACAACACATTTAAATTTTGATAAAACTGCACATTTCATCAGAACAATTTAGTGTTGATGTGCTTTGGATCAGACTAATTATCAGGGTCCACCTTTTGTGAAACTGCATTTGTGGAGGTGTTAAAACTGCTAAACTTGGCGCCTACCATTTGTGTCCTACATGGAAGTGCTCTTTTTTTTAAGAGAGTTGGGGCAAGAGCTTTTTCAGGTTGTGATTCAGTGCAGGAGCCTAATTCAAGTGCTCTGAATTACTTCTTGGATCCTCCCCACTATCCGGTGGCTATACAGTGAGATGAGTCTCCTAAACCTAGGCACAAGAATTAAGTGTTTCATGTGAATATCCTTTTGTGTCATTTTCTTGAGTTGCTCCACACCATGCTTATATGTTCCACAGGCTACATCATTGCCACAGGCTCCGCTAGTGTAAGTCTGTAAATGATTATAATCAGGATCACTGCTACAAGGGTCCATAAATCCTCCAGAGCAAGGCTCTCCAGCTGTGCTTGTTCAACTCCCATCACAATCAGGCCTCATTCTTGCCTCGCATTTTTAGGCACTGTAACAATACAGGAAATAATAGTAATAGCCTTCGGCCACTGCCTGCAGATGCTGAATGCAGGAGGCAAGGCTCTGCAGATGAGAAGTACTAAAATACCCCATTTTCCTAGGACGGCAGTGGCAGACTGTTAAGCTCATTTGTTCCTAGCGCAGAAAGGCACAGAGAAACCCTGTACAAACATGGAACAGTAACTGGAAACCAATGTGGCTAAAAGACTTCAGCCAGTTTCTGTTCTCCACTAAGTTGCAAAAATTACTGTGGCTGGTGGGATCTGGGGAACTGTAGCAGTTCTCTAGCATGTTGCTGAGTGAAAAGACGTTCACACATTTTTACTATGTTATTTGGAAAAGTCTTTACCGCTGAGTAAGAGTGCTTTTCGTTAAGGCTGTTGCAACATCTGCTTGCAACTCTGTTCATTCAAATGTAGCCAGCGGGTAAGAGAATAATCATTTATCAGCCTCTGGCTTTCTTTGCCAGATATGAAAAAAGCCAGCTAATAATATGTACAATGATGCTTCTGGCGGGATTAGCCAGAACAACCTGCCTCTGTTTCAAGCCAGGCAATCAACAGCCTTCTCCTACGACTCTTTCTAGATCAGCAGAGGACGTTCACCAGCAAGGCTGAGACTATCGGCTACACAACAGAGACAAAAAAAAGGTCTGAAAAAAATTGCACATTTTAAGAGGAGCCCAAACTTTTTTCCTAAAAAGTAGGACAGAAAAGGGCTCCGTTTTTCTCCAGGTTGTAGCCTACCAGCACCTCTTCAAGCATCTAGAGTACCTTTTTTACTCTTGCAAGAGGAAAGATTTCTCTTACTTTTTATGGCTCTGTGCAGAGCTCTGCTCTTCAGCAACTGCAGGCTGAGAGTAACTTACCAAGCATCCACAGATAGGCAGAAAACTTGCAAGATCAGCCAGCTCTGGAGCACCGCATACAGCTCTGAGAGTGAACCCAAAATTCCTCGTCTGAATCACAGCCATGGCAATGGCAGGTGAATTGCAAATCTGCTTCTGGCATCTTGGATTTACTGTCACGTTTAAGAAAGAAAAGCATTTGTCTCCAGCTTTTGACAGTTATAGAAAACAATTCACTTTCTAGTGGCTTATGCAAACTTTTTTTTTTCATTTGCCACATTCATTTCCATCATCTGAAATTGGCCCTACATCCCCAGCTGAAAACTAGTTAGAAATTCTCTGTAAACTTCAGACAAAATCACTGACTTGTCTTAGTTTTAGAAGGACACTAAATTACAAAGGACACACAATTACAGGACACAAAATCACTGACTTGTCTTAGTTTTAGAAGGACACAGAGGCAGGTCCCTCTTTACAGTCTTATTTATTCGGCATGGAGGATGATGCCAGCAGTGCTTAGCAGAAACTGAAATGTGTGGATCATTTCAATTTTGAGAAAGTTCTTGCAGGACATGCCTTTTAGCAGGGGTAATGGATTTGGCACACTGCTGGGCTCCAGAGGCCATCTCAATGGCTGTTGACAAGGAGGTCTGTGTTGCCTTGCTGTGAGGATATTCTTCTTAGACATTCATCTGTTGACAATGTTTTCCACTGCCCTAACTTTCCTCTTCATCTCTCAGTGTGTTACATAGCAGTTTTGCTTTGTGCCTCTGAAAATGGTAGCTACTGGCTGTGTTAGCAAAAAGGTCAGCCTCTGCATTGACTTGTTTTGTCCTGAAAATCATGACTTTGTAAGAACAATTTAGATTTTCCCCTTCTTTCCTGGGCTGTGTGTTTCACGTAGTAAGACAAGACAAGGACACCATGTTTAGGGAGCACAAAATCATGTGAATCCTTTCTCTGGGAGCCTCCAGCCCAACACACAGAGAGGGATAGCAGCACTGGCTCCTTCATGGAAGTGGGAAGACACTGGTCTGGCACTATGTAGAAAATTCCTAATACGTGAGCTGGTTACAGGTCACTCAAGGATGCTACATCGATGATCCGGATGATACCTTAATGCTTTATCCCCCCCTAGCTGCTGGAAAAACTGAGCATCTCTGGATACCCTCTTTCTAATGAAACCTCAGTTCAGCTCCATTTTTTTCTTTCAAGGGAAACTGTTTAATTTCAAACTTTATTTAATTCCATAGAAAGAAGTCTTGGAGAACAAATGAGACTTTGAATCAACCAAGATATTTCCAAATACTGTTGTACCAAACTGTGATGGATTAGTGTAAAAGATATTCAGGATTTTTCTGCTTTTTGCTCAAACAACATTGAAAGGGGCAATGGAAAATTAAATAATTCTCCAATAAAGAAAGACTGGAGTACACCATTTCAAAATGTTCTATGCTCCTTCAGTTTTTCTTTTTGTATAAATTTTTGTTGAACACATTGTTTTTCCAGAAAAATGTCTAATTTTCACCAAATTGGTGTGAGCTGGAGGAAAAAACTTCCACTGAAAAATTTCCATCTACTTTTGGTCTCCTTCCCACTTGACAGGGACCATCTCTAAAGCACCCATCCAGCTATTCACTCATCAACCAAAACTGTCCAGAGATAGGCCAGTTTAATGCAGGTACAATTCCTGTTAAGTGCTATATTTCAGCCAGTGGGTAGAGGAAGCAAAGCGATAAATTTGATTCATAGCATAATCTGCTGTTGATTTCATTATAGTGAGTAATGGGTGATTTCATTATAGTGAATAGTTACAGGCGAGACACGTAATGGGAGGTTGAGAGGACTTTCTCCTAGACCCAGTCTCCTCCCACGGATTAGGTTGTCTTAACTGAAGGATATCCATTACTAAACATCTCATTGCATATAGCAGATCATTTCATCTTAGCCATTGATTTAAAATCTGTTCTGTCTTGAGGTTTGTCAAACAAATTTCCTTCAAATGGATTCAAGTGACTTATCAAGGAAAATGGAATCTCCTTTTTGTTCCTTTTTTCCATGCAAGTTGTAATGCCAGAATCCTTGGTCTTTCAGGGCTTCAGAAGTTATCTGGCTGATTGGAGTGCTGCAGTTGTGGAAGCAAACTAAAATCACAACTACTTCATTTTGAGTGATGTGTCTTAATAACAGTACATTATTTGAGGTTGTCCACTGTAGATGTCAATAGCCTTGTTGGGTGTTAATACAGATTGAAAGTCAAGCCACACATTTTCTTGATGTGTGTATTTACGGGTGCGAGCTCATTTATAAAATAGGTCAAGAGTAAATCAGTAGCAGATGATATAGCTGCAGATCCTGATTTGCACTTTCATGTTCAAACTACTGGATGTTTCTCTTCTTGCAAAGACAGAAGCGTACTCCCCAAGTGGGGACTTCCATTGAGCAGTAACAAACTATATTTGATTTTTAAATGTATGTAAGATCCATACAGAAATATCCTTGCAACCAAATACCACTGGAATATAAGAGTTATTTCTTACAAACAGATCCTTGTAGAACCTGCTTCACACACTAGTAAACATAATGAAATATATCTTCAAACCCTATACTTTTTTTCAAGTATAAATTCTGCTGTTTTCTTTCTTTTTAAAAGTGGTGCTCATCTGTTATAGACAAAAAGAGCTGGAAGAATTTCTGCTTTGAAGCTATATCCATTTTTGCTTGCATGAGTCCAAGAACATTTGGACCTCTTCAAGGCTACATCAAAGAGTTTTATCATCTTCATGCATCAAAAAGATAGTGACAGAGCAGCACTCTTAAGAGCAAAGCCTGTAGCTTCATCTTTGTCTTTATATTTGAATAGGGCTTTCAAAAGGAGGAAAAATAACAAGCAAATGCAGTATTTTCTGCAAAAGGAGACAACTTGTCTTCAAAATAACTTTTCAATTCAACTGAAAATTAAATATAGCTATTTAAAATAAAGGATTCCAATTAGGAATAGCAAAAGCCATTCAGCTTCTAGGATTAATTTAAACTTTGAAGAATGGTAAAAGAATGTTTCTTTCTTGAAACATGAAACAATATTTCATCTATCTGTTTTAAAAAAATAAGCTTTAATTGTCTCCTAATGCAATCCATAGCCTAAACAGGCCATGTGAGTGCAATCCTATGGTACCCCCCCAGTATCTACTAAAGCAACATTATCCCTCTATGACAAGTCACTGTCTTGTAAAGATCCTTTCTTCTGGATTCTTGTTCTTGGGAGGGGTACAGCCACTAAGCTCCAAAGCCTCTTCTTCCTCCAGGGAGACATACCTGGCATAAAATTGAGACAAACATCGCAGAGTATTCTTTTTTCCTCATTTCCCTTTCTCATCCATTATTGCATTTTAAAGTCACGTCAGTATTATTGACAAAGTTTGGTGATGGGTTAGTTGGTTGGTTCAGGGAATCACTTTCAGTTTTAATACCTATTGATGTTCATAAGGAAGCATTATACAACTGATCTCTGTTCTCATCTGGATGCTGAGTGGGCAAGGGTCCTGTTTGGCCTCTATCTCTAATCCCTAATGTCATTTGAGATCTCATGACCTTGACAGCAACGTGATTGTGAATAAATTCTGACAAGTCCCTCAAAGTCAGAAGAAAAGGCAGTCCTGGAAAGTTTGTATAAATGCTTAAAATGCTTTTCCTGTCCTGCCAGTATTCATAAGCTCTGTTTGCAATTAAAAATTCTACAATTAAAAATTTGGAATTATTCATTGGGTTAGGCTGTTAAGTCTCTTGCTCCAGTTGACATCCTCTTCTGAAGGGTCTCTACCAGAGATAAATTCAGAGGCTTTCTGAAGTACTCACTTTGTCTCTTTCTTTTCCTTTTGGTTTTGCAATAAAGATTAAATAAATTACAATTCTTCAGCTTGGAAAAGGCACCTTTGGTGTGATGCTGGTGGAGGAGTTCTTATATTCTTACATTTACAGCTGTTTATGTCATGGTGTCAGTTTATATCATATTTTTCTTTTTCTTCCATGTGAGGAGATGAACTAATGCTATTGTTACCATCAGATCTACTCTAATCTCTTTTCACAAAAGATTAATAACGATTAGTAAAAATTAATTTAATACACATTTAGCAAAAGGATTAATTGAATTACACTGTAAAATTTGAAAATCTATTGCATATCTAAGTTTAAACTCTCCAGAAAACTGACACCACCATATTATGATTAATGGTATAATTTTTCTCATTTTCTGTGTGGTTGGGCACAGAACTTGTCACTAATTATCACAAACATACAGCATGGTGTTAAGTAGAGTCAATGCATAATTTTCAGCTTGCTTCCCACTTTCTGCTTTCAATCAAATCCTTTGGACTCCTTTGGAAAAATCTAGATTCAAAGATCTTCTAGTACTGAAAATCACGTAAATACTAAGAAGCTGCAAATGAACCATATAACACGCTATTCACCTTATGTGCATAACTTTTGCTAAGGGACAAGTAAATGCCATTGATGGTTTTCATCTTTCCTATGATCTTCACTTGCATGCTGGTTCTCAAGGCTGCTAGCTGTTCGTGATGGTTTTGCAGGCTACAGTGAAGAGCTATGTACAGTCATCCTGGCAGCCTGCAAGCACTCCTAATTTCTTCAGCACTCTTGCTGATTAAGGATATCCTGAGCTTCCCTGGACACTCTGAATGAGGATCCCAGTGGAGAAAGCTCAACTTATACATTATGCTGGTGTTTGAGGAAGCAGTCCTGCATTTCTGAGTCTTTTCTGATGCACCCCCCGCTCCCAGAGCAGTCATGATACTGCTGGAGCTGTCATTTCTTGGGCACCGAAACTTCAAAAGAGAGGAGGTGAACCTGTATACTTGTGGCTGTAAATTGGTCCATAATTACAATTTCATGAAAGGTTTAGATGCAGTTGTCGTGCTCACATGTGTTACTCAGTTTAGTCATGACATGCAGTCCCAGAGCTGCATTCAGGTGAGCACCAAGGGGCTCCCAGCAGCCCCAGGGCATTCTCTCCAAAGGGAAAGAAAATGTCCATATGCTTTGGGACCCCCAAGCAGTGGTCACCTGGGATGGAGGTGAAGTTTCCAAGTTGCCTCGTTCTCCTCCCCATCCTGTTCTGGCATGCCACAGTTCCTTTTTGCATACTGTCTGAGGCTCCTGAAGGTAAAACCACAGCCTATTTCTCTGTAACATAAAGGCAATGCAGTTTAACAGGTGCGGTTTCACTGAAACACTATTGTTAGCAAGGGAATTTGGTACTTAACTGGGACCTTTTCCACTGTCCTTTAATAAATGAGAGTACTTAAGCTGGTGATCAGTCATAACCTCTGCTGGTTTTGCACAAAGGTCTTAATCTATGAGGTCAACTAAAGTGCCAGTTTCATATAAGAAACTCCTTTTAAGTATGCACTGAATTCTCAACAGGAATTACAGCTTATAATGAAAGGTTAATGTCTCTTCAAATAGGGAGCTGGATTTGTGTCATATTACTTCCTCATACAGTGTTTCAGACTGCCAAATTTCTGCTACACAGGTATGGGCTTCACTCAAACGAAATATGAGTGTATTTAGAAAAAAAAAATCATTAACAGGATAAGAACACTTACAAATATAAACCAGAAAAACTTAAAGATGTGTTGTATATGTTCCAAGCTAGTAAACTCGATAGTTGCCAATTAGGCTTAAGTGTACCCAAGATAATACAGAAGAATGCAGTTACATCTCCATCTGTCTCATTTGTCTTAGGATTCCACAAAATCTAATTTGGAACAGATTTCTGGCACATGGGACTAAGAGGAGAATAAAACTACTCCTAGTAATTGCTTGATGTATGTACCTCTATCCTCTGTCCTAACTTTGTTGTAATATCACACCTGTAGCAAGCCACATTACCAGCACATCCTATAGGGTCAGTAGTCTGGCAAGAATTGCACAAGCTTCAGAAACAGTTGAAGACAGCAGTAAAAAATATGCAGCAACGTATTTGGCGTGAAAGAGCTGCCTAACAGGCTTGATGACTTCAGCTATATCCAATAGAGGTCTTGTATTTTTAAAATACAAATATGAACTTTTTCTATGGACTGGAAGCAGTTTTGATTTACTCATTCAGCCTCATCTCATCTTCCATCAAAAATGACCAATATGAGGAGAAGACTATCAACCACATTTGGCTACCCTTACTCAGGCCGAATACTGTTTGTCCGACTGGTTTCCTCACTCATCTTGACTGACCTGCCCAAGAAGTAAGTGAGTGAGCAGACAACACTGCTGTACAAGCAGAATGGATGAGACTCAAAGTCAGGGATAAGTTTACAGACATAGTATGTAGGCATAACATGTTATTTCTTCTTAAAGTCAGAGGTTTTTTTAATGAGTGGAATTACATCTTGGTACTTTTAAATACAGTCCCACTCTCTCCTTCCCCAGCACATATAGATTATTAAGAAATCAACTGAAAAGAAGTAAAAGCTGTTATTTTTCATGCCTGTTTGCCTGTTCTGTTTGTTACACATAGATCCCATGGTTCCTGTTTAGCTATATTCGTGCAGTGAAGATCGGTAATGCCATCAATTTCCAAAGACCATTTACCCATCCAGAGTGAAGGCAAATATCTGAATTCTTTATGGGGAGCACTGTGAGAACCATTTCTCTTTTACCTTCTCTGTACTCCCCTCCAAAAATTTAGCTGAATTCTGAGCAAACATAACAGTAAAATTAGTTGAAAAATGCCATTACAACAATGCCATATAACATTATCTAGTGACCATAGCTCCTTAGCTCAGCTCACAGCTGTGTGTGTATTTGTAGAGCATGGTCACAAGGAGGAGTTTTCAGACTCCATTCCTCTAACTTTTCCCATCTGTTTTAGAAATGTGCGAAAATCTTCCCTTGGAGCCTCTAACCTCTTAAAACACCACTTTCAAGCTAGCGATAGTTGCTGTGTGGCCCCTCACTGCCCTCAAACCACACACACAGCATGACGCTCCCTGCAGTGCCTGCCTCCATTTCATATTACAGCTGGGTTCCTACAGGGAAAATCCTTCTTATCTGTCAAGAAAATGTATCAAGGTTATGCTTTCCGTGAAAAAAATTGGAGTGGGAGGGAACAAGGAAAAAGTACAGAACAGGCTTTTAAGTGTCATTCTGCAGTGGTACGTGTGTGTGTATCATGCCTCCTACCGTACTGCAGCTAAGACATGTACCAACACGATCAGACCATCCCAGGCTCAAACATGGCTTTGCTCACTGCAGAGCACTCAGTGCATCTGTTTTTAGCGTTTATTTTAAGCTTTGCAGGCCTCATGATGAGTAGGTTACAAGGACCAGCCATGGAAACTTGCTTTAGGTTGTATATACAGATTTATGAATAAAAAAAATTGCACAGTCACATTACTGGTAATATATCTTATTTGTTCTTCATTTAGGAAAAGCTTAAAAATTCAAACTGTCCAAGAGTAGAGGCTTGTTCCATGTTTCTATATACACAACATCAGAAAGATCAATATCTGGAAGGCTTCACAAGCTTGGATAAATGCATGGAAACCAAGAGTCTTATTATTAAATCTAGCTCTTATTCAGAAACAGGAACCCAAGCTAGTAAATCAACCTTTTAGTATGCCACAGGTTTATGGGTGTTTTTAACTTTTTTTATCTTGAGGACTACATTTTTCATTCATTACCACAAATGGGTTAGCAAGGGTGGCCAAGCAGCACGCGTCAGTCCTCTGAAGGCAGTCCTTCATGTCGCTTTGTCGAGCACTCAGCACGGCCATTCACTCACTGTTGCCAGCAGGCAGATGAGCCTATTCTAAAATTACTGTAATGTTATGCAAAGCTTGAGTAACTGTTATGAATAACTATGGTAGAAGAAGTTAATTCAGTGCTTTTTATGAAACAAAAAGATATATTTACCTTAGCATATTTTTTGAGCTCAGTACTGTTACAGTGCACAAACTAAGTCCTTCAGTCCTCAGTGTGGATGATGCATCAGTGTGAGAAAGGTCAAGGGAAAAGGAAATTACAGAAGCTCTTCCATATTCTATTAACCATCTGATAATAAATACTTTTTTTTCAAGTTGCCTTACTTTCAACGTACTTCAGTCTGTACTTTGTATTTTCCATGTACACTGTCATTTGTAACTTTAAAGACAACTTGAAAATAATATTTTTATGTTCGTTGATAAAGATGGTCTCAGAGGTCAGTTTTTGAAAATAATTGGGTCCTTACCAAAACATTTATTGCTCTGCCAAGGTACAGTCCCACATTTATGAAGCAATTTTGTAACAAACTTGTCAAGCAAACCACCACTGAAGAGCAGAATGAAATCTTCCTCATTCATGGAGCTGAGCCCAAGGAACAGACTGCAGTGGTCTGATTTGTTTTGGCGGTTGTTTATTCAAAATTCATTGCATCATGACCAAAGCAATCCTTTCTCTCAGCTGTAAAACTACGCAGAAGTGATTGCTGTCCAACACTGAGAACTAGAAAGAAAGCAGAGGGTTTCAGATAAACAAGCCTCCTCAGAAACCCTGAACATCCTGACCAGGTGGTGAGGGACACAGACAGATCTGTCATTCAGAGGTAATGTCTGAGAAACTCTGATATAACATTTTCCAAGAGACTGCCAGAAACCTGTGAAGGATTTTTCAAGCTAATGTATATATATAAATCTCGGATACACTTGTTTTGTACTGTAAATGACTGCAGGGAGTCCATTTTTTCTGAGAGGAAAAAATGGAGCTGGCCTTTTATTTGTGCTTTTTGAGTTTTTCTTTTGTATTCTTTTCTATTTTTCTCACATTAGGGTGACTAATGCCTGCTAGTGATCCTGTAGTAAAATCTCTGTGCAAGCAGGGAGATGAGAAAGATGAAGTCAGACATGGACAGAGGAATAGACCTGACTTTACCCAACTATCTCCTCTACTGCATTCATCGGTCACACAGCAATGTGAGCCACCTTACCAGCCAGCAAACCTTCCCATCACCATTAGGATTATACGGCATGACTATCCCATGTCAAACTCCATCACTTTTCCAGTCTAAGATACACTACTTAATCATCTTACACATTTCTAAATCAGCTTTTAAACCATTACATTGACCTTTGTCTACAGGATGCAGATGCTGGAAGACCAAAATAGAGTGAAATGACTAAAGGATGGAGAAGACAAGCTCCAGGACTGATTCCTCCCAATGCCCAGTGATGAGAGAAGTACTGAACAGCTGAGACTTACTGTGGTTTCAGTTGGTGCTTGAAAAATAATGTTCAGCTGAAAAAGCTGAAAAAGAGCTATTGAGGAATGTCAGATGCTCAACCATCTGCAATCTTCATGCAGATGTGGTTCCTTATCCTGTGGATCCATAGCTGTCTTCAGAAGACTTAACCTCTAGGAAGATCCTTCCCCAAATGCCATCCCCTGTTACTAAATAGTTCAAAGGCAGATCTGTTCTCTACAGCTTGGGCATTGATCTGCAGCTTGGTGGGGCAGTTGACAAGATTTAGAGAGGGATGGGGCAGCCCCAGCACTGGGAAACTGCTCTCAAGCAGGAGCATCAACAAGGACACTACAGGACCTGACTGGGGTATCAAACAGCCCAGTAGGTACTTTGACTGATCAAAAGCTTTCTCTTAAAATTGATTTTGATGTTAAATTAAGTTTTCAGCAAAACAGTATTTTTGTAAGTACTGCCCATGTTCTGCAAGCAGCTTTGATGCCTTTATTCCTCAAAAGAAAAACTTAGATGTTCCCATTTTCAGCCAAAAATATGCCTAGAATCTAACTTTCTGGGGAGTTTTAACTGAAAAATGAATTTTCCACTAGGAAAAAAAAAGACATGTTTGCTAATTTTTTTCTGCTGTCTACTTGTATTCTATTTTATATAACAAAAAATACTTTTCTTGCTTTTCAAGGTGTGTATAAGCAAAATTAAAATCAATGCAAAACAGGAGAAATAGAGTTTGCCTTACTTACAAATAAGGCAGTAATTCTGCAAGAAAAAGCTCTTCCTTAGATTCTATTAAATGCAATGTTATTGCCAGCCACCATGTTACTGCTAAAGGTTTGAATTACTTTTCTCGGTAATATATTTCACATTTTCCCTTAACCTCTAGACAACTGGATTACACTGTGTCTTTTCTTTTCAGAAGAAGTTATTTAGTTGCTGGATAGAATGACTGCAGTTTTCTGTTGTAAACTTTTCCGTATATAGAAAATGAACCCATCAGATTCTGGTCTGCTTTTTCTCACTCTCTAAATATATATTATTTTCAAATTTGCGACTTTTTTACTATCAGGAGACCCAGGAGGCTTGAAGTCCTTTATCCACAAAGCAGGAGTGGATTTCCATGGACAGCAATGGACCTGCTGCTGGCCAGGCCCTTGCCTGCGTGTTACCAAGGCTTAGAGCGCTCTGGGAGTGCTGCAGAGGTTTTGATCTTCAACTACAGAGCTATGGGGAGATCAGCCGAGATCAGGTCTTCCATACTTTAGAAGCATTTCACCCACTTCTTCCATACTTACTGCATTTTTTCTTACCTTTCTCCCCTTCCCACTTCATCACTGCCCCGTGATGCATCCTGTGATAGCTCTACTTTCCCACCCACACCCCCTAATGCCTTCATAAACTTTTCTCCCTCCCTCGCCATGGAGGGCTCCGGGCAGCAGCAAGCCCCTAATTACACAGCCAAGGGAGAAATACCGTAAGAGCTCCCATTTTTCCACATGGGAAATAGGACAGAAATATAACATCTAACCACAACAGGGCAGAAGTGTTTCTCCTACACAGTCCGTCCATGAAATACATGTGCAAACCTGACTCAGGGAAAAGGACAGACTAGATGAATCCTTCCAGTCTTAAATGCAGTCCTAGGATCCTCCTCCTCTAGCACACCTCAGCTAAGTGTTCCGCAGCTCCCCCACCCCAAAAGTCTAAAATCCTACTGTCTGTGCTAGCAGCCTCGGTTTACACAAGATGCCTCTCTGATCTCAACCTTGAATTGCCTTTGGGAAAAAAGCCAGCAGAAGCAGGCCTTTCTAACTGAAGACACTTATATTCTCTGGCTTCCTATCTGGGGGCTGCAAAGCAGTGTGATACTCTTTGCTATGTGTTCTATATTTTGTAATTATACCATCTGAGGAAATAGAAATGCAACGGTGCAAGCAGGAGTCAGCAAACCCCACGCTGACTCTGATACAGCATTCTGGAGAGGATTAAAAAAGAAATAAAAATCCAGCCTATTAATAAAAAAATGCCACAAATGTGGCACAAGCAAAATACACTGACAAACAGCCCTTTGATGAAAAGAAAGGTCCTGCAGGAACTGCCCAGCATGAACACCAAGTGAGACCCTGGAAATTAACTTTCCCTCTCTGGCACAGCAAGGGCAGATTATGTGCTTTGTCCAGGCTTTCCTTTTGGTGCAATTCATAACAGCGTCAGCCCTGGGAGAAATCCTGGTCTGATCCCTCCACGGGAACGCTGTCTCTGGAGGCTAGTAATGTAAATTCACTCCAGCCTCGAGGCCTTCCATGTCATTGAAACTCTGGTCTGCAACCTGTGTTGGGTAACTTTCACCAGTAGTTATTGTCCCTTCCCAGTTTCATTTCCTGCCTACCCAGCTGCTGCTTTAGCCAACACCAGGGAGGGTATAAGAAATAAAAGAGTAGGAAATCTCTGCAGCGCCTTTAGGCTGCCGGAGAGCAGGAGCTGGCATCGCAGCCAATGCCCGGGGCTGGTGGTTGCTTCTCCCTTCTTTGCCAGGTCAGCAGCAGGCAGAGCCGAGTCCCGCAGAGGCGCAGGGGTGGTCTCAGAAACCAAACTGCCTCCCCATAGATCTGGGTGCGTACTGTGAGAATAAAGCAGCTGTTCCCTCAGGAAGGAAGAAGGCATATGACATCCAATTTTGCAGCCTTTTTGAGAAACTGAGTTGTATTTTTTTAGAAAAAGTAGGTGCCCATAATATTTTCCATCTTTCTGTGCTTTTTTTCCTAGGCAGTTGCTCATCAAAGAGTCTCCTCCGTGTCTGTTGTTGTCTTCTCTTGTTTCCTCTAATGGAAAGCTGCTCTGAACTCTCAGCCAAGCTGGGGGTATTAAGTACATCCAAATGATCATCCTTTTCATAGGTGCAGGTGGGAGCTCAGTACTCCAGCACATGGTGTTTGCTAATAGTTTTATGCTGCATGTGCTGTATTCACATAAAAAAGGCAGGCTAATAATCTTCAGTACAGTTTGTGGGATCAGTCCTATAGCCTGGAAAAATAAATGTATTCGTGCTTCTCATAATGCATGACTTGATTATTCTGTTAAGACAGAGCTGCCAACCTTGTGCTGCGCCATTATAATTTGACCCTGGACTACCATCAGGAATATGAGCAGAAAAGGGAAACTTCACACCCTTAAAGTTAGCTATAAGGCTGGTTGCAGGGTGAGTTTTAAATAACTGACACTTTCTGATGCTACTTGAACTTTATACAAGGACATCTCTGCATTGACTTAAAACTGAATGCAAGACCAAGGAGTAATAGTTCAAGAAGTTGTTTATTCTTGGCATAACACATGGCTGAAAATATAGTGTAATTCCATACAAAGAGATGGTTTGTATCATGTTAATATAGTTAAACGAAATTATGTCTGAAGAAACCTTCTTTTGGTATATACACATGATCTATGATTCTGTCAGTGAATGCCATGATTTAAAGTTGTATCATGGTTTAAATTTTAAAAACTTCTGCCATAAAATCATAGTATTAAAGGCTATAGGGATTCTTTGCATCTCCCACAAACTTTGTACTTTCTTTTCTGTTAAAGGCATATTTCCCCCTGTCCTGTTTATTTGAACCAAATGCAACTGTGCAGTTGATTTTATCTTCATTGCACTTCGGTCCAAATTTTCTCATAATGTTATTCAAGTCTTCACTTCCCCTTCACAGGATTACCAAAGCAGCACTCACGTTTGCAAAAACTGGGTATTTGGGGAGTTCTGCTGTAACTGTAGTACCCCTTCCAGACAGACATAAACCAGCAGCAGTGTTAGTGTAGTGCCCGAAGTCTCCAAAATGGGACAGATGCAATTCCATATTTTCTACACTATATTTTGCACTCCAAACTCACAGTTACACCATTCTGATAATTGTACCAGGTTTTCCACATGCTTGCATTTCAGCTCAGGCACCATCTTAAAAATATAACAAAATTATACAGGCATTCTAATCATTTTAACATTTTTTCTTCTCCAGTAATGACAAAATGAAAATAGCTGATTCATAGAAGATATACTGTTCCAGAACATATATTTCATACATATCCTCAGCAAAAGGAATGTGATGATGAAAAAATACCAGCAACAGGATATTATTAGCCATAATGAGTGAGAAAATGAGGGTGTTGTTCTTTCTGATTTGTTCCTTTTGTTTCCAAATAGCAATCTGACTGCCTGCTTTCATTCTCTTGGAATTCTTTTTTAAACCTCTAAATCATGAAAAAGAATTGACATATTCTTTCCCATTTCTAATAATTCAGTGGCAATATCATCAGCACCTGGTGTTTTGTTGTTCCTGAGCTCCTGATTGCCTCTCAAATCACTTCAAAATTTAATTCTTCCACAAATAGCTCATGTGTCTGGGAGACAGCTTTTTATTCACTATTAAGCATCTCCCTGTAGTGGACACATAAAAGTACTCCTCCTTGCTCTTCTGTAATTGAGTTTTTTTATAATGAAAAGGTTTCCTTATTTGTTCTTTATCAGACATAGATGTGGTTAATATCCTCTCTTCCATGCATCGATACCCTTATAAAATGTGTTTATTTTACTAATCTTGCTATCCTGTTTCATCTTTTTCCCCAAGCCACGAAAGTATTGCCTTTCTCCTTATACTGCTGGCCTCATGACTTTCCCTCTGGCTTTAGAGTGTTTCTCATCCAGAGTTCAATTCTGATTCTGAAGGCTACAGCCTTGCTATATGTCAATCTCAGTTGCTTTCCTGCAGTCCTTATCAACCCATTCTTTTTCGGTTATTTTTTGATTTCTACCTACAATCTGTTCTAACACTTTCTTTACCACCTCTCTGCAGGTGTCCCACCTGGTATCAGTTTTCTCATAAACATCACAAAATCCTTTGAAGACTCCAAGCACCTTTAACTACTGTCCAATATTCCTGTCCATATTCTGGATTCCCCAAAGATTCTGTATTGTGTCTGTGTCTCATCTGCTTTATTTCATTTTGCTCGGTTCTTGGATGTAGCAAATCATTTTCCTACAATACAGAGAGCTCACCTGCAGCCAGCTCCCCTTCGCTTTCCACTGTCATGGGTGTCAATCCTACGTCTTGAATAAACTAGTACATTGTGCAGTCTGGTTGATACCAAACTATTTTGAGGTACTCGCATATGCTTTTTGAATGTTCTCATGAGCAAACAACGTGACCTTCACAACCACATCTTTGAACTGGGCAAGTGGCTTTTGAGTGCTATTAATTCTGTCTTTAGTGCTCTCATCTGGATCCCATGCATCTTCCTTCCCTTTCTTAGGAATCACCCAGGAAAATTCTGGCAATTGAATCATCTTATCTTTAGTTCTTCAGAGAACCTATCTTCTATTTTATGATCAGTGAGCTCCATCAGAATGAGAAAAGTCTTTTCCTGGTACCTCCCTTTAAACAACAGACAGGATTGCAGAGAGGACTGCAAACCCAGTTGCTGCTGACAGCGTAGTATCACCAGTGAGCCAGGTCCATTTCATGCTCCACAATTACTCCTCCATTCCAAGATAATGCCAAACTCCCAACTTCAAGAGATTTGTTTCCCAGTCCTCTTGGTTATTTCATGACTGTGATAATCAAACAGTTAAGCGGTTCCTGGTTTATGTGAAGTCAAAACGCTAGATGTTCCCATTCCCTGGTATTATTTCCACAGCTCAGGTTGTTCAGTACAAAAGATAATGTGGATATCTGAAGCTTTCATTTTTTTCCAATTTCAGCTTTTACTGGTGAAGGGACTAACAATGTGTACAACAGCCAATTTGCAAGAATGATTTCCTTAGACTAATCATTATTCTTCTACATGTCTGACCTGGCCAACTTTGGGCATAAGTGCTGCAATACAAAGAACAGGGAATAGGTATTGGTAACCAAAAGTCTAAGGACTATTTCACATGCTTTTGCATAATACTTTGTGCTATTTACTAACTGAAGAACTAATTCACTCTGTAACGTAGTAAGTGTTAAAAGTCTAAACATACACAAGTCAGAAAAATGTAAATAGGAAAACAACTAAGAGATGAAAGAGGAAGGGCAAGCAAATTTAAAGTGAATAATAAGAAAGCCTCACATTTATTAAATTTGTGAAAACAGAATTTAATTGAAACTTCATCACTTGGGACCATATTTAACGTCAGACAGTGTAGAGAACAAGGTACCTCCATGACTAATTCACATGGACTGGAAGAACTATGCCCGCCTAGGAAGCTGAACCTAGAGCTTAGATGTCTTGAAGTTAATGGAAGTTTCCTTACTGAGTTTATTAAAAATTATGTTTAACACAGACTGAGTGATGATCTAAGGAAGTATCCTGCACATCTGCACAGAGTGGGGCTTCAGTGGAAGCCTCCCAAGGAAGGGGAGTTCAGTGAACCACGGCAGAGGGGAGCCAGTGATCTCTGTACCTATGAGCACGTGGTCTTTGACCACTGTTCCGTGGTCCTGCTGAGTCCTCCGCAGCTCCCACCAGCACTGCAGAAAAACAGACGTGTTGCCTCACCTGCCTCATTTTGTATCCTGACGAGAGGCTGCACGGTGTCTTTGAGAGCTCTTCTGAGCAGCTCTCTAAATGTGTACGGTGTGACAGTAAATAGCCAATAAAAAAATAAAGGCTTACATTTGAAATCTATTCAGCAAAGAAAGACCAAAAGCCAGATACATTTCTGGCCAGAGAATAGCACAGGACAAGGCACTCACTTGCAAAGGGATCAGCCTACCAAACATGTCTTCTCTTGCACGAAAGCTTCGTACACCAAATCCTGCGAGCCACACAAGTTTTCTGAGCTTCGTTTGGGAATCATTGACGCAGCTTGGCTGCAGGATCTTTGAAATACCCACACCGTCTTCAGCTGAGCCTTCAGCTGGGCAAAGAGCAATGAAGCCAGGCCAAGAATGTCTGGGAGAAGGTGGCCTGGCAGGGCCAGGCGGGCTCCGGAGGCCCAACACCCACAGAGCTTTCTTCTGCACTGACACCTGTTGGTGGCCACGGGCTCTTCCAGCCGACAGACCTACCGCGGCGGTTGTGTCCAACATGAAGAATATTGCATGGAGAAAAAAGCCCAAAACAGCAAAAAACTTTGAAACAGCACTTATTTGCCCCTGTAAGGCCCTTCCTATTTTTCTAACTAGAACCAGCTCATGTGACTCAGAAGAAAGAGTGCTTAGAAGAGGGATATACTCTCTCAAAAACATTTTGTGGACCAGTTGAGCCCATTTCTTTGCAGAACACTTTTCTCAGTGATTTGAGCATTAGGTTTAGCAGATGTGACATCCCGGGAATGCTCTTTGGATGGGGAATTGTTAGTGTGGTTAAACTATACAGTCATCTTATTCTAGCGTGCTTTGAGTGTGAGGCTTCGAGTTGAGGATTGGAAAGTTTGTGTTTAGGAAATGAAAAATTACAAAATATTGTTTTTTTTCCTCTCCTAGTAAAATCTTCTAAAAATGGGAAGGAGATTCTGAGAATTTGTGCTAATATAGCTATTTTAAGGGACTGTACCAAAGAGGTTGATTGCTGGAGCCCCCCCTCTCCCAGAGCAGAGGATATCCTTCACTCCACAGCGTCACAGAAGACTATGCATATTTATCTAATTTTACACTATGTTGGGGAAGCCACTGGAAAATAAACACAGAAGCATTCCTGGATTTATTTATTCTTAGTAAGGCTTATATTTTGCTGTGTATCACTCCCATCCATGCACAGGCACTAAAGAGTAAACACTTTCCTTAAGGCAGAATCAATTAGAAATAAAAATGGTAAAACAAAAAGATTTTAAAAAAATATTTTCTCTAGAAATGCTGATTCCTGAAAGCATTGTGTGCAAGATACAGGAAATATTCACTTTCCATTAAGTCCCATTTGGTTCCTAACTCATATAAAGGCATACTTGTGAAAATTTTAAAAATATCCTTTCTAATGAAAATTGATAAACACTATGGCAAATACTCTTTCTCTCTTTTCTGTAAACACACAGACATCTTTATTGCTAGTGGTGAAATACACAACTTAATTTTCAAGAATGTATTATAAGATCAGAAGGGAAATAAGGCCAGTATTTTCATGGATATCCGTAAGCTTCTAATTTTGTGTTTAGTTTTCCAGACATGAGACTTTAGGATCCTAACATTGGAAATACATTAAACAAAACACGGTCTGTGTCTTTATCATGAATCAAAATACCTCAGTATTAGAAAATGAGCATTGTCTGGGTTTTCTGTCCATTTCCTGAATTAAGCAAAAATGAAATATTCTGATTAATGTTTGTTCATTTCAGGCAACAGGCAGAAAAAGTTATTTATTCTTACAGTAGCTTGGATAAAATCCAGAATGGCATGTTTCCAGCTCACTGTAACAACACTCAGAAAGTCCAGCTGATTTTGATAAACACTGCTTTCTTAATGTTTACTTTCCATAAAGCCTCTTCTGTAGCTCTTTCAATGACAGAATCATCTCAATGAACAAGAAACTTGTTGTTTTGGTGCATAGAAATTAAACAATTCATATTGTTTAATTTCTAACAATGCCTTTCCTGACAAGTTAAGCCCAAAGGTAACCCTATAGATGAAATTTCAGGCTAGAATACTGCATGTCAACACAGACAGCTCACAGGAAGTTGTGCGTCCCCTTGTCTTTAGGCGACATTAAATGAAGCGTAGCCCAGGCTATCTGCTGGCACCTGCAAACCCTCCGTTTTGCTCCTCACCCCCTTCCCCCTCCGGCTTTTATCTGTCTTTTTCATTTAGACTGTAATCTTGTCGCTGCAGGGACCCTCCTTCATCCCCTCTTTGCCTATTGCCAGGGCAAAGGATTCCCAGTCCCAGGATGGGTCTCTAGGTGCTGCTATAGCACCAGTAATAATAAATGGTGCTACAACTATTTTTCCAGATATTAAATCAGTACCAGGACTCCCTGGTGCCTGTGGCTCCTCTGAAAGAGATGCACAGAAATGTTATAGTTTCGGTTGATTGTGGTTCTGACGCTGCAGGGCTGGTGCCTAATGCATGCCGTATCCCACCAGCATGACCAGCTCCCCTCACCTGTACTGGGGCAAGAGGAGGGTCTGCCTGCCCCAGGACTTACAGCCCATGTTTCAGGTCATCAGTGCTTTGACCAAAGAGAAGCATGGCACGTATATGCCCCCTCTAGATTAGTGTATCAGGAATTTTGCCCAAAATATGGCCTCTCCTCACACCTATTCCTGTTTCTCTGAAACTGGCAGGTTCCCTTGAACTTACTATCTGAGGGAAAAAAAGGTTATTTCCATCAGCTTGCCATGAGTTTGCCTCCTCAGCAGTGTCAGGAAGAGCGCTAACTCGTGACCTCGTAAGACCAGAGTGTGATACACAAACCAGCCATTAAATCCTAATGAGATGAGGTAGGCCAACTGTCTCCAGTACTGATTCTGCCTTTGCTTATAATATGCACACCTAGCATCTCTTAGCTGTGGTGCACTCTCAACATTATAACTGGAAAATTGTTAATACAGCTCAGCTCTGCTGCAAGGTATTTCCTCCCATGACTTCATGGTTTAAGCAGCTGCAAATTTTATATAGCGTCCCTACCATCTATTTATTTTTTAATGCTACACATATTGTGGGACTGGAGAAAAACAACAGATATCCAAATAAAATGAGAGAGAGAGATACAGCGTGACCCTAACCAGACAGGGAAAAGCAGGTATTTGGTTGCCAATTATGCATTTCTTCTCTCTACCTTTTACTGGAGTTGAAACATCTCACCTGCCTTTGTAGAAGTACTTTGAGACTAATGGGGAAAAACAGAATATACAGCCATGTATTATTAGTAGTATAGTTATTATTATTATTACTACTATTATTATTTACAGTAAAACCCCAACATTTTGTTTTCTTATCTCACCATGTGCTGATGATGTCCCCTGGTAGACTTATTAAGATATTGCTAAAATGTAACATTCTGAGCCCCCTCTGCTTTGATGACTGGCCATCTAGCCCATCCAAATGGCATTGTACAAAATGATATCAAATGGTAGTTGGTGGTTTATACTGTTACTCTAAGGAGATGTTTGGAAAAAAAATAACCACAATACCTCGAAGTGATCGTGGCTGACACATACACATAGTAACAGCCAGTCTGAATTCCACTCGTATAACATGGAGGTTCTAGTTCAAGTCATTAAAACTAAAGCAGATTATGGAGATTGTCAGTTCAAAGAGAAAATATAATCACTGTCATGCAAGAAGTGGTCAGTGGAACTCAATGAGAACTAGAGGTGCTTAGTACTTCTTGCTGTTTAGGACGGATTGCTTCTGAGAGTCTGTTGGGGAAACTGTGGAGGTGTTGAGATGTTCATGAGAGCAATTAATTTATAGAAATATCTCTGAGGCCAAAACTCACCATAAGAATTTTTATTACTGTGGATGGAGCCCAAAACATAAAGAAGCCAGCATGGTTAAAAAAAAAAAAAAAAGCAACCACAAAAACCAAAAAAACCCAAAACAAAAAAAGAATGAACAAACAAATGAAAAAAAGAAAAAAAAACCAAAACAATACCCAAAAAACCTACAGACAGGTAGGTAATTAAGCATTATTCTTTTAAACTACTTTGTCCTGCTATGAAAAACTGGTGATACAGCAGCCAGAAAACTATTTTTACAATCTACTTCTCAGGGCAATTTTAGCCATTAAAGAAGCATTAAAAACCCAAGTGGAAAACTGAGAAGATTTGAGGGAAATTTTGTTGCTAGATTGCAATTTTGGTATTATCCTTTCCTTTATATTATTGGGGAAGCTTAGGAGCAAGAAAATTGACCTACTGGAACAATTTAGTATTCAGTGTATGTTCATATCTTGTTTCTGCAGAGGATTAGCTGCTTTCTGAGGGGAAGGACAAGAATGCTCATGTCAATAATTACCAAATCATCTGCCCACATATTTTTTTTCCCCAGCTCCTCCACCTTCTCCTACATTCACCTGCTCAGAGATACAGCATGAAATTTACAGCATTTTCAAAGTTTCCAAAGTTTAATGCAACCAAAATATCCAATGGCTTCTAGATTTTCAGTTCCAGTTTGAACTATATTTAGTTCTTGTCTTTGCTAATGCCTTGCAACAATGAGTGCTAGTGGTTTAAAAAGTATTAAGCCCATTTCCATATGTGTGAATCTTACAGATTCTGCCTTGCTTGAATGGTCCCTTGCTCTGGTGTTGAGCAAGGTAGGAGACAACCAGTCCTTTGCCCTCTCTGAGCTGCTGCTGGACATGGAGGTACGGGTGATGGGGCATCCGTCGCTCTGTCTGTGTGGCCCAAGCTCTGGCTGCCTCGAAGCCTCGGTTGCCCATTGGTAGGTGACGTTCTCTAGTTGACATTGGCCATGCATTATCACCAGAAGCACTGATGGGGTATAGAATGGCAACCTGGTGCCCAGGTGAAAGACAGGGTGGACCCATGTTGCCTCTCCCAACACACCTTTGGATTCAGCAAATCTCTGGCTTTCACCCGCGGAGAGTGACTCCAGCTTAGAGCTGGCAGTACCTGTGTGCTCAATGTGAACCTCACTCACTTGGTGGCCAACCAGCATTTACATCTCCCGACTTGGAAGCTGCTTTGTTTCTCTGACCTTTCATGAAAACATCATCTTTTCTGCTTAGAGGTTCATCAGTTCTTGCTGTTTCCTTGGCTTTCAGTGAGGTTATAATCCTGCAAGTGTGAAATCCTCATTAGTTGCAAGGAAGTCTTCAAGGAAACCAGCAAAGTGCTTTGGAAAGAAGGCAGGAGACAAATGCAAATGGTGTCAGTGTGACAAACAGTGGCTTCGGTTTTGAAAAAAATTAATTCATTTTTTATTCCCTGTGACTGAAGATGACTCACTGTTTCTCATCTTTAATTAATAGAAGAAAATATAATCATAATATTTATTCTCTCCATGAGTAATTCTGATTATAAGCAGCTACAAGAAGAAAAGGCAACAAATCAGACCTGTTCATCCCTGTCCATGAGTCTGAAAAGCATGTTCATCTAGACTGCACAAGAGGCCTTTCCTCCCACCTGTCACTCCAAGGTAAACATCAAGTGCTGGTGTTAACTCAGCTCGCTAACACTGGAGAAGCTGCCCAAAAGCTGATAGAAGTCCCTTTCTTCACTGACCCCAAAGGCTTCAGTCAGCCCCAAAACTGGCTATTAATTACAGTGTTCAGATAAGCGACAAGCTCAAAAGAGCTGTGCACTGAAGGCAACCAGTACAGCACCAGTAAGAAACCCCTTTATAACCACTGAGAGAACTCGGGACTGCTGCAAGAAGTTTCCTTCTCTTGCTTGGTGACCAGTGGGACCTGCTGTGCTCACAAAGGTGGTTTTGCATTCACATCTACATTTCTGAAAGCTGCAGCAATCAGCTCTATGATCACCTAATATTTTGGAAGGAGAGACTCATAAGAGGTGTTGTCCTGAGGTCTGTGCCATGCGCAGAACTGTGTGCATTCATGCAACACTGGACTGCCTTTGAACTCTCTCTCTTTGGCTCTTAAATCTGTTCACAAAACAAGTGTACAGCGTAACTAGGAACTCAGCCTTGGCAGAATGAACAGCAAAGCCATTCATCTGGTGAGCCAGATAACTTCAACCCCTCACTTGCTCATGGTAGGGGAGCCCGTTTATTTGGATTTCTTACTTAATGATTTTCCTGGCATGTTAAATTGTTTATCAGTTAAGTGATAATAGAATTTTGTAGTGTTGTGCACCTAAAGCGGCATCAGGAAGCCGAATTGGTCATTCATGGACTTTTAATTCTTGGTTTTCCTTGTTGATTTAATTTTAAATAAATGTGAATTGTTTAGCAGTCTACTGAGAGTCAGTGTGGCAGAGGAAGGGAACAGGGAAGCAGAGCCTTTGCTCTGAAAGTGTTGAGGAAGCACTAAGCAGAGCAAGAGCTGATACCTTAGACCTGATGAAGCCGCAGTTACTTCAAATTAGTCAAAGGTGGAGACCACGTACTTCTTAGACGAGAAGAATGTGTAAGTAGAAATCTTGTCTGAAGGCAGATGTGTCCTATTTGGGCTGTGTCGATGAAGATGCTCTCTTTTGTTTCCGGTTTGGGTTATTTTAGCAGATTAAGTGAGGCTTTGACATTCTGTTTTTTCTCCATTCAGCAGCATGTTTCCTGGTCATTAGGAATCACCAAGCTCAGTTATAATCTCAGCTGCATCTGTGCTTCCCAGTGATTTCCAGCTAATTCTTTCACTCCTATTTGTAAACCCCAGTGCCTTTCCTCCATCAGTGATTTTTGCAGGTATGAGGGATGCTAAGGCTGAGAGGAAGCAGATGAGCAGCTGGAGCAGTAACAGGCTCTGCAGCCTCTGCAGCCTCTGAGGAGGTACTGCGTGGGTGGAGAGGGTTCACCTTGGTGCCTGCAGTGCTGAGAGCCTCTACAGAGGCACTGAGTGTGAAATGGGGTTTTATTGTGTCCCAGTGAGGAAAAGGTTTTTCTCTGGTAGGTAATGAGTGTAAAACACACAAGTCTATGGGGCCAGATGGGATCCACCCAAAGGTACTGAGGGATCTGGCAGAAGTGCCCACCAAGCCACTTTCAATCCTTTACCAGCAGTCCTGGCTAACCGGGGAGGTCCCAGTTGACTGGAGGTTAGCAAATGTGACGCCCCTCTACAAGAAGGGCTGGAAGGAGGACCTGGGGAACTACAGGCCTGTCAGCCTGACCTTGGTGCCGGGGAAGGTTATGGAGCAGATCATCCTGAGTGCCATCACGCAGCATGTACAGGACAACCTGGTGATCAGGCCCAGCCAGCATGGGTTTAGGAAAGGCAGGTCCTGCTCGACTAACCTGATCTCCTTCTATGACAAGGTGACCCACTTAGTGGATGAGGGGAAGGTTGTGGATGTTGTCTACCTAGACTTTAGTAAAAGCTTTGACACCGTTTCCCACAGCATTCTCCTGGAGAAACTGGCTGCTCATGGCTTGGATGGGCGTACTCTTTGCTGGGTAAAAAGCTGTCTGGATGGCTGGGCCAAAGAGTTGTGGTGAACGAAGCTAAATCCAGTTGGCGGCCGGTCACAGGTGGTGTTCCCCAGGGGTCAGTATTGGGGCCAGTTCTGTTTGATATCTTTATCAATGATCTGGAAGAGAGGATCAAGTGCACCCTCAGTAAGTTTGCAGAGAACACGAAGCTGGGTGGGAGTGTTGATCTGCTTGAGGGTAGGAAGGCTCTACAGAGGGATCTGGACAGGCTGGATAGATGTATCTTTTGTAATCATGTACATGATTGTATCTTTTGTAATTTACCTACTTCTGCAGCTCATGTATTGGTCCCCATTAAGTATAAAGTGATGTAGCTAAGAGAGGGTAGAGGCAACACTTAAAACTATGGATATTAATTTCTTATATACTAAAAAAACCTTAATCTTGACAGGGCAAAAAGAGACAGCGAATGAATGCAGAAGGCTATTAAAGTTCAGGTCCCATCTCTTCACCTAAAGGAACAAACGGTGCATGGCATATAAGAGAAAGAGGAACTGGAAAGTGAAAAGGGTGGAAGGAGCCATAAACCCCATTCTTGCCTTTTATGGAAAAAGCATTACAAAAACTGGAACTTTATTAAGATTTCCCTCTGGCCTATGCTATAGAAAATGTTAGTTTAATGTAGCTCATGGATTTTTTTGACATGACATCTTGAAAGGATGATAGAGAGCTGTAATGATGGGCTTGGCTGATTGATTGCCATACGTGGAGCAGGACGCCACAGCTGGGCCTACAGAGGCAAGCTCCAGCATCAGTATTTACCTGGTGGTGGGGAAAACTGCAGGGGCTCTCCCCAGCCCCCCAACCCCTCTCCTGCTGTGGGATTTTACACAAGAGGAGATGACTGAGGTCTTGTAGCTTTTCCTGTTGTGGTATGAACATCCTTTAGGAAAGGAAGTGGTTGGTTTATCTGGACAAATCTTATGGGAGGTAGGACATCTAAGAGGCCCAGACCTTTAACCCATTGACAGTGTTGTGTCCAGCATCAAATTAAAAAGTTTTATTAGAGCAAAAACTGGAGGCTTTTGACTATCTTGATTCACTTGATATGGCAAACATTTTTGTATGTTTTGCACTGATCCTTTACTAAGTGGTCATTTACTCATTCAGCAAAGAGGTCATAACAATAGTTCTCTGATTATCCTCTTTTTTCATGATTATTACAACAGGAGGCCTTAAACACAGACTCTGTACATTTAACTCTTTCTTTCCTGTGCTCTGCGTCTTTCAGCATCCTGCACCTGTGAGAAGACTCCTTCACAGCACTGTGCCACTGTGCCCTTCCATAAAGCTGCTGGTACAGGAGTGTCAGTCTTGTCCTCTCTTTAAATTTCTATTTATTATGGACAGTAGCAACAATCTTGGCTGTGTATTTCAAAGAATTTTCCATTTTAAAACATATATGATCTGTATGTGTATATATATACACACACACACACATATATACACATACATATGTTCTTCATGAGTCTGTAAGTACACAAAATTCAGTTTGTTTTACCGGTGTTATCAGGAGGTCTGCAGTATCAATGTTTCTATTAACACCTAGATACTGGTAATGGCTGAGAAAAAGTCTGCTTTTATAAGAAAATGAGGGATTTTTCCTGCCTTTTTGAATTCTAGAAATAACTGAACACTTTAACACAATCTAACAAAAGCTGAGAGAAAAATCAACAAGACCATTTAAAAAAATAACCCCCTAGACATTATTCAGAGAACTAGCATAGATATTTTTCTTATAAAGAGAATCTCCTGATCTTCTATACTCTGGTTTAGTGTTTCAGTGCTTTTTATAACAAAGCGAGGCTAATATCACAATACTTGTAAGTTATTAAAACTGAGAATGAAGTGTGCTTCAGGGAGACTTCCTTTGGCACAAAGAGAACATTTTTATCAGATCCGTGACTCCAAAGCCGTGCTGGTTAGCCCTTTTTGTGGGCTTGTACTTCACATCTCTGTATCTGCATTTCATGAGCTGAGCGAAAAAAGGCACTTCTCAGCTGCTACCAGTTTCTCTGACACTGGCAGCGAAATGATGAGTCCAGCTGAGAGCTGTCCCTGTGTCCTGGAGGATAAATCTGGTGTCCCCAGAAGCTTAGGAGATTCTCAGTGTCAAGAATGCATCTGAAATGTGCCCTCAGGGCTCACTCTGACAGGGAAATGCTGCTGATGGAAAATTCCTGTTGAATCTGTCGCAAACATCTCTCTTTCCTCAAACAATCTGTGTTTTGACATACCCCAGTTGTGGGTGAGTCAAGTAATCCTAGGCCAAAAAAGAAGGCTTTCTAATTCCCTTTACAGCTGTGTGGATCACTGAAACAGATGAGATAAGGCTCTGGATGTGCAGATATTGAATCTTCTGTTGAGTAAATCCAAGTACAAGAAGAATATTGGGCCCATTGCTTGATCTATGTCTTGAATAGCAGCAAATGGGCTGCTGAGCTGAAAGTGATGTATGGCCAGCAGCCCCCAGAGTGCCACGCAGAGCGCTGGGGTGCTCCATGAGGTTGATGCTCCTGAGGATGAGACCTGAAGTTGTACAGGAAGAAAGCTCAGGCAGAAGAGTTAAATCTGGCATGTCACTCTTCTCTGGGGTTTGAGATGTTTTCGCAGATTTCCTCAGAAAAACAGAGTTTAGGTCCCCCTTGGGCAGAAGCAGGGATGGGATGTAGGTTCCCTCTCTATCGAGAAGCTCTCTCACAGCTCAGCCAGCATCTCCTGCACAAGGCTGCCGGGTCTGGCCCTGGCGCACGGGTGCACATTGCTCGGCCAGCTGAGCAGCAGGTTGGCTGAAACCCAGCGAGTCACTCCCGCACGAAAGCCAAATGCTCTAGAGGTGAATTCATCCCTCTTGGGCAGATCAGGGTGTCAGACCAGAACCGCTGCCCATGGCGGCGAACGCTGTCACCCTGAGGTTGGGGTCTCAGGGGAACGTAGGCACTTCCTTGGGTGAGATACCTTTGCCTGCTGAGCATGGGGTCACCCAGGTGCTCAGTGCAGACTCCTGCAGCCCATTTGGAGGGGGATGAATGTCCCTTCTCTGCCCCAGGACCAGCCCCGCAGTGCGTAAGCTCGAAACCTACATCCTCCTGTGCATCTTAGTGTGTCTTGAAATAATTTCCTCCCTCATGAATCACTGCTAATATTTCTCTAACTGCTTTTTCTTTCAGAGATCTTGCTCTTGCTCTCTCTCTCCCTCCTTATGAGGGTGTTACTTGGGTGTTTTTTTGGAACCTCCAAACTTACTCATCGTGGCAGCTGTGTGACTTGACACACCCAACAGACGTGAAATGGAACAGGAGGAACAGGAGCATTCATAGGTTTTAAAATAAAACATGGTCTTCAGGCAGAGCTCAGTCTATTCCTGCAGCAGAAAGTCCTTCCCAGCATGAAGAGAGTTATTAGCCTTTGATTCCTGCTCATAAGCAGACTAATGACCTCCAGTTTTACTATGCCCATCAGTAGCTCCTAGAGACTCATCTTCAATGTGAAAACTTATTGACTGCAGTTTGAAAAAAAACATGGATTTTCTATATCTATCCAGACAGTGATCTCTTCAGAGAGCATCAGGTGGCTGCTTAAGCCTACCCTTTCCTGCTTGAATCTATGCTGGGTACTGCTGGGTATTTCTTCGAGAGATAGGAGGGCAGCTGAGGAAATAATCCTGGGGATAAAACTTGAAAATAATCTATTTTGCTGTAAAGGTTCAATAACAGGCTACTCATATGAAAGCCTGGGAATTAGAGCTAATACACTTACACCCCTCTGACTCCATTGGCTCCTGGTGTGCACTGATGTAAGAGGAAAGAGAATAAGAACCCAATTATTCGCTATATCTAATCACAAGTAGGACATATTGAAGGCACAGAAAAGCCTTGGGGATGTGCTGATCAGTCACCTGGTGAAATATAATGACTTGCATAAAGCTGTACTTGGAATATTTCTCCCATCTAGTCCATTGCATGTGCTGAGCATTTACTGTAATACATGTGAGGTCTAATTTACCTCCCTCTCTTCATAGTCTCTTTCACCTCCCTAAAGTGAGTCAGTCTGTTCAGCCAATGCTTTTTGCTATGCCTCCTGAATCAAATTCAAGACATCTCCTGATGCATCTCCCAAACAGACACAGCTGAGCAGACTAGCGAGTAAAGTCAATTTACATATGCAACTGTTATAAAGCTCTGAAACTTGTTATACAGTGGATGATCATCCTTCTACCCAGGGGATGGGAGGAAGAATTTTGCCTTTTACCCAAAATCTGAACATTGTGAGTAAGTTTGACTGCAAAGATCACCATGGAAATTCAGCCTTAATTTGTAGCCAGGCATTCAGTTTCTCAGCCACTTTCAAGATTTCTTTCCACATTAGCCCCTCATTCCTGCCTTTCTGTTGTAGGATATGACCTTTATAATGCTGCTTTTTTGCCAGGGGCCCTGCTGGGAAACAGATCGGGGACTGATATGAGTTAAAATATCTAAATATTTTTATTTTTTAAAAACTATCTTGAGTGCCTAACTTGGTTCCCAGCACACATCCCTCCAGCAGCAGCACCAGTGCAGATAAGGGGCACTGTGGTGTGGCAGCAGGAATAAAGCACCAGGGAAGAAATGGGAGCACCCAAGGAAGAGAAGGGTCAAGAACTTCTTAAACAGACTTTGCCAGCAGGTGCAAAAGTTGAAGAGGAAAATCTGGGGTTTGTGCATGGATTGACGGAGGGCAATTAGTTTTTGCTTTCAGGAATGCAAGAACCTGGAGCTGCCTATATAACGAATGAACTGATAAATTCCAGAGGATGTATAACCCTCAGTCAAATATTTCTGACATGGAGGAGAGACTAGGAAGACATTTTGGATTAGTTTTTAGCAAGTCTTGCTCAGGATGAGGGAATAAGGTGACCTTTTTTCCCCAGGAAGATTTCCAGAGCTTCTAGTGAGGAATAGTTTCTGTTTGTCCAAGAAAAACAGTATTTTATATAGATTTTCTTAGAATGACTTTCTTTTAATGGTGATAATTGTCTATGAGGTTGTACTACATGCTAATGAAAAGTATAACCTTTCATCCAGCAATGTGGATTTACTATGTCATTTCATCTTTCTAGGAAATGGGGATGAATCATACATATGTGTGTATATATACACATACATTACGTGACATGAAACTGCCAAGCAACTCTTTGTCTGCCTAGGATTTCTACAGAGCTCCTTTGTGTCCATTCTGAACAATAAATCCTATTTAGATTTTGACAGTCAGTACCAATTTCCCACAAAAATCTTGTTGTTTTCACCTGTGAAGAGCAAAATTCAAAACATGGCAAAAATTAACTTGAGGAGTGATATCTTTGTTCTGTTATTTTCATGGTCTCTGCAAAAAAATTGCAAATCTATGCTTAAGTCCAGAAAAAAATTGCCTTCTAAAATAAATTTAATCTGTTTATGAAATAGGTCCAACTCTCAAATGCTGCATGAATTCCAAACTGAAATGGATGCATTTTATTTTAAAGCGAGGTGATGTTCCTTCTAGCTTCCTTTTCCTAAAAAAACCAACACTACCGCATTGTTTAGCGTAATGTTGCTGGAGATTGACAGCTGACTTTACATAGGACAATTAGGTTTTTATAAGCTTGTCTGTCGTGATATTACTGGAACAAGGCAGTAGATATCAGCCTGCCTTTATCACATTTGCAGCTTGCTTTCATTAGCTCTCTGTTTCCTTTATCCTGGGGATCATCTTCCTTTTAAAGAGGCAATTTGTTCATTTTATCAGATGATAGTCTAGTATGTATGTGGCCTACTTAAGAACAAGGTCTAATTAAAGAAGAAAAAGGAATCACATGAGTTCAAAAATGAGAGCTGCAGCAAATACAAGTTAATACAGCTAGGAAGGAAAACTTTTAATTACATGGGGGAAGAAGTCTTTCTAGTGGAGGCACTTTGCTCCGCTCAATCATGCAGGGCAACATGGAAACAGGAATGGACATTTAAGTCAACTCATAGGTCACAACTCAATTAACTTCATGGTGCCTTGAGCAGATGGATATGTGCTGTGGTCCACACCAGGCTTTTAACGGGGCACATGGTGGGGTTACAAGGACCCCGACATTCAGCCAGACATGGATCACTTGAATGGGCAAAGGGAAGAAAGCAGAGCCCAGTAGACCTCAGGCTGGGACCACACCATGCCTCTCTCTTCTGCTATGCACATAGGCCAGGGCTGAAAACTAGCAGCTCGTGATATGGCCCTGCTAACAAAAATCAGTATTGGACACTGTCTGGAAGCTGCAATAAATCATGAATTGCTGAGTGACCCACAGAAGGATATGGGAGACTTCCACTTCTCAGTCTTCGTCACCTCCAACAGGCTTCAGAGAAGGTGGAAAACTTACAGGACTCCGCTCATTTGGTTAATGGGAAATTGGCTTAGTGGCTTCCTGGTCTACTCCCTTCCTTCCTCTGCTTCTTCCAGCTTGCCTCAGGCTGGTAGTTAAAAGCCCTGTGAAAACACAGAGGTTGGGTCAGGCTATGGGTATCAGAAAAAAATAGGTAGGGAGGGAGAAGAGGCTAGCTCAAGGGTATGAGGACTATTTTGGCAGCTGTAAATGTTGCACAGAAGACTATGGGAGTGACCACACAGCCACAGGCATCTCCAATAGTCCAACTGAAACAATACACTGCAAAACAGGCAAGCCAGGACTGCCTGTACTACCTCCTCGTGAAGTAAAAGGACCCCACAAAAAGTGTTTGTGTCCAAGGTGCAGGTTACTGGGTAGGTGATTACTTGAACTTCTCAACTTTGGTGCGAGCGTATTTAAGAATTCTGCAGACTGGGGAAAATTTGCTATGTAATTGGGCAAAATGCCAGATTTGTTACAAAACCTTAGGTGGATGAGTTCTTCAGTATGTGTTCTGCTATTTAAAAGAAGGAAAAGAACTTCCTTTCTTATGTGTGTGATGTTGAGAGGAAAAAAATGGCACTTATTCTATGATCCACTCCAAGCAGCTTACAAAATGCATAATCAATAAAAAGAATAATGCCTTTTTAAGGTAACGTCTTATAAATAAATGTAGCTTTCAGGAGTCATTTATCTGGTAAAGCATGCAAGTTACTTCAGTCATCAGCTAGATGTGAGAAGATCAAAATAAATCCCGAATGTGGAATCTAGACTCTGTTGCATATCAAGTGAAGAAGCTTTTTTGACACCTGGTCTCAAGTCTGCTGTTTCTGTGGGCTGAATTTATACCTCTGATGTCAACTTTTTCCTGTCACAGGTTGTCACATAAGTGAGTGAAGGACCTGTGCTGAAGACTGGGTGTCTCATCTCACAGTCTACTTTGTGTATAGTAATGCGTCAGGCTTTTCATTTTTTGACACGCAGTAATAGTAGTTGCTTTCTGGGTTGGCTTTGCCCTCCGCTGACATAACTGAGTCAGTCTCCTGGGACCAAAAGCTCAGCCGTAACCTGCAGGAATGAGGTATTCTGAGTCAATTCTTCAGGCTTTGCAGGGCTGGGCTCTGTGCACAGTCGTGGGGAGGAAGTGGCAGACAACGTGTTACCGGCACATAGTTCATAAAATGAAGGAAGTAGCATGTTTTCCCATCTCTCCCATGCTTCAAAAATAGGAATCTTTTGTTCTGCCAAATGCATGTATAAATAACCTTGCTATCTGTGCTTTGCATAAATTGATGTAGACAGCTAAAGATATAAGATTATTTGCTTATTTTCCCCCAAAGTTCAATGGGTGTTATATAGTCAAAGGAAAATACACTTTCAGGTGTCAACTAATATAATTGCCAAGAATTTGCATTTGTAAAACAGACTAGAGCAAAGGTACTCACTAGAGGATGTGAAAAGAAAAAAAATGCACATGAAAGGCATTGCTGAAGGGGAAAAGCAGGGGACTTGGTAAAATGCAAGAGGGCCTGTGCAGATATTGACACTGGAAACAACAATGCTTTTGTGATGGGAACTTCAGACACTGGAAGAGAATAGGCTTACCCATCATACTATGGCCTGCAAGCTGGTGGGAGAATTCAATAATCTGTATGTACCTCTGCCTATATGGTACTTCTGAAAACACCACCATATAGATGTCCTTTGAGAGACAGGAGCCTGCAGTAAGCACCATTGAGAAGATGACCTTGAGGAGCCCATATCTCTTTAAGGTTCAGTGAGATGCAGACAGATACCTGATTTTAAAATTCACTATTTTGTTTTTGAAACTTGAAAAAGTTTATGATTTTTTGCTATTGAGCCCAATATGTACCCATCTGGAAACCAGTAAGCTCTTCACCTTGTCATCTGGATATAAACTAGAGTTTATGCAGCTATAGTAGCCAGGAAAGAGAGTTTACTTTAGTGGCATGGTTCTTTCTGCTCTGAATCAGGGTATGCTTCGTGATATATTTTACTGTTTAAAGGTAAATATTCAGTATGGGCATTTGGAACATTATCCCTTTTTTTTTCTTTTTTTTTTTAGTGGTTCACTTTACCATGGTTGAAACTTACTTTCCTTCATGCAAATAGTTATCTCTGTGGTATGAAAATTTTGCTAAGCTTTCCCCCCTCCTAAAAAGGGACTCTTCTGTGGCATATTTGTTGCAATACCCTGTTGGTTTCCAGCATTTACACTTCTGTTGTGTTTACTTTAAGGGAGATCTTGGGAACAAAAAGGAATTGGGGTTGGGTTCTTACCGTGCACCACTGCACTTGGAGCAGTGCAGATTTTTCCCAAATACATCCAGTGTTCACAGGGCTAAAGTACTTATGAGTGCTGAGTCAGAGACTGGGCCATCGTAGGCTTTATTTCAGGGTGTGTGCCGAAATAGTTTGAAGCAGTTTTTACTAGAGCTCTCAGGGCAGTGTGTTTGTGCTTTGCTGCTGCTTTGATTTATTAGGAAGAAATAGACATTAAGAGAGAGACACACATCTAAAGAAAGAAGTTTACAGATGCAAAAATATTCATTTCAAGTTGTGAAACTATTCTGTACATAAGAATTATAAGAAATGCTCAAGACCCAGTTGGGATCTAACACCGAGTGTTAAGATCTCTAGTCTAGTGCAGAGACAATGCAGACACAAAGTCAGAAACTATTGTGTAAAAAAATAATGTAAAAAAGAACTAATTCCCACCTTTCCAGTTTAAAGCAGCTGTTCATCTTCCTTTTAAATATTTTCAGCTTTCTCTAAGGTCTATGACGATATTGTATTCACAGGCATGCTTATTCTCCTTCTAAATGTCAGGATGCTTATTCTAATAGGTTTGGAGCTGGAGATCGTAATGGGCATAAAATGATTTCTTATGCCAAAGCATAAATAGTATTTAGCTGAACAAACACCAGCAGCAAGAACTTCAGTAAATACATCATAGGCATACACACATACATGCTTATAAAAATTATTTATTCAACCAAATAAGAATACTTGGGTTGTATTCATGTTGAGAAACACCATGGCATAGCAGGTTTCACTGGGACGGTCTGCTTATCTTACACAGCTATAAAAACAAAAGCTGAGAGGATATGTGTGGGCACCACCCTGCCTTGGCAAGGCATGGTAGGCCTCTGCCTGTCTGTTTTCTTTCCAGAAAAGCTTTAAAAGGGCTATGTCGTAGATTTCTATAGCTGTGTTAAGAAAGTAAAATTATCCCATATCAATTGCCAGTAAAAAGAATAGAGGTTTCAAACACTTCAGACTGCAGGCAGGTGGGAAGGGTCTGCCCTGGTGCTAGGGACCTTGTGCCTTTGCCAGCCAGCCCTTGCCAGAAAGAAAGCTCATAGGAGATTTTCAGCAGTTTTCATTAAACTTTCCGATCGGCTGTAGCTGGCGCTGTTGCCAGTGCTAGAGAGGAGACATTTGAAAGTTCTGCAAACAGCCATAATTCAACCAGAGGAGATCTGCTGGCATCTTGTTCCCAACAACGGGTGCTAAGGACCTGCTTGTGCACCCCTGAGACGGTTTTTACAGTTGAAAACAGAAAAAAAATTATCTAATTTCTACACTTTTTCATCTGCTACATTTTTTAGGGAATTCTCTAGATACAACTTTCTGGGGCACCAGCATTGTTGTTCAGTGTTGTTGGCTGTGCTCAGATACCACACGATTACAGCTATGTACAAACTTGAACAGGAGAGAGTTCATGACACGTTATCAATGAACTGCCCTGTTACCTGGGGCATGAAACACTTCAGTGACCAACAAGTAAGATGTGGTGGTGGAAGTGGAGGAAGAAGAATAGAAAGGAGATAATAGCTGGGGAAGAAGAAAGATGCAAAATAGTTGGTACCGTTTATTCCAAATTTATTTATTTGCTATTTGCAACACTTCCTGAATGTAGTTTTTCCTTATGTCGTTGCAATTGCTGATGGGTGGTGATTCAATTTAGTCAAGTGAAGGACAGTTCTTTCAGTAACAGATGAGTGCTTACCAGAGCAAAAAAAAAAGCATCTGATGAAGATTTCCTCTCCCAGAGCTCCACAAGGAACAAGCTGGGCTGTCGGCACCCTGTGCATTTAAAGACAGTGGGGAAATAAGCAACCCCTTACCTGAAGAGTGTCAAGGGATAGAAAAGGGGACCGAAGGAAGAAGAGAAAGGGTAACTGACCTGAACACCATTCAGTGGGAAAAGTGCCTGGCTTTCACGCATAACAAGGAGGTCAGTTCTTCAAGGGAGATGGTGTTGCCCATAAAGCTGCTGCTGCTAAAACCACTGTGCCACCCCTTCCCTTCATCAGCACAAATGTCCTGCATTTCTTAGCCCTTCTGAGAGTGGGACTCATGTTATACATATTCCTCAGTATAGTCAGCATATTTGCTTTGTGTTCCCTTCGTCGCACTTACAGCTGCAAAAAACGAGCATCTATTGTTGCTTTCTTGGCACATTTCCTCTTCCTGATATTCACAGAAAAAGCAATATGGCACAACTCAGGCAGCACAATGATACCTTAGACTGCGTGGGGCACAACTCTGTCCTAGAGCTCGGAGGCTCTAAAAGTGTCCCTGGCTGGCTTGGTCTTTACTGTCTTTGATCGGGACTTCTTTAAAAATCTACAAAAAGCAATCTGAGTGAAAATTATCTCATCCTGACAGGGTTCATGGTTCTAAGATGAAGGAATGAATCTGAGCACATGATGACTAGCAATGTGCCTCAAAAGGGCCAACGTAACAACCTCCAGACTGGGAGGAAAGGTGCTCATGGAGAAGAATCCCAAGGGGAAAAAATAGTTCAGGAGAGATGGCAATTCCTATATGAAGCAAGGTCAAGGACGCAAAGCCATTCTGTCCTCCTGTGGAATAAAAATAGGAAAATGCCATAGTGGGTCATCAGGCTCAATGAGGCATACCTGGAGAACCAGAAAATCAGAGAGAAATAAAAAGTGAAAACAGTGCTAGTAACTAGAGATATCTATAGTTGATTGCCACGAGCAGAGGGGTAAAATTAATTTCAAAGAGAAAGGACCAAAAATTGCAGCTAAAACCAATGTTGGCTAAATGCCTAAGAAGTTAAGCAATACACTACCTTTTCACCCATATATCTCTTACGAGAAAGGGAGCGAAAATAATCATCAGGAAGAGGATAAACTTTTTAAGACCTATTTGGTGTAACTTTCACAAAAATACTAATAGAGATTGTTGTTTCAACAGCTAATGAATATTGAGGAGGCAATTCCACATCAGGAGATGGAAAGAGTAGATTAAAGACTGTTTAGGTGAGTGGGATATATTCAGACTGAAAGCACAAGATGGACATACCCTTGATCCCCTATGGAACTGGTCAAACTGTATGTGCTTGCATAATTATGATTTTTAACAAAAAAATGAATTTACAAAAAATAGTGAAGTCCCAGAAGACTGGAGAAGGACATATATTATAAAGAGAAAGGTTTTTTTTTTTTTAAAGTGGAAGAAATTGTGATCTAGAGAATTACAGCTTAGGCAGCCTAGTTTTGGTACCCAGAAAGACTCTAGAAGAAATTGTATTCAAAAAACAGTAGAAATTATTTGAAACTTAGAAAATAGAAACCTAAAAAATAAGAAAATTAGATTAATTTGGTATAGAAATGAGACTTCTGAATGAGGACATTATTGAACAATACGAAAAGAATTTGGGGTGATTTTCTAGGCAGCCTGTGGGCGTAGAGCAAGACAAAAAATTAGTTTAAATAGAAGTGGAGAAGACACATTTTAGATTTTAGGACAAACTTGCAAATGATAAATATGTCTAAGTAGTATCATTTGCAAAATAGGCTGTAGAATCTGCAGTTGCCAGAGGAAGTCCCTGAGGAAGACAACCAGCTGCCTTTTCCTACGTAAAGTTTGATTTCACACCTCCCAGCAGTGAACTTTGCCATATGAGTGAGTCCCCGCAGACTGCCTGTGCAAGGCCAGCTTTGATGGGTTGCCTCTGCCTGTGGTCACTCAACTTTGAAATGGGAATAGATGTTTCATAGAGAATCTGAGATTTGAATCATAGATTTGAGTTGGCAAGACTAAGAGTTGTACAAATGCCCATTGGGCATGGTCTGGACAGGGGTGAGCCTGTGAGGGATCCTGAATCTGCTCAGAGAAATAGCCCTTGCCTGTCCTATGTCAGAAGGGTAGTATGGCCTGGCACCCATATGGCACTGCTGTGCAAGTCCTGAACTTAGGGAAGGTCCCAAGGATGGTTTTTGCACAACAGAGCATCTCTTTTTTGGTCCTGAAACATTGCTACCAAAATGTACAAGAAGTGTTGCAGGGTTCATCTACACGGCTAGAAATGAGTCTGACCCCAAGGTTAGGCAAATCAATACATCATTTAAAAAACATTAAAGAGTTACAGTTTCTGTTAGGTAAATATTCCTACCCTGTACAGAATATACAGAGTAATGGGTTTACTTTGACCCAGATAAAAGAGGTAACAGAGATGCAAGCACAAAATAATAGCTAAGCCTTGCCTGCAGATTTACATTTAATTAAACAGTAGAGCTCCTCCAAGGGATGCTGAAGCTGTGTAAGAGGTGAGCAGCAGCATGATACATATGTATAGTGATAAGGCCCATGCCAGTCTTGGCTGTCTGGAGAATGTGTTATTTGTGCACGTAAACACAGGCTTTATCACAGCACCAGGCAAACTTGCATCTGGAAGATGGCCACATAAATGTGAGTATTGGGAGGGAAGGGAGATCTCCCAACACAGCATGTGTGACTGGAAGGGACCGAGTCTTTGCCTACTCAGAAAACCACATCTTAAAATCTCCTTTTTTAAAAAAGGGCTAAAGTCCTTCTTAAAACAAATAAGGACTTTTTTCTCCTTTTTTTTCTGGGCAGCTGTTCCAAAACCTCACTGCTCTCATGATCCACACCACTTTTGAATTTCTAGCCTAAACTAGCCGCTATTTGTTTATTCCATTTGTTCTTGTGCCAACATTGTCATGCAATTATCATGGCCAGGGAGGAGCCACATCCCATCTCAGGCTTTGTTTTGCTCTTCGTTTAAGGAAGGCAAGCATCCATTGGGCTTTCAGAGCTATGCACAGCATAATGATCCCCATGCTAATGCTTGAAGGAGCTGGCTTGACAAAATAGGACTGATGCAGCCATGTCACTGAGTTGAAGAGCCTGGCTAAGCAGTAGAGGATGATAGTACTGCTGGGGTCATTCAGTTCTTCCTGGAGGATATTATGAGGTAAATAAAAAATTAAGACTGAATTCGGGCAGTGGTTATTCTGGGATTCCCTGAGACACTGGGACGAGGGGAGCCAGCAGCGGTCCCTGTGCTGGGGCTGAAATCCAGTAGAGGATTTGTTGGCAGGGATTTGATCCAATATGCACATCCAAAGCAGTAGCTCTGTAATTCTTGGGAAAGATGCAGCATGGCTCCCTGTCAGTGGCTGGCCATCATTATTGACAAAGACAAATTAGGACAGAGAAAAAAATGTAGTTCTGCCCTGCCTCTAACTCTGCTTCATGTTCCCTCATGGACAGATAGCACCTGGGGAGAAATCAGCAAGGAAGAAATGCTGCGTTCCTGTGACCCTTGGCCTTATCCTGTGACCTGATAGGGCTCTTCCATCTCACACTATCTGCATCGCTGTAAGATCTAGGCAGAAGCAGTCCCTTACTACTTGATTTTCCATGAAATAATAAGGTCAGTCTGTCAATTACATCTCACTGATTACTCTGATGAAACTCAGATTTTCTCCTCATCTCTACCTCTTGCCAGCAGCAAATTTTACATTTCCAAAATGTTCACACTTGGCTGCTAAAAATGCATTTCTAAATCTACGTATAGATACCCAAATAAATACAGGCTGAGACACAGAGTTCTCGCTTCTTCAGAGAGGGCTGCAGTCAGTTGATGTCTGAGAAAACCAGGCCACTTTTGCTTAGCAGTGAACCCCACGTAGAGCAGCCTGATTTCTCTGAACACATTGCACTATAGATCTAAGACCATTGCTAATGCAGTGAAAATATTATTCAAAAGACACAGGATAAATGTTACAGATCCTGGATTTTTAAAACCTCTCTCCAAATCAAAATTTAACCTTTAACTTAAAAAAGTGACTACGTGTATTTGAACTGAGAATACCTAATAATATTTTTCTTATAGGCCGTTTAAAAGGAGAGTACATCTGTGTTTTTGTTCTTTTCCTTTAGAGCTTAGGGAAAGAATAACACAATATATATACATGGAGAGAAAAAAACACAGCAAGCTTTGCAAAGCCATCACATTTTTTCTGTTCTATGGATTTGGCTATTTATTTTTGGTGATGTCTTACCTAGGTGACAGAAGACACAAATGACAAACAACAGCAAACAGTGCAGAGACTGGCAGCTGTCTGCATGACATATGACGAGGTTTGTGCAACCAGCTTTGGCTCATTTCTCAAATCATTATTCAAGAACTGTCACACGCTGAACCTGCATGACTCCAGAGACAGGCAGGGTGCATTCAGATCATCTCCAGGGGCTGAGGACCAGGGCCACAAGTCACTCAGGTCCAGGATGGCAAGTCAGGAAGCTCAAATTCCATTTCCTTACTGCTTGTTCTTACCCTTTCTGTGTACTTCCAGTTCCTTGTGAATGAGAGGGGAATACAATAATTCTTAAGTAATTTGTACATTAAACTGAGTTAAAATTGCAAAGCCATACTCTTACCTGTTGTGAGAAAGTACAAAATACAGCATTTTTTTCTTTATTTACCATTTCTCATGAAATAATACATGTCCATTGCTACAGAACTTCACCAGGAAATATATCTTTAAGTGGAGGTTTGGAGCGATTTCTTTTTAACAACACAACCATTTGGAAAACTGAAAAGGCAGAGGAGAGAACTGGGTTGACCTACCATAATCATAACATCTAATAATGCCGGAAAGATGAAACATCTGTAAAACAATTTCTGTGAAATGCAGTTTGTAGACTGGTAGCTAAAGAATGAGTTGCCACAATTAAGTGCCATAATATTCCAAGGAAGAATTTAGATACTTGCATAACTACTTGACGAGTCAATGCAAGTACCTATCTGTATTTCAGTCATAGGCCTGCCTTGCTTGGATGCAAATACAGTCTGAGCTGGACTTTAGCCCACAGGGTTGGATGTTGGCCAAGTACTGGGTCCTGATGGGAAGCAAAACTTAAAATCATTCAATCTTTTAACAAATAAAGATGTTCAGGCAAAAACTCTGTAAGGTAACTAAGTCAAGCTTCTTCCTCAACGTGTCTGGCATCACCTCCTGCCGGAAACTGTATGTTTTGTAGGCAATGGGCTGCTGAAGTGCATATTCTTGTGCACTGCATGCTTTAGTCATTCTCAGACTCTTGAAGCACTGTAGACACAGCCAACAGTGGCTTAATGCTGCACTCGGTCTGAGTCTCCATGTTTAACATAGAATACCTTCTTACGTATAGATTATTTCTAGGGACTTTTACACTGGTGCCAGATAACAGATAACAGTTTGAGTGGCTTTAATATTTTCAGATTCTGCTTCTTTAAGTCAGTTGCAGTGTGAAATGCAAATGCATACTGGGTTAACTGTTTGATCCCTATTTGCATATCTGGCACGGTGGTCAAGGACTGTGGTCCAAGAACAGTAGTATGCTCAGGCTTTGTCCCAGAGCTGTTCACCATCACTGAGTAGGTGGTGACACTACATTTCTAACATCCAATTAGTGTTAGCAGTGAACAGTAAGACCCACACAAATGCCTCAGAAAAGCAAACCAGAATTACTTGTTTTTAAAGAAGCGTGGCCAGCAGGTCGAGGGAGGTGATTCTGCCCCTCTACTCCGCTCTGGTGAGACCCCACCTGGAGCACTACGTCCAGCTCTGGAGCCCTCAGCACAAGAAGACATGGACCTGTTGGAGCGGGTCCAGAGGAGGGCCATGAAAATGATCCGAGGGATGGAACACCTCTCCTGTGAAGAAAGGCTGAGAGAGGTGGGGTTGTTCAGCCTGGAGAAGAGAAGGCTCCAGAGAGACCTTATTGCAGCCTTTCAGTACTTAAAGGGGGCTTATAGGAAAGATGAGGACAGACTTTTTAGCAGGGCCTGTAGCAATAGAACAAGGGGCAATGGTTTTAAACTAAAAGAGGATAGATTTGGATTGGACATAAGGAAGAAATATTTTACCATGAAGGTGGTGAAACACTGGAACAGGTTGCCCAGAGAGATGGTAGGTGCCCCATTCCTGGAAACATTCAAGGTCAGGTTGGACAGGGCTCTGAGCAACCTGATCTAGTTAAAGATGTCCCTGCTCATTGCAGGGGGGTTGGACTAGATGACCTTTAAAGGTCCCTTCCAACCCAAACTATTCTATGATTCTATGATAATAACTAGGCCCAGAAAGAAGGACATAGAAGTGAGATCTTTTCTCATCTGAAGGGTAGACCAGGTTAATCATAAATCACTTCTCAGTGTGATCTTCCTCATCCACAAAAGGTTCTCAGCAATAGGATTTAACTCAAAGTGTAGAGGTTCGGTCTCTAGCAGGAATCAGAGGTGATTTCTCTAGACTTTATTTGGGGTGTGATGTATAGATGTCTTTCCTGTGTTTTTGTGCTTCTAATAACATAAGAGCACATCCCACATAGCAAACTCCAGTGAGGATGGAAACTGTCTTCCGTAATGAACTTGGCACTGAGGCTTTCCTAAAGGATGAAGAAACTGAGGCCAGACCTCTTACTGTCCTTGGAGCAGAACAAGAAAACAACTAATCTCTTTTGAGACTTGTAGCACTATATCCAGCATCAGAAACCAAGACTCTTTTTGGCTTTATACCGGTCTCAGCATTGGTCAGGACATGACTAACACTGTGGGTTTATACTACATGCAAACCATGGGTTCTCAGACAACTTCTTGTCTCCTGGGTCTGGGTACGCAAGCTCGCTGCATCTTGACCTTCACCCTCTTTCGTCCTCCATCCCCTGTTTTCATGAAACACAAACTTTACTGCATAGGTGGGAGCCATGATGCACCCCAGGCAGCCTCCAGCTGGGACAGTCAGGGGTGCTGGGCCGTGCAGCTGCTTCACCGGCTGTGTGGGCACAGTTTAAATACGTTGCTGTGGCTGAATGAAGCAGATCTTTCTCAGAGTCCTTGACCTTGTTTTTTAAATAGCATAGTATAGGCCTGGCCCAGTACAATTACTTTCCCTTCACAGCAAACTGAAAAGTCATTTATATATCTTATCTTCCCTGTCTTCTGCTGAAATCACTAATATAATGAAAACTTGCTCACATGAATATCATGTGCCCAGTGGAACAGCTCTGAATTTCTCATTTCCTTTCTGCTCCTGCTATAATTAAAATAAAAAGTTTGATCTCCTTTTAGACAACATTTGGACCTGGTTTTCTGCCATGGTTTGACTGGATTCTTGAAAACATTTTATCCCACTGTTGTACAGATGAAAAACTATCTAGGAAAATCTTTCAAGTTAACAGTATAATCCTCTACGTTTGCAGCAAAAAGTGACTTTTCTACAGCTGAAATGGCATGAAAAATATATGTGTAGAGAAAAAAACGTGCTGTCAGTCATCTGCTAAGCAGAGAAAGACCCACAGACCTGTGGGCATGGATAATATTGTGCGCAGAATGAAAAATTAAGTTTTGAGGTGGGGATGAAGAACAGGTTATATTTTATTTATGCATTCTCAGGTGCTGACTGATAACTGCTAAGCTTAAGTACATAAACATCATAGGCACAGGGAAGAGAGTCTAAAACATCCCTGTGCAATTGTCGGCTCTGTGTTTCCCCCAACCATCAAACTCACGATTGGCCCCTGCCGCATAAGTGAACACATTCTTCCAAATCTCCCCAGGCAGCTGCAGCACCTCATGGGGAGTTGACTGACCGTGATGTGCAGAAGCTCTGACAAAGCGTGGTCCACCCAGCCAGCAGCAGCTTCCATTCATACAGCTAGTAAATACCAGGATATGCCACTGGTTTTGTCCAAATATCTTTTTCTTCATGAAAGATTTTTTTTTTAATGCACTTATGCCATCATGTAAAAGAATTGCATTATGTTATTCTGTGTCCTCTACGTATCATCCAGGCTTGTCCTTCAACAGATCTACTATACTGTTGGCAGGTTTAACTGCATCTAAGCAAGTGAATGAATCTTCCCGATCACCCCTTGAGCCCTAGCCTTGTCATGGCTTTTTCGTTAGATGACAGAATTGCTCCAGCTTTACATTTTTCTTTAAGGTCAAAAGGTTGTTTTTCTTTTCAGAGTGCTTTTTCCAGGGAGCCTGTCACTCTCTGCTCATGAATCTTTTGTTCTGTACCTATGAGAGAATTTCGACAGCCAAAACAAACATAGACAGCTTAGCTCATTAGAAGACCCTTTCCTAAATAACTAGTGGCACTGATGATGTAGTTCAAGCTGACGGTGTAAAATGCTCATGCAGTCCAGTTCTCTCTCTCCTAACTTAATACGAACCGGTGGTTCCTTACAGGCCCCAGTTAATGAAGAAGACTCCGAGCAGCTGCCAAACATAAAAGCTGTGTTGGTGTTGGCGCTATAAACTGCTAGACGTGATATTTCAGAAGGTCTTGCGTGGGAAGGATCACAGGAGGGAGAAGAATCACCAGAAGATGCCCTGAGGGGGGACAGAGCTGGATAAATAATGAATCATCATAACAATGCTACAATTTCTTTCTCTCCTTACCTGCTTTCCCACGCAGAAGGAGCGAGTTCAGCACTCACAGCTTCCAGGACAGCTGAATTTTGTAGCAGCAGCACTTTCCCGCAACATCGAATTTTTTGTTCTCAAAGATGACACCACCACATAACTGGTTTAAATGATGAGTCTCTTCTAACTCTGATCCCTTCTCTGAAAACCTAAAATGTTGCCATGAAAGGAGCAGTGATAACACCATTACATCTGACAGTCAAAACTCGGGTTAAGGATATAACCCATGTTCTGGACCTCAGCTGTTCCAGCCAACTGCCTTGTATCACTCACTTCATGAACTTATTTTTGTTTTGTTTTGACACTACTAAGGCTTCTCAACCTATCATTGACCTACCATTTCCCGGCAGGAGCCTGTTAAGAGTCGCATTGATGCAATGGGAAGCAATCTTTTAATGTCTAGTCTGTCATTTCAAGAACAAATTGAAATTATCACTGATAAGCCCCATTTTAGCTTGATGAAACATTTATGAAGCTGGGCAGATACGTATTTTCCCCATAACTATGCAGAAAAACTGAAGTTGCTTAATAAAACCTGGTTTTGCTCAGTTTGCTACAGCATCCAAACAAGCTGAGATTAAAGAACCATTTTATCTGATTTTGAAAATGCGCTGCACAATAAAAAGGCTTGATTTACAAAAGGGCTGGAATTCAGAACTTTCTAGAAAATTAGTGCTTTTAAAATGCCCTGCTTTTTCTTACTCAAAAGTCTTGAAGTGTGTTTCTTCACAGATTTTCCTTGCATTGGTTATAATTTCATTTGTGGTATTTTTCTCAGGTTTCCCCTACATCTGCAAAGTCTGCATTCTGCAATACGATCCCTTTACTACAACGAGCTTAACAGCTGAAGTTGCTCCATTGGTGGTTCTTTCCCTGTAGGGCCTGTTTGTCTGCACCACTGGTGCTGGCTCACAACCCTCTGCTTGCAAATCCAAGGAAACAGCATTGATCCTGCGCTCCAACAAACCCTTGTAAATGAGTTCAGGAGCACTACTGCAGGTCCTGCTCACACAGATGGGAGCTTGCTCTCTTCCAAGGTCCGTAACACAGCATCCTCTGCTCCGGAAGGCAAGAGGAACGGTACTCAACCCAACCGGCCAATCTTTCCAGCAGTTTGTTGGTAACACGTGCAGTAGGTCAACCCTGCTTCCTCTACACGCAGAGAGCATATGGCATGGACAGTGTGTCAGTGCCCCAAAAGGGTGACACAGTGATCAGGACTAGTGACAATATCCTGCAAGTTCAAAGGTTTAGAGCTTTTTGTTTCTTTCTTTTTTTCTTTTAAAGAGAAAGCTGAGCATGGACTTCCATCACCTCTATCTCAGATCACTTGGTGAAATTCTCCTCGATTTTATGGGGTTAAAGCAGGGGACTAGCTTTCCCTGCTCTTGGATTATGGAAATGGAGTACAGATCTGGAAGGTAAGCGCTGCCCAGAGGAGAAATCGCTGCCCAGGCTTTGCTGGCTGGTGCAGGTGCACCGACAATTTCCCATCTGAACTCTGCTGCTCTCCTTCTCCTCGTGCTTATTTTCAGAGGTTGCCTGAAGGTTTACTTCTGCCTCATTTAATCTCATTTAATGCTGAAAATAATTTATCCCTATTTAACATAATTCACAGTCTCTATAACCTGACAGTGGTAATAATAGAAACTCAACTGGCTAAACTTTGTATAAAATTCCCAGTTTAGGTTTTATTTTACTTGTATCAGTTCAAATCTTCTTAAGGAACCTGAAGGGAATTCCCATTGAAATGCCCTTATGAAAGATAAAATGCCATTTTTGAAAGATAAATGTCCCTTTTTTTTCAACTTTCAAACATCCTACATAACTCAGTATTAACTATTTAGACATGAGGTAAATGTGGTACTGAAATAAGCATAGAATAAAACTTAAAATGAAACTATGCAATAAAGTTAAAGTTTGACATATCAGAAAACATTTTGATATTTGCAGAATGAAAGGGAAAAAATGAAAACAAAATTCTGAAATTTCCTCTGAGAAAATGCATTAAAATATGATCATCTTCACTCTTAACCTTGCTGTGAATAATGTCAGTATGCTCTGGGTCAGCTTTGCAGTAGCGGCTCCCACTCCCTCCTCTCTTCTTCCTTTGCCAGCTGTTCCCCTCCCCCTCTTGGGTTCCTCAACAGAACAGATATTTCTCTTATCTCTGCTAGCTGTTCCCCACATCTAAATATGTAGTTCCTCCTCATAACTCCCCTGATCGCTGGCTCCTTGTAGCGTGTGTGCTCTCCAAATAATAATTCTTGCTGACCTTAGCGAACCATGTTGCTCTTCTGGCTTCTTTGGGTGCTCTCCAGGTGATTTGACTGATAAATATGCTTCTGCAAAACAACTGTGCTTGTACCAAAGCTCCTTTCTGTACTCTTCTTCCTGTGCTCTGTATTGCTATAATATCCAAACAGTCTGTAAAATGTTAAGTCATTCCCTACTGTTTCAGTAGTGGCCATGAAGTTTACTCGGTTTTATAAAACAGAAGGAAACAAATTTTTTGCACCTGCTCTGTTGATATTAACAATTTCTTTCTTTTCTTTTGCAAAGTGCTTCAAGTTCATATTGCTATTTTCCTCTTATTCATTCCTTACACAGTTAGGACATCATCAAACAACACACTGAACATCCTCTACATTTAACTCAGTTTGCTGGAAGCATTTTTTCAGGACACCTATAAAACTGAAGTAGAAAAGTGATCCCAGATCTAGTAAGTGTAAGAACAAACTGCCTAAGGATGCATCGCCATTTGCTACTAAATGGGAATCAATTCAATATTCAACATTACTGTGACTGGGGGGTTTTGCCAAGACCCTGGAGTGCCTGGGAGCTCTTGCTAGAGCAGGGCACTGCTGTGGGAGGCACTGTACAAGCAAAGGGCAAAGAAAAAAATGACACCTCAAAAACCAAATCACACAATAAACCACTTGCAATCTGCACAGATATAATTGCTGGAGCAACAACACTCATTGTTTTGTCTGATTTTGTCAAAACAAAAGGCAAGCCGATACAGAGGCCCCACACCAGAGAGGCATAGTCTGTCATTGTACTGGGCATTAACTCATCAGACAAAATATCTGGCTCCTCATAGTCCAGCCTGAACTGTGAAATCCAACAATTTCTGTTTGCATTTTTGCAATTGCTATCAAGATGACATTACAAAAAAAACAACCCCAAACCCTGCAAGAACATAAGTGGGATAGAAGGACAGCATGTGGAAACAAACACAAGAGTGACAATAAAAAATGATTCTGCTTAGATGTGGACATTGCCATTGGGAGACCAGTCTCCTTACAGGACAAATGTGATGATACCCTAGCTAGCAGCTACAACTGTTGGAGGCTGTGGTTTCACCCAGCAGTAATAACAGTGGGAAATGAATGCCACTTATATTTGGCAGACTGTATTAGAGGTTCCAGGTGACGTACAATACCAAGTATTTAAGCAGCTTGGTCTGGTTTGGTGTGGATTGCCACTTATTTCATTGAGACCCAGAGCTAGAAGTGGATGCTAAGAGCTTTCTTGTCCACCAAAAGAGAGAAGTTCCTCTCCTTTTATAGTTAGAGGAAGTTTTCAGTAGAAAGAGCATCTTGCTTAGTCTTTTTTTGCCCTATTTTTTTACCTGTTTGTATAAGTGAGGATGCTCTACTCAGGTTTTTCCTGTGAAAAAGAAAAGTTGAGAAAGGTTTTCCATACGCACAAGTCTATTAGTGGCTGAGTTTCAGCCACTTCACAAAAAGTTTGCATCCACATGTTAAATCTCATTAGCTGTTTAAGACTGTCCAGTTGGTAGACACAAATCTAGAGTTAGCAAGCCATTTCCTCTTCCATTTTGGTCTCCTCAATCTTTGACAGTTGTCCCAGCTGGAGTAAAAACATAATAGCACAAGAACATATAAAACAAGAAGGAAAGGATAGAGAAGACGATTTCCTTCTGCTCTCTAGGGTAGTCCATAATAGTGTACACAGCAATGGCAGGGGATTATTGAGAGTCCTGCACACTCTCTGTTTCAGGCAACTTGTGGTGCTTAAGATATGGAGCAAAACAGAGCAGGATTTGGAGGTGCAAAAAAGTCACTATGCCTGTGATTAGCAAGATATTTCAATTTCTGACACTCCTCAGCTTCTGAGATAAGCAGTGTACCACCTTTTGTCTATCAAATTCACAACCATTTTACATACATTCATGATCATCTGCTTTTGAGACTAAATGTAGGCATCAATCAGTATTTTAATGTAGATCAGTCATCACTGGGGATTTTATTCATGTTGTGTTCAGTTAATCATTTCAACATGAAAATGTATTTAGTTTAGAAGAAGATATCTGGAGCCTACTTGGGCAGGTGAGGTGGTCAGCTTTCCTAGAAGCATGAAGAAATAAGGTGAAACACTAGACCCAGACTGGGTAGATTATATCCATCCCCTGATTTCAATAGGAACAACATTTCATCCATGACCTTATTTCTGTAGCAATAAATGCATTCATTACTTCACTAAGCTTTATTTTAAAAGTCATCTGAGAAAAAATGTAACCGGTACATTATTTGTGCTATTTTTATGGAGGTACTCAGGAATGAACTCATCATGGACTCATCATGGCAGTATTTCATTTGCCAAAATTCTTTTCTTAGGTATTTTATAATTTCTCTGCCTAGCTCAAAGATGATTTGTCCAGGGAATACACCTGGGACTTAAGTATATTTTAAGAAATAACTGAGAAAGCAGGATTTTACATGCAATCAAATTATTTTACCCCCCAAAACCAAGAATCTTTTTTATAAAGATATCATGTTCAACGGTTAAATTAAGTATCTCCATATAGAGCTCTGCACTCATCTAACCTTACTGTCCTCTAAACTGATCCATTTAAACCTCCTCCACTTCTCAAAGAGGCAGAGGCACAGCCTAAGGAGGAGTTCACTGTGACAGCATAAGGTAATTGAAATCACAACACAAGATGATGCTTTACTTTCCATGGGACAGGGAATTGGTCTAGCAATTGGTCTGGACATATTGCCATGAAAACCAGGTTTTTAAAGCATGGTGAGGAGTCCTCAAGTTAGCCTAGGTGGCCTTACCACTGGGAACTGATTAGCTGAACAACTTCCTTGGCTATTTCTCTGCATTGTGCAATGTTTAGTTAGAACGGATAAAACAGGATTGCTCAGCAGCTGAAATTACTTAACCTACAGAATTTATTGCATTTGAAAACTGAAGTCAGTCAGATTATACTCTCTGGAGGGAACATGCAGTTACTTAGAAATACATGTGAAATATTTAGGGTGAAGTAATTCATCTGACATGGGGAACATTTAATCTCTGTTATTTAGTCCTTGATCTGTAACTGCACTTTGTTTCACGGGCACTTTTAGGGATTATTTTATTTGATTAGCAATACAGAATAAAACCTGAAAATGTTAAAAAGAGGCTCGTGCTGAAAAGAGGCTGGTGCTGAAGGCGTTCACTGCAGAAGCATATCTGAAACATGCAAGCAGTGTGTCAGACCCTACTGGCAGAGTATGCTGGTATGACAGCACTGGCTTCAGAGGAGTAGTAGAGTGGAGAACCAGCCCAGGAAATTGTTATTAAGGACAAGATTAAAGCACACACCCAAGAAACTTTGTGTATTTCTCAGTGGTTGCTCTACAGTTGTCTGCGTTCAAAATTTAGGTCCTCAAATTTCCAGCTAACGTTGGAGATCCTAAATTCTGTAGATACTCACATTTTTTTCTCCAAAGACCACAACTGAATAAAGATCATTCAGCCATGGTCAGAAGGAAGCCAACATCTCACTTATAAGCACCCTGGTGAGATTTATCAAGCTGTCGTTCTTTCATGTCTCGTAATCACCTAGACGTCGGCATTCTTAGAGCACATACATGAGAAAAGCCTTGCACACACAGGGCCCATGGGAGATGAACTAGATGCTAGAATCTGACTGTAAAGCTGCTCTTTGTGGAGAGGCAGAGATTCATATGGCAGATGATACTTAAGTTTTTCACACGAAATGTTCCCTGAAGCAGGTTTCTGGAATCCAGGTCTCTCTTTTTTGTATTCCGTTGGAATATAGTTATGTTTAATAACATCTTTCTCTTTCAATGAATACTGAATTATGGAATAATTTCAACAGGAGAAATCGGGAGAAACTCGGCTACAAATAGGCTATATTGTGAGGCTAGAGTATTTATGAAGAATGTGTGGATTCATAATCTCTTAACAGAGGAAGGAACTGACTGTGGGTCTTCACGTCTAGGTAGGGGCTGTAACCATTGAGCTGATGGATGAAACAGTAAGAGTAATCTTATTTAGTACAGACTTCCTTCCAAGGAAGGGTTCAGGGTGGGGATCCTAACTGGAATGATAGGCCAGTACTCTGATGAGACTGAATCGAGTCCCACTGGCCTACTTGCAGCCCACTTTTTATGGGTTACCTTAAATATTAGCTTTGATGGATCCTATTTGCTGGCAGTGAACCTTCCCTATGTACAATCCAGGGGCCTTAAGAATGACATTGGACGTTACAGGTCTCTACATTTGGACTGTGATGAGGCTGAATAAGTATGCTTGAATTTATATTTTCTTTTGTTTGGTGAATCACCTTTTAACTAATAATGAGCATTTTGAACATAGCTGAATCTTTCCTGTATACTTCCAGGCTTCTGCTGGCACGCAGACAAGCACACATCATGGTATCTGACCCCCCAGTCAGGAGGTTGAGACATGCAGACTCCCCCAGTGGCAACATTCACAGCGCTCCATCATTGCTTGGCCAGTGCTTGTAATGTGTTTGTGTCATCTCTCTAGAAACTATCTAAATCAGCTTCTAAATGTTTCCAAATTCTTTTGCCTGGGGAGCAGAAATCTGACAGTGGCTCTGAAAGGCAGGCCTCCCACGGGATGCTGTATGTCAGCCTGCTACAGGGCCCTTCGGCCAGAAATATTTCTAGCTTGTTTCTCTTAAGGTTTTGTGTGGGCTTTTTGCAGCTTGAAATAATGTTTTCTACCAGTTCAGGCAGAACATCCTTTTAAATGTTTATTTATCTGTTCAGGACAACAAAGAGATCTGGGGTTAAATGCTACAGATAAAAAGGAGATTGAACACAGAGGTGCAGCTAATACCTCTCAGTAAATGCCATGTTCATAGGACTGTGGGTGAAACAGCATTAGCCAGAAGAGTGTCATTTCTCTCATGTCTTCCCAATCATTCACTGTTCCTTTCTAACCTGATATTCTCCCAATCCTCTCGTTCTTGCTCTTAGTGACTCTAGCTAGGCACAGGCTTTTCATTGCACAGGCATAGCCTCAGCAGAGTTTCTTCAGGTGGGCTATTTACAGATAAAATTAGATAAAAGAACAATTTTAGCTTACCTTAACTGAGGCATTTCCCTCCCTTCCCTTGTAATTCATCTGAAACAAGCATGCAAGAGGTTGAAGTGTAGGGGTAGCAAGGAAATGTCCTGTTACCTGTCCATCCTTGGAGTATTTCTTGAGATACTAGATGCAGTTGCTCACAAAATCAAACATGAAACAAAGAAAATGTAGCTTACATCTTGGAAAAGACTCAGACAGAAGCTCAAGTACTATTCCAAATATTTAAGCCATCCACTTCGGAAGAGATCAAAATGGTTTAAAACAGTTCCTTGCCTTATTAAACAGTTCCTTGCATTATTAAGCCACTGAGTCACTAATTTCTTTGTCAGCAGGAAAGCAGCTCCTGTGTAAAAGACAGCAATGAACTCAGAAATTTGCTGAAAGATACATCAGTACTACTGTTTCACTAAGGATATGGTACAGGTCTTCAGATGACCCATCCGGCTGACCAGGGCCAATTTGTAGCAGGTAAAGACCTTTTCACAGCAATAGCATGATAGCGGTCCATGTGAGACGTCACGAACACTTTGCTGTGATTGTTAAGCAACTAAGCCTTGTTGGGTGCATTCATTACAGCCTAACAGTGCTCTACCTTGCTAAATGATAGGCAAAATTAGTCACCCACTATATGGCATTAACAGGTCATGATCAAGGCTTATGATAAATTTTCATGGATATGAAATATTAATTTCTTCAGATTACCTGCATATGAGCCAAATATCCCTCACATGAAAAGAGGGATTTCTTTTGTCTGTACAAAAATAACCTCAAAGGCTCTGGAAGCTCTGAAGATAAACTCCCTGGTATTTCTAACAGGCTGGAAGGAGAGGAGGAAAAGATTCTGCCTTGGTATAATTTGAATCTTGTCTTTTTGAGGCCCCTTTTCAAGCTGCTGTGCCTCAGGACCCACCAAATGCAGGCTTCAGTCGCATGGCACACGCCTGTGTGCAAGGAGGGAGCCTGTGGAGCATGTAGGGAAGGTGTCTTCTCGCCAGATTTTGGAGAGTGCAAAGCAGGATCGTGACAGAGGGGACACTGCAGCAGCTGGGGCCAGTGCTCACCACGCTTGTTTGGGAAGCAGCACGTCTCATGGAGTTCCTGCTCTGGAGAAGAAGAAAACAGCCCAACGCTGCACTTCTGGAAGGCTTCCAAGTCCCTGCACACTGATAGGGAGGCACAACACAAGAAGCTGTGTGTACATCACGGGGAATTGGACAGCTAAATACTTCTGAGGTTCTTGCTGTATTATAATGTGCAGGTTGGATGTCACAGAAAACTGGCTTTCCTGGAAGATGAGGGAATTTGTGCTTTGCAGTAGTTCAGCATTGATCAAGAATCACCTCTGACTGTAATGAGCAATTAGATAAATCTGCTTTTTTAATGATTTTCCAATTGGGTTCAATTTTGTGTTTTTAGAAACTTCTCAGTCAAGCTTATTGAACATAATTTCCCATTCTCTTTTCCAGTAATTAGTGAAATGGTATCTCATTTCAATGTGGAGTATGCAGCTCTGTGTGGCATTGGAATCAGAATGGAATAAAAGGAGGAATTATATCAGGGACAGGGTAAGGTCTGCTCCATAGTGGAAATATAGATTGTGTGGTTGTCCCACAATGCCATGTGACTGGCCTGTCCAAGAATGATCCAAACCTTGTTTCTAATAACACATAAGGTGATCACTTCCTCAGCCCAGTCTGCTGCCAAACCCCAGTGGAACGAAAACGGTACCACAAGGGCGGAGCTTCATGGCACTGTGCGAGCAGGACCTGGGAAATCTGATGGGTATCTGTTGCTAAAAGTGTATTATCCCCCCTTCTGAGCCATAAAAATGGCTTCTCAAAAACATTAATGAAAAAGAATGATTTTACAGAAGGAAAAGTTGTATTTTGGAGACTATACATTACATCTTTTTCAGTCATAACAACCAAAAGAAAAAAAGAAAATGGACAGTCCTCAGGACAATTCAAAGGACTTTTTGAACTTGGAAAAAAAAACAATACCAAAGAGTTATTTTAGCATTTTTCCTGGTTGTTATTTTTTTAAGAACATTTCCTGGTTTCATTGGCATTGCTAACTGGTTTTCATTTTTTACCAAACATGTGGGAAGAGTTGTTAAGTAGTGTCTATCAATAGTAAAAGCCAGTAAAGTCTGAGCTGAGTTACATGGGTTACAACAGTGCAAAGCAAAAATTTAGGGGAAGCAAACTAATGGAGGAAAGCTAGTATGATTTTCTGAAAGATGTTGTCATCATATTTGGTTGTGGTAGGGCATGCCTCAAATTAAAACTGTTGAAGCAAATGGAAAAGTCAAATTAGCTAAGAAGGTTTTAAAGCCAAATCCTATGGTATGAATTTAGTCTTTACTCAGCTGAAAATCCCAAGAATTTCAGTAGAAGTATTGCCTGGAAAAAAGCTGGGGGGTTAGTTTTTTTGATAATAATAAGAACATGGTGGGATGCTTCTGGGTTAGTTTTATGGAACATCATAAAATAGCAGGCTATAAAACCAGAGGTGCATAATAAAAGCAAACTGCAAACACTTTATAAAACAATCTTTCTATTTTAACTTTGGGGAAAAATTTGACTTAGGAAGTGAAAGAACTGTCTATGTTTCTTCCAAATACCTCTAACTAGCCAGTATTTTATGTAGTAAACTAAGTGGGAGACAATAGCCTCTTTCATGCTTCAGTATATTAATAACCCTTAGTTTGAAAAAATGCTTGCTCCTAAGATTATGACTTTACAGGAATAGCTTATTACCCACATTTAGTTTTCTGGGCCCAGTTTTATGATTAGAAAAAGGAGTCCCAGTGAGCTCACTATACTTACACATTTCTCAGTATAATTTGTGTTCGAATCATAGAATCATAGAATCATTTAGGTTGGAAAAGACCTTTAAGATCATCAAGTCTAACCGTTAACTGAGCACTGCCAAGTCCACCACTAAACCATGTCCCTAAGCACCACATCTACACGTCTTTTAAACCTCCAGGGATGGTGACTCAACCACTTCCCTGGGCAGCCTCTTCCAATGCTTGACAACCCTTTCAGTGAAGAAATTTTTCCTAATCTCCAATCTAAACCTCCCCTGGAGCATCTTGAGGCCATTTCCTCTCATCCTATCACTTGTTACTTGGGAGAACAACACCCACCTCACTACAACCTCCTTTCAGGTGGTTGTAAAGAGTGATGAGGTGTCCCTTGAGCCTCCTTTTCTCCAGGCTAAACAACCCCAGTTCCCTCAGCCGATCCTCATAAGAGATGTGCTCTAGACCCTTCACCAGCTTCGTTGCCCTTCTTTGGACAGACTCCAGCACCTCAATGTCTCTCTTGTAGTGAGGGGCCCAAAACTGAACACAGTATGCAAGATGAGGCCTCACCAGTGCCAAGTACAGGGGCACGATCACTTCCTAGTCCTGCTGGCCACACTATTTCTGATACAAGTCAGGATGCTATTGGCCTTCTTGGCCACCTGGGCACACTGCTGGCTCATATTCTGCCAGCTGTCAACCAGCACTCCCAGGTCCTTCTCTGCTGGGCAGCTTTCCAGCCACTCTTCCCCAAGCCTGTAGCGTTGCATGGGGTTGTTGTGGCCCAAGTGAAGGACCTGGCACTTAGCCTTGTTGAACCTCATACAATTGGCCCCAGCCCATCGATCCAGCCTGTCCAGGTCCCTCTGTAGAGCCTTCCTACCCTCAAGCAGATCAACACTCCCACCCAACTTGGTGTCGTCTGCAAACTTACTGAGGGTGCACTCGATCCCCTCGTCCAGATCATTGATAAAGATATTAAACAGAACTGGCCCCAGCACAGAGCCCTGGGGAACACCGCTTGTGACTGGCCGCCCACTGGATTTAACTCCATTCACTACAACTCCTTGGGCCCAGCCATCCAGCCAGTTCTTTACCCAGCAAAGAGTACGCCCATCCAAGCCATGAGCAGCCAGTTTCTCCAGGAGAATGCTGTGGGAAACAGTGTCAAAGGCTTTACTAAAGTCTAGGTAGACAACATCCACAACCTTCCCCTCATCCACTAAGTGGGTCACCTTGTCATAGAAGGAGATCAGGTTAGTCGAGCAGGACCTGCCTTTCCTAAACCCATGCTGGCTGGGCTTGATCACCTGGTTGTCCTGTACACGCCGCGTGATGGCACTCAGGATGATCTGCTCCATAACCTTTCCCGGCACCAAGGTCAGGCTGACAGGCCTGTAGTTCCCCAGGTCCTCCTTCCAGCCCTTCTGGTAGATGGGCGTCACATTTGCTAACCTCCAGTCAACTGGGACCTCCCCGGTTAGCCAGGACTGCTGGTAAAGGATTGAAAGTGGCTTCATGAGCACTTCTGCCAGCTCCCTCAGTACCTTTGGGTGGATCCCATCTGGCCCCATAGACTTGTGTGTGTCTAAGTGGTGTAGCAGGTCGCTAACCATTTCCCCTTGGATTATGGGGGCTTCATCTGCTCCCCGTCCCTGTCTTCCAGCTCAGGGGGCTGGGTACCCAGAGAACAACCAGTCTTACTTTTAAAGACTGAGGCAAAGAAGGCATTAAGTACCTCAGCCTTTTCCTCATCCTTTGTCACTATGTTTCTCCCTACATCCAATAAAGGATGGAGATTCTCCTCAGCCCTCCTTTTGTTGCTAATGTATTTATAGAAACATGTTTTATTGTCTTTTATAGTAGTAGCCAGATTAAGTTCTAGCTTGGCTTTGGCCCTTCTAATTTTTTCCCTACATAATCTCACAACATCCTTGTAGTCCCCCTGAGTTGCCTGCCCCTTCTTCCAAAGGTCATAAACTCTCCTTTATTTCCTGAGTTCCAGCCAAAGCTCTCTGTTCAGCCAGAACGGTCTTCTTCCCCGCCAGCTCATCTTTTGGCACATGGGGACAGCCTGCTCCTGCGCCTTTAAGATTTCCTTCTTGAAGGATGTCCACCCTTCCTGGACTCCTTTGCCCTTCAGGACTACCTCCCAAGGGACTCTGTCAATCAGTCTCCTAAACAGGCCAAAGTCTGCCCTCCGGAAGTCCAAGGTGGCAGTTCTGCTGACCCTCTCCTTACTTCTCCAAGAATCAAAAACTCTATCATTTTGTGATCGCTATGCCCAAGACGGCCTCCAACCGTCACATCACCCACAAGTCCTTCTCTGTTCACAAACAAGAAGTCCAGAGGGACGCCTTCCCTAGTTGGCTCACTCACCAGCTGTGTCAGGAAGTTATCTTCCACACACTCCAGGAACCTCCTGGACTGTTTCCTCTCTGCTGTATTGTATTTCCAGCAGACATCTGGTATGTTGAAGTCCCCCATGAGAACAAGGGCTAGCAATTGTGAGACTTCTCCCAGCTGCTTACAGAATATTTCATCTCACTCTTCATCCTGGTTGGGTGTTCTATAACAGACTTCCACCATGATATCTGCCTTGTTGGCCGTCCCCCTGATTCTTACCCATAAACACTCAACCCTATTGTCACCATGATTAAGCTCTAGACAATCAAAACACTCCCTAACATACAGGGCTATGCCACCGCCTCTCCTTCCTTGCCTATCCCTTCTGAAGAGTTTATAGCCATCCATTGCAGCACTCCAGTTGTGCGAGTCATCCCACCATGTTTCCGTGATGGCAACTATATCATAGTTTTCCTGCTGCACAATGGCTTCCAGCTCCTCCTGTTTGTTGCCCATGCTGTGTGCATTAGTGTAGATGCACTTCAGTTGGGCTATTGATCCTGCCACCTTTTTGGAGGAAGAAGCCCTAATTCCTAGTGACCATTCTCAGGTGCTTCCATGGTTTCTAACGTATCAATAATCCTTGTGTTTTTGCTGCCACATGGATCTCCATCTTCTGCCTCCACTGAGATGGCAGACCGAAGGACCTCGCTAGCACATCATCCCTCAAACATTGGCGTGCCACCCTCAGGCTTATCTCTAGCGAGCCTGGTTTTATCCCTTTCCCCCTTCAAATCTAGTTTAAAGCTCTTTCAATGAGCCCTGCTAACTCCTGTGCAAATACATCTGTCTTCTAGATGACAAACCTTTAGGGATCAGATCTTTTGCAAAACATCAAATAAGTTGTTAATCTAAGTAAAAAAAGATAGTCTTGTGCAAAAAGAGGAACTGCTGAGCATATTTAACTTTGGGAAAAATTGTATGGCTATTTGTGCAGCTTGTAAAGATTGGTGGGATTTTATTTTTTGAAATACTTTTTAGGTATGGGAATGGGTCAACGATATGTGAGGAGACTCTCACCTGTGTCTGCCTATGTCAAATATTGCTGCAGTATCTGCTCTTTCCATTATACCAGATTCCAAACCTACGTGTTTAAAGGAAAAGAATCCAAATATTCAATGTAGAGCAGAAAAAAAGTATGTAAGAAGACTAAATATAAAATAAACTTGCATTAACATAGAAGCTGGAAATAGGAAACACTTGGCTAAATAAACTAAGAGTATGTCCGTCTTGTTTTCTGCAGACAGACGAACTTTGCCTTGTTTGTGCTGTGATCTGGCTGGACCTGACTGTACTAGTGCTAAAACCAATAACCTATTTGAGAGGCTGGTTTTCTTGGCATTAGGTACCAGAATTACCGAAAATGAAGTTTGTCTTCTACCACAGCCTTTCTGTGCTGTTTTAGGCAAATCAGTTAGCTCTTCTATGACATAACTTGTAAATAATTTTCATTAACTTTGTGAAAGCTACATGTCTAGCTGTCCTTCAGGAGATGGCTCATCTTTTCTGCTCTGCAAAATGATCGTGAAAGGATGCCCCTCGTTCACAGGGGAGCATAAGTAGAACCAACAACACATCACCTTGAGGCTTAGCCATGTGCTGGGTGTGGAGGTGTCTCCAGTTTTCCTGTTGATAGGATTTCTTAGCTCATGTGCAATGTCAAGTAAATGCAGCTTTACTATGTTTTCAAAGTCAGTTCAGGCCAGCAGCAGCCTTGGTGCTTTCATGCAAGGTTGAGACTAGACTGGTAACTGCTGACTCCAGGCTGAAAGCCCTGGGGACACAATGCAGAGACAGATGAGCTGGCTCTCCAGGCATTTGTGCGCCTGCAGAAGCTGAAACACTTTCTTTATGTCCACTTACCCACTCAACCTCAGCCCCAATGCCCCAGATAAAGGGAACCTGTCTGTAGATTAAACATCCCTAATAACTGCACTAATGGTGTACATATAAGCACGCTGAAAGGACTCTTAGTCCTTGTAGGTCTTCAAATGCTGTAACACTGGTTTTTGCCCATATTTCTTCATGGTATCCTCAGTCAAACGACCATACTGAATTTTCATCTGCTAAGTTTCCAATATTTCTCATTGATATGAGAAGTATATACAAACAGGGTATACATGAAATCTCTGACAAGGCTTTGTCACACCATTACAAAAGGAACAACCTTTCTGTTGAGAAATATCAATCTGAGTGAGACTGACTGTTTAGTGAGAACATACTTCTCCCTGCACTTCACAGGGGAGAAAAGAACAATGCATTTTGCTTCCTGACATTCAATACATTTTGGTTGGACTTGATCACTCTTGTACTTCTTTTAGTAAAAATGATACACCTGAAATGCAATTCAATCTTACAAAACTAGTCTTTCACTAAAAACCTGGTATTTCTACTTTTTTTTTGTTCCAGCCCAGCAATGGAAGAAAATATTTGGAACTTCAGGATTACCCAAAGGACAGGAATTTTGTTTTTTGACAAGCAGCACTGCTTACCAGGCCTGCACTTCACACATACTGAGCGCTCTGATTGCTTCCAGACCGTGTTCTTGGCAGTTCAGGAAGTTCCTTACTGGGCAGCTTCTACAGGACAAATTCCATCAGTTTGTTATTTACTCTTGTGTTGGTCATTCTCAACCATCAATGCACTGATGAACCTCCCTGCTGTTTTATTAGCATGACTGGATACACATGAACCGAAATCTCTAGCCTTTCTCATAATCTGCTACAAGGCCACCCATAAGAGCTTTCTGATTCAGCTCATGTGCAAGGAACCAATGCAAGAACCATTACACAACACATAAGGTGTATATGCATTTTCCCATGCTAATCTCCACCCATCTCAGCCACTAACCAAGTATTAGGTGTGACAAAAGACATCTTGTCAGACATGGATAAATCTGATTGATAGATCATTCAGCTTCCTTGTATTCGCTGTAGCATTTATATCTTTCCTCTTTTTTCAGCAGTCAATGGGATAATTTAATTCTCAGAAACTGGTTGTGTTCCCTACAGATTTCCAAAATAAAGAAGGTAATGAACAACATAGCTAGCACCTAAATTCTGTTTTGGGTTGAACTTTGAAAAAAAAAAAGAGAAATAATTTCCAGTTATATCAGAGTCTGTGCGAAAAAATATTAGTAAAAAGCCAAGAAGTCAACACCAGAAAATGAAGTCCTCCCTGTTGGATGATGACAAGGGTTAATTCAGTGCAGCAGTACCTCCATTAGCTGAAAGGACTGAGAATGTAGGTGCAATGACAGAGACCTTGACAGTTACCAAACGCTGACCTCAGTCCCATTTCTGAGATTTTGTGACATCACAGCAGAGTCTGATATAAAAAGGGGAAAAAAACCACCTAAGGACAAAAATATATTACAATAACAGATTAAAAACGGCCTATTTATCCTGGTTGATCTTTCTGAAATATTTAAAGCTAATTGTATCATTATGAATAGAATGGTAATGTTTTTATTGGGTACTTTTTCTGGATTGCCTTTCAATTGGATGATATGCATATATGAAATTCAGCTTCAGTCCTGCTCCCCCCAAAACTATCACCCTTACTTTACACTGCTTTGTGGCCTCTTGACATGGTGTAGCTCTCTTAACTGAGTTGACAGATCTCTCTCTCCTTGCATTCTTCACCAGGCAGTCTGCTTCCCTCAGTTCTCCTTCTCTTTCACGTATACAAATACATATATATGGCATGAGCTATTGAACTTTTGATTGAGTTTTAATGCTCATGAAGAGGACAAATGACAATTCTCACGTCTTTTAAAATCTGCATATTTTTTTAGTGAACTGTGCTTAGGGCTGTCAGTTAGAGGCACTTCAAATTTCAACTTTCTTCAAAGAGCTCTGTTCTTTGCATCCCAGCCTTGGACCACAAGCTCGTTCCATATTGTACACCAAGTAAGCTTCAAGAACAAAAATGTTGTGGTCTTGGGTCTTACGGGAACTGGAAGCAGCAAGTGAAAGGCTGAGTATTGCAGGAATCTGAACTATTCAGTATGTCAACACTATTTGAAGAGCCACGTGTGCGTCATGTTCTTGTTTGCAAGCTAATTAGATTCCTTGTTTTGAAAGATGGATTAATGAATTAATCACAGGGTGCAGTGGATGTTTTTTCTTAATGTTCTGAGACCAATTTAATACGAAGGTTTTTATTTTTTTATATGTATGATTCATTTCAGAACTGGAAAACATGGAAAGTAGAAATGTGAAAATGATAACTGTGTTAAAGAATGAAGATGGTAATCACTGCCATCTTTGGCACAGCAAGCTTTCTTTCATGTTATCTGAAACTGTAGATAGTACCAGCAGCCATGGAAAGAGGGAATGATATGAGAGCTTTCTAGTGAATAAATCAGAGCTGAATGGAAAAGGGTGTGGTTTTGATTGCACAAAATGCTAGACAGGTTTCTGGTTTGCAAAACTGAAACCAGGGGTGGTTCACATCTTGATATCTTCTCATACTGCAGCATTTATGGAAATTCTACTATTTTTTTGTCTTTATTCAAATTAATTAAATTTTGGGCAACTCCTAATATTACAAAATGCACTGACCCAAATTTATTGACTCAAATGCAGAGGCAGAGATCTGAGGCAGAGGCCAGACTGAGATCTGGCCCTGGTTTCTGCATAGAGGGAGATACTCTTTTCTGGCCAATTCAGCAGCTGCACCAAGTCAGGCATTTATATGCGCACATGCCTTTTCACTTATTTTCCTGTTTTTCAGTTTTCCCGTTCTAGACAGCTGCCCACCTAATGGGCCAAATTCTGCACATCCTTTTCTTGGTCACCTAGCCCACTGAGTACTGCATGGTGGGATCCTGGCCCTTGGCACACAAGAAGAGAGTCTCAACATTAGGCAATGCCAAAGTGTGCAATTCTGAGCAGGACAATTTGCATGAATCATGAACCATCTGGTCTTCAATCATTTTGAAAATGAGAGGTGGAGCCAGATTTTCAAAGGTACTTACCTCAATAAATAAAGATAGAGAAAAATGTCCAAGAACAGAGACAAAGTGCTCTAGACACTTTTAAAAACTGCCTGGAAAATTCCCACTCTATCAATAGGAGTTAGACAGCTCCCACAAATCCCATAAATCAAACACCTTTGTAAATGTGGTCTTTGTTTCCTGATCCCTTCTGTTTTCACCTTCAGCTGTACAAACACTCTCTGTACAGATACAGTACAGTCCTTCCCCAACCACCTCCTTTTGGTTCTCCTTCGTTACTAAAACTGAGGAAATGACAGAGACCACAGTACAGACTGCAAAATCTGCATTACTAGTAAAGGAGACATTGTACAGAGCAAACATATCCAATAAGGTCTCTCTGAGACAAGATGGAGTTCCCACACCTGTTGATTAGGAAAACAACCATTTTTCTTGAATGTTGACTGACTGTTAAATGGAAAGTAGCAGACAAAATACACAGAAAGATTGAGTCCTAATCAAGTTTCGGAGTGTGACTGTACAAGTGTATGTAAGAGAATAGGAATAGGTTTGACAACAGTGAATTAATGCTACCAATAATGCATACCATTGCTAGGTATGTGTTTAGTTATGTATCTCAATTTCTCTTCACGTCTGCTTAGTTTGAATGCAATAAAATAGAGGAAGAGCTGCCACAGTCATTCAGCAGTTGCAAAAATCTCGAAGTCATGTTTTGGTGTTTTTATGGAGCATTCACTCCAGTGCTGCTGAGATTTACTGCATCAGCTGGAAAACAAAATAGTCAGTATTTTATGGTTTTGGATGTCTGAAGGAGAAAAATGCTACTTTTAGGCTTTTGCCGAGTACAGTGATGCATTTCAAAGCTCTGTTAATACTGTATGCACCCACCTGAGAGGCCAGATAGCTGAATTTTGTATTTCTTTTGCTTCTTGTACATTAGCTGGTGTATGACAGTGCTGTAACATGACATGTGGCCAACAAGTTTATCACATAGTGCTCAAAGGATGTAAATCAATACTGTTCCTTAGAATAAAGTATGCTGCTTCGACCATAGAGCGCAGTGTACAGAAAAGGCAGTGGGATGGATTTGCTGGAAGGGGCAGGGAAGGAGGGCTCCGTCACCAGCCTCAGCACCCTGGCAGGCCAGGTGGCGTGGTGGGAGCCCCCTTGATGGCTCCTGCTCTCCCTCTCCCCATAGCCACCTCCCCATTCCCACCCAGTGATGCACCCAGCACTGTGTCCCTCCCCGTGCCTCGCTCCTCTTGGTGTGTAACTCTCAGCCCGTGTCCCCAGCACTGAGCTGCCCGTAGCCCTGCACAGCACTGGAACAGATGTCCTCCCCAAATCAAAGCAAACTCACAGCACGGGCTGTGACTTGCACTGGGAATAGGGATTTCCACAGGTAAGGGCGATGGGAAGCGCCCCGGGTGCCCAGGAGGATGGACTCATTTGGATCCTTAGTTTTTCTGTGATGTCCTCAGAAAAACTTATTTGCATTTCCAACATTACGTTAATCTTCACTTAAGACAGTCACTCATACTCATAGGAAAATTTGGGCTGAAAGGAGCTTGGAGGTCATCGGCTAATAAACACCAAGAGAACAGCCAGGTCCAGCGTTTCCTGGCTGTTGCATGAACATGGTGCGGGCAGAGGCTGTTCACGAGGGCAAAGCAGGAGGCAGTGCAGTGAGTCAGAGAAGGCTCTGCCCTCCTCCTTCCAGCCTAGGCTTCCCTGGTCAGGGAATGAACATCGCTGCACAACTTGCAAAAGTAGTCTCTCGTGACCAGGAGGGAGCCTGCAAGAGCTGTTGACTATTTTATTTTCCCCTGCTTTAGCTTTCTCAAGTGCTTAAGATATGTCCTACCTCTTTTCCCTCCACGGAGCCATCTGAGCTGTTTCCCAGTGGTTTTTGAACAGGGCTGAGGGTTTCAGCAATAAATAGTTCAAGGGCGTTTTGTAGCTCTGAGGTCCAGAGCCTCACCCTCTGCAGCTGAGACTCAGCACGGTCATCCCTAACACCTTTTGGGCTGAAATGAGAAAGCCTTCAGAATGCTTCAGTCATAAACTGAGACAAAATAAAATAAAGTGAGCTTTTTAAAGAAGAAAACCTCAATCCTAAATGCTACTGAGTGCTCACTATCACATTCAAAGGCATAATTCTGTCTGTTGGGGATAGAAATATTAACTACAGGTGTCTGTTCAAAAATGAGGCAATGAAAAGTTGGATGATTCTCTGTCAGCTCCATTGCAATAGGTTTGGAAAGAGCTTTTTTATTGTATATCTGGAGAAGCTTTCCATCAGCACAACTGCAGAGTACAGTCTGTAATCTTTTTTCGGTCTCAGTTTTAAAAAGAAAATACAAAATTGAAAAACAAAATGAGGTGAGCTCTACTTCAGTGACACATTTACTTTTTTTAGGTGTTTGTAGCTTAAATAGTTACATGAGAATTAGAACTTATTGTGCTTCATACTGTACAGTTTTATTTTAGTACGGCTTAGATTAATTCACACTAGAAGGATGCAAAATTGCTATTATGAGATCAGTTAAGGAACCCAGTTTAACTTCCAGTACAAAAGTGACACTTAGAATAGGTGTCTGTTAACGTATAATGTATCAGAAGGAAGAACATCCAAGGTATCTAGTGTCTTTAAACCAAACTAAGGAGATGTAAAAATTCCTCCTTCAATATAAACCAATCTCTGTTTATCTGAATATTGTTTTAGATTTTAAAAGAAGAGTCTTGAAAAAGTTGGAAGGAACAAACCCTGATAAAATCTAATCAAGGAAATGCCTTTAACATTAAAACAGATATTTTCCAGTGGTTTTATGTAATAGGCTTCGGAGCAGTTTTGATCCTATTTGGTCCTATTTGAAGACATATTGGAGTAAAGAAATGAATTAGTTTCCTTTCCCACCTGAAATGAACCTATTGCCCCACCACAGCGTGCAATCATTCACATATACATCCAGCAACTGTGTGGGTGCTGAAATAAAGGTCAGAAATGTTTGCTTAGCCTTTGTTTATTTGCTTGCACCCACTGATGAAAATTGACAAAGAGCAGCTCAGGTAAAGCAGACACAGGCACTGCTGCAGGAGAACGCTGCTCTATGCAAGATCACGTTTCTGCACTTAAAGGAGGTTATCGAGGTGTTTGGTCTCACTCCAGGTCCTGTTGGACTCATGGTAGAGTCCCTCCGGCTGGCACAGCGGGAACTGTACAGGCTCCCTGCGCTCCAGTGCAGCAGCCTGGAGCCATGAGGGAGCAGTAAATACCATTTGTCATCACTGTTTTTCTCAGCAGACTTCCCTCCCACTTTTAGAGAGGAAAAAAAGGGAAAAAAAGTCTTGCTAGTCTCGCTACTTTCTACTGGAGGCATTTTTATAAAGTATTCTTTTTCAGCATCAGTAAAACTCAAGATTTCTCATTGTTGAAAACTACTGTGACGATGGAAAGCTTTTTCCTGATTTGATAATGAGGTATATTTTTCACCCTTTACTCTCTTGACTCTTTAAATAGCTTTTATTAGTATAATCTATCCTCTTTATCTTGCTTCCCACACACAGAGAAAAATACCCCATAGCGAATAGCGTTCATATGCATTTATTAGTTACTATGAGTTTTATTACTGCATTTCATACTAAGCTTTAAAAATTTTAATCATGCGTTGTCCTCTTAGAAAAGATGCTGCACACTTGCTTAGTGAGTAGTAAGCCTCAAAGAAAGCTCACTGAGCAAAAACGTTGTAATTCAGCTGGCAGTTATATGAAAGCATTTAACATGTCATTAATATATTAAGGCCTTTAATGAGGATCTAGCATGAGAAAAAGTAAGGCTTAAATTACTGTATGCTACCAGCTTGAAGTTTGGCCCTACCAAGTGAGACAATATGATGTACTTTGAGTTCAAACTGCATTTAAAACCCTTCACACAAAAGCAGTTAGGCACCTAAACAGCTGTGTCTGGAAGAGCATCCATTTTGTCCATATTAATCTGAAATTATGGTCAGTGCTGCCAGTACAAAGGGAACCTCCATTAAAAGTGACTTGGTTTATTCCCACATAATAGATACAATACTTTACATGTCATAACTTAGTCTTTAACTTGCCTGAACGATCTCTCTTTTATGAATAGTTCAGACATGAGCTCAGAATGCTCATTTCTCTGGCATTTATTTGGAAATCACAGCTCATGATCACATCAGTTGCTAATACCTCAAACAGCATGCTTTGATGTATCTTGTTTACAGAGATTTTTTTTTTAATATCATTGCTGTTTATTAGGCTTTATATATTATGATTAACACCCCTTCTCCTCAGCAATTAAGTAATTTATTAGATTATAGACATTACTGTACAGGACCACCATACACTGAAAAATTAGGCTCACTTCAACAGAAGCAAGTATCTCTGCACCAATTATCACCAGTGCTAGTGATGCATAATAATAAAAAGCTTTCTAGAAAGATAATGAGGCAGACTTTGCTTTCAATAACACTAATGTAAAGGCATAATAATTCCGGCACATCCGCAACGTGGTTCTTTCAGATTTACATGACCATAGCTGGACTGCATTTATCCAGTAGAACAGATTTCTTGTCACTGCCTAGATCCAGAATTGCTGCCCTCAGCAGTATAGCTGACTTCAAGCTTGGGGACACAATCCCGGGAGCTGAGACAAAACTTCAGCAATTTTTTCTTTTTTTTTTTTTCTAAATGTGGCCCATTGTGTCTAATAAATGATTTTTTTTAAAATAAATGTTCCACGTTTTCCACCTCCTCAGATGACAAGAATCAACAGAAGACCAGGGACACTTCTGAGAGTCAGAAATCTGATTCCAGGAATACAAGCCGAACCCATTGCCGTTTTGCTCCTAACATATGGAATTGTGAGAGTGTCTTTTATTGGGGCCAATCACTGTTAAAACAGATGTGGTGAAATTTTGCTTGCCATCATTTAGATTATCAGTAAAAAAAATTGTGTTTCCACATGGATTTTTTCTTTTCTCTTTCTGATAGTTAAAATTCCACTGAAATATAAAGATGAAGCCACTCTCCAACTCCTGAATACTTTACAAAGCAATTTATTGAGTGTTTCCACAGCCTAAGGATGAAGAATCAGCACAGATTGTCATTTTTATAGTCTTTGATATAGTTCTTCACAAGATACCACTAAGAAAAGAACTGGAATTATGGGTTGCAACGGGAAGTTAAAGAGCAGTGATGTTACTTGCAATAGAGTTTAGTCAAATCTGCTTATTTCAGCAATCCCTGTTCAGCAGCAGGTATGACTGTCCCATGCAAATCACTAGTCATGAGTTTCAGTGGCAGTTTGCCTATGCAAGATAAGATGAACCCAACTGATTATAATCACTGCTTTCCTCCTCTGCAGCAGAAATTGATGCTGTGACACACGATACCAGCTGCTGGACACTGGCTACTATAATAAAAGTTAATTTGCAGGATGGTATGGGCTGCATTAATTTTCAACGTGGCAAAATGCTAACAGTTGACCCAACCTTGGGTCAGTGTTGTTTCATCAGCAAACTGAAAAAGGAAGTAAGTCATGAGTCATATAAAGCGCTGTAGATGATAGAGAATTATTTAGATTAGTCAAAGCCACAGGAGTCTGGAGGGATATTAGAGTAATGTAAGAGCATGAAGCAAAGCAGCACAGTGGCATCTGAAATTCTTTGTAACTAAAAAAAGAGATTAAGGCATTTACCTGGAAAAAAGGTACAATTTATACAAAGTGGAATAGCTTCACTAAGGGACTGAAAGAAACTTCCATGGCCTCCCCTCCTTTCTCTTCCCCCCCCCCCCCCCCCCCCCCCCCAGTTCTCCAGAATACTCTACAGCCCGCTCACTAGGAAACCCTGCAAGAATTATGGATGGTTTAGGTTAAATTTCTGTGTGATATCATGTAGATAAGGGATTAAAACCCAAGCCTCTGATATTTCACTGAGTACCCTAGCAGTAAGCCCTTAGACTTTGAATTATGTTTTTATGCAAGAAAAGAAAGAGCATGCGGAGCAGCCACATAAAGGGCTGCAGTGGCCACTCCTGCATCGTGGATGGAGGCAGTCCATCAAGAAGGCTCTTGCTGAGGGTGCACGAGCAGAAGATTATCAAACTCTTGGATCCCTTCCAGGACACCATCTGGGTATCGCATTGCCCAGGATATGTTGCAATGTGTGACCAGGCACCCAATTCTGAGACCAAAAAGTAAAGTGAGATGGAGCTGCTCTCAGATTTTGGGCTCCATTTAAATCCCAGGTCCACTTTTGTATCCCACCCCAAGATACTCCTATAAAAGCCAAAGACTCAGAGAGGTAAGGAGTGATAGTCCATTTCTCAAACATGTTACAAGAGATTATAATTCACAGTGATGCTGTTAAAAGAGGGCCATCCTCTACAGTTAAAAACTGTTTAAATTGAACTTTGACTTCCAAAACGGGCTTGTGCTTTTTTAAGCCATGGTCAGAAATCTGCAACAAATGCAGCTGGGGTGCCCCAAAAAGGTTCCTTTTCTTTAACAAGCAGAGGATGCCAAAAAATCCATGGTAGAGATTTAGCTTTGTACTCGCCTTAGTTACACTAAGAGACAATTGATTTTTCAAATCTTAATTGATTTGTAACAGCTGACATTCTCCCAAGGCAGCATTAACATTCCCCCATAAAAACATGGAAATCTAAATATCTGGCTTTGCCAAAGTATTACTGCTAAGACAACAGAGCAGAAGAACCAAACTTAGGTTCATTCTTCTTCTATTAAATGCAGTTCTTTATAAAAACATAAGTTGGAAATAAAAAGCAGTTCTGAAAGACAGAACTATGTCGGTGTATAAAACTGTGTGGAAACTATCTTACAAAAGAAGAAAGTGGAATCAAAAGAAGGTGTTTCAAACATCCAAGTGCACATCAGCTTTAAGACTTCGGGTTATACATCTGAGGTTTTCTAATCAGTTTGCTCATCATTTTTCTGCGGAACGCATTCGCTGGCTTGTTGATTCTTGGTTTCTGAGTTCCTGCTAAGAAAACAAAGGAAGCAGTCAGGGAAACAGTATGACAAAACTGTTACTACTCTTTATTGTTTGGGGTATTTTTCATGTTATGCTGTTTAAGCAGTTGATCCAATAATAACAAACATATCAGAAACTGTAAAATGTGTCCTGGACACCCTATTCTCACACACTGTAAGGTCTCCAATGTGTCCACCTTTGGCACTGGAGCCCTACTTTGCTGCTCGTTTCCTGAGCAAGCATCAAAGTCTTTTCTAGCTGTCCTGCAGTGACAGCAGAATGGAAGTAAACACACTGCTCTATCTGCAAAAAAACAAAAGAATATTACTACATTTCTCTGAACAATACTTGGGCAAAGTCTAGAATATAACCAGTGCTTGTGGGAGATGAAAAGGTAACATGATTTGGGTTTCTGCACAGAACTGGGTTTCACACAGAAGCTGCAGAGTGGCCAAAGACAGTCAGGGTTATCTCCAGGAATGCTTACAAAGGCCACGTGAAATGTGTGAATGCAGTTCAGAAAACAAGTACTTTGCAAACCTGACTGAAAATCTTTTGTCTTTATGCTACCTGTTTACCTGCACGTGGAGCCCCTGTGGCCAGTTCCCAATCATTTCACTGTCACCCCAGCGTACTTATTTTCTTTTCCAATATAAACTTTTTAAATGAAATTAATCAGAAACCTTTTCACTCCAAAAGCTATAGATCAATTCAAACAGCAGTTGCATATTTGCACAGGGAAGGTCAACTGAATTCAACTTGAGAGTCCAAAAGGTAACAGGAAAGATGCTGCGGAGGGAATTATGGCAGCAGGACAGAAGGAGTGGCTTAAGTTGCCTTAAAGATTTGCTGAATGTTGCTGTACACTCCCAAGCTATAGAAATGAATATGTATAGCACAACATTAATCAGCACTAATTATGCCTTTAACTATGGGCTTTGGTTGTACCAAGCCTCACTGAATTGTGAAATCCAAAAGTTAGTGAAAAAGCTTATCATCTTTTACATTTGGCTACGTGGTGCTCTAGTTACGAGACAGACAGCATTTCCTCACTTCTTTCTTCCACAAAGAGTGAGGAAGGGAGAACCCCCCGGGAGGTTCTGGCTGGGTATGAGCAGGGGCAGAGCACAGAGGTGAGACACTGAAGAGGCAGCTTCCTTCCTCCTCTCTCTTTGCACACTTAGGCTGGAGCCTGGCCCTACCATTTCCCAGGTAGTAATAGATGCAAATTAGATAATCACAAGCATCTCAGATAGACTTAGCATGCTATTAAAGACTCCCTTACAATACTAGAATGGCAGAGACACACTCAGACTTGTCAACCACAGAAATATTACTGCCATGACTAACTGGCAGACAATATTTTTACTCCTGAGGACTGTGCTTGGGGTGCAATTCTTGCCCGAGCCCTGGATTTCCAGCCCAGAACTGAAGAATCATCTCCTGCTTAAGCCTTCTGACTACACATCTTAAACACCAAAGTACTTGAACCTTGTGCGTATCTCATGTTTAAAACAGAGCTACTTTTTGGCTTTTTTTTTCCGCAAAGTCAATGTACGTGCTAGATATAGCCTTAAATTTTTTCCCTGTTAGTATCAATTTTTTAAGTATTGTGCTGTGTCTGCTTCTTGAGTGCTCTGGGGATCAACATATAATTATGCTTTTCTCTCTCTCATTGATTTACATATCAAATGAATTAAAGCAGAATATTAAAGCTTGCAATAGGCAGTAAGAACATAGGACTAGAGGTAAAAGCACAACTGTTTTGACTTACAAGCACAGCCAGCAGCTGGTTTGAATAAAACCATTACAAAAAAATCAATTATCATTCCCAACTCTTCCCCCCACAGCCACAGAAACAGTTGACTCAGCACAACTGATGAGGCAGAAATCTTTAGGAATGGGAATGGAAAATGGGAACAGGCAGCAGGGAATCAAGGGAGGATGGTAACTGCTGAAAATGTGAAGGAAAAAAGTAAATTGATTTCACAACTTACTTTAATCCTACTTTAAAGTATCTGGAAGAAAATGAGACCTTAATTAGTGTTGATGCTGGTACTGAACAATTTAAAGACTGATTCCTTGTGGGCTCTAGTAAGTTAATTAGTCTTTTTGTGTACCCTTCTCTACATTCATTCAAAAATGGAGTAACCACGTTGCATCGCGCTGTTCTTGTCAGAATGATTTAGTGTTGCACCTCAGTTTTCCCTGCCTTTGCAAACACTGAGTCCAAAATGCAAAAAGCATACACATGTAACAAGCCAAGGTAAGTATTTGGATTGCTTTATCTGCTTGTGACTGACAAAATACAAAAAAAATCTTACCTTTTCTGCAGACGTTGTAGCAATCAGTTTCAGTAACGAAGTTATTGGCATTTCCACCACAGCCAGTATATTTGAACTCCTTACATGATTTAGTCGTGGTGTCATAGTAATAGCGAGGTACAGAAGAAGAACACAATCCTTCATCCTTTGGGCTATAGCACAGCAAGGGACCAGCTTGAAAAAAAAGAAGGGGGAAAAAAAAAAGAGAGAAAGAAAAGTTACATAAGTGTAATCTCTATGCCTGACTTCTTAAAGTTTACCCTGCAATAAATTTTGTGGCTAAACAGCTCTTGTTCTCATTGAACTGACATGACTGTTACCGATGACTTCAGAGACTTACTACATCTTATTCCTGCAAGTTATGAATTTGAGAAAGCAACAGACAGCCCCAGAAAATAGGATTACTATCCAACAAGTGACATTCACCAGTCTTCCCCATTTGTGGTGCCACACATACGACAGCTGAGATATTTACATAGTCTGGCCAGAAGTCTTATTCCATATATATAGGACTATAACAATATTCCAGTGGAACTACCTCTGTAGAGGAAAAAGGCAATATTTTGGTTATCCTTGCTATGATTTTGCCAGCAAATCCTGCCCACTTGCAGCAAAAAGTACAAAACCCACCACTTTCCTCAAAATAATCGTGTTTCATTTTGCCTCAACAAAATTTTACTTTCCCTGCTGGAGACCTTTTATCAATTTATTGGATGTGCAACAGAAATTAAAAATAATTCAGCATTCACCTAAGAAAATGCTGGCAATCTGTCATCAGCCAAAAATAACTGTCTCATGAAGCACTAATAAGGCTTAGGCAGTGACAGCTTTTATACATTCTGGTAGATCTCTCTTCTTCAAAGATCCTGTCTTGCACTGGAAATTAACCTGCTGTTTATGACAACACTCAGCTATAGTCACCTGCTCATAATTACCATGTCTCTTCTTCAAAGCTCGTAGGGAGAGACAGTGAAGAGTCATGTCAGGCAAAAAACTTTTATCAGTTGAGCTGGCGAGGGCAAAAAACCCAAGCCACCTTATACAATCTCCCAGACCCGAATTTTAGAAAGGCACTTCCACTTTATAATAGGATATCACTGCCCTGAGCATGACTGCCACAACGTCTCAAACATCCACCTCAACACAGACCTCCAACCTTAGTTTCCTTCACATTACACATGTACAGCTCTCTAGAAGTCAAGAGATCGGTTGGGTGTAGCTGTGGGCATATTTAAGGTCACAACATTAAAATAACACAGCATTTTTGCTCTTTCAGTAACAGCTGAGACAAGTGACACATGAAAGTCTGCAGACAATATAAACATCTGCTTCACGGAAGTCTTTAAAAATCCCACAGTATGGGTATCCAGAGGAAAATATCAAATAAAATATCATCTTCATATCGCTTTCAAACCATCTATTTTATTAAAAATTTGGAACAACCATTACTTTTCTCTGGCAGACAGTGGTCCACACAAGACTGCAAATCTCTGAAGTTGTTGCCATTTCCATAACAGCCGCCGTAGATGAACTCCTCACATCTCATCGAGCTCAAGTTAAAGGCGTATCTTTTTAGATGACTCCTGCAAGGTCCTCCAACAGCCTCCATCCGGCATAATTTGGGCACTTCTGCAACAAAAATAATTTCATCCTCTGTAAAGTCAACCCTTTGTGCTCCCCGTACTGAACAACATAGCAGTGTCGACAAAACGCTGTTACTGCGTTCACAGGCAAGTCACAGCTTGTCCCACTACCTGCATCCTTTAATAAAGTGGCATAAGCTTTACAGGCAGAATCTGATGCATTAATTAGCAACTAGTTATAATATTACATTACATTTAAAATAGTAATAGTTAAATTCCGCATGTCGCCTCTGAGACAACTCGCTCCGGTTTCTCTGCATAAAATTGACACCAGTGAGGCAGTTGCGACAAGCAGGAGGGACAGACGGGGTGGGTACAAAGCGTCCCGCAAGCAGCGCAGCCTCCCCGGTGCTCCCTCGGGCCCCCTCCAGCCCCCTGCCACCCGGGGGGCACCCCGGGGCTGAGAGGGCGGCGGGGCCGGCCCCCGGACTCACTCTTGATGGTCCAGCAGCTCTTCTCGCAGTCGTCGAGGGTGAGGAAGTTGTTGGCGTTGCCGTGGCAGCCCCCGTAGGTGAACTCCTGGCAGCTCTGCGTGTACCTGTCGTAGTACCAGCGCGGCACCAGGGCGCGGCAGGGGCCGTCGTCGCGGGGCAGCAGGCAGGCGCGCTGCTTCTCTGCGGGAGACACCAGCGACCGGGGCTGAAGCCACCTCGGCGGCGGAGGCGGCCGCGGCCCGGGCCCCGCGTAGCCGCCCGCGGGGTCCCGCCGAGGGCCCGCTCCTACCTGTGAGGGTGCGCGGGGCCAGGGCCGCGCAGGCCAGCGGCAGCAGCAGCGCGGGCAGCGGGAGGCGGCGGCCGGCAGCCATGTCGCGGCGGCGGACGGGAGGGCGGGCGGGTGGGTGGCAGCGGGGGTGCCGGGAGCCAGCGGTGCTGCCCGGGCCGACGGCAGCGCTTTATATGCGCCGAGACGGCTTCCCCGGGCCGCCTCCCTCCTTGCGCATGTGGTGGGAGGGGAAGGTCTGATTCAGCGGGGCAGCAGGTCCCCGCTCACCCGGCCGTCACCGGGGCGCGGCGGGCTGCGCGCCTGCGTGAGCCCGAGCGCCGGGGGGCGCGGGCCGACCCCCGCCCCGCCGCCGTCGGGGGGCCCGCGGCCGGGGGGAGCAGCCGGGGCCAGGTGGGGGGCGCCGTCGGGCTCCGCCGCCCACGGCGGAGGGGCCTCGGTCGCGGGGCTACGGGGAGCCGGCCGGGGTCCACGGCTGCCCCATCCCATCCCGTCCTCCCCCCTTCCCCGCCCCCCGCACGTTACGGGATGATGCTCAAAGAGCATTTCCTGTTAATCACGGCGAAATCCGGGACGGGTCACTTAGCGAAAGTCCTCTCGCCCTCGCCCCCGTGGCGGCCGCTCCCCATTTGGAGGCTCCGGGCAGAGGGCGGCAGGCCGCTGAAAATCCCACACGGGAGCCTCGGGCGGGCCCTGGTCCAGCCGGGTCACGCACAGGCCGCTCAGCGAGTGCCGCTGGCGATAACACCGATAAACCCGGGTTAGGAGTTTAATGCCGTTGCGTATAACGCTAATAAACTTGAGAAAACCGAGGCACCGTCAGCGGGCTTGGACTCCTGGGAAACCCGAGAGGCTGAATGGATGAAAGCTCTGCCTAGTTCAAAGAGAGCTGGATTTCAGAAAATACCATGACTTGTCTTATTCTGTAGATTGTAACCCCACCGGGCAATCCGGTGTGATCTGGGGGAGGAGGGGGTGCGCAGCGAGCGGCGTACTTTCCCTCTCTAATCTATCAGAGCCGTTACATTAATTAGTGTTTACTCCAGATTTCATACAGTAAGAGAGATAAGAGTGGCTGCAAATTAGGCGTGCTTTCTATAGATAACAATAAACTAATCTGATCTCCTATTGTTCCTCTCCACTCCCTTCACAGCAACGGTATTGGGCCTCTGTCCTTGAGGCAGGCGCTGCTGCCGATGGGTTTGCGATACAGGGCCCTGGAAATCTGTGGCCTGCAGGAAAGAAGCCACAGTCCGTACGGGCTGTAAGGAGGAGAACTTCACAGCACCCTGATTATTTCAGGAACTGACTTTCTCTCCGTGGCTTCTCTGCTTTTCTTATCTCACGGAGGATTACAACTAGTTTTCTGACATAATTTTATTTTTCATAAAGGCAAGAAAGAGGAGCAAATTCAACCCCCACCGCACTTAGGGGGCTTTGGGAAGATATGAATGGCACCTCTCTCCCTCCTTTTTCAGTACTGTTCCTTTCTTCAGAATCTCCAGTTGCCAAAGGACAAGTGGGTGCTTTAGTGACAAAAAAACCCGTAAACCCTGATACAGTTTGAGACATCACCATGGGACATGTCTGCCATGTTTTAGAATCTTATAGCTACAACTGTTAGTAACAGGTGTCCTCATTTTTAGGGGTTTTTTTAAGCTTATTAAGCACAGCAACTATAATAAAGCTTAGGTCCCTCTGGCAGGAAAAAGAAAAAGCACAAACAAACATACATTTTCTATTTCCAAAAAAAATCAAAAGGCCATCTTCCTAATATTAGGAAACTCTCAAGTGATTTTAATATGACTAGACTTATGTCCTTTAGTTTTCATCAGATTTTGTTGGAATTGTAAAGAAAGTCATTGAAATACTACCCTAAACAATAGCAGCAAAATGAATGCTGTCATGCAAATACCATTTTCCACATTTTCCATTTCCTCTGTGCATGCACACATACAAATCAAAGTTTGAGCTAAACCTACCTACCCAGCAATGCTGCAGCACAGTGCAGTATTGATTCAGCTGCTCCTTTGCTGTAACAGCAAAGAAGTTCATGTAGATTAGGTAAGTATCTTTAACAATACATGAACTAGAGTGAAAGTTAACATAGCAAGTGGTAGAAAGTCCTTTACTAACTGCAATCAGCAGAGCTAGTCATGTCAGCAGACCGCTCACTGCAGGCTTTCCATTACAGGGTTATCAATACCAAGCTGCATCTGTCCTTCCCACCCTAAGCATGTGCCAGAGCCCAGCCTCAGATCACTCCCACACCCTACGCCTGCCACCACCACACCACACGCTCTCTACCTCTCCACACCGCAATGTTTCTGCTCCCCCCAACAGCCCTGGCTCCCCTGAGACCCTGGCCGGCCAGCTCCTTCCACCTGTTTTGACTGGCCCAGGGACCAGCAACTGGTGGGGTTTGGGGATGCAGCTGCCAGCGTAGATTACAGGGGTGTAGGAATTGCGTACCAACAGCTGGGAAGGGGGGGATAATAGCCAGAGGGAAAGGAAGAGGAACGTATTTTAGTGAACTGGCTAAAATAAAACAAATACAAACCCCAAGAGTGCTATAGGAGCAGCATTGGAGAAGAAAGATGTAAATCTTACACACTGCCAACAGCTGTTTACATCTGGTGAGTGGGGAGATGAGAAAGGAGTGTCTTTAACAGAAAAAGCCAGAGGTGGAAGGAGGGAGGAGCAACTGCCTGTAGGGACCTTTGAAGTGCCAGATAACAGAAGGACTCATAGCAGCCCATTTTAATGGCCTGCAGCTTTGTTCAGTGTAACGGATTGGATCGTGCATTCTGCCTCCACTGGTTTTGTAGGAAAGCAGCTGCTGGGATCAGAGACGCTAGGTGCTGTACAAACACGCAAGGAATGACCACCCTGTTCCACAGAGCATAGCAGCCTGTTTGGAATCTAGACCTCGAAAGTATATGCAGCCACAGGAGAAGAATGGCCTAGTTCCTTCTTTTAACCCATCATTTCTCTTACAGACAGTGCCCCATCCTCTACACCCTCCATAACTCCATGGCTCCAGAGATGCTCTGCACAGGATGGGCATGACATCCCTCTCACACAGAGCTGTAACTCTGCTTCGCAGACATACCTGCCAACAAAAGTTGCTGTGTCTGCCATTGACGGCCTTGCCACCTGCCGGGACACTTGACCTGAGAGCGGTTCCTTCCCCTACTTTCAGTTCAGTCCATTCTTAGTTTCAATGCACAAGTATCGAAGAATGTGCCCATGCAAGCCACCTGCTGCTGCCTTAGCTGCTGGGCAGAGGAGCACAGCGCCCAGGGATGCTGGTGGCACAGGCAAACACGAATCATCCGAAGGCCAGGAGAAGCAGAAGGAGGTGGCGGGGACAAACGCCTCACCGCTGGCCCAAAACACCCGGCCGACCTCGCTGCGTTTGCCCCACAGCGGTGGCGAAGAGGGAGAGGAGGGCAGAGGCCAGCACAGGCCGGTCGCTGCAGGTCCCCGCTCCTGCCGCCGGCTGCCCCGCGGGGGGCCGGGGCGATGCGGCGGGGGGGGCCGAGCGCCCTGCCCGGCGGCCGCGCCGGGGCGGCCGGACCCTCCCTGTGCAGGCAGGGCCCGTGTCAACGCCCCGGCGCCCCGGCAGCGGGGCCGGATCGGGCGGCGGGTTTTAATCCGGTTAGGGGGGATTAGCGTGGCGGTTTAAAGGCCGGAGCGAAGCGGCGCGGGGAAGGGGTGCCAGGCGCGCCGGAGAGGAAGCGGCCGCGGCCGCCGCCGAGCAGCGGGGCAGCCCGGACGGCACCGTGTGAGTGAGCCCGGGGGCGGGCCGGGGGCGGCCGTCCCACCGCCCCGCCGCCCCGCGCCCGCCCGGGGGCTCCGGCCCCGGCGCCTTCGCTGCCCAGAGGTAACCTTTTGTCCTCCTCCCTCCGCGCTTTGGCAGTGTAGACGATGCCAGCCATCAACATCGAGGACCTGAGCGAGAAGGACAAACTGAAAATGGAAGTGGAGCAGCTCCGGAAAGAAGTGAAGCTGGAGAGGCAGCCGGTGAGTGGCCGCGGAGAAGGGGCCCCAGGCTGCCCGGCCGCCGGGGCGGACGGCGGGGCCGGAGCGGGGAGAAGCCCGTTACTCTCCGGGCGGGGGTGCGGGGGCTCATGCGGCGGCCGGGAGCACGTCGGGCGGGCGGCGGGGCCGGGCGCGGCAGCCCAGCGCGGAGCGGGAGCGCCCCGTCCCGCCGCGGCGGGCCCGGCGAAGGTAGGGGCGGCGGGGCTTCGGGAGCCGCTCTCCGGGAGAGCGCCGGCTGTTTTGGGACGACCGCAGCTTGCACCGACGGGTCCAGCCACCCCCTTTGGGGCAGGGACCGGTGACGGCGCTGGCGACATGTCACCGCTACCACCGTGTCGGAGCGCCGGTCCTGCACGGGGGCGGCTGTGGAGAGAGGGGGGAAGGGGCGCACCGCCCCCGGGATAAGGCGCCCGAGGGGCCGGCGCGGGCCCGCCGGCTGCGGCCGTTCCCGTTGCATTTGGCAGCCCTTGGCTTCCCCTCGCTGGCGGGTCCCTGGAGCCCAGCACAAGGCAGTCTTGCCTGGCGAGGGAGGAGCGCTTCGAGGTCAGTTCCCCTCCTCTGTAAAACGCCTGGGGATCTGCCGGTGCCAGGTGAGGGGGCGGTGTGCCGGCGGGAAGCCTTGCTGCGGCACCGCTCCCTGTCCCGTCCCGTCCGGGACCGCACCGCACCCGCCGGGCTGCGGGAGGAGCTGCGCGGCCACGGCCGCCCTCTGCCCCCGGCACCGCTCCCCCGCTTCGCTTGCCGTGCAGTGCCCGGGCGGAGGGCAGGAGCCAACGGTTCAGAGCCATGATCCATCCAGAGCTGGTGCAGAGCCATGATCCATCCAGCCTTGTCCGGTAGAAACATCGTACTTTTAGTCGTTTACACTGATTGTTCCTTTCTTTCCACAGGTGAGGTAGTTTCCAGTGAAATGTTTGTATTTTTGCACATTTTCTATAGATGAAAGACATGCAGAACTGATCTTGCTCCATGATAAAACTAATATTCTTTTTCTTTTCTCTTTTGTTCTGCATGCCAGCAGAAGCAAACTACATATAAATAAACGCTTCTAGTTAGGACTAAAAATACATTATATGTGGGAATCAGTGGCATTAGTCACGTTAATTACATTGCAGCTCTAGGTGTTTAGCCCAGAAAATGAGAAAGCCACAGTGATTGTAGATGTCATGGTATAGTCTGAAGCTCCAGCAGTATCGAGGGCTCCGCATCCAAGAATGATAGATATCTATATCATTCCTCAGAGAGTTCCCAAGCAACTGAAATATACTCTGTAAGATGTACAGATTTTGATTTTAATAATAATAATTTAAAATTATTGCTTAAATTTTCGGAATAAACCAAAACCCTGATTACTTTAGGGAAATTGATATTTTCAAATCACCTGTAGTAAAGCACAGACAACATCCTCAATTTTACCAGTGCGTTATAACAAAAGTTTCACTGTGAGAATGAAATCTGTGTTGTAGTTGTCACAGTCCCCTGGTACCTGTATGGTACAGGGATACAGGGACAGGGAAATGCAGGAGCCACACTTCTGTTGTCACCAAAAGTAAAAACGTATAGCCAAAGTTTTCTTGACCCCTTCCTATACCTTTACAGCACAAAGAGAAAATATCCTTTTGAATAATTTTGAAATGAATAAAAATGTCTGAATGTGTATTTAAGCAGGCACTTTTTTTCTTATATGTGAAAAAGATCCTGATGGTGCTGACTGAAGTAAAAGAAACCCTGGTCCTGCACATATACTTTGGAGCACAACTTTACTATGGCATAAGGTGCCCCAATTTGAATGACCAGGCTTTGTGAGGCACAGAAGAGCGAGGCACGTGTAATGGGATTTGTAGGTCCAAATTCTCCTTTGCTGTAAGGTAGTAAGAGGTAGTTAGACCTTATTTTATGCACTGTTTAATTGGGAATTAACTCTTTCTTTCTGGCAGCTTAAAGCTTAATTTTGCACAGGCCATGCTCTGTTGGTCTGTGATACAGCACGTAAATTCATTGGTTCTCTTGTCATAATTTTACCTATGGAGTAAAATATAATTAACAAAGAAGGCAAGGGGCCTTAAATTAGAAATACTAGTCATCTAGTGGCCTGGCCAACAGCTGGTTCCTGCTGCTGATTCTGCACTGCTGTGCCTCCACAGGGATTGCGGGTGGGAAGGGAGGAGGTGGAGACAGAGCCTGGAGCGTGTCCTCAGGCATGTCAGGTATTCGAGCACCTAAGGACAGTTTCTGCTGACATAGGGAAGGGAAACGAGAGGTGTGTGTGGACAAGGATCCTCTGGAGCTGGTGGGATTTGCTTGTGCACCCTCAGGCTCCACAGACACTCTTACTACATGTGCTGCATGTGCTCCTGTCTCAGTGAACACCAACTAAACCCAGTTCTTCATGTGCGGGTTCTGTGCAGGCTTACCTACATCAGTGCTAGTTTGCTAGGAATGTCATGCAAAGTGCCATGCATATTATGTTCCCTCATAACACAATAGGCTGTTTTATTAACCGTTGTTCTTAATAACCCCAGGTAACCTGTAAGTAAATTGTCTTCCTAGTTAGGTCTTTACTCCCATTCAAGGCGCGTGGTTGCTATTATAGAACCGCAAGGTGAGAATTTGTATTACCACTGAAAAATCGTTACTGAATGTTTTGTTTGGGGAAAACAGGTAAAGTCATAAATACTTTGAAATTGAATTGAAAGCTACTGTTCCTGAACCCATTAACCATAAGTCATGCTGATGCCGAGGGAGAGTGTGATCCGCAGCTTAATAAAACTATATTGGCTAACTAAAAAAAATGCAAGCTTAACTATGCAGCAACTGCTGTTCCGAGCGGCATATACATTCCCAGTGATACTCACACGTTCTGTGAACACTGGGCTGTGAAAAAGTGGAAGGGAGCGCATGCTTAGTGCTGGCTCTGCGGTCATATCTTTTATATTTGATGGGAAGGTAAATAAGAGAAAGAAGGGTGTGAATTCACTGGGTCGCTGTTCTGGTGTGCACAGTGAGCTCCGGCCGTAACGCAGCCACTTCTCTGTTATTTCACTCGAGGTGTCCAAGTGCTCCGAAGAGATCAAGAACTACATCGAGGAGCGGTCGGGCGAGGACCCGCTGGTGAAGGGGGTTCCCGAGGACAAGAACCCCTTCAAGGAGAAGGGAGGCTGTGTCATCGCTTAGGAAAACGAACCCAGCGCCTGCCACCGGAGCAGACGCTCTTGTTGTACCTGTAGGGAGTCACTAGCGTGTCCCCACCGCCGCCGGTCCTTGTTGAACGAGCACAGGAGCGGATTTCTTTTTCTTCTTTTTTTTTTTCCTTACAAAAATAAAGAAACCAACCGGAAAGCAGCCGAGACCCGCGTCGGTCGCTCGGCTGTCCCCCGCTCCCCGGCGTGGCCGCCCCTCCTCCCGCGGCTGGGACGGCTCCTTTCGCTTCGCGGCGCCCGCTTTCGCCACCCGTTTATCGGTCGCTTCATGGCTGTTCGCTGGCATTAAAGAAAACCTGCCTGTAACCCGAGAGCCTGCCGTGGCTTGCTGCGGGGGAGAGGAGCTGGCGGAGGGACGGGGCGGTGCAGGGGCCGCCGCGGCGACCCTGACCAGCCGTTAAAGCTCGCCGGGCCAGGCCGCGGCCCTCGCCCTTGCCCTCGCCGGGGCGGGGCGGAGGGGGGCAGGCGGCGGCGGCGGCCATGGCCATGGCGGTGGGCGGCGGCAGGCGCTGGGTGCGCTTGGCCTCGGCGCTGCGCGGCGGCGCGGCCCTGGGGCGCGGCGGCAGCTCGGGGCAGCGGGACGGAGGCGGCGTCGGTGACACGCCGCAGCACCGCGACTTGCGGGCGGCCCTCAGGAAGGTACCGGCGGGGGCCGGCGGCGCTTCCCCGCGGCGGGCGGGCCCGGGAGCGCGGCGGGGCGGTGGGACACCCGGCCGCGCCGCCCCGTGCGGGGAGAGCAACCGGGGCAAGGCCACCGAGCCGCCCGGAACGGCTCGGGGTGCGTTTAAATAAGGAAACTTCCCCCTGCCGGTGTCGGAAACGAAGCCATGTGTCCCCTGCATGCAGCACGTGGAACGGCAGAACGCTCCCTGCCGTGTGCTGCCGGGGGCTGAGCGGGTGGGTTTAGTCCTGCGGGGTGGCGGGCGGCTCCGTGTGCCCCCCCCCGCACCCGCGGTGCTGCCGCGCTGCTGCCGCCCTGGGCGCACGCAGGAGGCCGGAGCTCCCTCCCCGCGGCTGCCGAACGCAAGGTTAAGGTCTGTTCGTGGAGGCAGAGCGCAAGAAAAGGCAGACCAGAGCCTGTTTGTCATTGCGCTGTTTCTAGAAGGGGAGTGACGGGAGGTTCCTGTAAAACTGAATCATAAATCAAGAGGAAAGGAGGCACTTCTGGTCAGGTAACACGTGAAGTGAATGCCGAACGGCAAGTAATGGTGGTGAACTCTGTATATTCCCAACAGTGAGGTCAGTGACACCTGTGGAAGGCTGTGGTATAATCAAGCACACCTGTCAGAGGTAGCGAATTAGGTGGTTTGGACGTAGAAAGCCCTGCTGTGGGGCACACGGGGGCCGGGGCCAGCACCAGCTGTATGTGAGAGAAGTCCACCTTTAAACTACGGCCTGATGAGAAAAGTGCTGAAGTTTGGTACCTGCTACAAGGAGTAGACCACGTTATTGTGTCAGCCCCATATAAACAAGCAGGATGTATATTCAGAGGTAGGCATTATGAAGTGTAAGGACTTGTCCCCCACTTACCTATAGATACACTTACAAATCCCAGCTGGTGCTGCAGTGCTTTGCTGTAGCTTTTTAAAAGCAGCGTGCACTGGAGTGCCAGACATTAACTCATTTCTGTGACTTTGCAGCTGTGCTGCCATATCTTTTATAGATGCTTTTTAAAATGACTCAAGGAATCTTTTATTTTCATAGATAAGCTTAACCTTTTCCAAATTTCACCACTTTCTGAGTTCACTGTAGGCAAAAGATAGTTGAGCTACTTTTGATTGATGTGACTTTTACTTTCCTTCAGGTTTTTTTTTAGGAATTAAATTTCATACTTCCAATATTAAAACAAGATATCCCAAAGGCCATTTAATTAATCAAGTTTTATATCACTAAGATAATGCCTGTTATCATTGAGCTTTAGCAATTGTGGGTTCATCTTCCGTGTTATACAAAAGAAACCTGAGCAGTAAAAGAGATGCATGACCAGTCTGTTTCCTAAGAAATTAGTTTCATTAGTCTAAATTCCTGGACCTTCTGCAAAGCAGAAATAAGCTGCTAGAGAAAGAATCAGTAGAAGTTGGAAATGAATCCTCTTCTCTCATCTGGATTAATAGTGCAGGGTTTTGTAGCTAATACGATAGTGTCAAATTTGTGCTGATCCCATCTGGAGCAAGCCTTCGCTCTGTGTATCTGCAGAGTCATCTGCCCGATGAACTTGTTCCCTGGCACACTGCTCCCCATTACCTGCCCGGGCACTACAACTGCATTAGTGAAAAATCAATGTCCTTCTGAAATACAGAGGACAAGGCCAGACCTTGTGAAGGTGATAATCTGGAAGATTTTAAAAGTCCTGCTTTGTCAGGGATAGGTTAAGACACACATTGTTTTGTATCTCAGATGTTTGCAGCTGTGTATTCACTGAGGGATCAGATGAAAAGGAGGGGGGGAAGTGGCTGTATTAGTGTCTGCTGGTGCAGTGTTTGCTGCTCTGCTCTGTGACACAATGACTTTTTTTACAAATACTTCCCTCCCCCCCTCCTTGTTTTTATTCTCCCCCTGCCTGTTGAAGTGCAGCTAACAGTATGCCCTACCTTGCTGGGCTTAGTGCAGATAATTGCATCACGGGCCAAGAGGGAATGGGATGCTGCATTTATCACGTAAATCCCTGTGATGAATATATTGTAGAAGAAATTACAGTAAGCAACATAAACCAGATTTTATCATTGTCCTGTATTTTACGAAATGCTTGTATAGAATTTATTTTAGATTTTATCTGATCATATAGAAAAAAACCCACACCAATTTATGTCAAATCCAGTCTGATGTTGTTTACCCCAAAGCTTCTAGCAATCGATGTTTATTTTGGCTTAAGTTAAACCTGTCCTCAGTGACTTCAGGATAAACTGAAAAGTAAAGTCTTTGGGAGAGAATGACCGCTCAGGATCTGTAATGCATTTTAAGTGTAACTGTTCCGTAATTTGAGGCACTTTTTCCTCTAGCTAAATCCAGGTACAGCTACCAGAGAAATTGCAGAAATGAGCAGTGCAATTCCATGAGTGAGAGCTGTTATTTTTTTGTTTCCATTAATTTTATTTTTTAATCTGTTAAATTAATGTATTTTAAACAGTCTGTAATTTTCCAATTGTTCTGAGCAGGATGAGGAAGAGACTCTTCTATTCCAGCGGGCTGTTTTTAGCAAGGGTATTGAAATAAGCTTGTGAGTGGTTTCCTTTACAATTTTATAGGTTACCACCCTTCCTCTTGGAAATCAAAAACGTAACTTTTCCTTAACTTGTTGAACAATGCTTGCAGTGCAGTGGTATCCTACAGCTTGCTGCAGCAATTAAATTATAGTATAACTGGCTTGAAGGAAAAAGATCTCTGTGTGTGTATGCGTACCAGTATGCATATACATATAGGATATATACAGGCTGTCCATTTTTCTTTTCCTCTGGCATTAGTAGTAAGAAGCTTTGGGAAACAGGTTTGAAAAGGATTGGCATATATTTTGCTGGAGTTGCATGTAATATAAATGAGATTTCATTTTATATCCAGTGGTGACTTAGTCTAGTTACGCTGTGTTACTTCTCTGTAGGATAAGGGGGACTTCCCCTGCGACAGTGAGACTCCACCAAGGGACACTGCTACCTTATTTGCCACTCTTGGCTTGTATGTCATGAGTTTCTGTCTATTAATATATGTATTTTTACAAGAATTAAAGCCTTTTCATATTAGAGCATGCAGGATCTGAATTAAATATTGACATTCACTTTAACCTCCAATAAAATTACTGTAAATTCTCTGTGAAAAGAATATGTCTCTTTTTCACGTTCTGCAAAATACTGAAGGGTGACCACCATTGCCACTGGAGCACCTTGGATGAGGTTGGTTTATTTATCTTTGTAGCAAATCATAAAACCCAATAACAGAACAGCAAAGTAGTAGGTTGCTGGTATTACAAATAAATCACTTAAAAGTTAGTTTCTCACTAAATTGTGAGGGAGAAAAGACACAGCTGAATCTGCAAAATACATGACTTGCATCTGTAATTTTAAAACCTTATTCGTCATGCATCTGAGGTAAACGTTTCGGGAAGGAGACAGTTAAAAAATGTGACATTAGTAAGGCTCATAGATTTTGCACTGAGTGCCCTTCTGTCTAAGGGAAGTAAAATGTATTCCCAGATTCTGCGGTATTTGCAATAGCCTTTGTCATCTTGTGTCTGACAGAAATATTATATAAACATTTAGGGGCTAGTGCTCTTGCTAGTATAGATAAATGCACCAATATCCTTTACTACTGCCAAGAATTTTCGTTGGTAATTTAAAAGAGAGTAAGTTTTCATAACTGATTTTTGTTCTTATTGGAAGGGGCAGCTGGGATCTACCACTGTAATAAGAGGACCATCCAATACATTCACTAGTGCCCTACCAAGAGTTGCTTTTAAATCAGTTTAGGAGAGTAGGCGAGAAAAAAAATGAGCTTCGGCACAGTCAAGCAAGCTCTGTAAAAAGCTTTTTCTGATAATCAGAAAAATGTCACTTAATGTACAAATGCTTCATTGTGTAGCAAAAATGTAGTAAAGGCAATTTTATGAGCAATGCTCTTGTTATTCAGCGTCAGTTGTGCATACATCTGAGATTGCAGTTACTGTGTCCAAACATTGGATTTTTTTTCCTACCCCATATTCATGTTAGAACAAATTGCCACTGCATCTAGTTAGACTTCTCCATGAGCATCTTCTAGTAGGAGAGCTGGGCCTAAGGGATATTTTTGTGGTTCAGGTCTAGCTATTATATTGCTTTATCATTGTCACACCTGATTGGGTTAGGCAATACAGTTCCGCACTTCTGGCAACTAAAATTGTGTCTTAATAAGCAGTTTATGACTGAGCAAATGTCTGGGGTTTATATAGGTTTTGCCATGACTGTTCAGAAAATGTAACTTTGCTTAAATCTTTTTAGGTCGCATTTGCTTGGAAATGTGCAATTAAATCTCTCCCCCTGCCCATGTACCCATACTAATGAATGTCATCTCTCCCAGTTGGGCATCAGGGTGCTCTGAAAGCTGGTCTGTGTTTCAGCTCACTTTGCTCTGGACTTTGACTTTCTGGGAGATTTTTTTCCCCTGTTTGGACTCAGAGGGAGCGTGAAAGCCTACATCCAACTCCAGTCCTTGAAGATGAAATTTGACAGATGAACGCTGATAGATTACATGAGGAGACCTCCAGGATACTTGGTGTGCTTCTTAAATTTACTTTCTGTCATGCAGCCAGGCTTGTGTATCTAGACAGCAATTGTTGTAATTTCAACGTGCTTTAAGAGCCAAGATCCTTGGTCACTAGCCCTGGTAGCACCACCTGAGCTGTATGTTCCCTCAGATAGATTTCAATGACTAGTTTTTAAGTTCTCACAAAAAAACCTAGTACATTAGTTTCTCTGTAGGAATAAGTCAGAGCAAACTTAATAATTTTAAGTATTTCCAGAAATGCCATTATATCTGCAATCTGCCATTTTATATACAGCAGCCTTCAAAATATGCCATGTAAACTTGAGGTTGGGCAAACTGGTATGGGTGGCATGCTGCGTTCCTGAAAGTGCCAGAAGTGTCTGAGACAGTGAGGTGCAGAGGTCCTAAGGAGAAGGGAGTAGTGGGGTAGCCAAATCGTCACACCTGAAGCCGCTCTTTGGTGGTGGATGTTCTGTTCCCTGCCCGTGCTGGGGCAGCTCAGGAGTATGTGCTCTGTGAAAGCTAAAGGACTGAAAGGCTGGAGTACGGAGTATGCTCTGATGTGCTCTTGACCATGCCTGCTGGTGTCTGGTCTCCAGTACCGCTGCAGAACCAGCAGGATTTTGTCTGTCGTCGGGAGCCCTCTTTCTCCTTTGTCAGCATCCCCCAAACCTGCTGTGGATGGAAGGCTTGGGTTGGAGAAGCACTGCAGTGTTTGAGAGCAGAGCTGCTCTTCAGGCAGGTTTGAGAGGGTTTCTTGGGAGTGGGTCCTCTCAGATGCATTGTCACAAGTATTGCTGTTAAAAGCGTGCAGTGGGATAAGCACAACAGTGTATGTTGTGATTGCATTTTCAAAGGCAGAAAAGGAAATTAGAAATTCCTCTCTTCTTGAGAAGAAACCAACCTTTCCCAGGGGAAACTGATAAAATCCTGGAGGAATATCACCTTGTTTGGAGAGAAATGTGGAACATTTTATTTCAGCTTAGGTTTCTCCCAGCCACACGCACACACAAAAAGATAAATGGAAAATAGAAGGAACTAACTAGAGCATGCTGAATAAAAATGTTTTGCATGATGCTGGAGCAATGCAGTAAGTAGATCCTGTGTAAGCTTCTTGTGGTTCAGATGACAGTCCAAATCTTTAGCTGATGATTCAGTATTATGAAATAGCAGACCTTCAATGAGGTCAGTTTTAATCCATGAGGATGCCCCAAACTTATTACATACTTGGCTGATAGGTGATGGGCATAGTTTAAGTGCCAGCACATATATAAAATGGCATAAGCTGTGGGACTGTGGTGGGTCTCCATCTACAGTTTGGCATGTGCAGAGCCATTCTTTGAATAGCTCCAGAGGATATTTTTCTTCTTTCAGTGACACAAGACAAAGAAAAGGTGAGGGCAACAATAGAGTTAGGATCAGTTCGTAGGACTATTTTGTTTTATCTAAAGTATGCAGTCACTGTGGAGTGTCCTCTTGGATGCAGTCAATAAACAATGTTTTATGTCCAGGACTACTGCTCTGGGTACAGGTGTGGTAGCACCTGTCTGAACATGGCCCACTGGTGCACTGGGGAGTCCTAGAAGTATGGCAGGAGGCACTGGTTGCCACTTTTAGTTCTGGTTGGTGAGAAAGCATAATGAACATTTGAAAGCTCTGCTAGTGGAGATCTCTTGGTGAAGGAAATCCATCAGTCCAGGCGAATGGTGTAGCCCAGCCAGCACTGGATGCAACATTGCTTAACACAAGCAGTCTCTCCAACTGTTTCCCAATTTTCAGTTTGCAATTCTGCCTGGTTAAGTCCTGAGCCCTTTGATGGGGAGCAGCGTGTGGCTGGCAAAGATGGATAAACTCCAGAGGCACATGCCTCTGAGGTTGGATCCCATTATATAATTCCATGATGTCCTAGGACCTTGCAGCAGAGAGGTGGCCTGGGATGGTGTGGGCCACAGTGAGATAACTTGTTTTGTTCCTGCAAGGTTGTAACCGAGAGTCAAAAGCAAGATCCAAACCCCATCCCAGCCTCTGGTGAGCATTACAGTATACCTCAGCTCAGTGTCTCTGTGTCAGAAAGTATGAGTTGCAGCGGCAAAAAAAAAAAAAGCTTCACTTGCTCAGTTCTGCATCACTTTCACAACTGGATACAAGTAGCCAGAGTTCCCAGTCTTCCTAAAGGCTTGTCCAAGGTCAGCACCTAGATTGACATGGCACACATTTTTGCTCTTGTAGGACTACCCTGGTGTGAAGCATCTGCCCTGAGATCCTAGGAACAGCCATGCCCTTGGCACTCGCTTGTTCTCACGAATTTTGGGTTCCCTGTGTGCCAGGCCAGAAGAAAAAATGTCTTTGCCTATTATGTTGTGCAAGTGTGTGGTTTGTGCTCATTCTGGTTCCTTCTGGGATGAGCCCTCCAGTTGAAGGTCAAGTTGATTGTGACAGTCCCACGTGGGAGTTTTTAGATATGTTGTAATTTGTGTGGGGGGGAAGATTAGTGATAAGATTAAAACTGCAAAATCACGTGTTCTGGGAGTTGGTGCTGTGGACAGTGTTGCAGGGCACCTGGAGGGGTTGCTTTGTTACCAAACACAAAGAATCACACTTCTTATGAGCAGAACTTGTGATTGCTGTGGATGAGTCTGGCTCAATCGATGGCTGATTGGAGGTGGAAAAGGGGATTTCCTTGATCTATTTTTTCCCTCATAATGACACCACATGCACACATGGTTCTTGTCCAAGAAAAACACAGGGCCCCACATGGCTTAAAACCTATGGTGCTGAGTATCGAGTGAGAAATGCTCTTCCGATGGCCTGTTGCTTTGCCACTTGTGGTGTGGCTGAATGGAAGATGCAGTAGATATTACCGACAGTAGCTTAAGTAAAATACAGTCTGCGTGTGCTCGAAGGAGAGAAGGTGAGAAATACCATGGAACTAAACACAGAACTGATTGCCCGGTCTTGGGAGGCTTTGCAAATGTGTTCCTATCCTCTGCTGGAGAACAGATTTCAGTATGGTAGCTGCAGTTCTTGGAGTCCACAGTGGGAAGTGATTTTGGGATCCTCCCTTTTCTGCCGTATTCTTGGATAGGGCAGTTGAAGGGGTTGTGGTTGGGAGTGTGCAGGGATTGCCAAGACACTCAGGTCTGTGCAGGAGGGATTTGACTATGCAAGTATCCTGGGAAGAAGGACATAGGGAGGGAGGAAGGGTTGGCTAGGATCATGTCAGTCCCTGCTCAGCTGGAGCTACTCTTCCAGCATCTCATTCCTCAGGAAAAGGTTAAGCTAGGCTCAGCTCCCAGGTCCTGGACTGGACGTTTTATTTTCTTAGTGTGGTGATGATGTGTGCCCTCTGCTCCAGCGGTGGGGCTCCCAGATGTGCCAGCAGCTGCACAGGGTGGAGGACCAGCGCATGCTTCTGCACTCCCTGGTGGACTTGTAGGTTTTTAAGTTTTAGGTAAGCGTTGGCAAAAACTTTGTGGTTGATTCAGGGTTTGTTTGGTTTGTTTCTTTTTTTTGTCTCCTGAAGTAAAAACTGTAGCCAGCTGTGTGGGACCAAAAGATTTGCAGTATTCAAATTTCTGAACCAATAATCAGCTTTGCTTTATGTATTATGTGTGTTGCGAGGAACAGTGTCACAGTGAAAGGGAAGAAACGCAATGATTAAAACAGAAGCGTGTCCAGTTACTGCCAAATGAATAGACCAGGAAAATTACAGAATACTCATAAAGTGCTTGCTTTTTTTCCTGAAAATCAGATTTTGTAAAAATAGATGAGGACAGGTATGTTTTATTATATAATGATATGGTGCCAACTCTTAAGTAATAGGGTTTTTCCCTCCCCTAATTTTTTTTTCCCTTTGAGAAAGGGAAAATTTCATTTAGTAACAGTTTGTTCCTGTATTTGCTGATCACCGCGGTCTTTAGTACCCAGTGCTGTAGCAGATTGCATGATTCCTTTGTTGCCTGTGGCGGGGCTTAATTGAAGGTACAAAAAGGAATTGTGGTGCTCTAATTAATCAATTTTAAATACATGTCTTCCGATTTCAGCCTTACGTTTTCCAGCACTCAGGAAATTTTTCTGTTTTTCTCTTATATGAGCGTACTGAACATTGGTTTTGAATCCACTGGAAGCTCAGCTCTGGCCACAGCTATGTGCAATGGCAGTGGAGAAACCCAGACGTGAGCCAGGCCTGTTCACCCTCGCTTTGCAGCACTGAACAGAGAAGTAGAAGTATCCTAAAGATACCCAAGGCACTAGCGATGACGTGTTCTCTGCCCCTTTGAACCGGCTTTATAGTGCTAAGCTGGAATTACTTTTTTTCCTTAATTCTTAATGTCTCAAGCTTACGTACTGCCCATTGGGAAAGGGAAAAGAGGAAAGCTAAACAACCTGAAACCTGTGTGTATTTACGTCTAAATGCGCACACGTGCACAGAGAAGATTCAGGAGGGATTATGTGTAACACACCTGACGTGGTTGATGCCTCTCTTTCTTTATTCTGTCAAGTGTTTGGTACATTTACAAGCAGAATAAAAGATCAGCAATGCAGTCCATGGAAAAAGAGGGTGGTGAGCATAAGTGCCTGCCATGGAGCCCATGCTCAGCCGGCTACTTCAGTGTGGTCCTAACCTTATCTCTGTGTAATCCCACCAAGGCAGAGGGACTGGCAATATGTTTAGATAGGGTAGGTGGAACCATTATTTTGCTTTTCAACATCTGTTTAAGGTTTTTAGGTATGGAATTTAAAAAAAAAAAAAAAACCACAGAGAAATACAGTTGTATTCGACTTGGCTTTCTTTTTTCTTCTCAGTGATATCTTCTGGCTGGCTTGAAGTGTTCTTTTCATCCAGCAGTTGTTTTTTTTTCACTGGGCTGGTGACATCTTGTCCTGCAGGTGCCACGTAGAGCGGTTGGGTTCTGCGCATGAAATGCATGAGAAGTTGGGGAGACCAAAATGAACTGAAGGGCAAAGACAGCAGAGCATGGTCTTCTGGACCTTTTCAAGGGCTGGGCGTTGGCAGCCGTCCTGCCTGGTGTATGAGTGTCTGGCACGGTCTTCAAAGTTCATGAATGAAGGACAAAGTTTTGAGAGCAACTTTCCTAGCTTCTCTTTTTGAAGTAATCCTGCAACCGCTCATTTCTTGCTCAGAAGTGTTTGTTTCGTGTTCAAAAAGATGCTAATAAGAACAGCCCATCCCACTGTTTAATACCATTTATTTACCCAGGCTATACAATTGCTTTTTAGTCCATGAATTTTAGTCTGTGCATCTCTCCTCTATGGAATGTGCTTGGGGTGATATCAGTGAGCTTGTTTATATGGGCGAAATCAATCACATTTCAGATTAGACCTGTTAGTCCTCAATTATAATGGGGAAAAAACGTAATAAAAAGAGATGGAGAATAAACCAACAGTACAATTTGAAGGGCATTTTTTCCTTCAAATGCAGTAAAGGCTTTTAAAAAAGAGACGTGGATATGTGTGGTAATTCCTCATTCATTTTAGATTTTCACAGGGGGTAAACGAGATTGAAAATTCTGAGTAGAGTAACAACGTTTTGAAAAAAATTGTTTCCAGTAATCGTAGAAAAATATGGAAAGAAATCAAAGCTGTTTTATTTCAAACCTTTATGTGAAAGTTTAGAGCACACTCTAGATTCATTGCTACTAGCTGTAAAGTTTTAAGTTAGATGGATACTTAAATACTGTGGTTTTTTCCTGCTGTTTCCTCCATATTCTATGTGCTGCACTCACATTATTATTTAGTATCTCAATGATGGCTTGAAAATATTGAGGCTTTACAAGGAACTGCCATCTAGATTATAATTTTATAACTTGGTTTGGGGTTTGTAAAATGAATCATGCTGCTTTAAAAAGCTTAAGTCAAAATTACTTCATTTTTGTTCTTTATTTTAATTATCTGGATATTCTGCTTTTAGGACTTTTGTTTTCCTGCCAAGTATTTTTCACAGGGTCATGAAATGGATGTCTACACTTAAATTGAACTTTTTCAGTTCAACCCGTGTACTATTGTGGAAAATGTTTTCTTGGCTTGTTTCCAGCAACAGTCTGATGACAGCTCAGAGTACAGAAGTTTCCGTATCATCACTGAGGCCCAGTCCCACATCCCGTACTCAAACAGGGCAAATTCTTCAGTGACAACTTTTGTAGACAGCCATTTGCCCAGGTGTTGCATCGTACGTTTGGCTGGGTAGTCGAGTGTATCCGCAGATTGTATCTGAATGCCACATCTTCCACGTTGTGGGCAAGAGGGAGACTTGCCTTCCTCATGCAAAGGGGAGAAGTGTTTTGGCAGCATCTAGGACATTTGCTACCTTGACAGGACCCCTTGCACAGCAGTGAGTCATTTTTTTACATGGATCTCCTAGGTGAGTTCTAACTAAGGAGAGTGTGTATGTTTTAAGAGGAGGAGTGAGGGCTATCCCCCTTGTTTCAATTAGTATTAAAAACAAACAAACAAACAAAACCAACCAAAAAACAACCAATCCCCAGAAAACATTCCTGCAAAACTTCCTGGAAATCTTCACCCTGTGGTGATGCATCCTGAAAGAGGAAGCAGTAGGTTGCAGCTTTGCCCTCTAGATCACTTCAGACCTCAGGCAAGCTGGTAATACTGGATTTTGGTTGCCAGAAGAAAGGGCACTAAATAATTTTGTATGAGCAGGCAAGGTTAGCACTGCAGGGAACGTTTTCTGCTTGCTGTGTGGTTAAACCATCTTTGTGCCATGGGGTTATTTTTAACCTGTTGTGGTCTTCGAAGTCACATACTGCCTCTGGTTCTGCACGTGATGTCATTAGAGACTGAATGATTGCCTCTTCCCTCGGGGCACTGACTGCTGCAGGTCCAGGCTGGGTGATCCGGGCACTCGGGCACCTCCTGGCTTCTGCTAGGGTCTCCCAGCACGGGTCATGGGGAGAGGAAGCCCAGGAGTAGCTGCCAGCCTGCCAGCACTGGAGGGACCTCAGGAGTGCAGGAGGGACAGCAGGACCCCGCTTTGCCCACCGCGTGCCGGTAAGACGTCCTCATCAGCGAGGTGCCATGGCAGATGCGTCAGTCTCTCCACAGCCTCTCTAGTAGGTAGCAGCTATGAGGAGCTAACCTCCTTCTCTCACCCGCCTGGATTCACCCTGGTTCTGTCCCGAATATGTTTCCACATCCCAATCTTCGTCCCTGTGCCCTTTCCCTACCTTTCTGAAGAGTATGACTGGGAAAGGTTTGGCCACCAAACATTATTTAGGGCTTTGGAGGAGTTATGAGGGGGTCGAGGAGGGCCATGGCCCCCAAGCCCAGGAGTGAGAAGAAACAGGGAATATACACTAGAAAACTCATTTTGGTGTGCTTGGGATGCATGCCTCGGGGGCGACCCAAATGGAGGCCAACGTGTGGGAAATGAACAGCTGCTGTTGGGATGTACGAGGCCCTCCTGAGGAGCAGCTGAGAGGCCCTGCGCAGGCTGCAGCATGGCGGCCGGCAGGGTCCTGGCTGCCTTGCACCCATGGGGTGGGTTTTGGCAGCGAGGTTTGGTAGCACCCACGGGTGGCCCATGGGTTTGACCACCTCAGCTCTGCCTTACGTCTTGCTAAAGCGCTGCCTCATCCTCAGCACCGGCGTCCCTACGATGCCAAGTTGTCTCGCAGTGCAGTCGTTGCTGCCGGTGGTTGTGAATGAAACTACAAGGAGAAATGTTGTTTTGCAGGCTGTTCATTATTTTCTTCAGTTATTGCTGGTGTTGAAGGCAAAGGGCTCTCTGGTATGTTACCTCCTTCGTTTCAAGTTGGTGTTATGCTAATGTCTGGATATAACCATTGAAGAACTGTCATTAATGGTTTGTTGCTTATTTATTTGGTTTTTTGTTACATTAAAGATCCCATTAATTGTGTCATCTTTGGCTATTATATTAATAGAGCTAAGTTCAATTACTGTAACTTGATTTAAAGGAGAAAAAAAAATGCTCCTCGTAATGTAATATGGTACAGTTATGTGGCACCACTAAATCCATTTAATCTTCTTAGTACAAAATCCCTTTTTCTCAGACATTTTCTCTTGCTTTTCTAGTAAGTCAGTCTAATGTCAGCTTAGGTGTAACTCACAGGAAGCTTTAGTAAAAATTTATATCATTTTGTAAGAATTCAGTTTATTGTTTTTGAGATTCATCATCTTGCTAATTGTGTGCTGAAATTGTACAGTATTATAAGGGATAGATATAAGAGGACTTGTGTGTAGAAGTGGTATGGCCTTTAATTTCTCATTTGAATTACTTGATAGAAGGTAAACTTGCTGATGAATAATGGAAAGAAATCTTTAATTGCTGTAAAGGACATCTGTACACACTCTCAGTACTCAAATTAATTCAATTAGACTTTTAGTTGTAGAAATAGGGAATTTATTTTAGAATACAGTGAGAATTAAACGACAATTGCTAATGTTTCTGGGTAGGTGCTGGTACAATATCAGCACAAAATACTGAGCATCATGTGAAGGAAAATCCCCAGATGTGTGTTTTTGTTTCTTCTCATTTAAATAGTATGCTAACTTCCAGTGGAAAATAATCAAAATGCGCAACTATCTGGCAATATTTTGGGGAGATACTTTAATTGCTCTCTTTTAGAGAGAAATTAGAATAATCTATATATAAAAAAAAAAATCTAAATTTCTGTCTTTAGCCCCTCCCCAACCGTGCCACTGCATTTCCCCATTCCTGGGCAGGAAGCTACAGGTGCTGTTTTCACAAAACTTTGTCAAGACTATTTTAAATAAACACACTTTTATTTTTCTTACCATCATTCAACACAAAGTGAGCTTGTTGGCTCAATCAGTTTCCGATTGGGCAAATTTCCACAGTGTTTTTTGAAATAATTCATGGCCGATATCAGCCCTGAAGCCATTCTTTTGGAGGCTCCCTGGAGCGCAGCCCAAGCTCTCGCTGGGATGCAGGCTAAACCAAGGCTGCCTCCAGAGCTGAGTCCTTTAGGTGTGCATCTTCATGGTTCAGATGAAGCAGCCTGAGAAAAACACCAGTCCTATATGAGACTTACTGTGCCCTTGCTGTCGGGAAAATAACAGCATTTCTGTTGTGATGTACTGGTACTTTATCAGCAGGTGGCAAAGACATGTGGCTCCTAAATCAACTTTACATCCCAAATGCCATTGAGATTTGGCCTGCTAGATCAGGTGAAAAGATTTCTTTCGTGGCTGGGAATATCTGTCAGATAGCATCTGTAGTATGCTGTGTTAAAATATTTCTACTGAGAGGAGTTTTAGGTCTTGCTATAGTCAGTATCCTAGTGATGCAAGTCTAAATGCTATCACCCATGATTTCCACATTTCTCATGATAAAGCATATAAAAATAAGCAGACCAGCTGCTCACCTACTGCTGAAAGCTTGCTTCTGTGTATTTGTCAAACACTGCATGTATACCTTATGATTTAGGTTAAGGTGCCTGCATAATTTGTGCCTGCAGCTCTTAGTGTTTGCTTCTAAAAGTTGTGTGCATTCACAAAAATTTAAATTAATTCAAAGTTAATTAGTCAAGATTTAAATTAATTCAAGCATGAAATATTTCTCTGGGGGCACAGATGTGAGGAAGTGGCCAAAACCAAGGGAAGGGGCAAATTAAATGGTTAGATATGCAGCATTATTTGATCTGCATCCACATAAACCTGTCTTTAGCAATGTTTTAAGCACACGTTCTGTAATTGCCTGTGTTCCTTCAGTCATTGCTGGCTTGGCCCTTTGAAAATATCTCTGTTTCGGTTTGCTTTTATATGAAGGGATGATAATATCCAATAATCAGTACTGAAGCATCAGCCAGTTGACCAGTGCTGCAGTTCTCCAGCAATGTGGGTTATGTTTGTGTGTGATAGTGTAAGGGGAGGTGTTTCCCAAAATCCCCTCTCCCATCCAAGCCGTCTGCCTCTGCCCCACAGCCTGCTCCTCCCCTCTGTACAAATTATCGAAGGATGTGCGTTTTCTGAAGGCTTATTTTGAGGAATGATACTTTTAAAGGAATGAGATTGCATGCCTGAAAGTAGATTAGTTTGTTTAGAGTCTTATTTATGATTGCAAATGGCATGTGTGATTTTTGCAAACAATTTGTGTCTAAAATGTAAAAAGCTTTTCACAAAACCTATTTAATTTCTTTGCAAAAAATACAGTTTAAAGTGGACAGTCCAGTGGCTAAGAAACAACTGTGGATATCAGTATCTGGACTGTGATATTCTTTTTTCTTTCTTTCTTTCTTTTTCCCTTGAACTTAGAGGCATGCATTGTTTGTGGTTTGTGCAGCGAGGCTATCTTCATTTTTTTTGTTGTGTCATGCAAGGAAGATCTTGTTTTACTCGACATGGCAAACTTCATCTGGTAATAATTAAACTTTGGCTCTGTTACTTTGAGTTTTACTCAAAGGCACAGGAGCAAGCAGGTCATATTTTGCAGAAATGTAAATGTAAAACCACTTCTCTAATGCCTTAGTCATTCTTTTGACTCCATTTAACTTCAAAGGTAGCTTTTTATGTAAGCTGTGAACCATTTGGCCCAGTACCAGCCATAAGAAGCACAAAACTCTGCTAGTACATTCACTTCATACTTTTGCCAAGATCCATCAAAACACTGGGATAACTTTCTGTACATACTTCATAACATCCAGGGAAATGCCTGAAAGAGGTTATCCAATGTTACTACAAACAATCAAAAAGGTGTTTCACCACCTGTAAGTCAACATTGAGGGTCAGCATCCTAGAATCTGAGCATCTATGGCAGGATATGGCAGTATAGAAATTAAATGGGGGCTTTCCTAGATAGTGTCCTGGTGAGTATTTTGCTACTATTGATTGTGAGGCCTATGTTATTCAGTATAAGAAAGGGAGAGAGATGATAATTACCAAATGAGCTGAACATTCAGTATATACATTTCTCAGAATTTGGTGAGAGAAGTGAAAAAGTGATTTTTCTGTTACCAACAGTGAAGTATCCTTATTTCTGTGGCTGACTGGGAAGCAGAAAGCAGCCATATATGGGCTGAAATTCTCTGAAGAATGTGCAATAAATAGATAGTTCGGAAGAAGGCTCCGCAGGGTCTCATGAGCACAGCAGTTTGGGAGGGAGAGGAGTCTATTTCCAGCTCAAGAAATAGTTAGCACCACAGGACTTGTTTATTTAGTGTGGAGAAAAGACTAAGAGGAGTAAGTTCTTAAAATAATAAATTCTCTCTTCGTGAAACAGTGTAGCAGTAAAATTGTGGTCACGGATTAAAGGCATTAACTTTCTCTTGGGAATTGGTGTTTGTTTTGGTGAGGTTTGGTTTGGGGGAAGGAGGGTGACTTTTCTGTTTCGCATTTGGACCCTCTTGTACGTGCTGACCCAGGCGTATGGCACGCTTGGCGGCACGGCAGAAGCAGCCTGTGCCAACCCCTGGTTTGGCTTGTGGAGGTAGGCAGGGGTGGGCACTGTACAACTGACTCCTTTTGAGAGCCATTGAAACCGCGTCTGCCTCGTGCCGGGTTGGTAGGCACGGGGAACAAGAACGAGGTGGCAGAAGCGCGAAGGCCCGGTGCACCCTGCAGCGTGGGGCCGTTTGGCACGGAGCTGGCTCTGTTCAGGAGTTACTTCCAGGCTTAGAGGTTGGCTGCAAAACCACAGGTTGCCCATTTTGCTCCTTTCCCATGGCCATGGAAATCTGGGACTTCGTGGGGTGAGATGTCCAACCCTTGTGCTCTGAAACCTGAAAGTGTTCCTGAATGTAGTGGCTGTACTCCAGATGTGTTTTGCTGACGACAGCAAAGGGAAGGGAGGACAGCAGCCTGACAGGGAAGACAGAGCAAGGGCAGTAGCCAGGCAGCTCAGGACATTGACTTTTGGAAGGTGTGCAGCAATAGCCCAGTTGAGAGTTGCCCAGGGACTAGACTTGGAAATGCTATAAAATCTGGAAGAAGACCAGATTTTTCCAGTACGTGTGTTGTCAGACCCTAGGGAAGTCTAAATGCAGACTGGACACAAGTGCTCTGAACAGCGCTTATGTCCTTGAGAGCGTTTCAGGCAAAGGGAGGGGAAATGAGGTGTCTCCTACTTGTGTGTCTTGCGTATTGTGTGTGGTCATTGTGAGCAGATCTTTAACGTTCTTTGGCAAGGTCCCTCTGAGGACAATCCGGGTTTCCCTTCCTGCCACTTTCAAGAAACTGTACCCAGAAAGGTAACAAATGGTGAGGGGGAACTGCCTCACCATAGGTCTTGGAGAGGCTTAAAGCAGCCCTGATGACTTCCTCTTGTAGTAGTTGTAATTGCTGAAAGAATTACTTATATTTGCCTCATTGCATCTGTTGTAATAGTTGTGGGTGGGTGGAGAATAAGGATATCTAACAGGAAGTAAGAAAATTAATGTGCTTTCAAAATTTTCGCTGTACTTTTTTTTTTTTTCTTTTTAAATTAACTACTTTTTGTCTAAAAACTTTAAAGGTGTTTCTGTAGGAATGTCTGTGTTAATAACTTTTAAAATTTATTTTTCCAATCTAGATCATCGACAAGGAGATTAATCCCTTTGTGGACAAGTGGGAAGAAGAAGGACAGTTCCCAGCACATAAAGTATTTAAAACCCTGGGACAGGCTGGATTCCTTGGTGTGGATAAGCCAACAGGTAGGAGAGTGTATAACTCCTGAGTGTTGATGTTGATGGTGATAGACTCATTACATTATCTCAAATAGCTTTTGCTCCAGATCAAAACATGGTTTGGAATTCAGTGCAAAGTTTACTTATATTCCTCAGTCACAGGCGTGCTGGTTACCAACTGTTCAAATACAGCAAATGATGTTGCTGAGTGCTCAAGTTGATATTCTCCTAAATATAAATGTTAAAAACCTGCATGACTGTTATTTTAAAGTCAGTGAAGTGAATGTCACTTCAGTTTTCAACATACAATTTCTTTTCTTCTGGATCCGGACACGTATGGAATAATCTCAATCTTCATTAAAGAACCCCCAATTTGAAGGCATTGAAAGTGTTGTAACATTTGGCCTATTACACTTCCTTAACCTGTAACCTCTACAACATTGTACTGTATTCTGTCTCGCCATTCAGAGGATGAGGTTTGTGTGGGTTTTAGGCCATTATATCCTAGACTGTCTTTAAAATGCACTATTCCAGCCCACAGAAGCATGTACAGAACAAGAAGCTGATGATACACACAGCAAGGACAGAGCAAGTTTCATGTGTACATATATATATTGGTGAGGAAAAAAGTCAAGAAGTCCAGAGGAATAGGAGGTATTTCTGCTCTTCAGCTAAAATACATATTCCCCTAGTTTTTTTGTTTGTATGCAATGTAATATATACTTGTTTTCTTTTCAAATGCTACTGTTACGTGTTCCTGTCAGAATTCTCTGGGTTTTTTTCCCCCATTTTCTTATTCATGGTTAAAAAGTTTAAAACAAAAGCAACTTTGCATAGGCAAACCTTTGGCAATCGTGGTGAATTTGGAGCAGCCTGAAGTGGCAACATTTGGACAGTTAACTGCAGATAATCATCTATATGGAGCAGCTCACACAACCTTAGCTATGCCACACCACATCGTTATGTTGCTAAGGGACAGGGTTTGAACTGTGGAACAAATTATATCTTTTTACCACTTACTTTCAGAGGAAATTTTTCCTCTTGAAATGAACTTTCATATTCTTGTACATTCCGACGTGGAAGATTTTTTCTCTAGCTGTTCAGCTGTTGGAGCTCGCAGAACTGTTGAGCTGTGATTGTCTGACAAATCCAATTAGGTCTGAGCTGGTATTTCTTTACAAAAATGCTGACAGTCTGAGATTATACCTAAGATCTATTTAAAGGACAAATAGGATTACTGGGGGAGGGAGAAAACCACCTCTACCTTCTGCTGTAACTGTTTGATAGGCAGATTTGAAATCTGTCTCAGTGGGGTCTCCTTCACACCGCTAATATTCATGTTGGTTGTAATAATGGTGTGGCATTGCTGTCCGATTACAGCCCCGTCATGTTGTTACATGCATCTCAGGGCATGCAGAGGCCTCGGCTGGGGTAAGGAACCTCAATGCTGAGCATGCTGTGCATAAAATATTGTGGAGGTGGGAACTTTGTATAATGCTCACAAAATAGCTAGGACAAGAAATAATGTGAGTGAAAGCTAGTGAAGAAGGGACTTATGGAGGCAAAGATGGGCACAGAAGGTTTCATGCACTGACTACGCTTGTTATACTCATGATTAAGAATATTGTAGCCTTGGCTTTGGCACTTGTATCTAGCTGTTAATCTAATTTGTTGGGCCTCTGCATCTGCATTTTATAAAAGCTATAAAAAACTGGATAAAATTCTCAGTGACACGTGGTCCATCTCAGTTCATCTTCTGGAGCAAGGTATTGTTGGGTACAGAAAATGCACCACCTCCCTGTAAGATGCTGCCTTCGCAGCATTCAGTTGTGCAACAGAATGTCACTGGATCCAGCTTTGCTCTGTAATCGTGTAGTATCACCAGGCACATCCTGAAAGTACCGAAACTTTCTCATGGTGGTAAGTGAAACAGTCAGGTGTCTAACAGCGCAGTCTCAACAACAGGACTTTGGCAAAGCCTGAAATTCGTCATCCTTCTACAAAGTGCTTATGCTTGCTGTGATTGTGATTAGTGTGTACTGGTAGTACTGATTTAAAAAAAAAAAAAAAAAGATATACCTTTTGTACTCTGCTCAGCCACTTCTAGTATTTAACTGCTGTGTGCAGAGGAAGAGAGATCTTAAGAGATTTGAGGAAGCCAAGAGCGGCCGGGAGTTTTGGGGGGATGTCAGGAGAAGTCTGGAGAAGAGAGGTTAATTGATTTGAGGAGAGCGTTCATGACATGGAGCTGTGTGAGTAACAACCTGCCCTACTTTCTCTTTCCAGCACAAACCAAAATTGTAATTATCATGTTATATCCCTTCAACCCAGATCATAAAGCATTCTGTTTAAAGAATAAATTTTTTCAAGTGAATTCACTTTAGTAGCAACTGCAATTTTGAAATACAGGTTTTTCTGATTTTGTTTTCCAGGGTCATTCTGTCAAGTAGCCTTCTTTTTTTTTTCCTGTAGAATTAATTTCAAAGCTTTCTGATTGGGCAGAAACGGGTCACAAACTTGTTTTGCTTGGACAGAAGGAAACATCTGTTGGATTTCAGATTTGTTGAAACTGGACTTTTTCCTGTGTAAACACCATTCCCTTTATGAACAATGAGCTGCTTAATGGGAGTCAGGTTTTTAAAAGAACGTGCCTTACATGTGTCCCTTATCATTGGGAACTTTCTCTATCTGGAGGACTGATTTGGGGCACTATTTGTATTGCAAAGGCTCCATCAATTCCCACCATATACAGTTGTGGGCTACAAACTTGTCAGGGATTTTCCTGTATATTTTTTCACAGTTGTTTATGCTATAGTGAATATGGGCTGTAGTTACAGTAGTTCAGGATGTTAGTTGGAGGGGTCATGTAAACACTGTGGGCAAGGCCATCATTGGAGAATCCTGAAGATGATCAGTGGATTTAACTTACTATACTGTCTGGTCTGTCCTCTGCCAGAGGAGGATTTTTCTTTTTGAATCATTTCCCTGCTCTGGTATTTTTTACAGAACTTGAAACTAGTGCATACACTGGTTTTCCTTGGGGAAAAAGCGTGTGTTGTTCTGTTATATTAGGAAATTCTTCCTACTAGTAAAATACATGCTGAAAAAGTGAACATTATTTATGCGTAAAAAGTGTCTTTTTGTTCTATGCAAAATATGTTTTATAGAATCACTCAGTTCAGCCTGAAGTATTTAGTTTGAGGGGGAAAAAAACCCCCAACATCTCTATATACTTATTATTCTTCATTTATGTTTACTGTGTGTTTCTCCTCAAATTATAAAGTTCCTGGGATATTGAGGTACTGCAGTCCCAAAACTAAGGGCAGAAAATATTAGGGTAGGCAGCAAAAATATTTTAAACAGTCTTGGTAGTTGGCCATTGTCTGTTTTGCTAAGGGAAGTGGGCAAGACATATTCTTTGGAGTGTTTTATGTGCAGATTAGATGAGATATTGGAGTAAAAGCTGAAAAGATCTATGTGGTCATTTGTGATCTTATGGTTTATGAATCAAAGCCTTGGCTGTTCCTAAATTTTAGGATGTGTTGCCAAAGACGCAGGCTCAAAACGTACGGTTATGTGCCTGCATATGCCGACACAGATGATTAAAAGTTGTTTTTATCAGCTGATGCAAAAGTACAGGAATCTTGTAAAGGCTCAGGGAAAGCAAAGAGGAGGGGAGAGAAAGGTTTGTCTGCCGTCCTGCATGTTCGCGTAGCATCACTGTGAGACATGAGTGATAATGATGCCCGCTCTGGGTATTTCATTAGTGTTTTCACTGGCAGTCCTGTAGGAATATTTAGCAGAATGCATTAGTGTGTAGAAATAAGTATGACAGGTGTGTCCAAATAGTAGCCTTCATTTATTCCTGTCAAACACTTAGCAGTGCACTTGCAGAAATATGTTCTTAAATATATCAGGAAAATCAAGAAACTATGTGGTAAGACTTGCACATGGATGGTAAAGTAAGTTTTACACTGTCTTCTTCCCCTACTGCTGGGATGTGTGCTGGATACGGGGCTGGAGAAAGTAATAAGCAGTACTTTCTTGTCACTTGAGCCAGATAAACATCTCATGAAACAAAATAAATGCTTCAAATGATTGATTACACTGCAATTGGAAAATGATGCAATATCTTTCCTTAAGAAAGCCTGTTTATTGCAAGTGTCTGTGTGTTGAATGTGGGAATATAGATCTAGACTATCCTCTAAGGTTAATTTTGTTGTTTTCTTCACAAGTATACATTTCTGTGCTAAAATGAGACCTTATGAGAGTTTTGTAGTGGAGAGTCACTTGAAAGAGTGTGTGGGGTTCATTCTTTCTTTTTCCCTTTCTGTAATACTAAGCCTTATTATTATATCGAATGAGCAAAAGAAGGACCTGGGAGGAGCAGTGAATTCTATCACTGGAAAGAGACTTAGTAGTTCAGGTGAAACAGGGTTTTATGGCCTCTGAGACAGTAACTGAAACAAACTTTTTCAAATGTATCTATGGATAGAAGCTAAAAGGTATATATTTGTCAGAAGAGAATTCATTTGCCCAAAACCATTTCTGTATGTCAGGAGTGGACCAGCTGCAATGCTTGTGCTTGGTTTAGGAGATTTAAGTATAGCGAGCTGAACTAATCACTTGATCTCTTTCTTGCTTACAAGGGAGTGCAGTAGTAGTTAGTTAATAATAGTTGCGCTCTATGAGTTTGAGAGAGAAGCCATTGTGCCATGTTTTCAGGTACCAATGAGCCAGTAAATCAGCGCTCTGAAATGTTTACCAGCTATGAGATATACCTGGTTTGCAATCAAGAAATAATCTCGATAAGCCTCTAAAAAACGATAGACCAAAATTAGTCACTACTTTATTTGAATCAAATTGATGACAAAGTTCGTGATGGATGGCAGTGGTTTGGAGACCTTGATCAGATAAGTATAAGAAATTTCAGGTGCCTATTTGACCTTCTTAATTTGGTAGATTGGATTGAAATCTCAAGAAAACAGGTTTTTGTATGTGTAGATACAAGTTCTGTGTGGGTGAGACTTTTTTTTTCCTTCCTCTTTTATGAAATGCTGACAATGCAAGTCCTGCCTAGCATCTTGCAAATGCAGAATGAAATGCAATTGAAAATGGTAATGGGGAGACTGTTTGCTGCACTTCACAGATCATCAGATATTTCTGATTAGACAAGGAAGTGAGCGCTTGAGTTCATATTTGGTTTTTCTTGACTCTGCACATGACTTGGAAATACGAGTGCTTCATTCTTTGTGACTGGTTAGGAAGTGCAGCAGTACCTCTGGGAATAGCTTGTTCAGCTATCAACAGCAGTTTTGTAGAAACATCCAGCAGAGAACAGACTTACTGAAGGACGGCAAGTCTTTGTGGAAGAGATAATCTTCCTTCAAATGTGTTGTTGATAGAGGGATTGGATTAGTTCCTGGGATTCTGCTTTTGTACATGAGACAAGGCAGATCCTCACACCTGTGACTTGTAATGGGGAACACAGCAGTAACTCATCCAGTTCAGGTATGCATATACCAATAACTTAGGGGCAGACTAGGAATTTCTGAAATCTCCTACATGTACCACTGGTAGTTACAGGTTAGGTCAAAATGGTATTGAGAAAGAAATTAAAAATGCCTCTTTCCTGGAAGATGTTAGAAGTATCTAACTGGGAACAAACGCTCAGCTACGTATGTGCAATTAAGGAGTGCTTGAGCTCTTGACACACAGTTCTCTCCTTTGGCACAGGCTCTTGCCGTGCCAAATTCGCTTCTGTGTATCCCAGGCTTTGCACAAACTGGCAGATCCACGTGGTGTCTTGAAGCTGAGAAGGAGCACTTAGTCTCCGTTTGTAGATAAGAGACAGTCACAAGCAGCTGTCACTGTTCTGTCCCTGTTCCGCATGACATGCGGGGTTGTGCTCCGTGTGGTGCAGGAGAGTCTGTCCTTCTCTCTTGTAAGTGACTTTAGCTTAAGTATGCACCAACTTGAGTGCTTTGTATGAGGCTTGTTAACAAGGTTTCAAAGTTGCACAAAACTGTATGGATTCACATACCAAGTATGTGTCTTTGGGGGAATGCAGTCCAGAAATGCAGGTGGAAAAGCCGGGGGGTGAAGTAAAGGTACAGCTGTGATGCTGTTGGAAGGTCATACTGAAATGGAGTGTCAGAGTGAGAACCTCGGTTTCCAGAATCCAAACGGTGGTCCTATCTACTGCCTAACTGGTTCTGACTTTTTTACGTGCTAATGCCTCAAGCTTCAGGACAGACGAATCTCATCACTAACTAGAGTTTTCTCTTCTCCCTAATGCTGAAGTTGCAATAATAATAGTTTTCTTACTTCTATAAAAACATGAGAGGGGGACCTGCATACTGCTCTGAAGTCCAGGTGTTGAATCAGGAGTCAGATCTAAGCTCTGGGAGAGAACTAATTTGACTAGTGGGCACTGAACTGGACCAAAAGCCAGATGGTATTTCTCACCATAACATTATGATAAAACACTGGAAGAAGCAATCAAGACTCTTAGTAGTACCTTGTGATCATTTATTTGGAGGTCAACCTGTTTCAGAAGCTGTGCACTAACCACTGTTAGATTGAGTTGAATACTTCAATTAACTTTTGTGACGTCTTTGTTTTATCCTTGTGTGGGGTGTTCTTGTTTTTGTTTTCCTCCTGTTCCCATGCTTCTGAAGGTCTCTGTCTATAACTTTGGTTTGAATTTCCTTCAGTTTTGTAGAAAATTGTTGGGTTTGGGGGTTTTTGAAGAGGCAAATCCGCTAAAAATCTGGTGTTCTTAATTTTATAATTGTGAACAGAAAAGAGTGCACACTAGAGAGAGCAGCTGAATAGATTACAGAAATATTTCATATTATAACACCTGAATAGAATATAGGGGTTGAGATTATCAAGTAAGACATACTGTTTGGGAGTTTCCATTAGAGGAGTTGAGTTTATCCTTTACTTCTGTGGATAGAATGGCAAGACTGTCTCTTGACAAAGCATGGGCCAATGAATGAGCTTGTACTAAAATAACTTTGGTATTATAAGTCTCTCTAATTTACACAACTGTTTTTTCCCAGTCTCAAAAATCTGATGCTAGATTCCTGACATCTGTCATATACCCAGATGGCATAATTGGAAAGCTTCCTGAAAGGTATAAATGCACCTTTTACACTTTGAGACATGTCAGTACACCGTGTGGTGAGCATGGGAAAATTATCTTTGTGAAACGTAGGCTTGATTTGCTTTTACCCACTCAATTCTGCATTATTAACTGCTGGGAGTGAAGGTTGATTTCTTTCCTGGGGCTGAAATGGGGAAACATATTGTGAAACAGTCATTCTGAGGTTGACATGGGAAATCTCTGAAGAGCTGTTGACTTGTCAATGTTTGCAGATCCCATAGGTCAATAACCAAATCACAAACTTTGAATGACATCTGGCTTGAAGAGAGGATTAACAAGATTGCAATAAAACTGTGGTGTTCCTAGGTAAGTGTTTCTGTCCACAACGTTTGAGCAAGATGAGAAGCTGGTGTCCACGCTGTGCAAACCTGAACATGTGTAGCTGAATAAGAAGAAATGAAAGGGAAAAAAAAAGAAATGTGTTCAGTTTTGGTTCTCCTATTCTGACATAAGATTTCTAATCCCTAGTGACCCAGTTCATGCAAAATCATAAGCATCATTAATAGTCTAATCCCTGGAGGTCTTGCATAAGCCTGTAGTCACTCCAGCATCTGTAAGGAAGTTCAGAGGTCCCCATATCAGTGAAGTGCCTTTTCATACAAGTGAAAAACAGGTCTTGGCAATCTCTCTCTCCCTTTCTGACGGGTAGCTAACATTGCAGCCACCTCTGTGAATCTTGTCGTTACCCTTGCAACACAACTGTAGGGCTTCCCCTGCCGTAAACTGGACTCCTGGGCATAGCACTAATCCTTTTTGGCATTCCTCCCAGAAAGGAGGACAGGCAAAGCTGTGGACCCGGTATTTGTGAATCTGTGTGTGACAGGCAACTTGTTTACAGGATAAGTAATGCACACAACACTTAATAACTTCCTATGCTACACAGTAATAAAAAGATGTCAGGGAAGGATAGCAGCATGAGGAATGTAGCTCCTTGGGGTTTAATACTTAGATAAGGTTAGAGCTGGCCATTTGTGGCTTTCTCATTTGATGGACTGGAACAGGCAAGTTTTGAGGTAAAGATGCAGAGAACTGAAATTGCAGTGTTTTTAATCATGCTGTATTGTGTGGAATAGAGATCACCATTTCACAACAAACCTGGAGGTTAACCATATCTAGTTATGTGACACAGGGCTCATGTTTATGCTGCTTTTAGGTCTACTTTGATTTCATTGTTTACCCTCATGTAATACTATACGCACATCAGAGACTGCATGATATCCTCTAGGAAGTGAAATAGGAAATTAACAATTGGTTTTATTCTGAAATAATTCTAAAGTTTATTAAACTGGTCAGAGAAATATTTGGAGCCTACACTCTGGTGTGTTGGCACAACCATGTTGAGAGTCTTTTATAGGCTTAGTCCAAATAATGCACTGATTTGTAGCTTTGTGGTCAGTCCAAACAATCAATCCATGTACCCTCAGTTTCTCAGTTGATTAGTAAATGTTAAGAACACATGAATTGTTTTTGAAGTGAAGAGACATTGAGTGATGCTTTAAAACTTCAAAACTTGTTCTTTTGGGTGAACAATCTGACCAGTGCAAGACAACTGTCTGGCTCATTTGTGGGGAGGCCAGCAGGTATTTGGTGCCATCATAACTTGAATTGCATTATTTACTGTGTGCTGTGTAACTCTGAGGATTATGTAAATTCCCAAGTGAGGTGTGCAAACTGAGCTGGAGGCTCAGGTGTGTGCAACTGCGCTGTCCATATGTAATGCATACCCCATATGGAAAAGTAATACTCTGTCCTGCATAGTACTTTATAGTGATAAGCATGATTGTATATACGTTACAAATTTATACATATACTGCAGTAAAGTATGTTTCATTTTATGCATATATTTGTATGTATAGAGAAGGAATTTTTGATGATTTTTGTTCTTTTAAACCTCTATAAAACTTTAAAGAAAGAAATATTCATCTAGTTCATTTGGCCAAATGCTGCCCAGTTGTTTGATTTTAACATATTTCAAAGGCCTGTCCCCGTTTTCTGTGCAAAGTTCATATTTCAAATCTTACTATTTAAAATAATACTGCTGTAGCCCAGTGCTGATATCATAAGCACTACTCAGGAGACTTGCTACAACAGGGAGGCTTTCTACAGTGAAGACTTCACTTCTTTTTCTCTCAAGTAATTGCCACTGCTGCGGGGTTTGCTGGTGGGAAAGCTTCTTTGAGGTGCTCAGAGGTATATGCCTCAAACATCTGAATATATGGAAACCCACACCCAGATTTGGAGTCAGTAAGAGATTTGCATTAGTCCCCCCACATGTGTGGTTCCCTCAAGCAGAGGACAGCTGTCAGTTTGCGACCCAGCCACGAAGCTCTGTCTGGGGAGCACCATGCCCCCCGGTGCACCTTCCTGACCCCAAAGCTTTGGTTGTTGCAGACTGCTTGTCCGGGTTGACTTTTAGGGCACTTCACTCTTTAGCTGAACAGACTTCTTTTGGGACTCTTGCTCTTTCACTCACAGGGATAAACAAAAGTGATGAATGTACTATTTTAAGTGCTCAAGAATGTATGGGCTGATGATTCACGCTCACCAGTTCTAATCAACATTTTTTTATTATTTCCGAGATTAATTTTTTTCATAGTTCTTTATTCCCTCCAGAGGAATTGTGTCACATTGTGCCTCTGTTGGATGAAAAAGGAGCTGTAAATCAGTGTTTAAAAACATACTACTGTGATTGTTATCCATACCATCTCCCTATAGCCTCAGCCAGCCATACATACGTACAGCAGAGGAGAAGTGTGCGCTCCACTTCTCCTGTTCTGGTGTTACGAGAAACAGCATCACGTTCCCCAGCATTGCTCTGAAATTTGTTGTCAATTACTCAATTCCATAACGTTTCTTAGGAGCTGAGGGGTTTGGCGATGCCTCAGCACTGGCACTCTCCCAGGGGGTGGCCAGGCTGAGCTGTATCTGGAGCTTGGACCTACCAGAAGGAAGCTGTCTGTCTGACCTACAAGTTTTCTGTCCCAGCCAGTGCTCAGGGTTCTTGCCTGATGCATAAGATTATTTAATCTGGAGTCTTCTGTACACCACTAAATGAGTAATCATTATTTGGGATTATTTTCACATGAATAAGGATTATTCATGGGTTAGAGAGTTTTTGCAATTAGGTTCATTGCCCTGTTTGTAAGAAACCATAAATAGTCTGCCAAGCAGACAGCTTCTCAGCAAAGCACTTAGATGTATGCTTAAATGTTGTGCTTTAAGAAAATAAGATTTGAGAGTGCCCTTTGCTAAAAGAAGAAATAAATCTAGAATGCAAGTTTATCCAGTCTCTTTAAATCTATCACAAAATAAATGTTTGGACTTTTTCTCATGGACAACATATTCCTGGCAGTTGACAGAGTTGACCAGAAAAGCTGGTGCTCCTTGGCCTGTCAGCTACTCCTCAAACCCTTGATCATGCAGCACAAGATACCTTTAGCCCTTTTATTTAAATATATGCTTAAATGCATTAAATGTCTGGTCTTATTGCTTTGGTTCCTAAGGGGCATGGCTGTGAACTGGTTGCCACTTGATATCAGGTACTCACACTTCAGCTGTTTTTTCTAATGTAATCTGTAATGTCCAAGGAGAACAACGCAAATGTTTCCTGCAAACTGTAATCCAATATAGAGAGGACATTGATAGGATATGATGAATTGATAGCTATTTTTTTAGAATTTTGAATGAAAGCAAAGGAAATTATTTGATTTGTGCTCGAGTTTTTCAGGTTTTCCTTTTTTGTGCACCTCATAGGACCAAAAAAGAATATAAACAAATGTGCCTTTTTGAAGCTTCTGAGGGATTGGTTTGTTTGGTTTTGGGTTTGTATGTTTTTTGTTTTGTTTTGAGTCCTGCTTAGGTAAGATGCTCTCTATAGACTAGCATCAACATGCTGGAAGTTTAATGTAGCAGTCTTAGTGGGTTTTGTTTATCTGGTCTCCCACATGTTTTAAAAGAATGGTGCAGAGAGCATCTCTAAGTAGAAACACACACAGTTAACATTCAGGGCAAACTGGATCATGCGTCACTGCAGTCTCTGTGGGGAATGGGTGCACAGTGCAATGTAAGAATGAAGGACGGGAAGAAAACACAACTCCAAGGCTCTGTGAAACAATATCAGTCTTTAGGGGTGGAAGGAGCACTGAGCAGGACTGGTGTGCAGGGCAGAGATTGTTGCAGTCTTGCCTCTGCAGTGTGGTGCCAGTGAAATCTGAGTAGCCGTCTCAGTTATTTTGCAGCTGACCTTGTTGGCAGAGACCTTGGGAGGAGATGCGTCAGAAGTTTATTGGGGCAGAGGCTGGGGAGTGGGCATGGGATAACAGGTTTCAGGAGGAAATGGGGGAAAGAAGCCGCAAGCCGGTGTGAAGATTTGTTTGACACTTTTATTCCAGGTGTGTTTGGTTTTGTGCTGTCATTTCAAAGTCATGATCATCTGGAGGCAATACAGCTTCACCCTGTTTGAAGAGAAGAAAACAAAAAATAGGAAAAGTCTGTGTCAGCTAAAAAAAAAATTGTGAAAAGGAAGGCTGAATTAAAACTTTGGGTTTTTTTAATATTCTCCTTCTGTCCACTCAAGAAACCCTTTTAATACCTTAATCTTCTAGGTTTTTTTCAGTAACATAAAGAACTTGGAGCCTTTTTGGAACGCAGAGAGTTGTTAAAAAGCATCTGTTTAAGTATTTGAAATGTTGGCCAACTGTGAAGGACAGTGTGATACAGAAAGCGTTCTTCTAAACACCAGAACTGTACATACACTGAAAGTTAATACCACTTTTCTGCTTTGCAGAATCAGTTTTGAAATCAGACATCAGTGTCAGGTTTTTCTTTTTTTTGTTTTGTTTCTCAAGCAGATGCATGGGAGACTATTTGGGACAGACAAACTATTTCTTGCAGGACAGTGGTATTTCCTGAAGAACATGCCTATTGTTACCTTTCTGCCTTTCCTGGGGTAGCCTAGAAGAGCTGGTTTCTTAGTCATCTCTAGTGCAATAGCTATTGTTTCCCATAAGACCACAAACCCACTCTGTGGTCTTGTCTGCTGTGGGAAATGTCTTCAGTGCTGGGAGGAAGGAGCCAGGAACACAGCATGGCTCTGGAGAAGGGCAGGGGCTTTTTTTTGCAAAGGACCTTTGAAACACCATGACCTGTGTATGTGCGCTTTCCTTGAGCCTGTGAAGCTGGTGGAAAATGTGCACTCGCCCAGAACCTCAAGCATTTACAAATTAGCTTCACTTGTACAGCTGAACCGGGAAACAAAGGGCGGAATTAATGGTAAATTTCCTTGAATGAGTATCACAGGGGCAGGTATGTGAGTTTTTTATGGCATCATTAAATGGTTTCAAAATCTCTGAAAGTGACTTTAGTCAGCATTTCTTCTGCTTCCTCTCCTCTACATCAGAGGAAATGAATGAGACTGTTATGCTCACCCTCGCTTTATTATTCAAGAATGGGGGTCTCGGTGGAGTGGGAGATCAGTAAGTAATAAGCCTGCTGAAATTAATTTTTTTCTCTTTACATTATGTATAACCTATGAAACTCATCCCACAGAAGTCACAAGGAACAAAGTTTAATAGGAATCCAGAAGCTATTACATACTTTTATAGATGGTGGGACCATCCACAGTTACTTCAGGGAGGGTAATTGTATTTCTGATCACCAACTGCTCACTTACTCAGCTGGTGGATACACCATTTCACAGCTTCTTATACTCTGTGGCCTCTACTGGCTCACTAATACCCCCCTGAATAGCACATCTAGCACTGCTCTGTGTGCTGGGGTCTAAGTCTGGCATGGGTAAAGTAGCAAGTAGGTGGATTTGAGCTTTAGTCCCAGCAAGAGGTTGTAGTTTTATGCCAGAAATCTGGACTTTATCTCATGACATTAGTAATGCTCTGGGCTGAGATGTGGTATAGGATGTTGGTCACGTCAACCTGCTTGAGAGCAGAGTTCAGCCTTTGGTTATGGCAGATGCAGCTCAAGGGTGGTTTGTGCTCCTCTGGATGGAGTTTAGTGCTTCACTGAGATGCAAGGTGCAGCCCTGGTGCTTCGGTTGGACAGCGTGGGTACTTGGGGAGGATGGCACATGGCCCTGAAGAGCTCTGGAAGAAGGTCCAATTTTCTTGACTGAAATATTTCTTTCTCCTTGTTGACCCATGGGGAGCTTTGCAGCTGCAGGACTATGATAGAAAGGGTTGAGTGCTCTTACCCACTTGAGAGCTACGTGATGAACCCCATCTGAGGCTGGGCTCGCACGGACACCCCGTCAGAGCCCTCTCCACGTGCTGGTGGAGCATCAGAGGGAAGGTGACATAAGGCTGCAGCCAGCTGGTCCAGAGTTGGTAGGGGTTCAGCCAGGGCTCTTGTGGAAAGAAAATCATCTCCTGGGGAACTACTTCTACCAGGAAAAGATTCGCTCCAGGCTCAGTTTTTCCAGAAATGAAAAGCTCAAGTAATTTAAAAAACAAACAAACAAAAAAACCCCCTCAATGGATATTTCAGCTTTTCAGGATCCTCCCCCAGCCCAAGAAAGGAAGCTTTTAATTTTTGCACTTCCCTCCTTCTACATATATTGGAATGGTTATGATCACATTTTTTTACAGGTCATTACTATCCACATTTGTTCTCTAAACCTTACCAGTTGTTTTCAGCCACGTTTGTCTACTCGTGTTTTCCCACTGAGCCTCTTATCTCTTTCTTCTTGCATTTTTTCCCCTCTTAAGAGGATTCAGGTGGGTCCTCATGTTACTTCTCAAACAACTGCTATTTGCTTTTCTTCCTTTTTAACTTACTTCGGAGTTAAGGGTAATAAAAGGGTAATAAAAATATTTTGCAAAAAACTAATGAAATCCTGGGCATAAGGAGGGGGGGAAATCATCTTTTATGGTCAGATATTCTTGGCATTATAAAGACCTTAAGGTCCTGAAGGCTGAAAAAATTGAGGCTTTTTTTATCATCTGCTTGCTGTGGATTTATTCTTCAAAGCCAGTGCCATTTAAGAGAAATTTAGTCAGATGGACTTTGCTTTGTGGGGAAAGCTTATTAAAGATGAAATTGCATATTTTTTCCTCAAGCTAGTAACATGCTGTGTTTCCTTTACCTGGTCTTTTGTTTGTTCTTGCTCAATAACCTTTTGAGGAGTTTTATTTTGGAAGATAAATAGAATATTTATCCTTCGGCATTCTGATAGGGATTTGCTTTCCAAGTCTCTCTTCTCATAGCTGAGCAGTTCAGGCTAAATCCTGGTATCATGGAAGTTCATGTTTACAAACCAAAACAAAAAACTTCTGAATCAGTTTTACTAGCTTTTTGGGCTTTGTTTGTTTGTTTTAAGTAGAATACTGAGGGTTTTTTTCCCCCTTGCTTCTAAGGGAAGCAGCACGGGAGCAACTTGCTCTTCTGTAGCTGATGGAAAGAAGCTGTTAGCTGAGCTTGTCACTCGTAGCGAGTCAGGAAATTCTTTCCAGTGTGTCCAGATGCTTCCTGTGCACAAGGCTGGTGTCATTCTTGGCACGTGATGGGAAAAAAAAAAAAAATCACACTTGGACTGCTTTTTATTTTGAATTTAGCCAGGTCCTTTGGCACCATGGAGGGAGGATAGCCTTGCTGGTTGGACAGTGTCACTGTGCTTGGGGTTGTTTGGAAGAATAAAAAAGAACTGTGTAAAATGTAATTTTTTTTTTTTTTTAGCTGTTGAAAGCCTCCCTTGGCTTTCTCCTCCATGCCACGTGTATGCTGTCCTCCTTGAGGTAACAGACTAAATCCTGTTCTGCACATGTCAGGTTCTGCATTGCTAAAATATAGTTATGCCAGCTGATGCTTGTAGCAGTGCTGCATGTTAAAGGGGGAGGAGAAGATGTTGGCACCTTTGCACTCTGGGAGGGTTTGAACTGACCATGGTACATCTTCTGACCCCTTTGTAGATTGTATTGTTCTCTCTACATGCCTCTGCATGGGAAAAGTTGTGTAAACCATATGTCCTGGCTTGTGTTTGTGTTTGTGCTGGTGGACCTGTAAAAGAAAGTATGATGCATTTGCGTTGGACAGGTCTCTCCTGGACTCCCAGTCACCACGGTAATGAGATGTCTGGATAAACCAAATTCTATCAAGAGTAAAAGCAGTTTCCTACACTTTCTCCTTACCTCCTTCCTAACACAGTGTTGGGAATCCTGTCCTCTGTCTCTGCCCAAGTTGTAGCTGGATGCCATCAAGCCCCATAAGTCCCAGAGGAGGATGTGGAGAGAGGAGAATACAAGAGGAAACAAATAACAGGAAGTAAATTCTTTAAGTAGGAATCATTTCAACAGGAAATGTTCTGCTCCTTTCAGTGAACTTGCTTTGTAACTATTTTCAAGATGCTAATTTCATTTTATTCCAGTTTTGCATTTATTTCTTGCTACTGAGAATCCAGTTTCTTCTCTCCTAGAAGAGCGATGTGTATTTTGGTCTTTGAAAACTTTGTCTGCTATTACTGATCATCAACTTTGAGTCACCAGCAGATCTTTAATGTATAAAAAAGGTGTTATGAGTTCTGCTGGGTGGTACTTTTAAAACTGAAAGAACCCTTAGTTTTGGAGATGCCCACTGAAGATGCTCATGCAAACTGACGTGTACGAGAACTGGCCTGGCCCATAGGCTCACTGCACTGTAACCCCTAAGCGACTCCAGGGATTTCAAAGCTGCACCTGTCTGTGATAGAGCAGAATCTGGCCATTGCACAGTTTGTATGGTGCTGCCCACTAAATTAGGGAAAGGAGGGAAAATGCGAGTTTTCTGTTTGGAAACAAGAGAAACACAGTGGAACAAAATGAATGGGACTTTCTCTGAGGATATTTTTCAGTTTAGCTATGTGTCTGCAACATAAAACATGTAAATGTAGAAAATTCTCAAATCTTCCAACTGTGATCTTGCTAAAGCTTTAACAGGTTTTAATTGCTCCCAGGTTTAAGCCAAGTGACTTGAAAAAAATCTATGATTCCAAAACTAAAAATATGAGGTTATTAACGTTGGAGATTTTTACCATTGCAGTGACCATTATCTAGATCTGTAGCATAGTGTGGTTTCTGCAAGGAAAAGTGTGGAGCAAAGTGGGGAGGGTGGAGAGGGGGGGACATGCGATGTTGTACGTTGTGCCTACATGATGGGGAATCAGGAGACAGGATCAGGTCTTCTGTCCTACTTCTGAGCTGTCTGGGGCTCATGCTGAGTACTGTGGATGCGGCTGCCCTGCATGGCTTTAAAATGTTTTGCCTGTCTTTGGGTAGATTTGTGTTTGTCCCTTGGTGTGGTGTGGATCGTCTTCCACTGATGGATTTAGTGAGGAGAAACTGCACAGAGAGTGGGTATGTTGAGATGGCTGGTAGTTTTGGGGGGTGAGCCTGCCCCCTTGCCTGCCGCTCCAGTGAGCACTGTAACAAGCTTGTCTATAACAAAAGATGGAGAAAACCCCCAGCAGAAACTTTCAGTGTCCTGATGTGGAGATGGAGCAGCACACGTGAAGGGTGGTGATCTCTAACACTAGCTACCATCGTCCCCTTCCCTGTCTTTTGAATGGAAACGCTAATAGTGCTTAAAGGCAAAAATTAGTTGATATGTTAAAATAATTTTCCCTTCCTTTCAGTATTTTATTGATTCAATGGGTAGTAGTGAGCTGTGTTCTGTAAATGCCTCCACATGCTGAATGATCTCATTTTCCATGTGGGAGTACAGAATAAACTTCAGAACACAAAAGATTGCATGAAAAGGTGGTGTTAATTATACAAAATTACTATCAGAAGGCAGATTATTATACAGAACATTCTTTTTGACATTGTGAAACAACTTTTAATTTAATATTAAGTTTAATCTGACAACACTCAGAAATAACTACAAAGCTCTGCAGTTTAATTTCTGGCAAGGGAATATCCTTAAAGTTAGTTATTGAAGCATACTAACAGTTTTTTGGGGAAAAGGAATTTAAGTATAAGTTCTGCTGAATAATAATGAAGAAGGGCTTAACTGAAATCAGTAATTTTTAGTCATAACATAGCTTGGTGAGAAAAGGTGAAATGGATCAATACCCAAATTCTTCTCAGAATCCCAAATATCTAGTAGCTGTGAAGTAGTTAATGTCATGGACATGCAAATATAAACATGAAAGTTTGCAAAAAAAAAACCAACAAAGGGTTGACATTTAGTTGATAATTTTCCTCTTTCTTTTTAATTAATACAGCAAATAAGAGGAGAAATCAAAACTTAATGTAGATAGCAGGCACCAATTTGTCTGTGACCACAGTTGCAAAATGCATAGTAAAGCAAATGCTTGTAAGGTAAGGCTCATGTTTTGCAATTATCTCTGGCTTTGGAGCTGCACAAGCCCTTACGTGATTCCTTTTTATCTCTATTTATGCCAGAAAAATACTGGCTTATTTTAAAAGGCAAAAAACAACCCAAGAGCTACACGTGCAGGGTTATAAAAGTGGGATGGAAACTCTCATATGGTCATAATTATTTTTGCTTGTGTCTGGAGGCCAGGGCCTGTAAGCAGGGCCCATGATGCTGGGTGGCTGGTAGGTGCCCACGCAGAGCTCGTCACTGGCCTGAGCCAGCTGCCAGGAGGAGGCTTCACAGCTGGGAGCTGAAATGCAGAGGGGGCAAAGGCAGTCTGGAGCAGAGCCAGAAACTGGACCCCAATTTTAGGAGGCTGGGTGGCTGTGATGAACATGGGAGATGGGAAATTCCTGATCAGGATGGTTTGTGTTTGCTTTCAGAAAATCTTGGGGGAATTACTGTAGCCCAAGACTTGAAAGACCCCAGCAGATGAACCATGCAGAGAAGTGCTTACCTCCGGCATCTCCTTACATACCTGCTCAGCTTCCCCTTTCCCTCCCCATTTTTGTCTGTGATGTTTTTCAGTCAAGTTATTTTTGTTGTGAGAGTGGTTAATTTCAGAAAGATGGAGAATGTTTTTAAAACATTAAACAGCGTTCTTGCTGCTCAGACAGCAGGCTGTGAAATCACTTGGCAGGGGTGTTTTTATTTCAGCTGACCCTGGAGAATCTGAAGGATACCACAAATGCATTTTTAATGGTCAGCTCATAAGTAATAAATTGCAACCAATCATTTAGGGCGAAAAATAGCTCAATGATATGAAGTCATTCTAAAGTGCAGGGCCAGATGAAAATATCCGTGTTCAACATAGGCTTTTAATTCATCATGTTTGTGAAGATGGGCAATAAAAAGCAGACTCAAAGCACTGCTTTATTATTTTTTGTGTGAGATGTGTGTTGCAACCTGCTCTGCAAAAGACACAAACTTGAGGGATTATAGTTAAGCTCATTTTCAAGACGATACTCTGTGAAGACCATATGTCAGCATTGTATCTTGTTCTTGCAGCAGTGCTTTAGACATTCAGGCTGCTGGCTGAGACTCTCAGATAATGGAATATAGCATCCCTGTTGCTTACCTGGGCCTTTTTATCTGCTTAGGGCTGAATATCACCTTTGTTTAAATAACCTCTGTGCAAGATAAACTTTCAAAGGCCTGAGTGTTGGTTATTGTCTTTTTCCTATTGAACATCAATGTGAGTTGGGCACATATTTGCAATTCTAGTTTTTTGAAAATTGAGCTTGTAATGAGAAAAAGGAGGCGATGTGGTGAATATTATGCTTCCTCTTTGTTTACTTCCTTAGCACATCTTTCCTTGTTGGTATCTAACAAAGCCTTCAAGCTGCCTTGAACTCCGTAACCAGATCAGTTGGTCTGCCCTAAGTGTTTAACTGCTGCAGCTCTTTCCTCTCTCCCAGAAGGATGATGCTGGTGCAATGCAGAGTAAGGGGAAGCAAGACAGGTGGTGAGTCCTGCTCGCAGTGATTTTTAAAGGCAGCATCCTCACTGCCTTTAATGAGCCCTGGATTAAAGGGCAGGAAACGTCTCTTGCAACTTCTGTATAACTGAGGAAAGCTCCCTGAGCCACCCGTGGATGTGCCAGCTCTGGGGAGGGGCGGATATCACCATACCCCCTTTCTTGTCCAGAACAGCCTTTAAAGTTGGGGCAGAGGTTTACCTCTGAAATAGCACTGATGCCACCTGGACTGCAGCGGTGGTCGTTGGGAGGGAGGGGGGCACTGAGAGCTGTTATTATGAAGCTGTGATGTGTTTTAGCTTGATTTCCTAAAAAAAGGTTCTTAATAAGATAAGTGCTTAGTTTCCTTTAATACTTTTGGATGGTACCAAGCTTAGCCAGCATAATTCGAGGTCCCAAAGGTAACTGGCTCCTGCATGTCTGAGAACATCATTAACGGGTGAGAGGAGTGAGACAGGAATGATTGCCACCAAGAAGAGAAACACAGTGGTGTGAGCTGAAGTCGTCTGCTCTCTTGGCCCGATACCTGTCTTACCTCCTCCCTTGACATGGGCTCGGGCACCTTCGCGTGGAGCTGCTTACCCCGTGCGCTGCCTCTTGCCTGGCCACTGCCGAGGGGGCGGCTGGTGGTGCAGAGCCCTGCGGAGCCCAGGGCGGTGGGAGCAGAGCACCTGGAGCTCTGCCTTTCGGACAGGATTTCCCTTGACGTGATGGCAAAAGATACCACAATCTAATTCTTTTTTCCTTTGCTGGGTCGCAAGGCAGAATAATGATCATCACTGATGCCATGAATATTTATGGAAAAAAAATTTCATCCCATCTTCCGCTTTCACTGATGTTTTTTATCCTCACTGTTTCTCTGCTTATTGTCAAATTACCCATCTGATTCATTTTTCATCATATCTACTCCTCACTCTACACTTGTGGGCTACTGTAATATTGCATATATTCAGGTTATCGTGAGAAGAATTATTGTGCTATTTTGAAGGAGTGCTTTTTTACTACATATTGTGCACCCTGGTAATAGAGTGTTTCTGTATTGCTTTGAGATGGTACGTTACTATTGTCAAATGTATTTTTTTCTACAGTAGTTACACAGCAATGAAGCTTTTTTGATATTTTAGGAAAGGTTTCACTGGTTTGTTTTTTCTAAGGAAATCTTTATAAAGCCATTTTCAGTAGCTCTGCTTTACATATTCATGCATTTATACATATTTTACATGGCCTAAATATGTTAAAGAAAGATTAAGGGTCAAGCAGAAGCTCACAGATCCAATTAATGAGTTCTAGTAAATGCCCTTAAATCCTTTGTGCATTGGGAGTGGGGCATGAAAAAACCTCTCTTGATGCTTATTTCCACTTATTGCTTCAATATTTAATTAGCATGGCTTAGTTGCTGTAATTCTCAGTGCGTTTTTAAAAGATTTAATTTGAAACTAATTGGACTAATGCACTGACTATTAATTACCCAGACTTGCAGATGTAGGAATGGTAGGAAGTTGGTCTCTGTGAAGACACTGGGTACAGTTCTAGGTCAAGACGGAAGCTCAGGTGTGGCTGAGTAGACTTAGGGAAATCTCTCCAGCTTTCTCCCTACCCCTTTTTGTCATCTGTAGAGGGGGAAGAGGTGAGTGGCTTAACAGCCTTGATGCTGTGCTTGGTGCTTGTCCTACAAGCAGAACCAAGTAAGCCCTAAGCAGTGGTCTTGAGGCACGCTGTCCGTAACGTGAGCAATAGTGGCAAGACATGTTGCTGGCGTGCATATGTGCATACACTTGGTATACACATGTGTGTCTTATTATACATATATGTGCGTGTATGTGTATATGCATGTTAAGACACATCACAGGATCATAGAATGTCTCAAGTTGGAAGAGACCCATAAGGATCATTGAGTCAAACTCCCTGCCTCTCACAGGACTACCTAAACCTAAACCATATGACTAAGTGTCATCCAGACATACATATATTTTCCGGGCTTTAAAGAAGTATTAAAGATCAATTTTTATTTAGCCATGAATTTTAAAGGGTGAAACAATTGCATTGCTTGTGGAACATCATCTTTTTTCTGAGGCCCTTTCCTGACTGGATTTACAGATATGGGTGATCTGTGGGGGAGGCCTTGTTTCTTACAGGGTCAGGGTGCTGCTTCTTTTGCTAGTAGACATACTGCTAGTTGGAGATGCTTGTCTTGTTAATCAGCAAGTGAAATTTCAGTGAAGCATTACAGACTCTTAAGTTTTGCATTCTCACTACTGGGTAGATGGACATTACTGTAAATTTGCAATAAATGTGTCATATTGAAATTTGAGAACTTGCCAGTTTGATTCCAGTGAGGAAGCTTGCTTATGCTTCATAACTCTTGTAGTTTTGTGTAAGAATTTCTTAAGCAATCTCAGCTGATCATGAAGAACATACACCTGAGTTTCCTCGTTAGGTCAGAAACAATGCAGAGGCTCAGATCTCTCAGTTTTAGAAGAATAAAAAGTAAAATTGTGAATGTTTTTGTTTGGAAATTTATTTTTTTTTTTACATTTTCCAAAACAAGGTTGTCTGTTTTTTCTGCTGATAACTTGGTTCTCGCCTGTGTTGTTAGTCTGAGGTCTTATATCTTACTGAGTGTTCAGATGTGACTTGTTAGCGCTGAATTTGCAGTCATGGAAGCATTGCTGCGGTGTGCTGTGCAAATTGCACCTGGCTAGCCATTCTTCCATGGACCTGCAACCCTACCAGGCAGCAAAAGGTATGGATGGCAGAGCAGAGAGCCTGCTGAGAAGCTGCTCCACTGCTGTGGGTCTGGTCACGTAGTGATACGGGGATTAGGCTTTTCTGTGCATCGTTTTGTTCAAATGGCAGCATGAACTCACCTTCTGCCCAATTAAAAACAATACAGTAGTAACTATGATGGGAAAATATTAGCAAGACTTTTTTTCTGCGAGTTTACAACTGTTCCTGGTGTGGTGGCCACATATATTTCCAAATGAATTACTATTTGGAAGGGTGCCCTGCATTTCGGAGATCCTCAGCTGCTGTAAATTGCAATAACACAGTGTGAAGGGTTGTTCTTCACACTGTCATCAAAACTGTGGCTGCTTTCACATTGGTTTCCCAACTTCCCATCTCAGGAGGGAATGATGGAAGCAGAGCTGTCTCCTGAAATATGTAGGAGATCAAGTGTAACTATTTTCATGTTTCTTGGAGGAGCTTGGAGGCTGAACGACGTGAGTCTGTAGTAGGAAGGGTGACTGCATTTTCTGTCACCCATCATATTTAGGAGAAGGAACAGTAAGATTGCTTACTTGAAGTAAAATTGGTTATTGGATCTCCATACATGAGCTGCTCCAAATCCTAAGTAGTGATTGAGGATATTCTTAAGTGAAGTGTCTTTTAGTCAGTTATCTATAGTTGGTGCAGTATACATTATTGACTAGGAAAGCTGTGTTTTATTTGATTAAGAGCTTAGAAACAACAGAGCCCTTTTCCTGGCATGTGCCATGTCTAGTGGCAATAAAAAGAACTTAGATCTGTTTTCAGCTTCGTCAGCCTAATTTCTTATACTTCTTTTGTTTTTCCCAAATAAAAAATACTGAAAAACAACCTTATTTTTTTTACATGCTGCCAGGCACAAGTTTTTATAAAAATATATATATATATATGTATGTGTATATTTTTTTATAGTCTTATTTGATCTGTGATCTTGATTTCAAAATTTTTTTATAAAACATCTTTCCATCAGCAAGAGAGACATTTTTGAAAGCTGTTCGTGTTTGACTGTTGGGATAACTTTGCTGTGGTGTTTGACTGCTTCTGCCAGGAAAAGACCTGAGTTCAGGAAGTAGCACCAAACTGCTTTCTGCTGTCAAAAGTTTGGAGTTATCCTTTATGTAAGTGGGAGCAGAATTTGATCCCCTCTTTATTTTAAGAAGTCGATTTCTTTTTTCTCATTGCTACAGGGCTGCTTTCTGCATCTGTTTACCACACATGTTGCAAAGGTCATCACCATAATTACTAGTGAAAGTTCAAAAAAGAGGGAATCGACCTTTCCTGTGTTTCAGTGAGTTTTCATCTACAACTCTTTGCCCAAAGCCAAATTAACTGCATATTTTATCAACACTGAGACAGATTTGGAATGGGGGCTCTTAGCTGGGCATGTCTTGGCCTGAAAGTTTTTGGCAAACTAATGAGTTCTGGGAAGAAACAAAGAAAGCTCAAAGGATTGATTTGTAGGAGCAATTAAAGAGCTCAGTAGTTGAGCTAGGGAGTGATTAAAGGCATGTGATTACAATGTTTGTGTCAGACATAAATAAGGAAAGGAGGAGCTGTTTAGGACAGTGGAAGAAAAGGAGAAATATAGCCTGAAAAAATGCCAGCAAACAAACTGGTGAGATTATCACTTACCACCAAAAGTTGGAAACCTTACTGCTGGAGACATACCAGTTGTTTTAAATGGGCAGGAGAAGATAAGCAGCTGGGACTCACTCTTCTGGAACTCATGGGATTCTTTAATTTCTTTGATTCTTTAATTCAGATATAGGGGCAAGCAGGGGACTGCTTGAGCATGTCATCTGACTTCAGGCTTAATATGGGTAATTAAGTTCCATGCAGTAATCAACTGATCAAATCCAGTACTTGTGGATAAATTAGAGAAGGAGGTTTCTCTAAAAGAAGAAAGCCTTTCTCAAAGCCTGTGGATCACTGTAGATTACTTCCAAGATGAACACAAAAAGTTAATGAGGACAGCAAACTTCTTGTCAGTAGGCTCGAATATTTACTGTAAAAAATTATGTCCCTGAAGGAGGGGGAAAAAAACCCCAATAAAACAAATGAAAGCAGTAAAGATATTGCATATGTCTGTATATGCTTGGAAAGACATCAGATTTTAATTTTTGTAGAGGAATGGTATTCTTCTGGTATTCTTCCTTCTCCTGAATCATTACTTTGGTCATGGAGTCAAGGTAACAGCAGGGAGACTAGAAACTACCATAGAGGTATGAAAAAGTAACATACCAATGTAAGTTTGCTCACAAATATTTGAAAGGGTAACATCTCCAGCAGATTTCAGGCCAGATCAGCTAGCATCTTTCATTTTTGGAGTCGGTGTAGGGCAGGTAACCTCATACTGTGTGCTCTGGCTAATGTGACAGAAATGTGCTTGTGCCTGATCCAGGCTGAATTTTTACTGTGATGGAGCTGCTAAAGCACTGGCCTAATATCGGTGACTGGGGGGTCCTGACTTCTGCTAATCTTTAAGTGGTGCAGCTATCTATGATGCTTTCTGTGTTATGATGCTATCTAATTTTTTTATGATTTTTTCCATTTTTTTAAAAAAACAGTGACTTAAATGAATTCTCTACATATATCTTTTTTTCCATTAAACTCAAGAAATGCTTTAAAGGTTTTGTGTTTGAAATAACAGTGCAATGAGTCATTTCAAATCCAGTTTTCATAACTTAGTGTAGGAATGTCAGTAAGTCAAGACAAAAACAGAGGAGGTCCTATGGTCAATATTAATTACATATGAAATATATAAGTAGGAATTCAAGAAATGAATATTCTTTAATTTATATACAGACTCTTTTACATTTAATATATCTCTAGAGTTACTGGCTTTATTTCTCATGTCCTCAAGTCTTTATTGTTTAATCATCAGTAAGAGCATCTTTCTTTATAGATAAAATACAGACATAAATAAGTCTCTTTTCAGTGAAAAGTGTCACAGTATGAATAATTAAAAGGGAATCAGGTTGGTATTGACAATAGGCAGTTTGTCTTCAGAATCTTCATAAATTTGTTCAGAGAAAGTGTTTATTAAACAATTTCAAATACATGTTTCGAAGTTTGTTTTCCATTAGCAAACAGGCAGAAAGACCATCCATTTCTGACTGCAGATTGTTTGCTATGAACATTTCAGTCACATACATAATTCTCAGTAGTGAATTCTCTTGTGAATTTTTTAAATTTTTTTAAATTTTTTTGGAAGTTTTGCTCTGTTCCTGTGAAAAGAAACCTGTCTCACGGTATCATTGAAAGTAGTGAAAAATGTGAAGTAATTTATCACAAAACTAATGAGCAAATAATCTCAGCTGTAAACAGAAAAAGATAAACAAGAAAAACATCAGTCTTTAGTTTTCTTGGTACTCCCTCTAGGCAGCTTGTTAAGTCACATGGAAGTTAAGAGAGTATATGCGGTGGAAAGACTTTTAAAGTACATTTTGTGGAACAAACCACCAAAATTGGTGTGATTTTGTTCATGTTTTTTGCTATTCTGTCATCTAAAAGACCCGACTAGGGTGTTAAACACTATATCTGAAACTTTGTATACGAAGTTTGGATATGGGACAGAAGGTTTTTCATATACATCTGATTTGATTTTGCCTTATTCAGACAGTCCTTCTGTTGTGGTTAGTGACGCTCATTGAAGTGTGTAGTGTGGCTATTAGCATTAGAAAAAGGGAGTTTTTAAGTGGAAGCATACCTTCTTGCCACAAAGGTTCTTTGAAAGCTGATGTAAATATTACAGGTTCATTTAAAAAAAAATAAATAAAAAGAAAAGTATCCTTCTAAGAATTAAAAGTAGGGACCCACTGTGTTGCGCAGGGAGACAGAGTAACCACTGAAGTATGCTGTACTATAATTTAAACCAATCTGCCACTTCTTAGTACCAGTTATTTCCTAACTCCTTCTGTTGCGTTCAGGCAGTTATGATTGTATGGCTGAGGGATGGGGAAAACAGGCAGAGGCAAATTATGCTTAGGCTGAAATAACAGCGGTGCTGCTGACAGCAGGATGGTGTGACGGTCACCACTGCTCCAGGAGTCAAAAATTCCCCTCCTGCTGACTTCTGCTTGCAGAAGGGACTGTGGTTCATACTTAGAGGTAATCTGTTATCTTCAAACCAATCTTCACAGTGGGATGAGGAAAATGACAGTCCCAGCTGGTAAAAGTCCCAAATCTGTGTTTGGGGTGGCAGTCTCTGCAGGGCTGCGTGCCCTCACCCTGTGGTTAGGTTTGTCCTGTGTCTGCCCATTTCCATGGAGGCCACTCATACCAGACAAGGTTATGGGATGGCAATAAAAAAGCTTAATCTATTAAAGCATGCAGCTAGATGCCTGGTTACAAAATTGGAAATGCAGAAAAGATTTTTATTTGTTTTAAATTCTGGATTTAACTTAGCAAGAAGATCTCAGTGGTGTCCATATTGCCACTCTGGAGAGTGGACACTGGCATCTTCTTCTCTCCACCTGAGGGCTGGTTTGCTCTGGAAGCCTCCAGCTTGCCCCTTGCCCTGCTGCTGTTCGAGGAGTGCCTCTGAGTTACTCTGAGTGGTGGAGCTGGGTTGTGTTTCTCCAGGGTCTCCACCTGCCTCTCAAGCAGCCTTCTCTTACTGTTTGCTTTTACCAGGAGGAATCTCCAGTTACAGCACATACCAAGTTGGCTGTGAGGATTCGTATTTCCTTCCACCCTTTGCTTCACTGAATTAGGTTTAAAAATGAAATACTTCTATTCTTAAACTTCCTTCTCCTTTGTTTTGTGTGATGGAGAGCATCACTCTCCCCATCTGTCTGCCTTCCTTCCCCATGCACTTCTCTGAAATTACTCCTCTATTGTGTTCCTTAATTACACTCTTCCCAGCTTCAGGCTTTTTTTTTCTCCTTTGACTTCTTCAAGATTGTGGCGAAATCCCTTAGTTTGTATATCAAGAGACTTGCTTGTTATACCTCTGTTAGGTATCTTGCAGCATCTACTTTGCCATAGAGAACATAAACAACACAATATTAAATTGCAGGCAGCGCATCTTTTTCTAAATTACTTTGTGCTTCCACGCCATCCTCTTCCATGTCTTTTACCAGTTTTGTGGATCCTGCTGTCATCATTAAGGAGAAATAATTTTTTGTCTTTTTACTAAAGAAAGTCCATGGTATAATGCTATGGCTTTATTGCCTCACTGGCCATTTATTTTAAAGGCATACAAAATGCTTCTGTGCTTATGCAAGGAGATGAGGAAATGAAGGTAGATGTGTGACTAAATGAGAGATAAGATGTATGGGTGTTTGGCCCCTCTCTTTCATATGACGTTTTCTCGGTAGGAAAGACCTGATAGCAGGCAGTACCCCTGTATCTCCAAAGTGAAACCTGACCCATCAAGAAATGGGGACAGCAGCGAGGCAGTGTGGGGAGGTGAGGGCTTTTTGCTCAGTGATCGGCAGAGCACAGCACTGTGGCTGTTGGTGACTGCAGTTGAGAAACTTAACTAGAGGTCAGATTAAAAAAAAATAAAAAAACAAAAAGTGAGTCAACAGAGAAACATTAGGGATAATGAAATTCCAATATGATTAGTTTTTATATAACCCTGTTGTCGCACATTCTCCATTGCTGGCAGGCTAAACAGAGAGGTCTCCTGATCCAGCTGTAAAATCTCAATGAATTTGTTTTGGTTTTTTCCCATCTTTTCTGTGTTTGTAATCAACAAAACAATCAGATCAGCAACGCTCATTCATCTTGCTAGGATATTCCAAAAGCATCATGATGTGGCAAAAAAGAAGATGTCTTCACTAGCATAAGGAACAGGGCTGGGTGATGCACAGCACCCAAAGCTGGGTTTACACTGATGAAGACCTTTTAGTGAGGGAGAAATTAGGAAGCAGTTTCATCCCAGGTCAGGATGGGAAACACAAATGCGAGGACAGGATTTGTCTGAAGACTAATCCTAGCTCTGGAAAGTCAGCATGGGAGGACACACTGAGAGATGGAAAACTACTGGAAGAAAAACAAAATTCATATCAAGATGTGTTGTTTGATTTATCCATACTTATCTTCGAATAAGAGTAACCAGTTTCTTAAAGCTCTTCATTCCAATATAAGAAAGTTTGGTAGGCTTTTTTCCTATTTTGCTCAAAGTTATTTAGCCTTAAGACTAATTTTTCCAGAAGCTGACAGGCTGCACGCATCTTTTCAACTTGCAGGGCTGGATTAAACAGGACTCCCAACAGCACTAACCACTCCAACACAAAATCAGGAGCAAGCCAAATCTTGCAGAGTGAACTGCAATTAAATTGTAAGTGGGAGACATTTTCTAGTGGTAAAACATTAGCCAGGGTAACCTCAGTCTGCAGCAGCAGAGCTCCCAAACACAGGAATTTCCCTAAAATGGTAATAGGTTGGGGTTTCTTTTGTTTGTTTTTTTTTTTTCTCTTCATGGCAGTCCTTCTAACACATAAGAAGAATCTGTGCAATAAGGAAACGTATCTGATTCTTTTGTGTAAACCTCCTTAAAATGCAGAGAATAGTGACTTGGTTTGGTTTGAAAGTGTTATTGCTAAGGTCTGTGTTTTAGCATGCTATTTATGAGTTTGTATTTGGTGCATTTTTCATGTCTTGCTTTAATTAATCACTCTCAGTTTAGTCCGTACTTTATCAGTGCTACTCTACCATTTAGAAAACAGCATTAGCCACAGTCACAATGTGAGAAGAATTTCAAACAAGAAAAGACTCTTCACCAACACTTGGTGTTGTAAGAAAAACAGAAAATCTGTAGGTCGGTCATTACAGTTACCATGCTTGCATAAATATGAGCAAAATAAATGAACCCGTTTTTTCCTTTGTTTCTGGGGGGGGCTGTGTTGGCGTTTTTTGGGGTTTTTTATTTGTTTGGTTGGTTTTTTGAGGAAGAAGGTATGCATTAATTCATGTTTGACTTGTTTTATGTCCCTTGACTTGAAGTGGTGAGGCTGTAGCCCAGGAGATGCTGTGATCTTTTCCAGATAGAAAAACTTATCTCAGGTTGTTGTGGGTTTTTTTTGTTGTTGTGGGTTTTTTTGTTTGTTTGTTTTTGGGGGTTTTTTTTGTTAATGGAAAGAGAATTTCAGCTTTACATTTGAGGAATAGTTCATGTAACTTTTCATTGTTTCAGTGAAGTATAGCATGGTCTTAAACCTTATTGCTAATTGAGGCCATTTAGTATTCAGTGAACATTGTTTTTGTTCTTTCCTCAACTATTTTAAACATAGAGTGAGAGTTGAGCATAAATTGATGTCTTTGATGTGGGCTTTCTCATTCTTCATGGTTCAGAGTTGGGAGAAAGGAGGCACAGTCACTACCACTTTGCTCGCTGTTAATTTAGAGTTGCCAGAATCGCTCAATTTGGGACCACCTAATGCTGAGAGATGCTATAAACTGGCTTTTTGTTAAGCATAATGAGTTAGCAAATAGTTGTAGTCCTTAAAAGAAGGAGAGAAAACACGATGATAATGCAGCATTGAAAGGATATGCAGTATGCGCAACATTGTGAAGCTTATGAGTTTTAATACATTTGTTATAATTTCATGTAGACATTGCAGAAGCTTCAGAATGGGTCACGGATTAAAATCTGTGGCTGTTTATATATCACTTTGCTTCTTCTGCATCTAGCTCTGGACTTTGATCGTGCTAATGTTGCTGAAGAAGCTGCTTCACAAACTTGAACAACTGATCTGGCTCTTGGGCAGTTTATGAAGACAGTCTGGACTCGGTGTGGGACTGGTGTCTCCACCAGACTAAGAGTATGCAGAGACGTTGAATTTGCTACATTTTTCTGTGGGTGTGAGAAAAGCTTTGTACTGGAAATGCAACTTTAAGCTGGAGCTGTTCCAGGGCAGACATTGCACATCTGCTGCCTCTGCTGAGGAATGTGGAAAGCCCGCAGCACCTCAGCCGCAGGTGAACTCCAACGGTCCAGCAGCGATGGGCTCCTTGAGTGGTTCGGGGGGATGATCCCTGCATGCCCAGCCACCACCTGTGTCATGCACTGCCCGTAAATGAGCAAACAAGTTCAGCCCAGCACCTCTTCAGGGTGTCTCTGAAATACTGGAAAGCTTACCAGCCAGCTCTTTGGAGATCTGGCTTAAGAGTAACAGGAAGGTGGTAGAAAATATTTCTCTCTCTGAGAACAGAAAGCGTGTCTAGGAGACCATGGGAAAACAAAGGATGCATCAGCAGCCTTAGTAGAGCGGCTACACAGTGAGCCATCTAACCACGGTAAAAGGTGCCTATGGTAATGAAATCCTGCTCACTTCCCTTTCTTACAGCCCTGTGCTACTCAGCAGGGTCTCATGGCCACAGAAGACTGTTGTGTTACAGCTGGATGGATGGAGGCACGTGAAAATCAGGCAAATATTTTTGTGACTGTTGGATGTGTTTCTAAAATAGTGCCTTTTATGAGATGGAAAGGAATGTAACTCTCAAAACAGATGCCAAAAAGCCTTAACATATCAAAATAATATTATAATTGTGTGTTCTGTTTCTGGGGATTCTTACACCTACATACCAATAAATTGACTGGGATTTTCTTTATTTCAGATGTTTCAGTTACTTATTTAGAAATAGTACACACAACACTATAATAAGTGCCTGGTATCTGATGGGTGGTTGCTGAGCCTATCGTGTTTTTAAAATTGTTTGCATTTAGATGGATCTAATGGAAAGTGCACAGTACAAGACCAACTTAAAAATAGTAATAGTCTGTAGTTTTGACAAGTGCTTTTTCCTTCATGAAAAAGCTACCTTTCCCTAGCCCATCTTCCCCAGTTTCTGTCTACTTGTAGGTGTGTGAGAGAGATGGGGGAAGCACGATGGCTCTGGAACACTTGTCTCCTCGGGAGGTGGAGAGGACTCCAGCCTCACTGGTATTTTTCTTCTGATTTGAAAGGAAGGTATGTTATTGGCTAGATTATTGAACCATGAAGATAATAACTCTGGTATTTGGCAGTACTTCTAAGATTGTTTTTCAGACATCTCCTGGAATAATTTCTTAATTCCTGAAAGAAGGATTTCTCCCCCACTCCCAAATATATGAACTTATTTTGCTGCTTTAATTTTCAAATGTGTATATTTAAATCTCAGTTTCAGAGCCATCCCGTAAGTATGAATATATACAATATATATGTTGATTTAATATACTTTCCCTTTCAGAATTACTGAGCATACACAATAAAATTTAATTCCTTTGCGAATTTACTGTGTGACCACGTATTCAAGGTATTCTTTTCCTGAAGAATACATTTATTGCTATGTAGCTTTAGTATGATATTTTAGGAACAAGAATTTAGCATATACTTTGTTGTATAGCTACTTACAAAAAAGCAAATGATTGAGATGAATAGCCAGCCTCTGTTCTCAGAGCTCCTTAATGGTAGCTGAGTGCATGAACGTCCCTGCTCGGGTTCCTGAATGGTTTGTAAATAGCAGAGATGGTATTCACGATCGGGAGAGGTCTGACTTTAGTTGCAAGCGTTTATACAGTCAGTAGTGCAAATGCACTTTTACTGTAGACTTTAATTTGCTATGGCTAAATCTATCTTCTCTTTCTGTTGTAAAAAATTACAGTTAAACTGTATAGTAAAAGGGTATTTATACTACTGGGTGCATAAACACTTAGGGTCAAAGTTATAATTCAGGTAGGACTGGGAGTCGGGGAAGGTGGAATGGATTTTTGGGGGGTGGGGGGTGGGGGTGGTTTTTTTGTTTGTTTTCCTTAACTGATCTCACTCTTCTATGGATACCTTTAATCATGTCATTTTTCCCTTTTGTCCTAGGTTGTTCTCTATGTACGTTACAGACCTCACTGTGTCAGTCAGATAATTGTGTATTAGGCAATTTGATGTGTTTTTCAGTAGTAAACTGAATTATAAATTTTCCTGCTCTGCAGCCGGGTGCTGTCATTCCCCCTTGGAATAACTTGCTTTTCACGGTTTTGAGTGCTGATTTGTTACTGATTTCAGAACCAAATCAATAAGAAGAAACAGATAATCTGATAAATTATAATTTATTGGAGCATAGCACAGGGGATGATGAAATGCTCATTGAAATAATATAATATTTTGAGTAGAAAGTTCTTTTGAAGACAACAGTCTTGCATGGGGAATTCGCTTTCTGGCATGCTTTGCACTGTACTACAAATCCTTTTGTTTGTGGCAAGTACCACATATAAGGCACACCTTCCAACTTCAATGTAAATAAAAATAGTGGTGTAGCATTATTTTACATTGGAGATTGCAGTTCTGATTAGAATCGTGTTGCGTTAGCTTTTTTACAGAGAGGGACAATCTGTTTTATGATCTGGTATGGCTGACAAATCTTAAGGGCAAGGATGCACACAAAATCATAGGCAAAAATGAGAACTAAACCAGGTATTTTCAGCTCTAGGATAGTGCTTAAAGTGTTTGTCCATACTTCTTAAACCAAATAAAAGTAATGGAAAAAACATTTCATTGCTAAAAATTATCAATAATAGAGAAAGCATGGGAACATGTCAGTTTTACTTAAGTGTCTGTTTTGTTGGAGAAAAGTAAGGGGTAATGCATTGTTTTGACACTGTGAAAAATCTTAATTTTCATTCCAGAAAGGATTTTTTTTTTTAATTGTGAAATTTACTTTGTTTGTCTTTTGTTAAAAAAAAAAAAAGACAAAAAACCACACCCCCAACAACAACAAAACCACAAAAGAATGCAATTTCATGTCAAAAATATTCAGATTTTTGCATTTCTATTTGACTCTTTTTCCCAGTCTGAGATCAAACTCTTGACCCTTCCTGGAAAACAGAAAAGTTGAGTTTTGTCTTAAACAGCGAACCACACTCTATCGCTCAGAAATAGGGATGCTCTTTTATTGCTTTGCCTTTGCCAACTCAAAGTAGTTTTGTAAATCAATCAGATTTCACAAACAATCACAAAACAGAGAAGATGCTCTGCTTTGGCCTCTGCTGCACTTGGGAGGTGAAACGTCTGGAGATGCTCCAGCAGCGTGACAGGCTGGCCCACGGGGCAAGGGCTTGGGACTTGCTGGGGATGAGGAGCTGTGGAACTGGGGGTCCCAGCCCTGCCCGCACTGATGGCTGCATCAGCCTGCGGATGCAGACATCACCAGCTGCAGAGAATTTTGCCTGTTAATACTTACAAACAAGGAAATTACCTAATGTACCGCAGTTTTAGCTGCGGCATCAGTTGATAGATGTCTCTTTAATAATTTGTTCACTGTGATCATGTTAAGAATATGTTGATCTGCAACGTGACAGGTATTCTGGGATGGCATGGCATGTTTTTTTCAGTATCTGGCCCAGCTTCTCAAGGACTTAAGGGGTCAGCCACTGGAAAATAATTTGGTCTTGTAAGCTTGTGCTGATCAGAAATTCCTGTGGAAGCCTCCTGTGGTGTGTTTCTGTTCAGAGTTCTGTGCTACTGAACTAAAACCCTTGTGCTAGCCAGACTAGCTCCAGAGCACGTCCAAAGTTCATTTAATTATTCCCTGCACACATTCTGAAACAGTTTTTTCTGGAATTTATTCAAAACCAGCATTTGTCAAGTTTCTCCCCCTGTGCCCGCAATTTTAATTCTCAGTTTATAACTCCATTTGGAGATTGCAAGTTTTGGAACTTGTGATCTAGTAAAATTTATGCCTTTGCATGTGACATGTTGAGCTAAGTGGCTAAAGTTTTCCATGTCAGACAAATCTGGATTTCCAACAAGCTATTTATCAGCTTGGACTGGAATGAAAGATCTTGTAGGAAAGAAAGTTAAACACAGCTTTCAGCTGATAAATAGTAAGCCTTTGTATTAAATCTTAGTGTAGAAATTTTAATAAGTAGCAGATGTAATAAATCTGTTTAATCCCTGAATCACATAGTATTGCTTTTCAGTTTATTTATTTATTTATGTGGAATTCAGAAGAGCCAGAATGAGCTTTTGATCTTTTGAATATTGACTCTATATCCTGATGCCTTTAAGAAATGAAAATAATTAGTCTGCTTTTTGCTCATAGGGCTTGCTACGAAACAGAGTACAATTTCTTCTGATTTCAGACCTTGACCCCTTTTCATCCAGCTTTTAAAAAATCCTTACAAATGTACACACTTGTATTCAGTCCTGTTACTCATCTTTTCTCTCTGTTGTGCTTAAACTGGAGAATGTTCTTCGGGCTCTCTCTGTCTGTTACCTATTGATAAGTCTATTCCCATTTTCTTTCCGTGTTCACCTACGGGATGTTGTATGTCTGTACATTACTGTAGATTCCTTATAATATCTATTTGTGTATTCACACTTCAGATCCTGTTGGAGGAAAATTTGCCATGATGAACTCGTAGTAGTTTGTGGTAGTTCACATGAGAGGAAGAGTCCTGAATAGGAGCACCAGCAGCACATAAAGCTGACGTACCTGCTTCGTTCTTGTATAGGTGTGAGATTAATTGATTTATTACCTGTTCAAAATGAATGAACATGTTTAAAAGAAGCTGGCTGAGCAGCTGTGGAGTTGTTTCCTTGGGAGGAAGAGCACATTTGACATGGGGCTGACAGATGCCTCATGGAGTCCGAAGGCAGATTTCGGTGCTGCTGAGGGCTGATTCACAGTGATGTCAGTAGACTGCAGTGCGTTGAAGGATGTTGATGCAATGTTTGCCTGTTCGTCAGAAGGGTGGCAACCTTCAAGCTGGAGAGAAGCTGTATTCCCTGCTGGATAAGTCTGACTCAGAGAATTAAACTGAGCATCCACAAGCAAAGCTTAAACCAGGCAAAAGTGCAACAGGTTGTAAGAGGAATGTATATGTTCAGTGTATGTAAGGAGGTTGACGGTTGTTGCTGATTGACTGACCTCAAGCAGCAGGGAGGTTGCAGAGGTGATATTCTTAAAACCTAGCCTATGCTTTGTTTATGAGCTTGCCCAAAGAGAAACCCCATGAGAAGTAGCATGGCTTTGCCACTGAAGCTCAAGACGTGTGATATTCAGCCTATACACTTCTTGACTTCATTTTTCCATGTTTTTTTTTTTTCTTGTTTTCTTCATGCTGTGGCATTTAGTTTGACTGACATTTTCAAACGTACAATAATTGAGATTTGTACTTTTTAACCTTAAAGAAAAAAAATATTAGGATGGTTTAAGTAGGCTTCTGTGGAATTGATGTTGTGTCAGAGCTGAGGGGGAAAAATAATCTCCGTTCAAAAGTAAGAAGACAACTGAGGAATCTGTGACCAGTGATTGCATAAAGTTTTTCTCTGAGTTGGAGCTGACACGATAGCTGGTGCTTGGGATTGTGTGCAATCTTGGATTTTCTTTTTCCTTTCTTTTTTTTTTGGCTACTGCATCTTTTTACACTGTTAAGGTTTCTTGTGTTGCCATGTGGACACTTTATTCTGTTGTACTGCGCAGCTTAGCTTTTCCTTCCCTGTAACATTGTTTGTAGACAATTTTGGGCATTTGTGTGGGGGTTTTTTTGGGTTGTCGTGGGGTTGGTTTTTTTTTTTTTAAGAGATCTGATATCCTTCTGAGTTTGAAGATTTATGCAGATGTGATTGCTGACTCAGATGGCTCTTGGTGACACTGTCTAACCATTTAGAAAATAAAGAAAACTTATACATTTGTGAGGGAGGTGTTTGGAAATCAGAGAGTAACAAGTGCAGCTGTTGTCAGCCAGTGATTTAGAATATACTGCTCTGGCTTTCTAAAGCAGTGTCCTGCACAGCTTTGAACCCTCTTTAAATGTGTCTGTGCTGCTCCCAGCTGGGGCCACGTCTGCGTGGTGCATTTACCTGCTCAGTGGCAGGTGCTGCCGAGTTCCTACTTGGCATTTTGTGTTGTTTTTGTGGTGTGAGTGTTTTTGTTGTTTGTTTGTTTTTAATCCTTACACTGTGGGGGAAGTTTCTCTTGTGTTTTCCAGTGTAGCTCTAACTTAACCTAGAACGGTGCTAGACAGATCTGATCACCTTCCTCATTTCAGTAAATTTTGTTTCTGAAGCAGCAACCGTAATGACTTCTATAACAATGAGTATTGCAGGAACACACTATTTGCACTGTTAATTGCGCAGGGATTGTATTTATGCCGCTAACTGTGTATGTTTGAAAAGGAATGAGCAGCCAATCCGTATTTTTCCTTTTCCAAAGAATACTGGATCACAAGAGTAATATTACTGAGTAAAACTTTGATTAGCAGAAGAGATCCTTATCTGCCTTGGATTTTTTGGATGAACCAGTGAGTATCTGTGAGAGATCAAGTACTGTATGTGGTGGTGATCTTTCTAGGATCAAACACAAATATAAAGCACTATAATTTGTCCTACTTTGGGGCAAACTGAGGGAATTTGATCCATCTGGCTGAGATAATCTGTTAAGGGGAACTTTGCATCTGGTACAAGGGTTTTTTGTTTCTTTTTGGGGTTTTTTTGGTAAACTGATCCAGGTGAAATAGCCAAAAAATACATGTTCATTTTAACAAGGCTGAAGTGGACACACAGTGTTTCTGTTACATGAAATGAGAGTTTTTTCCACTGCATCTGGAAACAAGCAAATAACCAAGATGGCAGTAGGTATTTTCTGAGCTTGATCAGCCTAGACTTTTCAGAATGGGTTTGTGGGAAACTGCGCAACACGGAGAGTAACCATTTGTTAATTCTTTAAATTCCTTTTATGGAAAGAACAGGAAAGGAATTACTGTAGGATCCGTCCTACCTGGTGACGTTTGCAATTATGTAACTTCATGGCTCTTTGTAGTCCTCTGGAGTTGAAATTCTTGAACTATATTTATGACAGGTGAGTAAGGTTTAAACACTTAAATTTCGCTTCTGTTGATTTCAAATTGTAGGCTATGATGAAAACTGGCAACTAGCTCTGTCCTCTTGGTGTCAGATGTAGGAGTCTCAGACCTATCTTAAAAATGGGAGTTGATTCATGTTTTATTTGTCTTTCTAGAAACTAGAAATAAGAGCACACATTTGTTTTTTCTTGCACTGAGTTAGGTGCCAATAGTAGAAATAATACTGTGTGGTTTCCTTTGGTGTAGATATGCTTTATGTGAACTTTGGAAGTTCTGTAAACAAACAAGATAAATTACATAAGCATTTAAGACTGAGTTACTGATATAGCTGTATTGTGTTCTTACCATTCCTTTTTCCTGGCTCACTCACATTCTTAAAACACTCTGAAGACCCCCTGTTTCTCCTTGATGCAACTCACTTACAGACTCTTTTCACCATAGATGTTGTCATTCCCACTGACAACTACTAGATGGGGTTCAGAAGCAAATTCCAAATAGAATGAAGTCTTACAAAATTTGGACTAGAGACTTCAAGCCTGTCTCATCATTGAACAGAGTCATATTTGAACAGGGAGCCTGCAGCTGAACAGGTGACAAGAAGTGTGTTGGTCTTCACAAAAATGAAACGATTGTATGGAAGATCTCAGCTTCTCCTTTGCCGTTATAAGTCCTTTTTCATAGACATTCTTTGTCTTTGTTTTCCCAACTGATCTTCTCAGCAGTGTTTCTGTTTTGACATGTTGCAGCTGAAGATCAGATAGTCTTGCTCTTTTATTTGTATTTTTGGGCATCATCTTTGCTGTCTGCCTATATTCATATATAAAAGTCCTGATACCCTCAATTATCAGATTTAGTAGAATGTATATCTGCATCTTTTAAAAACTAAGTTTTTTAAAACTTGCTGTTTTCTCTTGGACTCCCACTCCACTGACAGTATCACAAATTTAACATGTAGAAATAAGCTGGTTTGTATAAAATAAGGAGGGTTTTTTGAGGAGGGGGGTTTTTAAAATAATGTGGGTGGTGGTGATTCGTAGAAAAGCACAGAGCCAATATAAAAGAAAAATAGGTTAATATACTGACCATGGTGTGGTGGGTTCATCTTGGCCAGCAGCCAGACACCCACCCAGCCACTCACTCACTCCCCCTCCTCAAGAGGACAGGGGAGAAAATACGATGGCAAGGCTCAGCTGTCGAGATAAAGTCAGGGGGACTGCTCACCAGTCACCATCATGGGCAAAGCAGTCTTGGCTTGGGGAAAATTAATTTAATTTGCTGCCAATTAAAATAGATTTGTGTAATGAGAAACAAAGGCAAATTAAAAGAACATGTTCCCCCCATCCTCCACCCCTTCTTCCCAGGCTCAGCTTCAGTCCTTCATTCCTGAGTCATCTACATCCCTCCCCAGCCCGAGCGGCGCAGGGGGATGGCGGTGGGGGGTTGCAGGCAGTTCACAGCAGCTCCTCTCTGCCGCTCCTTCCTCTTCATACTTTGCCCCTACTCCAGCATGGGTCCTGCCCATGGTCTGCAGTGCAGAATCTTTATTTGTTTGCATGTTCATGTGTTCTTGCTCTGGGCTTTATAACTTAATTTCTTTGTAAAAGAACCTGAAATTGAACAATGGATAAGATATCAAATTAAGTTGTTCAACAGCTGGAAGTTGTGCTATTGTCAGCAAAACAGTAACAATTTGAATATAGCAGAGTTGCCTTTTTCTACCTGTTTTGAATTATAGAAGCATTAGTGCATTAGACCTTCTGCCTAGTTTTGCTTTGCTTTTCTCTTAATATTTCTTGCAAATTAAAAATGGAAATGTAGCCAAACAATTCTCTAAAGGTCACTCCTCTCATTTTAAAGTTAAATGAAATACCCTAGAAATGTTTTACATGTGAATATTTACATATAGCTTGTTATTCTTTTTTTAAAAAAAAACAGTCAATTCTGAAATTAATTTGGTTCCTTTCATTATGGATTTTTCACCAAAAATTATATTAGGCATGGTGTTTGCTTTTCTGAATGAAAATTAAATTGACCTATAAGCATTACATCATTGTACAGATACTTCCAGGAGGTGTTGGTTGTTGATGAGACTGGCGAACACAGCCCTCCTACCACCAGCTTATTCCCTTATTGCAAATAAGAATTACTCCAAAAAGAGTAAGTCTTGCTCCAAATAAAAATTAAACATTCATTCCGTAAAACATTCACCATCATCGCTGCAGTAGGTGGTAATAAGAATGGCCTGGTGGTTTTTTTCTCAGTTAAAGAGTTGAATCCTGTGGCACGCAGGGTGAGGGGCTTGGACCAGCCCCAAAATAGCTGGCTGGGGTGCTGGCAGTGGGGCTGTGAAAGCCAGGCTGCCACCATGTGCTGGGGAAAAAAGAAAGCTGCATCGGTGCTCGGAGCCAGCGCTGCCTGCTGTGGCTGCGTGTGACACTGCTGGCAGCGCGTCTCAGCGCAGAGATCCAGTTCTCCAAAGAGATGGGACACAACTGTCTTTAGCCGTGGCATAAGTTACCCGAATTACTTGGGGATATAGCTGTGCAGACTGCACTGACAATGAACTTCTGTCTCAACCAAGTACTTCGGATTCAAAAGAGGTGTTCCCTATAATTGTCTGTCAAACCACTCACATTTCTCCATGAAACTCTTTCTGTTTGGCTCCTGGAACAGAACTGATGAAAAGTTAGGTGTTGCCTGATTAATGTTTCTACCATTTGCTTCTGCCCTTCCTGCCTGTCTGCATCCACGGTTGTTTCTTGCATTATCTATACCCAGATTATAAAATCTTTGGAGGTTGCATCATCTCTTTGCGTGGTAGGGCTTCCCCCCTCCACACTGGTGCTCAGAGAAACTCCTGAGGCTTCGTTCTGATCCTTTCCTCCCTTTGGTAGGAAATTCCTTCAGTGTCATCACTTTGAGAGCTGGCCTTTTGCAGCATTTTGTTTTTAAAATGTACCACTTAGTAACTAATCTCAAATGAAAGCAAGGCAAGTCTGTTATATAGTAATATATAATGAATTGTGATATGAACAAAGAATGTATGTAAGCTCTACACTTGCATAAAATGGCCCTTCTTTGGGTCAGCTTTGTGCATAGCGTTCCTCCTGTGAAGTTGCTTTGGGTAAATCAAGAAACTAAGGTTTTGATTTGTGAAATTAAGTGAAAGACAGGAAAATAACTGCTTGGTAGACAAAACCAAAGGCAAAACTAGTAATAACTCTAGCTTGGCAATAAAATGATTGACTGATTTTAAAGAAATAAAATCGAATGGAAAGCATTTGTGCGGTGCCAAAACTGAGGTTATCTATTATAACACTGCTATACGTTCATATAAAATTAGCAAAAACTCTCTCATGCCACACATCTTTAAATAGCTTTGCCTTTGTGTGCACATACATTCTTTACTGTTCCTCAGAGCATTTATTTATTGATGGGGGCTTTGTAAAGGCAAGAGAATTGGATTATATGTTATGCTAAACACATTCCCATATTACTGTTGTTTCACTGTACTGCTTAAGCTCTCAGTCAGAATTTTAATTTTGTGTATATTTTTAAGAAACATTCTTTATTTTCAGGTAAAAGTTTGGAAAAGTAGCTATTTTTTTTTAATTCTGACAATCCAGACTATTCAGGGTGACCTAAGGAGAAATGTTATTTGAAAATTGAACTTCACGCTTAGCTTTTTCCATTTGTGTTTTCCTTTCTGCAGAAAAAAGATGCACAAAGATAGTTTCTGTGGGTTTAGGAAACAGATGATAGCACACAAAGCCCTGTGTTTATATGCACTGTGGTGTTTTGATTTTTAATTAATGGTGTTTTTTGAAAACTTCAAAGCAGGTCAGTAGAGGGGTGAGCTCAGGTAGTGTTTGATGTTAGCAAGTGAAAATGGAAGAGGGTTGTCTCTGCCCCTTATTGTGTGTGTGAGGAGTGGGGGATTGTATCTATTTATTTGAAATTTTCTTAGCTGGTCTTCAAATGAGTAAAAAAAAAAAACAAACCCAAAAAAAAGCAAAAAAGGAGGAAAACATCTAATCAAAGCTTCTCAGTCAACTAATGACGTCAAGCAGTAACCTTCTCTTTCTCCCAGTATTTCCTTTGGACTATAAACTATTTAATACAGCTAGAAATTACCTCATCCATCATAGATAGCAATGTAGCCCTTTTCTGTGTTTTGCTACGTGGTGGATTTATCAGTGCTGGGCATGGGAAGGAGGTGAAGAATAATATCCTCTTTAATTGAATTTGCGGATTGGAATGTGGGGAGGAGGAACGGCCCGTGCTGGTGCCCGGCCGGCACCCCAGGTTGTCAGCCTCCTGCTAATGAAAAATGCTTTAATGACTGCACCGACCAGGTGCCAGGATATGAAATACGCGTATTTGGTATTGTACTTGTGTCTAACGTGGATTTTGAGCTATGACAGTAACTTAATATAGGGACATGACCTGCACGTGGTCTTGCTCTGTGCTGACTTGACTTTTGCGTGTGAGAAAGATGAGCTCTGCTTGAGTGCATTGGGTGGTGAGAGCGGGTGTCGGGCATTATCATGGAGAAATAAAAGCACTTCTTACCTTGTGGGGATTTGTTCATATGACCTTGCTGTTAAAAAGAATAATTTTGCTTTCTGATGTCGTTTTCAGCAGCAGGTCACTTTTACCTGCTGTTTCCAGTAAAAGTAATGATGCTACTTAGGATATTCAGAGGTGACCTGATGTGCACATGGGTGATTGCAGCAGGTGTAATTTTAAATTCAGGTTTTGTAAAGAATAGCGTGGCATTGCTTTTCTGAAAGGAAAGCTGATAATTGTCAGATATTTAAAAATTAGCAGTGAAATTGCAGTTGGCCAGTCCTTGCAGTAGCAATATTTTTTTTTATTTTCTTGTTGCTTATGCCAGTCTAGAACATGAGTGTCATAGATTTGTTTTTTTCCTCAGAATATGGCGGCATGGGCTTGGACTTCTCCTATAACATTGCAGTGGCAGAAGAGCTGGGAAACATCCGCTGCGGAGGTATTCCTATGGCTATTGGAGTGCAAGCTGGCATGGCTACTCCTGCTCTTACAAGGTAATTTTCAGAAAGTTTGGTTTAGCCTAAAACCCAAATTGTCATGTGTTTAGGCCTAAAACCCAATCTGTATAAAAGTAGAAAAAAACATTACTGTGCAGATTTACTGTCTAGTTGCTCTTCAGTAATGCTTGAGGAAGGAACCTGCTCTCTACCTCTCTCAGTTTGATTTAGGGGAGAAAATACAGATTTTTTTTTTTTTTTTTAATGTTAGAATATTATATATTAAAACATAGGCCTTGTTTAATAGTAGATGATATGTTTACAAACACAGAACCTTGGTGCCACAACTAATAAAACAATTTTAATTCCAGAATCCCCCTATTCATGTTGGTGTTTTTTCTTAGCCAGATGTCGCAGTGCAGTCATACTAAGGATGCATTTAGTTGTAATGATTAGGATCAATCTAATTCTATTTTATAATTTACTTGCTTTTTTCCAGCTTTACAAGGTGTTCCTCACTGTCTGTGACTCTTCAGAAATAATGACCAATATTGGTGTAAGTCCTAAAGTTGTAGCACATGTATCATGCTTCCTAAGTACGCCCATTCCAGGCAATTACTCATTTTGCTTTTTCTTATCTGCTTGTGTCACTGTTCCCCTTTTATCACTTGCTATCATTCAGGCTCCTGCACTTTCTGAAACCGTTTTTTTGGTTTGGTTTGGTTTTTTTTTCCCTCCCTCAATAAAAGTGGCAGTTACCAACTTCTTCTTGATGTAGTAGTTTCACAGACGTTCTGCATCAAAACAGAAGTTTGCAAAACTAGAGGGAGGTGACAGGCTGGTCCAGCAGTTTGCCCCTGGAATATGGATATGCCTAAAATTCTGGAAGGTGGTGGGGAGGATTAAATTCAAATAATGATGATGAAGTCAGGAATTTCTCTGCACAAATCAGATATACAAGAGGGGAGTTTTTGCACAGAAGAGCATTTTAGGGTTGGGTTGTTTGTTGGTGGTTGTTTGGGGGTTTTTTTCCCATTCTGAATGAAAATGCCTGTAAATCCACTGTAGAGTCTGGAATGTAGGCTCTGTTCCCTTGACATGCATTTATTCTTCTGCTAGGTATGTGCAACTTCGGAGGTCTCAGCCATGGGAGATCTTTCAAAAAGTTTTCTTCTCCTTTGTGTAATACACCAAAAGCTTGCTGAAAGCATGGAGTTCAGTATGTCTGTTGCAACAGTAGCTTAGTTATACTCCAACTGAAAATAAAACTAGTATTTTAAAAGACTTCAGAGAACAGTAGCTTGCCCCCATTATAGCCTTTTAGTCCCAAGGGTTTAAAAACATCTGTGGGTAAAAGACGACAGGATTTTGTTCCATTGCAGTTTTTTGGCCTTCTGTTACTCTGTTCCGCTGTAGTAAAGTGGTGAAGCTACATGCGTTTGTGCTAGTGAAATCCTAAAGTGGATGTTCTTTGGAAAGTAAATGTGAAAATGTCGTTCCTATGATGAAATCTGTAATTGAATTTGCATCTGTATTAGTGAACTTTTCCTCCACTGTTAAGTCAATTCCACTGACTGGTTATACAGTACAGTGTCCCACTCTTAAGATGTAAAAGTGAGACTTGGTAATGAAAAGAGAAAGCTGGTTGCTACAGGAAATTTTGTATGGGTGCAGATTTACTTCATGCAGTATAGTGAGCGAGCTAACTGCTTGTCCTGGGTCATGGATTCAAATTGCACTCAAAACCTGGATGGTTTTTTTAAAGGTATCTGTGTACTGTGGTGATCCTAAACAAGTTCAAAGTTATAATCCAAATTTTGCATCTTAACTATGCATTGTTACATGTGATGCATCAGCAATGCACAAAGTAAACAGTAATATGGGAATCAACCATCATCCCCTAAAAAACTTCTAAAAAGAAGTCTGGAGCCCTTTGTTGGCTTTCCTAACTTTGGGCTTTATTCAGCATTCATCAAGCATGTATTGAGTGCATCTGCAAACCAACTCAGTGAATGTGATACATCATGAAGATCTTCTGCCACCATAAATTAGAGGTGTTGCTTCAATTAGATATATAGGCAGCACAGTAGTTTGAACAGATGGATACACATATGCGCATGCACACATAGAGCTTTTTAAATTTTCATACTTTGGAAAAATAAAGTTTTAAAAGATCTAGAGTCAGGATACTTCCTGATACTGTTTCTGCAACTTCCATGGGTTTCTTGCTTCAGTGACAAGCTGTTGCAAGTCTTAGTTTGTGAAGGTCTTTGAGATATTCAGTTAAATGGGAAGTACATTGCAGTAACAGTTTTAATTATATAAATAATCAGTTTTGAAAATGTTACCTCTATCTGTTTGCCTTTTCACTGTTCCTTCATTCTTTATGGGTTTTTTTGACAACCTTCAGAAAGTTATATTCATGGTCATACTTGGAAGCAACCCTGCAGATTTTGATTTATATGCACTTCTACTGTGCAGACAAATATAGGAGAAAATAGTTTTGTTTCACTTGAAGATGCCCAGACTGCTCCATTTTTTCCCCCCAGATTCCTCTAAGTGAAGCAGTAGCACTTTCTAAATTTGAGAACTAAATGCAAAATATTTTGTCAGTAGTGATCTGACCTTTGATGTACCTGGTTCTGAACATAACTCTCTGTCAGGTCTTTCAAATGCATTCAGATGTAATACTTCACTTGCTTTCATGCTTACAAGTAAAGTGGAGAAAGCAGCTCTCAGCTGAGGCAGTGAATGAGATACATTTCCCTGGGCTTGTTTAAAAAAAAAACAAACCCTATGGGGTGATGCATCCATAGTGATACCAGATCAGTGTGGAGCTCCTTTATCTTGTCAATAGGCAGTAAACGTTCCTCTTCTTCCCCCCAGCCCCCAATTATTTACCGGAAAACGGTAAGGATAATGATGATTATTTAGTGGGAAGAGAATGCTTTTCTATTTCATCAGCTTACTCATCACTGATTCTTTCTCCATCCTGAACAGCAGCATACCTGAGAATTAATGTCCAAAAAGTTAGTTTTATTGTTTTATAGTTTTATTTCCTGTTTGCTGTAAAGGAGAGAAGCTGCAGCTGACAATCAGAACAGCGGTTTTGACAAGCAGGATCATCACCTTGATCAGCTGGGAAAAGGGTGAAAATGGGAAGAGGTCATTCAAGAGCCGAGTGGCTTTCCCACTGGCAACGCATAAGGGAAGCTTGGTTTTGTGCTTCTTCAAGAACAGACGTACTGAGTTGTCTCGCTCTAACATTTGGTACTTAATTTGTATAGTGTGCATAGGGTAGGCCAGGTCTTGCCCTGAGCCAGAGCAGAGACTGTTACAGGCACAGCTTTCAACACATCATTAAAAAAAGTATCATTAAGCGTTGGTGTCGTGATGGCTAGTTATGTCACGTCCATAGCCAGTTGTGCTGCTTTGTGGTTTTGAATACCTGTGAGGGTCTAACCTGGCCAGAGCAATACGGTGGGGCAATATGAAGTCAAGCAGCTGCTTCTCAACTAGCTTTCTTCAAAACGGCTTCACTGTTCCTATACCTTTGAGGTTCTCCAGCTCCTGGTGACAGCCTGGCCATACTACGGTGGCAGGTTGTCTGGTGGGCAGCCTTGAGGTCTCCAGAGCTGGTGTGGTGGCAGCAGGACACCAGCCACACGAGTAGTTCTTAAAAACTGCATGATCTGAAAAGGGTGGTCTTTAATATGACTCCTCTTTCACAATACCTGCGTTTTAGTGCAAAATGCATTCCTAAATAAGTAGAAGATTGACGTAATCGTTCTTAACCAAAACCCTTCAGGTAGTCTTATCTGCATGAGGTAGTCATACCCATCAGGTAGTCTCATACAGGCTTCTCATCTGTATTCTTTTCAGAATGTAGCAGTAGCTCAAACTGAGCAATTTATTTCATAAAATCTTCAAATAACTGAAGCTTAAAGGCTTGATAAAAACTGGGAGCCTTTTTTATTGCTTTTTTTAAGAGCACTTCTCTTATTGCTTTTTTTCTTATGCCATCTTTCACAAAAGGTAAATAAGTTTTCTAAATGTGGAGTTTTTAAACTTGCATGTCTTCTTATCTTGACTGAAACAGGGACTCAAGGAGAGAAAGCTGATTGCAGTGTGGATTCTTTTAAATCCAGGTTATGTAAATTACTGAACTTAATGAGGCTTCCATGCTGCCCAAGGGTGCTTGCTGCTGTTCACCATGCATTTCTAACCCTTTCTGTGCCTGTAAAGAGCATCTCTTCCCTTTTGTTTTTTCTTGCTTCTTTTCCTGTATCTTGAAGATCCAAGGAATACTGCTTAGCTGGACTTGGACATCAGAGGGTAGGATGCCTGTGCAGGACTACACTGAAGCGAAAGTGTGGCACGTGGTTGCTGGATTATTAATAGTTTGAGTCTAGGAGCAGAACAGACAGAGAATTGGGAGAAATTCACCTCTTGCTAGTGTGTAAGAAGGAAAGTGACAGGAGGTCAGAGTTATCCCCTTCTTTGCCTAAAAGAAATCTTCTTTGTATTCCTAGGAAGTCCATGAGTAAACTACTGAGTTGTCTTTGAGATACTGTAGAATAATGTATAGATCATCTGAAAACCTCTCTCTTTTTTTTTTTTTTTTTTTTCCTTTATTTTTGCTTTGGTGGTGAATAGTGCTCAAATGTGTGAGCTTCAGTGCAAGAAAGCTTGAGTTGATGAAAAGCTGAGAGCTGTGTTACAACTGCCTGCAGCTGTTCGTATTCAGAATTTCAATTTGCACTTAATAGTGTATCATACTAGTGTATCTGTCAGTTCTACTCAGAACTTTCCTTACTAATTTAATTAATTCACTTCAGCTGAGCTTTTTTCCCCAGAAGCAGAAGAAACAAAAGTGAATAAGATCTGTGGTTCTACCAAGATGATTATCAGCCCAATTAAGTCAGAATAGTGATGTGCGATAGACATATTTTCATTCAATGTAGCAATCTAACCTGTCAGAAACCAGATTTTTATATATATTTGAGATGAATAAAGGTGACTTAAAATTTCTAATTGGCAGAACACATAAACAGAACTATGTAGATCAAGGAAGTGTTCTTACATCTGTATTTTGCCATGGTTTTATTTTCCTTTTACCCACCATTTACAAGATTGTATACGATTGTCATTTTTGTGTTTGTATTCATGACATTCCATCAATGTTACTTATAAAGCATGGAGCAACAAGAGATGGACCACTTTCCTGCAACTCTTAGTGTGTAAGAATCTCACACTTGGGACTTCTGGGTTACCCAGCATCAACAAGGAGCTCCAGTTTATTGACTGTAGACTCGTGTGTGTATACGTACACACATGTATGAAAATAAATTTTAGAGCGATGCTAAGGCTGCACAGTCAATCCCATGGGAAACTATGCTCTGGGGTATGGCCCCGGTCCAGTAAGCAGACATAGTCTGGTCTGTCTTGAGTCAGAGCTCAAGTCTTGCAAACAGTTTCCTAATTCTGGAGCTGTAAAACTGGGAAGAAGTGCGTATTGCATTTGTGCAAACCTGAGGTTTTTCTGGGATGCATTTAAGATGGGTAGAATTTTACCAAAACAACGTATTTCTAACACAATAGCTAGCTGCTTGCTGAGCTGCATGTCCTTCCTGCAAGGCATAGAGAACCATGATCTTCTGAAGATAGTGTTGCCAGGCTTTTTTTATAATTGCAAAATAAATTCTGCTGTAGCCTCATTTATGGGAAGAGCTGAACTGTTTTCTGGAACTTAAACCAAACAAAGAAAGATATCAAACCAGAAACATTCTGAGGAAAGTTCTTGTCATAGAAATCCTCTGTTGAAATAACTAAAGGTTGGCAAAATTTTAAGCATCAGAAAGCGTTGCCAAAACTCCCTGCTAGCTCCTCTCATAATCTGATTTTTCATGTTGTTGGTTGTTTGTGGTTTTGGTTTTTTCTTTTGTCTAATAAATGTTCAGCTGGCCATACTTGATCATGTCCTGGGCAGGGCGGGGAGGTACATAACAGACATGGGGACTTTGTCCCAGTATGCTGGAGGAAGGAGTAAACACTCCAAGCTCGCTTCTTGTATTTATTTGGGATTGCTGCCATGATTATCAGCAAGGACAGGACTGGGACTTGAGCTCCCTATGTGCACAAAGTGAAAGTGTCTGCCACCTCCCAGTCTGTTCTCTGGCCGTCCCGTGTCCTTTGACTGTTTTGTGTCAGGATTGGAGCGGAGGGGAAGGGTCAGAGTCTTAGCTAAAACGGCATCACTCCTTTGGAAGTACTGGGACAGTGTTTTAGAAGGAGGGCCCAGATAACTGCAGCCTGCTTAGACAGCCAGCGAGCCTAAGGAGATGAGTGGAGATGCTGACCTGAGAAGCCTCACACCGATGAGGAGGCTGAGGAGGAACTTGACTTTTGTGGATTTCTGCTCACAGAAGAGGTATCTCATGACCCGAGGAATTTTTCAGTCTAGCACAAGAGAGGTTCAAGAACTAGACCATGAGCTCACCATTCACGTTGCAAGACCAAATCAGTGAATGTTAATTAGGACAAAATCGACCATGAAATGAGATGGACCATGTTTTGAATCGATGAAAGCAGCTAAACATTGGAAAAAAAGAGGGTGCCTCTTAACTGAATTGAAATATGGCCAAGTGAATTTTTTGTGTTAAAATGCCATCAACAGTTTGCCGTTTCCCTTTTTAGTTTTGTGGGGACTAAAAGAATGGCTGGGAAGAAGCACTAATGGATTTCACTATGTGATTTAAATGCAGATGTGAAATATTAATAATGTAAATACAGTTATTTGCAGAGGGTGGCCATCACATGTCATAACTTTTCAGTCACCACTAAAACCTGGCAAAGAGCTGGTGCAAAAGTCAGAAAATATGCAGAGAGCCGGTCCTCCATCCTGACTGACTGCAGACTGGTGCAGGAGCGTTGAGGGGGAAACCCCAGGGACTATGTTTATTTAGATCTGATAGCTCTCAAAACAACAGTCATAAAGATCAAACTTTGGGCATCTAGACCACACGTTTCTGTGGGAGTAAGATTCCTGAATACTTGTAAAAACCTTATTTAAAATGATTGTGGCTGCACTTCTGGTGAAGGCTCTGAATCATAGCTTTGGAGGGTATCTATTCTGTCTTTTGGCTCTGGACAGATTTTACCTCGTCATAGGAAAATTGATGACTCTGTGGGGATAACTAAATTTGTAACTAACTTGTAAATAAAGTTTACCTTCAAAAGTTTTAATATCTGATCTTTTTCATTATATTGTTGCAGGTTTGGTTCTGATGAGTTGAAAAAACAGTTCCTTGTACCAACTATAGCTGGAGATTTTGTGGCTTGCTTGGGAATCAGTGAAGCTGGAGCTGGGTCAGATGTCGCAAGTAAGTTAACCTAGCAAATTGCCAATTTTGGACAGCCTGGTATTTTAATGGAAAGAATCTGGTTTCCCTGACCCTTCCATTTGCCACTATCATTTGTAAGAAATACAAAGGAAGGAAAGTCTGGTGCAGTGAGGGCAAAAAGTAATATTCCAGGAGCAGTAACATATGCCTCTGATGCAGCCAAAAGCAATCAAACTGAATGTATTTTCAGTGAATCAATAGCTATAACCCTGTATAGGCTGAGCACAACAGATTAATATGCAGCTGTCGTGCTGGCCCTGGATTTCTCCTAGTGTTTGTCCTGCTGCTGCCTTCCCTGTTCTGTCCGAGCTCACGGCGGGCAGGGAGCACTCCAGCACCTCCTGTAGTTGCACAGCCACCCTCCGTTGTGCAAACCTGCAGACGTACGTGATAAGGGGTGGGGCCTGTTCAACTGTACTAAAACTTGCAGTTCCTTAAAACAGACCTCCCCACTGAACGTGGGCAAATCGCAGAGCTAGTCCGTTCTGAAAATGATGGCATCACTTTCACGATGGGTTCCTCTCGCTCATTCTTACCTCACCTCGGCCCCTTCCATTGTTCCGGTGCAGCAAAAATGTCTCTGAACTGGTGATTGTTTTATTTAGAGCTAATGAAGAATTTGCCATGTCAAATCTATTAGCTTTAATTTAGCTACTTTGCATGCAACAATTTTTCTTGTTTTAGTGCAAGAATATGCTTAAAAACATGGACAAATGAAACTATTATTCTGAAGTTCCTGAGGCAATAGATAATTTGAACAATTAAATTAAAACAGATATTGTAGAAAAAGTAAAAGATACCTCCTCTGACTGTGAATTGTGGACTTCAGGGAAAAGGGAATGACAAGAAACCACTTTTAGAGGTTTTGTGTTGACACAGGATGGCTAAGTTGAATACATTGTGCTCTTACAAATTACTGAGACGTGTTCCTGCAGACAAAATCGCTGAGTTTGACAGAAGTTTTTTGATCAGCAGAGTCCTATGTCCACCTCCTTGACCAAACTCAGGTTGTTTTCTCAAGACAAATAGATAATTATTCAGTGTTAGAGCAAGGGTGCAGCAGGTAGTTTTCAAGAGGGTTAATGGGGATAATGAAATAATGGGACTAAATCTTCCTCTATGATCTATTGCTGTTTTCCTTTCTAGTTAATTGATTTTGTTCATAAGAAAAAATTCCATAATTTTTATAGACTTGTTTTTCATTAAAATAATTTGAAATTTGAATTTTGCTAATGTAGGAAATACAACATCATTTATTTTAATTAATGCCTGTCTAGTTTACTTAGATGATTATCAGAAGTTTCTAAATATGATTTTAATTTTTTGATGCAGTGCTCCAGGTAATAAGTAACATAAATATTCTTTTAGCTGCATGTTGTTTATCATCTAGTTTAATTGGTATGATACACTTGGACTAATACAGTTAAAGAGAAATTTGGAATCAACTAGGATTATCTCATGAACCCAGACTGCATCTGGGAGGCAGACTACAGGATGAAATGACGATACTTTTTCACCTGTCATGGAAGATCTGATCCCTAGTATAAATCCAGAAAACAGCTTACAATGCTTCTAAAGGGTAATTAAATGGACAAGTTAGGCATGAGCAGCACTAGCTTATGTTCTGAGTAGCACTGGTTTGCAGGAGGCAGAGAGAACATATAAGTTCCAGGTGGCCCAGCTTTAAAGTAGACTGAACTGCATGAAACAGCACTTGATACTTCCTTTGGTTTCTCACGCTATTGGGATGTTTGTCTCCCTTAGATAAGTGAAGGGGTAGTAAAGCATAGCAACTATTCACATGTTAAGGTTGGGGACATGCTTCTGCCATGTGAGCCAGTATATTTTGAAGAATGATGCAGAGTAAGGTATCTCTAGCATTTTCTTCTGCCAGTTCCAAAAATAACTGTGATGTGAACAAAGGTGATGTGAAGACAGAAGACAAAAAAGTGTTTCTTTACATGAGAAGTGAAGGTGCCTGGAATTAATTTATTCAAAATTCAACAGAACAAAAAGGACTGTGTATATTAGTCTAATATAAATTTCAAGTAAATTTGAAGGAGCACCTGTCTGCTTTCAAACGTAGTTGTTGTATATTGTACATAGTATTGACCACGTACAACAAAACTAGCACAGACATGACCCGAGAAGCAGAACAGTATAGAACAGTTGGTATAGAAAGTGTCTTTCTTTAATTTCAGGATTCTTGGTACCACAAAGCATACACATTTTTGTAGGTTTTAATGATTTTGTCTCATTCTATCTCACTACTGTTCCACAATTTATATAATGTTTTGCTGATAGTCTGTGGGGGATATGCAAGAAGACATCATGGAGGACACTTCCTCTTTCTTCAAGTTATGTCTTCCGGGCAACTGCACGAAGTAACCCTGTTCATATCTATGCTGAAGAGGTAGACATCTTGCCCCATTTTGTCTCAGTGGAATCCAATCTTTCTGCTTCTCTGGGTTTAGGTTGTCTTTTTTGAGCATGAAAAAACAAATTTGCACATGGTGTCTATAATGGCACAAATACTTCTCCAACCCTAATAGGAATATTACCCTCCGATGTGTAATGTTATACAACAGTTTGCTGGCTTGTGAATCTTGTAATTAACTATGCAGATCATCTTCATTAGCAGTTTGCTATTAACATTGTAAGATACAGCAATCATTCTTATTACTTTGTGCCTAAGTACTTGTACTTGCCATGTTGAATTTGAAAACTCAAGATCATTCCTTTCTTGCTGGGCGATACCTCAGTTTTCTGTGTTGGTGATGTCTCCCAAGTTTGTGTCACCAGCAAATTTCATTAGTGTATTCCTATTCTTCTTTTAAAGATAATTAATGAAAATATTCAATAGGTTTTGTCCAAAGGCTGATATCCAAGGAGGAGCTCCAATAGTACCCTCCCTGCACATCAGCACGTCCTCTTTTAATGCAACCTGATGCAATTTCCCTTTTGCCAAGTTCCTTACCCACATTTCCACTTTTGTCCTAATTCTTATCTTTTCAAAATTTTAACTCATAGTTACCTAGTAGCATCAATTTTAGTTTGCTTGGGTCCAACAGGATTTTTCCTGTTCTGCTTTTCTCTAGAAAATCCATTTTCGTTATAAATAAATCAGATTGGTTTTAGATAAGATACAACTGGTAAACTGAATTATCTTTTCTTTCCAAATGTATTCTGAGGCTGTGCGGATTGCCAAAACCAACAACCTCTTTTTTCACTAATTTTAATTTCTGTACAGTCCTTCCTGTAGATGTCTTTCTTTGTCAGCTATATTGTGAATCTTTTTGTAATCTCGTGTGAAATACTTCTTTAGTTTTGAGGCGTCCTCTATATGTCTCATGTTTTTTTTCTCCTTCTCTTTTCATTTCTGTGGCTGAAACATTTTTGTTTGCTGCCTCAATCTTCTTCAATTTTGTTGGTTTTCATCTGCAAGATTTAACTTAGTTTGACCTGTGATAGTTCTTACCTTCTGACCTCCAAACTGTAGCTTTGATAACTAATCTCTTCCCTTTCCTGTAGGCCTTCTCCTGTTTTTTGAAGTGATTATTCATTCAGTGAGACTTGAAATTATTTCATGCAAGTTTTGGGTTTTTTTTTTCCTATGCTGATGATGTAAATTCCAGATATGTGTTCCTCATTTTTTACTTTAAGGATATTCATTGCCTATCTTTGATCATCATATTGACCTTAAAAGTTGAAGCCAACCTTGCCTTTTGTCAGATCTATTTAGATGCATGGCTGGACTCAAGAGCACAGTGGAGAAGAAAACTTGAGGCTCAAGTATGTTGTGATTTGAATGGTGAAGTGACCAGCCCTGGTTGCTTATATGGCACCATCTGTATTATATGCCTTTCGATGATGCCTTGTGGTCTTTCCTAGAAGGGGCCCTCACAGCACGTTCTGTAAGTTGTTCAGTTATAGGCACTACAGGGCCAGTGGTGTGGACCTGCCAAAAATGAGTTATGGAGCACTGACTGAAGTAGCCTTTTCCCAGAGCTATGCCCTATCAGGGAGGATAATTACAGTCAAATATTCTGAATTATCTTCATAGCCATATCCCTGAGACTGAAGCCACTTGACTTTAGTAGATTGTTAAGTAGGTTTTCAAAGCCTGCTGTATTTTAAACATAAAACTTACTTGTTGACTTGATCATCTTTCTTCTAATTAAAGTTAAAGAGAATCAACTCTTCATAAGTTGATTTTAAATAGCTGTTTCTCAAGTGTCTGAAGCAAACTGTCAAACCATCACATCTGGGAGTACTTGAACATTCCCATTAGAAAGGCATTTGTTCATTAATCTGTGTTTGGGTGGTTAGTCTCCTGTGACGCCATGCTTGCAAGAACTGTTTACATCTGTGATAACATCACAGTGCTCATTGTTCCTCTGCAGACCTTCCATGGGACCTCTATCTAATCCCTTCAGTAGCTGTTCCACAACAAAGGGATGTGTGATGTAAATCACTGTGTATGCTCCCATCCTTTTCACGCTACTTCAGTACAGTGTTGTAATTCTTATTCCGGCTCTTGTGTGTCCTTCATTTATTATTTAGTCTCCATGTATGTGACTGTCCAGTGTCTGTGTCCATCTATTATAAGCATCAGTATTTCGGATTCCTTCAGTTGGTTGGCCGTCATTATTATACAGATTTCATATCAAGTCCCTTGGACAGATTTGGCATAGTCCTTTCATTGACTGAATAGCTATGTGGCTACTGTTTTTATCCACATTAGTACTCTCCCTTGCCGTTCATCATTACCTGCTTTTAAGTTCCTTTAGCCATAGCTATATCTGATACTCCCTTGTCTTATACCTTATACAATTTTCTCCCATCATTTTTCCCTAGTTCCTTCATTAACAAGGCTTCTTTTCAGCCATGCTGATCTCAGTCCCAGTTTATCTTGTAAATGAAGATCAGATACTTGGTTTTGGTTTGTTTTATGTTTGGAGCCCTTGGGAAGAAGGTTCATGGGCAGATTGAGGTGGGTGTGTATGAAGGTATAACCAGCTGACTTAAATGTGCCTGCCCACTCCACTCAGTGTCTGGCTCCCACCCTCCAAGTCTACTGCCTCCCTCAGTAGGTGGGTTCTTATGGACTTGATAGTCTCATTAGGTTTACAGGTGCTATTAGGGGTGTGGTAGGGTTCTCTTATACCATCACCTACTTATAGCTAGATATCTGTTGGAGAGTCTTCCTCAGTTGGGGTTTTAGTTGAAGAAGATCAATAGCAGAGGAAAGAAGACAGCCTTTTGGAAATTCTCCTGGAGTGTAAATAATAACTAATGATTCACTCTGGCTGTCTGTTGCAGCTAGGGCTGCTTGCAGTGTGATGTGAACACTCACGGATGAAAATAAGATTGTTTTTTTCCAGGGGGTATAAATAGCAGGTGTTTGGAACTCCTTTGTGTACAGACATTCTTAGCATTTAGACTTGGCCTTTTGAAAGTTTACTAGCTTTGAATTTATTACGCCATTCTGACAAAGAACATGCAGGAAGTGCGTGTATGTATATCTTTATGCATACACAGATACTGAGGCTTATGTTTGTTTAAGTCAGGACTCTGAAATTAATGGCCTCCTCAGTGACTAGCGTGCACAGTAACAGAAATGCGTAATAGGTCACCTCAGACTGAAATGTTTCTGGCCAGAGTTTTTGATGACCAAATTTACATAGGGAAAGTTTTCTGCTTTCATCAACTGGGATGAAGACTCCACCTAAAGGAGGGCGAGAGAAGTGGTCTGGCTTCCCTGGCTTGCCTTCCAAGAGTTGTCCAGACGGGTCTGCCTTGTGCAGCCCGGAAGGGTTAGAGGACTTGGGGGGTATAAAGGGAGAATCAAATATTAGTTATCTGTCTGAGAGCAAGGGAGTAACTCTGCTAGTCATACAGGGACCAGCTTATCCCTCCTTCACAAGAATTAACCCTTCATTTCCTATGTTTTGAAATAGGTATCAAGACAACAGCTGTGAGAAAAGGCGATGAATATGTCATAAATGGTGGTAAGATGTGGACTACGTCCGGGTGCCAAGCGGACTGGATGTGCCTGCTGGCAAACACCAATGAAGGACCTCCCCATCGAAATAAATCTCTCATATGTCTGCCAATGAATCTGCCTGGTAATAACACAGAACTCTTTCTCTTCTAATTTGATTTTATTGGTGTTTTTGTGCATGCCCAATACAAGAAGGAAAGGTGTTTGACAGAAAGGACTGCACCCATAAATGGTCTTCTAAGTTAGGTGTTTAACTGTTATACAAAGTTGGTTCTGAAATGCAGTTGCACACTTCCACAAAGAAGTAGGGGACAAGAGGAAATGAGAAGGAAGTTAAATATTTTGCAGACTTCAGCTTGTGACTCCCAAATAATTTGATATGGAGAGTCCTTTTCACCAAAAATAAATGTATAAAAGTTGTTCAGATACATCTGCATGGGAATATTTCATAACTTTCTGTGAGAATGAATAGACAAGTCAATGCGAAGGACAAAATTAATGCCTCAAAGAAATAATTAAAAATAGAGCCAACTTTTTTTTTTTTTTTGGAAGTTGTAACATCCAGTGTCTTTTAGTTTTGGAGAAGTTCCACAAAACTTTTATCTTAGTTTTCTGTCCCCAAAAGGCATTAAGATGCAAACAGTCCACAAAATAAATAATGTATTACTCTATTTACATAGATCTTTGCGACATATGAACTATATGTAAAATGTTCTTAAATTATCTTTCCAAAATTGTGTAAAACTCTTTCCTGTTTTGTATGAGGACTGGTGAACAGAATATATACTTTTTTTCCAATGAATGGAGAAGTATGTTTAAGCTTGCTGTCTTATTTCTTCAGAAAATACTGAAAGTGATTCTCAAACATGTGAAAATAGAAGGATAAAGAGTTTAGAGATTTCAAACTTGGGAAATACATGGGAAATAGCTCCCAAAACAATCTTATCCCACACACCAACACCTGCCTCCCAGGAGTCTGTGGGCAGTATCTGACTCTGTTTGGGTGGGCTTACTGACCAGCTGCATTGAATACTAGAAGGATGCAATGCTGTGCCGTGATTGTATTGTGTGGATGGTCCTGATATTCCTCCGATAACCATCTTCTGCCACCCAACCTGGTGGGCTTGCTGAAGAGAAGTGCAGGCATACCCAGGGCATTTCATGGCTGTGCTCTGCAAAGGGATCTTTTTGCCAGGGCACTACTATCGTTAGCAGTTTAAATTACAAAAACAGTCTGTGAGTTGAATGTGGGCTGGAGTGAAACCTTCAAAGATTTTGGAAGCAGGGATTTGTTTTTGAAGAAGACTAGTAATTTGGGTGAAGACACTGAAGAAATACATCCTAATCTAAGGGTACAGGTTTCAGTGGTACAGTCCACTCAGTGTCTGTTCCTGAGTACTCTGCAGACCTTGCAGCAATAATGTGCTGTATTCATAAAGGACATCATTCAGAGAGGATACGGTTAAGGTTATGTTGGTGGGGACCTTTTGCAGTTTTAATAACTGTTCAAAAGTTTTTAAACCTTTTTGGTTTTCACTTATTTTAATATTTAGAAAATTATGTAAGATATTAATTTATTTGATATATAATGTATAATATATTTTAACACATATTTCAAATATATAATATCTGTTTAATATATAATACTGTATATTGCTGTATTTATATATTAATATAAAACATTAAAACCTATGGCATTTTTGTTCATTCAATTCAGAGTATTTTACATACAAAATTTATGTCATTATCAGCATTTCACATGTAGGGACACCACCATGGCAGTGAAGTGAAGGTCCATATGTTCACTTAATAGACCAGACTGAGAACAAAACCCAGGTCTCCAATGTTGTAAAAGAGGGGGATGTCTTGTAAGTGAATTTCAGTATAGAGTAAGTCAAGTGAGTGAGTTGCCTGGGGAATTAAGCAAGTTCTGAGTGGGTTGTGAGTTTCTACAACCGCTGCTCATGCAAGACAGGCTTTGAATGGGAGCTCACAGAAGATGGGCCTGAGCTGCTTCATTAGTTGTTGAGTTTGTCCGTATTGATAAGTGATGAGCAAACATGTAACTCAGAGCCAGAATCTCCCTGAATTTCCAGGTAAACTCACTTAGCAGCCATCTGCATGAAGTCCTCCTTGTGATTTTTCATGAAGGGGTCAGAGTACAGATGCAATGCTACTTCTCCGAGATCAGTTTTCCAAAAACAACAAAGCAGCCAACCCACTGTTGGAGGCAGATCAAATATACAGAAATTGACTTGGAGGTTTTCAGCTACTTTGCTTATTCCAGAAAGACATGTGAGTCATTGTAGCTTTAGAGGAGGGTGTTGTTAGGTCACACAGCATATACACAGACCTTCTTTACCTGCAGTGAATAGATTTTGAGTGGCAAAATTGCCTGAGTCACCTGAAACTGATCTGCAGAAGTGTAGAAGTCTTCCTAGAAACAAAAATTGCATTCCTCAAAGTGTATATACTTTCATTTTTTTGTGTGATACAGATATTGACCTCCAAAAGGGTCACTGTACCAACATTAGTGACCTTTTGAAATGAAGTATTAAGATGGTTGATTGTGCTCAGTGGGTGGGTCATATCAGAAGTGAGATTTTTCAGGAAGAGGAAAAGTATGAAAAAGGCTGCCATTTGACACAGATGTGAGGAGGAAGCTCCAGCTGTTTTGATATATCCTAAGGATGTCTGTCTGCCAAAGATTGTGCTCCTTGGAGGGCAGCAGACCAAGACTGTACGGAAAGTGTCTGGAGGACATCACCGAATGATGCACTATCAAGCATCTGTAGATGTATGTGTGTCAAAGCGCAAGAACGAGCGCAACGGACAATGAGTGTGTTATGTCTGACTAACTGCTGCAGTCACCAGCCTATATGGCCAGGTAAGGAAGGGATCCATGGTGCAGCAGTAACTCATTCCTTGCTAGCAGCTGGAAGGCCATGGGAGACTAGTCCAGCATTTTTTGTGAAAATCTTAATTGTTTCGTACTTGTATAATGTGGTGATTAAAAAAAAAAAGTTCCAAGTCTGAAAGCAAATTATGAACTTCAACAGCTGGTGGTTTACTGGAGATATGAAGTAGGATTTGCTTCTTCTAATTTTAGGTGTGTACAGTATCTATTCTGGGGTGGAGCAAATCATGGTCCAGATTTGACAAGACACTGCTGAATACATTTCTCATAAAGGGAATTCGATAATGGCAGTGTGGATTCACAGCAGATATCTAAATTAGGTGAATACTCCTCATACTAATGATGTCTTCAAAAAAAAGCTGAATTTCTCTTATGATGAAAGAGAATCTAACAAGTCGTAACATGTCTGTGTGTAAGATATATAGACAAATGGCTTGCAGCCCTAATCTGGTAACTATTTGTGCACTGGTTTGTCCTCTGAGTCCTCAGATAGTGATAGGGTAGATTGCAAGGAGGAGATAATAAAGAGAAGAGCATCCAGGAAAGGGAAAAGAGCATGTTTCTCAGGTTGCAATTTTAAATGTGCCTCTTTCCATTTGTAATGGCACTAAATAGTGTCAGGAGAGAGCAACTGCCTTTCTCTCAAGATAGAATATAGGAAATAAAAGAGATTGTCAGAAGGCTGGAGGAGTGGGAGAAAATTAAAAATCAAAGATGCCTGGGAAAAAAGTGCCCAGGAAGAGATATAGCAATCCATCTCAGTGATACTGGTGCAAGTAGCACAGATGGCTCTGTTAAGAGTGATTTTAGTAAGTCAGGCACTTGGCCTTGCTAGATTGAGATTTGTGTGTTATTGGATGGCTCGTGATTTATTTGATACAGACAAACTCCAGGAGTTATCTGGGCAGATGATTTCTACTGCTGCTGGTAATTTTTAGTATATAGTACCCCTTATGAAGCGAATGAAGGTAATTAAGTAAAGGAAGATTTTGATGCCCGTATTGTAGCCCAAGAGATGATTATGAATCATTGACTTCAAAAAAGAGAAAATGTAAAGCATGTGCTAGCAACAGAGGGGGCACTACAGGAGGCTGATGCAGTTTGGCCTCCTTCTGAATGAGAAACATGAATTAATCTAAGACCAAGTGAAACTGGTAAGGCACAACAAAGTGGGGATGCAGCTAGATTCAGGAAACTTGAACACGCAACCCAATCTGGCAGAAGTATGGATAGAAATAATTAACACATTTAGCTCCTCTAACCAAACCTGTAAGAGCTTTCCTCAATAGTCATTGTGGTACGTGGATCTGGGGAAGTACATAACAGCATTGATTTAGCAATATAAAGAACTGGCAACAGTTGTACTTTTTCAAGCAGAGTCCTTAGTAAACCACCCACTAACAAGAGCAGTAAGTGCATCTTCATATGGGTGAGGAGCAGTGATTGCATAAAACCAGCTGGAAGTAGACCAAAGACATGATCTCTGAGACTCTCAAAGAAACCAAGCAGTAACATTCCAACAGGAAAAGATGTTCCAGAAATCATTTGGGCCTGTAAATGTTTCATTGTGTGTTTGTTTAGCTCTGATTTTAATACTGAAACAAACCACAAATATTTTTTTTGGCATGGCTGGGTGCAAATTGCTGGATAATTTTCAATCCAAGAGTCAAAAATTTTTATACAGCTGTCCTAATTTTCTTCCTGCATTGAACATATATCAAAGCAAGTATTCCTAACACATAATCTGTTTATAGATTGGCTGGTGGAGAAAAATCTTGAGTGGAAGGCGTGGAAGTCTATGTGGACCTTATTCTGAGAGCAGTCTTGGCATTTGGAAATAGTGTTGGTATTTCATCTCTGCAGAGAGATGAAACTTTCCATAACCTTATTGAATGCAGCCAGAGAGAATGAATTTGAAGGGAATGACTGCCAACTTCTTCTGCCTGCAAAACCAAAGTAATTTTCACATGGCTGAAGTCCTCCTGTCAGTAGAAGTTGAGATGTCAGAAAGAGATGTTCACTGAAAACCATGAAGGATAGCAAGGTACAAACAAGTACAGAGAGGGACCACCACAATCTGTGCAGTGACCAACTCCTACTAAGCCATGTTAGAGAGTAGTAGAGGACTGAAAAAAAATAATAGAATAAAGAGGGAAATATTGCCAGAATACCTCCTCATCGCAAAACTGGTTAGAATACCGTGTATGCGGGTAGTAAAATGTTTGGTTTTCTGCAAAGACATACATGCCGATTTGGAGGACTGTTTTTCTACGTATATCGACTTGGCAGATGTAATCAGCATGTTTTGCACAAATCCTCATACCTGGTTGTTGGCCTCAGTTTACCTCTGAAACATTCTTGACTTCCAGCCCAAATAGTCACATTAGCCCCAGAGCAACAAGGAGGTAAAAACTGAAGACGAGGGAATTGCCACAGAAAATCAGTGGATGGCTGTTAAACTCTGATGGCACAGTGGTAAGCCATGCTTGCATCTGAACAATAGCAAGAAAGAACTTGCAGCTAGGAGAACAGAAAAAACAGGAAGGAGTCCTGCCTGGTGTGACTAGGTAGCTGAAGTCTTACGTGGCCAAACCTGAAGGAACCAGGTTCATCTCCAACAGACCGTTGCACGTGGGGTCAGAGTTAGCGCTGTGTAGGGAGATCTGTGGGGAAGCAAGTCCTCTTCACAAGCATGTCCACATGAAAACTCAGAGGAATTAATTGTGATCGTTATGAAGCCTTCTGTGACTACTTAGATGAACGAAACAGTATTTTGTAGGCCATCATAAAATACACAGTTTTAACAAAATTTGGAGTTGATACAGAATTGTTGGGTGTTTGTAGCAGTTATGAATTTGAGTCTAACCTTTTACTATTAGGAAAAAGCAGTGTGGTGTGATTATAAACTCTCTCATCTACAGGTACCAAAAAAAATCAGGGTAGGCTAGAAAGGGGAGGATAAATGTGGAAGAGAGGGAAGGAAGAGGATTTCCAGGAGGAGAAATTCTCTAATTGCAGCTTAAAACATAGCTCTGTTTTTGTCATTATTAAATATTGCTCTACTGTTTCACAGCAGTGCAGGCACTCAGCAAATACTGCTGAATTGAATTCCAGCATTTGATTATAGTGCACTAAATATCAAACATAAGCAAATAAATATTGCATTGTTTCAAGACATGCATGAAATAAGATTATTGCTACTAGTAAACAATTATTATTTGGGGGCATAATGAAAAGTGGGACCTTTACAATTGCAGTTTCTGATTTGCTAGGTAAATAAAATGGAAAAACTCTTAAAAATGGGATGTGGGCCATTTTACTCTTAAATTCCAGAATACTATTATGTTTTTCCTAAAGGTAGGTTTCACTGTAATCTTGGCACATACCGTCACATCTGCAAACTTCGCTTTCTTAAAATGCTGTACGTGTACATTGTGCTTCTATTTTTTTGTGGCCTTTCTAATACCCCTTTTTCTTCAGGCATTCACGTTGCTAAAAAGATAGACAAACTGGGCATGAGGTCATCGGACACAGCTCAGATCTTTTTTGAAGACGTAAGGGTCCCCAGCAAAAACCTCATCGGTGAGGAAGGAAAGGGTTTTACATATCAGATGTTGCAATTCCAAGAAGAGCGGTTGTGGGGAGTAGCCAGTGGTAAGTCATCATTTGTACTTCTGGGGCCAGGCGGGGACACGGGGTCACCTTTTGCATGAGTAACAGCACTTTCCTTTTATTGTAAATTGCAATGACCTCTTACAATCTGGTTTTGAAATCTGTCATAGCCTGGATACAGGCCTTCCCTTTCTGTAGGAAAACTTGAAATAGAAAATATTTTGTGAGGCATCACAGAGGCTGGTTTTGCCTTGTTTCTTTTTCTTGGTGCTTTTCTGCTGATAAGAAAATACGGCATCATGTTATGTCTGCTACAAATATAGTACAAAGGCTATCAAAATACTGGCATGAATTAGAAGGACGGTGACTTTTCCTGTAGTACAGTAAGCTATGATGTTTATCCTGGATTTTAGAAAATTAGCTTAGTGGCTGTGTAAAGAAGTGGCTCTTACAGGATGTAAGAGCTTTGTTTTGTGGATCTGTTTTACCTCTGTACACTTTGGACATAAGTGGTACAGCACCAAATTCCTTTCCCTGAAGTTATGCTGTCACAGAGTTCCTGTTAGTCTGAACTCAGGCCGTACTTGAATCTGCATATTTGAGTTACACAGATTCCGGATATTCCGGGTAACCAGATCCAAGTCTGGATTGTCCATTTTCAGCCTCCCAACCTTCCCCCCCACCCCACAGCGTTTGCTTCTTCAACTTAAATGTAATGTGGTTCACTGTAAGAAGATTGGTCCTCTTTAAATTTCAGGGTTGTATAAATAATCTCACCATATTCATGCTCCTGTGCGTATCTTGTCTGTTACTGTCTGTGTGTGGCTGGGGAATTGGGAACTCTTAAGAAGTGATTTTCTGATTCAGTGACCAATTAAAAAATTACTCCCTGTTGTGGGTTGATCCCAGACTGAGTATTTTAGAGTTCAAATGCTTTAAAAAATCTTTGGTTTGGGCCAAAATTCGTAGTTCAGCCTGAGATAAATAGTAAATATGAGAGTAGTTTTAGCAAAGAACAGGAGGTTAGACTTGCAAGGGATGCCCCTGCAGACTCAGGCAAGGAGGAGACGTGGTCCTACTGCTGGTCCTGCTTTAATCGAGGCATACAGAGACCACAAGGACGTGCATTGTGCATTTTTATGCTCAGTTTGAAGTCTAAGTTAAACAAAACAATCGGAAGCCCTGGGCTGCAGTGATACTCCCCAGGCAGCAGAGTAGCCCACGGCCGTTAGTCATGCCCCAGGCAAAAGTGACGCGTGCTGACAGCATCAAAACACAAAGCCTGGCAGGTTAGATCACTCCTGCTAAAACCACGGGCAGCTTGGTACTGTCCAGCCTTGCACAACTGGCCAGTCACCGTGCTCTGCCGGGAAGTGGGACACCAGGTTTCAATTCTTCTTTTTGCTCAGAACAACACAGCAGGAGCAGGCGAACCCTCGCCCTGGATGAGCAGTCTGGGAAGGGCATCTTCGCTCCCCCCGCCATGGCCAGGCAGGGGCCATCAGGGAGGAAGAGCCTTGAGCTCACCAAGGGAGAGGGAGCTGCCTCCTGCAGTGCGCGGTGGCCAGTGTGTTTTGCTGGGCCCCCTGGTTTTGTTTTTATGCACTATCTGATGATACCAAATGCATGAAAGCACTGGGAGCAGGGGCAAGACCCATCGTTTGGGCCAAGTTGCAAACTTCAGAGGTAAACAGTTGTGGTAAACAAGAAAAAAGAGTAAGCGATGTTCAGAAGGGAGCCAGGTGCTTGATAGATGTGGTTTGTTACACCACGACTTCTAGCTGTTAACTTCCAGTCCTGCAAATGGTTTAACGCATGTTCAACCACAAGTGTTTTGCTGAAGGCTCAGATGTGCAAAACTATGTACGTGCCTTCAGTAGTTTTGTGATTAGGTCTGCATGTGTAATCCTAGTCCTCACTTCTGGCCCTCAGAAGGACGTTTCTGTTCCTTCCCAGTTCATAACTATTCATGTGACGTTGAAAATCATCAGTCTGCTTTTAAACACTTTAGGGACCAGTCCTGGCATCCTCGCTTTCACTGCTTCCTAAAACTTGGAAGAGGCAGTTGACTGCCATTTTTTTCTTTCTTTCCTTTTTGGGCCTTGTTTTGTTTTGTTATGTTTGGGGGTTTTGTTTTGGTTTTTTTGTTTTTATGTATTTTTAGTATCAACTATCATGTGCTCCAGCCTTCTCTTTGTTTATTAATTATCTTCTTTGTGGCCAAATTTCAGAATGTGTGGGGAGTTTCCTTCCTTCTTCACCTTTTTTTTTTTTCCTTTTAAAATGAATTTTCAGTCAAACAGATTGAAAATATAAATGGAAAACTAATTTCCTGGAATTGCAAAATTTGGTCACAGGTGTGGTCTTTTCTTCTGAGTGACGTGTTATCAAAGGCATTGGTAAAAGTCACTGTGTTTCTTGCTTCATTGAAAGAGAAGAGCTGCCACATGTCTCTCCCATGTTGTGACACTTGGTAAACACCGTCCATTTGTGGACCTGTTGCACGGATCACAGGAAAAGAATGTTGCTATGGCAAGAAAGCAAACAGGTTTTTTGTGAATTGCTTAACTTGGAGGCAAAGAGGGAGTTCAGTGTTTGTGAGAGAGCAGAATGGCACTTTTCTAATGACTTCTATCTGTTCCTGTAGTCTCAGTTTTATGAGCACCATTGAGTCATGGCCAGTAAGCAGGATGACAGATCCTTTTGCATGGGCATGCACGTCCTTAAGAGACAGATTGCTCAGCTTGGAGCTTGCTGGACAACTCACTAGAGAGTGATCAGCAACAGCCTAAGAAAAACGTTAATTTCCTTTTGTTTTGAGAGGAGATGTAGCAAGGCAAAGTGTGTTCACAGTGAGCAGAAGTTTCAAGTGGAAGAAAGTAAGTTGGATGGAGGTATGAGGAAGACTGTTCTGCATCTGGCAGCTTCAAGTTCTTTCACAATTCTCGGCTGTGTGGTAGATCATGCATTCCTTAGGCTACCCTAGAGTGAAATTTCCTGCATGTGCTGTCAGTTGAAACCCATGGGGCCAAGTTTGTCTGAGGATGTGGAGAACATTGTATGACAAAAGAGGAAACAAATATACAGGGGGGAAAAAAGTCCAGAGAGAAAATGAGTTTCACTGTTAAGAATGGCATTTCTCTGTACTTATATGATTGGCAAGGTATTGCGTGCTGTTATGTTGTAGAAGGCTGTTGGCAGTCATGGTATTCATGACGTGCTGCGTTTCGTTGCTGTTTGCTGCACAGCTAAGCTTTGCCATGTTAGAGCTATGCTCATAGCTCTAAATACCTGTAGTCATAGCATCACAGAATGGTTTGGGTCGGAAGGGACCTTAAAGATCATCTAGTTCCAACCCCAAAACATTCTTCCTTATGTTCAGTCTAAATCTACCCTCTTTCAGTTTAAAACCAGTGCCCCTTGTCCTGTCACTACAGACTCTGGTAAAAAGTCTCTCTCCGTCTTTCTTATAAGCCCCTTTTATATACTGAAAGGCTGCAACAAGGTCTCCCTGGAGCCTTCTCTTCTCCAGGCTGAACAACACCAACTCTCTCAGCCTTTCTTCATAGGAGAGGTGTTCCATCCCTCGGATCATTTTTGTGGACCCGCTCCAACAGGTCCATGTCTTTCCTGCGCTGAGGGCTCCAGAGCTGGACGCAGTGCTCCAGGTGGGGTCTCACCAGCGCAGAGCAGAGGGGCAGAATCACCTCCCTCGACCTGCTGGCCACGCTTCTTTTGATGCAGCCCAGGACTGTCCTCAGAAGATTTCCTCTGTCTATTTCTGTTTGCAAATGGCAGTTCCAGGAATAAGCAGAGGGGTGGTGATGGCAGCTAAGAAACAGGAGGGTGGATCAGCTGGGGCAGGAAGGAGGCAGTGAAGCAGAGAGGCGGACACTGTGAGAGGAGTTTTCTCAGGCCCCCCACTTCCAGCCCTGATGCGTGGTGACAGCCTGAGCAGAGATGGGACAAAACCCCTTCATGATCTTCAGCCCTTTTGCAAGCAGGGGCTGTTCTGTTCTTTCCCGCCCAGTCCTGCTCCTGCCTCCTCTTTGCTGTTTCCCGTCTCTTCTTTCCCTGGTGCTGGATGCTGGGAACCGCATGAGCCATGCTGGAGTACCTTGCTCTGACAGACCAACACAAGACTAATCCCTTGTCCTCATGCCTCCCACCTCCCTTCTGCTCTCCTAGCACTGGCATGTACTGTTTAGTTTCCTTCCCAGCAGCTCAGACTCGGCTGTATGCTTCCCAGGTATCAGTTTGGGGGCAAGGGACAAGAGATGCCTAGACACTTCTTGCTCTTTTTTCAGCATCTCTCAAGCTGGAGACCGTAGACATACACGTGAAAAAGCTGTTAGTGTTATTCGTGCTAGAGTGATGTGTTACATGGTCCCTTTGGAAGAACAGGGATGTTCCTCTGTACGAGAGATGACCCTGGAAACAGCAATTTATTTTCCTGTCTGGAAAACCAGCATTAGGGTAGCAGCATAGTGTATTAACACAGAAGAAATGAGGACATTATTGTATATGCTCTTTTGAAAAATAAGCATTGAAGCTAGTTGTTTGAGAAAGGAGGAGAAAACATTTAAGGAATGAGAAAAGCTGATCACCTCACTGAATGTGGGGACAGCACGTGAAAAATAGTGCTGTGTGGAAGAGCTGGTGAATGACCATGGCAGGGGGCAGTTGGTGGGATACAGAGTCTGCATATGAGAGCAGTATAGGGATGAAGTTTAAATAGAGGTGATCTTGAAAGCGACGCAGAAAGGAATATGGAAGCACACTAGGCTCCTGTAAGTAACTGTCATGTGAGAAACTAGCAGGTGGGAAAAAGGATTTTGTAGTTAGTCCAGGGCTTGGTTGTATTTTGCATTTAAGATTCAGAGTTTTGTGGTTTACATTCTAAATGTGAATGGATGTGGACATGCATATTTTGAAAAGAGAAAATGTGACCCTTCTTATACAGATGGATTTGTGAACTCTCTCCGTCTCCCTGCTGCTTGCCATAGTGACATGGGTCCACATTTGCCAAACAAAATTTTCCACAAATTCAGCACCTGCTGTTATCCTAGCTAAGCTGCAAGAGACTGATAGCCTAGCCCTTCACTTCAAGGCTGGTTTGCCTTGCAAAAGAAACTTTCCCCTTTTCTTCTTGTTTAAAACAAGGTATCTCTAAGTTTGCTCAAAAAGTAGCAATGAACTAGTTCTCTTGCTTTAAAGCAGTGCCTGCCATCTCTCTCACCTGTCTTCCAGCAGTATCCTATTTTGATTCTGTTTCCATGAGAAGCACGGTTTAGCATTTACTAAAAGTGGCTGTGAATCTTAATGTTTTTCCCTTCCTTTCTATGCTGGGATCTGATCACAGAATGCAGAGTGCTTGTGTTCCTTGATCTCTGAATAGGTTTCTGCCTTCTCCCTGAAAGCTTCCTTGAATTTACATTTCGACAGCATTCCTCAGTGAGCACTCTGTCTGCCTTCAGGTTTTCTCTCGGGATTGTGACAGACCTTCAGGACACAGGTAGCATGGAAAGCAGGAGTTGCCACAAGCTTTTGCTAGGGCCCCAAATGAGGCATTAAGGATAAAGTTTACATACTTGTCATTACATACTGCTCTCTATGACTTTCCTTCCCTCCTCCCCACCACCCCCCTTCACTCTCCTCTGAGTTTTGGCATTTTGGGGCTCAAATGAAATAGCAGTAAAGAGGTCTTCAAGGTACAAGGAAATACCAGGCTTTTTTTCAGAACTGAAACTGCACCCCAAACTGAGCGTATGGAATAATTTACTTTAGAAAACCTAATGTATTGTTTGTTCAATGTGAAAAAAACATATTTTTGAACAAGAAGAAAACAGATCTGGCTAAAATGATGTCTTGTTCTATGCTTTGATTCTTCAAGTCCTGACACCGCTGGAAACTGTAATACAAGAAACTATTGACTACACTCGCCAGCGGAAAGTGTTTGACCAGTCTGTCCTGCACAACCAAGCTGTGCACTTCCGCCTGGCCGAGCTGGCAACCGAAGTGGAGCTCCTTCGCTCGCTGCTCTACCGCACCGTTGGTGAGCTCCCACATCTGCCTTCCCAGATGTGCTTCTCTTCATGCAAAGAACGTTGTCAGGCTAAAGGAGCATGGGGAGGTGATTGCCAGAGAGGCAGGCTGTGATCAGTGACTCTGTGTGTATAACTGTGCTTTTTTATTCCTTTTTTTTTTAGCTCTCTATGTGGAAGGCAACGATGTGACAAAATTTGCTTCCATGGCTAAGCTAAAGGCAGGTCGTCTGGCCCGTGAAGTGACTGATAGCTGTCTCCAGTTTTGGGGAGGAATGGGATTCACCAGCGAGGTTCTGGTGAGCAGGTTTTACAGGTAAGCAAGTGAGTGGTGAAAACAGGAAATGGCTTTACTGAAATTTGGCCTCTTAAATGTCCCGCTAAAAGATCACCCACTTGAAAAGGGCACCGGTGTGAATGGTATTGTTCCACTGAATGGCATGTCACTGATGTACGTTGTGGATGCAAGGGCATCCACAGTCCCATTGACTTTGGGGTGACGTGTGAGTGAGTGTCAGGACGTAGGCTGACTATTCCTTTGCCAAATCTTGGCTTTGCACTACAACTGTGTAGTTTGAGCTACCCACAGGTTAGCTTGAATGTCAGCTGAAAGAAGTAAACCCCATGTTTTCCCTGATGGTCCTCTGGTACCTGCCAGACAATAGGACAAGGAAAAAAAGGGTAAGCCTACCAACAAGTGATTTTTTTTCTCTTTGCTCTTTGTTTGCCTGTAGTCTTAATTACAAGAACAGAACTAAAACAAAACAGAAGCTTTCTTCCAAAACCAAGGAAAATCAGCTTTACCTTTTTCCCCAAATAGAAGTGTGAAACTGGAGTTCACCACTAGGCTCCTGCAGTAGTCTTTTCTGATAGCAGTCTCCACCTGATTAGTCACACCAGATACCGTGTGACACATATGAGAGATCTAGCTGCTTCCAGCAAGTTGTTAGATCATTAAAATGGTACAGAGGCCTTTTTGCAAATTAACTGAAGTCCCTTCAAATTCTGCCATATATCTACTTAGAGCAAAATTCTCTCTAAGCAGTTTTCTTGGCAGCTGTTAGGAAAATTCAGGCCCCAGTGTTTCATATTCTGTAGAAGGACCAAAATGGAGCTTGCATTTTCTTGCAGTAACAGATTTCAGTTCAGCCCTTACAATACCTAATCAAAGGTTAGCAAGATTAGTTAGTGGTTCAGTTAGCTGAAAGTTTTGGTAAACCTATCTGTGTAAAGTGAGAGCAGAACACTTAAAAAAAAAATCTGTAAAAAGCTTGTTTCTTTTTAGTAGGTTGAGTTACTTTTTATATTTTTAATAGCATTTTATGAACAAGAATGCCATTGTGGTAAGTCAGAGAGATCCTCAACCTTTTTTGACTTGTGGATTCCTGAAATTTTCTGGTGAAGGTACAGGCTGGTATATGGTGGTGGTTTTAAGCCAGCTGTCAATATGATGGTTTTTCTTAGTTATTTCTTTCACAGCCTCTTCATTAGCAGCTAATGGTCCCTGGTGATGCAGATGTTAAAAGGTACCACAGTAGGCACTCTCAATAAAATGAATCCTTGTCTTGAAGTGCTTCCTGTCAGTCTAGTAATGTGTACAGATTAATGTGTATGTGCTTTTACATAGCTTTGATTTGTTTAGATGTCCTAGCCCAGTATATTATTGCTAACTGTGGGCAGGGCTTTTCTGTGTAAATTCCAGAGTACACCAGCAGAGTCACATTTTTCCGGAGAAGAAATCCAGAGTATTTCCTATTGGTATAAACTGTGTCAGCCGGCTAAAGAAACATATCTTTCTGCCTCCAAAACAAACACTGTTATAAATGAGGCTAAACATGGTGTGATATCTGTACTCTAAAATTTTCTGTGAATCAGTAAAATTCCATCATTGCGTAACCGTAAGCTCCAGGAGGAGAGAAGTAGAGTATTACCTAAATAACCAGTTACAGGTTCAAATCGGAATCTTGTTAATCTGTAACGATAAGCAAAGCAGCAACTTTCCTAAAGCCGTTCTTTTTTGTACAGAAGTCTGAGTAACCATTCACGTCACTGTGATGTTTGTCAAGTAGCGAGCAGCATAACTGCACAGCATGACATCTACTCATAGCGTACAAAGATCTTTGTAGCATAATCCTTAACAAGTTTCCAAGGAAATGTTAGTCTTTGACACATGTCAGGCTGTTACGCCTCAAAGAGCGCACAGCATAGCGCATGGCTAGTGCATGAAGTCTTTGAATTGTAGTTGTTAGTGTTGGTGGGGAGATAATAAACAGACCTGGCACAAAACTGTCTGCCAAATTACTTCATTCACATCTGTCATTTTAATCATTAGTCTTTTAAACTTTGTAGAACAACTGACTTTTCTAAAGTGCAGTATTCTTTAGAAGGCGTAAAGATAGCTGTTTTACCGTGTAGGTGCCTATACTGGGCTGATTTTATATACGTAAATGTCTCATTTTCAGTTGTAGGGATTCTGAGAAGGAGAATGGGCTTGAAAAAAAGTTTTGAGCCCAAATATCAAAGGGTTTAATAGAAAAATACAAGCCAATATAAAAAACAATAAGAGTGGACTTTCCAGACTTTACCCTACTAGCAGGATTCTGGAGAAGGAGAGCGCCAGACTGGAGTTGTGTGTGTTTATTTTTCTCTCCCCTGTATGAAATACCTCAAAGACATCATGACTTAGGAAAAATCAATTATGGGACAATAATCTATATGAAAGCCCCAGGTTGTGAGAGATCAGAGGGAGGAAAACTTTTTGTAGCAAGTATATTGCAATTTTTCAGACTTCATAATGTGAGTTTTAAAAAATTTCAGGTAGTGATCTACGTATTTTAATAGCAATTATGTACACTTCAATTGTTGTAAGAAGAACTTGTCTGATCTTCTTAAAAAAGTTTGGGTTTTTTTTAAATTAAGATTGTTTCTAAGTACTAAACACTGTGTCTAACTGCTGCCAGTTCTTACAAGCTTTACTCTTGTGGGGTGTGATGGGGAGAATGCAGTAATTTCTTTACTTGCTGCATTGTGAAAGCAGTAGTGAAAGAGACTTGAGACTTGAGAAAGACTTGAGAGGGCAGTAGTGAAAAATATTGATTGACTACTCATGTGAAATAGATAAAGTGTAAACAGCATTGCAAATGCACATAGCTGCAGAAGGAAAACAGCTTTCTTTTTTTCCCTCAACTGTCACCTAGGTATTGCAATATGAAGTTTTATTTGTAATTCAGCATAGCTAAAAATCAAACTTCTATATAGTTTTAAGTGGAATTTTTTTGAATAAGTAATGCATTTCCTTCTAAATTATTTTTTTTATTCCTCACATGTTTAAAAAGTCAGTTGAAATATTTTATTCAGTTTCATTCTTTATTTCTTTTTTATGTTCTTTCATTCTTTACAAAACATGTCTAAGCTAGAATGAGTCTAGACAATTGTGGGCTTTTTAGTCAGTCTTTGTCATTATCACAATTTATAGTTGTACCGAACGAAATGAAACCTATTAATTTCTGCTGACAAAACCAATTTGCTTTGAAGTCAGTAGCTAACTGTTGGGACAAGACTTAACGATTCCTCAGTCATCTGTGAAAATAAATCTGTAGTTTCAACCCTTTTCTGCAGAGGTTTTGAGACAGATGCCTGTCTACCACTTTGGTTGACTTTTATGAGTACCTTGAGAGGGAATTTAGGAGACGAAGCACATGACATCTAGCTCTAATACGGCAAATCAAAGTAGGTGACTGTACAGTGATGACTTCAATGCAGAGCTACGCTCCAGAGCAGGCCAAGGTGATGCCCACTCCTGGTCAGCTGTCCCTTCAAAATGCCCCTCAGGGGACACAGGCAGGGCCATGCGAACTGGCAGGCTGGTGGCTGGGATGTGCCAGCCTGGCTGGAGGGCTGCTGCTGCTGCGGCGGGTGGTATCAGCTCAAACTTCTCCCTCTGGATCAAAGTCTCCTTTAGCTGCTGCTTAATTTGGCCAGCCTACAAGCAGTCTATCTGAGTCTGAAGATGGGAGAAGTCACAAAATATTAAACTTGAGGGTACATCAATATATTTTGTAGAGAAAAATCTTGCCAGTAATACAACTTTAAAATAATAATTGTGAGAAAAAAGGGTAAACGTTTTGTAATCAAGTGCAAGTTGTACTGAAGGGAAGCAGTGTGTAAATGGCCTTCTGGGAAGCAGTGATTCTCTGAGCCACATAAACCTTGGGAAGGATTTACCAATGGCCTCCTAACCAGGGAAGCAATGAGCAGCATCTCTGAGGGACTGCTGCCATGAAGCCAGAGCTGGAGTCACCAAAACTTGCTTTCTTCCTGCCTGACCGGTACTGATCACTGCCAGAAAAGGGAAAGAAAATGACTTAGTTTGTTTTCTCAGGACTTTAAAGTTATGTGAAGACATCTGCATTGAAGATAGATAGTGCAGCAGGCTCCTCTCAGGTTGTTTGTGAACAGAAACGGCTTTTTAGATCCAAACACCGTATGGCTTTCAAGAGGAAAATGTAGCGTAGAGCAGCTGCCTGAGCAGGCACAGCTTCTCAGCTGCAGGTAGTAAATGGTAGTGGGATGCACAACTGCAAAGACCATCACGTTTTATAAGCTTGAGGCTAGAGACAGGTGTAGTGTGCCATTAGCTGTGGCCTTAGTGCCTATTTAGGACGTTACAATGTCAAAAGCTTTACACGCACTCACTACGAGATAGGTACCTGTGCCTGCTTCATGGCTCGTGAAATCACACCCAAGGGAGAGTCAAACTGGAGCAAGGACCAGCCTGCATTTTCAGGATAACCGGGACCAAAAGGTTGTTGTGGTTTAGCCCCAGCCGGCAACCAAGCACCATGCAGCTGCTCGCTCACTCCCCCCTGGTGGGATGGGGGAGAGAATCGGAAGAGCAAAAGTAAGAAAACTCGAGGGCCGAGATAAAAACAGCCCAATAGGCAAAGCAAAAGCCGCGCACACAAGCAAAGCAAAGCAAGGAATTCATTCACTACTTCCCATGGGCAGGCAGGTGCCCAGGCACCCCCAGGAAGGCAGGGCTCCACCACACGCAATGGCCACCCGGGAAGACAAACGCCATCACTCCAAATGTCCCCCCCTTCCTTCTTCTTCCCCAGCTTTATATACTGGGCATGACCTCATATGGTATGGAATAGCCCTTTGGTCAGTTGGGGTCAGCTGTCCTGGCTGTGTCCCCTCCCAGCTTCTTCTGTGCCTGGCAGAGCATGGGGAGCTGAAAGTCCTTGACTAGTGCAGCAACAACTAAAACATCTCTGTATTATCAACACTGTTTTCAGCACAAATCCAAAACATAGCCCCATACCAGCCACTATAAAGAAAATTAACTCTATCTCAGCTGAAACCAGGACAAAGGTTCACAGGCAGGGTGATGGACACGGCTTGGCTTGTGCAAAACAAGGGCTGAATGGCGCTCTGGATGCAGAGAGGTCAACACCAGCCAGAAGAGGAACGTTAAACTGAAGGACTGTAGCGGATTATACTAGTCAGGAACACTTTCAGGCTGTAAATTAGAGGGTTCCTGATCATAGGAACAACTTTGTTATGTGACAGCCTTCAAATTAGGATAGTCCAAGATTAAAGGGAGCTTGTTTTTTCTCACTAAAGCAGTGCTTGATACATTTCTGAAGGAAGTTACATGATACGGTACCTATGGAGATGGGAAACTTTGTTTTATGATGTGGGGGGTTCTTTTTGACCCTTTTGCTACCTAACTAGAAATTACTGATAACCTGGATTGAGTTTGGTGGGTGAGAAGGGTTCCTCACCCTCCCTCATATATACAGTTTTTTAACTCGGCATTCAAGAAACGAATATTTTTTTAACCCATTAAAAAATGGATTGCTTTTTAACATTTATATCTCTTGATTTAGTTGAGCAGAGTAAGTCTTATCATCTACAATTGATGTTTCAGGTGCATGGAGTTTCCTGAATGAGAGGAAGCTCTTTGCAGGGAGTGTTTTGTGGGGCGAGAACACAACGGTTAGGATTTATCTCTTGCCTCAGGTAAACTCCCACTCTCTAAGGAAAACAGTATTCAACGAGTGGCTAGAGGTTCGGTGCCTCAAAACGACACCTTTACGTAGCTGTTTGGTGCGTTGCAGGCCGGTTCCTCACTGTCCTTGATCAGGGTGAAGCCACCAGAGGCCGGTGCTCACCTCGGCAGGGCTGCAGGTACCGCAGGATGTGCTGCTCTGTCATGGGGGCAGCGGCAGGGCGACTGCGGGATCGGAAAGCAAAGCGTTGCTGTGCCAGAACAAAAGCATTCCAGGGATAGCCTACCTAAAGCAATACAATTCTAATATTTTTATATATTGAAGTATTTATATGCTGTATTAATAATGCATTAATGATATAATATATCAAACCATAAACTTACAATAAATAGCTGATATACAAGCTTACTTTACTATCTTCCCCAGGTTCCTCACAGAGCTCCTGGCAGGATAGTTAGTCCCGAGGTTTTGTTTTCTTACACTGAAAGCAAGTCTCTTTCCCAGAAGAGGGCTGCTAGATTAACATCATTCAAGTCCTTTGTCATCTCGACCCTCTTAAACTAGGTAAACCTTCTGTCTTGTCTCTGTGAGGAAGAGATGGGCATTAGTTGCCTGCCTGTAGATTCTGGAGGAAATACTCCTTATCTCACCCATAGAGACAAAAATATTATCACCGGCAATTTTGTAAAGACACACAAACACATGTGAAAGGTGTTTTGGTGTTTTTTAAGATCTAGTTATGTAATGGCTATATAATAACCCAACATGTCTGTCACACACCAGCAAAGCCAGATCTTACCACTGCCTATTTATAACTTCATATAAACAAGCCACATGTGTCCAGGATTCCTGCTGCAAATGGAGGGCTTTAATCGGCATCACAGAGGAGTTCTGAGGATTAATTACTTACTCTTGCTACAGTGCTGTGAAGATGCAAGAGGCTAAGCATTGGCAGGGGCCTTCTGCAGCTTGAAAAAGCAGATGGCACCGCAGCACGAAGAACAAGTAACCTACAATTCTTCCAGCTCTGCTGCCTTCAACAAGGCCCATAGGAAGGTGGGGAATCTCCAGGTGGTTGAATTAAGTAGAGGTAGTTTAGCAGAACTGTTTTAGTGTTTTGGGGTTTTTTCTTTTCCCCAAGGAGAAAAGAAATTTGTGAAGAAAATTGCTTAAGGCTGCAGTAGTTTGCAATCGGGCTAGCACAGGGAACTTAGGCAATACTGTTAGGGATGACTCAGTGATATTAATGGCAGTTTTTAAATGAGTGCGATTAGAAATATCAAATCAAAAGTAAATAAGCTTGGAGCAGCCATTCATTTTTAAAGCAGAGAAGCTTTATATACTATATAATACTATACTATAATACTATATAATACTAATACGGATTATGCCAGATCTCACATAGCCATTAGGGAGATGTTGTGGTTTAGCCCCAGCCTGCAACTAAGCACCATGCAGCTGCTCGCTCACTCCCCCCTGGTGGGATGGGGGAGAGAATCAGAAGAGTAAAAGTGAGAAAACTTGTGGGTTGAGATAAAGACAGTTTCATAGGTAAAGCAAAAGCCGCGCACACAAGCAAAGCAAAGCAAGGAATTCCTTCACTCCTTCCCATGGGCAGGCAGGTGTTCAGCCATCTCCAGGAAAGCAGGGCTCCATCACGCGTAATGGTTACTTGGGAAGACAAACGCCATCACTCCGAACGTCCCCCCTTCCTTTCTTCTTCCCCAGCTTTATATACTGAGCATGGCGTCATGTGGTATGGAATAGCCCTTTGGTCAGTTGGGGTCAGCTGTCCCAGCTGTGTCCCCTCCCAGCTTCTTGTGCACCTGGCAGAGCATGGAAAGCTGAAAAGTCCTTGACTAGTGCAGCAACAACTAAAACATCTCTGTATTATCAACACTGTTTTCAGCACAAATCCAAAACATAGCCCCATACCAGCCACTATAAAGAAAATTAACTCTATCTCAGCTGAAACCAGGACAGGAGACCAGGACGCTTTTGGTTAAAAAACTTGAATGAAAACGTACCTTTTCCGTGCAGTTCTCCAACACCTCATGTACTGATTGACTAATACTCTTTTTACCACACAGTTAAGCAAAGTTAAGTGCTGCAACACTTTTTGCTGCTGGCCCTCCAAAAGCTCCTTCCTCTCCTAAAATTCAACTGCAGGCTTAGGCACCTTCAGCTTTGGCAAAGGAACACCAGGGATGTTGCGGGCAGTGTTGCAGACCATCTCACCAGGAGGAGGCAGTGGATGAGGTGTTCTGCAGACAACTGGTGTTAGGGTGTAACGTGTAGGTCATTTGCACAGGCAGTCCAGCAGAAAACCCTGGGAAGAGCCTGCGATGCTTTATATGCCAGTCCAAAGTGATCAGACCTAAACAGAAGACTGTATGGAGTTCAGCTGCAGGAGGTCTGGCTGGGCTTAAGCACGGGCAGTTGTATGCTAGGAGAGGTTTTAACTTATTTCAAGATGAAAATACAGTGTTATGCCAAGTTAAAGTTATTTTTGAAAGACTCTGAAAATTGGATGTGCCAAATTATATCTTAAGCCTTTTGATTTTGAATTAGCAACAGTACACAAAAGGGTATTTACGATGCTGACAACACATTTGTCCACACCATGTATGTACTTCTGTAACAAGAGGTTTCAATGTAATAAAAGCAGCTCCATAATAAATGCATAGAATAAATGGGTATGTACAGTTCTGTACTTGTTCCATCAGTATAGCATGCAAATGTTTAAATCTACTCTTTATTTCTACAGAGACTTGAGATTAATGTCAATAGGAGCTGGTACAGATGAAACTATGCTTTCTATCATATGCAAATACATGGAAACACTTCCAAGCAAGTGATGCATTTCCACTCTTCCTTGAAAATTAAGCAAGCAAGAGCATGGTAACATGAAGGTAACAGTCAGTACATGTTTCAAGGGTAACGTAAGTAGAAGACATAACAGTAATTTTGCCAATGAACTGCTTATCAGGGTCTTTGACCATTATCATTCTGCGTGTTCTCCAATATCCAATTTCTGTTGATACAAAGCAGTCTGAAAGCACATGGCCTCCTGCAAATTTTTTTCCCTTTTTTCAGTAGGTTACTTTTTGGGCAGGTCTAGTGATCCACACTAAACACCCAGAAAAAAGTCTTCTTTAATCACGGTGTACCTACATTTTAGAGCATCTAAGCCACCAATTAAGAAACATAACTTCCATATGGATACAGCTATGATTTCACTAGTAGCCTAATCTAATTTCAGTGTAACTTTGCTTTCAAGATCAATAATCAAGGCACAAATTATTCCCTTCCATACTCAAATACTGGAACAGTGATTTTGCTCTCAACTACAAGTACCTTCCCTATCTTTCAATTTCAGCAAGAAATCACCAAAATGAGCTCTGTCATCTTTGCCAAGTTCACATCGACTTGTACTACACTCTTGTCATGGATGTTTGGTGGTGGGAGTGGGGGCTGATTTTTATTTGTAGAATTCTACAAACAACTGTTTAATTGTATCTGAAGCTTTTGGATGCCTGAACTTCAGCAGTAAGGTATCGCATTTTGTGTGTCATTATTAAAGATTAAAAAAACCCACATGTTAATATGAAAATTGTGTGTTATTACTTTTGAGATGGTACAATTTATGTTATATGCCACACATCTTAAACCAGAAGTGTATACTAAGTATTTTCAAAATTACTGTGATTTGTTACATAAAAAGTCTCACTGAAATATACATCTGCTATGATAAGCATAAATTCTTAATTTGATCTTCTTTAAATCTTATTCTTTACGTTTACTTGCATATCAGCCATACATTCAAAACCAACATCAGCAACTCTTCCTAAAGCAGCCGTTTAGGTCAGAAGAGACAACCTGCCTTATTGCAAAAAAAAAGCTTCAGTGGACTTTTCCTTGTAACCAACTGGATGTGTTAAGCATTTTCTAAAGAATCCCCATGATACTGTAACGTTAATGGTTTGGTAGTTAAAAGATGTATTTTCTTCCACCTGGAAATAATCTGTATGGTTGCTAGGTAGAGTATAAGTTACATTAAATTGAGAAAACACAATATATAAATATTGTGTAAAAATTACGTACCAGATTTCAAAACCAAGAATAAACATAACTGCAGTATTCCTACGCAACTGCTATTAACTGCAACTTTGTAAAACTACAATTAAATGCTACCAGTATTCTTCTGTCATATCCACTGCATAGTGTATTCTAATTCTACAGGATCACACTATAGCATCCTGAAATCTTGCTAACTATTTGTGAATCTTAAGGACTGTCAGAGTAATACTTTTCTACCAGAAAATTGCCAGTAAAGTACAGATGCTTAGGAAACTAAGGCTGCAACGCATGGTTTCCACCAATTGCCATTCCCCTTCCCAAGTGAAATAAATACTCTCAAAGCAGTTTCACCTTTACATAATTCACCTTAACCATTCTAAGCAAACTTGCAGGATTTCAGTTCAGATTTTAAACTGAAAATTGACCTTTTACTGGAAGTGAAGAAAGGGAAATGTGCTACATTCTGTACTTGCTCCAAAAGTAAAATAACATAAAAACATACAGAAATATGTCACAGTTTTGACTATGTAATTTCCAGTTACCTTTCAGTTCAGGAAGTTCATGTTAAAAGACCCTAATGGAGTTGTGTTTTAGCACTTAATTAAAAAAGCCCTTATGTGTTTTCTAATAGAGATGTAGAAAGTTGTTGTTTGGAGGCTTCATATATTCCTTGTGCTTAAGCCTTCTCCCCATTTCCCACCCTATCTAGACAACTACAAAAAAATTCACAACCCTCCTTAAATGAAGAAACACAGAAAGGAAGACATAGGCTTAAGATTCCCTGCCCAATTTATTTCCCCTCACTCCTCTGCACTGCTGAAGAATGGGGGCAGGGAGGGGGGGAAGAAGAGCTAGTTCCTATTCTGCATTAATTACCTTTTAATCTGGTTTGACATTTAAAATTAAAATCCTGTTGGTTTTATACATGATCTGAAGGGCTGGTAAAAGATTTTTACCACTATGTGCTCTGTCAAGACTTAAGGGACACCCGTGCATATTTTTCAGAACAAAGGAAATGTATCGGCCATATAACTAACTGCATCCACCCATTTTTCTACTTTATATTAGGTAGTTAAAAACTTCTTCCATTTATTAGTATGACAGATTAATTGCTAAAAAAAAACATGGCTAGAAATTGTTCAGACACCATGTTTAACAGCCAGAAATATATTTCTAGAAAATGATCAACTATCAGGGGCATGTGGTTGTCAAACAGTTATATCAGTAATTATCATCTCACTTGTTAGGTACCTTGCACTCTATTCTCTCATTAAAATTATACAACCGCATCAATTTTGGATGGCAAACTATATCCTATTGACTAGCTTTGGGAATGCTATACTTGTTTAACAAGCCTAGCAATTCTCATATAAAGACAATGCATTACCCTGGTGTTAGTACTTAGATGTTCTGTTATTTGTAGAAGTATTGTAGACCTTTCACCAGTCAAAGATTAAATCAGCTAGAAATATTTGGGCTTTAATTACTTTTACACATTTCTTTGTGAGTGTTTTGTATAAGTGATTCACATGTCACACTTCCATTATATATGAAATCTAACATGAAAGAAATGTAGCATACACCTCCATTTCTTATTTTAATAGTGCTCCCCACACAAGTATAGCCCCTTAAATGCAGTATTTCCAAAAAATACACCAGTATTCTACAGTAGAAAAGAATGTATATAAACAACACTAGCTAGAATACTACAGAACACTTTATTTGTCAGTTTATAATTAGTTATTAATGGCAAGATGCTATACAGTATTTCTAGAAAAGTTTTTCAAAAATTGTAAGCGCAATTTCAATATCCAGGAAACTTAATTTTTTAAATGTTCAACTCAGCAATGTAATAGCTTCAACTGTTAGAAACTATTTGGTGAGCCAAAGCTAAGTCTTCAAAATAAAAAACCTTAACATGACAGCACCTCCAACAGGTGCATCATAATATACTTTTATATAAAATTCAAAATATCTGACCTCATATTTCAGATATCATGCAGTGTAGATCTAGGGATCATCACAGATTGAACAGTAAACATACTAATGGTAAAAGTTCTAGTGATTCAATGGAATCATTAAGTTGTAGATACTTTAAATATAAAGAAAACATTTGTACTATGTCCATTTTGGTTGATCCCAATGATCAAAGGCATTTGCTTAAAAGAGTAGATGTGTAAGCATGACTTGTCACATTTAAGTAAAAAAAAAAAAAAATATCCAGTTTTAAGTAACTTCTCCCCAAAACACAGTTTAAGCTACTTAAACACACATACTATCAGACCTATCCACAAAAATAGTTTTTGGGGGTACCACTATTACATGTGTTAGCTTCAGGCCAGCCTTTTAAAAATCCACAGATAAAACCAGTTTAGAAAGATCTAAATATTCGTCATGCTTTTGCAACCTAGGAATTACTATATGCCTGAAACTGGAGCTCTAATTTAGAGCATGGCCCAGAACGAAATGCAGAATGAGTCAGTCTTGTAATTCTGCAGTTACTTCATATCCGAACAATCGTTGTTTTCTGTATTTCTTTAAATTGATTCTAAAACTATTTTCCCCTAAAAAACCAATCTACTATGCTAGCAGTTTCTGCATATTTACATATAATCCCCCCAAAACAGGGGATGATGGGAAAAATTCTGATACATTAAGAACTATATATAACATTGCATTAATAGTTAATGCAATTTACAACAATTTCACTGTGTTTTATCAACAGAATATGCCACTTCAGATCAATGTCTTCATTAATTAAGACTGCTTTTTAGTTGAAATTACACAATTTAAACCGAAGGTAACATGCATCACCTCAGTTTAATAATCCAGTATATTACAAAAAAAACAAACAATGCAAAGAGCATCATGTAGCACAATAGCTTTGTCTGGCTTCCTCTGGAGAGTGTTCTCAGTCTGCCCATAGTTGCACCTAGAAGTCCACCCGCAGAGTCAAAATCATTATCCTACATTTAAAAACAAACAAACAAAACAACAAAAAACATTACTCTGAGGAAAAAAGATTACCTCTGAAGCTTGCTAAGTGTAGTTTTTCCTGTTTTTTCTAATTTTTGAAAACTAAAATTATTTCAGAGGCAGTTTCTGAAAATTAACCAGGAAGAACTTTCGCGCATTTATCCAGATGGACGCAAGCAAAAAAGGCATTTCTGACTTCCTTATTTTTTGCTTCCCTCTTCTATTCTGAAATACATTTAAATATAGAACTGCCTTTTTAATAATGCTATACATTTGCTAATTGAAAACAAATAGTTGTATCTGAAGTATAAAGACCCTGGTTATGCTTTGGAAGTAATGCATTTGCACATCTAGCTTTTTGAACAGAAGTATTGCTGCTGAGCTAATCACATTTTACAGTCAACAATAAGCTGTCAATATTTTGATACAAATGTTCATACTAAAGGAATGGTTTACGTTACTAACTTCTTAATCTTGCCCCATATTTAAAGAAAGTTAGTGACTAAACACTTACCATTTCTGATAACATTTTATTTTGGTTTTTAACTTCTGTTCCAATTTCAATGGAAAGCTATTAAAAAAAACCCAAAAAGTATTAAATATGACTAATCAGTTATACATAGATTAGAGAAACCAGTCTAACATACGTGACGTGACTAGCATTTCCCCAGGTAAAATGTGAAAACAGTACCTGGTATTTTCAAAAAACAAAATAACATGCACAGTATTCTGTCAATAACCCTTAAGAAAGTAAATATTTGTCATTTGACTAGATGAGTCTAGAGAGTCACAGAAGGTACTCAATGCTCCTCCTCCCCTTTTCTCCTTGAACAGAGAATTTCTTATTAGAATTATTGCATGGACTTTCAAAAATTCAAGGTCTAGTCAAGTCTAAGTAGCAATTACCCATTTCCTGGAACAACTGTTAAAACTACTGACACACAGCACAGACGACCACGAGCACTCTTTTTGACTCAGTGTCGCTGGAGTCGACACCTATAACCTGCTAACTCATCTCTTGACAAGTTGCTGCTAAGCTATAAATGGGAATGTCTTTTGTGAATTTGTCTATTCCTTCTCTGCTTTGTGTCATGAAACAGCAAGGGCACAGCAGGACAAGGAGGCCAGTTGCATATGCAAGTGAGAGTCACTCCAGAGGTAGTAACCAGGGTCAGCAACAGCCTGGTGATCACCCAGAACATCCACAGCGATGAGACAGGTCCAAGGTCAAGCCAGAAAGTCAAGTCTGCAGGTTAGGGTTGGAATCAGGGAGGGTGTGAGACCAGGAGCAGACAGAGCTGCAACACAGCTGCAATGTAGCAAAGGCAGGGGCCAGCCAGGAGAATCTCAGCTTAAAAGCCGCTCCCAATTGAAGTAAGGGAGAACCCCCACTGAGGCTTCTTAGCAGCTCTTCCTCCGTAACAGTTCTTAGCAGCATGCTGGCCTTGAACAACCAGCTCAACTCCTAGAAGGGAGGGAAATGTGCTCCAGGCCCTGATGCTTTGGATTAGCCAAAACCCGTATGTTTTTTGACAGAACCTAAATCTCATTATTTCTTACTGCTGCATTTCACCACAATCTATCATCAGGTCAAGAGTGAAACATGAGGCTTCTAGGAAGATTATTCCATACTCCAAGGTCATTACGTTGCACTAGAAGATGCAATTGCAGAAGGAGCACACATGCTATTCCATGCACACATGCTACAACCACACTATAGACACCCTGGGACACTGGTTTGAAATATAACATACCAGAGAAGGAGACGAGAAATTAAATTCTGTAACAAAGGTCAAAGCTTTTCTTTTCACCTCCTTAACTTATTCTGAATTATTTAGGTGGATAATTTCTTAATTTAAACCCAAGTTTTTATTTTCTATTTGAGACTAAACAAATTACTTTTAAGCAACAGGATATTATTAGCAATAGGAATTTGAATGAGTTTAGGCCTAAGAATTCATTGGCTTGTACGACATACACAGAAACAGCACCTATTGCTAAGAATGTATTTTAAAAATATCTTAAGTTGTTAAGAAAAAAACCCCACACAATTTTAATCACAGAGCTGTCTTCCAGTTGGACTTGCTTGAAAGAAGTCCTCATTCTCTGGAAGGAATCAGAATCATTAAAACAACAGATTTCTCTTTCAGAGTATATTGGCATGCTATTTCTAACAGCCGTTTTCACATTACAGATTTATCAGCAGATACAGCAGAAGCTGATGAGCCACAATGATAACACCAAAAACAAGTAATCCATTTTCTTAAATGAACCTGAGACAGTTTACTGACCTACACTCAAAATTTCTAGTTTCTGCAGGGACACTAATTCATTCTGTGGGACAATAAGCCATAAGTAACATCACAGCTGTCCTCAAGATCAGCAAAAAAGGACACCTCTAGCTAAAAATCTGATTAAGGGAAGAGTCAGTTATACAAATGAATGATTATGGATTTTGGTTGACAGTAATTATTTCTTGTATTAAATTTATGTTTTAAACTAAGTCTTCTGCTTCACTGGTCCGTATAATTTAGCTCAATAAATATGACAATACCACTATAATTAAATACTTACTGATTTAATGGCACTGACTTTTGTACGCAGACTTTCTGTTAACCTTTCGTTTTCTTCTTCATAAACACTGTATCCACTATTAGTATAGCCATAGTTACCCGTAGGTGCTCCGTCGCCTATAAACACAAGAGTCAGCAGTTAGACAGAAAAAACCACTGGAGCAAGTGCTCTTCACATTTAAATGGAAAGCACTCTTTCCATTTAAAAATGCATTTCCTTAATGTCACCCTTGGCCATCGGGAAGAGGCACCGCATGTTCCCAATATAGAGATTCAACCTTTTTCAAATGTGTCAGTTATCTTTCAATATGCAAATCAAAGGCCGAAAACTGAGGAATGGTTGTAATTTAGTACTATAAAATTTTTCCCCACATAATGTTTTCAGATTACTTCTATGGAAATCAACCTGGGCATTACATGGAGATGTGAAGGGAGCATTGAGGCTGCTACATAGAGCAGTAAACCTAACTCGAAATAGGAAAGTTGAGATCATTCTCTAACAAAGACAAATACCATTTGATCACACCTGCATTTAAAGGAGAGAGCATACTCTGATCCTTACATGTATTTCTCTACAAACAAGACCTCAGATGAGAAGCCAGGCCTCTGAGCAGAACACTGCCACTTCTGTCACCATTCTGCAGTTCTGTTCCCACTCCTGCCTTTGCTTTTTGGGTGACGGAGCTTCAGGACTGTTATCCAGACAACTGACTCCACAGAGTGAGTGGAGCAAAAGGGAATGAAAGCTCCTCAGCTCCACACATTCGCTTCCTCCAACCTCTAATAAAGATCTCCTACAGACAACACTTGGACAGCAGCACGGGCACAGGAGAATTAAAGCCATGTCCTGTCTAGACAAAAATCAGTCTTAGGCTTCAAATCAAAGATTTGAAACCAAAGAAGAGAGACCAAGACTGAGAAAGGCAAACAGAAAAGAACTATTATAAGCTTTATGATAAAGATCCTACTGGATTAATTCAACTAGGAATCCAGCTATAACATTAATATTTATATGGCTAGTCAGAATGCCACACTAAAATTGTCTGAATGCCTTTGGTTAATTCCTCTTCAATGCAATTTAAAGATTTTTGTGTTTGGGCGCCTTTTTTCTTTTTGAGGGAAAAAGGAGAGAAGAGAGACACCAACCATATTCATAGATAAAGCTCTGTCTCAAACAGTTTCACTGTATGCTTGGCATACATAACATTAAGATTTTAAAAGAAAGAATTAGGATGCTACTTTCATAATAGTTATCATTTATATTAACCCATAATGCTGTTCAAGTGTAAGTAATAACAATTTTTTAGTTTGTACTTGTCCACTGTTTTAATGTTATTCTATAAATTAAGCTAATGACAAATTCTCAACAAGACTGTGTGAAATGTATGTTTCCATTTCATCACAATGAGAGTCAAGAAGTTCCCCCTCC